>NW_026126611.1:1282500-2632500 GCF_943737965.1 Phodopus roborovskii
GAAGCATGCCTGGATTTCAGGTTCGTTAGCTCTGCCTCCACTGTACGCAGATTGCTGGTGTCTGAAACGTCCTTTCCTCTTTCAGTATGCACAGATCTTAAGAGAAAGGCTGAGAGAATCTTTTCATGACGTTCAATATGTGGAGCCTCCATTTGACGATTCGATTGCGGACATAGGCAAAGAATGGAAGAGTGCCCTGGCAAAACTAAAGTTTGCCAACTCATACAGAATGGAGCCATTGAGGAAATTCCAAGCACATTCAGTGGAAACTAAAATCCAGCAGATGCTAAAGGTAATTAGGGACCAAGGATATAGCCCAGTGATAGATACTTGTCTAGCACATATGAGACTATTGAGACCATCCTAGGCCAAACAAGCCATGTGATCATATTTATTGAGGAAGGTGTGTGTGTGTGTGTGTGTGTGTGTGTGTGTGTGTGTGTGTGTGTGTGTGTGTATTCTAGCACCCTTGAGTAGGAATTATATAAGAAAGCAGCATTTTTAAGGGGGCAAATTCTGAACCTCTCTACTACTTTCCATCCCTCCACTGCTAACGATGTGTTTCAAAATAATTGATATTTGGCAAAGATATTATAGCTTATGGTTTGGGGAAAGAATTCTGATCAACTCTAATAGTACGTGTGATATGAGTGTATATATTTTGGTCTCTCACTTGACCCTACCACATAAATAAAATTAAACAAAACTGAATAAATGAACCTCACTTACAGAAGCCACCCCTGTGTCCTGATCTCAGAGTTGCAGTCAGAATATGGACTCTTAGACAAGGAATGGGTTGGGTTTACCCTGAGAGAAGACTGACCTTGAAGAAAGCAGATGATACTGAGTATTGGGATGATAGATGCAAGACCAAACGCAGGCCTCAGACCAGCTTAGATGCGGAAGGAACCTATCAGGCAGCCAATAGGAGAAGTTGGGAGGAAGAAGAGAGGAAGGAGGGTAGAATAGCAGGGTGCAGGAGGATGGAGGAAGGACACTTACATGACTCTTCCTATGAAGTTGATTGCTGTAGTTCATTTGTTATCATAGAACTTAGTGCACACTTCTGGGTGCACTCCCAGAAAGATAGTCAATCGAAGGCTCCGTTTGTGACCAGCTCCTTCATTGGCCCAGCTTTGCTCACAGTCTGTGGGAAAGGCTCCTGGAAGGAAGGGATGGCTCAGCATTTAAGAGCACTGGCGGCTTTTCTAGAGGACCCACGTGTCCTCTCACAACCACTTAAAACTCCAATGCCAGGAGAGCCAACTCCCTCATCTGGCTTCCTTTGGCACCAGGCACCAGGTGGTGCACAGACATGTATGCAGGCAAAACACTTGAACATTTAAAATAAATCCGATTTTTTTTTTTTTAAGAAAAGCTCCTGCTTCATGGTCTGTGAGCCCCGTGTATTTTCTCAGATGTGTTAGTTTATTAGTAAATATGCTAAGTTGTGGATGCCATAAGGGGTAAGATACCCAGAGAAGATAGTGACACAAAGCCAACTTTGCCCAGGTAATGCCTGCATTTGGAACATGCAATCATAAACACACAGGTTTCCTTCCTTTGCTATGATTTTCCAGAAACCTTTTGAAATTCTTTTGTCTCCCTAGTGAGAAATGGAAACCGAGTTATTTACAGCAAGTTCACAGAGTAGCCTCATAAGCAGAAGGGCAACGGAAACTAATTTTTTTGAGACAGAGTCTCGCTATTGTAGCTTTGGTTGGCTTGGAACTTACTGTATAGGCCAGGCTGGCCTAGAACTATAGGGAGCCATTTACCTTGGCCAAGTGAGTGAGTGCTGGAGTTAAAGGCATATGCCACTAAACCTGGCTTTTGACAATTGGGCATAATTTTGAGAGTAAGTTTTCTAAAACTGCATTGAGAATAAATTGGTAAGTATAATATGTGGTAATTTTCAGGAATATATTCATTTTAAAACAGTTATAGATTTATTTAGATACACGTTTTCTCTTTATATAAAAACATTTTGTTTAAGAATTGAAACTTTTTTCTTATATTTTTTTTAAAGGACAGTCTTAAAGATGTCAAATATGATGATAAAGTCCTGTCCCATTTGTCACTTGACTTGGCAGATCGAATATTGGCAGCAGTCAAAGAGTTTGGGTACCACCGTTACAAATTCATTATAAAAGTATTATTTATTCAAAAGACGGGTCAAGCAATAAATGTAAGTGCCCCAGTGACCTAACATCCATCCATTTGAGATTTGAGGTGTCCTTATGGTGCAGAGATCTTGAAGGGCCTCTTGAATCCAAAGATCATTTTGTTATGAAAAACCAAAAACATTTTTTTTTTTTTCATTGCAAATTATTTGAAAAGTACTAGCCTAGAAATACAATTTTACTATCAGTAATTTACTAGATTACATTATGTAGCTTGCTTCTTGGCCATAGCAACTTTGATAATTTAAATATCATTTAAATTAGTTAACCAGTAAGCCAGGTGTAGTGGTTTACACTTTTAATCCTAGCACTCGGGAGGCACAGGCAGGTGGAGCTCTGTGAGTTCAAATCCAGCCTGGTCTACAGTGTGAGTTCTAATACAGTCAGGGCTACACAGTGAAACCTTGTCTCAAAACATCAAAATAAATATTAATTAGCCAGCAAGGAGCATCACTCCTGAGTCTCTCCATGAAAGGGAAAATTGGACATAGCCTTAAAAACATACTTTTTAATCATGTAGTGTGTGTTTGGGGGGTGGGGGTGTAAGCTCAGGAGTAAAAGTCAGTGAGGAAGCCAGAGGTGACAGATGGCCCTGGAGGTAGAGTGCCAGGTGGTTGTAAGCCATCTGATGTTGGTGCTGGGAATTGAACTTGTCTCTTCTGGAAGCATAATGAAGGTTCCCATCTGTTGAGCTATCGCTCCAGCCCCTGGATTTTCTTCATAGTGCTAGGTTGGAACTGATGGCTTTTAGGACTCCAGGAAGGTTTGTTACCATTTTGAGTTACCCAACTCAGCCTAACAAACTATTTCCCCAAATACAAACTATGGTATTGAAAAGTTAGTTAACACATCCCGTTTGAGTCTTTTAAATTTTCTCTCACAGATTGCCAGCAGATGGATCTGGGACGTGACATGGGATAGCTGGGTGCAAGCTAAACACGAAACGGAGTCTTACGTGGCATTGGTTTTGGTATTTGCTCTTTATTGTGAATAGCAGGACTAAAGCAGTTTCACACACATCCTTTCCCAAAATAAATGACATGCACAGATCTGTGAGCCTCGTGTTATCTTAACAATAGACAGTGTTGCCCCCCAATAGTAGGGGAGGTAGGTATGGATTTTAATCGATTCCAATACAGAGGGATGCTTACTCTTTTTAGATCTAAGAAAATTAGGATAGCCGGGCATGGTGGCACAGGGAGGCGGATCTCCGTTGAGTTCCAGGACAGCCAAGGGCTACATGAGAGCTATCTCAGAAAGTGAAATAAAACTAGGACTTGTCATAGGAAATTAAGCTGAATTCTCAAATAATGTAAGTGGGAGATACATTTTGGGTGGTGTTTTAATACTTTGTTCTTTTGAAAGGAATCCCTGGGCTTAAAGGAAAGATGTTTAAGTATTAATGATTTCTTATCTAAATTACCCCTTCTCCAATCAAAATACAAATGAGTGGATTTTCCATTGAGTAGTCTGTTAGGCTCATTTGGGTGTAAGAACTGAAAAACCCAAAATAAGTATTTAAAGAAATAAGAGTGCATTTCCCAGGAGTTTGATAAGAATCCAGGCTTTCTGGTTTAACTTGGTGCAATTTAGTCACATTCCCATGACTGGACTGGAATCTATCTTGTGTGACATATAAGAGAATGGGGAACGTAGATATGGCGTCCACACTGGGACTGTTCTGCCAAGGAATGGGTAGGCTTGGGGGGGCAGCTGATGGTGTGGTCAGCAGTAGCGTGTTTGCCAGGAATGCTGAGGTTATGCCTCAGCACAGAAACCTGGGAAGCAAGCAGTCAGTCAGTCAGTCAGTCAGTCAGTCAGTCAGTCAGTCGTCAGTCAGTCGTCAGTCATCAGTCAGTCAGTCATCAGTCACTCATCAGTCAGTCAGTCATCAGTTGTCAGTCAGTCGTCAGTCAGTTGTCAGTCAGTCATCAGTCAGTCAGTCCGGTGTCAAGTGAAAACACAGAGTGGACGCCAGTGAGAAAGACAAAGGTTTTGGTGCTGACTTCAGTGTAGCTTCCAGAGAAGACACTGGAAGCTTAGTGATGGGAGGTGGTGATGGGTGAAACGCACACAAGACACCGGGAGTGTTTCGGAGAGTAGACGTTTTACTGCAAGGCTGACTTGGTGCCCTTCCCACAGAGCTACCAGACCACTGTAACTTCTGTAGCAACTGTTGTCCTTAAGGAAACGTAAAGACCAAATACCTTGAATGCTACATGAGAAATCTGAACTTCTCCTGGACTGCCTGCCTGCCTGCGTCTGGAGACTTTTATGTTGCGAGAAAGGGGAAGGGAGGAAGGGAGAAAAGGAGTAGGAAGGGGTACATCTTTTGTACTTCGGACTTTCACTAAGGTACCAGTCTCCATTGTGGAGGCCCCATCCTCATGACCTCATCTGAGTGAGTCCTCCCAAAGGCCTCACTTCTAAGCGGAACCCATTACACTGGGGTTTAAGGCTTCCGCATATGAATTTTGAAGGAGAACAACAATAGATCTGTACATAGTAAGCATATTGGTTATTCGAAAGCCTGTCAGTAACTGGTCAGTGCCCAGTGGGGATTCTGGTCCCCGGTTCTAGACAGACAGCGAGTTGTTTCCTACTTCTGCAGTGAAAAAAGAATGTGTGTTGTATTAGCGTGAATCACATTTTAGTACAAAAAGCAAAGGGCTGAAGCGATGGCTCAGTAATTAAGAGCACATACTGCCCTCATAGATGGACTCGTTAGGTGTTTATCATTCAAGTTGGGTGGCCCATAACATCCCTGACCTCTGTAGGCACCTACACTAACGTGCGTACACACCTTCCCCTCACACACAATTAAAAATAGTAAAAATAAGCTTTAAAACAAAGCAGGATCTCTGTTAGCCCAGCTGGATCGTTTCCCACCTCACCAGTACTGGTTACAAGTGTGCAATATCACGCCTTATTTATTTATTTTTAATGCTCTCCTGGAGATTGGACACAGGTCCTTGTGTTCACAAAAGCAAACACTTCACTATCTCTCCATCCTTTAGATTCTATTTTAAGAAAGTTATTCTCACGCAGCCCCTTTCTACTATTATCCAATCTTTTGGTCCTTTTTATTGCTTATAGCTCTTTCATCTTCATCGGTGAAATTGTATTTCATGGCCTTATGACCGGTATAGTCAATTCTCTAGAAACAGGCCAAGTCTCATGGCTCAGTCCATGAGCTAAATTAGAAATGCTATCCAAACAAACGCCACAGCTCCCATCTCCAGGCCCTCCCAATCCTGCATCCTTCAGAGCTCTGCCAGTCTCATCATATGGGCTTGGGGACCCCCCACCCCCATATTCTCCTGGACTGACTGACTGGGTCCTGCTCAGCTAGAGAGCGCTCTGACTTTGCTCGCACCACAGTCCATCCCAAGGTCTCAGCAGAGGCAGATAGATGTGAGACAAAGGAGCCTTGGGGACCCCGGGGGATGTGCAGAGTGAAGATGGAGAGATGGGGTGGAGAGGGAGGAGAGCGCACTGCAGGAGAAAAGTGGGGTGGGGAGACCCATCCTTCCTTCCTGGGGGGGCGTGGACCGGGGTGGAGTGGGGTTGGGCGCTGCGCCCCCCGGCTGAGGGTCGGGGCCGGGGACCCGGGTGCGTGCGTGCGTGTGCATGTGTGTGTGCATGTGTGCATGTGTGTGCATGTGTGCATGTGCGTGTGCATGTGCGTGTGCGTGTGCACGGGGCGATGGGAGCACGGCACATGGCGGGGCTCCTCTCGGAGGGAGGGGAGGAGCCGGGGAGCCCAGGTGGGGGGCGGGCTGGGGACCCCCGGCTGACGCGCGGCGGAGGAGGGGAGGGGGCGGGTCCGCGGCGGGGCGGGGCGGGGCGGCGCGGCGCGGAGCGGAGCCGCGGCTGACGACGCGGAGGGCCGGGCCGGGCCGGGCCGGGCCGGGCTGGGGGCGCAGGGAAGGGGCGGCCGGGAAGCCGGGCGGAGCCGGGGCCGGGGCCGGGGCCGAGCGCGGCGGGCGCTGCAAGCCGGGGGCCCGGGCAGAGGCCGGCGGGGCGGCGCAGCTGCGGCCGGCTGACGTGAGCGGGCGTGCGGGGCCCGGCGTGCGGGCGTGCGGGCGCGCGGCGCGCTGGCGGCCATGGCGGTGGCGGTGGCGGTGGCGCTGGCGGGCCGCGGGGCGCGCGGCGGCAGGGGCCGGCCCCCGGGCGGGCGGGCGGAGGGGGCGGGGCCGGGGCGCCGGGCGGCCCGCGCGACGGCGGCGGCGGCGGCGGCGGCGGCGGCCGGGACCAGGCGGCGGCGGCGGCGGCGGCGGAGGCGCGGGGCGCTGGGTCTGATGGCGGCGGCCGGGCCCGGGGCGGCGCTGTCCCCGCGGCGGTGCGACAGCGACCCGGCCTCCCCCGGAGCGCAGTCCCCGAAGGTGAGCGGACCGCGCTGCCCAACGGCGGCCGAGCGGGCCCGGGAGCAACAAGTGCGGCCGCCGCGGGCCGCGCGGAGCGGAGCTGCCCTGCCCTGCCCTGCCCTGCCCGGGGATAGCGGGGGCGCCCGGGACGCTCGAGCCCCGCAGCCCGGGCAACTCGGAAAAGTTGCGGCCTTTTTGGGGACCGCAGTCCGGGCGACGCTCGGTCGGTCCCGCGTCCCGGGTTGGCCGACCCTGCCCCGGGCACCGCGGCCGCGTGCCCCGGTCTCCCCCGCGGGGCCTCGCTGCACCTCTCACCGGTAGCCCGGCCGGCGCGGGGGCTCGCCCGAGGGCCGGGCAGCTGGAGGCCTGTAACGAAGTAACGACCGAGCGCAGAGCTCCGGGTTCCTTCCCACCTTTTTGCTTCTGAACTTCTCGGTGTCAACTTCCGTTTTTGTTTCTTTGCAAGCGAATTACTTGGTTTCTTTCTTTTTCTTTCTTTCTTTCTTTTTTTTTTTTTTTGAACTAAAGGAAGTTGTTGACATAAAAAAAAGGTCCTTGTTCACACATAAAATAGGTAGTTAAGTATGAAATCTGCGTGTTATAAAAAGGGTAAATTTCAAGAGAAATATCCTTTTCCAGCTTCTACTCGATTGTTTGTGTTGGAGGGAATTTTCAGTCTGCTCTTACTGCTGTACACGTATTACTTACTTAACCCTTGGCATCAGCCACCTGAATGCAGGCATTAACACACAGCTGGGCCAGGGCAGCTCCCAGTAAGACTCCAGGCAGCCCACCGGCATGGTGACCTGTGCTGCCTCTTTATTCTCTTTTGAAGTTTTTTTTTATTTTAATGTGTAGTAAGAGTGGCAGTGTTAGGAGCTACATTACCTTGATTAAAAACAAAACAAAACAAAACAAAAAGACAAATAAACCATGATTTTTAAGTGGCTAGACTTGGAGTCTTCTGCCCCTTTTTACATTGTTCAGAATGTAACCTGAAGCCAGAGCCTAAAGCACGCAAGGATGACAGCTTATATGGAATGTAAAATCTCTTCTAGGCTGGCTCCTCTTTGAGCATTTTAGCCAGAGATAAAGGCATGCTATCATTAAAGAGATTTTTCTTTAAAAAAAAAAATACGACTTTAAGCCATAACTAATATGTTAATAAATTGTTTTTAAAAGCATTTGGTTACTCACTTCCTTAATGGGATAGCTGAACAACGTATGTCCTGGATGAGCTTATCATATATATAGTGTGCTCAGTTTCTGCACTGTAATATGGAGAGTGTAGTTAGATTTGGCAACCTGTGTTCAGTCCTGTGTCTCCCCAGTGGCTAATTAGAATACACTCCTGTGGGCCAGTTGTAAGTTGGAGGATGCTAAAATGTTGATATTTATTTATTTTTTTACCCAGCTCAAATAGGAAGGCTTGCTTTAATTTTCAAGTGGCTCACTCCCACCCAGTTGGTAAGAAAGTGAAAGTAGAATATATTTTAAAAAGCTGTAGCTGAGATTATTTTGTTTGAATTGAAGGTCAGTTTTTAGTCATATTCCACTTTTTGCTTACTACAAATTCTTTGCCCTTATAATTACTGTAGAAAATTAAGTTTTCTAAAGACGCTCGTTAGAGATGTGGTTTCCCTTTTGAGTCTTGGGCAAACTGGAAAGATATGTAATCACTCTTTTAATTCGTCCTTTCCTGCTTAAATGTACAGGACGATAATGAAGATAACTCGAATGATGGGACCCACCCATCTAAAAGGAGGAGAATGGGCTCAGGAGACAGCTCGAGAAGCTGTGAGACTTCTAGTCAAGACCTCAGGTACTGTTCCTTTAAGGGTCGGTAGTAAAACTTTTGTAGACTGGTTTTTGCCCTCTTCTTCTTCTCTTGCCAGCCCTAGGCAGCAGAAACAGTTATTAAGAATTACATTTATGGACTGGAGAGATGGTTCAGTGGTTAAGAGTGCTGCATGCACTTTCTTGGTTACTGGTTCCCACATGGCCTCTCACAATGCCCTGTTAAGAAATTATGGTAAACGAGGTGCACCATTGTAACACTTTCTTAGTGTATTAAGTTCAGTGGTGTTAGTTGCATTCGCAGTGTTGTGCAAGCATCAGTGTCAAGCATCAGTGTCAAATGGCGTAACCCTTCAGCACCTCCTGTCTCGAGCTGCTGGCCTCTACAATTCTGCTTCCTGCCCCTGAGTGTGAACCATGTGGTACTTGCCCTGTGATATCTGTCTTATCCATTAGGATAATGTCTTCAAGGCTCAGCTCATCGGTTGGAGTTCATGTCAGAATTTCCTTAGGTCTAATCCAGTGTGTGTGTGTGTGTGTGTGTGTGTGTGTCTATGTTTTGTTTATTCATCTGTAGGCTTGGGGTAATTAATGTGAACATAGGCATTCAGAATCCCTGTTTTTAATACCTTGGTACTTAACTAGAACTAGGAGGTTGTATCATGTGGTAATTGTATATTTAGCTTTTTGAGGGCCTTCATACACTTCCATAGTTGTACTATTGTGTATTCCCACCAACAATACACAGAACTTCTAATTTCTTCAAAACCTTGCAACATTATTTTTGGCTTTTGCTTGTTTGATGATGGTCATACTGAAAGAGTCTGTCACCCACTGTGATTGGGTTTTGTATACCGTGGTTAGTGATATTTGTTGAATATCCTCTTAGGTGCTTTTTGACTATTTGATTTGTATTTTTGGAGAAGCATCTGTTTTACTTCTTTGTTCATTTCCCTCCCTCTTCCTTCCTTTCCCATCTTTCTTTCTGTTCTTTCTTTTCCTTCCTTTCTTTCTGACAGGGTCTTACTATGTAGCCCTGGCTATCCTGGAACTCACTGTGAAAATGAGGCTGGCTTCGAATGCTGGCATTAAAGGCATGCACCATGAAACACTGTTCCCAAATCCGATGGCTAGGAAATAATGTAATACAAACATTAAAAAGTTATGGAGAGGAACCTCACCTCTTGTCATATCACATGCAAAAAGTAGCTCAGAATCCTAAATATAAAAACTGCCTAGAAAAAAACCCTGAGTTAGCCACAGATTATTAGACATAACACCACAAACAGAAGTTACAAACCAGACAACTTAGACAACATCAAGATTTTAAAAACAGGGAAAGACGTGATACTGTCAACTGTAGGAGTAAAAAAGAGTTGTAGAATGCTAGAAAATATTTACAAACCATATATATATATATATATATATATATATATATATATATATATGGTAAAGGAATTAATATGCAGAATGCATAGAGAAGTCTCCAACTCCATAGCCAAGAAGAAATGGAAGGCAGTTTTTTAAATGAATGAATGCAATGAAATACTGTTGCACTCCTGTCCCCAATAGAATATATGTGTGTGTGTGTGTGTGTGTGTGTGTATGTGTGTGTGTGTGTGTATATATATATATATATATATATATATAATCTGAGGAAGAGGTCCTTGGAATTGTGTTCTTTCATTTGTGACTTACTGAGCAATAGACAAGGATCAGAATCTGGTACACATGAAGTAATTGCAGTGAATGTCAGAAACATGAGAGCTGTTGCTGCCTTGTCTTGCTCTCTTAGGCCTGGAAGTTAGGAGTCTTGTTTTTCTTTTTTTATTTTTTATTATTAAGTTTTATATGTTTTTATGTGTATGCCCATGGGGATGTGGTACCTGCAGAGACCAGGAGATCATATTAGATGTGGTGTTTGTGAGCTGCCTGAAGTAATACTGGGAACTGAGCTCTCACTTGCAGGAGCCGCAAGTGCTCTTAACTGCGAAGCTTTCTTTCCAGCCGTAGGTTCTTGGCTTGTAAGGAAATTGCCACTTTCAATGAATTTTTTTTATATGAAGTTTTGGAACACGTTTTTTAAACTCATTTTGTAATTTTCTTGATAAATATAGCAGCAATAAAGTGAATTTCAATACTTGAGCTTGTATTTAGAAATATAAATGATTAAGATGTAATACGTGTCACGTGTAAGGCATGATATGTGTTTTTGTCTCAGCTTTAGTTACTACCCAGCAGAAAACCTAGTAGAGTACAAATGGCCCCCTGATGAGACAGGAGAATACTACATGCTTCAGGAGCAAGTCAGTGAATATCTGGGTGTGACCTCCTTCAAGCGGAAATATCCAGGTACTAAGGCTGAGTGCGTGTGACGGATGACATCTGACTTCTGACCAGACAGCCGTGGCTATGAGTGATTTCTATTCTATGTACTTAGAGAGCAAGTACCCTTGCTGATTGTAATTTACACTGTCACTTAGCACCTCAGGCTCTATAGTTAGTGTGTTTTCAGGTGCCACCAAGTTATTTAAGAGCAGAATAAGGACTGAGATTATAGGTGTGTGCCACCATACCTAACTACTTGAAACAAAAGACAAAAAACAAAAAAACAAAACAAACCAAAAAACCAAACAAACAGACAGAAAATCCATTTTATAGCCAATGTTTGGATTTTTACTGTTATTCTGACGTCAAGAATAGAGTTAGCTCTAAGCTGTGCCTGGCTTGTAGAGAGCCATTCTTGATTAACTGCCTTAATGTAGTTGCATGCTTTACTTTGGATTATTCTAGTTTTAGTTTTCTAATGTTTATTTCTCTAATTTGTAAGGTGCTTTTTTTCTCTTTTTTTCGTGTGTGTGTGTGTGTGTGTGTGTGTGTGTGTGTGTGTGTGTGCGCACGCGCGCGCATGTGTAGTTACCTTAGTATTACTGGTACTTAGAATATGCAGTGAGAGATGTGTTTAACATAGTTTTTAAAGTTTTCAAATGCATAGTTTTAGTTTTTAATACTCCTTTTGTTCTGCTTTTGGAGATTTAGAGCGACGAGATTTATCTCACAAGGAGAAACTCTACCTGAGAGAATTAAATGTCATTACAGAAACACAGTGCACACTAGGTAATGAGCACCAAGTGCGTCTTCTATGCTGAACATTTGTAGGAGATACTGGATACAGTGATCACAAAATTAATGAAAAAGTTATCTAAATGTTAAGTTGTTGACTCATTTTTAATTATTGTTAAAATGTAAAGGGCATGGATAAAGCTTATGTTTGTGTCTTAAAGTACAGACTGGGGGTTAAGCATATAGATGCTTACCCTTTAAAATGCAAATCTTGTTTTTACTTCATTATAGTACATACTTTATGTATGTATATCTTTTCAGTGTTAAATGATAACAGTAGGCAAATCTGATCCTGCAGATTGTAAAGGTTAGATGGTATGTGTAGACTATTGAATGCAAAATGTCAGTTGATCATAATATTTCTGATATATAGATTGGGAGACTAGGAAATAGATATTGAAAAATAATTTTTTACATATCCTATATTAGTGGTTTACATTATTATTTTTATGTATTATAATTATATCATTTCACAATGATTTCTAAGTATATTTACATAGAATCTAAAAGAAACTCACGTGGTTGGTCTCTTTGTCTTTACAAGACAACATTTAGTTTCGATTGCCTCACTCTATTGTGAAGAGCAACTTTTACTACTTTAAAATGTAGTAGTTTTGCTTTGATTATTATGTTTTTTTTAAATGTAGAATAGTTTGAAAGGGAAACTAATTTTGAAAAGTACCTGTGTTCACTTGGCCTTAAAGGATTTTCTTTACTTTTTGGGGGTGCAGGTTTAACAGCATTGCGAAGTGATGAAGTGATTGATTTAATGATAAAAGAGTACCCAGCTAAACATGCTGAATATTCTGTTATCCTACAAGAAAAGGAACGCCAGAGGATTACAGATCATTATAAAGAGTATTCTGTAAGTGATTTGAAGTGACGGACATCTGTTTCAGGGGGTAGAGAAACAATATTTTTATAAAATTATGTATGATTTCTAACTGTAATGTTTTACATTTAGCAAATGCAACAACAGAATACTCAGAAAGTTGAAGCCAGCAAAGTACCTGAGTACATTAAGAAAGCTGCCAAGAAAGCAGCCGAATTCAACAGCAACTTAAACCGGGAACGCATGGAGGAGAGAAGAGCGTACTTTGACTTACAGACACACGTAGGGTGACTTAGTTCAGTGGTGCCTGGGTCTCCTTTGTTGTTGTTGCAGAATGGTCATTATTTCCTTTACATCATTGCTGTTATATTATCATGTTGTGATGGTGCCAGCTGTGTTTCTTTTCTCACAGGAGTTAAGATACCATTTTTAATGATGTATTTGCTTGCCCTCTTCCCCTCCCTCCTCCTGAGATCTCTCTGCTTTATGGTTGAGTTTACTGAGAGAGACAAACCGTAGCTCTGTATCCCGTGTCCCAAGGTTGGTAAGAGCGGCACAGTATGCCTGCCTCTGGTTTTGATGGGAGCCCCATGAGGTTAGACCAGTGTCCCCACATTTCACAGAGGGAGCAGCTGAGTTAACTTTGTGAGAGACCGTGGTGATCCAGAGGCATAGCACCTTTCCTCAGAGTCTGTGCACCTGGTGAACAACAGGCACAGAACTCAAACATGCAGCCATAAAGCACCAGCCACCCCTTAGGTGTAGTTCCTGTGTGGTTTGAATTGCTGGCTTTTCTGTGGGGCGGGGATATAGATGAAGTGTACACATGGGAATTCTTTCCTTGACGTCTTGATTTCCAGGTTGGGATCAGTTTTCACATTTCTTGATGTTAACACAGGTTATCCAAGTGCCACAAGGAAAGTACAAAGTGTTGCCAACAGACCGGACAAAGGTCAGTTCTTATCCAGTGGCTCTCATCCCGGGACAGTTCCAGGAGTATTATAAGAGGTATTCCACATTTTTAGTTATCTATGGTTTCAGAGTCCCCTAAAATTTTATGTCCACCAGTGACAGAATTTGTGCCTGCATTTTTCTTCTTGGGTTCTGTGTAAAGAACAGCATTCTATCTGAATTTGAGGTCCTGTGGTGAAGTCTGGAGTGCCCACGACTCTGGCCTGCCCTGTCTGGATCTGTCACAGACAAGTACCTGAGGTCCTGTAGCTCTTTGGTACTCACAGTGTGGCATGTAGCCCAGAAGTTTGGTATTATTGGGAAGCTTTTATGAAATCAGAATCTAGGTGGGTTTGGCTTCCGAGTCCTCTCCAGAGCCTTCACCTAAGTGGTGTTTACAAAATGCAGTACAGAGTGGAGTGTGTGACTGGTGGTGCTGCTAAGATGACATGCCCTCCTATAAGTGTACTTATTTTCTGTTTCCAGCCTAAGTAACCAGAAACCTTTCAAACCAGGACTAATGGGGCCCTCTTGTTTCAGAACCTTGGAGTTTCTTCCAGCAGATAACTTTACTCTAGAAACCTATTCTCAGTTTGGGTTTTCTTCAGAGAAACTGACTCACTACAGCATGGAACCACACTTGCTGTTTGACAGTCTAAACTGTGTAAACTTTTAGTGTAAAAAGTTTTTTAATCTGGAAGTTACTTAAACTCTGGTGTCCCGCCAGTCCCTTGTTCTGTTGTGACGTCTTGCCGATGTTAATTCTCTCAAGGCTCGGAAGGCTAGGGACATGCAACTGTTGGAATGCATGCTTTGCAAAATGTTTTAAAGTAATTGCTGTTAAAAACTTTGCTAATTTTTATCTGTTAATAAATACTGTGCAATTCATGAAATTGTTTAGACATGTTGGGCTCATGAGGTAGATTCTCTATGGAGTCTGTTTTTGAGTGTAAGGACACACAGCACAGAAGTCACCACAGCTCAGTGCGTGGTCCAACATGAGCATGAAGTGGCTTGGGCCCAGGCCTTCGTGTGCTGTCTGGGACTGCTTGGATTTCACTCCTATCTGTTGACATGTTACTTCCATTATTATTATTTTTTTTCCCTTGTTTTGAGGGGAAAGGGAAAGACTGTAAGTTTAGGTAGACCAACTGTGTGATCAGTCGGGAAGAATGTTCAGATTTCTAAAACTTATTACTTATCCTTATCTGATGACCAAAGTGAAAAAATTCTCCCTCCTCCTTTTTGTGAAGTGTTTGCGAATGAGAAGTCTAAGGCTAACTTCAGAGCTTTTTACCTACTTACTACTAAAGAATGAAAGCGGCCTTTCTGAATTCAGGTACTCACCAGATGAGCTTCGGTACTTGCCATTAAACACAGCCCTGTATGAGCCGCCCCTGGACCCAGAGCTCCCGGCACTAGACAGTGATGGTGATTCAGATGATGGCGAAGATGGTCGAGGGGAAGAGAAGCGGAAAAATAAAGGCACTTCGGTAGGACTGTGTACCTTACTAGCAGGCAGCCTCTTATTACTTGCTGATTGCTTTCCTGGAATGTTAAGTTGAACTCTATTACCATACTGTTTGAACAGGACAGTTGTATGTATTTACAGGAAATTTTCAACATGAATATTCATTGTGTGTTGATGTAAGCCAGTTGTGCGTAGTTTTTTTAGGCATCTTTCATATTGAAAAACTTCTATTTTGAGCAAGATAGGCAATTGCATAGACCAGTAATATTCTTGTATCCAACTTGCTGCATATGCAGATTAAAATAATGAACAAAATAGACTGATCTTTTGCCATAGAGAAATATATTTTTGGGGGGTCTGGGGCAGCACAGTACCTTGTGTTTCTTTTGTTTAACCTGTGACTTCTTGTAGGAAAACATTAGCTTACTAACATGTTGTATTGTATATTCAGTTCTTCTAGGTGCCTTTTTCAATTATAAAATTTAAAAAGCAGAAGTTTGCCCTTGGGACCTGAAGGACAGTAGCTCTGAGGTGGTTTAGGGTTAAGCCCCAGCCATCTTATATCTTACATTGTAGCAGACGCAAAATGTGTGCTGTCATTATGTAGCATTGTATTTCCTTGTCTGAAACAGCTTCTAACCCATACTTAGACTTGTATGTTACACGGAACAAGGTTACAGTGGTGGTGCCTCCTCTCAGTTACTGGAAAGGAGATAAGAGAAGTTAGGAATGATCAACCCAGTTTTCTCACACTGTTCTGAGGAATATAAACTAATCCCATATTTGAACTGTCAAATACCCAGAATTTTTTCACAGATTTTGACCTGGCAAATTTTCTAACAATTAATTCTAAGGACTTAATTAAATGTTAGCAAAAATTTAAATAGAAAAAAAGGTTGGTTTTTAGTGTTGTGGAACTTAGAAATAAATCTTTATGAGCCTGGTGATACATTTAGACAGAAGAAATGCAGTTCTTTATGAGAAAATGCATGTAGTACTTCACCAACATGACAAAACACATTTGCACATATATGTCTTGTGATCCATGTAATTGTGTACACACATTGATCACGTGTACACTGGTGCACACACAGTGAGATCACAGGCAGTATAATCCAATTTTGAGGATTACACTGCCAGGATGCAAGCACATTATGAGGATATAAGGTGTGTATGAGAGTCTGGCCTTCTGCAGAATATAAACACACTGAGAAACCAGGCAAGAGACTAGTTCATGGCTTCGTCATTTGTAGGTTTATCAGGTGGCTACGGATAGCTTAATTTGTTTTACTTCAGTTTTCATAATTTATGTGAGTATAAAGTTGTAAAACTTTTAAATTATAAAATGAATTCAATGAACTGGGTGGTGATGGCACATACCTTTAATCCCAACACTCCGGAGGCAGAGGCAGGCAGATCTTTGTGAGTTTGAGACAAGCCTGGTTTACAGCTAGTTCCAGGACAACCTCCAAAGCCACAGAGAAACCCAATCTCGAAAAAACAAAACAAAACAAAACAAAAGCAGTGATCAGATACTGAGTTCTTGTCCTTTAAACAACAACAAAAAATAAGTCATACTATTGTAGGTAGGGATATGAC
Source organism: Phodopus roborovskii (assembly GCF_943737965.1). Lineage (NCBI taxonomy): Eukaryota > Metazoa > Chordata > Mammalia > Rodentia > Cricetidae > Phodopus > Phodopus roborovskii. The sequence continues at coordinate 1,298,824 of NW_026126611.1, forward strand.
CTTGCATCTTTCACAGTTTGAACATTGTTATGTGTTTGAAGAACTTTCACAACGACTTCTGTCACTCAGAGGAAAAATAAGTATTTTTGTAAATATAAGAGAGTATGTATCCCTGTGGTATGAAAAATATAATAGTTGAAGTTGGTAATTCCATTTTTTGTTGACTTAAATCAAAAAACATAGCTGACTAGGATACTTGCTAATAGAAATAGTTTAAGATAGCCTTTTTGTTTTTACTCTATTATAAGTAAATTTCTTAGAATCATTTTTATATTTTTCATTAGATAAAACTTCTAAAAACATTTTGTCATTTAAAATACTGAGATGTGCTGTTGGTGGCACATGCCTTTAATCCTGCATGCCGGAAGCAGGGGCAGGCAGATCTCCTGATTCAAGTTGGTCCTGATTCAAGTTGGTCTTAATTCCATGGAACCCTTGTTTTTATCTTTTGCAACAGGATAGCTCCTCAGGCAATGTGTCTGATGGAGACAGCCCCCCTGACAGCCAGGAGGACACCTTCCAGGGAAGACAGAAATCGAAAGACAAAGTGGCCACTCCAAGAAAAGATGGCTCCAAACGTTGTGTACTGTCCAAGTCAGTTCCTGGGTACAAGGTAGAAGAAAAAAGCCCCTGACTCAGCCTCTCCCTGAGACCGTTAACTCTGAGCGAGGAGCTGAGCTTGCTGCTCGCTCTGTCCCTGTGCTGTGCACCTGCCCTCCTTTCCTGCCCTGGTGGCTTTCTCGTCACTTTTGGTCATGGTATAGCTTCTATTTCCTGTATAGAAACAAATGGGTTTTCATACGTTTTAAGTAATAGCCAGGCAAATATGAGTTCTTAAAACATTGTTTCAAGGCAGAACTTGTTTTTTTTTTTTTTTTTTTTTTTTTTGTTTGTTCGTTTGTTTTTTGTTTTTGAGTGCAGGGCATAAATTGTCTAGCATTTTGAATATTTGAACAGTTGGTGAAGCTAAACTTGGTGAGCTGTGAAGTGGGTGTGGACTTATAACCTCTCAAGGTGGTATTTTTGTAGTGCCTTTCATTGAGGATGTCTGGGCCTATTCTAAGGATTGTTGGATCCAGTTGCCAAATTCTGCCAAGTTTGAGATAGAAAACAGAGAAGCCTATTACTTATATCATGCTTTTGTATAACCTTTGGCAGATAGCCTAGTTTGTGAATCTGATTGTTCTCAGAGTAAGGTCATAGGTGATCAGGAATAGTATTTTTAACGTTTCTTTTCTGTCTACCTCTCTCCTTCTGAAGGTTGGATGGGGGTGAGCAGCTGTCGTGGTGCAAAGGAATATAGGAGTACAGTAGACGGAATGGACTTAGTGGTCAGCTTTGTGACGTGGCTGGTGATGGTGCAGCATCTTGGCTGTAGTAGACTGTATATCCTCAGGGCACTGAAGGAAGGTTATAAATGAGTCTTGCCAAGTTGAGTTGTTGAACACCTGTGCGTCAGTGTCCTAACCATAGCATGTAGCACAGAAAATGATCAGAAGTGAGCTGGGACTCATTTTCCCTCAGCCTCGCCGGAACACTTTCTGACAGCACATTAGTAAAGTCGTTATGTCCTGTAGGTTACTAGAAATTCCCATGTATGATCCACGTAAAAACACATGCTTTTGTGCATGGCCAGCGATTGTGGCTTTGACTCAGCAAGGAGCCCTTCCAAGGACACCCTCAGTATGCTGCTGGCTGCTGTGTGTGGTTTTGTATTTGGGTTGTTTGTTTAGTTTTGTTTTAATGTATACCTTTGTAAACTAAAGATTTCAGTTACTGCTTAATAATTGAAGCCAAACAAACTCCAAAGATTACATTTCAGAAACAGCCTGCAGGAGCCAGTGTGTCACTATCCTAGGGTGCCAGCAGGAGTGGCAGCTGTCCAGGCCTGAGGAAGCATTTAAACAAGGAGCCTGTTTGATCATGCAGTATAAAATAGAGAATATTGAAATAGACATGTAATGCAGGCTGGAAATGAAGAACTATCCATATCATCACTGATCTAGTGAATGAATCATACAGATTAATCTTAGTTAATAGTATTCCAGGGAGCCGCATGTGCAAAATAAATATTTTATAATCTGTAAACATTTTTAATAACTAAAAATGTTTCAGGTATTTCAAAGAAGGAACAGACAATATATAGACATATATGTTAATGTGAACATGATTATTGAAAGTTAACCTCTCTATGAAAAGTATTAATGAGCCAAGATGTGCCTAAATATTAGGGTACTTCAAGCTGACACTCATAGACAAACACACACCCCCCTTTAAAATAAGGGAGTTAAGACACATGATAGTGTATGTGATTTAATGAGATGGAGTAGTGCTTGCCCTTTACTTGTAGGACAGAATCGCTTAGGTTACATTAACCTGAAATTAAAGTGTAGTTGTTAGGCTTCAGGCCTACACATATATAATTAAAATCTATACTACGTTAGTTTCAACTTATTTTGCTATTTTTCAACAAGAGAAGTAAGTATACATGAGCCTTTTATCTGACATGCTGAGGGCTGTTGACTGAAGAAGACTACAAGGTTGTTGCAGTTGTTTGAAGGAGGCCAGAGGGTCCCGAAGAGGCCCAGGGCCTTCCCCATGGTCTTCAAGGGACCTGTGCACCCTCCTTTCTCCCGTCAGTGCTGGCCTTTGGTTTGTCTGTGAGGCCCTGTGGCCACTTAGAGCCTGGGTGCTGCTGACAGGAACAACGGGCTTTTGTATGTTGAACGGTAGCGTCACGGCAGAACATGCCACAGTGCTTTCTCTCCTCCCTCCTCTGCTGTCTCTTCTCCATCTGTCTCTTCTTCCTTCCTCGCCCTTCTTCCCCTCTCCCTCCTGTCTTTTTCCATATTCTTCTTTTCAACAAGATGAAGATTATTGGGTAAGAAAAAATTTTAAATGGTTTAACAGAAAATTATGTATAACTTTAAAGGTAAACCCTGAGTTTTCTTAGTGTCTTTTATTATAGGCATTATGTGTATTTTAGTGATTGTAGAACTTGAATTGCTCTAGAATGTGAATAACTAGATTTGTGTTTTATTCCTTTTGAGTTGCTTTGTAAAGAGTCTCCTATGAGGAATTCTCTTTTCAAAATTTAATATTGTGTAGTTTCTTCCCTGACTTAGTGAAACATACTAGACAACTTACTATGCCAGTGTCTAACTGAACTCTAAGCATTAAGTGAGTTTATTTTTTACATTTAGTGCAGGATATTGAAAGTTCTGCTGCATATGATGGTAGTTAAGATGCAGGGTTAGCAGTGAACTTCCTAGCTCTTTTTTACTGAGGTCCAGGACACAGTGAAACCATGTGCTTAGTGCGCAGCCAGAGTAGCAGAGTAACTAACTGCTATGAGATGCTGGGAGAGCAGGGTATAAATACACAGAGACGGAGAGTAGTCAATGGGGACATTTTATATGTTTGTTTAACTCCATGGTATTTATTATTTTGTAGAGACATTTGTGATTGTTTAGATATTGTTTTTATCATATTTATGTATAAGGTTGACTTTTTAAAAAATAAATAAGCCAAAAATTGTTTTTGAATGCCTCTGTCATCTTTTGCAAAGAAAATATTTTTTAAAAAGTAAAAACAAATTATTATTTAGGTTTGACAAGGTATACAAGTGGCAGTGAAACATTTAAAGTGACACTGCTGTATGAAAGTTTGAGTTTAGATCTCTGCGGTACAGTAACTTAGAAAAGAGATACAATGTATTTGACTGTGTTAGGCTTTGTCCTCTCCCTCTTAACCATTTATTGATGCACACCTATATATATATATAGTACATGGGAGCAGTATTTGTGATGGTCACGATTATGATGCTCAGTTATCCCTTCCTTATAAGTAGGAAACTCCTTATACTTTATCCTATTCCATGTTTAAAGCCCAGATACTGTGTGTGTTTTTAATCTGAAAGATAATACCCAAAATGTACTTTGTATATTTCCTATTTGACTACAGTTTTTCCTTGTCTGAAAGCTTTTTGTTTTACATGTTACAGTGACTGCTTTTCTCCTTTATCATAGTTCTTAAGTTTTTAGACATGGAACAAGAATATGCATACAACTCAAATTTCTATAGACATTTATGCATGACAATGTATGACATCTTTCAATTAAAATACTGTTTTTTTTAAACTTAAATTTGATAGGTTCAGCTCTATATCACTGGAAAAATACCAGTGTTTGAAATAAAGTGAATATAAGCTTAATATAAGCATAAAACTTAGGCTTAGCTCTTATGTGTGGTTATTTGGTACATGGATTTTCTTTCCCAATTATTAGTGGCATTTGACATCCTATTTCGTTTTCCTTCTGGTCTTAATATAGATGCTGTGTGTGTAGGGAGCTCAGAGTGCTGCGTTTAGACAACACACATTTATGCTGTTTATGGAGTACAGTCTAGGCTTTCATTAGTACAGGTTTATGTTCTGATCCATCTCATATCCAGTTATGTCTTACAAAAAGGCTCTCATTATCAGATTACCAAAAGTAAAGATAAGGTAATAACAGAATCCCTTTTGAACCCATAGTGAGTTCTTCTGCCATGAATTTATAGCCCTGTTCTACCCTTCCAGCCAAAGGTCATTCCAAATGCTCTATGTGGAATTTGTCTGAAGGGTAAGGAATCCAACAAGAAAGGAAAGGCTGAATCACTTATACACTGCTCCCAGTGTGATAACAGTGGTAAGTAGAGATGTCTCCTTAAGATTTTACCTCACCCTGCATATTGTCTCAAAAGCTAGGGTTTAGAGTTATCAGCTAGATGTCCGACAAAGAGTCAGTCAGCAAATGGATAGTGACTTGTTAGATGTAGTCGAAACCCATGTATCCACTGCTGTTTTATTTTGATGAATCTATGGTAATATTAATCATGGCAGCCATTCTTGGGAACTAATATTTTATATGCCTTAAGTTAAAAGTTCTGTTGTGAAATCCTATTAATGTTGGTTTTGATTTAGGCCACCCTTCTTGCTTGGATATGACCATGGAGCTTGTTTCTATAATTAAGACCTACCCATGGCAGTGTATGGAATGTAAGACATGCATTATATGTGGACAGCCCCACCACGAAGAAGAAATGATGTTCTGTGATGTGTGTGACAGAGGTTATCATACTTTTTGTGTGGGCCTTGGTGCTATTCCATCAGGTAAAGATGAAAAAAAAAAAAAAAAAGCCCATTATCTTGTGTGAAGATCTTATTTTTTTTAAGGCTGTATAAATGACATGAACATGTTCCAATTATGATCAAGCTCTTATTGTCCATGTCACAGCTACCTGGTTTTCATCCTTAGTGCAACCAAAGGAGAAATGAAATAGAATGCTTAGATTAGGTTTGGAAGTATTGTCTGAGGGGGTAGAATGAGCTGGTGTTTTCTACTAAAAATGCTAAAGTAACACCACCAGTTTGTTTCAGTGCTTTCGTTTTATTTTTAAAGGTCATCTACTTAGAAACTTTACAAAGTGACTGCTATGCCTTTATATATACTAAGACATCTTTCTATAAAGTGAGGCAGCACAATAATTCCAGATAACACAGATCAGATAGTAAATCACAGTAATCCTATTGAAACATATACAAGTAATTGTGCAATTTTAAGGACTTAGTTGCATAGTTAACACTGTATAGTACTCTATAAAACTCAAGTTTTCTGAAATCCTTCTGTAAGCAACGTGGACAGTCACTCGAGGTTCTGCAGTAATTCAGCTCAGGTGTGGTACAGGTACTGCTAGAAGAGTGGGAGAGGCCACAGAGAGGCAGATTCACTAACAAGGTCTACATTAGGGTTGTGTTGTTGAGGCTTTAAAAGCATGATGGTATTGAGTTTTAGGATTACATTATATTTTTTTAAAGGTACAAATGATTGTTTTGTGCCCTTTCCCCTTGTCTGTGCACTAAATTCTGCACTGCATTGGTTACACTGATTAAGGACTGTTTACATTTTCTTCCTTGGCTTAAGAAGCTCAGTACTTCCTTCCCCACAAAAAAAAAAAAAAAAAAAAAAAAAAAAAAATTCCCAGAGAGGTATCACTAGGGACAGCTCAGTAATGAGTTTAGGTGGTTTGTATTCAGGCCTATAAAAATAAAATTCCACTCCATATTAACTAACAATTTTTCTCCTAGGTCGCTGGATTTGTGACTGTTGTCAGCGAGCTCCCCCAACACCCAGGAAAGTGGGCAGAAGGGGAAAAAACAGCAAAGAGGGATAAAATAGGTTTTTGACCTGACCCTCAGTTTGGGATATTTGGTGCCAATTTATTTACACTTTCATTTTTATGCCAATAAAGAACTTTTTTTGAAATTAACTATGACCTTAAACATCTTCAAGTTGATTTATTTCATTATTAGCAACTCATACCCTTGAAAGAAAGTCAGAGAAATGGCTCATTTCCCCAGATTTTAATCTCTTAGTGCTGTCTTTTTCCAGAGATCAGCAACTTAATGTGAAATAAATATTTCTTCTTGAGTCTGAAAGGTTACTGTCTGTCATGACTGTCTTGACCTGCTTAGGTAGTATCAGTTACTTAATAACCAGAGCATTCCAATTGGGCCAACAGAGCAAAGGGCAGAGGACATCTGGTACAACTGGATTTGGAATAGCCATCAAAAGGCACAGCAACAAACAGCTGTAAATAACTTGTCTGCCAGGAAAGCTTGCTCGAGTATCGGGTACCACATCCCTACTGTGCACAGAGGCTCTGTGAAGACTGAAGCTGTCATTGCATTTCCGACCTGGCTCTAGAACGTCTTTAAAACTGCAAGTGCTGTACTTCATTTAGTATGCCTACAGATTACACTCCACAGTCATCGGGCTTTATTTCATCTGCACTAGCACATAGTTTAATAAGTTTTTATACAGCCTGTCACTTACTCACCTGACTAACCAAAATGTATTTAAACATTTTATTGAGCAGACTCCTTTTCATAGGAATTTTAATCTGTAAAATATTGTGCTTGCTGCTTTTCCTGCGTGGGGAGTAAACTGAGGTAACAAAACTGTATGGCTTTAATTTTCCATCCTAGTCTAGAAAAGGTAACCAGAATTTCACCAGGTCAAGTAGCAAGGTCCGCAGCAAACTAATCGCTCCGTGCAGACAAGGGTTCAGAAGAGAATTTCAAGCACCAATTTCAAAATGCTAATCAGTATCGTCCAGAGGACCGACTCCTCTTCTTGGGATGCCTCCTGTGAAGCGTAAGCGTGGTTCTGACCGGCGCCTGTGGGGTCGGAAGGATAGGCAGCCTCCCCGAACGGGTACTGATCCACAGTTCTGTCAGAGTACACCCTCATCTCAAAGTCGCTTTCGTGGTGTGACGGGTGTCCGTAGATTCCTATGCCCACCGGGCGCTGGAAGTGCGCCGGTATGGAGACCACATCCTGGCCGCAAGTGACCGACTGCAGCTCGTACTCGTCGAAGCTGGGGTGCAGGGTGCTGTCGGACACGTACAGGTCCGCGTCCCCTCTGAGGCTCTGCATCCTGAGGACAATTTTACCCTCGTGGTTGAGCCGTAAGTAGCTGTAGTTCCCGGCCCCTATCTGGCCCTGGACCACGTGCAGAAGGAGCCAGTCCTCGGGGACGTCGTCCTCTGCCAGGCACTGGACCAGGGTCGCCAGCCGGGACGCCAGGATCACCAGGAGGGCGCAGCTCCAGGGAGCAGCCATGGCCGGGGCACTCAGCTCGGGGCCTCCCTCATGTGCAGCCGCTCGCCCAGGCCGGCCGAGATGCGTGCAACTGGGCCCCGGGGCGGCCGCGGGGGCCGGGGATCGGGGCGGGGACCGGGGCGGACGGCCGGACCGGGCGGAGGGAGGGAGGGACGGCAGCACAGGGCCCCTGGCGCCGCAGACCCGGGACTCACCGCCACGCCCCGCAAGCCACGCAGCACCCGCAGCATCCGGCCCCAACCTGGAACTCGGCCCCCAGCGGGCGGAAGAGAAGCCGCGCCCGGAAGTGTGACGGCCCGGAAGCCCGAGAGGCGGGCCCTCGGGAAACGGCCGGAAGTGGGTTGCCGCCGGGGCTCTCGCGAGAGTAGGGGGAGGGCCGCGTGGCGTCGAGGGTCCGCTTCCTCGTAACCATAGTAACGCGAAGGCGGACGGCGCGAGCGTCCGGTCCCGGAGGAGGCGGGCCGGGCTGGACGGCAGGTGAGGGCCGCCCGGCGCCGCGGCTTTTCGCGCCAGCGCCCGAGTGCGGTTCGGCCCCGCCGTCTCTCCCGCCGCGGGGCCGGCCGGGGCTGCGCACGCGCCAAGCACGTCGGGCGGTGTGCGCGGCCGCCAGGGGGCGCTCGCCGAGCCCCGGGGCCCGGGAGCGCAGGCAGCATCGGGGGAGACGTACTCGCGTCCCAAACCGAGACTGACAGACAGAGGGAACATTTAAACTATCCGTAAGGACTGGTTTCCCCCGAGTCCGTTCCACTTCACACAGCACGCCGTAGGCTTTACAGTGTCAGAAACATATTGTTTGTCGTCGCCCCCGCCTCCTCCTCCAGATGTTAAGGCCGCGTTTGCTGTTTGGAGATTCTTGCTAGTTTATAAATAAACGGACGGCCTCAGTGCCGGAAAGGCGGGCAGCTCTTGGGAGCGCCAAATCTCACCACCAGATCACCTCCCATCATCCCTCCGAGCCTGAAGACCCTCACCTTGCAGGAGAGGGTTCAGCATAGAAATATTTGTGGGGGACGCAGTCAAGCAAGACCATTATGCCATATGCTGTGGTGGCACAGAATATATATTTATATCCTTAAGTATAACGATAGGCTCTTTGGGCCCGTTTCATAAGATAGGAAAGAACTGAAGCCTTAGTAATAGATATCTGGGTGTCCCCTCGCTGCGTTCTTGTACCTCTATTAACTGTAGCAGATAGATGATAGATAGATAGATAGATAGATAGATAGATAGATAGATACATACATACATACATACATACATACATACATACATACATACATAGAGTTAGACTCAATATCTAAGTCTGCCGAGTCCCTGAGTTGGAAACCAACTCTTTTTCTAGCTAATGTGGAGAACTTCTTCTTTCGCTGTCAAGTACAACTTCAGGTGTATTTGTAAGGCTGCTATTTTCTGTGGGAGCCCATTGGCTATTGAATTGCCCGATTCATTTTCCAAACTCAAGAATGAAGTGCCATGAGTGTATCTCCGCAGCTAGTGAGAAACATTTTACATATTATATAATCAGAAGGAAACAGTTTTTTTTCCCCCTTAAGAATACACGCATACAATGAACTAGTGTTAACAGGGATTTCCCCCTTAAGAATACACGAATACAATGAACTAGTTTTAACAGAGATGTTCCTCGGGCAATACAGGACAATCACTTGTTTTTATATCTGTAGTATGTACAGCTCCTGGTGTATCTGAGATGGCTGTTTTTGTCTACTGATTTAGCTTTGAAACCAAATTCTCTTGATCTGTCACTCATCTGCATTTCTTGAATTTGCTCCCCTTGCCTTACATACACTGTGATCGCACTAGAAAAAAATAAACTTAGTCTTTCTTACCCGTATTTGTCTGATGTGTGTGTGCGTAGGATGTTTGTGAATTGTGCTATTCCCCCAACCTCCCACCTCCCCAGACTTTCCATTTAACCACCGTTGGAGAGTCATATAGGGGAGGCTTTCAGGGGTCAGACTTATAAAGTGTAATTTATACCTACATGTTTGTCCCTGCTTCCCTGCTAGAACACAGTAGTGGTTGTACCTGACTACAGGGAAGCTGAGTAATGTGATTGGTTTTGTGTCTAGGGCAGTGATTCTCAACCTCTTAATACCCTTTAACACAGATCCTCATGCTGTGGTGATTCCTACCCTCCCCCAACCATATGTTGCTACTTCATAGCTGTAATTTTGGCACTGTTATGAATCTTAATGTAAATATCTGACATGCAGGGTATCTGATACGCCACTCAAAGGGGTTGTGACCCACAGGTTGAGAACAACTGGTCTAGGACAGAGCAATAGTTTGGTGAAAAATAAGCATGTTCCCTTCTGGTAACAAACATCTGTTTCTCTGTAGATCCCACGTAGAAAACAGCCACTCCCTCTCCGAGGGACTTGTTTGGTCAAGGCACCTAGCATGGTGTGACATAGCTACCCTCCTCATGTGGTTCTCTTTATGGAGCCCGAGTGAGGCTCCCCACTGGAGTGCAGTGCCTGAGTGTGGTTAGGTTCCTGTATAACGGAGAGTGCAGAGGCTGCTCATGTGGGTTCTAAGGCCCTGCTGGTTGAAGTTGGGAATATTTCTGATTTTTAAGGTCCTTCATTCTACCATGGCTTTGCACCATGGCCACATGTGACATGGCTCCCGAGGATATGCCCTCCTAGTGGGAGGTACACAGCATGAAGCAATTGTGGGGTGTGTGTGTGCGCGCGTGTGGGTGTGTGTGGCTTTTCCAAGACAGGGTTAATCCATTCCTCCATCCTTTTTTTTTTTTTTTTTTTTTTTTTTTTTTTTTTTGCAATCCAATGAGTGTTTATGGGATCGTGGATGAAGGGTTATATACAGGAACATGGGCACTTTACCAGTGATGTAGCCACTGAAGGAAACGTCTCTCTTTCCCCCAGCAGGAACCACTAACTATAAATGAGCTATAAATCCTAAGGGAGAGGTGGGGACTCTTACCGCCACCCCCACGGCAGAGTCTTGGGGCTCTGTAGGTAATCACAGATGTTGCCCTGCCCAGAAGATCACTTCACAACATTGTACCCTTTCACCAGCTCTTACCTTCTTTCCTTTCTTCCTTCGGTGATGTTCCATGAGCCCCCAAGGGAGTAAGTAATACCGATGCCTCACTAATGACTGGTCAGTCAACAATCACTTATATTTAGTCTCTGCAGTGACTGCTGCCCACTGCAAAAGGAATCTTCTCTGATCAAAGCCAAGAGCAGCACCAACCCTGAGCATAAACAGATTCTAAGAGGGCAGTTCGACAGGCATAACATGTCCATAAAAACAAAACAGCCTTGGGTTGCACTCTGTTGCATTTTAAAACAAGCATGAATATAAACGAGAGACACCTGTAATTAGACATGGCCATTCAGCCAGCACTGTGACAGCATGTAGGGCCCAGTTTTACAGGTTTTACTGGCCCAGAAATTAGTTACTCTGTATTTTATTTAAATTCCACTGTTTATAGTTTTAGTAAGAAGGTTTGTTCTTGGAGACACTTTTCCTCCGAATGACAACGTTTTAAAGGGTGGGCGGGGACATGATCAGCTCTGCTTACAGAAGAGGTGTGGGCATCGGGATGACCAGAAATCACCTGCAGATTCATCTGTGCCCTGCAGTTGGGGTTCCTCTAGCCTACTGCCTCATGGGTCTAATGTGGTGAAGCCTGTGTAGGCAGACATGGTTCTGGAGACTGAGCTGGGAGTCCCACATCTTGACTGGCAGGCATCAGGAAGTGGTCTAGACAGTGGGCATGGCTTGAACATACATGAGACCTCAAAGTACACCCCTACAGTGACACACTTCCTCCAACAAGGCCACGCCTACTCCATCAAAGCCACACCTCCTAATAGTGCCGCTCCCTGTGAACTCATAGGAGCCAATTACATTCGAATTACCCCATCGCTTACGCAAGGGTCCTCCTTCAGGCCAGGTCACCGGGAGGTGGCCGTTCACCTTCACGCTCCTAAAAGTGACCCAGAAGGTGAAATAGAGACCATGGGAAGGGAGTAAAGGTCATTCCGTGTTCACGTGTATCATTTCCTTTTTGGGGACGAGGTGGGGGTGAGCGGGTATGTGTGATATGTGTCCTCATGCTAATAGTGGCTAAGCAACTGGACTTTCCTGCTGTACCTGCCCTCATCTTTCCCGCGCTTTGTGTTTTCAGACCAATAATGGAGGCACCTTCCACTGATGGCCACGCAAGGGATGTAGTTGCCGAAAGATACGTGGTTGAGTCCCAGAAGCCTACGGCTCATGCCGCACTTGCTTGCAGCACACAACACTGTGCTTTTTCTTTGGATGGAAACCGTCTCTGTGTGTGGAGCCCCAGGGGCCCTTCTCACCAGGCAGGTCACAAACCAAAGGTGTTTAAATCCAGGGTTGCAGAGACCCTTCCCCCGTCTCTCTGCTTCTCCCATATCCTGGAAACATTAGGGTCCGTGGAGTCAAACATGAGCTACGGCAGAGCAATGTTGCTAAGCAAAATCATATTGTTCAGTTCTTATGTTTGCAATGCATATGGTCTGGAGTCAACTCCCTAGAACTCGCTCTGTAGACCAGGCTGGCCCCGAACCCACAGACATCGGTCTGCCTCTGCCTCCCCAGTACTGCCATTGAAGGCATGCGTCATGGCCGCCTGATGGGATTAGCTTTCTTTAAAAAGTCTTTAAAGAACATGAGCAAGAAAAGGCTCACCTGACTCAGAAGTGTCCTCCGTTCACGTTCCAGCTTGAGCTTTCTTGCTTTGCAGTGAAGAATAAAATGTTCAGGAGAAAAGTGTCACACCTAAGTGTGTACACCTGGGAAGGCATCACCAGCCCAGGCCTCCTCTCCTGGCCAAAGGCAGTACAATCTTGACTTCTGGCACCAGACACACATCTCTCTCATGCTTAAACTCGATGTGATGGAATGCCAGGTTGTGCACGCTTCTGTGGCAGTTTCTCTCACTCACGTGTATTCCAGGGGAGCCCTGTACTTCTTTCTTTCCATGGTCTCAGTACACAGACCAGACCACATTTTATCCATGGTTCTGTCAGTGGGTGGGAGTTTGCTTTATCTTATCTGCTTATTCGTGCTTTGGCTGTGTTCTGGTACACACATGGAAGTGGCTGACTTACAGGAGATGCACAGACACAGACTCAGTAAACAATTCCCAGGAGTTTCTCAAGTGCCTGTGCATAGCTGTCTTTGCCGATGGTCAGAGCTACAGGTGATCACACCACACTCTGCCTGTACTTGATGCTTTCATGCTGTTCCCGATGGGTACAGCAGTCCCGTTACAAATTCTTCCGTGCTTTAGGATGACTGGCCACTTAGACACTCACTTTACAGGTGTGTGTGTGTGTGTGTCCAGGGCCCACCCCTCTTGTTTGTAGTGCTGGAATCTCTTGGAGTTTTGTTTGTTTTACCTGTACATTGCATGTTGGTGTGAAGGAGGTCTTTATAGATTATTGGGGATGAGTTTTCTTCTTCCAAATATAATTTATGTTTGCTTCTGGTAGCTTGCCATAATAAGCACAGGTGTTTCCTCGCTTCTTGAGTTTGGTCTCTTTTGGATTCCTATTCTAAGGCTCAGAATTGGCAGCATAATGCTGTTGTCTTAGTGGATTCAATTCTAGAAGAAATATGTTCATCCACCCATTCTTCTTCTTCTTCATCATTAAGGCAATTAGCTTGATTTCAGAATTGCTATACAAGTGTGACAGAATGGTCATTCTGTCCCTCCTCCTATATGGTATTTCTGATATGTTCTTGAAAAGGATGCATTTGTATATACTGTGTCTGTGTTCTTAGGTCTTTTAATGTTTAAGCTTCTCAGCAGCGTTTTACAGAATGTCTGACAATCACCTTTGAGGAGATTTTCCTCCTTTCTGAGAGTATTAGGAGTTAGACCCAGGACCTTACAGATCACAGATCTACCTGAGCTACAGCCCCAGCCCTTGTGGATGATGTCATTGAGACAAGAGCCTACAGGTCCTGTGATCACTTCCTCAGTCGCCTTCTCTCGATATCACGGTTTTCAGCACCCTGATGCCTTCAAGAAAAGCCATTGAATCTTACATGTCTTCAAGTTTTCTTGTCTTTCTCACCTAGAATTGTGTGCATACGGACAAGCCTGTATTACTAGGAGTAGTGTTTCTTGTCCTGTCCAATAATACCTCTTATCCCAAACTGCTTATTGTCAACTTCTATGCACTTGAGCTTCTAGAAAACTGAAGGACTCCTGATCTGTTGGCACCTCACTTCGCCTCTATTTGCATGCTTTCCCTTTTTGCTTTGACCATGGGGAGTATGTTCCATCCCATCTCTCCTTCTAACATGATTGCTATTTCTCTAGCCCACAAGTTCTCATTGCTAGTCTCCCCTTCACACTCCCACACAAATATACCCCAGTTTCCCTCTGCTTGTACTTGAGTACTGGTTTCCAGTTTCCTGGCATGTTTGCTATCCAGTCTCTTTTTACAGTGTCAGCAGAAGTCTCAAGCCCCACCCTATAGCTTCACTTGTTGTTGGGGCCAGCAGAGCCTCGGTATCTCTTGCTGTCTAATGGCCCAAATGTGTCATTCATCCTTTGCCAGCTCCTTTCTCTTTAGCTGCCAGCATAACCAGCACCTCTTCTGCATCCATTGAGTACTCCGTAGGCATTTGTTAATACATAGTAAGGAAGAAAAGCATGTAGCATTGTAACAATGTATGAGTACTCTGTATACATTTGTTAATACATAGTAAGGAAGAGAAGCAAGTAACATTGTAACAATGTATGATAACAACCAGTATACACAGGGATTTTAATGAATTAAAAGTCAACACATGCAATAAACACATTTAAAAGCCTAGGTTTGAAATTATGTTGTTTTCTGTAGACTTCTGATATTGTAAGTAACCTGTTTGTTTTTTAAGCTTCTCACCTTGCAAGGACACCGCCAGTTGATTACCGCTGTGGTTTTTGGAAATCAAACAGACCCACTTCAACTCTGCTCTGCATCCCAGGACTGTATTATAATGTGGAACGTGGACGAATGTAGAGAGAAGACACTTGAAGGTAAACGAAGACACAAAGCACAGTTTAGCAACAGTCAAATGGGGAGGTGCTGGTGATCTGTCTGGTAGAGTGCTTGCCTGTGAGTTCATTTTCAGCCTGACATGGTCTAGAACCATCTGAGGGAACCTCAGTTGAGAAAAAGTCTCCATGAGAGTGACCTCTAGGCAGACATGTAGGGCATTCTCTTGAAGCATGATTGGTATAGAAGGGCCCAGCCCATAGTTGGTGGTGTGGTCCCAGGCAGGTGATCCCGGGGTATATATAAGAAAGCAAACTAATCAAGCCATGGGAAGCAAGCCAGCAATCAGTGTCCCTTCATGGGTTCTGCATTTGTCCTCTCTTGAGTCCCCGCCCTGACTTTCCTGGACAATGAGCTACAAGCTGTAAGATGAAATAAACCTGTCATCCTCATGCTTTGGGCCATCACATTTTATCACAGCAACAGAAGCCCTCATGAAGACACCTACCATAGAGGAGACTGGGTTTAATCATAGCACCACCCAATTCAGCAGCCTGAGGGTACTCTCAACTTTAGTCAGCTTCTGCCCAGTATTTGCTCAAAGCCCTTCAAGCCCTCGCCCACAAAGAGAAAGAGCCACACACGTAGGCTCTACCTTCAGCCTGGTGGAGCAGGGACCCGGCCCTTGCAGCGATTTACTTTAGTTCTGTCTTAGTCACAGCCAATGCCACCGAGTCCCTAGGTCTGGACACAGGGGTTTTGCCCGAGGCCCCTCCTGTCCTCTTTGCTGCTTAGTCTCACCGCTCTCTTCTGTGCGGCACAACGTTTATGTGGGCCGCCATAACTAATCCTCCATGTAACTCGTTTGTCTGTTTTGCTTCCTGGGGCTAACTGTGCTATGGTTTTACCTCCTGCGTGGTGATTTTCCACAAAGGCAGAGGCCTGTCTAGTTGGGGGCTGACCCTGCAGATGCTGAAAAGAGGCTGGCATAGTGTGCTTAACATGGGCACTTCTGCAAGATCAGGGCAAGTCCATGGGCGTGTTTGTCACACACACACACACACACACACACACACACACACACACACTCCTTCCTGTAGTATTTCAATCAGGGTGCTGTTAAGGATCAAAGCTGATAGAATGAAATATAGATAACTGGTACAATGAAGTGTGTGTGTGTGTGTGTGTGTGTGTGGTGTATGTGAGTAGTGTGTTCTATGTGTGGTGTGTGTATAGTATGTGTGGTGTGTGTGCACGTTGTGTGTGGTGTGTATGTGTGTAGTGTGCTGTGTGTGTGGTGTGTGTATAGTATGTGTGTGCATGTGGTGTGTGTGTGTGTATGGTGTGTGTGTGGTGTATGTGTGTGGTATATATGTGTGTAGTGTGGTGTGTGTATAATATGTGGTGTGTGTGTGTGTGTGTGTGTGTGTGTGTGTGTGTGTGTGTAAAGGGGAGTATTACCGCACCTTATAGGTTGTGGTCCCAGTAGATCAGTATTGGCTGTAGTTCAGTCCATGAAGCTGGATGTCTCATTAGTCCCAGTTTGGTGCTGGAGTCCTATGGAATTCCTGGAGAGCTGCTGGTCTTCAGTCTGTCTCAGAATCCCTGCAGAGTAGGCTCCAACAGCAACAAGGTAGAAGCATTTGCCGCAGGGGTGAGGCCAAGCAGGCAAAAGGTGGAAGCTCCCTTCTTTCTGCTCTTCACGTGGGCTGCCACTGAAGGTGTACTCTAGATTTAGGGCAGGCCCTCCAGCCTGAAATGATCAAGAAAGTCCTTCTCAGGTATGCCCAGCTGCTTGGGTTTTAGTTAATTCCAGATGTAGTCAGGTTGACAACTAAGCTTAGCCACCTCATACGGGGTCTTTCGTTTGGCTGGTGACACATCCTTGCTAGTTAACGATGACTTCTGAGGGTCAGTGCAGAATGCGGAGTTGGTCACTGCCCGAGCCTGGATGTCAGTGAACAAGGAGAGCTTGGGTGAAGAGCTTGGTCTGAGTAGCTCTTCTGCGTGTCCATGGCCCCCTGGAGACCAGCTTCCTTATGACCTTGGTCCTGTACTTCACTGCCTGAGAAGAAAGACTGTGTTCCTCCACGCTCTCCACGCTCTCCACGCTCACGTCCTGTCCTGTTGCTCCTCAGCCTGAGCTCTGGAGCAGAGACCTGTACAGGACCCATTCTTGTGACTGATGAGCTGACGCTATCATGTGGGATTTGCTCTAGGGCTGACTCCTCGAGGGACTATCCTGGGCTCTCCTTTACAAACAGTGCTGTGTTTGAGATTTAGTCTGGACGACCGTGCTGTGGCTGTGTGTGCTGGAAACAAAGTATCCGTGATGGATGTGGAGGTGAGGTATATCCCGCTGAGGTGCTGAGCACACATTGCAGGGGGGGGGGGAGCACCTCCCAGGCTGGGTTCCTGTTGGCGACTTTCATTCCTGCTTCTGTTTTTAAAATGGCAGTTTGGGTCAATGTATTTTGTAAAGATGCTGGTGTGTGTATGGGGGGCATCTTGATCTTGTAACTGATAATAGAGTTGGTGTTAACCTGTATTTGTGTCAGCGGCTTAGTCTATTATCATCATGGCAGGGAGCATGGAAGTACACGCGGCACATGGGTAGTAGCTGAGAGCTACATCCTGGTCCTTAGGCACACACACACACACACACACACACACACACACACACAGAGAGAGAGAGAGAGAGAGAGAGAGAGAGAGAGAGAGCAGATGAAAGAAACAGAGACATAAAGGGACAGTCTGTAGTTAAAGACTTACTTTTCACCCTGAACCATGTGTTGAGAAGAGCCTGTCAGAAGAAAACCACAGGGAACAGGAAATCCAGGAGATGTCTGCCCCCTGTTTAATACCAGGTCATATTTGGCTGGTTCTCATCTTTTCTTTACTGATGACCCACCTCCCTCGGAGCTAGGGTATTAGATTTTCAGATTTTTAACCTCTAAGATGATATGGGTAGGGTAGGTCCAAATTTGGAAGGAGGGATGTGTACAATAGAAATTATTCTTTAAAGTAAAAAACATTTCCTCTCTCTCTCTCTCTCTCTCTCTCTCTCTCTCTCTCTCTCTCTGTGTGTGTGTGTGTGTGTGCGCGCATGAATGTGCACACGCATGCGGGCACACATGCCACAGAATGTGTGGAGGTCAGAGGACAACTGTAGAATTGGTTATCTTCTTCCACCGTGTTAGGGTAAGTCTTCAGGCTTGATGGCAAGTGTCTTTTGCCTGCCTAGCCCTCTGTCTGGCCTTGTAGAATTTATTTCAGCAAGCTCTCTTTTCTGTGGCACACTGTGATTTGTTGATGTTTATTATTCTAGAGAATTCCCCGAGTAACCTTGTACAAATCCTCCTAGGAGCAGTCTGTGATGGTGGAGCTGCAGGGCCATCAAGGCTCAGTGACAGCAGTAGAGTTCTGTCCCTGGCGAGCACACACCCTGATCTCCGTGTCTGAAGACAGAAGCTTTAAGGTGGGCAGCAGGGCTCTGGACATAGAGAAGCTGTGGGCACAGGGAAGCTCTGGACACAGGGATACTGTGGGCACAGGGATACTGTGGGCACAGGGATGCTGTGGGCACAGGGATGCTGTGGGCACAGGAATTCTGTGGGGATAGGGGTGCTGTGGGGACAGGGATGCTGTGGGCACAGGAATGCTCTGGACATAAGGATGCTGTGGGCACAGGGATGCTGTGGGCACAGGGATGCTGTGGGCACAGGAATTCTGTGGGGATAGGGGTGCTGTGGGGACAGGGATGCTGTGGGCACAGGAATGCTCTGGACATAAGGATGCTGTGGGCACAGGGATGCTCTGGACATAGGGATGCTATGGGCATAGGAATGCTCTGGACACAGGGATGCTGTGGGCATACGGATGCTGTGGGCATGGGGATGTTGTGGGCACAGGGATGCTCTGGACATAGGGATGCTGTGGGGACAGGGATTCTGTGGGCACAGGGATGCTGTGGGCACAGGGATACTCTGGACATAGGGATGCTGTGGGCACAGGGATACTGTGGGCACAGGGATGCTGTGGGCATGGGGATGCTGTGGGCATAGGGATGCTCTGGACATAGGGATGCTGTGGGGATAGGGATTCTGTGGGCACAGGGATGCTGTGGGCACAGGGATACTCTGGACATAGGGATGCTGTGGGCACAGGGATACTGTGGGCACAGGGATGCTGTGGGCATAGGGATGCTCTGGACACAGGGATGCTGTGGGCACAGGGATGTTGTAGGCATATCTGCCTGCTACAGTTCTATTGTTACTGCTGTGCTGGAGAGAAGATGGACCAGTGGTTAAGAGCACCACTGTCCCTGCAGGGGACCAGGACTTGGTCCCAGCACCCACACAGTGGCTCACACTGTCTAGAATTGTAGTTCCAGGGGATGCAATGCCTTATTCTGGCCTCCATGGACACTGCACACATGCAGTGCACATACATGCATGAAGGCAAAGCATTCATACACATAAAATAAAAATGAATACAATTTAAAGTGTTTACCTGATGAGGCTTTTCCTCACCCACACAAAAGTGGAGTTTTGATGTTCTGGTAGGGCTGAGATAGTCCTTAGTGCATTTCTTGGGTCTCCAGCATTTGGACATTGGGCAACTGTGGGGACTATTTTATATCTAAATCTAAAGGGGGAAATGTATATCTGCAATATTGCCAAGGATCCAGTGTCCCCAGTGAGAGGATTCAATCTGAACTAAAGTAAGCTTCAGGAAAAAAAAAAAAAAAAAAAAAAAAAAAAAAAAAAAAAAAAAAAAAGGAAAAAAGAAAAAAAAGAAAAATGTAGGTTCACATCTGAGCAGTCCTAAGTTAGCTAGTGTTACTATGATTTTACTAACAAAGGATGGGCATTTATCATTGTCCTACAAGAAAAGCTGAAAGTCACACATGTGAATCAAACCACAGAAGTTGCGAAAATCCATACTGTGGTCATTTTAAAATACCCATCTGATGAGACCTGGTGGGTCTGGACTTCCTCTGGGGGTTGGGGACAGCAGCTGTTGGGGCAGAAATCCAAGTTGACATACTTGGATAACTATGCTGAGCTTTAGTTTTATATTTCAAATAGACACAACAGGGCCTCTTGTCTCACTGGTGGTCATGAGAATGAAGAGAGTTGATATTTTGGAATGTCCCTGGAGCTGTGCCCACCACGGAAGGGATTGTGGGTACAGCAAACTGTCATGGTTGGAATGCAGCCCTGCGGCGCATGAGCACCCTCTACAGTTGGGGCACAGACCCAGGGTCACACAAATACTTCATCACCAGGCTGCTAATTGGAGTATTGACTACATGCTCAGGAATTGCTCTCTGTTAGGTATCCAAAAGTGGTCATGTATGGAAGTCTTGAGTTTTTAATAGTGCAGTGCAGGGATTCACCATGTGGGTCTTAATTCTTTAATTGTTATTTATACAGATGAATTTTTAATTGCTTAAACTTTAGTTCTGGTCTAACAATAATAACAACATTTTATGCCTCTTAAAGAAATGTGTTTCATTTAAAGGTCTGGGACTATTGTGAGGGATCCTTGATATACAGCTCATCCATTTTAACAGGTAAATCCAAGACTGTTTTACATTCTGGCTGAGTAGTCTCTGTAAACACTTTCTGAGTGTGGCCATCACCCCAGGCATACGGGTGTGGCAGTTGTAATCACCAGCCTCATCTGTGTGTAGCTGTCAATTCTGATTTCTGATTACTTCTGTATACAGAGTGGATGAGCTTTCCAGTCACTGTCTCTGAGGATTTTACTTTATACACACTCACGCGCACATGCGCGCGCATACACACACACACACACACACTCACACACACACACACACACACTCATATACATACATTTCTCAGTTAAGTGTGTGGAGCAGGTTGGCTCTCAGATAAAGGCCCCTGCTGTCCTGTGGAGAGGCACAGAGCTGGAAAAGTCTGGCGGGACACCTTCCTTACCAGTAAATGGAGGACTGGGCGGCAGGTAAGCCATTGGTTAGGCTGGAAGCATTTGTCCATCCTAAGAATTCTAGGATAATTGTTTCTCTCATCAATTTTTTTAAAAACCCCTGATTGTTCAGAAGACCAGTTTCTTATAGCCTGGCTCTCCTGGAACCTGGGGTGTTGTGTGCGAGCCAGAGGAACATTTCACCTGGGACCCCGTATTTCCTCCCTGCATCTCCGGGGTTGCTTCTGGAGTTCTCCCCACGTCCCTCCATGTGCTGTGGTGAAAGCAGGGTGGCCTATGTCAGGGCCTCTTCCCTTTCCTCTGAGATGCCTCACGTAAATGCCAGCCACGGACAGCACAGATGCCTTGGCATCCTGCTAGAGTCACTGCTGCGTTTTTCCAAGACTGAGCGTTTTTAGGTCAGTTGCCCACATGTAGAATATTGTGTTCTGATGGCCTGGCGTTGGTCACGAAGCTTGGGCCTGAAGCACATTTTCTGGAGGTTTCTTGGATTTTCCTGAAGACAATGTTGTGGAACAATTTGATTGAGGAACACAATTGCAGACTGTGATATAGACTCACTACCAGTGTCATTTGTAGCTTAATTAGGACAAAGTTTCCCAACCTCTGTTTATCTAGTTGTTCCAAGTTCTTGATACTTTAGACTACATTTTAACTAAAATTAAATTTTAGGGAGTTCTTTTGTTTAGTTTTTTTGTAAGACATCCATCTAACTTCTGTTTTTTTTTTTTTTTTTTTAAATCACTAAGTCTATGATGCCATTGTTTTTGGTCTAAAGGAACGTTTTTCCCCGTTTAAAATGCTAGCTGAGTATACTTCCTTCCTCCAGACTACTGACAGTTGCTCTGGACCTGCTCAATATGGGGAGATGGGTTTGGGCTAACCAGGACCCACAAACTATAACTCATACCCACCATTCTTTTCTTTTTAAACCAATCATCTATCTGTCATCTATCTATCTATCTATCTATCTATCTATCTATCTATCTTATCTGTCTGTCTGTCTGTCTATCTATCTATCTTATCTGTCTGTCTGTCTGTCTGTCTATCTTATCTGTCTGTCTATCTATCTGTCTGTCTGTCTGTCTGTCTGTCTGTCTGTCTGTCTTTGATATGTCTGTGTATCCATCATCTAACATCCCACCAACCATTCTTATTTGGGACAGCATCCCCTTTTTCTCTCTTGCTCATGAATGTTTTCAAATTTATATTCATTTATAATTTTGCCTCCCGTTATAAAGATTGGGAATAGTGCTAAGTCAGCTAGAAGAAGCACTGTCCACACCGACTGCCCTATGCTCCCCCCCTCAGCTTACCCTCTCCTGAGTTTGCTTATCAATGAAGAAAACCAGCAGCTGGTCACTGGCAGCGCTGATGGCCAGGTGAGAGCCCTACCCTGCAGTTACACCCGAGTTTCAAACATACGTAAATGTGAGCACGTGCACGGTCTCTGTTTTACGCCGTGTCCTAGGCTGTGTCCCGCGGTGCATCTCAGCGCGGTGGTGGGGTTGGTGGTGTTTGGAGGCCTCTGACCAGTGGCAGAGACCTTGGCCGACATGCTCTAAGGCTGCTATGCAGTATCTGACTGAATGTAGCGAGAGCTGCAACCACTTGCTCAGCCATTAGCGTCAGAGGATTTTAAAACCGAAGATATTTATTTTAAAGACTTTAACGCAGACACTTTAGGTTTAGTTTATAAAGATGCCATTGATGCAGACACGATGAAGTTGCACATCAGGAAGCTAAGCTAAGTTTGTTTTCTTTTTCTTAAGCTCAGCTGCCAATCTCCTGTGTGCTAGGGCCCAGTGACAGGGTAGAAGAGCTCGCGGCTCAAATTCTGTAGCATGTGCTGTGTGTCAGTGATCTCGGGGCCCCCATAGGTGGCTCTGTATGACAGTGACTCACAGCCATGTCTGACCTAAGGTTCTGGACAAGATTGTGCCCCCACCCCCACCCCTGTAAGCACCTGCTCAGAAGCTGCGCTGCTTTCAAAGAGGGGCTAAAAGCAACGCCCCCGGCAGCGCAGCCCAAGTGTCTGGGGGCCCCGGAGCATATGTGGTGCTGCTCGCCTGCTCGGCATCTTCCCTTTGCGTCGTCTTACAGTAAGTGTCACTGGCTTCTTGAAGGGGACCTGTGTCTTTGCTCTTCCAGCTGTGGATCTTCAGCCTGACGGACGGACATCACTACCACCGCGTGGCTCACGTGGACCTCAAGAAGAAGAGCGAGACTTTCTCCACCCGAAGAGCGGTGGCTGGGCAGCACTGCCGTCTACCAGGTGGGCTTCTCGTGCCCTGTCGGCCTCCCGCGTGCACACAGCACCTCGGGGCGCACATCAGGGCCTCCGCTGGGCAGGGTGGGAAGGAATACTAGGGAAGCTTCCGATTTGGGAAAGGCCGTGGGTCCTGACGTCTGACACCACGGAGCCCCATAGCTTCTGTGCCCCGGGCTGGAGGCTGGCTCACAGAGTGACTCTGAGGGCGGGCGGGAGACCACAAACCCTTGGGTTGTCATCAGTGCAGGGGCTCAGGAGGGCAGGCCCTGCAGCCGTCTGAGTGGAGCATCTGAGGAAACTGGCGCATTGTCCCCAGGGTATTGCTTCACTGTTTCCATTTCAGATGCTCACCCATCTCCTCCTTCGGGTCTCAGGCCCTGCTTTCCGACCCCTGCCTACTCCCCTAAGCTCCTCACCGGCTCTGTGGTCCAAACTTGCATCCTTATCTGTCTCCTCTACACCTCCGCTCACCTGCTCTAGGCCCCTTAACGTGAGGAGTGATGGTGTCTTTTCTCAGCGAGGCTGAGAGCCACTGTGGTTGTGGGTCCCTTGTCACTTTCCTGCCCTATTTATTTGTTCTTATGGGTATCCGTTCCTTCCTTAGTTTATGTTTTTTGTATGGCTTTAAATGTTTTTTTTTTTTTTTTTTTTTTTTTAAATAAGGTCAGAAATTACTGTCCTACCTTTCCTCCAAATCTATTAAGCCATGATTGTTGTTGTTTTTAATAAACAGTCGCTCATCCTTTAATACAGCTTAGATCCATTTTAGGAGTCGCGGCATTAACCTCTATGGATGGACAGTCTCTTTCCCCCATTCCCCATCCCTTTTAGACTCAATCTGGGACTCCCTTTTCATTCTTAGCTTTATTTTCTCTTAGCCTAAATGCTTTTCTGGTTTACGATTCACTCTGTTCACGTGTTATTTCTGAAGCGTCCCTGCGTCTGTCCCATTAGCTGATCGCCAAGCAGCGTTGCTTCTTAGGTAATCAGTAACTCTGTTCCCTAGAAGGCAGCCGGTACCACTCCAGCCATGAGGTGGATAAAAAGGAAGAAGCTGAAGCAACATTCCCGGTCCTGAGCCTGGCACACCTCTGCCTGCAGGATTCCCAGTGTGGAGTGTATGTATGAGCAACAGGGCCAAAGCTATGGGCCGCTAACTTTCTTAAGCGAGCCTTAGGTTCAGTTTTATGAAGGGTTGAAGCAAGCAAACACCAAGTTTTTCTCTTATTGTTACTGCTGACCGTGTTCCTAAAATCGCATGTTTTAACTCTTAGCTTTAGTACATTTTGCCAGTTTTATTCAAGCCGTGCTGTGGTAAATTGTCCAGTGAGGAGTGGGACTTCCCCAAGAAACAACCACGCTGCAGTAGACACAGTGGGGTCCCTTCATGTGGTAACCGTGCCAACTGCAGCGGGAACACAGCAGAAGCAGGGGGCTTCTGGAGCCAATCCTCCGGGGCTTTGCCGCTCCAGGATGCACCCAGAGTGGCTCTGCTGTCCCCTGGGCTGTGTCCCGCAGACCCCAGGGCTGTCTGCAGCTCCTCCGCCACCGTGGTCACCGGCAGCACTGGTCTGAGCACCTGCCTACATCCTCACATGATCTGCAGGCTTCCGTAAACTCAGGAGGAAATACGGACCACACAGGACTGAGCCATGGCCACGCTGTGTGTCTCGGGGATACTAATAGACAGGAATGGCTGCACTGAAAGCCAGCACCGCATCCCCGAGCACAACTAAGGGATAAGTGTCTAGCTGAAGAAGTGTCCGGTGGACACAGCCTTTGTGTTGGTCACACAGGTGTGCGTCCGCCCCCACCGTGTTGAGGAACAGGAATTCTGGGGGATGTCGGGGCGCTAACCTGGAGGAAGATTGCTTGTTTCTTTCTTTCTAAGGTTAGTTTTTCTCCTGAGGGCACCAAATGCCTGTGGATTGGAAGCTCGACGGCTTTATTCATAATTAACCTGGCGAGCGTCGAATTGGAAGCTGCTTTACATTTCAAGGGTGAGATCTTGAATTCAGTAATCTTTGAATTTGAGGATAAGTGTATCAGTAGCCCAAACATGGCACCTGCTCAGACTGTCAGTAACCTCTGTGCTGCGGAGTCTGACTGACATGGATTTAGTTATGATCTTCAGGAACATCCAGCACTTCCGTCTCCCAAGTGTGTCCCTCAGGCCCCGTGAGCACCCCCCATCCTTGTGTGCAAGGGTTGTGTGAAACCCTCCTTCATTCAACTGCGCCAGGCTCCTGCAAAGCTCTCTTTCTGTCTTTGAGTTGGGAGCCTATAAGCCCCCTCCTCCCCCGCCCCCATGTGTCAGGCATCTAGAGACCTTCGTGTATCAGGCATGTATGTACCACAGGCTCCCACAAGCTCCCACGGGCTCCCACAGGCTCTGTCAGAGCTGCTGGGATTTCACTCTGAATACCTGGCACTGGTCTAGACAACATACAGGAGGAGTTGTTCTCTCCAGCCCTGGAAGAAAGTAGGAGCCCTTACCCATTCCCCTTCCTGCCAAGAAGCCCCAGGCTCTCGTGTGCCCCAGTTCTGTTCAGTCTGTGTGGGGGGCAGGGGGTTCTCCTGAGTGTGGACTTGCACCCTCTCTAGATTGTGAGGTTTGCCTGCTGTTCGGGGTAACCAGGGCTCCTGCTTGGTCCTTCCCTGCAGTTTTCTTCCCCATAACACCCCACTCTAGTTAGGCGCTCTGAAAACGTGACTTTGCTGTGATCCCCTGCTTCCCCATACCCCAGCTGGGTAAATGTATGGCTCAGCACAAACCCCCCTTCCCCTGGCCAGCCTTTGATTTGTGTCCCAGAGGCTCTGTGTCCCTGCCCTTTGTACTTCCTCTCGGCAGCGGGCTCTGGCTACAAACCCTTGCCAGCAGTTTGTGCTCTGGCCCATGTCTGGATTCCTTACCAGCTGACTATCTGTCCACACCTATCCCCAACTGTGGGCTTCTCTACCAGGTGTACATCTTATAGCACAAGGACACTAGATGTGGTACTTCTAACTAGGCTGAACAAATGAGTCAGCTACTCGTTTCCATTTATCAACATCTCCAATATCTATTTTGACGAACATCAAGAATTCCAGAGCCTGAGCGTTCAAGTTGCTGGATCCTGTGCAATCATGAGTGAGGCCACGGGTCCCAAGGTGAGTGGTGACAGTTGCGCCGCGGGCATGCCTGTCCCATGCACTTCCCCGTGCCCTCTTGGTGATCATGTGAAACTGTGGTTTATTGCACACGGGTCTCCCCCTCCTTGTACATGTCAAGCAGATCTGTCACAGTTGTGTTTGTGACTGGAGAGTTGGGGCACATCCACAGGCCCCCGTCCAGCCATGCTGCTAATCATTTAAGTGTCCCACAGGCATTTTGCATCCTTGCATCTATGTTTGGAAATAAGATTGCCGTGTTAGAAATCAGTCTGGCTGCTCTGCTGAGCTCTCAGAGGTGCCCTGGTGCCGGAAGGACGCTTTCCGTGCTGGCAAGGTACATATTGCATTGTGTGTGTGGGTGCTTACCTGCCTGCTGGTAAACAATGGAAACTCAACCACACTAATGCTCAATGAAAGGACTAATTTTTTTATGCCATGATTTTACTGTACTGAAACCTAAATGGCTCATAGTGTAACGTAAAATGCTAGTTTATTTCAAAGTAGAATGTAAATTATAAAAGTGGCACCTTTATTGAAGTACGTCAGTATTTTTCTCATAAAGATAAGGACGGTGGTGGTTTTAATTTCCAGATATTGTAAGCCTACATAATTGCCTGAGTTAATCTCACACTGTCCTTAAAAATGTACGTCGCATTGAAACAGTCCTGCCATATCATCGTTTGCTCTCACAGTGTGGCTGTCTTTATTTTAGCTCCTGCGTCCTTCCAACTTCTCCACTGTGCTTTGGAGTTACTAAGGAAAACTCTCCTAAGCCTGCTAACGCCAAAAGACACGGTTAGTGTCACACCCTCTGAAACACAGGCACACAGGTTGGGAATGCACTCCATCCATCCACCCCCCCCCCCACCGAGTTTGTCGTAATTCACAGGAACTCAAGGGCGCGTGTCTCAATACCGACGTGGTTTCTTGGGGGACTTGCGGTGGTGGCACCAGTGGTGAACCCTGGGTGGCTCAACAGCACGCTATTGCATCGTGCACCCTTCAGTGTGCGTTTCTGAAACATCTGACCAAAACATACCTGTCACAACTAGCAGGGATCTCTTGTATCAGTAAGGCTGTAATGCAATGATATTGCCGGTTGGTTTGTTGGGAACTGCGACCAAATAGTCCTCACATTGATTTTTTTTTTTTCAAAGTGTATTTTTAAAGTTATCTTTCGTGTTCAGACGGCAGAATTCATGGTGCCCCAGTTATTTTTATTATAGGAGGCATTCACCGGTGAGTGCTTCATTGACCAATGCAAACTCACAGTCTCATAAAGCCTCTTGACTGACTGACTTAAGATTAACAACGCCCCTCCCCCTGGCTCCCACCAGTCAGTCCCACTGATAAATTCTGTATATCTTCACCACATCTACACATTTCCTTGCCTTTTTACCCCCAGGCTACTGGCCCAGCCTCTTCTAGTTCCCCAGGTCTGGTTTAGAGGAAGAGGCGCTAAATGTCCCTTGTGTTTCTAGGGTCCCTATCATCTGGAGCACCCCATTCTGAGGCACAAAAGTCATTAAATCCTTGAATTTGATTTATGGGGCAGGCAGCCTGCCCCTGTTTGCACTATCATTCTTCCTGGTTGTACGTTCAGTGGAATTCATGTCAGGGTGAGCCAGTATACTGTGGTCCATTCCGCCAGGGACCCCGTGCTGGACCATAGATCAAATGCATTTGGTGTACATGCTGTTACCTGGGTGTGGTGTCACACGCCTTTAATCCCAGTGCTTGGGAGGTGGTGGCATTCCAATCTCTGTGAGTTAGAGGCCGGCCTGGTGTACAGAACTTTGTGAGTTCTAGGCCAGCCACGACTGTTCCACAGAGAAATCCTATCCCCCAAAAAAACAAACAGAAAAAGAGAAAAAGAAATACATGGTGTTACATGTAACATGGTTTAGTATAGTTGGCATTGTTTTCTTGTACTTTTCATCTCCTTGATGAACTTTTGGCTGTTTTTCCTTGGCTTGACTTCTGCATGGAGTCTTTTCACTTCATCAGGTCAGAGGGTCGTCCTGTCAGAACTTTCCTGGTTTGGGGGACGGTGATTCGTGACGTTAAATGTTTGCTGCTTCTTCTTCATGTCACACAGCTGTGAGGAGTGTCATGGAGGACCGGCCCCTGGTTTTCCACACTAAAATTAGGTCGTCTGGCTATACATCGGCACCACAGTAAGTACCAGCCATCATATGTCTGTCAGTGGTAGAACTGACCTGCCAGAACGCTGTGGAGATGGGGTTTTGTCTGGACACTAATGTGTCTTTGGAGGGTTTCCACCATGAACAGGGCAGGCAGGGACCTAAGACAGGTTAAAATGTGAGCTAGACCCCAGAGTACCACGGTCACCATAAGGGTACCAGCTGTGCAGTTAACATTTGCTAAATTCTTACTGGCTGCTGACCTCTGCTCAGCTCCTTGTGTTCTGGTCAAATCATCAGGTTTGTTGTGGTGAGCGAGAAGCTGGAGGTGTGGAAAAGTGAGGTAGCTCACCACGGCCTGGCTGGACTCTCTCTCTCTCTCTCAATGGGGGTTGCCCTTCTGTAAATATGTTTTTTCTTGCTGGTTGATGAATAAAACTTGGCCAGTAAGGCAGGAAGATAAGCAGGACTAGGTTAAGAGGAGAATTCTGGGAAAGGTAGGCAGAACAGTTGTCATGTGAGCCACCAAAGGAGTCAGAGGTCCAGACCCTTCTCTGGTAAGATAAGACCACATGGAAATACTTAGATTAATAGAAATGGGTTAATAATTAAGACAGAGCTAGCCAATAAGAAGCCCTAGCCACCGGCTGACAGTTTTATAACTAATATAGCGCCTGTGTGTTCATTTGGGGCTCCAAGGGCAGTGGGATCCTCTGGGCCAAGAATCTTCTGCAACATCTCTCTCTCTCTGTCTTTTCTCTCTGTCTCTCTTTCTCATAAACGTAGGCTGCTGAGCTCCTATGTGTGTTTTTAGGCCTGGCTGAGTGGGATTGTGTAGCCCATCAGTGAGTTCATCTTAGACCACAACCTTTTGATTAGCACAGCTTTGTTGCCATGTCAGGGTGTTAAAACTCGGGATATTTAAAATCTGAAGCAACAAGTCTAATGCTGAGGCTACTTATAAACCATAAAATACCAAGCATCATGGGTTTCCCAGTCCTTCAAGAGCTTCAAAATTCTCAAAGGCAAATTTGTCTTTCTTTACAATGTGTAGTCACACCACCCTCTTATCTCGAAGCTAGACCTCATGTGTGTCTTCAACACAGTAATCAAAGTTGCCCCAGGGTCTGGAGCCCCATGGGCTTCTTACACTTATAACATGTGGTAGGGTTAGGTGGGGTCTCTATCGTCCCCCAGTTAATGCTCTCTCCTTACCCTCACCCACTCTCACCCCAGCCTCCAGACCCTGCTCAGGCCTTCCCTGTATGCAACAGCAACTCTGTCACCCCCTCAGCCAGCCATCCCCTATTTTACCACTCTTTTTCTTTCCCTAATGACAACAACCGTGGATGCTGTGTGTTACTCGTTGTCTATCCTATAGGCCCGTGTTTGGGGCAGCATTTGGCTCCTGAAAACTCTCCAATAAGATAGTCATGAATAGTCAGGTAAATAAAAGGAAGGATGGATGGGTGGGTAGAGAGATGGGTGGATGGAGGGATAACTAGATGGAAAGATAATCAACAGAGGCACCAGTTAGTCACAAGTGTGCACCAGCTGCAGCCCATTGGCCACGTAAGCTCCAGGACAGGTATGACTGTAGCCAGCACAAACCACAGATCCACTTAGAGGCATGTGAGATTTTTGTGTGTTGAGTTTGATCGCATAGTGTAGTTTTGAGCATGAGCTTCATAGATGGCAATGTGGTCCAGAGAGGATATCCCTGAATGATGGCAGATGGATGGATCTGGAAATCCATGCATTCGAAGAACAACACAGCATTTTAATCTACGAGGTTAAGTATGGATTCTGAGGACCCACACTGGATGATGGTGCTAGGCTGTGGTGGCCCTGATGCTCCCTGGGACTTTGAGCTGAGAAGCTTTAGGCTAGGTAGGGTCACACCAAAGAGGAGTTGTGTAGCATTGTGACATCTCTAAGTCAGGGTGAATGTACTTGGATTCAAGAAGAACAGAAGGAATCTGAAAAAAAAAAAGATGTAAGTTTGTACATGTTTAATTTTTTTCCTTGTGAAATGTAAATATCGTAAGAAATTTAGGATCCCAGTTGTCGAGAGTGATATATATACATGTGTATATGTGTTTTCTTTCCAGTGTGACTATGTTTTCCCCCAAAACGAACATCAAGCATAAAAGCAAAAGAGCTTCAAAATACAAGAACAATTACAAATGGTATGTAATTGGGCGCGTGCATTAAGTAAATTTAAAGCAACTTAGAAACATTCTTAAAGGGCTTTCTTGATTCTTTAAACAGATATATGTCCATATATGCATAAATATGGATACAAATATGTCCTTGACACGCATCCTTCAAATCAAATATGGTTGTATCACTTTAGTAATTCTTTGGATATGCTGCTCTTTTTATTATGTTTTGAGGTAGCCAGGTTTTGTTAGAATGCAGCTGTAGGAAAGCACTGTGCCTGATGGCTGACCATCTCATGTCTCGGACAGTTGCAGAGCCAGTGTAGCTTCTCAGTGGTCATCGCTGGTTCATTGACCTGGACATGCTGCAAACATAGTCTGAGTGTACAAAGAGTTTGGGGCCTTGGGCTTGCCTCAGGCCGAACTTTATATGATATAGGACGAACATATAAGATACACGGTGAAAAAAGGGACTACGGGCTGCCTACCTTAGCACTCATGTTTATGTACCCCACACCTACCTTTGCACAATGACGATGTTTACAGAAATGCTCACTGGGACCTTGAGTGTTTGTGATTGAGCTCGATCAGTCGCATCCATTACCGGGGCTCAGTGTGATGCTTTAACACGTATGCACAATGTTCCTTGATGAGACTGAGCTGCTTTTGTCTACTGCTCTTGCTACGTCACTTTGTATTGAGTGTGTGTACCTGCAGTGGCTTGCGCCGGTGTCTGGACAAGTCCGTAGAAGGCTCGGTGGAGCCCTGCCCATCTCTAGTTAGGTATGCAACATGCGTTTCCAGCGTAGGGTTTATCAAGCCATGACTCCAGTGTAAGTTGAACAGTACTGTAGTTAGTATTATAATACCAACCCATAGATGTATGAAACTAGGGGCTTCGGAGATGGCTTAGTGGTTCAGAGCACCTGCTATGCAGACAAGAGTGTCTGAATTTGCATCCTTAGCACCCACATGAGAGCTTGAAGAATGACATCTGAGGTTGACCTCTGGTGTCTTTATGCACGGGCACAATACGTACTTGCACTCACACATGCATACCTACACAATTCACACTACACACAAACCCACAAAGATAACATATCTGTGATAATACAGAATACAAATCTGTTTTAAAGAGTTGTTCATGGTTGTGACTGTAAGAGTTTATACAGATTTTTCAGCTTTAATCATATAAAAGGATATATCCAATATATCCATATATATATATATATAATATATACTTATATATACTTAATGCCCAGTTTATTTCTAATCTCTTTTGAAGTTCTCTCTCTCTCTCTCTCTACTATGACCTTCCTTGAAGTAAGGAGTATTCTTTGGAGAGTTTCCTACCCAGGAATCTCAGCAGGCAGGTTGCTGTGGCCCAGGAGCCTGTTGCTGTGAGCTGTCTGCAATTCTCAGGTAAGCCTCCTCTTGGAACCATTTGCAATTCGTAACTGCAACTGGATCTGTCCAATGTCCTGGTGTGAATTCGTTTTTGAAGATCTTGGTTTCAGTCTCTAGAGAAAGCATAAATGGGATATTTGATATATATATATATATATATATACACACACACACAGATATGTGGGATCTGAATGGCTTACAGATCATAGTCCTCCTAGTTCAACAATGTCCATTTCCTGAAGGAAAGGCCAAGAATCCAGTAGTTGTTCAGTTCACGAATCTGGTCTTCAGGCCATGTTGGAATCCCGAAGAAGTAGGTTCTGAGACCAGCGAAGGAACGCCTGAGCAGCAGGATAGATGAATGTGTCAGCAACATTGAAGGGCAAGGAGGCAGAAAGCAAGCGCTCCCTCCTTTCATATTGTTCTGTGCAGGTCGCCGCCAGGTGTGACCCCCTATGTAGTTAGGGTGGCTCTTCTGACCCCAGCTGATCCAGGTTTAGGATCAAATGATTCAGTCAAGAATCTGCACCCCCCCACGGGTATGCCCAGCTGCTTGGGTTTTAGTTGATTCCAGTTGCAGTCGAGCTGACGATGAAGTTAAGTGACCGGTACTTACCTGTACTGATAGGCATGGTTTGAGTCTGGAGTGAAGTGAGGCTTTAACTGTACTTGATGAGGGCTGTCACGGGGTGCTTCTGCCCTTCAGTACTGCCGGGGGGGGGGGGGTGGTGGCTCGCACATTTTCCATGATGACCTCTTCACACAGGAACCTGGTTAGATGGCTTTCCACAGACAGAGGCTAGAGAGACGTGACCACAGGGGCATCACAAGGTGGCCTTGACACCGGCCTGTGAGCCGTGTCTTACCATGTCTCACAGGGAAGAGTGGCGCTCGACCTCCACAGAATCTTCTTCTCTGCCTGTCAGCTGATGAGTGTGTTACCTCTCTGCTGAGCTGTTTGTCTTTTTAAACAGGGGATGGACAGCGATTGGCCTGTGGCTTAGCTAACCACCTTTGCCTGGTCTTTGACGCTAGCCTGTCTGGAACCCCTGCCGCTTTTTCAGGTATCCTTAGCCTTGGGGAACGGAAGTGAGGGAGGGCGAATCTTGTGGGCTGTGCTCGTTGGCAGCACCGAGCTCCAGCTTTCCACACACAATGGCTCACACACGGGCTTGGGCTGCTGGGACAGGTTACTGCAAGCTGCTAAACCAGGTGGAGCCCGCGTCCTTCCCAGCACCTATGTTCCAGAAGACAAAGCCAGGACCTACGCGGGCAAAAGCCATAGCATTTGAATGGTTCTGGTCAGTGAAGGAAGTCCACTCTTCCTTCAGAGATGAAATATGTTTAATTTAATAGAACGTTTTCATTGAAGTGCATTTTGGAATTTAGCAGGGTTTGTAATGGGTGTTTTAACACATCAAACAGTTCAGTACCTTTTAAAAATTGAGATTATCCATGTTAAACTGTTCCTGTGCTAAGTTCCTAATAATATCAGTGTTTCCCTGCCCCCTACTTTTACAGCCAAGAATTCTTAGTTCTTTCTTCATTAGGAGTCTAGAGCTGCTTCTTTAGAAGCTAGGCATTTTTACTGACTACAAACATGCACAAAAAAACCTCTTGCCTTATGTCCATCTGCCTTACATACTGGGGTAGCAGTGGACGCTCTTGAGTTGTCTGGGGAATACAGGCACAGACAGGTACTCTCTGCTAGTACATTGGCGGTGTCAACTCCCCGTTGCGTTTGATTGTTAGCAGGCCTGGCAAATGCTTGAGACTTTGTTATTGTTTATTTGTTTGTTTTTAATTGGTTCTTTAAGAGTTTTGAAAAACATTGATCATATTCACCCCTTCTCCCAACTCTTCCCAGATCTACCCCTACCCTACCCACCAAACTTTGTGTCCTTGTTTTTTTTTTTTTTTTTAACCCGTCAATTCCAATTTGTGTTGCTCATAAACTTCTGTATGTCTGGCCTTCCACTGGAATTTGGATGCTCTACCAGGGGCCGTGTCCTTAAAGAAAACTGACTCCTTTCCTTCCCAGCAGCCGCCAGTCTCCAGTAGCTCTTCATGCCTACCTCTCATCTCCATATTGGGATTTTGTCTAGTCTGAGCTTGTGCAGGTCTTATGCATGGTATCACACCTGCCGTGAGTTCATAGGTCAAATGTCCCGATGTCTCTGGAAAACAGTTTCCTTGTGTCATCTACCACCTCTGGCTTTACAGCCTTTCTGATCCTTCTGAAATGATTCCTGAGCCTTGCTTGGGAGGAGTGGGTGTGAAACAGATGTCCCATTTAGGGCCAAGCATTTCAGTTTGTTACTGTTTCTGGACCCTTACCAGTTGTGGGTCTCGGTGTCAATCATTACCTCTTGAAGAAAGGAGTGAATTTGACGAAGGCTGAGAGGTAACTAATCTAAGGATGTAAGGAGAGACCATTAGGAGTAGGTTAACACTGTGGCCATTTTTCAGAATAGTATTATGTTCTCCCCTAGTACCCATGATCTGTCTAGCCCCAGATTCTTAGGCCTGGTATTGGTTCCAGGTGTGGGTTTCAACTTATGGACGGGCCTTAAATTCCATCAGAAAGTAGTTATTCTGCCCCCGCGACTTCCTACTGTCGCACCAGTGGGTGCGTCCTGCCGGGCCTGCCTTTACTGTAGCTTTCAGAGTTTACAGCCAGGTAAGATTTTTGGCTACTTCTCCTTCGGTACATACCAGGCACCACCCAGCACTATGATTTCTTTTTGTTCTACGACTCAAAGTACGTGGTGTCTTTGTCAGGAGGGTCTTATAATCCGTTTCTGGGTGCTGACCAAGAACATTGACAATGACCTGGAATGTTTGGGGGTGTATGGGAACCCCGTGGCCAACAAATCCCAAAGTGGTTACCATTGTGGAAACTGGGCCTTTTGTTTGTTAGCCTGTGGCATCCTTATAGAGCAGCTCCGTTTAAGGTCTTCTCATATGTGCACATGTGCATTTTAAGAAGCCTCTATAACAGTAGCCTTCCACGCGATTCTTATCAAAGCTCTCTAGTGCCGTTTACCCCTCGTATTCCCTTCTTTCCCAACCCCTTCCTTTTCCGTTACTGCCCTTTACCTTTTCATATCACTTCATTCTATCTCTGCTCCCTTGGAAGCTCCATGCCATGGCCCCTTGCTAATTTTCTGACCTCCGTAGATGTTCCAGATGAAGCACGTGTATCTAAAGAGTCAAAGTAAATATCTACAATTTAGAGAAAGCATGGCACATTTGTCTTTCTGGGCCCGGGTCGCCTCACCCAGATGATTGTTTCGACCCTCATCCATCCACCTGCAGATTCCATAGTCTACATGCTGCATTATCGCTGTGCGTGCTTCCCTTGACAGACACCTAGGCTGTTATGAATAGAGCAGCGGTGAACATGGATGAAAGCCTATCGATAGTGGGACAAGGAGTCATCTGGGGACAGAATTCTATAGCTAGATCACGTGGTGGATTCCTTTCTGGCTTCCTGAGCAGCTTCCACACAGATTTCCATAGTGCCCCGCTCTGCACTCCTAAGAGCAGTGATCAGTGTGTTCATTAGACGGGTCATCTACACTTTTGGGGAAAATGCCAGAACTCGACACAAGGGGGCAGCAAAGCCATTTGACATAATTTTTCTGCTCACTAACTTTTTGCTGTTCTGATGTCCTGTTTCAGAGCAGCTTTCCATTTTTATTCGGGCGGTTTTCTGGCCAGCATGCTCTGCTGATCCCGATTCACTGACTGCCCTTTTAATTATCCCCGTGCTGAGACCAGCGCGGGTGAGAGGGAGGTTTTCCTTAGCTAGATTCTTGTCAAAGTTGCGGTCCCTGACTCTGCAGTTTTCACCGCACAGCAGCACCCTGGGGTGAAATGTGATGGCTCAGCAAGTCCTGGGTCACCGATGATACCCTGGTGTATGCCCGACACTGTGCAGCCTCCAGCTCGCCTCCTCCATCTGCCCAGCCCATTTCCACTTGTACAGAATTCCAGGGAAGGTCTCCGGGCCTGGTCCATCCGCATCACAGCAAGAAACTGCCCCCCCCCCCCCCCCCCCCCCGCTCCTCGAGAAGAGGCAGTTCTGGTACAGGCGGACATTCTCCTTCTCTTTCTTCCTCCCTTTATCCTGAACACTTAGGTCACGATGGAGCTGTGAGCACCGTCTGCTGGAGCCATGACAAGAGGTGGCTGCTGTCTACAGGCCGGGACCAGACACTGAGGGTGTGGTCGGTTCCCAGGACAGAACCCATGATGCTTTTGGTAATGTGTACATGAGCACATATGTCATGGCAGGTAGTGACCCTGGGTGTGGAGCCCAGGGACAGGTAGAATGAGGAGCTGTCCACTGCAATAGAGACAGGATGGTAGGACAGTTCCTCAAATTCATTCACAGGTGAAATGCAATCGTACGTAACACATGGTAACACGTTCTCGGCGTGTGATATGTACACCGACAGATACATTTGGTATATGTTTATGTTTCTTATGGCACGAAAATGGCAAAAGGACCCATAGAACAACATGGGTAATTTTATGTATTAGTTCGATATTACATTATAGAGGAATACTGGTGGACAAGTGGATGTTGTTTTATGACTTGCTTTAATGCATGTGTATAAAGTTATTTGGAAGTGGAATGGGGAGAGAGAGAGAGAGCACACTAAATCTCACCACTAAGAAGGAAACAGGAGAGGTGCTAAGAAACCCTGCCTCCTCTCGCGAATTACACCCTAACCCAGAAGAGCCTTTATGAAAGTCAGAGAGCAGCTGACTCTGGGCATTTTAGAGCTATAATACTTGAACTTAACAGCATGTGAAAGTGATAGAAACTGCGCTTTGAAGTTTGACCTTTTTCTGGACTACTGACCCCAGGGTGTGACGATTCCTGGTAATGCTGGAGTGTGCACACGCTCCATGGGTCTCATGGTCCACACCATGTGGTGCTCCACGGTTGGCTAGGTCTTGAGTGCATTATCAGCTGCCACAGTTGGATGCATCGCCTCACAAGTCCTGTCTATGGGGAGGTCAGCCGGGCAGACGGAGTGCTCAGGGTCGCCGCCCTACAGGACGTTCTCAGCAGCCAGCCACAGAGTTATCAGTCCCTGGGCTGGGCCTGATTGGCTGTGAGACACAAAGCTGGTAGTAGATACCCAGAACTGAGTTCCAAACCGTGTTTTTGATTTCAACACCAGGAATAGTCTTGATGTTCAATGCTTCATTGAACCCCCCCCCCCCACTTTCCAATTTTCTAAGCCAGCCCTGTGGCAGAAGCCTGTGATCTCAGATTAAGGAGACAGAGGCAGGGTGATCCTCCAAGGCCAGTTTGGGGTTACATAGTGAGATCCTGTCTCAAAATTTCCTTACCCCCAAATTTTCAACATTTTTCATCTTAGCGCTTGTAAGTGGGCAGGATTGAAAAGCCTTATGTTACAAGTAGTTTTCCCGCCAGCCTGGTCCCAAGCCGTGCCAGCCCCAAATAACACACAGAGACTGTGTATTAGATATAAAGCTGTTGGCCTGTTAGTAGCATTTCTTATTGGTTAGCTCTGTCTTAAATATTAACCCATTTCTTAGTATTTCCACGTAGTCTTATCTTACCGGAGAGAGGGTACGGAGTTCTGCTCTCTCAAGTCCCCACATGTTGAATCCTCCTACCTCTTCCCGAATCCTCCTTGTCTCCTAGTCCCGCCTATCTTGCTTTCCTATTGGCCAACAGTGCTTTATTCATTAACCAGTACGAGAAACACATTTACAGAATGACATCTCCCATCACCTTACCACAGTGAGCTTCGAAAGCAAGCAGAGTCAGCGTTGTGGGTTGGCCGTGGCAAGACGTGTTCAGGATGAGGACAGGAGTGTGGGGAGGGCTGTCGTGGGACTGTGCGGCAGCATGCTGCCATGCTCATCGCTGGCCTACTTCACAGGGTTCAGATTCTTTCCCCAAGCCGATAACATGTGCACAGTTCTACTACATGGACACTTTCATACTGCTGTCTTGTGGCCCCGAATTCCGGCTGCTAAAGTACCACATCGACCTCTGTAGGGATGACATACGAAGGTAGGTGGTCCCCCCACCCCCAAATGCCCCCCACCCCTCCTGAACCTGCCCCAGAGAGCCAGCCCCCGTTCTCACCCTGGCCCACCTCTTCATTCTGAGAGACATGCACTCTAAGAAACATGGAAGGGGGAAGCTATGGTTACTACCTTCTCAGTTTTACCATCACTTTTTGCTCTTACACTTTTGTCCGCCCACTTTTGCTCCTGACCATCACTTTGCCATTCTGGGGGGGGGGTGTCTGCCTCTTCCTCCATGTTCTTCTTTTCTTTA
Organism: Phodopus roborovskii; assembly: GCF_943737965.1. Classification (NCBI taxonomy): domain Eukaryota; kingdom Metazoa; phylum Chordata; class Mammalia; order Rodentia; family Cricetidae; genus Phodopus; species Phodopus roborovskii. The sequence goes on from NW_026126611.1 coordinate 1,336,952, forward strand.
ATTAGCTTAAGAAAATAGCCATGGATAGATGGAAAGATGAACGCAGGGAGAGTCTCTTAATGTATGAATGCTGGGAAACTTAATGCATAGTTAAACAGTGGTATTCACGCTCTGCTGTATTCAGTGCAAACACTGATTGATATGTTACTTAGAGGAATGCCAAGTAGTAATGAGAGATTTTTTTGATATTTAAAGTAAAAATTATTCTAGCATAATTATGGTCTTATATTAAAATGTCTGGCAGAATACTCAGCACAATTCTCACTTATGTAAAAAGAGACTTTTTTTGTTTTCCTTCTATACAACCTTACATAATAACACATATTTTACTTTCATTATCACTGGAAAGTTGTTAGAAGCGTAGGTATAAATGGACCCGATGAGTGATTTACAGGGGACTGTTGCAATTCATCCAATTTCTTGGTTGTCAGCAGGTGTAATTTTGCTTAACGTGTTTGTCATCATAGGACAGACACATCATCTCATCCTGGCAGGGTAAAATGAGCCAAGTTAGAGTGAGGAGCTACGAATTGCCTGCTGTATACCTTGAACTCACGTGGTGGGCTGAACTATCTTACATGGGTCCAGTGTGGAAACTAATCCCACCCATTTACCCCAGCCCACAAGCACATCTTTCCATCTCATCCACCATAGCCTACTCATCCCTTCCTATCCTTCCCTCCCACCCCACCCTACCCCATCCCATTCCATCCTATCCTGTCTCATCCCATCCCCTCCCATCTCATTCTACTCTACCCCATCCCATCTCATCCCATCCCACCCCATCCCATCCCATCCCCTCCCCTCCCATCCCCTCCCCTCCCATCCCCTCCCATCTCATCCCCTCCCCTCCTATCCCATCCCACCTCATCCTATCCTAGTCATCTCGTCCTATCACACCCCACCCCACCCCATTCCACATCAACTCATCCCACCCCAAAACAGAAAGCACTGCCTTCTATGATTGGAAGCTCCTGTCAGGAACACCGGAAGTTAAAGTAGGATGAAGTTGGTCCCAACAAGGACTTCCCGTCATTGGTGACTGCCCTGTGCCAGACATCTCTGTCTCTGAGGTCATCAGTGCTGACTTTTACTGTGATCACCGCTATGGGCTGGCTCTCTCTCTCTCTCTCTTTCTCTCTCTCTCTGCCAGTATTTACCTGGCTGGGCAGACACAGGCTTAGAGTACATAATCCACACTACAGCTCAGTTGGCTGTGGAAAGTAGGAGAAAGGGCTTCTACCAGGCATGGTTTCAATCCTGAAAAATGACTGAGGACAGTGACTGCATTCACACTTGCTGTGTTATCTGCATGGTTCTCTTCTCTCCTCTACACCTCTGCCTGGCCGCCTTTCTGGAAAGTCTTCTATTGTTTTCTAGCGCCTTCTTTCTTAGCCGCCCTTCCATGTCACTTAAGCAGTGTTTGAGCCTGGCCATCAGTTTGAACATTTATTCTCAAGCCTCCCTGGAGACTTGACCGCATCCTGTTTCCATCTCTGTATGGTCACCTCCCTTGTGTCCCTTCAGGCCTGGGGCCTGCCCCTGGACTCTGCGGCTCAGAGAACCCATTCCAGAGCTTCTCAGCCTCGGGTGCAGCACCCTTCCAGGCAGCTCCCTGCACCATGTGTTGGAGAACACAAGTGTCTTCACCCTGGGAAGTGCAGTGTCTGCGCTGGGCCTGTGCAAGCTCTTCAACGCCACCAAGCTGACTCTTTGTACATTTTTTTTTTTTTTTTTTGCCTTGTCCTTGACAAGCTGTGCTCAGGCTGGGCTGAGATTACTTCCTGGGCTGGCTTACAACTTATTTCCCTGTAGGAAATTACTTCCATGGTTAAGATCATGCACTTATTGAGGCAATACCCAGTGCTCATGTTACCCTTCTGAAAGTAATAAGGACTGATATTCAGGATGAGATAGTAACACCGTGTAACTGGTTGAGTACCTATCAGGGAACATATAATTATTTTAGAATTAAGAGACAAACTAGCTTCCCCATAGTTAGGAATGGGTTGTTTTGGGCTATATAATATACTGGTACTTTCATGATGCATCCAGAGAGAGAGAGAGAGAGAGAGAGAGAGAGAGAGAGAGAACAACCCAGAATTTCTGATAGAAAACTGAATTCCCAAAAGGAAGATTAAGGTGGCTTATTCACTTAGCATTAAAACATGTGGCTAAGCAACAAAAACCCTTTATTTTCATGTTTTTATGTTTTTAAATGGAGAAGTAAAAACATTGGTCATCTTCCCCGCATTTCTTACAGGTATAAACCGAAAAGCAGGTACAAGCCTATTTTCCGGCTCCCGTTGAGCAGCGGAGCAGACATGACCACCGTGTCTGCCGTGAACGACTTCTACTCCTGTATCCTTCCTTCCAGTCTGCGGCTGTGCCTTGCACTGAGCATTGCTTTCTGGCAAAGCCCTTTCTGGGCATCTGAGAAGCCCCCAGGCGTCCTGCTGGGCACAAGGGACAGACGAGTGGCTCTCCTTGTGGAATGTGGGGCCCTTTGCCGTAATTGTGGGTGGAGTAACCTTATCTTAATAGCAAGGAGCACCTCCAAGGATTAACAGTCTGGGTTATGACACAGCTGCTCAAGCTCACCAGCGGCGTCTGTGTTTACCGAATAACGTGCGTAGTCATCTAGTGCATTTTCTTAGCAAACTGTCACACCTGCTGCAGGTGCCCTGTGCCGTCAAAACTCAACATGCCTCTTGACAGAGCATGGTGCGGGTCTGCACCCTGCACCCTGTGCTGATGACACCGTGTATCTATCCCAGGAGCTGGTGGATGTCCGCACTGTGTCTTGTGCCATGCTCTGTCCCCATCACTGCCTCCTCTTCAGCTCCCGCGCTAGCTGGGAGCCGTCGCTGGTAGAGTTATACTGAGCATTTTCTCTGGAACTTCGATAATTTACTAATTATCCATTTCTGAGTCTTGTGAGGTCCCCACTTTTTCCCGATAATAAAGTGGGTAGACCTGTGTGCCATAGATGAGACTTCGGAGGCGACCCCTTGACTGACCTTCTGCAGATATCATACTCGCAGCTGGTCGGGACCGGAGTGTGGAAGTTTTTGACCTTAATGCTGGCCGCAGCACTGCAGTGATAGCTGAAGTCCATTCAAGGCCTGCTCATCAAATCTGTCAAAATAAAGTGAGTTTGTAGACAGTAGTAGAAGTGGTATTTAAGAAGTCTCAGCTTAACGTGTTTAACAATTATAAATGGGTTATGACGCAAACTCAAACTCCTGCCAGATCCAGTATTAGCTGTTTTCTGATCATCAAACTATGTTAAACTTTCTTCTTTTGCTACAGTTCTCTCAAAGATTTATTTATTAATAGTATTTTAAAATTATGTGTGTATGTGTATATCTGTGTGTTGGTGCCAGTGTTCTTGGACACTGGAGACGTTGGATTGCCCTAGAGCTGTAGTTAAAGGGGCTTATAGGCTACCCAGTGTGGGTGATTGGAACCAAACCGAGGTCCTCTAGATGAGCGCTGTGCTGGCCGTACCGCTAGCCCCTGCAGATGTCTTAATAACATTGCAGGAGACTCTTCATTCTTTGTCTTTGACTAATATCTGTGATGGGGAATGCATTCCATTCTCAGTGTGCTCAGGAGGGGGCCTCTCATCATCTGAGGACTCACTGAATCAGGAGTCTACTGCCTGCCTGGGCCAAAGCTGGCTTCGCCAACCTGTGCACCATCCACAGTCTGCTATCCTTGTTTGGGGAAATCCTCCAGTTGATGCTTTTCTTCCAGATAACTCAGGATTGGACTAACTTGAGCTTCACAGCAATGAGGCATTGTATAGACCACCACCACATATCAGATTTCTTGACTATAAGTGGGGACTAACTAGTTTTTAATGCTGGAAGGATAAAGATCTAAAGAAGTGTGTAGCATGTTGTCTGTCTTGTTCTCACTGAGCTTAATGTGAGCCTTTGTTTCCTGCTTGTAGATGAAGAATGACTTCTAGGTTCACCTGTTTTTTTTTTTTATCATTAAATTTGGCTTTTTAAAAATTAATTTATTTTTTTACCTTCCAATCCCAGTTCCCTCTCCCTCTTCTCCTCCTGCTCCCCATATTCCCCCACCTCCCATCTGCTCCTAGAAGAGGGTAAGGCCTCCACTAGGAAGTCTACTAAGTCTGTCCCATCATCTTGTTGAGGCAAGACTATGGCACCTCTTCACACCCCCTACAAACCCATGTGACTATGCTGGACAAGAATGGGCTCCACTAAGTCACTCTGTGCATTAGTGTTAGATCTTGGACATGTCTGTCATAATATTTCAGGTAATCTTGATGTGGCAAGAGAATGGTGGTCTTATGAATTATAGTGCATTTGAGGAATGTTTTGAGACAAATGGCTCCTCTGGTGGGGTTCATCCTTCATCTGGGGGACCATCGGAGTCATCAGATGTCAAGGCCTGGACTTGCAGAGAGAGAGCCGTTACTGCCAGTGACATGAGTGAAATGTGGGGTCCTGTGGTCCATAGAATGTCATGTGTTTCATCACCAAGGCACCCACTCAGGGTGTGATAACTGGCCAATAACACTTAGTGCTCATTGAGGAGTGTATTGCATTACAGATAATTTGTTGGATAAAGGTTGTGATCAATACTGAAAACAAATGGTGCGTAAAGCACCTTAGTCTTTTTTTTCCATTGCTGTTTTGTAGTTCTGTGGCTCTCAAGGGCATCGAGCAAACAGACATTGATTATTAAGAGTAGAGTGCATTTGGCTAGCAATCATGCCGTTGCCCAACCTGAGGTCGTGTCCTGAGAATTACATCGTTAGCCACAGCGTGTACCTACACAGGTTAAGATGCTACAATGCCACCAGGAGGGAGTCTCCAGAGGCCCTGTTGTATGTGCAGTTTGTTATCTACACAGGTTGCTATGTTACTCACGGCTGCATGGAGGTTTACCGTCCCGCCCTAAAGCTACAAACTTAAGGAAGGTTAGCTGACTTCCGGCTTTAGATTCCAGTCTTGTCATCTTGGGGTCTGTGAGATGGCTAAGCAGGTGAAGGCACTTGAGGTTAAGCCTGAGGGTGATGTGAGTTTGATTTCCCCAGCCCCACATGGGCAGAAAGAGAGAACCAATTCCCGTTAAGTTGTCAGAGGTCTGTCTATACACGCACTGTGGCATGCATCCCCTCTCAAATCAAATAAGTAAAATGTTTCTTAAAAGCTCCTCCCGATTTTTTAATTTTCCCTATCTGATGACAGGGATCATCATATACCACTCAGAAGTCTCTGGCATATAATCTTTTCCTGACCACAGCTGTCGGTGATGGCGTCCGACTGTGGGACCTGAGGACTCTGAGGTAAGGCCAGCCTGCATCAAAGCACCGCCTCGAGGGGAAACTGGAACTGAGCTGGGAATGCAACCTGCAAATACTACAAGGCCATGACTGGTCTGGGTATGCTGTGGGGAAGCCCGGAGTGCCCACAGAATCAGTGCAGTCACCCGGGGGATGGTAAAAAAACCCGTACGTGCTTGTCTATTCTCCGAGGGCCAATCACACACGACTCCTGAAAGTCAGAGATGTGAGGGGTGGTAAAAACCGTAAGGGCTAGTCTGTTCTCCTATTTGAGAGTCAGAGATGCGGGTAAGTGTGGGGACACATAGTAGAGCTACCCCAGATACATTTTTCTTTTCTTTTCCTGTGACATGTGTCCTGCTTACACTGGACACTAGCACTGGGCTCACACAGCTCCCCTGGAGTGACACCGATGGTACTTCACCTTAGGCTGCTTGGTCTTTTGGTCTTCCTCTTGTGAAGATATTTCTATTTAAGCGTTAACCTTTACCTTCTGGTAATTAAACTATGGTAAGCCATCACTGTACTATATATATATATATATGTACATATATACACATACATATATGTGTGTGTGTGTGTGTAATGTCATGAAATTGACAAGTGTTTGTATATGTTCACACTACACAGATATTCACAAGGAAATCGCCAGCAGTGTGCTTTCTTTCTTCTGTGTCAGTAGAAGAAATACAAAAGCTTCACCCTATGCTATATGGTTGAAGTGAGATCTCAGCTACTATTCAGGGACGATATTCAGTCTTGACATGCCCCAGGGTACCCACAAGGTGTTGGCCATGCTTGTTGATGCCTTTCTAAGGAAGACTCTGGCTACTAGGTTCGATCTTAATAAAATTGAATAAATCATTGATTTTTTTTCCCTCATGGGCAAGTTTATTTTTTTTTCCTCCTTCAGAGATAGGGTTTCTCTGTATTAGTTTGGAACCTGTCCTGGAACTCAATCTGTAGGTCAGGCCTCAAAATCACAGAGATCTGCCTGCCTCTGCCTCCGGAGTGCTGGGATTAAAGGCGTGTACCATCAATGCACGACCATGGGCAAGTTTCATATAGCCTGTGGTAAGTGGTTGTGAAACTCAACCCTCTTTCTAGAATGCTGCAGCTCCCTAAATGCTGTGGGTTGCCTCTTTCCATAATTTATGATTTTAGAAGATTTGTTTGAAAAATCACTAGAAATTGCTTATTTAATATTTCTTATATATAAAGGTTCATCTTCTCTTACATCTTTGGGAATTTATGATTTTGAAAAGAGTTTAAATTATTTTAAAGGTCTCTTTAATTACCTACCATTTAATACTTCTTAATATGACATTTTTTTTCAAGGATGTAGTTCAGTGGTAGTATTTGCCTAGCATGAGAAAAAGCCATGGATTTGATTCTCAATACCACACACAGACATCAAAGAAAGTAATTTTCTTTAGCTATCAGCTAAAAAACATGTCTGTAGCATGAAAAATAAAAACCCAAAGACAGATACTGGGCTTAAAGCTGGAGATCAGGAAAGCAAAGCAGTCAGCCGCTAGCTCTGACGTCTACCTCAGGCCTAAATGGGTGGTCCTGTCTCCACCAAACCTCAAACTCCACTGCCCCTGTCTCCTCCACCTTATATTCCTCTCTAGTGCTGGGATTAAAGGCGTGGGATCCCAAACGCTGAGATCACATTTGTGTGAGCCATGTTTCTCTTTTATGCAGATTCAGTCTTATGTATCCCAGGGCGGCTTTGAACTCACAGAGAGATCTGTCTGCCTCTGTCTCCTGAGTGCTGGGATTAGGGGTGTGTCCACCACTGCCTGACCTCTATGGCTAGCTAGTGTGGCTTGCTTTGCACTCTGATCTTCAGGCAAGCTTTATTCTTTAGATCATAAACAAAATATCAGCACACATGTTGATTGTTGTCTTCTAGCTTGTCTTAACAGCCATTTTCTGCCCAGCTGTTTCCTTCTACCCTTGCAGGTGTGTTCGCCGCTTCGAAGGGCACCCAGACCGCTGTTACCCGTGTGGAGTTGCTTTTAGTCCTTGTGGAAGGCTTGTAGGCTGTGGTGCAGAGGACAGACATGTATGTATGTGTGCTTCCTCCAAGTGTTATCAAATAGACCTTCAGCACCATTGAGAAATGGGGCTAAAAAAAAAAAAAAATCTATTTTAAGAGACTTACCCAGCATTAGAAATCCACAGCGGTAAGCTGTGACCATGAAAGGCTCATTTTTACTGACACACAATTCACACTTATCATTCACCCCTCATTTCTTTATTAGCTATCATAGACACCGGGTTAGGGTTAGGTGTGTGGCATAGGAATGCGTGTAGTGCAGCTCATTGTGTAATAAGGTGCCCCTCATTTCTGCTGGGTTGCTTAGAGAGCTGCACGCTTCTCCCAATGCAGTTGCCGCCCTTCCTCATCATATTTCTCCATGCCAGACCCACACCTCCTGCAGATTTGGAACACAGAGGTCTTAAAGTGTCCCAGGGCCGTGTTAACACACATAGCTGGAGGCTCAGCCCACGGGGGAGGCCGGCCCCCTTGCGAGGTCTTCATGCTCCTTGGCTGGAAGCTGCTAGCCCCTTCCTCTTCCTCCACTGTGTCCCTCTGTCATCTGAAAGGTCACTTAATGAATAGTGTCCATTCTGAGAGAGTCACGTGAATGTAGAAATGGGTATGGACCAGTGCAGATCTATTGAGCAGGTGGTATGTATCAGAAATTATTTCTGTCTAGAAAGACTTCTGAATTAGAAGAATAAGAAATGTGAACACATGGTACACAATACGATTTAAGAGATACACACATATGTGAAGAAGCTGAGATTTTAACAGTTAACGATTTAGTCAGAAAAATAACATGAGCTGAATTTTGAAGGAGGACTTGCAAGTTCATAAGAAAGGAAAATATGAAAAAAAACCCTCCCTTTTCTCTACCCGAAGCCAGTATACCAAGCAAATTCTTATTATGAATGCATTGTCTTCATTGTACAGTTTAAACATTTATCACAGTCTGTCTGTCATATGACTTAGTCCTTGCTATTAAGAAGCATAAAATCTAAAGAAGAGAATTCGCAGCACCTTCTAGTTTGGAGCCTGCTGAGGCATTCCTGAACTGTGTGTTCATTTTCATTTAGAAAGTGAGTGCTGATGAGTTATAAAGTAAAATACTACAGCATGTATGTATGTATATGTATGTATGTATGTATATAAACCCGTGTTGAAATGTAATGACCATCGAGACAAGGCTCCACCTGCAGAAATGGGGGTGATTCCAGTCACTTTGAACTACAGACACTTCCCTGGGTCACTCGAGGACAAAGCAGTTGGGAGGCTGAGGCAGGAGAGTTCTGCTGAGTTTGAAGCCAACCTGAGCTACCTAGCAAGGTCCTAGTGTAAACAAACCCCACCTGAGTGACTCATACCCATTATAATTTCCCAAAGAAAAGACTTTCCCATAATCCTCTCCAAAAGAAAAATTAAGTGGAAAGGGCCAGTTGTTTTCACAGAAGATCTGCTCCTTAAAGATCAGCACTCCTTTAATTCCAGCACCCGGGGAGGCAGAGACAGGCAGATCTCTGTGATTTTGAGGCCAGCCTAGTTCCAGGGCAGGCTCCAAAACTACAGAGAAGCCCTGTTTCTGAAAACAAACAAACAACAAACGGATCGGCACTATGCAATAATACCCGTTTCAAACCACAAACATCTAAAGAGAGCAAGCATCAGGGTATTCCTTCTTTTCATTGACCAGCTGCTATGAAAACTTGGTAATGTTTCAGAGAACAGCTGCGTCTGACTTAGGAATATCAACAACAACAAGAACAACAACAGCAACAACAGCAGACTCCTAAATGAAATAGGGACAAGCAGACAGAACCCACCAACTTCTCGTTTTTGTCACCCGCTGCCGTGCCATGTGGACTATAACCCTGAAATGCGCCCCCCCCTTCAGTTGCTTTTGGCTGTGGTATTTTACCACATCTACAGAAAGCAACTGGTAACACGGGAAGTGCAGTGATTCTGGTAGAGACGCTTCCCAGTCAATGGCAGGAAACCACAAGTCATTATCACTATTGTTTGTTTGGTTCTTTCCTGAGACTGTAGGTTTGGAGCCTGACCTGGAACTCACGCGGTAGACCAGGCTGGCCTCGAACTCACAGAGACCCGCCTGCCTCTGCCTCCCGAGTGCTGGGATTAAAGGCGGCGGTGGCACACGCATTCATATTCTACGTCAAATGTTACCCACTTGTCTCAGCTCGTGGGAGGAGCATGGGACGTCATCTCTTTTAGCATGGGACTTTGAGAAGGGTTGGCAGGCAAAGGCTGCGTGCACGCCCTTCCAATGAACACTATGAACACTCGCTTTAGGCTGCTAAGAGGGCATGATGATGGGCTCATGACAGGGAGTAGACAGGGTGAGTGGCTCACTAAGTCACAGACCACACCTGAGCCAGTGTTTGGAGCTGGTCACCAGTCCTGCCAGCCTTCGACACCTGCCTGTCTTGTCTCCTAGGCGTATGTGTATGAAATGGGCTCCAGCAGCTTTCTGTATCGCCTGGCAGGACACACAGATACAGTTACTGAAGTGGCCTTCAACCCGGCATCTCCTCAGGTAATGTCCCCACGGTGTGAGCGGGGCCTCTCCAGTTCACACGGGGTCTCAAGTCACCTTTAAAAGACGGTCAGATTTCATTCACTTTGATGAGGTATTATGGGATTTAAGAGTACTTGCAGCTGCTCCCAGGACCCGTAATCCTAGCATTCCAGAGGCTCACGCATTTGTTACTAATTTTACAAAAGAGCGAGCCAACTCCTCAGCTGCTACCTTTGTAGTGCCTGGAAGGAAACAACATGTTAATTTCTTTATATGTAAAGTTGCTTTAGAACGTACCACGCAGGCACTTCTGTTGCCCTGGATGTAAACGGTGGTTCTTCTGAACTTTGAAGCAATTACCTGCTGCTCCCCCAACCACCTTTTTTTTTTTGTAATTTAGCTTTTATTTCCCAATTGATATTTAACTTTGTTGACTTGGGGTAGGATCCTGGAAGTATGCAGGGATTGAGGACATTGAGGACAGTGTGCTGTACACACCCTCAGTGAGGGCTGCTTTCTCCAACTCTAGGAAAATCATGTGCAGTGTAGAAAAGGGTATTCTGTCTCCTGTCTGGGAACCCATGGTTTCCCTGGTCATAGGCCCTGACCTTGCCATCCAGCCAACATCTCTACACATGCACTGTAGGTTAGGACTCTGTGTGTCTGGTATTTGCTAAGTGCCCTGTGTTACCTTGGGAAGGTTGCCTTGGTACTATACCCAGCATGTGTCAATTCATATCTTGTTCTTTATCTTCCTCAATCTCAAATGCCTATAAACCCTATATATTTTGAGGAGAATATTGATTATATCGCTCTGCTTATAAATAATTCAGCAATATTGACAACTGACAGAAGATGAGGGCTATTTTGCAGTAACGTTACCAAGAAACAGTTTATATACTCCTGGCCATAGCGTTAGTACATAGCCCCGGCTCCTCTCCTTGACACCTTTCTTAGGTCACCATTACCCAACTTGGCGATTCTCTGGGCTCTGGGCAGACCTCTGCCTGATCTCTGTTGTTTTCCTTCCTCCTTTTCCTACCCATAAGCTGGAGTTTGCCGTGACTAGAATCCTTGTCTTATGATAGGTTTGGCATCCTGTGTCTGGACTAGGCCTGCACGGTGCGTAAGTCTGTATCTTATGGGTCTACAAGTCATGAGTCTACAGAAGCCGTTGTTGTGCGTCCACATAGCATATTCAGTGGGGATGTTCCATGATCTAAGCTACCTAGCGCACGTAAACTAGGCTGTCTACATGGCTTGATTTATCCAAAGACATAAAAGGAAGCGAAGGATCTGTATTGCTATATTCCGTATCCTCAGTGGGACATCAGATCATGCTTGATTTGACTGAGACCACTCTCTGTGGCCCAACTGCAAATATTGGAACATTGTTTGCCTTAAAAAGACGCTGATATGTGCTTTCTATGTGACTAAGCTTGATCTTTATGGGAGGGTCCATCTTTCCTAGCATATTCATGTTCTAAGTAGTTGCTTCAGAACAAGGCCAATTTCATCATTAGTTTCTCACATTAGCTGGGAGACCTCAGATATTTGCAAATAGCCAGGTTTACTGTGGCCACAGTTAGGATCATAAAAACAATTGACGTAGTTTGGAAAATACATCCTTGCAAATATTTAACGACTGATGCTTTCCAGCCTCTAGAGTGGAAATGGAAATCTGGGCCAACAGGGCCTTACATGGCTGGAAAAGTGGTATTCTAAATTCAGTGGTGTTGTGCAGTTTGCACAGTAGATATTGGTCCTGGTGTCATGCTACAGTTGCTTTCTGGAAACACCCCTCTTGCTTAGAAAGCAAGTTTTATAGTTAGCAACCACAAAAGGTTTCCCTTCATGTGAGTGGTTACCCCGGAATGTGAAGTTTCACTCCCTCTGAGGATTGTTTTCTTACTGGCACAGAGGAGAACTTGGTATTTTCCAGGGCTGAAATCTGACAAGTGTGCTGTAGCTTCTGGGCATGCTGCTGTAAAGCGATCCCTTAGTCCTGTGTGAGTAGTCACACTGGTCTTAATTCCTCTACATTAAAGGGCTTGGGAAGGGCTTGCTTGGGCTTGATGGGGACAGATTCTGGAGCAGTGACTCAGTGCCGGGCATCTCCTATGGCGGGCGGTGCACCAGACCCCTCCAGCATCACCTTTATCCTCCTCCGTGGTCCCTTCCTGACTAACCTTCCTGGCTTTGCAGGACACTCACCTCAGAGAATGCTGGACAGCGCTCAAGCGTGGGTGGTCATGAGCCCAGCAAACGGTGTGCGATTTAAGTCACTGACCTGAGCTTTAAAAGCCAAGCTTGCAGTTGGGTTGAGGCCTATTAAGCTCGGCCTCATTTCCTTGGGCACTCTTCATTGCTCTTTAATTTTGTCTTTGGTTTTCTATGATTTATAATAGATTGCAGAGGAAGCGGAGAGGAGAATTTATGGTAGATGAGCCTGTCCCCCCCCCCACCCCCCTGCCCATCGCTGAACTTAAGGATTTGAAATACTTCTTGGGATTCTTGTATGGACCCAAATGCTTTTTAATTGTTAGGCTAAAGGACGTGCAGCAACGGGCCTTTGAGCTTTACAGAAAATTGTGACAAGGGGAGGTGACCCCCACAATGGGCAGTGCTACCTTCCACTTGAATGACTGGAGGCTGCATGACATCCTTTAATCATCTCATTGCATTCAGAGATTGCTCATCTCGGGGCTGAGGCCACAGAGCCCCCTGAGCCGGCACTGCTCCTGCTCCTGCTCTATCATAGCAGCCTGTAGCTCACCTCACTGTCTTTTATGTCCATTCCTTTTTAAAAATATTTTTTCTTAGTTTACATATCGATCTCAGTTTCCTCTCCCTCCCTCCCTGCCTCCCATACCCCCACTGATCCCCCATTCTGTCCCCCATCCACTCCCCAGGGAGGGTGAGGCCTTCCAGGAGGGATCATCAAAATCTGCCAAGTCGTTTGGGGTAGGGCCTAGGCGCCCCCCCCCCCCCCCCCCCGTGTCTCTAGGCAAAGGGAGTATCCTTCCATGGAGAATGTGCTTCCGAAGTCTGTTTGTGCACCAGGTTCCCTTAGGCTGCTCAGGCCTCCTAATGAGACCCACGTTCAGGGGGTCTGGATTGGTACAATGCTGGTTTCCCAGCTATTAGTCTGGGGGTCGATGAGCTCCTCCTTGTTCAGGTCAGCTGTCTCTGTGGGTTCCTGTAGCCTGGTTTTGACCCCTTTGCTGATCACTCCTCCCTCTCTGCAAGTGGATTCTAGGAGTTCAGCTCAGAGTTTAGTCATGGAACTCTGCTTTTGCTTCCATTAGCTGCTGGATGAAGGAGCACGTTTGTCTTTTTGTGACTGGGTTACCTCACTTAGGATGGTTTCTTCTAGTTCCAGCTATTTGCCTGATAATTTCAAGATTCCATTGTTTTTATTTTTTTCCTCTGAGTAGTATTCCATTGTGTAAATGTACCACATCTTCTTTATCCATTCTTCATTTGAGGGGCATCTAGGTTGTTTCCAGGTTCTAGCTATTAAAAATAATGCTGCTATGAAAATAGTTGAACAGGTGTCTTTGTTGCACGGATGTGGATCATTTGGGTATTTGTCTAAGAGCGGAATTGCCTGGTCCTGTGGTAGACTGATTCCCATTTTCCTGAGGAACCTCCATACTAATCTTCAATGTGGCTGTACAAGTTTGCACCCCCTCCAGTAGCGAAGGAGTGTTTCCCCTTCCTCCACATCCTCTCCAGTATAAGCTGTTATTGGTGTTTTTGATTTTAGCCATTCTCACATTTGCATTTCCCTGATGGCTAAGGATGTTGAGCACTTTCTTAAGTGTCTCAGCCATTTTGGATTCCTTTATCGAGAATCCTCTATTTAGTTCTGTACCCCTGTTTTTAATTGGATTATTTGGTGTTTTGGTGACTAGCTTCTTGAGTTCTTTGTATATTTTAGAAATCAGCCTTCTGTCAGATGTGAGGTTGGTGAAGATCTTTTCCTGTTCTGTGAGCTGCCAGTTTGTCTTGTTGACTGTGTCAAAAGCAGTTTATAGATTCAATGCAATCCCTATCAAATTCTCAGCAAAATTCTTCACAGACCTTGAAAGGACAATACTCAACTTTATATGGAAAAACAAAAGACTCAAGATAGCCAAAACAATCCTGTACAATAAAGGAACTTCAGGAGGCATCACCATCCCTGACTTCAAGCTCTACTATAGAGCTATAGTGCTGAAAACATCTTGGTATTGGTGCAAAAATAGACAGGAAGATCAATGGAATCAAATAAAAAATCCTGATATTAACCCACAGACCAATGAACACCTGAATTTTGACAAAGACGCTAAAATTATACAATGGAAAAAAGAAAGCATCTTCAACAAATGGTTCTGGTACAATTGGATGATGGTGTGTAGAAGACTGCAGATAGACCCATGTCTATTGCCATGCACAAAACTCAAGACCAAATGGATCAAAGACCTGAACATAAATCCAGCCACACTGAACCTCCTAGAAGAGAAAGTGGGAGATACCTTTGAACAAATTGGTACAGGAGACTGCTTCCTGAATATAACCCCTCTAGCACAGACACTGAGATCAACAATTAATAAATGGGACCTTGGGAAACTGAGAAGCTTCTGTAAGGCAAAGGACTCAGCTCACTGTCTCACCTGAGCTGGCTCTGTTCCTGTCATGCCACAGCAGCCTGTAGCTCAGCTCACTGTTGTATCCACGAGAACTTCCTTACTTCACTTCTGGATAAGCCATTGCTTCTAAAAAAAAATATTACACTTTAAGTAGTTCAGAAGAGAGATGGAAAGGTATTTAGGTTAAAATGTCATTATAGTATAAATAATTCATATTTTACCTGCCTGACTAATTTGTGTGTTCAGACATTAGGAGATAAGGAATTCTCCAAGTGGGAAATTGAAAGATAGAGTACTCACAATAAAATAGAGAGAATACTTAAAATGATCAAGGCTATCAATGAAGAGGGGACATCACTACCTACAGAAATAAGGAAACTATAGGTGAACATATCTGCCTCCTGTGACAGTAAATTAAGTTACTTAGATAAATGGACACATTCCTAGAAAAATTCAAGTCACCAAAGTCAATTCAAGAATAAGTAGACATTTTAATAGATTTAGTATAATTAAAGAGACTGTATTTGTAATTTATAAATTACTAATTTATAAATGTCTTCCCTCAAAAGACATTTAGCTAGAGTAACTTCTCAGACTGTCATAATAGCCACTCACATACACACTTTTGCCTTTGAGAACTATTACCAAAAAAGATTTGTGGTTCTTAGTGAGTCATCATTGTCTCCATGGCTTGTGGTAAACCATTATTTAGAAGTTTTCACTTTCATTAAAATAAAATGTATGATTTCTATTTGGTTAATTGTGTTCTAACTTTAAAGAAAGATGGCCTGGTTTAGTTTATTTTTAAGAAAAGAAATCTTACTAAATATTTTAATAGGAAAGAAAACCAGTTTGCAATCCAGTGTCCATGGCCTGCATTTCAATGTTTAGGTGAGTCACTACAGGTCATGTGTGCTCTGTCGAGACACACAGTTGCACAGAGAGGGACATATTTGTCACACAGACCTGTTGTGATTTCCCATCAGTTCACTTGATGTCAACTCTAGACCAAGGCAGGAGAGCAAAACCCGGTAAGCGAGCCTTGCCTGACAACGCGTGAGTTCCTGCCCTCTGGAGGGACCGATGATAACGCGACAGGCTCTTCTTCTCTTGTCCACGATGCTTGCTGTTCACATCGGGTGCACACCGCAGCAGACTTTCGTTCAAAATAAGGTTTAGAGAAAGAACCATCTTGGCTGGACTCCAGTGGGCAAAAGAGGAAGCTTGGATGCTGTTCTTGATCCCCCCAAAACGGTATCGCTTCCCAGTTTTTTGCCACACGTGCCTAAGTGGAGTCAGAGAGTGGGAACGTCCAAGACAAGAGGAAGTCACCAACAATACAGGAGATGGAAGGTCACGAATAAGAAAGGCAGTTAAGGTGCAGGGTGGAGGTAGCTCATTTAACTGTGTTGGAAATCAGAGCAAAAAGACAGTGGGATCTGAGCTTCCCTGGAGCTTAGTGGGAAGCAAAGCAGGAACACGAGAGCCTGCTGAGTGCTGTGCACAGGCAGAGGTGACTACTCTGTGGGGGAGGCAGGAGATCAAAGCTGATTCAGACTCTGTGGGTACAGAAACACTGCTGACCTCAGCAATGAGGTGTGTGTGTGTGTGTGTGTGTGTGTGTGTGTGTGTGTGTGTGTGTGTGTGTAAGTGGGGTGTGTGGTCATGTGCTCCTTAAACCTGTAATACTGTTTAGAGACGTAATACTCCTAGGCATGGAAAATTTGGTGACAGGTGCATTTCTTTTCTTGGATTGGCTGCAGAGTAGAGAGGGAGAAAGGGGAGGGAGGAGGGAGGTCAGTCCCCAGGACTCTGTTCTCCTATCTTCAGCAGTCCTGTTGGATAAGCAGCAAGCCCTAGCAGATTTCCACACGATGGAGCCACCTATACAACGTGAGCGGTCCAGGGATCCGTGCGCCAGATACGTGTACAGCCGAGGTCCTGCATGGTCCCCTAAGCCCACACTGTGTGATGTGTGTAGGTGCAGAGCAGCAGGGGACCCTGGGGAGGCTCTTCTTGAACAAGCAGCTTTGTACATTACGTGGGAAAGAGGGGTAAATGCCAGGCAGGTCTCTAACGCCAGTCACTGGGTCCCGCCGCCGCCCGCTGCCCTCTGCATGGCCCTTGGGTTTCTCCCAGGGGTCTCTAGGGGTTCGTGCAGCACGTGGACACGCA
Source organism: Phodopus roborovskii (assembly GCF_943737965.1). Classification (NCBI taxonomy): domain Eukaryota; kingdom Metazoa; phylum Chordata; class Mammalia; order Rodentia; family Cricetidae; genus Phodopus; species Phodopus roborovskii. Next base: position 1,353,673 of record NW_026126611.1, read on the forward strand.
GAGGCAGGGAGACTATTTTGGATTTCAGCTCTTGAGCCTTGGCCATGGAAGATGGTTCCGATTATGTTTAATGGTTGTTGATCTAATATCTGGCTGGCGAGGATATTTGTCCCTGATGGTCTGGCAAAGCTTTCGGGTCTGCAAACACTCACTGCTGTGGCCTCCGGCCCTGAGCACACTGTGGTCACACTGTAGGAATGTGACAGCTGGGCCGTAATTTTAGTTCTGCTCATTTTCTCTGTGAGTGATTTTATAAACCCAACTTGAAAAATTTATCTCAAAAAAAGTCGCAGCATTTTTTTTTCTTCTCAGCACATAGGATTCCAGTTATACATCTAGTTCTGTTGTTGAACTGCACTAATGAAGTTGGTGAATTACAAGAATGCCAAGTGTGTTTTACTCAAGGACAAGCAGAGTGGGAAGGGAGAAGATGCCAGGACAGGGTCCCACACATCAACCACTCACTGTGCGGATGCGTGCAAGTGTGGCTACCTTGTACTCACGGTGATCAAGGACAGGTTAAGAAAAGGATCAGAACTGGGACTTAACTGACACAGTCTGGCTGCGACAAAACAGTCTTTCTTTAATAGAAATTACCCCATCTACAGCAATTTATGGAAGTATAACCTGCAATCACAAAAAATGTTGGTGGGGTTACTGTTTTGTAACTCTAGAGACATCATCTCTTGTTGGATTTTTTTTTCACTTTTCCCAACTTTTAAAAAGAAACAGTGAATATTACTTTAGGAGTAAACACACCAGGTGTGGCCATTAAGTCTGTAATTCCAGCAGCTGCTCAGCCACTGAGGCCAGAATAGAAGCCAGCCCAAGTTAGCAAATTTCAAAACCTGAGGGCTGTAGACGAGAGGCAGGAAGGGTCTGGGTTCAATCTCCATCACAACAAAATCAACACACGGACGGTGGTGCACGCACACACACACACACACACACAGAGAGAGAGAGAGAGAGAGATAGAGAGAGAGAGAATAGAGGAGCAGAAAAACTGTATTTCTCTTTATTAATTTCCCTAGTTGTAAGAGCAGCTACCGTTGTTGTTGTGTTCCCGGTTTTAGTGGACATTTCTGGGACTTTGCCTAAGTTGTGGGTTTTGCATGCCTGGTCTGGTAGCATGCACGGAAGACCCCTTTGTTGCCAGCCTATTTGGTGTCTTTATAATCACGAGGAGGTCTAATTTATGTGTAACTTTTTTAGTCCTGGTGAGATGATCATGTGGTCTGTGCTTTACTTAGCTTTAAACTGAATCAGATGAACTTTTCTTCTTTTTGTGGTGGTTTGAGAACAACCCCCATGCATGTCTGAGTTCTTGGTCTCCAGTTGGTGGAAGTGTTTGGGAAAGATCTGGAAGCATTACTAGAGGACGTGTGTCACTGGCAGGCCTGGAGGTTTCAAGAGAGTGGTGCCATCCCCAGTGTGCTTTGCAGTCTGAGAAGCGACTCCTCAGCTATTCCTTTGACTCCCCCCCCCCCACCATGGACTTTAACCTCTGAAGACTGCAAACTAATCATACATTTTCTTTTGAAAGTTACCTTGGTCATGGTGTTTTATCACAGCAAATAGAAAAGTAATCAATACAACGTTCCACCAACTTTACTTTCCTGGTAAGCACTACTTGGTCACTGTATATACTCCTTTCAAGGATGTCCAACTTTCTGACGTGGTATCACCATGCCATCTTCAAATGTGTTGGGCTGCGTTCATCTCTCTCCTTGGACACTTATGTAGGCTGGCAGCTACTTGTGGATCCGCTTGCTTATTTCACGTTCACTAAATGGAGAACGCAGACGCGGCGGCGATGGACAACCTTGGTGACAGGAACACGTTTTATCTGTGCTGCGCTGCGCTGCTAGCGCCACGCATCCACGCTGTCTCCTGCAGAGCTGGCCAGCAAGGCAGTCACTACAACCCCACTCTCACCGGCAATATCTCTCTCCTCCATTCCTGTACCATTGCTGTAGAGACGGGACAATAGCCAGACCCGAACCAAGCCAGGGTATTCAGAAAGCAGGGAAGCTTGCCCAAGATGTCCACGGAGCAATGACTCAAAGTTAATTTCATTGTTCGTTTTCAATGCCAAGAAGCATATTACCAACAGCACGATCACTGCACAGTCTAACCTAACACTAATATTTTCAGAGCATGGTTAGCAATGAACAAGTGGTACTAATGAAGATTAGGAAGTGGTTCCTAGACTTGGATCAGCTCCTTACACGGAAACAAACCCTTCCCCAGGTCTGAAGTTGGGAGTTAGAGAGCTATTGGGAGTTAGAGACCTAGCACCCCTAGCTAGGGAGCTATCGGCAACTGGCAGCTCCTGGTAGGACAACCATGCTTTAGTGAGTGGGCAGCCCTTGAGGTTTTGTTTTGTGTTTTTTTGGGGGGGGTGGAGAAGGGTTAATTGGGTGGGCATAGAAGCAGAGGCGCATCTGAAAGGAGTTGGGAAAGGAGAATTAATGCAATAAAAGTAACATACACAGTTCTCAAAGAAGTAATAAAATGCAGAAGAAAGAGAAAAAGGACTCAAAGTAAATGGAAGGCCATCAGCTCTGGTCTGTTCTCTCCTTCCACCTCTCTGTGGGACCCCAAGATGGAGCTCAAGTTGTCAGGCTTGGGCATCTCACAGGCTTTCTTCCAGTTACTAAGAAAGAATTTATGTATATAGCGTGTTCGTCAAGCATAAGCCAATAAAAGCTTTAAGATTCACTTGCTTAAATTATATATAAGAACACGGAGTTGTAAATCCAAGTTATAGTTTTAATTTTTTGACACTCAATAATTCTTTTAATAATGTATTTTTCTCCTAAAAATTGTTACTGAAGGCCCAGAGAAACGGCCTAGTGGATAAGAATTCTGATTGCTCTTCCAGAGGACTTAGATTCAGTTCCCAGCACCTGCATAATGGTGCACAACCATCTAACCATCTGTGACTCCAGTCCCAGGGAATCTGACGCCTTCCTGTGGCCTCTATGGCCCTGCATCTACATGGTACACAGACATACATGCAGGCAGAACACCCATAGACGTGAAAATAAAGTCTCAAAATTATAGCGTTCTCTTACTGTTACTGTAGAATTGATTCACCTTTATCGGGAACTTTGTCCTCCTGTGGCTTTGAATTGATGTGTAAAGTCCTTTTACTTCACTGGTAAGTGGGATCCCTCCAGCGTTTCTTACAGGGCATGTCTGCTGGTAATGAATGAACTTCCTTGGCCTTCCTTACCTAGGAAGTCTCAATATCCCCGACATGACAAGGGTGTTCACTAGATGCAGGATTCTCTGTTGGCAGGAACCTTTTCTTTCCATCGATTTAGTCTGTCAGTCACTGCGGGTATCCTGGGTTTTGAGCCACTTTTTTTCTCCGCTGTCTCTAGGATTCAGCCTGGTTTTGGCTTTTGACGATATTGTGGATGAGCGAGGATCCTTTCAGTTTGTTGTGGGAGCTTGCTGAACACAGACGCTTATATATCTTTTATCAATTTTGTAATCTTTTCGCCATTATTTCTTTAAACGTTTTCCTTGATTCTTTTATCCTTGTCCCGAGAGCCCTGCATGCTGGTCTGCTTGACAATGTCCCATGGGTCCTGTGATCTCCGTTATTTTTTTTTTTTAAACCTTTTGTGGAGATAAGATCTTGTCACCTAGGCTGCCCTGAAACTCAGACTCCTAAGGTCAAAGCATTTCAGGTTGTAAAGCATCAGTGGAATGTACCTTGGCCTATTGGAGTGTATGTATCACACTATTGCAGCAGATTTTACTAATTTAATGAGCTTTGCCCTTTGATCTGAAACATCACAAACAACGTGCGAACCTTGTGACCCTCTTCCTTGTTGGTTACTCAGTGGGTGAAAAGCAGAGAGTGGTAACGTGGCCACCCACTTTGTGTTACAGCTCGTCTCTGCCACCTTGGATGGGAAACTTCAGCTGTTTGTGGTTGAGTGACTGCTGACCTGCTGGTAAGAATACGGCAAGAAGCCAGAGAAAGAATTCGTGACTTAGCCATCGAGACAGGCGGGGCAGTTTTTGTAGGCCCCCTTGTTGGATCCCCCCCTCCACTTCCCTCTCCTTAAGCAATCCCTCACAGAGACAGTGGGGACAATGGCTCATCTGTGCAGATACTCTATGGTCAATAAAGATGAGCTAGTGTCTGTTTCATGGTCGTACCTGGAGAGGAGGTAGAGAGGGCGGGGCCGTGAAGCAGAGCTGGACGCTACAGAAACCAGGCCAGCTTCTTCTGTACTCTGTGGCTTTTTTTTTTTTTTTTTTTTTTTTTTGCTTCATGCCTGCCACTGTGGCAAGCTGCGCTTGAGGGTGCAAGGTGGCAAGGATCCATGGCCCTATGCTGTCCACCTTTGACGCCCCTCTTTGGTCTCCAGGATGAACAAGGCCCAGGGGACAAAAGATGGACAGCCGTACCCAGTGTGGTCTTCTCCTCCTCTAAGAGAAGGTCCTCATGATTGCTTTGGTATTTGAAAGATAAAATGATTCATATTCTGGGGAATATGTCATGGGTTTGCTCAACACTGGCACATCGTGTGTTTGAAAACATCAAAGCAAGAATGTGGTTGTGGTCCCAAGCCTGGCCACAGAGGGACTTGGCCCAGGCCTTCTGGAATAAGCAATTTCTGTTCATTTTTCCCGTTCCCTTGAAAGGTCTTCTTTGCAGATGTGGGCCTCATTCTTTTCACCCAGTTCAAACAGACTACTCTGCATTCCAGTCCTGTTTTGGGAGGGAGCTGGCCTTTCCTGCATAGCATGGCCATTTTCCTGTTCCGTGCCTATAACAGGTGGCTAGCAGAGAATAGACGAAGTGTGCATACAGGTACAGGTGTCTGTGGGTCTCAGGGACACGTGGACCCCAAGCAACAGCCCCCACCCCCCCCAGAAGCTCATTCTTGATATTGTGATGGAATTGAACTATTGGCTTGTTGGTGCCTGCCCACGGGAATCTCTCTTATGAATGTGTTCTTCAAGAGAAAAGGAGTGGCCATGCATGCCTTCACTCCCCTTAATCTTTCCCCCTTCATGTCCTTTATTTTCCTTTTTTTTTTTTATTACTGACCCAAGTTTACTCATATTCTAATTATGATCAAATTACTTTGCTTTGTTTCTACTGTGTGTCTCCCCCGGTTATTATGCTGCGGCGTTAGCTCAGCCCCGAGCTCATGGGAGCTGCCAGCCCCAGAGAGGTTGAGAAAGCTGCATTAACCATAGGAGGATTTCTTTTCAGTGGAAATTTTCCCCACATGGGTAGGTGACAGTTTGTGGTAGCTGTTGAGGCTCTTAGTCTCTCGGGGCATGAGGCCCCAAGTTCTCTCCCACTCACCGATACCCAAGTCTTACTAATCTACTACTGCACGCACTTGAATTCGTAAAGAGTGTGTGCCTCTTTTCATCTTGTCCTTGATGGCATCGTGGACTCCAGGAGGGCAAGAAGTGGATGGGAATAGCACAGGTGGCTCAGAAGAGAAATGGTGCGCGTTTGGCCTGCCATCGAAGGGGTTGTCTGAAGTTGCTGAAGTTGATCGGAAGACTGAACATGCATGGAGACGACGGTCACTCGAGTGGGGTCAACCAAAGCAGGAAATCAGTGAAACTGACAACGAAGGCGGAGACAAGATGGCCGTGCCTGGGCCTGGGCCAGCAAGTCTGGGAAGGGCATGCAGCCACCTTGCACTGATCATTTTATGACTCCTGACTTGATTTTTTTTTTTTTAAAGTTACATTTATAAAAGCGTTGCGTTCTCCCTTTGGATCCTGGAAAAGAGGGTCAACTTTTACCTCTTTCTAAACATGAACCGAGGGGACCTGGCACTCAGTGTACTGGGGCAACGCAGCCTCCCAGTGGGCCCCACCCAGGTCGGCACCAGTTAGTCTGCAGTGCGTAGAGGGCTGGGACAGAAAACACCTTTCTCATGAGGGCGAGCAGCTCTTCTGTCCCTTACCTGTCGCGTTGGGTGGGGTCAGAGATGACAAGCCACAACCACAGGGAATAGCGGTGATTCCCACAGAGCCCGGGCCTTTGAAGTCACAAGGCATGCTGCCATTTGAATCACGACAGGAGCTGTTTACAAGGGGGCTTCAAGTTGAGTTGCCGTGGACTGCAACAACTGGGACTCCACTCCCCCAAGAGAGTGAGTAGTGAGCCCAAGACTCTGCCCCTCCCCGGCCTTTGTGAGGACTCCATTTCCTGGAGGAGCCATCCGCCACTTCAGACTGGTGTCAAGGATCTCACTTCTCTGACTTTCCCCTGAGAGCACAAAAGAGGAGAGGCTGACGAGTGCCCATTCTGGAAGGAAGACGTCAAGATAAAATAAACCGTACTGATGCAAATTTAAATTACTGAGTTAGTATCTAACCCCAAACACTCAAACACCATATCAACTTTGGATTCAGTAACGGCATCCTCTTTGTCACTCTACTTTTGTCCAAGTATCATGTAGATAATCTTGTGGTTTGAATCTGAAGTATCTCCGCAAGATGATGTCTTGGACACTTGTTCCCAGTTGGAAGCACTGTTTGGGAACATACGAAACCTCTAGAAGATAGGGCTTGGCTCTTTGGTTACTAAGGTCAGTGTCCTGGCTGGTTTTATGTCAACTTGACATGAGCTAGAGTTATCCGAAAGGAGGGACCCTCAATTGACAAGGTTTTTGAGTTCAAGTGTAATAAAAATCGTTTTGCACCATTATAGAAATATTAACAGTCCATATCCATGATAGCAAAGCAATCACATTCATTGTGTCTGCATCCTCCTCCTCAAGGAGACCATTTCTGCTTTCTGCAGTGTCTGTAGTGTTTGTTTTTGTTCTTTTTTTTTTTTTTTATCTTTTAAACGAGGACAGGGCACCAGGCCTTCAGCGGTCACCCTAGCAATTCCTCTGCCATCTATGGTGATCTCTCAGACAGGGAATGCTGCTTAATTAGTGTGGGTCAACAGCGGGTCCGCTAAAAAATCTGGAGTTGAGAAATTTTGGCAGCCAATTGCGTATGAAGCACAGGGTTGAATAATTTCGTCTGCAGGGACAGGCTAAAGGCTCCCTTTGAAACCTAAAAAAGGACCCTTGCTTGGCATTTTGAGATCTTCCCGTGCTTCGTGTTTTACTTCCTCCCACAATCATAGAACACAAAAACTAAAGGAAAACACTTCCCCCTTGCACCTACAGTCAGTCCCAACTCTCTGGTGCTACCTGGAGGTGTCTGTCTGCACCCAGGCCTCAGGTTACCCACAAAGCACCGCTCTCCCCAGGAGGCCCAACCTTGAGCTGTGGGGATCCCCTTACCCCCTGATCATAATGCTAAGTGACAGGACTTCTTTCTAACTACCCACTCCGGACACACCAGCCTGTGAACCCTGGAAAGGTGCTCAAGGCCATGACTCCCATGTCGTGTGGTGTCCCCAGCTTCCTGCTGGGCCTGAGCACACCAGCTGAGGCTCATGCCGAGTTTCCTTCGTGATCACCGCTTACCGGGAAAGGCCTAGGGAAGCCTCCATCATTGATGGGCTCTGCAGCAGAGAGACTGAAGCCCAGAGGAGATCTTTCTTCTTCAAGGAAGACGCAAGCAACCGAGTTAGAAGACTTAAGGAACGTATCTACAGCTGTCATTCGTATAGGACAAGGTCACCCCCCCCCTTTTTTTGGCAAGCTTTGTGGTTTTTTTCTCATCCAAGAGTGAGTATGTGGGCCTTTACTTTTGAATAAGACAATACTTGTAGACGAAAAGTTTCTGTGTCACCAGGTCCTTCAGCCCCAAATAAGCACACAGAGACATATCAATTATTAAAATGTTGGCCGATGTCTCAGGCTTCTTATAGGCTATCTCTGTCTTAATTATTAACACATTTCTATTAATCTATGTATTCCCACAGTTACAGCTGTGCTCACTGTTTGAGCTGTGAGACCCAATAGGAGGCCCGAGACACAGGGGTTTTCGTTTGTGCGAGGATGGTGGTGTGGGGAGCTCACAGAAGCCTTTCTGCCTCAGTCTCCAGAACAGAGAATTAAGGTCAACACTTCTCCTCCCTTGTGCTTGGCCAGAAAAATCTGTCTTCATTGTGAGAGAGGCAAGGCTTCTTCCTTCTTGCTCCTGAGGGATTTTCATTCCAAGATGATGGAGTGAGCAGTAAAGCTGGTTAGTTTCCACATTTTCAGGAATAAAAGCTACAGCACTGTGTCATTTTTAACTTAAAACATTTTTCCTTTAGTTTTTAAATTGTTTTTTTTTTTTGAGAGTATAATATAATCATACCCTTTCCCATTCCCTTTGGTCCTTCCAAACTCTCCCATAAGCCGGGTGGCACACACCTTTAATTCCCAGCACTTGGGAGGCAAAGGCAGGTGCATCTACGTGAGTTTGAGGCCAGCCTGTTCTTCAGAGTGAGTTCTAGGGCAGGCTCCAAAGCAACACAGAGAAACATTGTCTTGGGGGAAAAAAACCCAAACCAGACTCTCCCACAATACACCTTGCTTTCCTTCAAATTTATTGCCTCTCTCTCCCTCTTTCTCTCTCTCTCTCTCACATACACTCACACACACTCATTCACACACACACACACACACTCATTCACACACATACACACACTCATTCACACACACACACACACACACACACACACACACACACACACTCCTAAATACACAGGTACAGTCTGCTTGGTCTGTACAATGTTATTTGTACGTATGTTTTCAGGGCTGGCCATTTGGTGTTGGATAATCAATCAGTGTGCTCTTCCCTGAGGGAAAAACTATTCCCCTCCCTCTCAGTGTTCTTTGGTTGCATGTAGTTCTTCATGTAGGACTGAGGTCTCGTGGGCTTTCACTGTCCTTATCAGCACGTCTGTGGTTGTCCTGGTCCAGCTCATGTTTAGGCAGTCATGTTGGGCTGGAAGGTCTGTGTGCTGTGATGACACAAACTGTTCAAGACAGGAGGGGGTGGGGGTCAACCCAGTATGCTTCACTCATCATCTCACCACCCCATGGCCTCTGCATCAGTTCCTGCCTCCAGCCGAAGAAAAATGAACCCTCTTCTTCCCAAGTTGCGCACGGTCATGGTGTTTGATGACAGCGATAGAAACTCCAAGACAGACTCTGTTATTTACCCATGTCAAAGGCCCTAGAGAAATGGGCAGGACCTTTTGCTTTAACTGATGACGTAGGTGCAAAACTAAGTTTGGATTTTGCTTTGTTAAAATTTACCATTTGAATTAGAATCAAATGCATAACAAATGTGGTTATGTTACACGTTATTTTAGCATACGTTTGTCTCCTATACCATCACCCCTTTGGCCCGGGGGAGGGGGCAGATCCAGCCATCTACACCAGCCCTGTCCTCGATGTATGGTGCACATTCTAAACTCAGGTGCTCATGGGAACACTTAGAGTCACACGAGCATGATGCTGTCTCCAGGCACACTGGAAGACCCCAAATGTGGGGCCTCGAGGAGCCTATGTACACTCATCAAGAGGCATTGCAAGTGGCCAGGGCTTCCGGAGACTGGAGCCTGCCCTCAGAGCACAGGAGGTGCTGATTGGATCCAAGAAGATGCAGAGAGCAGAGGAGCCAGCAGCAGTCGGGGCCAGTGAGACAGAAATGCTTGCACGTGTCCCATCAGTTCAGGGAGCCTTTCTGTGTTATATTCGGCGATGCTTGCTGGTTTGACATGCCTGTGGTCTCTCAGAACACAGCACTGCTTCCGAGACACATCCAACTTCCTGCTAAAGACTCGACTGACAGCTGACAGCAACACTTTCCTTGATTTGCTTGGTTTTCAGTTTGTGTCTTCTGACAGCTGACATTTGGTCTCCTCCTCAGAAACTGCTCATAGGACACTTTATGTATGATGAGATGACACGCCTTCTCCAGGCAGCACCCGCTCCTGTCTAACTAAGCAGAGTTGTCTGCTGTGATCCATCATAATCCGGGATATAAGATCAAGAGGCATGCCTTGTAGTTGACTTCCCCAACTATTCTGTATGCTTTACAGATGATGGCAAAACGTGTTAGTGATTTAGAGCTGCAAGCTGGCAGAGTTTATTAGAGTTGGCAACAGAGGGAACAAAATGATCATTTTCTAAACACAGTGCCACCTGGCTCTTCCTGTTCACCTCTGTTCCTCGCACCTAGCTATTATTTTCTTGGGATTCAGGTTCCTCCCCAGGCCCTTGACAGTGTGCCTCTGTGACTTGTGTGTGTGTGTGTGTGTGTGTGTGTGTGTGTGTGTGTGTGTGTGTGTGTGTATGTGTGTGCATTCACAGCTTCCACTATGGGACTTCACTCAGATCCCCTTTTGAAGTGGGAGAATTGAGGTTATGCCTGGAATCTTTGGCTCTTTTTGTTTGTTTATAAAAGGGAACCCAAAGCAATATTACAAAGGCTTCCGTAGGTGGGTAGCATGGGGAACCCATGCTTTGTCTCATTACGTTGATAGTGTTGTACTGTTGCCCGTTGGTGGCCATTGTTTCTGAGCTTACGTGGGCGTGCTGTTGGGAGTCTCTGTTATGCTCATCACCAACAGCGAGTTTAGGTCTGCTTCCCGTAGTCAGCCAGCTGAGTTTGGATGGAGAAATGTCAACTAACGGGATGGGGTATGAAAGCTATTGCTGCACAGATGGCGACTTAGAGAGTTCTGGCTTCAGATCTGGTTTACGGGCCTTCTCCCAGCCTGTGGAGTCCCCAGTGTCTCCAGCTTTCTGCAGCTTTGTCCCACTGATGGTTTGCCTTCTCCTGAGCCTGCCATCAGTTTACACGCACACGCACGCGCACACACACACGCACACATGTACGCACACACGCACGGATGCACACACGCATGAAAAGAAACTCGAGAACACGGTGAGGTTACACCCACGTATGCACACACACACACCTATGCAGGTACCCACAGCACGTGCTAGGAGGCCATGTGCACTACAGAATCTGAGGCTACGGGACCTCGCTCTCCCTCTCCCTTGCTCTTCCAAAGCTAGCACCGGGTCAGAAGTCGGATGGCCATGTCATGGAACCGTCCTAGCTTGCCAAGCCTGGGGAATAGCACTGTTCAGCTGGGGGAGGGTGCAGGCGATGCAGGGGTAAGATGATCGCTCTGTCATCAAGAGGATCAAGATAGAGGGTCAGGGAGCCATGACCTGCACCCTGCACATGACTCTGCCACTGTTAGATGAGGGTCAGGGTGCCCTGGCATGTTTACCATCCTTGGGACCTCTGTCTAGCCCTCTTTCCAATGACTCAAAGCACATGTGGTTGAAAGAATGTGGACTCCACATGTCAGTGTGTCTGCCAGGCATCTAAATACTAAAACTCATGAACTCAGAAATTCACAGCGCACAGGGCCGGTTAACGCCACATGTCCCTTTTGGGTGGTGTTTGTAACTATTTCATAGTCATACGCATATTTTAAGTGCTGTCTTTCTAGACACTTACCCCTCAAGCCCCAGGTCTGGGTCAAGAGTGTCGCAGACAGGAACTTCCAGTAGAGACTTGGGGAAGTGTGTGTGCCAGACTCGAGAGGGTAGAGTTTGTCCACGAACACAAGGGCCACGGGTTCCAGAAATACCGCCTCCAATGGACAGGTCAGCAACCGTCCCCGCCCAGGGTTCGTAAGGCGTGGCACATCTGTGCCCTTTTCACACGCATCCTCCCTTGGCCCGTTGTTCCGTCATATGACATGCAGCTCTGACATGCCCTCTTGGTGTGGGTGAGCATGGAGAGGAGGGGAGGGTCTCAGTAAGAGCTGTGGAAAGGGCTGTGTGTTATTAAAGTGAATGAAGCTGAGCCGGTACCTCCTACTGGGACAGAAGGAGCTCAAAGGCCTCCTGTAGAAACTCCCATGGCGGTCAGGGTCAGCACCCGAGACACCACATTTCACTCCCCTTTCCCAAAAGAGTTTATAAGTTAAGCTAAAGAAAAAAAAAACTGTGACCTGAAAACTGAAAGAGACACACTAAAGAAAACACAAATTGAGGGAACGCTGGAAATAGAAAAACCAGGAAAACGATCGGGAACCACCGACACAAGCATAAATAACCAACAGAATACAAGAGATGGGAGAGAGAATCTCAGGTGTGGAAGATAAACTAGAGGAAATAGATCCACCAACCAAAGAGAATCTCAAATCCAACAAATCCTAAACACAAAATATCCAGGAAATGTGGGACTCCACATGACCAGTTTTTCAACAACTGAAGTTTCACATGAAACCGATACACAATAATCTGTACCATAGTGACAAATACATGGGCAAAGAGGGGCTTGATGTGGTTCCATCCTTTCCCCTGAGGTTTATTAGTATTGAGAGACTCCACTGCTAAAGGTCCCCAGAGCAGCTTCATCTCAGAAAAAGTTACAAGGTGGGTGCCAGGAGCCTGGGCTAAAGAGAGAGAGAGAGAGCGTGTGGTTAGGGAGCGAACCTGAGGTAAAATGTCAGTAGCTGAACATTGTACAAATGTACTTAAAAACCACTAAACTAGGCACTCAAGGATTATATTTTACTTGTATTTTAGTCATAATAAAAAGCTGGAAAAAATTACAGGTGTGCCATAACATTCAAGAGTTTCACCAGTCTATAAAAGAAGCCAGATAACACACGTATTTGTGGGGAATGTCTAGAATGGACAGGTAGTTTCATGTTAGTGTTAAAGGAGATTGTTGCTAAAAGATACGGTACATGGGGTTTCCTTTGTGGATGTGAAAAAAAAAAAATACCTGTCCTAGATAGCAATCACACATCATGAACTCCACTCTCCATTGGACTGTGGTGGGTTGATTGATGTATGTGTGCATGGATGAATTGAGACAGAATGCCACTCAGCATCCAAGTGGCCTTGAATTTGGAGTGATCCTTGTGTGTGTCAGCCTTCCCAGGGCTAGGATGGCAGACTCGAGCATCATGATGGACTTAAGGGTGCCCCTTAAATGGTTATAATTAAGAACTTTACGTGATACGTGTATTTCACTTTAACTTTCAGAAGTCATTTAAAGAATAAGAGTGAAAGTCTTTTCTGAATCTTGCTCAGCAGCAAATGGTTGAGGGCTCATTTTTTCCATCTGCTGGCTGAGTGAAAGCTCAGCTTTTCCCAGAGGCCAAAGGCACCAATGGCCTAAGTAGTAAGTGTGGGAAGTGGAGATTAAGTTGGCAAGTTCAAGACCAGGCAGTCAATTTTAGGGCTGCATTGTTCTCAGTGTTATCTGTCATAAAAAGGTCATTATTTTTCATTCTGCTGGTTATACAGACCTGGGTTCAAATGTTCTTACCAGAAGGTACTTTGAGAAATAATCCTTATGAAAAATGGTATAAAGTTGGGTGGATGGAAATAATACGTTTCTTGGGTTCTTTAGCACTCATTATTCAACCTAGCTCAAAAGCTTCTTAGAGAATAAATTCTACATCTGAGGTTTGTCTTTGGAAAGACTGTATTTTGTAGAGTTTCTCTTCTTACCTTCATCTGCTCAAGCTCTGGGCATCAAGCTGTCATCTGGCAAAGCATTTGTGGAGGAGAGGCCACTTCTGAGATGCGGTCTTTTGAAAAATTCATACCCTACTCAAAGTTGACTAGTCCCAATGAAAGTAAATCAAAGCTCCGAGTTGATGCAGCCTGTCTTCATTCTGTTTGGCACCTGGATATATCACTGTGTTCTTCTGTGCCAGATGGGCTTAGCAGGTGTGTGAGTAGCTCCTGGGGAAATAGGTTATACTTTTCAAGAGGACAAAATCTAAACTGCTAAGATGAAGTCTTTAAAGACAGCTGCAGTAATTCTACTAAGTTATATTAGTTGGAAAGACATCTAAAATGTAGAGAATCTCCATATCAGGAATATGTTTTATTATGAGCCTTTGAATGTATGTTTTTTGACTTCTTGAGGTAACTGTTGAAACAGCAGTGTTTAGAGGGCATGGCTAATAAGGTTTGGTTTTGGTGTGGGCTGTGATCAAGTTTTCCAAGTGTGCTCAGGCTGTACCCCTGAACTGAAAGTGGCAGCTACCTCCTTGTCTTAGCTTCCAAACTCCGGGTCCTTCTATTTCTCAGTAGGGACAGGCATCAACTTCAATGCATTCATATTCTACTGCAAAGAAATGGATGTAATTTCCAGAAGATGAAGAAAGAGATGCTACTCAAGAGTATCACAGAGACATAAAGATATTCTACTTACAGTGTTAACACATGCACATTTCTAGTTTTGCAAGGGTCGGTTGCGAATCTGAAATCCTTTCAGTTCACTCGGGCTTAAGAGATTACCAGATGTGGAAAAACGAACGCACAGCCCAAAGACAGGGCAGAGTCTTCTATTTTCTGCAGTTTGCATAGTCCAAGGAAGCAAAAATATTTTCCACTTAGTAAAATATTTAAGGCCGCTAGGGGAGAAATGCTGGCTGCTCCGCTGGAACAGAGAGGCTCTGCTCACCACATGGAAAATGCATCCGGAGACCAGATTTTTCCAGAAGTAACTCAGCGGGTGCTGGGCTCGGGCCCCTGGCTGCTAGCATCAGCAGTCTCAGGAGTGGGCTGGTCATCGTACAGCCTGCCAAGGCCCCCAAAACTGCATAAGGATGAGGGAGGAGGCCTCTTCTGCACACGAGGCCCGCTTACAGTAGCGAGGAGCATGCCTTTTCCATTCCCCCCTAAGCTGGCACTTGAACGTGAGAAAAATAGTCACAAAGAAGCTTTCTCTGAGGGTCAGAATCTGGGGAAGAAGGGATGGCCCGCTTACTGGTTCAAGTTTCGATTTAAAATCCGGTTCATGTGCTCATTCAAATATCTGTGGACTTGTTGACCAAGTCATAGTGCTGACCCTGGTACATACATCACAGTGACCTAGAGAGCGGTCCTTGGGGATTTCCTTAGGTTCTCATCTGAGCTCCACAGGCTCTAGCTGGGCTATCTGTAGCTAACCTCTCCACTTCTCCAGCTGGGCTATCTCTAGTCAACCTCTCCACTTCGCTCTGCCTCCACCTGTTCCAAACATCACGGGGACCAGGCCAAGGTCTTTTCCTGCACTGCTAGGGAAAACTCAGGGGCCAGCAAACTCAACCATTTACAGCATGTCTGGCTCTGATAGGTTGTGTCAAAGACTCTTGTTATCCGGAGACATCACTAGTTCAAACAGGGGATTTACTCTATTCTGTAATAGTATTATTGTTTTTTTTTTTTTTTTTTTTTTCCCATTCCTATTGATCATAGCGTTCATTCTGGCTAAGGAAAACTTTGAACACACTTGTCTTATATTTTAAACATAGCATGTTTGGCAGTACATAAGTTACTGTATTTGACTTCAGAATAAAATAGGTATCCATAACAATTGGAATTTTTTCCACATTTGAGATTTTACGTGGGTAACTGAATGAAAACTTACCTTTAGTCAGAATCTTAGTTTCTATTGCTGGGATGAAGCACCATCACCAAAAGCAACCTGGGGAGGGAGAGATTTATTTACTTCTTACAAGTCTCAGATCTCACACAGTCCACCACTGGGGAAAGGAAGGGCAGGGACTCACTCAAAGGAGGAACCTGGAGGCAGGAACCGAAACAGAGACCATGGAGGGACATTGCTCACTGGGTTGCTCAGCCTGATTTGTTCAGTTTGTTTTATACACCCCAGGGGCAGAGCCCTTCCACATCAATCATTAGTCAGGAAAAGGTGCCATACAGACTCAGCTGTAGGCAATCTGGACGGAGGCATTCTCTTCACAGATAACTGTAGCTTGTGTCAAGTTTACGAAACTCCAACCAGGACTTCCAGCATCTACAGTGGGTATCAGTGAGCACCTTACTGTGAGTACAAGGCCAACGCCACTATGTTGGCTGTGTGAGAGGAGCTACATGTAAACCAGTCGTCATTATGTGTCTACCCGTCGGCGTTGGTAGGTAGGTACGTAGGTAGGTAGGTAGGTAGGTGGGTAGGTAGGTACAGCAGTGCCACAGTGTGGGTAGCAGTCAGCATTGCTCTGTGCATACGAGTTGGCGTCACTACGTGGGTAATACTGTCACTCTGTGGGTAGCAGTCAGCATCACTGTGTGTGTACCAGTTATCAGAAGTGTCAGCCCACCCCAGAACAAGCAATTACAATTCTAGTTACTCTGTAGAAAGATTGCTGAGTTCAAGAGGAAAAAAAAAACCTAAAAATAATTATCTGGCTCACAAGTTTCAGTAATACTACCACAGATACCAGAGGCCAGAGAAATTTCCAACATTAGAAAAGCAGCCTGGCAGACATTGTAATAACCAAAGCTTTAAGGTATAGAGACGAATGGTCATGAAAAAAAAGGCTCTGGCTTTGATCATGAAAGGCCCTGGTTTCTTTCTTGAGTCTGAACTGAACAACCAGTAGATTACAACTCCATATAGCTGATTTCATGCACGGCTTGTGAGGGGAAGATTTTCACCTCCAGTTCAGATCTCTCTCTCTCTCTCTCTCTCTCTCTCTCTCTCTCTCTCTCTCTCTCTCTCTCTCTTTCTCTCTCTCCCCAGACTTTCAAGGTTATAGAGGTAAATTATGAAGTTGTGATCATGGTGTTAATTAATTCTGATTCTTGGTGACTGAAATGCCTGACATTACTTCACCTCACACTTGTGCTCATATTCTTATAGTAGAGCATCATGGAGGTGGGAAGCTTGTGCCTGAGAATAGTAATTTGATACCATGCTTGACCAGGAAGCAGAGAGGGACAGGGTGTGGACATGGACCTACCCAGCTAGGTTTCATTTACAAAAGTTTCTAGAATATCCTCAAATGGTGCCCATATCTGGAAATCAAGTATTCAAAACATGAATCTGTGAGGTACATTTGATATTGAAGCCATAGTTTTATCCCTGGTCCCCCTCACAATGCAAAATGTGTTTAGCCCAATTTTGAGAGTACGTAATAGTTCCAACATTACTGGAAAGTCTAAACCCAGAGTTTCTCTGCTGAGAATCAAGGTGTCAGCACCTATAAAATCAACAGGGAAGCTAACACTCCCAATATAAAATGTCACGGAGTAAATATTTTCATTCCAAGTGGGGGGAAAAATGGAGTGATGTCAGGGAAACTTCCATCCAAAGCCAGGACCAAAACCAAACAGGCCAAGCAGTACATCCCGCAAGGTTCACATCTGCCATCGGAGGGATGTTTGGAACCAATTTGAGTTTCAACATATCTGGGCAGCCCTGTCTTTGCTATGTGAATCTCATGTTGTTTCTCTTCTGGGCCTGCCTCACCCAGCACCTACAGCTTTCTCCATGAAAGACGTTCCATGTTTTTGGTGTTTACAACATATTGTGCCGTCCACTACATCTTCATACACCATTTTCTCAGGGGCTACCCATGGGCAATCTGAACCTGCTATACCGCACATAGCCACCCTTCCTCCAGAGTCTGGTGGAAGCTTGCACGATGCCAAAGTAGTTCTTGCATTCCGCATGCCTTTAGACCCAATGCCACGTGGATGACACCAGACCCTGCCTGCTCAAGCAGTGCTGGGTATGAATGGTGGCATTTGTGGCAATGGTGTGTACTACCTAGTACCTCGGTGTTGAACCTGTGATGACTTCCTTAAAGAACCCCATGTGAGCTCGGCATTACAAAGTTGTCCTCTTATTAAAGGGAAATTTGTTGAATGGATTTGCAGTTTTACGCAACGGAGGCTATGATGCATGTAATCTCACAAGTCCCTAAAATACCCCCAAGCTACCTTTCTTACTGTTCCTGCACATCCCTGCTGCCACGTCTTCCGTGCCAACAATACTCGAGTCTACCATCTGTGAGTGGTTTCGGTGGGGTATTCTGTTGCAACAAGAGAAGAAATGAAAGACAGCTCTCATTTAGAGAAGCTGCAAGGGGGAAAAAAAAAAACCTTAATGTTTGTACCATAACAGATGACGAGGGTTGGAGGAAACACTACGTTGAACCTGATATAAACATCACATGATGTTTTCATGTGCGGAGACGTCACATGGTATTTGCTAAATAGGTACCCTTTTAGCGTTTTTGCATGTGGTGAAATTAAACTGAACAGAAATCTTTTCATAAAAGGTCAGCCATCCCAGCCTAACTTTGTGCATAGAAAAATCCTCTTTTCTGCCTTGAGAGAGATTGCCTCAGTGTGCAACCTGTGGACAGGAAGGGTCTGTGGTCAGTGTCACCTATGGACAGAGAAAGTTCTGTGGTCAGTGTCACCCGTGGACAGGAAGGGTCTGTGGTCAGTGTCACCCGTGGACAGGAAGGGTCTGTGGTCAGTGTGTCACCCGTGGACAGAGAAAGTTCTGGGGTCAGGGTCACCTGTGCACAGGGCTGGTCCTTGGGCACATTCTGGGGACAGTGTGTCACCCGTGGACAGGGCTGGCCCTCTGGTAGGACTGTCCCTAGTGTACTTTAATCCTTTTTATCCTTTTGCGCGTCTGTAGTTAAAAGTCTATTGTTTAGGGGCTTGGGGGCTGCAGTAAGAATACTTTCTCTAAAAACAAGAAGAACCAAGTTCAAATCCCCACATAATCTTAACAGAACCGTTCAAGCTTCTAACTCTGGCACTCACGGGGATGGAGAAAGGGGAGGGTCATGGGAGCTGCTGGCCAGTCAGCCTGGCCCAAAAGGTAATCTTCACATTCAGTGAGAGATACTACCTCAAAAACTATGGTGGGGACAGAGGAGGAAGACACTCAGATGTCTGGTCCACTTCTGGCTTCCACACATGCCTCCCTATCCGCCACATGAACATCTAGTCTAAAAGAAGCTGCTTCATGGCCCTGCCATTCCTCACCATGCTCTGTTGCTCCTGGACCTACTGTCCTTTTCAAGGCCATGCCAATTTTGATCCTCTTATGGGAGACCATCTTTCAGAAGTTCACTCTTCAAAATCAAATACCACAAATACAATGGGTTTCCGGCAACCCTAGCGTATGTTGAATCACATGCCTCACACATGTACATGCCATAAAATGCCAGCAAACACTGCTCCTTTGAGAACTACTCTGTGTTCTGAAATGAAGTATTTCCCCTTTATATAAACTTCTGCTCTTACAGAAACATGACGGTTTAATTGTGGAAAACAATTAATACTTTTTACTGTTTTGCTAACATCATTTCTCATCACGTACATATTAAGTCAGTGTATCCATAGATTTGTGGTGTGTGTGTGTGTGTGTGTGTTGGGATGTTTCTGAAAGCTACTGTTTGAATTGACTTGGTTTTCAGAAGAAAGCATTCATTGAATTTTTAACTTGGGGTTAGGATAGCATTTCCAACAATTCCTGGAATGGCCCTCAGCTAATTTCTTCTACATATTTATGCAAAACAGCCTGAGGCTTCTCGACACCGAGAATTGTAAAATCAGAATCTGGATCAGCTCTGAAAGAGGAAGTATTAATGATTCAGCCCAAATTTAGTTCTTTGTGTAAATGTAACAGGTTTGCAAATTTGCTCTTGTCTTCAATAAAGGGCAAAATTATAATACATTTATGTATTATTTATTACTCGTAGCCAATTGTTTTTTTTTTTAGTGCCTGTTTTATATATCTGTGTACTCCAGGCCTTGTGAAATTTTCTTTAGAACAGTGGGGTGTACATGTAAAAGTTCAGAAAACCCTCTTCTAGAATCAGCAGGAAACGGGGATGATGCATTTCTTCCCAGAACAGAGGGAGCCGGAGTCCTTCTAGGTGGTACGTTAGTGGCATGGTGTGGTCTCCAGCTCCCCAGAGCATATGGGAGGGAGGCGGCTGTGCCACTGTGTTAAACTTCCGGGGTCTGCAGAGGCTGGCACAAGCAGCCAGGCTGCTAGGAAGCCAGATGGGACAGGGAAAAGGTAACATAGATTCAGCAACCAGCAGAGCAGAAGCCATCATGAAGAAGGACAGACTGTGGCTGGAGAATCGGCACCTCTGTGTGACTGATAACCTGGAGATCCAGCCATCTATCTGCACGTTGTACCTGCTGAATGGACTGTGTAGTCTCCAGAGTCCTCAACTATGGTAAAAAAAAAAACAAACAAAACAAACAAACAAACAAAAAAAAAACCAAACAAAAACTGGTTTCTAACTTTCCTTTTCCTCTGGTGAGTGTACCAAAGTCAACGTGATGATGCAGTTAAGCAGAAAAAAAATTGCTCCAGGGGGTAACACTCAAGGCCTGACAGTATGAAGTAGGGCCTGACTTGAGCAGAACACAATGGGTAAGAAGCTATGAGTTCAAACTTAACAAGCCAGCTACTCATACAGCCAGGCTGGGTGCTAAGGAAACCATGAAAACTAATGGAAACAGCTGGGTCCCTGCCACCAAGGAGTTCATGGACCAAGGGGGACATGGAGATACAGTTGCCAACAATACAGAGAAGGAAACTGAGCCACCTATGGCCACCAGGAAAACTGGGGTCCTCAGCATCTCTGAGGGGGACAGCTCCATGCCCTGCTCTGGGGATGGCCTAAGATGCCTACCTGGCATATTATGAAATCCACCACAGTGCCTGGTTGTCTTCTGAGCAGGTTAGAATGTCAGTGCAGAGAGCTGTGCTGAAGTGGGTTGTATCTAAGGGCTCTCAACACCCAGCCCCTCCAGATCTGGGCCTTTTCATCCCTGGGAATGGCTCTTTTCCATTGTAGGCCTTCCTCTCTGACTTAACTCTACAGGGACTTTACATCTCTGCCTTTCCTGTGCCTCTGTGTGACTCCCCTCTCCCCCCTGTACTGGCCACACTGAGCTCTAGGACACCAACTGAGACAGGAAATCTGCTATTCAGGGCTCCATCTTGGTTTCTGGGGCTATGTGAAAGCTCCTAGATCCTCTGCCTTGAAGGAGAGAAACCATTGGTTCTTTGGCGTTGCTTAGTTTGGGATCTCAGATGTCAGCGAAACCCTTTATGTGTTTGGGATCCAGACAGAGCCAGCGTGCTGTGCTGCAAAGACAGCCAGATACCCAGATGGAGGACAACTGTCCTTGCAGAACATGACTCTCTTCAGAGGGAAGAGGATGGCAGCTTATTTAGAGTCAGATGTCCATAACTATGTCTGAAAATGAGTTCAGGTTGCCCTTGTTCCATTGTGGAAGTTACCAGAACACCGAGTAGACAGGTATATAGCAGGAATTAGCATGCTGTGCTAATTTAATATATTGCAAAGGTTTAATCTGGTAATTGAAAAAAAATGTTAGACACAGAGGCTGGCAGTGGATCCTAAGACCAACACAATTTGCCTCTGGATTTGTTAACATTCCAACTTTCTACGATTTTCAAGTCCTAACCTGCCTTGTAGAATCCACACAGGTGTAGCTTTTTTTCCCCTGGCAGTTCCAGTTTGCTGGCACCAGTCTCCTTCTGGACGCCCCTCACTGTCAATCTCTTTCAGACTGCTCATCACCAATAGGGCACCCTTTGCTCAGGAGCTTGACATAGAATTGCTCAATACAGGCTGAGCCTAATGCAAAAATGGAAAACACATTTTAACAGCACACAACACATTTTGAAGTGGCTACTTTAAGCATTTTGGGTGACAAT
This sequence comes from Phodopus roborovskii, assembly GCF_943737965.1. Lineage (NCBI taxonomy): Eukaryota > Metazoa > Chordata > Mammalia > Rodentia > Cricetidae > Phodopus > Phodopus roborovskii. The sequence goes on from NW_026126611.1 coordinate 1,375,144, forward strand.
TTGCTTGCAGGACTATTTTTAGACTATTGTTTCTTTTCCTTCTATTTATCATATGATATCCTGGAAGAAAGGAAAAAAATATAATAAGAACAAGAACAACAAGAACAGGATCATTCCAAACTTCACCAGTTACCACTGTCTCGTCTCCCTCAGTGTTAGGACCAATCTAGCTGGCTCCTGGTTCTCATGTCTGGGATGATCCCTTGTAACACAGGGGAGGTCCCCACCAACACAGCTTACTTGGAATGGCGGCAGGTCTTATGTCAATTTGACACAAGCTAGAGCTATCCAAAGGGAGGAACCTCAATTGAGGAAATACCTCCATAAAATCCAGCTGTAAGGCATTTCCCTGATTAGTGATCCCTGTGCTGGTTGTCCTGGGTTCTATAAGAAAATAGGATGAGCAAGCCATGGGGAGCAAATCAGTAGGCAGCTCCCCTCCATGGCCTCTGCACCAGCTCCTGCCTCCAGGTTCCTGCCCTGTTTGAGTTCCTGTCGTGACTTCCTTCATTGGAAGTGTGACTCAGATAAACCCTTTCCTGCCCAACTTTCATTTTGGTCACCGTGTTTCGCCACAGCAATAGCAACCTTAACAGAGACATGTAGGCTGAGCAGAGGAGGCATGGATGTCTGACCTGGGAACAACATCTACCAGAGAGATCCTCCAAGGGTGTGGAACCAGGGTCCATAGCTAACAGGTGACCTTGGGTGGGGATGGGTTAGTTGCATTCCACTGCAGCCAGGCTAGTCTTTGGGGGTGGGGGTGGGCTGGCTACGTGTGCAGGTGACAGCTCAGGGACAGAGGCTTCAAGCTACTTGGGGAGGAGGTACTAAGGGTCATACTCTTATTGCAGTGCACATCCTTACTGTGTTAGTGTCAGTGGCTCTACCTGAAAACGTTCCAAGAGGTTAACAGTCACAGATGGAATCTGTAGGAGGGCTTTGACTCCCATTTGAAAACGCCAGAGCCCTGCAGAGCTGTTTTGCTTTGCTCTGTTCTTGAAGGTGTTGGGTGCTCCGGGGAGGGCTGGGGTGGGGTGTTTGCTCTAGGTTTCCATGGCCTCGTGTGTGTGTGTGTGTGTGTGTGTGTGTGTGTGTGTGTGTGTGTGAGAATATTGATGGCCGAGACTTCTTAAATTCCATACTTTAGGGTGGAGGCAGGGTGATCCTCTCAATTCTCCAAAGTTCAAAAAGCAAAAGAATAGAAAGCAATAAGTGTTTCTTCCTTTGTGTGTTAGAGTACCCTGGGTTGAAGAAGAGAGAGACTATGCAGCCCCTTCTCATTGTTCTCTGCTCCCCTCCATGCGTATGTGGCGGGGGCGAGGGGGTGTAGGGGCGAGGGCGAGGGGAAGGACAGTTTGGACGCTGAGTCTCCTTGTCAACAGTGCAATGCTGCCTCTTTAAATGGGAGTTTGAGGTCTAGGAGGCATGGGACATTGGGTTTCCATCCTTTTTAATGTGGCGGTATCGGATGGGGGAGGCATGGGACATTTGGATTGTATACACTGGTATCTGCATATGGCAGGAAGATCCAAAGCTATTACAAGGATCAGCAGATTCCCCAAATTTACAGAACTAATTAGGAGCAGATTCTGGGACCAAAACCCAACTTGTCTGATGTCCAGTCCCGGCGATCCATGGCATTGACTTCAGAGGACGAATGACTGAAAGAATGGCATTTGAGAACGTTCTGTTCAGATGCGGTTGGAAAAATCATCTCCCCACGGCGGCAAAGCCATCTCCAGATGTATTGACAGTTGTATGCAAAGTCTGTACTTGGAAGAAAGCTTGCAGCACCTGGGTTAATGGTGACTGACAAGCTGGAAGACGCTTCACCTCCCAGCACATGCCCATCGTGTGTCGAGCAGTGCCGGTGAGTTAAGGCAGCAGAAACAGGAGAGCAACTCAAGCTGCACTCCCTGCCCTGACTCCCAGCCCCAACCACCCATTGGCGTTGGAGCTAGGTAAAAAGAGTTGCAGACTATCCTCAGGATGTCTGGTTCCTCTCTCCATCTCTTGCTTCCTGTCAGAGGCTGTGTCCTTCTTTTATAGCCTGTAGGTGTGGGGTGGTCTCAACTTTGCTTGGTCCAGATAATTCTCAACTGCTTATATCTTTGCATGTAAAGAGTATGGGATGCAGCCTGTTGTCCTGACCCAGATGTCGGTGTCCAGTGGGATTCATGCATCCAGCCTGTGATGGAGGGGTTAAACAGGCAGCATGCTCCCCACAAATGGACTGAGCCCCACCTTCCAGTCAGTTTCATAAGCCGCAAGAACTGCATCTTCGAACATCAGGGATGGGGATGTTGGCTCTAACTATGACTAGATAACCAGTATGGAGTGGGTACCCAAGAGAAACCCTACAGTGCAAAAGAAAGAATCTCCCCAGAGATTCAAGACGACCTTGCATTCATGAACCAAGAACAGGGCACCAGAGGGAAGTAGTGTCCACAGGAGAGGACCACTCAGAAGATACCCGGAAGCCCTCAAGGAGAAGTGCTGTGGTCCCAGTGTCACAGCCTGATTGTGCCACACAGGCAGAGCCTTGTGGGTACCGAGGCTCAGCATACAACGAACGCGTGTGCTGTAGGAACCCACACTAGAGTGTAAAGACATGCACATACTTGGGAAGTCTGCAGGAAGAGTATCCCTTGCAGTCAGGTATGAAAGATGAGCATGAAGCAAGACATTGGTCTGATGGTCCTTGAATTGAAAAGACAGGTTTATTTTTTGGAAAGAAATGGCTTCCTGAAGTACGCACACGTGTACACATGTGCGCATGCATGCACACACACACACACACACTAGCTGCTGAAACTCACTGGGATAGTCTGCTCCAAGATGAGAATTCTGCATTGAGGTTTTTTTTTTTTTTTGAGAGATGATTTCTATTTGTAATATTACAAACAACATTTGATACAGATTTATTACCAGAATCGCCACAGTACTTCCTGTTTCATTGTAAAAAAATTTGATTATAGAGAAATGCTTATTACCATCATGCGGATAGCAAACTGGAGGTTAAAATTTGCCCCAAATGACTTGACAGACTTTGACGATCGATCCCTCCTGGAAAACCTCACCCTCCCTGGGGAGTGGGTGAGGGATGGGATGGGGGGGATTGGTGGGGGACATGGGAGGGAGAGGGAACTAGGCGTGGTATGTAAAATAAAATTGCTTCTAATTTAAATGAAATAAAAAAAACCAATAAAATTTTAAAATGTCACGCTAGAGGCGCTAGCTTTAGGATCAATAGCTGAAGAAATTTGGGAGAAAGGGGGAGTAATGAAGCTGTAGTCTGAGCTAAAATTTGGGTACAGATCTGTGGAATCCCGGGAACACAGGGGCCGTACCACACTTGCTGTGAGCTTCGTGTGCCAGTAACTTTTATTACTTTGGTTGAGATGGGTGGGCCCTGTGGATTTTCGGGGTTTCTGAAAATATTTATAATTAAAAACAAACCATCTGAAAAAAAAAAAAAGTAGTCTTAATAGTACTTCCAAGCATTTTCCTGCTTGGTTTTCAAAGCACGGAAATGTTAAGGAAAATGTGATCCATATGTTCGGTTAACATAAGTGTGAAGCAACGGATGAGTGTCTTAAGAATTATTTACTGAGCAAGAGGCTTTGGTTGCCGAGCCCATTGGCCATCCACATGCTATCCTCTTGGGACTTACTCTGAACGTCTTCGATTTTTGTTCCTGTCTTGAGGCTTTGAAGGTGGTATCCCTGGTAGAGTCACATGCTCACCATGGGTCCCTGTCACCATGTCTGAGGAAGTTTCTTCCACAATGATGGAAGGCCTTGCTTTGGGACATCCCCAGTGTAGGGCTTCAAGGGACATTTGGCAATGGCTGTCTGACCCATTCAACTGTACTGCACTTCTTACCCATCCATGGTATCTTATTAGGGTCCCACAGCTCTCAAGTCACTGTTGGTCAACAAGACTGACAGCCATTCCTCTTACTTGGCCAGGCATACGCAAGGCTTCCTTCTTTCAAGCTCCTCTCTGCAGACAGGATATTCCTAGATGACTACATCTGCAGGGGTTCTGACAAAGGACAGTGGCAGATACACCTTCTTTGGTGCACAATGGGGATGCTCTGCCTGACAGGAGTAATGGGCAGAAACCCCCAGGCAGAGGACCAGCATGCTCATATTCATAAATAACATTATTAAGATTGGTCTTCTGAGACCACCTGCAAACTACTTGCCATGAAAGTAATCCGTTCCTGGCCTAGAATTTGTCTCACTTTCAGTTAAAAGGTTGTGACATTGTGTGATGGGGGAAGGGATACACACATACACACACACACACCACACACACACACACACACACACACTTTCTCTTCCCCCTCACACACAGAGACAGAGACAAAGACAGAAGGAGGGATGGACAGATGGAGGGAGGGAGGAAGAAACAGAGAGAGAGAGAGAGAGAGAGAGAGAGAGAGAGAGAGAGAGAGAATCTTAGTTCCAGGTCCTGAGGTATGAGTAACTAAACTCCATGATCTATTACCCAGCATAAACAAACCCACATCAGGCTGTGGGGGTCCCTCCATGTCCTAACTACTGACTTTTTCTTTACTGGTGGTATGATCCCTCCCCCTTAACCTTGGAGGCCCTTGGTATGTTTATATTAAGGGAAGGCTTACTGTTTTACTTTTGAGTTTCAGTCTTGTATTGTTTTATGCTGTCACCACTCTCCCATGGTATAAGCACCGACCTCCACAGGACAGTGTTTTGCCTGAAGTCTCCTTTGTCTTAAGAAAATCAGGATAATATAAGTTTGATGCCCAGTAGAGATTTGTGTGCAACATCTGTTCTCACCAGCAAGTGGTTGGCACATTCAGTCTGTTGACTACCACCTGTATGATGCTAGCCCCAGGATTTTGAGCACTCAGGAATGCCAGGCTGGGAATGGTAGGGTCCATTTGACGTTGTTTCCTCCAAGTAAAAGAGGTAAAAGTTGAGGAAGACACTATTTAGGATCTTACAAACTGGGAATGAGGTAATGTGTTTGCTGTCCCGCGCGGCTGCTACGTCAAACACAGCATAGGATCGCTACGAAAGGGTACATGAGCTAAGCATCGAGCCAGCAGACTTACAATAAAATGCAGGACCCTCTACCGTTGTGGAAATCATCTAGTCAACCGAAGGCCATCAGAGAGAAGACTGAAGGCCTCTGGGAAGAAGGAATTCTGGCCGAGTTTCCATCCTTAAGACTCAACCAAGGATGTAGCTGGGACTGCAAGCTCAGCCTGACTTGCAGAGAACCCATCCCATGACCACACAAGCCAATTCCTGAAAATATTTCTCTCCTTCCCCCCCCTCCTCCTTTCTTCTCATCCTCCACTTCCTCCCTCCCCTCTTACTTTCCCTCTTTCTTACTTCCCATGTGGTGAGCATGTGGGGGGAAACAGATGGTTTTGGAGCCCTGGAACATATGCAGACAAGAACTGGAGCTGTGTCAGTTGATTCCAAGACCTTCTTGTTCCTGGTCAAGGATGTGAAACTCTGGGCTCCAGCAGACCACTGTGAGATGAGAGGACAATGATGGGGGATGGCCTTCTGTATATATGTCTCCCTTATTGGTTGATGAATAAAACACCGTTTGGCCAATGATGCAGGAAGATAGGCGGGACTAGGAGACCAAGAGAATTCTGGGGAAGGGAGGCAGGAATTGTACCAGAGATGCCATGAGGCAGAGGGAGTAACATTCTGGGTTACAGGTAAGCCACAGCTTCATGGAAATACATGGGTTAACAGATATGGGTTAATAATTTAGAGAAAGCTAGCCAACTACAAGCCCAAACCATTGACCAACAGTTTCTTAATTAATATGGGGCTGAAGGGTGGCAGGGCCCGGCAGGACAGAGCTTGTAGTACGTTATCTGTGGACACTGAAGTTCTCCAGAGAACGGCAGAGGCCACAGCTGAGAGGGAGATAATACATAAGATGTAGATGGACAACAGAGAGGTGGCTGGAGGTGACAGAGTGAGCTGTCGTAAAGCGAGTGGGTGTCACAGGCAAAGGACGGGTGAGTCAAGTAGAAACAGTCACAGATGTCTTGAGTTCAGGACATCACCAACCTCCAGACGGTACACAGGCTTTGAAACAAAGCAAGAGCATTGAGAAAAAGGCCAGAATAGAAAAGATCAGGTCCAGTCAGTGGGGGGAAAAATGAGAATAAAATGCTAATCCTTAGAAACGGCGGTGTCACGAGGAGACACCCCGGACGTGAGAAGCGCATCTCACAGGGCCGTGATCCCAGCACACTGTGAAAACAGCCTACGTGTTGATAGGCCAAGTTTTCCATATTTAACAAGATATTTTAATGTCATCGCCACAATTCCTTCCCCAAAGGTTTTCTTGATAAAAGCTATTAGTGGAAAAAAAAAATTAAAACAAGAAAGCAATCTGACTTTAAGGGCTCTCTTAATTCCCCAAAAGCTGATCCTGAAATCCCCATGGGTATATGTCTAGTTTTTTTTTTTTTTTAATACTGGACTATGTGACTGCTGGGAGAATTCAACGTTTGATTTAAATAGAGAGCTGTCAGATATTCTGTTTGCCCTGGGCTGTGATTAGAGCAAAATCTTTCCAGTAAAATTAACTGTCTGTTCAGATTCCCATCACCAGTGATTCTTTTTGCAAAAAAAAAAAAAAAAAAAAAAAAAAAAACAATAACAGTCTAGTGTGTTCTAGGAGACTTGGAGAGAAAAGAAGAAGAAAGTTCAGAGGCAAAGCTTGGTCTAAGTTCTGACGCTGAGACTGCAATTACTCCTCACAGCAAGAATGTTCTGGGCCTGGTCTGACCATGCTTTTGGCACAAGGCACCATTGTTTATGCCAGCCTGAAGAGACTCTTGAATCCGTGTCCTTTGATTGAGCATTTTTATGATGTCTGCATAAATCACTTTCCTTAAGATGCCAGCTCTGGCATGGAGCTGGCACGTCTTTTTATGGGCATTGGCCATGAGCGAGGATTTCTCTCTATTTAGATGAAGCTTCTGCTCTGATTTTCTTCACCCTGCACCCCAAGAAAGTTTCCCGTGATGTCTCAGATGCCACCCTTTAGCCCAGTTTGTGACTGTTCATTAGACCTACTTTATCTTCCATTATTCGTCAGTTTCAGAAGGAAGGAACTGGGTAAATCCATGGAAAGGACATCATTGAACTTGTCTTCTAGTTCTCCCTCACATCCTCAGGTTGGAATTGACCATGTCTTTCTAGAACAGTGCTTCTCAACCTTCCTAACCCTGAACCCTTTAATACAGTGACCCCCAACTATAAAATTATTTCATTGGTACTTCATAACTGTAATTTTGCTACTCTTAGGAATTGTAATATAGATATCTGTCTTTTCCAAAGGTCTTAGACGACCCCTGTAAAAGGGTCCTTTGACCTCCAAAGGGGTGGCGACCCACAGGTTAAGAAACACTGTTCTAGAAATTTGTCTTCTAAATGTCTTGATGACCTTTGGGGATCAACAATATCTGGAGACATAAATATTACCCCAAAATAATGACGATGGATAAATTAGACCAGCAAAATTTAGAGTACATTTTTCTTGGATAATCTTATGAAAGTAAGATCTTTTCACTCACCTCCACCATACAGAAAGAACACCCACACATCAATCAGAGAAAGATAGGGAAATCAGTCAGAGAAAGATAGGGAGCCACAGTAAAAGCCAAGCAACAAACTCCAGAAATGCTTAGCAAAGTGAGCACACCATTGGCCAGTGGGCATTTGAGGAAGGGGCCAAGACTCTTAGTGACTAAAACAAACAAATAAAGCCACAGGGGATGGAACTATGCCCTCACAGGGATGACTTAAACTACAGAGGCCTCCAATGCAGCGACTGAAGGTACAGTGTGGAGAACCTCACCAATCATGAAGGTTATGAAATGGTCTATGACCAGGACCATTCTCCAGCAGTGCTTACCAAGTTTATGCGTGCCCTGCTGTCTGACCCAACCATTCTGCTCTCCTGGGTAGGGCAGGCATGGATGATTATGTCCACAAGACACACCAAGGGTGTTTACATAAACCCAACCTGAAGACAGCATGTGGTTCAGGATCGAGGGCTGTACTGATGAAACCTGTTTGACCTTGCCGGGATAATTGGCAACAGGTACAAGCATGAGAGCAAGGGTCTTGCATGTGTATGGGAGCTGGATGCACAACTTCTGTAGGTTTCATACAGAGAGATAGAATCACAAAGACAAGAAGGTCTTCTGGGCATATCTGCGAGGGGTCATCTAGATTAGGTTTACCTCTGAATTTGCTGGTAATTCTTTAGTGTGACATAATTCTACCCCTTTGGAAAGGGAATGTTTACTTCGGGCCATTGCATGCTTGAGATATATAATTTGGGTTTTTGTTGTTATTGTTAAGTTTTTTTTTTTAATTTTTTGAGAATTTCTTACATGTGTTCTATATTTAACATTTCCACCTCTCCCTCCTCATTTAATTCCTCCCAAGGCCCTTTTCTCACCTCTCCGATTCATGATCTCTTTTCCCTTATTATTTTTTTGCGTGTGTTACATGTACATACGTGTGTGAGTGTGTGTGTGCCACGTACTAAGTCCATCTAGTGTTGCTTGTGACAGACTTCTTGGGTTCAGGTAACATTTTAGGGGGGTTCATCTGTGGTAAAACTGATCCTCCAGCAGCCATTTGTTGCCTTTAGTTCTTCATCTAGGGATGGAGCCTTATGAGACTTCCCCCATCCATGTTGGCATGGCAACTGGTGGTCTCATTATGCAGGTCTTGCTCAGGTATTTGTATTGACTGGTACAGTTACATGCCATATCTAGAAAATACCACCTCAAAAAAAAAAAGTTAAGAAAACAACTCGATATCCTTAGCAATTCAGGGAAGTACAAACTAAAACAACTCTGAGATATCTTCTTACTCCAGCTCAGAATGGCTAAGGTCAGCAAAACAGCCAACAATAAATGTGAGTTAGAATGTGCAGAAAGAGGAGGTCATTCACTTTGGTGCGGCTGCAAACTGTTACAGCCACTCTGGAAATTAGTGTGGAGAATTCTCAAAAAGCTAAGAAGAAGGTAGACCATATGACCCAGCTATATCACTCTTTGGCGTATACCCAAAGGACTTGATATCCTGTTCTACCAATTCTTGCTCAGCCATGTGCATTATTGTTCTACTAGGTAGTGTAATGGCTTTTCTTGATTGTCAACTTAATTGCATTTGGAACCAATTAAAACCCAAGTGGCTGTGTACACCTACAAGGAATTTTTTAAAGTCATTTGAAGTGTGAAGACCCACTTAAAATGGAAACCTTTTGAGGTGGGACAATACATACACCTTTAATCTTGACCACACCTTTTGTAGCAGCCCCTGTAAAGGACGTGGAAGAAGGAAGCGTTTCTCTGCCTATTTGTTCTCATTCTCATTTGCATACCTATTCCTTCACGGGCATTAGAGCCTACTTCTTTGGGATTCTGGTGTATACTGAAAACCAGCTGAGACTCCCAGCCTTATGGAGTAACTAACTGTTGGAGTCCTGAGCCTTCTCTTGGTAGGCAACCATTGTCAGACTAGCTGGACCATGGCCTGTAAGTAATTCTAATAACTTCCCTGTATGCATATGTAATATGGTACAATATGTAATATAATATGTATCCTATGAGTCTGTTCCTCTAGAGAATCATGGTTAATTCAGGTAGGGTATAGGGACAACCTAAATGTCCTTTAACTAATGAACGGTAATGAAAACTCATTATGCATACACAATGCTGTAGAGAAAAAAAATAAAATGTGAGATCTGTAGTTCAATGGATGGACCTGGCAAAACATTTTACCAAGCAAGGTAACCTAGACCCAGAATGAAAAAATACCATATGTGCTTTTACTTGTCCTAGCTCCAACTCTTTAGATATGAGTGTACAACATGAAGTAATGGCATAAGCCGAGAATGCAACTTGGTTTGTGGTGCTATAAGAGCTCACAGTTAAGAGTCCTGATGAAACTGTGAACCTTGAACTTCCAACAAGGTTGAAATTATCATTAAATACCATGGGGAAAAAAAAAGAGATTGGGAGATTAAAATCAATTTATTTGGGTGTCAAGTCAATGAAACAAGTGGATTTGTGATGGGTAATAATCATTAACAATTTGGAACGGGCTCAAGAATCACCAAGGAGGCATGCCTGTGAGGAATCACCTTGATTAGGTTAAATGAGGTGGGAGGAGCCACCTTCAAGGCGGCCAACACCATTCTCTGTGCATAAACCCTTGACTGTATAGAGACAGAAAGCTAGCTAACTACCACTGACTATTGTCCTCTGATTTCATAGTGTGTGTAGTATGACCAGCTGTCTCAAGTTCCTGCTTCCAGGACTCTCCTGCTAGGGTAGATGTAACCATAGCAAACTGTGAGTCAAAATTAACCTTCCTTCTTTAAGTTGCCTTTGTTGGCGCACTTTTACCACAGAGACAAGAAAAGTAACTAGACAACCAGCAAATGGGGATATGTCTGATGCTAACAACCTCAGCAGGGACTAAAACCAGAGTGGTCAGACCAATGGCAGTAACACACACTGATATTTGGAAGGGCACTTGAGCCATCAAGTAATAAGAATTACGTTAGGGACTTTACAAGCACATTTCTCAAATGACACACAGTTAGAGATTATTACTAAAATCTGTTGTGGTTAGGTCATTCTGTGAGAGTTCTATGAATTCTCATTCTGTGAGAATTTACTGAGACCTATTTTTGAGTTTATTGAGGGTTGTTTTTATGTCTTAGCATGTGGAATATCTTGGTCAATATATTTTGTACTTAGGACATGTACTGTGTATTGTAGGGTGGTGTCTCGGAACAGACACGGTCAAAATGTTTGGTTGCACAGAGAATGACTTAATCGTCTGATCTTTTTGTTCGTATTTGAGTCTTTGTTTGAGATAGTTAAAGACATCTCTTCAGGCTAATATTTACATATACATATAACGTGCATATAATCACTCTTCAAACTTAAATGCTCGTCCTAATATTCCATCGCCATGAGAAGAATGAGAGGCAAAGACAGTTAATAGTAATGCACCCTAGGAAGTATATTTGAGGTTGTTCTGTCAATCCCCATTATTTTAGAAATTTAAACAGAACCTAGAACACCTAGTATTCAAAATTTGTTACACAATGGTGTCTGCCTACCTGAAATGCCTGCCCTGACTCTGGATACAAGCCTTATACCTATAACCCTCAGGTCAACAGAGGCTGAAGGCTACATTCTGTGCCTGGGGAGGCACTGGCTATATGCACCCAGTAAGTCCATCACACTGACACACTTCTCCGTAGTAGTGGCGCATCTGGTATGTTTCCAGAAATGACTTCACAGTGTTTTGTGGTTGCCACCAGCATTCGTAGGGAAGGACTACAGTTGACAGAATGAAACCCTGTGTATTTCAGATGTAAGCAAGGGAAGTGCCACACGGGCTTGAGGCTGGTTGTACCATCCAGACACGACACCGGAGCTCTCTCGGGGAGCCCTCTTTAACTTAGAGGAGGGTACACTCGTGAAAGGCAAACCGCCTCTAGCTCCCCATAATGTTTTAAACAGAGAAGTTCTCATGTAGCCAGGGTTGGCCTTGAACTTGCTATGGAGTTGAGGGTGACCTTGAACTTCTGAGTCTTCTATCTGTACCCGCTGAGTCCTAGGATTTCAGCAATATGTAAATACATGCAGTTGAGGATTTAACCCGGAGCTTTGTGCATACTCTACCAACTGAGCCCCATCCCCAGCCCCTGACATTGGGTTTTTATGAAGGGTCTGGAGCTTTCTCCCAACCATGTAAGCCATGGTGTCTAGAATGCGAGGGAGCCACGTCTCCTTCTTCACCTTCTCAACCCATCTTTGCCACGGGCAAATTGAATTTTGTTTGATTATGTGTCAGAATTTAGAGACTTGGCTGTAGTTAATCTCTCTGCTACTGCAGAGGCCCTAATGACAACCAGCTGAGTGAAGGAAGAGTCTCAGACTTGGAAAAACAAATGAGTCCTCAGCCCGGAGAAGAAGGCTCAGTGCCATAGCCCCAGTGTTGGGGGTGGTATGGAACCTTGGGTCAGAGAGGGATGTGCCTGGAAGCCTTTTGTTCTACTGTGGAGATGACCCAGCTCAGGGATGACTGAGGCACTGAGGTCGGTCTGAGATGACAGGAAGAAGGATCCAAAAAAAAAAAAAAAAAAAAAAAAAAAAAAAAAATTAAGTACACTTTGCACTGCTACAGTCTCAGAGGGACCAAGCTATCAGAAGAATAAGTCAGTCAAAGTTTAGTACTCTACAGCCAGTATGTTTCCTAATAAGAATATGTGTGGAAAACAAATGGGTTGAGCTAGCAATCCTTCCAGACGGCCATCATTTGACTTCTGGAAAAATCCTATCCGAAGAATAATAAACTGACTGGAGATAAACATGAGCCACAACTAATTCACCCACAGGTAAATAAATATTTTAGTAAATTAACAGACTCGGGTCTAGAGATTGTTGGCAGGCTCAGGAGGAACATGCTGGCATCTCTTGTCTTCTGATATCCATGGATGTCCATGGTGAACAGTAATGAGAGAGAATGATAGGCCTCGATGAGAAGGTGCACAAGAAACTAAACTTCTCAGTTCACTGAATTCCTTATTTAAAAACGTTCATGCATGAGCGGTAGCCCAGACAACTCTTCTGACCTGTGATAACTTGAGGAGACAAGGGCAGTCCTTATCTCTCTGCAGAAGAGCCAGTCAACAAGGCCTGTGGAGTCAGTCATACAGTGTTGGCTCCTGGGGCCTGGAATAATAGTCTTCTCTGAAGCCAACCCTGTTTACCCTTTATCAAGAGGACAGGGGCTTCTAGAATAGTCTGTATTGCTGGGTTTTTACATCTCCATATCCACAGTAACAGTGCCAGGTCCCAGGCTATCAATACCTCATGCAAACAGTCTGGTATTTACATATAACCATGCCATCCACCTCATTTCTACACTGCACTTGGTACAATGTGATGATGTATACACAGTTGCTGACCTGTGTGATTCTGGGGGTGGGGATGGCGAGGGGAAGAGTTCACATCCTGAATAAAGACACGATCGATTAATATATTTTTCCATCTAGGTTGGCTAAGCCCACAGATGCTGATGGTCAATTGCATTATTAAGTGGAGTGTAGGTCCCTTTAGGGGGTGTGTTTCTTTTCGTCAGCTCTTGAAGACAGGATGTAGGCAGGAGCCCACGGGAGCTCCTACCCACTGGCTGCCAGCCAGACCCTGGTTTCTTCCAGTACTTGCAGTTTAAGAATTTTTATTTCACTTTCTGATCATTTCGTGCTGACTTTTATGTTATTCGAGAGGAAGGGGTTAAATTCATCTTTTCACATATGCATATCTAGTTTTCCCAGCATCAGTCATTAGACCGAGTCAATTTTGTTGCTCAGTAGTGACATTAATATATTTTTTTTAATTGCTCCAAAAATTCACCATCTGAAAGAGCACAGGAATCTATTCATGTCTTCTGATCCAGTTTTTGCTGCTGTAATGACCTTAATAATATTTTATATTTCTGTGTTATCAATGAAAATGTGTCCTGTTTTAGTATATTAATTTATGTAATTGCTTCTTTCTTTTTTCTTTGTTTGTCTAAAGGTTTTGGTGATTTTGTGCTTTCAAACAGCAGATTTTTTTTTGAAAATTTATATCCCTTTTGTATCATCCCTTTAGTCTCAATTCTTTTTAACTCTGCTCTGATCCTTATTATTTATGAGAGTTCAGGTTCCATTTGTTCTCTCAGTTATTTGAGTTGCATTATTATGTTATTTGAAACCTATTATTGTTTCTTTGAGGTAGATGCTGGTGATGCGTGCATCCGCCCCGGTGTCTTAGGCCGTGAGGGTTGTTGGGTGTGACTACTTGGCTGGCTGCTGAGACTAGAGGTTGGGGCAGTCACCCGGTGTCTGGAGGATTGGACATAGGCACTGCGTGTGCAGCAGGCTGGCTGGATACACAGCAGACCCTCTCACTTCAGGACAACGCTGTGGCCTGGATGGCTGTTGGGCCGTTTTCTGTTGTGACCAGGTGCTGTTTCCTGGTCAGCCGTGTGACTGGCTCTGTGGAGGGAGGCAGAGCTGCCTCCTAGATGTATGTGAGCAAACCAAAGCTCTGTCTGTCGCCTTCCCCTCTATTTAAGTCTGGCTCCCTGGGGGCACTAACTGGCTTGTGTCTGGGCCCTGGGGTCTGGAATATGGTGGTGGTGCAGCCACTCACATGAATATGTCGTGAAGAGAATGCACGCAGTCCTAAGAATGGGAATGCACTGTGGCCGCTGATGCATCAGTTTTAAGGTGTCGGCTTGAGTCTAGATCATGAATCTCTTCGCAGGGGAGCACAGGTCCAAGAACTCAGGGCAACCTGCGCGGGCAGCCTCAGTCTCTTGCTGTAGGGACTGCATATATACAGTGTCTATGAGAATCTCCTCCTCTGAGGGGATGCAAATCTGGACAGGGACACGGGGTGAAGGAGGCCGAGGCCTCTCTCCAGTGGTGGCATCGCCTGTTTGCTTCTTTGCACAGGGGCCGCTTCCCTGCCCCTCCAGAGTGCAGTGGTTTGTTCTCTGTGGTCCTTTGTTTAGTGTGTGAGGGACAAGAAGGGAATGTGATGGGCGATGGTGCTCGTCTGTGTCAACCTCTTACCCGGATTTCACTTTTAGCCTTTGTTTTCCACAGGGCCTGACACAGATGTGCAATGGTCTTCCTCCCTCTGCCCATCAAGCCAGGAAACTCAGAGCCACGGTGTTGCTGATGTTCCAGTAAAACCTTCCTGCTTTTATCTGCGTTTAAGAAAGACCCTTAAGCCTATTATAGCTCTCCCACAGTGAGAGACACAGGCCTGACACTTCAGAGATAGCTTCTGTTTCTGTACACGGCCCTGTGGCTACTCCTCACACGGGGCCTACTGTGACAGGAGCTACTGTCATCAAAGACAATATTCAGTTTAATTGCACAATCAAAATACTTAAAAATAGGGCCATAACTGCAGGGAAAGGGCATTTAAGCATTTGACAACTGGGTGCGTGCGTGTGTTCAGATACCTCTTCGTTTCTGGAGAAGTCATTATGGGCAAAGTGACATGGCCCTGTGGTGGAGAGGCAAATAAGCAGCTGCCAGCGGGGTGAGCTCATGTACCCCTGGCCAGTCTGTGATAAGTACAGGGCCGGGAAAGGGTCTTTTTTCAATGCACAGTCTGCAGTTTATGACTTTGCGGCAATGCATGTTTAATAACACGAGACTCCCCTGAGCAACATCGCAGTTGAGGACAGCCTATAATCCCGTGTGCTGATTTTACAGTTGTCATTTCTTGTGGCCGGCTCTTATTTCCCTAAATGCTTAAGAGAGAATTTTTCTTCCGCAGAGGGCAAATGCAGAAAAAAAAAATCCCATTCTTTCCCTCTGTGTCACAGTTGAAACTGGCTTTCTGGGTTGTTGTTACTTAAAATGTCTGCAATTATGGTCTCTTACAGGAGGGTCCAAAATTTCCCCGTACCCATGGACTTTAATTCTTCCTCCCAAGGAACCAAAATTACCACATTTCTTTATTCTACCGCACTGGTTTCTTAAACGTGCCCACACTTGTGTGGTTTATTAGACTATGTTTAATGAAAATTGAGTTATTTTTAAAAAGATGTCCTCTATGGTCATAATGATGATGATTAATATTATTATAGGTGTTTCTGTTCTTTTGTTTGTTTTGCTTTATAAGAGTTAGCAGTGTGCATATAATTGTGGTGTACAAGGACGGTGGCCATATAGTTTGTCATCCTGGCTGGGATACCCGTGAGTGTCATTTCCTTCTGTACCACAGATACAAGCTGGATAAGTGTAGATGTGGGGCGGGGGCTTTTATATTCTCTTTAAATGTGTAAATACATCTCTGCCAAGCTGGAGGCTGTAAGGACCCCCCTGGAAGCCACACACACCTGAGGGTGAGGAACTGGAAGGAAAATTTCCCAGCAGGCAGGGCTGAGCTGGGATCTAAGAAGCATGATGCTTACTGCCAGTTTAGAACTCTTGTCTCAGGAGTTAGCCCCGACTGGAGGACAACTGTGGGTTACCAGTGTGTCTCATCGGTACTTGGGGTTCACCTGCATTGGGAACACAGAAGGTACCGGGGAAGCATACGACGGAACAGGGCAGAAGCGAAGCCGTGAAGGAGTCGAAACAAGCAACACACTGCTTGCTCTTCTGCCATTGTTTTTATGTTTGGGGACTCTCCGGTGTCAGAAGCAGGGTCTGACCAGCCTTGGAGACCTTCTGGGTTGTCCCGTTTCCTGAGAACTTATATTTGTGAAGACATCACCTCTCTTATGAAATGTTATCTCCCGGGTGTGCAGGTTTTTAATACTACTAGATGTGTATCTTGAAGGGGTCAGGCCTATTTCCAGATTACCCCACAGGGGATCTCAAAAGAAGCATGCCCCAGGGACTCACCTCTGACAAATAGTGTAGAAAAGATTTTTGTGTTTTGTGAAGATAATGTCTGATGTGTGTGTGTGTATATATATGTATGTATGTATATATATGACATGTATATATGATACACACACAGACTCACACAGACATGCATGCAGATACACACAGACTCATACACAGACAATATAGACACAGACACACATACACAAACTTCACATAGACACACATGCAAATACATACAGACTCACACACAGACACATTATGAACATGCAGACATATAAAGACACACAGTCACACACACACACACATAATCAGAGAATGCTCACATACACACACAGAGATTCATACACTCATACACACATTTATGTGTTTGCTTACTTGGAAAAATTTAACTTTGAGGAATTAGGGATTTTTTTTAAAATCTGTCTTCTGCTTTGAATTTTTCTGTTATCATTGGTTAAATAAACAACTGTTGTTTACCAATGCCTGTTTTGATCAATGCTTTATACCTTTGGTGCTTTTCCCAGCCTCCCTTGGTATGAACACTCTAAGGAAGTCTTTCTGACATTTATATTTCCCAGCTGAGTCTCTGAGCCCCTGCCCCAGTGAAGCACATCTCTTCTCGAAATGTTCAGGACAATGACGAGGAAGCTGGCACATGGGTGACACTTATTTTTCTTTTCTAGATTTAAAAGTTGTCTTTCTGAAGATGCCCATAGTTTCCATGCAACTCAAAACTAACTCAGCAAATAAAGGACCCCACACCTTGTGGTACACCCTCAACCTCTGGGCCGTTTAATACCCCACACAACCTGGAAAGACTCCTTTCCCATGGCCTCAGTTCACACACACAGACAAGTGGACACACATGCTCTTCCACTCTCCAGTTAGTGTGGGTCATTTGTAACTAAACTTACTTAATGTCACTTGCTTTAGGAAGCCCCCGGACCTCCAGCTTTTTGGTCCAGAGTGTTGTGGCTGCTTCTTCCTAGAGTTCATGGTGGCTGCCTGCTGGTTTCAAAGTATGGTTAGTTACATCATGGCCATTTAAAAAAAAATTTTTTTGACAATGTGGCCTGGTTTGACAATTTGACACTGGGCTCCTACTCCTGGCTCACCTGGACCAGAGGGAGTGCTACTTGGTGTTGGTAAGTGGCCAATGGGTGCTTGCTGGCTTCTGTCGGACCCTGTCTCTGTCACAATCAGAGTGTCAATTGCTTCCACCTGCATCTACATGACATTGGGCCTGGCAAGTTCCTTCCCTTTCCCTGAATTGCTTGGTATGCCCTGTAAACTTGTACAGACACGTCAGTGACAGCTGCTTCCATCATCCATGCTGACTCTTTATTAGCAGCTACATGGTAGCAACCTCGTAATTTTCTTATTAAACATGTTAGAAAATACTTGGGGGCATTTCCCAGGGTTCTCCCACAAAGACTTTTGTTCAGGTCTACACAGGGAGTTCTTTTAGAGACTGGAGTATGGACATCTCCTTGGGAAGCAGAGGTGTGTTTGTCACCGTCTCTCTTGCAAGAGGTGCCGTTGCGTGTTTGGGCAGCCGAGCGGTATGTGTGGCCAGAACTGGGGACTCACGCCTGCCGCTGTTACTGGCAGAAGTTACTCATCTATCTCCTGGTGCTGAAGATGACTTCTGTTTGATAACCACCCTTTCCCCACATGCCTGGAGACCTGCCAGGCGATTTCTCTTCTTCCAACTCTGCTAGAGCATGGCTCTTCCAGCATAGCTCGGGGCTATGGAAAATTTCAAGAAGAGAAAGCTTCCTGCTGTCAGCCTTGAGCGACAGTTTGGTAATACCTCTTACAGTCTGATTTCTAATTAAGACAAAGGTATCTAGTCTTCGTGAAGAGCAGCATCAGTTTTCACTTGTGGTCAGAGCACCTCAGTTCACCTCATTAAGGCTCCGCAGAAAAGCCAGGAGCTCTGGGTGGGGGTAGAGGGAGTCTGGGCATGCAGAGAATCACAGTTGCCATCAGCCGTTCAGTTGTGTGTGGAGGCACAGATGTTGTACTTCCAGGACTCCAGAGCGGGCCCTACCTTTACCAGGCACACTCTCAGAATATAAACTGTCCTTGGTTTATGTTTGTTTGACTTGGGTTTTTCCTCCTTACATTGGTGTGGCAGTATTCATACATACAGCTCTTCAGCGCAGGATGGAGCTCTTGGGCATGTTGTTATAAGATGGGTTTTGGGTTAGATGATGCCTCCTTCTGTGGACAAATGCAGGCGTTCTGAGCTGGTTTAAGGAGAGCTGGGTGTAGCTGAGGGGTGTGGGTGTGATAATGGCACCCTTTCAGCTTACGGAAGGTATCAACGTAGCCCCCGCTGTAAGTTCAAGAATATTGTATTATTGTAGAGTACACTCAACTCCCAGCTGGACCCCAGGTCCTCTCCTGTCTGTACCTGTGTAAGCATGCTCCAAGGTGCAGCGAGGGCCCATGGCTTCCTCGCAAGACTCCAGAGCAGGGGGAAGCTGCAAACAGGTGCTCTCAGATCCACTCATCAGAGTCTTTGGTTGCCAACCGAATGTGGGGAGTTGGTCTCCAGGAAAGAAAGCAGGGATCTTGAGACAGGTTAACCCGCTGATGCCCTCCTCCTAGAGGATATGTGGGTGGCAGGTAGATGGAAACGGTTCAAAGGCCAGAACCCAGAGCTAACCTTCCCACCAGAGTGATCAGGTCCTCCGTGGTATGTTCCCAGTTTACCCCGTGTCTGTACGTTTGGTGGCGTCACTCCTCATAATACCTAACTAAGGCCTGGTGTGCTCAGTTTTATAGATTTCAAGTAATGAGGCTGATTCCACAAGGTGTGTATATTCCAAACCAACGTTGTGCTCTAGCTCAAGAAATATCCTAATACGATTGGGTACACATGTTAACTCTTCTCTCTCTTCCCCCCCCCTTGGTTAATCAGCAAACATTTGAAGGCATAGAGAACATCCCATTGCTCCGACAGTGAGTTTGAAGAATTTAAAGAAATTCCTTTGTAAAGTATACATGTTGCTGTGGTGTGGAAATCCCCCAGCTGCTCTTGGGGGATTGCATATTGCTGTGGTTCATTGACTGATGCCAGGAGTCTTGTTTATAATTCTTCACTATCATAAAATAAGCTTGTTTTGTGATCACGCTATCCCAGTGGGGGCAGCTGAGTGTTCTCTGTTGTCTTCACAGTATGTCTGTCCCTGCCTTCTCTCACCAGACCCTTCAGAGACAGTGGGTCAGCCAGGGGCCAGAGCCATGTTGGTCTTGGTCGAACACATCACGATTCACTCGGAGTGGGAACTCCAGACCATGACCCACTTTGGAAAGCCTGGTGTCAAGTGCCATTGTTCTCAGTAAAGTGAAAGTCATGTTTAATATGACTCTTTCTTATTTTTAGCCATTTCTTACCTTATTTCTTCAGGCTTCTCTGAAGTCAGTGTTGGTGGAGTCTAGGACCTGGGTCAGCTCCTGTAGTTATGGGAAGACCGTCTGTGTGTGTCAGCGATCTAGCTTACGGTGTGTGTGTGTGTGAGAGAGAGAGAGACAGACAGACAGACAGAGAGAGAGAGAGAGAGAGAGAGAACTGAACAATGAAAGCTATGTCTGCTCTTTACACAGGAGAGGAAGCAGACACAAAGACAAGAAAGCAAGATGCTTGTGGGCAGTCCGGATATACCCGTGACCACCACCACACAGTGTGCATTGGGGCCTAGTCATATATGCTTAGTTTTTGGGCCTGCATAGCTCTGGGCGTGGGTTCTGTGTTTCTCCCATGACAAGAGTTAAGACCACCCTTGTGCGGCACCCTGCCCCACTGTTCAAAGAGACTGGGGCTAATTATATGCATGGTCGTTGCTGTGGATGGCTTAATTATAAAGTACTTTACATCAAGTGAATGCATTTATAGATCTGTAAATTTAAACCACACTTTGCGGTCTACATGCTTGTATGTGTGTGCTTTTCTATACACGCAGCAGCACAATGAAGGTCTGAAGACAGACCCAGAGCTGGAACCTGGGTTCTGATCCTGGAGGTCCAATTACTGGCTCTGACTGGCAGGGGAGGTTGCCTTTTGCTCTATTTTCCCGCCCACTGTGGGACAGGGTTCATAGTGACTGCTACCGTACATGCTACAGTTCCTACATCTCACTGAGCCGTTTCTTCAGCAGGGGATGTGAAGCCTGAGTGGTCTGAGGAGGCAGCCTGCGGGTTGGCCTAAAACACTGGTATTTTTATCTAGCAAATTGCATCTCTTTGTGTCCATGGCAGCTCCTCAAGTGCCAGGCCCTTGGTTTCTTTAAACTTGTAACAAAGGCTATATAACATACGATTGGTAGCTTTATTAATTACTGTTATTGCTACTGTTAGGATTTCTTTTATTATACTGGACATTTTCAGGTACACATGTCCTGCATTTGGAGCATATTTGTTCTCCTAGATAGTTTGTCTTTACTTCCATGTCATCCTCTCTCTCTATCTCTCTGACACAAACACACACACACACACACACACACACACACACACACACACGAGAGATTACATAAAGGGTGTGTCCCTCTGGAACTGACATATTTTGGCTAATATGCTGATCCTCAGTTGCATACATTTTCCTATAAATGACCCAACTTCATTCTTTTGGGCTTAAAAATTCCCATCATGCATGTAAAGCACATTTTCCGCTGCTGATGGACACATAGGTTGGCCACACAATTCGGTTATTGTGTATGGCTCTGCGGCGAACTCTGACGCGTAAGAGTTGTCTGAAGGCTCACCCAGGAGTGCCGCAGCCGGTTCAGACGGCACAGTCATTCTTAGTCTTCTGGGGGAATTCCACACTGGTTCCCATGATGGCTGGGCTAGTTTGCATTCCCACCATTGGTATATAGGGTTCCCTTTTGTCCACATCTAAACTTAAATTTATAATGAGCAAATCGTTGGCCTTTAAGGCACTCATGTTGTTTAGCCATCTCCGCTATCCGTTGGAATTCCACAGTATTTTATCACCCTCAATTACATAGTCGTTCCCGGATCCCCAGGCCCTCGCTGCTTCCATCTTCCATTGCCTTGGATTCTCCTACTCTTCCAAAGTTCATTCAAATATAAGAGCTGTTCTCCTGTGCCTGGCTTTATCTGGCATAAGTTCAGCCACTTGTAGTGTGTATCAAAGCCCCATTTTCTTTTAAAGGGCAAATAATGTTTCACTATAATGACACACCACAATCTACCCCCTGATTCATTGTTGGTGAACACTTTGGCATTTCCCCATCTTTTGACAACTGAGATCGGTGGTGCTATAAATATGCATGTACATGGATTGGTTTGCTTTATTGTTAATGGTTTTGAAAACTTTCCAAAGGAAATGCATATATTTAGAATAGACCTCGAGGTAAATAACAAGAAATTAGCATGCATCTCATGTGAAAAATCTCAGGGGTTTGTAGGTTGCAGACTTGGTCCTGGACTTGGTCATGCGTTATTAAGTACAACTACCCTTGTTATCCTGAATCTGCTGCCATCAGGAGTGAAGTTATTGGGCAGTCTAAAACTCTAAGCATGTCCACCCTCTACTGTGATCACTTCATCTCTTGCCAGGAAGGTTGTTCTGGGGCCTCAGTGTCTGCACTGAGTCGTGATTTCAAAGTCACTCCAAACCCACATCCATAATACTGCTTAGCTTTTATGGACATACCCTAAGGTTGGCAGCCTACAAGATGAGATTCTGCAAATATTTAAACAACTTTATCTAGGCTTCCCAAGAAGATTTCTGAAAATAACAGGATAGATAAACACACTAAAAGGCACAAAATGATCCATGCTATTTATAAAAAAAAAGAAATGGCAATGGTTCTCTTTCTCTGTATCCTTGTGTAGAAATTATAGACACTTATAAAACAGCACACATACAATGCTCATGCTGTGGGCCAGGACTTTAATTTCTTTCATATTTCCAATTTTTTTCTAAGTAGTAGAACTTGTTATTTCCTTTCGGCTGATGAGTTCAGAATTGTGGATATTAAGGAGATATTTAACAGCGTTGTAGAGAGGAGCTGGTAGATAAACATAATTTACTCCATTAACATCCATAGCCCTCAGCCCCGACTTACCTTTTGTACTGGGTGAGGCATTTTGTATAGAACCCTCAGGCTGTCTGTCTTCTGAGGGGAATTTGGCTCTCATGTAATTTCTCTTCTTCCTTACAGACGGTGGGGGTGGACAGATGTTTAAGTATAGCAAGACAGTGTAAAGTATAATGTTTGTTTAGTGAGAAAAAAAATGCGTGCCATGTTTTTGGGTTGGAGAGGGTGGCATTGTGTAGATTTAAAGTTCAGAGAGCATATATACCGAGGATGGAGTCATTTCTCCGAAAGGAGAACAGACATTAGCAGAGGTGAACTCCCAAAGAAGGCAGTTGCTAAAGGAGCCTTTCCTGCCCCAGCCATGTGAGCTACTGTAGGAGGCGGCTGGCGCTGTCTCTTGGGAACCCGTAGGCTTGTTGACACTTTCTGTGGTATACTGTAGCAGGGGAGGGTAAGCCGGTCATTTCCGTGCTTGCTCATAACTGCAACATGATGGACAAGCCTCATGCTCTGTGGTCACGTTTCCAGGATCTCACCCAGAGGAGTCACATTATGGAGAGACCATTTTTTACATGTTACTCCACTCAATTTAAAGGACAGGACACCATTTTATATATTGGGGAGAAACTTCTAGAGTTAGGTATGAGTCCCGTTTGACCCTGGGAAATGACATGTGACACCATGAACTGATGCATCCCTCCCCAACCATCACTAAAAACAGCGGCCACAGCTACATCGAAGATCCCCTGAGGCCAATTGATTAGAACTTGTTGATGGTGGGGAGTCGGAATGTTGCAGATCCAAAGCTAAATCGAACTGAGCTGTATTTAGTTTCCTCAGCCTCATCCATTGCCTACTGCCTTGTCTAAGTTAACATATTTAAATAAAACCTCTGCAACCTATTAACAATGTCCACCAGCAAACCGCTAGTCTCCATCAGCTCCACCAAGAACATCTGAGACCCACAGCTTTTCTGTAGCCCACCATGCGTATTTAAATGTGCATTGTTTGCAAACGCATTCATGAGGCGAGTTCATGAAACTACTTCCACATTGGGGATTTTGGGGGGTAACCTGAGGCTGTTTTCCTGAGCCACAGCCACCCATACCTACACCAGAATCAAATGTCTTCCCTTTGTGGGGGAAGGCATGCTTTGTGTTGACAGTTTCATGCCTGAAAATTTTGAAGGCTGTGTTCTTGTTTCTAGTGCTTCCGAAGGGGAGGTTCTGCATTAAATGAAAAGGTTTTTACAGCTCTTTAAAGATAAACTTAAGAGGAGAGGAGATCTCAACACTCTATACTCTCCAGACCAAAAGTGAGCAGGAGTCCTTGACCATGGGGATCACTGGCCCATATCTGACCCTGTAGGATTTGCTAAACGAATTCCGGTCATTGTATCAACCTAAAAACAAACAAGAGTTTGTACATTTTGCCAGATATTAAACAATAACAACACAAGAAAGAGCTGGCCCACACCAGAAGAGCTGTAAATCTGATTTCCAAAGCTATCTTTGTTCGTACCCTACTGGGATGCCCACCACACCCTGAGTGCCTGGAGTACATACGTAATTACATTTATTGGGCCACAGAAAAGTTAATTTCTTAGATTAAAAAATATTTTTAGAAATCCTCCCCAACAAGAGCTCACATGAAATATACAAGATATTCTGTTTGCCCCAAGCACAACCCTACAGCTAGCTACTTTATGGGGCACAAGGCCATTTCCCATTACCATGTAGGTCATTTGAAGCCTGGCAATTAGATTGTGTCCAAATGCCTCTGACACAAGTATATAAATATGTTTTAATGTTAGCTTGTGTGTTTTCCTACTGGGTTCAAGCTTTCCTTTACTGGAAAGCTACTGCCTTAGTGGTAGGAAAAAAATCTGCTAGAAGGAACGACTCCTACTGGGAGCATTCCTGATAGATTACATAGTCATTATGGAACTCGTTTTATTGGATGAGGGTTTAAATCTGTTTGCAACAGGGCCAGGGAAATAGCTCGATCTGTAGGACAATTGCTGAACAAGCATGAAGCCCCAAGTTTGATACCCAGCATGGAAAAAGCTGGCTGTGGCTTTTAAACCTGGTACTAGGGAGAGAGAGAGAAAGCAAAGAAGCCCCTGGAGCTTGCTAGCTAGCCAGCCTGACGTAATGAAAGAGCTTCAGATCCAACCAAGAGTCTTTGTTTTTTAAAAAGTGTCTTTAAAATGTCTTAAGGGGGCTGGAGAGATGGCTCAGAGGTTAAGGGCACTGGCTGCTCTTCCAGAGGTCCTGAGTTCAATTCCCAGCAGCCATATGGTAGCTCACAACAATCTGTAATGAGAGCTGGCGCCCTCTTCTGGCCTGCAGGGACACATTTTAAATCTTTAAAGTCTTTTTAAAAAAATGTCTTGAGGAATGACAGTAGGCATTAACCACTGGCTTTCTTGTGCATATGCACATGTGTGTGTGTGTGTGTGTGTGTGTGTGTGTGTGTGTGTGTGCACCTGTACACATACATACATGTACCACACCCCTCCAACACCAATACACACACCCTTCCACACAAATAAAGATATTTATAAATCTGGCTTGTTGCATTGGGTGTGTGGTCTTAAATCCTCTGGATTGGTTGAGTAAATGAATGGCACCAGTAAGTGTCAATTGACATAATTAACTGTCTCAGATATGTCTGCTATGCCCAAATTACAAATTTCCCACTGGTGAGCATTCTTCCAAGCTAGGGGGCTGCATTCCCGGGGAAGCTGCCGAGAAATGAAGTACCGGAAATAAGGCCAATAAAAGAAGATATGAGACCTGGGTCATGCCAGTGCCTCAGATGCACAGCTCTCATCTGCTGCCAGACCCAAAGGTTTTCTGCGATAAACAGACAACTTACTGGGAATGGAAACAAACACAGGAGGCAAAGCCTATGGAGACTGTCC
Organism: Phodopus roborovskii; assembly: GCF_943737965.1. NCBI lineage: Eukaryota > Metazoa > Chordata > Mammalia > Rodentia > Cricetidae > Phodopus > Phodopus roborovskii. The sequence goes on from NW_026126611.1 coordinate 1,400,623, forward strand.
CCCTGCTGAGACTATCCTACCAGAATCCTGAGCCAAGGTCACAGGTCAGTTTGGAGCTTGGTATTCACCTCAATATTAATGCAGCCTGTGGGGAAGAAAGTTAGTGTGTTAATAATCGCATTCTTAGCATGTCTTTCTGGCATGGAGCTATGCTAGCATACTAGATTCTTGGGGTTGCCTGCTGGGAGAAAATCCCTCCTTTTCTCTCTCCCTCCCTCCTACCCTCCTCTGCATTTTACAGCTCTGGATATTGCATTTTGATAGTTTTAAAAGCTGTTTTGATTTGCAGGAGTGCTGGTCCATAACGGACAGTCACCTGTCCCCTTCTCCCACCATTACAGGGCAGTTAGGTCTGTACACCCACCTCTGGGGCCATGTCCTACACTGGGAGAGATGTTGGTCTTCATGATTGCCTCCTACCGGAGGTGGGAACCTCATTTCCAGGAGAGAGCCAAGATGCTGACACTGATGTTCTTTCGTGTCCCTGGGCTGGGCTGTGTGTAGACTTAGAGACACACTGACGTTGCAGGTTGTCTGTTGTCTTCAATCAGGAGTCCAAAGTGCACCACACCAGCAAAAATGGCCAGGAGATAATGCTCTCACTCCTGTAAATGCCGAAGCTGAACCAAGGACTATAGTCAGAGTCTCACCTGCTGGTGAGCTATATCCCAGGCTCCCTAGGGGACATCCTTCAGGATTCTGCTGTCTTCCTTGTGATATACGTACCTTTTCCACTCAAACCTGGCAGTTGCCACTTGGGCGAAGAAACATACAGACGTCTTCCACGTCTAGAACACAAACCACTCCTATTGCTATCCGTTACACTGTTCAAAACCGTGACACACAAGTCCAAACACAGCAAGATTGACAACGGCACAGCTCTTATCCGATTATAGGGTACCAGAGCCAAACGTTGCCGAAAATGTAGGATGATGGACACGCAATGAAGAGAAACCAACACAGGGAAAGCTTGGGACAAGAAGTTACTTCCGAGCATCGTGCCCACCGGAGAGCAAGGTCAACGGGTGGCAGAAACTGAACTGTACCATCCTAACGGCGTGACACTGTAGGCCCCGCCTCTCTTTGAGGGAGTGAGGTGTTTGCCTTCCTTTTCTACCTGCACTTGAGAAATCTTAATGGGGATGTATATTTGCCTTCTGGTGCTGACTCCGAGCCAGTGGTGGAGTGTGGTCTAATGGCTTCAGAAGTGCTGTTACAGCACTTGCGGATCCTGGCTGTATACGTTTCTGCATCTCTATCACATTTTTTATAGAGTTCTCTTCCTATTTAGATTGTTTCTTTTTCTGTGGAGGGGGGGTGGTATTGTCTCATTCTCAACTGGGGGTCTCCAGTACAGAATCTTCCTTGCCTTTTACAGTCAGCAACAACACCAAACATGGACTTCCACATGGTTTCTGGTGTCAGCACAGACCGCAGACCTCAACATGGTCTCCAGTGGTACTTACTACAAGCCATGGACATCAACACAGAGCTTGGCTGCAGCATGAACCTCAGATACCGTCATGGCGCTCAATGGCAACTCAGGCCATGGACGTCAACATGGCCTCTGGCAGCAACACAGGTATTTTGGTCTATCAGCTAGCAATCATCCTGTCCTGGGATACCATTCCTGCTTCTAGGCAGAAAACAGAACTTGGCAGTGTGGAGTAGGAGAAAGGATCATGTGGATCCATGAAGAGATCCTGGCCTACAACTCCCAGGGAGAAGAGTCTCTGGGGGTCTACCCAGGGGGGTGGACAGGAGCATCAAGGACAGGAAAGAACAGCCTTCCATGCCTTCACGTCTCTGTGCTGCGTGCTGCCTCCAGCTGCTCTTACTCTGGGACAGTGATTAGCAACCCATGTGGCTTGCCCTTGAATGCTTAGGGCACACACAGACGGCCCTTACAGCGGTTTGGCTGACATAGAATGCATGGCCAGGCCCATTGTTTCTGAGGGAGCTTTAATTTTTGAACCTCATGCTCTTCTGAAAAGCCCATGGTATTTCTTTTAGCTCTCTTGGGTGGTTCCAAAATACTTTGGCGTCCACTTGTCCGCACCAGTTTTGGTGAGGCAGTGGGAAGCACCCGAAATGCTGCAGGCAGTTAGCAAAAACCCAGATAGCCTGGCAGTTTCCACAAGGACTTGATTTCAAAGCTAGACCAAGACTCTGAAGTCTTCATTCTTGAGCTACTGCTGGAAACAAAATCTGGGAAGGAAAGCCTGACATGTGGGATGGGAAGTCATGCTGATTCCTGTCCTGGAGATAGCTGCTGCTCGCTCATGGAGCCAGAGTGGAACTAGTGTCCGGAGTATTCCATTGGACCTTGACCTTGAGAAACCATCTATCCATTGGCGAATATCATGGGAATTGGGCACAATGGTGAATAGCACTGAGATTAAAAAAAAAATGAGTGTTTTGTCCCAAAGTAATATTTTCTCCCACACTAACAGACAGCAGCTACTGTCACAAACACTGGCGAGAGGCATTGATGTGGGTCTGTGTGGGGAAGCTGCTGGTTTCCTGTAGAAAGCCTATTCCTCCTTGGCTGTCTTCAGTAGTAATCAGGGATGGACATTTTGCTGACATTGTGTAGTCAGGGCCTGCAGGAGGGCACCGAAGTGTGTGTGCACGAATGAATGAATGAATAAATAAATAAATAAATGGGAATGGGTTGGACCTTTGAACCATGATCCTGGAAGATGCGAACCTAACTTAGAGGCGTCTCGCAACTGAATAATTTTGAGTGATACTTCAGCCAGCTGCCTAATCTGGCCCCTGTAGTGGACCATGGAAGCACAGGGCACACTGCCAGTGACCGCTATCCATTCGTTTTCCTCATGTGCTTCTGCCTGAGAAGCCTGGGGGTCAGAGGTCCCATCACCTCCTCTTCTCCTGGTTTCAGCACAGATCCGTGAGGGGATTGATTGTGAGTCAAATCGTGAATCAGTCTTTGCTCATAGAAACTCTTAACTTGTGTTTGGTGTCATTTCTCCTTTGAACAGTTGTAATCCAGCTGTTTGTTTTTATAGGTAAATGCATGGATATATCTGGGGGTTTATTTCCCTCTCATGCTGGGGACTCAGCGCTTCACAAGTGTTTCCCAATGTCAGGGTGAGATAAACACACGCTGAGCACACCTTCTCGTTTAACACACCGCACATGCAGCCATCATGACCTGGTTGTTAATTTTGTTTCCCTACTGTTCTTGGACTGGCTTCAGAGCAGCGTATATACCTCGTTGACCTCTCAGTAACATCACTATCTGGCTACCACCTGACATGGGATAGGTTCTGATGTGTGTTTCATTCCAGCATGTAAACCATCGTCTATTATTGAATCCCTCCCTTGGGAAATCTGTTGCACGGATAAAAGAAACCCACACAAGACAAGACTACCAAGGAGAAAGAAATTCTGCTCTGCCTGTTTCGCCAAGTGACAGAACTCTTCTCTCATCAATAGTTAACACTGTGGGGAGGCACCTCTAAGTTAAGTCTCTCTCTCCCCATCTCTTTCTCTCTCTCTTTCTCTCTCTCTCATACATGCACACCAGATACATAGACAGGTGCACACACATACTCAGAAACACATTTGAGCACACACACACACACACACACACACACACACACACACACACACACACACACACGGGCATGCACGAATAGGACAATCATAAACCAATGTTCCTTGTGAAGGATTTGAAGGTAACTTGGGGTCAGGCTGTGGCTGGTACTCAGTGTCTCTGGCTTCTCAGACCCATTGTTCTTCCTATGGCATGCTACTGAGAGCTTGTGAAATGTCCATCTGCTTTTCAGAGCTAGGATGGAAGCCACAAAAAAAATTCATCTTCGGTTCTACTTTCAATATTTCTTTGTGTGTGGTACGGCTCTGTGGAGCATGTGCGCATTTATAAAAACGCAGTGAACATCTCTGCTGGGCACTCAGTGGGATTTCTTTGATGAGGCTCCATTCACTAACCATTAGGGCCTGTTTCTGAGTCGAGCCTGGCCCCTTCAGCAGGAGGCTGTCATGCGGAATGTTCTGCTGGGGTTTTCAAAACACTCCTGGAGTCTGAGTCAGGCTGGGAGCTTGTTTTCGGCTCCGAAGCCTGTAGGAGGAGGCGCCTGTCAGCTCCTACACACGCGTCTGTCTCTTGAAATCACCCTTTGGAGTTCAGCACAGGAAACAGATTGAGTTTAAGCTTTGGTTTTTTATCTTTTTGGAAATTGGACAGGAGAGCAGAAGTCTACAGTATGAGTCATTCCTTTAAGAGATCAAAGTAGAGTGTGTTTGGTTAATTCGGTGATGGAATCTGCAAATGGAAGGTCAGTTATTGCCACACAAGGAAAGTGAAATTCAGGAAGAAGCCTCCTTCCCTCGGCTTGGATAGAAGCCAAGGATAGAGATCACAAGGAGAGCTGGCCTGTCCTGGACCCCTGCAGGGCACTGTATAAAGGGAGCCTGGGCTGGGATGGTTAAGTCATGCCTTGTCTTGGTTGCTAGGCATGTGACCTGGGGATAATGTCCCCTGATACTCAGTTTTGTCAACTTTAAGTTAGAGACAGTAAATTCCTACCTGGTAAGTTCACTTCATGGAATGAAAGGGAAGAAATAACATAAGTATTGTCACATAGCATATTTAAAAAAATGAAAAAACATAAAAATGGTCCAGCTTTGGGACTGGAGAGATGGTTCGGCAGTTAAGATTTCTACCTGATCCTGCAAAGGATCGGAGTTCAATTCCCAGAACCCATGTCAGGTTCTAACTCTATCCAGCACCAGGTAATCCAATGTTCTCTTCCGGCCACTGACACTCACATAACATAGACCCACACAGTCACATAAATAAAAAATTAAAACAATTAAAAGCTTCTTTATGGGTGTTTTTTTTTTTGAGGGGGGATACTCTTTTGGATGAAAATGGATACAACTGCACACGTGTCTTTTTGTATTGGAGATGTTCTGAGAGTGTTGTATGTGTGGGTCGTTCTAGTTTGCTTTCTGTTGTGATAAAGGCCACAACAAAAATGAACGCGAGGAGGAAAGGGTGGTCTCAGTCCATAGTTCCAGGGAGCAGCACATCACTGAGAAAAGTCAAGGGAGAAACTCGAGGTGGGAAGGCTGCTTACTGGCTTTCTCCCTTACCTGCTCAGCTAGTTCTTATAGCTCAGTTATAGATCACTGGTCTAGTGAAAATTGCTTAAGGTGAGGTGGATCACTCTACATTGATTAGCAGTAAAGACATGTCAACAGGCCCATCTGATGAAGGCAAATCCTCAGCCGAGGTTCTCTTCTCCCAGGTGACTTAGCGTTTAGAGGTTCAAGAACCAGAGAACCACAGTGGGAACTAGAATCATATCTTACCTTCCTACCCTGTGACCCATTCCTACTAACGAGACCATAGTCTCAAAGGCCCCACAAAGTCTTGAAACTGAGTCACCAAATGAGAACCCATGTTCAGTCATGTGAGCCTCTTAAGGGCATTTCACATCCTAACTGTAACAGTCTGCTTCTAGCCACCATTGGCTGATGGCTGTCCTCATGATGCAAAATACACTCAGCCCAATGTCAAAAGTCTCCATAGTCTTAAAATGCTCAACACTGTTCAAACATCCAGAATCTTCTAAGGACCGATATACACACATATATACATATACACATACACACACACACACACACACACACACACACACACACACACACACATATATATATATATATATATATATCTCCCAGACATAGATATTGAGGTTCAAGCTGCAATTTATATACTTCCAATACACAACGGCATAGGAATATCCCCACTTGAAAAGAAAGAATGAAAAAATACCAAGGAAATACCAGGCCTAAATAAGAATTCCACTCAACAGAGCAAGTAGACAACCCTGGACCTCTTCTGGTTTTTGTGGAGGCAATATATAGACACACCTACAGGTAAAATGTTATTGTACATAAAACAAAATAAGTAAACCTTTTTAAAATAAAGGTCTTCTAGTCAATCACAATATGTGGATCTCATGTGGGTTCTAATTTAATCATTATTATAAGAAAACACTGATAAAAATGAGATTGAATACTAAGATAGTATTTGAACATAAAGATGTATTATTAATTTTCAATATGTAATGAGGAGGCTATTTATCCAATTAAAAACTTTAATTTGTAATTAAGGAAAGCATTTTATACCACTTACAGATAAATCCTATGTTTTTTTTTTTTTTTTTTTTTTTTTTTTTAGGCTACTGCAAAGTAATATTACAGGAGTCATGGGGCTGCTTTAGTGGGTAGGCTAACAATCCAAAAATATAAAATGGTCAGAAGTCAGTTTCTCCATTTCTAACCACACTGTACATAATTTCTAGTCTCCTGCTCTAAAGCTAAACATAAACTTCATATTCAAAGGTCAAAATAGCTGTAGTGTATGTGGTATGATAAAACATTCCCTTATTTGTTGCCCAGAAAGTGATGTAGACCACTGTTTTCCTGATGGGGTGTGCTGTAGTCTGCAAGACAAGGTAGAGATCTAGAAGTGGGAACAGGTGAAGTCCTGCTTATAGGGCATGTGAATCCTCACCTGCTTGGTCTGACCTCCAGCAAGTGTGAGGCTGGTGTCACAGACCTAAGGAATGTTAACCATTGCTCATTAAGGGCTGGGAAGAACTTGAGCTCTGAATTCAACCAGGAGATGGGTTTGCTGAATCAAAACAGTGTGCTCTCTAGAAGACTGCAATACTGCCAAGATACGCTACAAGGTAAATCAGCCGCATCAACATTTGTTCAGCGTACAAAAAAAAAAAAAAAAAAAAAAAAAAAAAAAAAAGCAGGTACAATCTGGTTGTAACAGAAAAGACAATTAAAGAGATTAGCCCTGAAAGGAACCAGGTGTTTGAATTAATGATGACTCCAACAGACAATCACCAAAGCAAATGCAAGGGAACTTGATGTGAGATAAATGCAAATCATAGTCACCCAGGTGTCAGTGTGCACACACAATATTAGCTAAAACAGTAGAGCCCTGCAGCACTGGGGAATCAGATACTTCTGGCAAGAGTATGGACTTGTGTGATCACATTGCAAACAGTTCACAAGTCCTGTATGGAGTTAAGCAAGCATTCTCCCACGGCACAGAAATTCTATACAATATACCCCACGGAAACTGAGACAATAAGTAATCTGGTTGGGTATATGCATATTGTCTGCAAGCTGACAAGTATAAAAACATTCATCATCGTTTAATTCGTAATAACATTTAAGGGAATAACACTAACTTTTTTTTTCTTCAGTAGAAGGACTGACTAGATTTAATGAATTCCTTTTTAATAATGCAAAGCAACAAACTTCTGAGCCTGAGAAACGCCGTGCTGGGAGTCAGAAGACAGGCGCATGCACACACGCCGTAATGAAGTGTGCTCCTTTCTAATCTGAGGTGCTGCCGTGTACATATAACTACTGACTCCCTTTTGGAATATTTGAATATGCCTGGATCTTCCCCCAGAAGTGAACTTTGGGGATCATGAAATTACAGATCTTGGTTTTCATTGGTTACATGTGTGTCCGATGTGAGAAATTGTATGCTCAGGGTTTATACATTTCACCATAGGCAAATCATGTATCAAAAGTCTATAGAATTCTTTCTTTCAGCATCATACTAGCTTCTAGCCAGTGTGATAGTGTGAGAAAAAAAATAAATAAAAGGTGTAATGAATGAGATGAAGGAAATAGACTGTCACTCTTTGAATTTGCCATAATTATGAGCCTAGAAAGGAAAGAAGATATAATCATAGCAGAATTAACACGGATTTGTCAGAGTTATACTTAATTATTACATAGGCATATGCATTTATGCAATACATATGCCTAATTTTCTAAGTGATGGCATTTCTATAGACACAAAACATACTAGTTATGATTGCCTGCACTAGGCCTGCATAAGAGTTACCAGCAGTATATTGTAAACATGGGGAAGTTTACATGGGGAGAATGTAATCATTACAACGACAGATTGGCTTGGATGGACAGGGACCCTGGCACCCGGGAGCTACAAAATACTGAGTGTTACAGCTCTGATGGGAAGGTATTCTGGCACTTGGGAGCCAAAGAATACCACACACAGCAGTGCGTGCGGCAGCTTACAGCCCTGCTTCAGGGAAAGGCTGCAGGGGAGGGCTTCCCTGGGGAAGTTGTTACAGTTCCACTCAGGTCCCCCTGTAAGACCCTCAGAATGAGGACTCTCCCAGTTTCGGTTGGTACCCCCAAGAACTCAATGTCCAGTCCAGTTGCTGCAACACGCAAGAGGCTTTAATGAACAGGAAACATTTGCGCAAAAGGGCTCCTCCAGCACGCAGGCTAGAGAGAAGCACCATTCCCCCACCCCCCACCCCCCGCCGGGCACAGGTGTTTTTAAAGGCAAAACCCACAAGCTTAGGGAGAGGGTGTCCATTGAGTACTTGACCCTTTGAGGCCAGATGGCCTCGCTATTAGGGTCAATAGACCTTAGGGCCTCAGGGTGTGCTAATTAATCTTGTCTGGGCAAACCGGAGGTACAGTTATCTCTTTGTTTCTTAAGGACCCTATTCACCACCTGCTGACTCACAAGAAAGGAGTTAGCTTTCATTTCAAGTGGGGGTTTCTTTAACTTTACTTTTTTGTCTTTCACCCCCACCCCCAAAGTATAATGACTCCACTTGCCTAGGGGAAGGTTTTCCCAGTGAGAGTGTTACAGCCCTGCCCGGCTCATTCAGCTCTGCTCTGCTTCCAGAGAAAAGTTGTTAGCTTCTCTCCTTCCTCTGCTCCATTCCTGCTAAGGAAGGTCTCACCCAAACCTCACTCAAGAGATTTATTGAGAGGGAAGAATCCTGTGCCTGGGTGGCAGAGGACAGCTGGGCAGGCTGAACAGTCACCAAGCTGAACAGACACAGGGTTGTATATAGAGCTTCTTCGGGCAGAGTTTTATCCAGGGAGATTCCCAGGGTGGCGATTGGTCAGATTTCAGTCCCTGAGCTCAGATTGGCTCTAGATCTCGTGCTCAGGGATTGGTTGGTTTTCTGCTCAGGTTCAGGGTCAGATTTGGCTCTGGTTTCCAGGGCCAAAGTGTGTTTCATTCACTGGTCTAGTTTCCACAGATAAGTTGCTCTGCTCTGATTTCTTCTGAGCTTTTCTGTTTGGGTTATGATATTCCTATGAGTTTTCATGTCTTTTTCGTTTGTTTTTACCTGCGGCTTGTTGTTGCCATTATACTTGGTAGATTCTTGGTCATTTTTACTTTATTCATTCTGTTCCATATTTTCCCCTTTCTTCCTATAGCGCACCGATTAAACATATCCTAGACTTTCTAAGTTGTCTCAACTCTTTCAACATTCTTTTATGTCTTTATTTCATTTATTTTCATAATTTCATATCAAATTTCTTCCCACAGCAAGTCAAGCCCAGTCTCCTGGTGAACTTCTGGGATTTTTTTTTTTTTAACTTTCCTAAAATGTCTGGCTCTTCTTGGACATTTTTCTTTTCTTTTCTTTTCTTTTTTTTTCTGCTTTTTCTCTTACTCCCTTACACTATTCATCAAGGGCATTTCGAAGTTATTATCTGATGATTCCAAGGTTTGCTTGCAGCTGTCTGGCAAGCCAGCCTGTCGTCTTTGTACACACCAGTCTTGGTGTTGGTGTGCCTTGTAACTTTTAGTTTGTTTATTTAAAGCCACTCATAATGGATTTCATAATAGAAAAAGAAATACGAGACTTCAGTGGGCCATCTTGTGGCAAGCTGGGATGTATTAGTAACTCCTGAAAGTGGAGATTCTAGGTACTCAGGTTCATCCTTTGGTGGATCTCCATGGTGTCTGGTTTCCCATGAACTCTACCCAGGTAGAGTTTGAGTCTTAGGACTCTAAGCTGTGATGAACTGGCTTTGTTTTGGGTCCCTGTTAAACCCGTGCATGGGTGTAATTGTGGCAGAAGGAAGCTTTTCTTAGTTTTGGTGGGTTGCTGGGCTATGTCCTCCACGAGTGTGCCTAGCTGTGGTGGACCCAGGGTCTGGGCCAGGCATGTACTTCTTGGTGTAAACAGGCTCAGTCCAGTCCTTTCCTGGGACAGGAGACCTCTGCTGCAGAGGTTTCCCTGTGTGTTTCAATAGAGTTAACTCTCTTCTCTCTTTGCCAGAAACTTTCTTGGCTTTTAACGTGAGAAGCTGCTTGGCTTCTGGGAGGTAAAAACCACGGAAGTGTGAGCCCCTCCCAAGGCCTATATCCCAGGGGTCTCATCTCAGCTGGCTGATGCTTTGCTTCCAGAAATTCATCAAAGTTAACATGGACTCGTCCTGCTAGGTCATGGCTCCCGAGGCTTCCAGAGCCCGTCTCCATGTTACACTCAGAACACTTGCCTCTACAGGCTTCATGGCCATGATATCTCCTCGGAAAGAATTAACAGAAGGTTTGTTTCTAATTAGGTTAAAAGCATCTTGTTTCCCACGTTCTAAATGATAAGTGGCACTTGGGCGGAACATATCTGCACACCCCATCTAAGCAAGAGCTTGTACCCACGTATAGAGAGCATATCTGAAATTGAACAGTAAAAAAACAAGCAGACTAATTAAGGGTAGATACCTAAGAGACACTTCACCCAAGAGTATAGTAGCCTCTGTCATTAACCTCAGGGACATGCCCACTGAGAAAGTGCTGCACACGATGGCCGCAGTGAGTACTGGCCACAAGGTGTGGTAACGGATCACTCATGCACACTTAATGGACATGTGGAAGGAACAGCTGCTTGGAAACAGCCTGAGAGTTTCTTGAGATAGTTAAACAAGCCCGCCCAATGACGGGTTGTTTCCACCACTTGGTATTTTCCCAAGGGAGATGCAAGCATGTGCCTTGGCAAAGATTTGTATGAGAACACTAGCAGAAGCTTGATCGTGGAGAGGCAGGGATTGAAAAAGATGTGACTTGTTGTTGTTGTTAAAAAGTGAAAGGATAAACCGTGTGGAATGCCCTCATGACTGGATGCCGCGCGGTGGTAAAAGCGCAAGGCCAATGCTCCATGGTGCGGCATGGATGAACCCAGTCGTCTATGCCGAGAGCAAAGCCAGACAAAGTATCGTGCGATCATGATTTCATTCACACAAGATTGTAGAATAACGAGCTAATCTATAGTGGCAGGAAGTAGACGAATCTTTTTCTAAGGATCCATGGCAAGAGCTGCTTAAGAGGGGGAGGTGATGGGTTTGACCATAGTCTTAGAGATGGCTTCCCAGTTGGATTGCTAAGTATTTGTCAAATTATACATCTTAATATGTGCTGTTTATTTTTTAACTATGTATGGAAAAGATTTAACGTTAAAACTAACAAAAGTTCTCATTATATAACTCAGTGTATACCAAGTTCCAGAAAGCAGAAAGTGATCTATAGCGACACAGAAAATCCCTGTTTGCTGGGCTTCCGCTGGGGGTGGTCTGAGTGCAAACAGGATTCCTGAGAATCTTTGGGGTGGTGAAGTGTTTGTGGAATGTGCAACTGAAATTTGGGAATCTTCAGCATACCTAAAGTATATTACAAGATGCCTCACTCAAAATGTCAAGTATAATTCTGATCCTTGCCCCTCCAAGTTATTCTTTCAATATGGAGAATTCAAAAGAAATGAGTGAAGACAGCTAAACTGTCAAGTGTATTCACTTACGTATTTATTTTTGGTTGAGGAACCAGTCTTATGATCACGTATTTGTATCTGCATTGGAGAAATGTTCGTAAGTGTGTGGGATTATGGGGATCTTCCCTTTCTGTCGGAAACTGTACCTTAGTGAGTACAGAAAGTGTTTAGGCTTCAGAGAAATTCATGGGACCAGAGTGTGTGCTTTGCTGCAAGAGTCTGACCCCAGGCACCTATTTCTAATCACTGCCCTGAAGAGAATGAATTAGAACCATCTGATTTGGTTATATCTGTAGAACGTTTGTACGAGCAACTCCTTTGAATGTCCCAATTGTTTCTTTTTAGAATCATTTGGTAATAATTCCTCCCCCCCTTTAACAGTTTAAATGTCACACTCGGATCTCGGATGAGTAATGTAAAAGATTTGAGCATATACAATAGCCATGTGTAATGGCCGGAAACATCCCATTATACTCTTCCCAGGCTGCTCCCGCCCAAGAGAGGATATGGGTGGTTTTAATTATTTGTTGAAGAACACAAGCCTATAAAATATTAGCTATGATGAAATGGAGAGAATATTTTGAGGCAGCTACAGACAAAACGCTGCTGTCCAGAAGATGAAAGGAAGGATGGATGAGTCACCTTGCGTAGGGAGAGCCACCCCCATTTCCCAAGTGGGGAGCTCATCATCTCCTAGGCAATTGCACAATGGCATAGCGGCTCCCACGGTCCCCTGGGGCCCTGGGTGAGCTCACGGTCCACACTGTGTTGTACCGGGCAATGCTTGGTGCCAGGTGACCCAAACCTAGGAAAGTCCGGACTGTCGGAAACCATTTCCAGAGTTAACTGCGCTGCTCACCATGGAGAGGATACAGTGCTGGGGTCTCTATAAATATTAATGAGCTAATCGAAGCACATAACTGTGCTTCATGACACAGTGTAATTATGGGACACCTAGAGGTACATGAACAGGCTATTTTTTATGTAGGCTTTTGAGGTATACTGTCCAAATGAAGAAGTGAAATGTTAGAAAAAAAGGAAGGTGACGTGTGTGTGTGTGTGTGTGTGTGTGTGTGTGTGTGTGTGTGTGTGTTATGTGTGAAGATGAGGCCATGAATTCATTCTTTAACAGCCCATTCCCCTCCTGCAATGACAAAGGAATTGAGCAGTGGCATCAAAGGGTATAGGACTTGGAGCAAAAGCAAGCAGGCAAACCCTAAATGCAGAGGAGGCTGCACCTGGAAGTGAGGCTTCTGTGGGCTGATCACCAGACGGAAACAGCTGTAAAGGTAATATGCAGAAGTCTTGAAGACAGAATAGAGGAGACATGTGTCCCAGGAGCCTACAATCTACACTGTGAAAACTCTTTTTACGTTTCTCTTGTTGTTTTGCTTTGTTCAAAGTTTGTTAGCCTTGAGCTGACCAAGAGCTCCCCCCGTGGGCACTCTTTGCTGTCTGCCCCCAATTCTTAAATGGGGGCAGGGCAGGAACTCTGCTGGAGATAGCAGAAGGGTATGGTTTTGACTTCCCTGTGGGCTGTATACTTCTGTGGCCGCCCTCAATTCTCTCTTCTTTTCCCCTTCGTTCACCCACTCAGCTGCCCTCTACTCATGCTCATCCTGCCTTGCTGGTGATCACCTGGGTCATTATGTGGACCCAGGAGTTGTGAAATTTGTGTTTTTCTCTTCTTTTTTGCAGAGGATCTCACCATAGCCAAGGCTGGCCCCAAGATATGACAAATCCTCCTGTCTAAGCCTCTGCTCTGAAGTGCTTGGACTGTGGATAGGAGCTACCTTGCCTAGATGTTGCATTTCATTTTGGTGTTCCTCTAGTGCTAGTATCTGGAAGTGAAGCAATAATCACTTTTGAATAATTAACACAAGAGTCAAATGCAGATGCCGTATGTGTCAAACGGGTGCTGGAGAGTCTGCCACCCCTTCCTCACTAAGTGGCACCTTCCAGAAGTAGTCTTCGTTCTGGGTGTGCCTCTCACCAGGGGTCTCTGTTGTACCTGTTCTCGGTAGTTCTTACAGGTGGCTTCAACACTGTAGTTTGCTCTTAAAGGCAGTCTGATGAGAGTCTAGTGTGTATTTCCCACCTGGGGGCTAAATAATTAAACAGCCCAATCAATTATTGAACACCAGGCCTATATGATTCAAAGCAGGGATTCCAGATCCCATGTCATGCCCTGGATAGTAGAGAAACCAAATGCATATTTCCTCTGATGGCCTTGTGTTTGGGGCCATGTTGCTTGGAATGGGTAAAAGGCAACTGGGCTCTGCCTGGCTGGATATAAGATCTCCAGAGAACAGGAGCTGCTGTTTCTGGTACCCTTTGCTCACAAACAAGAAAAACAAACAAACAAGCAAGCAAAAAAGCTTCTATTTCAGTCACAAAACGAGGGTGACATTCACACTGCACATTTAGAAAACATGCAAGATGTGCTTGGCTGCGGTCACAGGATTCTTCATTTTTCGGTGATTATTGGATAGTGAGTACCCTAAAGACCAAGGAAAACTTGGGAAACAGAGCTCATAAGCAAATTAACCTGAAATAAATGTGTTCGTTTTTAAACCCTTGGCACACAGAGAAAGTTGCGATGCCTGCCAGTTATTGGCTCTCAAGATGTCATGCCGTGGGGGGGGGGGATACTCAAGCTAGCTGTCACTTATGTCTCACATGCCGGTGTGTGGATTGGAAAATGGCCTCCGTGGTGGATAAAGTTGGCTGTAGGGCAGGGGAGCAGGGAAAATGGAAGCCCACCCAGGAAGGACGCTACCAGAAGGGGTCAGCCTCTGGGGACTTCTCCAGCACCTGCCCTCACCATCTGTAGAAACAGTGGGCTTAAGACATTTGAGACATGACAGCATCTTCCAGCCTTCTGCTGTGCAACCCAGAATGCAGGAGGCAGGTAACGTCAGCCTCTCTGCACCATGGTCCCTGGCCCATTCTGTCCTTCGCTGCCTGTACTTTCTGTACTCATGACTCCTTCACACGGAGTCATGTGTGCATACACGTGACCTCTATCTGTTCTCTGCTCATGGTATGCACATCCCAAAGAGGACACCTACTACAGAACTCTGCCCACACCATGAGCAACTGAGGTCTCGGAGACCCGGGCAGGGGACTTTGAGACTCCATGGGGCCTTGACAGAAAATTGGAGGTTTATAACATTTTCCCTCCATGATGGTCCTAGAAACAATAGCTTTCTTTCTTCTGGAATGCAGATGGTATCATGGGCAAATCCATTCTGTGTCTCTGGTTAGAGATATGTCCATTGTGCTATGATCTCTGGAACTTGAGACTGTCACCTTACATTGCAAAAGAGGCTTGATGTGGTGGCAGGATACACAGCCTCTGGACAGATAGGTGATTGATTCTTCATGTCTATGTGGGTGATAGATGCAGTGTGGCTTGTTATAAATGGGAGGTAGAGGGTATTCCACAGCACCAAAGAGGCTGCTCGCCACTGAGCAGAAGCCAGACTCTGGAGTAGAGGATAGGGAAGAGACTATATGGGAGTCACAGGGCAGAGAATCTGGGGGAGGTGAGGGCATGGCTTCCTGTTGTCCCAAAGTAGTCGACCTCTGTTAAGGAAATCTCAGACTGAATTCCACGGTCATGAAAACAAACAAGGGAATGTGTGTTGAGGTCCTCTGAGTTTGTGACGATAGAAACTGTCCCAGTGGATGAAGGGTCTAAGTGAGGGCAGCAACTCCCAGCTACCTCCACAGGCACTTGCCATGTTGCTAAGAGAGTCTGATTCTGAGAGGTAAGTGAACACATGGTGTCGCCTTCCAGAAAGTCCTCGTAAGGAGGGGGGCTTGTCCTCTGCTCCCACACATCCTCCTCCTGGTTACAGCCATCCTGGACCAAGAGCCACATTTTGAAGTTGAGTATACTATGCAGGGCCGGGCCAACCAAGCAGAGTAGCCTGGGGGGAAGGACACTTCAGAGCAGGAGCCTACACAATATCTAACCAGAGGGAAAAGGGACTCTTCCGTTTCAGACATGTTGGGTGGGTCTCTGTCAATCGGTCTCAATCACAGCAAACAAAGGGATCAATTGCTATAAATACAGGCCTGGTTCTGTCTCTCCCAGGTGGACAAGAGAGTCTATTTGTGCTCACTGAACTCTTTACCACGATGTTGACAGTAGACGATGGGTGTGAGGGACAAGTCTAATGTTCTTAGCTCACAGGATGTTGTAATGTTTAGCTAATACCTTTTCCAAGACTAAACTCTAAAGGTGGCTTGCCTTTGAGGATACTTTTGGCCATGTCTCTCTGAGGGGAATGTCCAGGCGTTGGGATCAGAAGGGCAGAGAGGTGAATGAATTGCATGCCCGTGAATGACGTGGACCTGGGTATGCATACTTTTCTGCCATTCTTCCTGCCAGCTACAAGGCTACTATTTAATGTACACGTTCTCTAGTGCTCTGTTTGTCTGACTCTCAAGGACAGGTGTCTTCTGCGCGGAGGATTCTGAGCCCCCCCCCCCCCGTATTCTCAGATCAGTGTTTAGAGTGTTCCGATGTGGAAGCCTGATGTCCCCGCCTTGCTGGGACCTCCAGATGTGCGGCTACTTGACTTCATGTAATTCCCAATGGCACCCTAAAATGTAGCCGTGGGGAGAGTCATAAAGTTTAAGCCTTGTCCAGTCTTGTTTTCCCTTCTGTTTATGAGAGAAAACTTCTGGTTGTTTTTGGAGTTGGCTTCCTCATGTCTCTGTCCCCAAGGGGGCCTGAAAAGGTGGAGATTCTAGGCTTGGATTCTGGCCTGGGTGTCCAGCCCACAATATTCTTGCTTAGAGTGAAAGATTAAAGCTGACACTTGACTGCTGGTGAAAACAGACCTCCTGAAAATTAATTGTTAGAATTAAAAGCAGTGTCTGATTCTGTGTAGTCTGCCACCCTGCACTGAGGGGGCTGGCTGGTGGGCAGCCCCAGAAGCAGATCTGGATGGTTCGCCCCACACAGAAGGAAGCGCACGAGCTGGGAGTAGATCTTGACATCTGCCCGTGCCTTCTGTTATTCACGGAAGCCAGGAAGAGGCAGGTCTTTTCCCTCTTCTTGGTATCTTGGCCACTTTACTTCTAGGCCCTGCCCAAACCTACAAGTACAGAGAAGGGTGATTGAGATAAACATTAGGGAAAGAAAAATAAAAGCTACGGCGGGCTTGAACTTGGTATGGAATTTTAACTCAAATCTTCCATCAGCACTGTTTCAACAGGTTTGATGGCTGCCTTGGGGAGGACCATGGCCTCTCTTCTCTGGAGCACTCTCAGTGTCCGTGGGAGGGTGAGTCCCAATGCATAGACTCACTGCCATGAACTGATGGCCCTTTTCAGAAATCCACAGAAGGGGCACATGTTTCTAATCAGGTTTGATCTTTTTGTTTGTTTTTGTTTTTTTGAGACAGGTCTCACTATGTACCTTTGGCTGTCCTGGAATTGATTTTGCAGACCAGGCTGGCCTTTTACTCATAAAGATTTGCCTGCTTCTACCTCTTGAATGCTGTGATTAAAGGTGTGGGTCACCACACCCAGAAACACCGAGTACCCCAACTACTGTAATATTCCTATTGTAGCTTTGGGTCCAGTAAAACTACTAAAATAGTTAAATGTTTTCTTTTCTTCCCTTTTAAGATTAGGGAGTGGAGTAGAGCACAATATAGTTTGGAACCAAATCACTTAGTGACAGAATTTTCCAAGTCTTCATTTAAAGAAGCACATGTTGTAGTCAGGTTGGTGGGAAAAGTGGGTGCCTGGTTGTCACCTAAGCCCTGGGTGTCTCGTAGTATCACTTTCTACATGGATGCTCAAGTCTAAGGGCTTGGGGCAGGGTGTTTCTCCACCCGGAGTGTTTCTCTTCACAACTTTGTCCTGTGACTTCTCACCTCCTCCTCTCCAGGAGCTTCTATGTGTTGACTCAGTACAGAGCACCTTGGGCTCCATCACCTTGGGCTCCATCACCTTGGGCACCATCATCTTGGGCACCATCACTTTGGGCTCCATCACCTTGGGCACCATCATCTTGGGTGCCATCACCTTGGGTGCCATCATCCTGGGCTCCACCATCACCATGTGCTCCATCACCTTGGGCTCCATCACCTTGAGCGCCATCATCCTGGGCACCATCATCTTGGGCACCATCACCTTGGGTGCCATTACCTTGCGCTCCACCACAGCTGTGTAGTCTTCCTGGGTCTGTGACAGGGAGGAGGGGGCTCAGCTCAGCAGCTCTCACACCCTTTGTTTTTGGTGCCCAGAATCTGAAGCATCGTGCCTCATATCACCTGGCTTTCCCGTATATTTCATATAGGCCACTGTGCCTGGTAGTCTTGAATTTTCTCTGGGCTGGAAAGAAACCTTTCTGTTTCTCCTGTTTATGACAGAAAATTGATAGCCTCTCGGACAGCTTCTGTGGGAAAAGAAATAGCTCTCACTAGCGGACACAAGACTGCAATGCCGCTTCCAGACATCTTTTCCTGGCCAGCTTTGGACTCCAGGGTTGGGCATATGGCCCACTGACTTCCACATCGCTTCTCAGGAGGAGTCTAGTTAGGGCTGGCTCTGCTCTAGCCTTGGGTGTGGGGTGGGGTCCCTATGAACCTAAGAGGAACATCTGATCAAAGAGTGGCTATCTATCATCACAGTAAATGCAAAATAAATGAGAAAGGCCCGGCAAAGCACTCAGGTGTCAGCAAGCCCCATGCAGGTGTGCGGGGGTAGGCACTGACAGGCCTTCAGAATCGGCTTCCGATCCTCTGCTTTGTTGCCTAATTTTATAGACAGCTTTGGCTCATGGTTGATGAAGCTCTGGAGGCTTTGGAATAGCAGGATGGGCCTGGTTTGGAGAGAGGAAAGCTGCCCATCTTTGAGCACATGATACGTCTTGCTTGACCGAGGAGCTGAGTCACGGCTTTTGCTTCCAGCTTCCTTGCTTTCACATCTACAAGTCTCCAAATTTTAACTTCTTTCCTGACTTCAGCTACTTATTCTGGAGTCCTCTGTGGCTGTAACTCCCAGCTCATGAGTAGTTGAGCCTCTTCCTTGTGCTTGCTCCAGCTGAGTTTCTCTGTCTAGATTTTGCTTAGCCCAGTTGTTGGAAATGCACAAAGTATCCTCCATTTGTCACTCAGCTGCAGAACACAGCTGGACTAGAACATGGGTGATGGTGGACCGCAGTGGATCCTCAGATAGTGAAGCCGTAGATGGCTCTGTTAGACGCCACAACACTCAGTACATAAACATATTATTCTCATTGATGCAGGAACCAGGAAGTCCAGCCATGCCTAGATCACCCTTCTTCCCGAAACCTATCACTCTGCCTCATGGCTATGGCCCATAGTCAGGGTCTGATCTGGGAATGCAGGGAGGAGGGGGCATGGTGGCCTTAGACTGCCAGGCTCACTCTAGTGTTTCTGCACTGGTGCAGGTGTGCTCTATGTCCTTGTCCTGTAGTCATGGAGATAAACAGACAGAAGTCCCCGTGTGGCAAAGCTGAGTCTGGGGATCTGGAGCTCTCTGCAGGCTTGGTTTCTAGGTGATTCTAGTCAGTGACAGTTAATCCAATGGGATCTATGGGCCTCTCCGATGTCCCCGTGGTATTTGTTCTCATCTTTTGAATTCATTAAAGAGAACACTCTGTAAAGCTATGGTTATTTTAAAAAAAAATCACATGTTTTCCATGCTGCAATTTCTACAAAGATGGTAACTGAATGAATATGACAAGCAATACCTCCAGGACCAAAGGGCTCTGTTTAAATGGGCCATAAGATTAGCTCATTTTGCTCTCTCTCATCCATGGAGGTTTCAAGGTGATACTATGAAGAGTGGTTGGCTTCAGATGTGGGCACAGTTTTCACAGCATCTTTCTGACC
The DNA here is from genome assembly GCF_943737965.1 of Phodopus roborovskii. Taxonomy (NCBI): domain Eukaryota; kingdom Metazoa; phylum Chordata; class Mammalia; order Rodentia; family Cricetidae; genus Phodopus; species Phodopus roborovskii. Next base: position 1,420,142 of record NW_026126611.1, read on the forward strand.
CGTGTCCACTGTGCATCCATAAAACACAGTAACCATCATGTTTCCTCCTTTGTTGGGTTTAATCTGGGGGGATGCCCAGATACTCACCAAAGACTCTGGATGAGTCCGAGAGTGCTTCATTCAGTGAGTGGATTCAGCTCTATGGACTTGGAAACAGTGGGCTTTCCCCAGTGTAGTGAGCCCTATCCTGTGTCCTGACCGAATGAACACACAAAAGGTTAAGTGGCTTTGGGGACATCTACTGGCCCTGGGGAGAGAGCTACACATCTCTTCTGGCTCTCCTGCTCACCGAATGAGATCCCAGGACTTGTCAGTCTCTTTAATCACACAGCCCAATTTTATTTTATTTTATTTTTTTTTATGATCCACCTCCTAATACACCCACACACCTCATTGTTTCTGTCTTTCTTGAGATACCTGACTATGTATTCGATTAGCCAAGTACTTTTCAAAAGAATCCGGAGTTGAGGTGAGAACATTGTACCCACGATGTCCTTATGAGTTTGTATGGCTTGCCACATCTGGTAAAACTTGGTCTTATTGAACCCGATGAGTCTGAGAAGAAAGACCTCTTCCATGGTTACGCTTTGTTAAAGGTTACATGTGTGGGGGAATCAGGCTCGCATCTGTGGCGATGACTGGGGTATTTCATAGTCGTTGGAATTCTGCCTTCTCGCCTGACTCATGGGTCCCACAGTGACAAGGTGACGTGTGTGTGTGTGTGTGTGTGTGTGTGTGCGCGCGCGCGCGCGTGCACGCGCACGCGCATGCACTCAGCAAGCAAGCAGGATGCTGAGGCCATTGGCTGGAGCCTTCCACTTGGTCTCCATGTGCAAATTCCTGCCTAATCACAAAAACATTGTGTAAATGTCAGTCACATGAATCTGTTTGTGAAACCCCGGATGCCATGTGCACATTCTCTCGGGACGATGTGGTGAGTGATTCAGCCCCAGATGTACCCAGCACAGGGGACATCGCTAGAATAGCACACTGAGGCCTAGTAAGCAAGGGACATCTTACTGCAGCGTGCTCATGCCATTGTGTGCAGTGGCGGCAGTGGAATCCGGTTATGCTGAGACAGTATCCCCATGCTCAGCGCTGGTGTAGACACCCTGGAGTCCCCTTTCTATGGTGTCAGAGAATGGCAGCTGGAAGGATTTGGAAAACCAAACACACTAGTGAAATACCAGACAATGTTTCAGTTCTGGGCAGCTGAGCTCTAGCTTCCTGGGCAAACTACACTCTGGAAATGAGTAGGGATGGTTTTGCTCAGAGCAGAGATGGTGTGGCCACCCCCTCCCCCAGGGGGCGGGGCAGTAGCAGAAGTGTTTGCAGTGAGTGATAACTCCCTTATGTTATGCAGCTCAGGCTGCGTATAACACAAGTTCTAATAGATCTTAATAACGGAAACCCAGGGTCAGATACAGGGGAAAGATCAGAGAGACGAAGGAGCAAGCCACAGCCACCTTACCTCCTCAAGGTCCCAGCTGAAAAGAAACTGAGCTCCTCTCTCCTTACCACTTCCTCTCTCCACCCATCCACCAGGCCATCTCACTTCCTGTCTGCCTGTGCAGACCTCCAGACCTCTATGGTTAACCAGTGGCTAGCTCTGCCCTCTGATCTTCAGGCAAACTCTGTTTGTTAAAGTACAAACAAGATATCCCTACAGCTGCTTGGTTTCTGTCTTCCGGGAAAAAAGGATGTTGCCATAATTCCACATGAAATGCCCAACTGCTGAAATACCCCATGTGTGTGTTGCTCTCTACCTTTCTTACTTTCCATGTTCTCGCTTGCTTGTCTTGTCCCAACTCTAGATGCTCTCTAGACACACAGGTGGCCCAGAGTCCAGGCCAGTTCCATGCTAGAGCTTGTCCTGATCAAGTAGGGTGGCAGCTGTGGACCTCTCTGCCTCCCTCTCCTGGGGCCACTTTGCTTGTAGACCCATGATTCTACATACCCCACTTTTATGTTGTCTCTTGAGCTCCAGACCCTTCTGTGTTTGTCCCCTCCACTCATACCTTCTCTTGTCATTACTCTTTTGCACAGGGTATAACCCTGCTCCAGTCCTCCCCCCCCCCAGCACGTGGCTGACGTCACTAAGTGATCTCCCAGCCTTCCTTGCTACCCTACCTTCTTCGGGTACTCCACCGGCTCACTACAGGATCTGATTCCCAAGAACTGTATTTCTCTGAGTTCCTATGTGCTGTCTCCACCGCTGGGCCACATCTCCAACCTCCATCTTCCCTGCCCCAGTTTCCTCTCCTTGCACTTGCTCAGCTGTGGCCCCAAGGACGGCCATCACTGGTATGGTCATTCTCACAACATCTCATGACTCAAGGATGGTGGTTAGTGTTGGAAGAGCCAACAGTCAAGTGAAACCGTGTAGTTGTTGACAGAGGAGAGCTAGAAAGGACACAGGCTGTTTCCTACATGTCTTGCTTGAGTCTCTGGGATTCTCAGTTCACAGATAAAGGTGGATTTTGGATTTTGAGCTTGTAGATGTTAGATTTTGACTTCTGGTTTTCAGTACTGTGACTAGAACTAGAGACCATCATATTAGGTGAAATCTTTCTGCCAGAGGCAGAGATTTCAATACCATAGTTTTCCTTGTAGGTGGAACCTAGATCTCACACACACACACACACACACACACACACACACACACACACACACACCGGGACAGACAGGAAAGGGTGTAGCAGTGAATATGCTTGAAGTATATAATACATTAGGGTGGACGTGAAACCTGGCACCTTGCTCATTCAACACAGGCCAATGAAAGGTTTTAAGGAGGAGTCAGAAACTCGAAAGTCATCTCACAACTTTAGGGAGTGGAAGTTTCCAAAAACGCCGTCTTCAGATTTCCACTCCTTACTTTGGATTCCCTTCATGGTTATTCAGAAGACCTGAGAGACAGTGCCTCTCAGTTCTTCAGGCATCTTTGCACTTTAGTTATTGTGGCTAAACACCTACTCCAGGACTAGGAGAAAGGACACTCAAAAACATTCTTGTAACTGGGGACACATGCATCTGCCTTGGAGGAGCACTGTGGCATATTTTTTGTAAGACTCGATATCACCAAGGTTCCCTGTGATGCTTCGTATGGCATTCTATATAATCCGTTGGGATCCAGAGTACCCTGGGAGGGGCTTAGGTTGTCTCGGCTTGGTCTTTGCAGATCAGGTTAGCAGGTGTCAGTCCAAGAAGGCTTGGGCTTGACTTTCTTAGTTTATGTAAGATGTGATATTTTTATTTATTCACAAATATATATAACAAAGTCCATAAAATAATAAAAAATGAAATGTTTTGTCTAATAAGTGGTCAGACCGTAAGCTTGAAGTGACTGGAACCTTCTGGCAGGAGATGGCCAAAAAATAGCCTCATTCTAAGTGTCCCTATGGCCCTAAGGGTCACCTTTTAAATAGAGGATTCAGAGGAAGATGGTAGATTAGCTGGTGCCCCAGCACTTGTATATATACCAGGAATCCGTGATCTGGGCCTCAGGGTGGCAAGCTTGTTGGGTTCACTGGGCCAAGTAGCTTGGGAATAGCAGCCTGCAGTTGTGAGCAGGAAGCTGCTATGGGCAGGAGTTTTGCATTTGGACAGATGAGCCCAAAGCTAAACAGGTGATTAGTGTCTGCAGGTGATGTTTAAAACCACAGGCAGGGCAATGCGAGAAGACAGGAGGGTGGTGGCTACATCCTGCAGGACAGTTGAGGTCCACACGGAGTCCGGCATGACCTTGTCAGAGAGAAGTCCTATGCCTGTGCCTGGTCAGATCTATCACCCTGCCCATTTCTCCATCATATGTTTCCTGACACAGCAACCAGAGAACTCTGTGTCCTCTCTCTCTTTCCCTCCTCCCTCTCCACCCTTAGTTTTAGATAGTTATTTGAAAAGAAAGAAGTATAGTGTGTCTAAGGCTCAGATAACACTGCGTTTCCTGACTCAACACACCTCACCCGAGGACCAGAACCCATGTTCCAGCCGCATGCCTCAGTCACCTCTTTGCACACTGGGAAATCTTGAGTTGGCTTCAATGGTCACTAGACCAGCCATTCTAGTGTAGTTCCTTTGGCTGGAACCTGCACAGAGCCATCCAGGTCCACAGACAATGGTCCACACAGACTTGGGCTGGGGACAGAGTGCTGTGATCTTGCTTTGGTATGAGTACCTAGCAGCTCATGGGTATAGTCTTCCTCATCTCCCTGGCAATGGCTTCTTGGTGTACCTGTTGCACTGGAAGCAAAGGCCAAGTTTGGTGACAGAGCATGACAAGCTGGCTTATGGGCTGGGCAGAGCTGTCTTCTCATCTCGTCCCATGTAATACTGCTCCCCTGCTCCAGGAGGGGGCTCTCCTTTACTCTGATGCAAACAGAGAATGTTGTGGAACTTGATTCATAGGGAGAGGAGGCAGCTCTATCCTGTTCCCACCCTAGAGCCTCCTGGGGGAGTTTTCTTCCTTTTGATACCAACCTTGGGTGCTCACACTGGATTACTGTTCTTTTCTCTGCTTGTTAGAGGGGAGTCGGTTCCCGTAACTCCCTCCCAGAGGAGGGACAGGAGCCTGCTGCTTACTCACTAAGCTGAGGACACACTAAGAGGAAACAGATGTCTGGAGCTGTGACTTTGCAGCCCAGCAGCTTTTGGACTTATTGTCCACAGACCTTTGAGTGCCAGGACCTGTGGGGACATCCCCAAGACTCTGTGTCAGCAGATGGGGATTGTCTCAGGCTCTTGACACCTCCTCATTGCATAGGAAGGAAGGCAACAGTCATTATCTCTGGCGCCCACTGACATGGTCCTTTTGGCCTGGGACCCTGGGGTCCTTAGGTCAAGTGCTGGGCAGTTAATCTCTCTCCGTTTGGCACTGTCCACACTTTACTGACTCAAAGCTTATTCAGAAACAAGGGGCCATTCTGCATATTCATTTATAAATCTTTTTGTTCAATCATTTATTAGAAATAATTGGGGTTCTACAACATCTAACTCATACTGAGCCTCCGGATACTAGTGTGCCACTCTGCCCTTGACATTTTGGGGCTCACATCTATCAGTGTCCAAAATCCCCCGAGCCATTTCAATCATAGTCCCTGTTGGTTATCAGATTTGTCCTGTAAATGGGGCCTTAGGATGCTGAGACAAATGGAAGGGGCTCATCTGCCAGCCTCCCTACACATGTATCTTACATTGTTTTGTCTTTTCTGAGACATGACCTCACTAAGGAGCCTAGATTGGCACCGAGTCCATAACCTCTCTGCTTCTGTCTCCAGACTGCCAAGACTAGAGCATCACACTAGCGTGAGACACTGGTTCTCTGTCTTCAGCCTTGGAAATTTCAGTCTAACTTAATTCTGATCCAGTAGCTAGAAAACTCCATTAAGGAGGGTTTGGTGTTGACCAGATACTGACCTGTCCCTGATTATAGGAAGCAACTCCTCGTCAGACTTTGTAACGTACACAGTTCCGTTTGCCCTTTCCCCTTCTGTTCCCCGGTGTGACCTTGTCTATTTCAAGGCCTTTGTGATAATCAGCTGATGGCCAAGTTGTATTCTCAAAGCAGGCCAGGACATATTCTAACCCTATAAGATGGCTTCAAGCATCAGCTGGTACCACTGGCACAGATGTAATGGTTGATACCACCAAGAAGAAGCTCAGTCCCTTGTAATCCTTAATACCCAGTGAGAAACAAATCTGTCCTTTGCTGCTATGGTGCTTGGGCTCTACACCCCAGCTTCCAGAGAGCCCCTGCACAAGTGGGTGAATGGGTGACCTTAGGGCCACACTCCTAGTATCTCTGTACCCTTCCAGGTCCCTTGTTCCTCAAGCACACTCCCGACACTCCAAGTCTAAGCTTGCCCTTCCTCTTATTTGTAGATCCAGAACGACTCTCTGGAAATGTGACCGGAGAACCTGAATCTTCAATTTTGGAATTCCCATGAGTCCAAATGCTCGGCTCCTTCTGCCCACAGTAGCTCCCACCATGTGCTAGCTCCTGCTCACACCGGGCAACATGGATGGTGTGCTTGGGCATGTGGAACCAGAGTTCTTCCCAGTGAAAGCATCTGATGCCATGCTGCTGAGTTTAAGCACTGTGGGCTCCAGGTGAAAAGTAGGCCCCCTTACCCGACCCATACATGTAACTTCATGTTCTAGTCCACATGGACATTCAACTGAGCTGATCACTGGTCAGTTTGTCCCCTGAGAATGCTCTGCCCAGTCTCAGGATTGGGGGGTGGAGCGTGATGGGGAGATAGATGCCCACAGTCCTATCTGCTGTATTTGTCATGTGCACGGTATCCCCGCTACTCTCAAAAGATGAGCTTGGAATGCTTCCCTGTGGACCACAGTTCAGCCACACGTGGGCGTCTGATGCCTGCATTCTGAAAGCACTAATCTGACAGAACTTGTCTTCTGTGGGGATCACACTGACCTTCCGCTCCGGGGCCAGAGTTTGTATGATTAGATTAGCTCATCTTGTCAGCTGGCCAGGACCTTTTGCTTCGTGACCAAGGGCTTCTATCTGTCTTGCCATCACTATAAGGCTTTGTCCTGCTTGAGGAAGTTCTCACAGCAGGGGTGTATAGGTAGGGTCCTTTCTCCAACCTCTCCCCGCTCACTGACCTGTTCTCTGCCTCTTCTTGCCTGCCATTAAGTCATCACCACGGGCTACGCCGCCGCTTCTCCTTCTGGAGCTGGACGGAGACAGTGTAGGTCAGTGGGAACTGTCCTCTGTGGTGGGAATTCCCACCTGCTGGTTGTGTCGCACTTACAGGGCTGGCTTTTAAACAGTATCTGTAATACAGAGACGGAGACGGAGACGAAGACGGAGACGAGGCATCTGTGAGGTGATAGCATTATGAGAGGGGTCTGTTTGCTAGGTGAGGGTTAAATGAGAGGAGTCTGAAGTCAGGTTCCTTCGACTAGGCCAGGCTCTGGCCAGAAGAGGGCAGACTTGAGGGTCTGCTTCTAGGGTCAGAGACACATAGCTTCAAACACTCAGGTTGGCGGCTTATTGACCTCTGGTTCCTTGCAGCTGCTATAGGAGAAGCAATCAGAACCATCTAATGTTACAGCTCTCAAACCCTCTCTGTTGTGAACGATGGTTCCTAATGGCATCAAGGGTCACAGTCCTTAAGCCTTGGATGTCAAGGATGTCAGGACCCTCGGCCTTAAGACTAGCAATCCTTCCAGGAGTGGAGCTCCAGGTTTCTTTGTAATCCTCTTTATCGCTATACTGTTCTCTGACATCTCTGGCCACACAAGCTGTGGCCCCAGCCACTCTCTGGAACTTCTGCCACTGTTATTGTTGCCATTTTTCCGTGTCCCCTTCTTCATGTTATCTCAGAGCAGGCTGCTCTACTTGTGATAGAATCAGAAGTAAGCAAAGGCAAGACTGTTGGAAGGATAATTTTACTGGGCCCAATGTTTCAGTTCCAGGAGTAACATTGAAGGGTGTCCTCCACTTGGCTTGAAAAGCGAACCTGCTCGTGTAAACAGAAAGGGACGCGGCAAGGGTATCTGGATCAGTCACAGCACAGCTGTCCATGAAAATGAAAGATAAGTGTTGTACCAATCACAGCCCTTCTGTTGGGCCACCAGGGAAAGTTCTTTCCTCTGGTCTAGATGAATATAACTGCAGGGTCATCTAGAGTTTATTACTGTAGTCTTCCTGGCGTGTCCGTGGCTGGAGCATGTCTTCAGCAATGATTGGATTGATCCTCTGAGACTGCCAGAGGGTCCTTAGAAGAGTGTGAAGTGCACAAAGTCACCAACTTGCCGTGTAGGCGGTATGTGTTGGTGTCAGTAAACAGGATGCTTAACTGAGAGTTATCTTCCCAAAGCTGCCAGGTAGAGGGAAAGGCCTGTCAATGGCCACTTTGGGCAGTCCCAGTTACTCATAGAAAGCACGGCGTGTTCGTAGCAAATACCAAAGGCAAGCTTGGTACAGAACCGAAGACCCTGGCTGCATTCAGCTGGGCTTTACGGCGTTCAACACATGCTGCTGCCATGCACGGGTGGCCAGGTCCCTCCCATCGGTATCATGCTTTCACCGGGTTGAAGTTTTTCTCTTCTAATGAGGGCAGAAGGAGTTAGTGAGAGCCGATCTCCTTCAACATGATCTCATCTTAGTTTCATTCTATATGCAAAGCCTGGTCCCGGGAGATTAACATCCATGGGTTCTGGTGGACACAATCCCTCAGACCTTCTCTGTCAACCCCTCTCTGGGACATGTCCCTTCCTCACCCTGTGCATTTCTTGGATGTCTCCCTGCACTTGAGAACCTTCAGCTGTTCCGTCATGTTTCTACTGGCTCTGCTGGTACGTCACACCCCTTCCAAGGACGCCGAGAAGAAACGTATCTGGGAGAGTACCCTTTGTGCTGTAGCCAATGTCACCAGCCCTATAACTTCCTGCCTAGGATAGTCACATGGTCACGGCTGGACTCAGACATCACCCTCAGCAATCTCTCTACCCTAGGCCCTCATTTCAACCCTGATTCCACTACCCCTGTGTCCCTGTGGGGGTGGGGGTAGGGGTGGGGAGGGGGGCTGTTCCCAGCCTTCCAATGTTCCGCCCACACACTGTGGGGGATTCAAAGGTAAAGTCTGTCTATACATCAGCAGCAGCTTGGAGCCCTACAGGCTGAGTAGGCTGGAGACTGTGTGTACCCCCCCCCCCACACCCTATCCCCTCAGCTTAACCTTGTAGTATCTACCGTACAGGGTGTGGATCTATGAACAGTTAGGCACCGCCCCTTCAGGGACCTTGGTGATGCTTTCCTTTCATTTTTGGATCCAAAACTGAAATTTGAATCTGATTATTTTAGTTACAATTAAGACTTTGGTCATCAGCTAAGTGATTCAAAGCAATACATCTTCCTTCAAAGGAGGAAGGCATGCATGTACCATGAGAGGCTAATTTTCCCTGTTTGTGAGCTAGAAACATATTCATTTTAGATTTTCATTATATTTGATTCATTGGTTTGCTTATTTGAGGTATGTGTATATGTTTGCACACATGTACCAAAGCATGTGAGTAGAAGTCAGAGGACAGCTTGTGGGAGTCAGTTTTCTTCTCCCACCGTGTGGGCTCAAAGGATCCAATTTAGGTTGTGAGGCTTCGTAGCAAGCGCTTTTATTCCTGAGTTATGTTGTTGGTCCAGATCATCATCATCATCATCTTCTTCTTCTTCTTCTTCTTCTTCTTCTTCTTCTTCTTCTTCTTCTTCTTCTTCTCCTTCTTCCTCTTCCTCTTATTCTTCCTCTTCTTCTTCTTTTCCTCCTTCTCATCCTCCTCCTCCTCTTTTTCTTCTTTTTTGTTTGTTTTTCAAGACAGGATTTCTCTGTGTAGCCTCGGCTGTCCTGGAACGAGCTCTGTAGACCAGGCTATCCTCAAACGCACAGAGATCCATCCACCTGCCTTCATGGTCCATGTTGATTGTCTTCCTTGCTTGATGACCCTCCTCCTGTTTAGTGGTTGCATCTTGCCTTATCAGTGAACTTGTAGTAGTGGCCACACCTTTTGGGCGTGGTTTCAGGTGCAGATGTGACCTGTGAAAGGTAGAGGAGGGGCTGGTTCCTGCTCTCTTGGTTTTCAGAGAGCATTGAAAGAGCAGAGACTGCTTCTTTTGGAGTAGGAAGACCTGGGAGCTTATTTACTCTTATCTGTATAAGTCCTTCCCTATTTATCACTTATCTTGGGTCTGGTGAACTCATTTAAACCATGCCTTCAATCTAGCTATCACCCACCTGGGCACTGGCCTTCCTTACTCTTCCTGCACTCATGATCTGTCCCTTCTGACTTTGTTGGTATAAATTGCAGGGTGTGTGTGTGGGGGGGGGCATCAGTTCCTGTCCCTATATTTTCACTGAGTCCCTGACCTGCTCCCACACTATCTTATTAACTATAAAGACTGTTTCTGGCTACAGGATTCCCACTCTGGGGAAAGCTAGCTGTCCCAACAAGACTTGGCTGAGGACTAAGTTCCCTTGGTTGCAGGGCCCTGACTGCACAGAGAAAGTGAGTTTAGATTAAAATATGTTCTTCCAGAAGCAGGGCTACTTCCCAGGGTCAGAGATAAGATGGGTAGGCTCCTCTCTTTTATAGTAACTCCTTTCTGCACATGCCAGAAATCAATTCGTTGAATAGAGTAACTTCTCAGCACAGTGATGAACCGGCAGGCTCTCCCCTGTCTTTCTGGTTGTCACTCACTTGGTTTGGAAAGGCCAGTACCACATGGGGTAATTTGAAACACATTTAAGCACAGAATTGGCTTTTTTCCCCCTCCTCAGCAAAATGGGGAGTCCCAGCCAATCTCGCTGGTTTTATTTATAGCATTTTATTTCCTGAGAGAAGACAGGAAAAGTGAGTCCCTGCCTGCCCCTCTTGTCTGACTCCTCCCCCTCCGGGCCCTGTCTGGAAAGCCTGGGTGGACATGTAGGAGGGGCGTCGGCCCAGAGGGGCTGGATTTGGACTGAGACAGCAGGTACTCTGAGCAAATGGTGAGAGCAGAGGAGGAATTATGACACTCCTTCAAAAGAATGAATTAAACGTGCCTCCGCGTGTGTCTGATTGACAGGCCTCTTGGGGGAAAGGGCGTATAAAGGAGCTGGTCACTGCCCGGAGGCAGGAAAATCTTCTGCTGTCTGCAGCCTCCCTGGCCAGGTCCCTTCTGAGGACAGACTTAGAATACTGACATCGGCCATCATTCATTTTCAAACACACAAGGTACCTTTTTATTTCTAAGGCATTTTATCAGGCTGCGATTTTCCAGAATAGGCTTGTGGTTTGCAGGAGGCTGAAGGGGGAAAACGTGCAGCTGCGCCCTCCCACACTGAGCAGAGCGGTCTCTCTCGCCCAGGTTAGCCCTGCACAGTTAGAGACCCGCCAGGAACAGTCACTGCTTCCTTGGCCGCAGGGTTTCCCACAACGGGATCTCAGTGAGGTGAGGGTTTGCAAAACTTTATTCCTAGGATGCTGGGGGGGGGGGAACAGATTCGACTTCAAAATAAGAAGTTTCTACACTGGAGTTCATTGTGGAGGGGGAAGCAGAGGAAGGATCCCTCGAAAATGTGAAAATAATCAGAGGGCTTACAGCAACCCGAAATCTAAACATTGTTAGCAGCCGAACAAAGTGCTCCTGTCATTATAATGTGCAGTGGGGTGGGCTGGGGGCACTGAAGGGGCTGTTGCAGCTGGTATGCAGGGGCAGCCGAAAGAGACTAGTCTGGTGAGGAGGGAGGAGAGGAGGGCACGGCAACAGGTGTTGAGGGGGCATCGGGTGCACCCAGCAAATGCACTTTCTCTTTGATTGTTCCTGTGAGATGAACCTGTGTAAGACCCATGCAAGTTGTGATAATACCATGTTGCAGAAAACCTCCATGAACACCTACCCACAAGCCTTCCGTGTGGACTTGTGGTAAAGGGGAGAGGCTTGAACTCAGGGGAGTAGTGTGTGCATGAGCCTAGCGCCCATGGAGCTGGGGTTCAATTACCCTGGCTGCCAGGAGGCTTGTTCAGTAGCAGACAGATTCTCTTCACTCCTTTGTTCTGTTTTGGTTTTGGTTAGGCGGCAAGAGGAGACCGCTGATTGTTTGTGGCATTCCTGGTTGATATATTATTATTATTATTATTATTATTATTATTATTATTATTATTATTTTATTATTTTAACCAAAACACAGTTTCATGTACTCTGCTTGCAGAATGCCATTTTGAGATGGAGCTCGCCTTTGCTGGAGCTAGCATCTTGCGACTGTCCTTGACATAAGGTTAAATTTGGGAATGGAGGTTAAAGGGCAGGTGTCCTGCGGTACACGCCTGACTTGGGATTCAAGGGTAGGACAGGCTGCAGCCTTCAGATGTGGACTAAATTGAGATTTTCAACTTTGTCACTGGTCTCAGTTCTGTTCTGAGTACCTGACAAGGTTTACCTTGCTCTTCAATTTTCAGAAAAATGTCATTTCTGGGGCTTGGAGGACTCTTAACACTATTTCCAGAGGGGCCCATTTGGATATTCATTTGCACAGGGCCTCTCTCTAACACCTCAGATAGTCATATATTTTAAGAGTTAGTGTTCTATTTGTTTGTCTGCAAGGAGATGGAGTCAGAGGATGAAAGGATTACCTGGGTGGACAAGCTGATGTGATGTTAAGGGCTCAGGTGGGAGGTTTGCTAGGCTGCCTCCTGCAACATGACCCAGCGCTCAGTAGATGAGCATTGAGCAGTGTTGTGGGAATCAGGACCAGAGCAGAAGACTGGGGATCCTGCCTCATCGCTTTCCCTTGGAGAGGAAACTCTCCCTCTGTGGAGGGCACTGCTTCCAGCTTGTCTAAGTACTCTGGGGATGGGGATTGGTTAGGTGTCCTTGTCAATGAAAATCCATCTAACAGAGATGATGGACTACAGTGTGTGGGTCAGACTCCTTCCTGTCCGACGGATGGGGAGCTTCGACCCGGGCACAGGGAAGCTCACAAGGAGTTAACGGAGCAGGAGCAGAGGAGCCGGGCTTCAAGCCAGGCCTCCTGACTTCTGATCCAGAGTCCAGTGAGCCAACTTAGAATCCCTGAGAACGGAAAAACAGGCCTTCAGGAGACCAGAGAAGAGGGTGAAATGCTCACTGAGCAAAAGCTTCTGCTTGTCCTGAGAAGATGCACCGCTTATTCCTAACTTTGAACTGCAGTTAGTATTGTGTCTAATTAAGGAATGCACAGCTGGTTTGCCCTGGACTTTTACCTAGAACGCCTGTCCAGATTCTTCTCAGCACAGAGCATATTTGCCTGGGTCCAGCTCTCCTGGACTTGTCTTGGCAATTGGTCTATAGCACAGTTCCTCCAGGAGACAATGCTCTGGCATGCCCCCAACCCCATTTACTCTCCCAAAGAGCAAGGGCATAGTCTCAGCCACAGGAACCCCAAGTTGTTATGGTGACCACACAGCAAGAGTGTTTAGAACCCCCTCATCTCCATGTCAGGGAATATTGAGATAAATGTTTATAGTAGTTAGAAGGACCTGGTTGGAAAGGAAGTTTCTCGTCTAGAGTTTTGCTTCCCATGGATACATTTGCTTCTGATTTTTGTGTGAAAACTATTTTATTCCCGCCCCAAAGGTCACGTGTGAGCAAACTTCCCAGTGACGTTCAGCCTGCAGCTGTGTGCTCATCACGCACGAGACTGGTTCTTTCCTGAGTGACACGGTGCAGGCAGGATGCTTTGGGCACTGGCCCTGCTCGCTCTGGGCTTGGGTCCAAGAGCTTATGGTGAGTATGGACATAACCCTTGTCTGTGTTTGCAGTGCGGTTTAGCTGCAGGCAAGAGACCAGCAAGCACCTTGTACCCTGCATCTCATGTGTGAAACTTTCTCAATATGCTCATAAATAAAAAAAAAAAAGTCCCATCAGCTTTTGAGTCTGTATAGCATGTGGAGAGATTGTCTTTTGGAGACGTTAGGAATAGACATGAGCTCACTGTTACTAGTGTTACTGGAGGTTCTTTCCAGCCTGGTCCCTCAGCCGCCTTGCCCCAAATAAGCACACAAAGACTTATATTAATGATTAAACTGTTTGCTGATGGCTAGGGCTTCTTATTGGCTAGGTCTGTCTTAATTATTAACCCATTTCTATAAATCTATGTATTTCCATGTGGTGTAGTCTTGGCTTGCCAGAGAATGCCCGGACCTATTATTATTTTGGCAGCTACATGGCTCCTCTGGCGCCTCTCTACCTAGCTTTCCCAGAATTCTCCTTGTCTCCTAGCCCCGCCTATCTTCCTGCCTCTACTCTATTAGCCAAAATTGTTTTATTCATCAACCAATAAGAGAAATATATATACAGAAGAACACCCCCCCATCAAATTAGTAATAAGGTACGTGTTTCACATAGTTTGGTCTTTTGCTTTATTATAATTTATGAAACAACTTACAGTAAATAAAACTTGGGCTGCCATTTTTAGTAGCAATAGTCACAGATTCTAATTATTTAAATTGTGTTAGTTTCAATATCTTCATTAAAAGGGATAATACCTAATACCTGTGCCCCTGTGAGCAGTAGTTTATTTCGTTTTCAGTTTCTGGGCACCTGACAAGAAGCTATGCTTTTTTTTTTTTTTTAACTTTCTAGTCAGCGTATTCTTTCAGATTATGGATCCCGTTCTAGTGTTGATGAGGTCTGGTGACATTGGCAGCTGGACGGTGACTTCAGACCACTCACTGATAGTCATGAGGTACACCGTTGTAACCCACGGGGCAGACTAGTTATTATACATTGAAGGTATTTCTGTAGAAGTGAGACTATGTCTACACCTTGTGTTCAAGGCTGGATATCATTCTGAGAATGCAGCCTAGGATTTAGTGGACCCTCACATCCCAGAGTTAGAAGTCAAAGGTCTGCTTTGAACAGTCCTCCTCTCCCCCAGTCACACGGTGGAGGGGTGGCTGTGCTCAACCCGAATCTGGGGCAAAGAACAACAGGGATCAGGGGTTGGAATTCAGAGGCCTGGTCTGCAGTGAGATTTGGGCAGGTGTTTATGGAGGAAGGCACAGAAAGGACACTTTCTGTACTGTTGCCCTGGAGAAAGCCAGCCTATAGCATTGCAAGGAGCCTGCTGTGGCTCAGCCTGAATGGGAGATGAGCTCTTCATTTTGTCTCTTGTGAGCCTGATTCCCCTTCAGCCTGTGGGTAACCGCCACCCTGTGGTTCCCTTCCGCAGCTGGTGACCAGGGTGAAGACGCTTCATTTGACCTTTTCAGCATCAGCAACATTAACCGGAAGACCATCGGTGCCAAGCAGTTCCGAGGGCCCGACCCTGGGGTTCCCGCTTACCGTTTTGTGCGTTTTGACTACATCCCCCCAGTGAAGACAGATGACCTCAGCAGGATTGTCGAGCTTGCAAGAAGAAAGGAGGGTTTCTTCCTCACAGCCCAGCTGAAGCAGGACCGCAAGTCTCGGGGCACACTCCTGGTGTTGGAAGGCCCCGGCACCTCCCAGAGGCAGTTTGAGATTGTGTCCAATGGCCCAGGGGATACCTTGGACCTCAACTACTGGGTAGAAGGCACCCAGCACACCAACTCCCTGGAGGATGTGGGCCTGTCTGACTCCCAGTGGAGAAATGTAACTGTGCAGGTGGCCAGTGACACCTACAGCCTGTACGTGGGCTGCGATCTCATTGACAGCGTCACCTTGGAAGAGCCATTCTATGAGCAGCTGGAAGCAGACAGAAGCAGGATGTATGTGGCCAAAGGTGCATCCCGAGAGAGCCACTTCAGGGTATGTGTGCACCAGGGCAGCCGTATGACAGAGCTCTGCTGGAGCACACAGCATGGGGCAAACTCAGTGTAGCTTCTGTGCTGGAAAGGTGTAATCTTGCCTTGGGGAAACGTGTAGCGCTTAATGTGGCACACGTGTGTTGACTCTACACACCCGCGTATACCACATATGCATTCATTCATACCACACGTGCTCACTCGTGAGGCCCCTGTACTTACATGATATGCACACACGTGTACACTCAAGAGTGTGAACTTACCACACAGGCACATTCACACCACGCATCCCCAAATGCAGCTACCACAAGTGTACTTTTGTATAACACACTTGCTCACACAATATGTGAACGCACCACACATTCACACTCATTGCACAAGCAGGCAGGGGCATGCACACCATGCCCACAGACCCGCACACAAGTGCACATTGACACACTTGTGCACACAACACACACTCACACTTGCGCTCACAAAACACAATACTGACATGTGGAATTACATACATACACACACACACACACAAAGGACACGTAAGAAGTTGTACGCACACATGTGCATCACATGTGCATCACACCTCTGCACACATGGCACCTGTGCACACAGTAGCAACGGTGCATATTCATAAGAAGCGTGCACAGAATGCACATCCTTATGTTATGAGAAGCAGGGCTGTGTGGCAGATATGTTGCATGTGGGCCCCTGAGTCGACTGCTGAGGTAGGAACCCGGAACCCCCATGTTCCCAGGAACCCCATATCCTAGCCCTTGCGCTGGGAAAGAAATGATTGGGGCATTAAGGAGGAAATGAGTTCCTCAAAGAAAAGTTGCCGCTTTGTGAGTGTACACCTCCCTGTCCCCTCACTATGGCTAAAGACGTTTGGATCCTTCTAAAACAAAATTTGGAACCTGCAGTGTTGGGGCCACACAGATGCCCCCTCCCGTTACAATGGCTTTCTTGGGGGTTTATTCATCTTTTCCCAGACAGTGGAACCACACTGAGGCTCTGTGTTTTGACCCTCTGTGGTCCATCAATATTGCATCAATATGGCCTCTCAATGCCGGGCAGAGGCCAGCCATGACTCCCTGGTCAGTCCATAACCACAGAGGGCAACCAAAGGTGTATCCTCTAGGTAAAACGCGATGAATGGATTTTCAGCGTATGGTGTTTTATCTTCTGATGAGTATATCCATCCTTCTCTCACCGCAGATTAGGGGACATCTGAACGTTGCTCTCTTGGAGGCATGCACTTATTTGTGGAAACGGACGCTTGTCAAAGCTTAGTTATTTCAGTAAAGGCCGAGATATCTATGCTTTGTCAGGGGCTGCCGTCTGGCCCGTTCATGATACATCACTGGCTCCCTCCTCCTCCTGGTGTGACCCAGGGGCTTCCTTATCTGAACCAGTAGATGTTTCTGAGACTTGAATTACAAACAAGGATGTGGCAATCCAGTTGCACATGAGGAAGTAGCCAGCATGACTACCTGGGGACATATAGGGGACAAAATTCTCCTACCCCTAGGCTTTCTTTATTCTTCTCTAAGGTTAATTTACTCCTAGTTAGAATTCTTTCTGCTAAATCTTTGCATGCATGTGTGTGCATGCGTGTGTGGGGGTGTGTGTGCATGCCTCTGTGTGTGTGTGTGTGTGTGCGCGCGCGCGCGCGCGCGCGTGCGTGCGTGCGTAGTAACAGTTCCAGAGTAGCAGGACTAGGGGAACTGATATAAAGGAACTTCAGACCTAGGGGATGAAGCAGATTCCATGCTATCAGAATCTTCTCTTCCGTGTCTCTAAAGTGTCATCAGTCTCCATGAAGCTCGCGGTTTAGCTAAAGATCTGTCCTCTGTCTCCCTCCAGGGATTGTTGCAGAATGTCCATCTTGTGTTTGCAGATTCTATAGAAGATATTCTAAGCAAGAAGGGCTGTCAACACAGCCAGGGAGGTGGGTGATCTCCAATCCAGGAGTGTTTGTTCTTTCCTTGTGGGTTGCTGCTGGGTCATATCTGTGTGTGTGTGTGTGCCCTGCTGTGGATTTGGGTCAAGTGGGCATGTTTCCTAGCTAGCTTACACTTCTTAGTCCTTGACAATGGCAAACAGTCAAGGATTAATCCTGAATAGATCTTTAAGAATGACAATCCAATTCGATGGGAGGGGGTTCTGGGGAGATAGTCCAGTCCATGGTCAAGACCATCCACACCTCTCATAGCTTCTGAACACATTCTTCTAACATGTAGGTTCCTTCAACAGGAAATACCTTAGATAAGCCAAAGATTTTTTTAAAACAATAAATGGAAATAAGTGCTGAATAAAATCTACTCGTGCTGATAGATGCAATTTAGCATGTGGCCGCCCCAAGAAAGCAAAGAGTTTCATGGGAGCTGGTTTGTAGCTGCAGAGGTGACGGTTCAGGGGCTGTAACCGCACTGACCATACTCTCTCTCCCTCAGCGGAAGTCAACACCATCAGTGAGCATACAGAAACACTCCACCTGAGCCCTCATATCACCACAGACCTGGTGGGCCAGGGTGTGGAGAAGACACAGGAAGTGTGCACTCACTCCTGTGAGGAGCTGAGCAACATGATGAATGAACTGTCTGGGTTGCATGTCATGGTGAACCAGCTGAGCAAGAACCTGGAGAGAGTGGTGAGTGCCTGGCCCAGGGCAGAGGTGGTGAGCCAGGGGAGTGGGGACAGAGGGTAGTCTGTCAGGGAAGTGTCAAGAACCAGTCCTCCAGCCAGCCAGCCAACCAGGCCTCTGAGGACTCCTAGGTCAGTGCCTTGGGGAAACTCTGTTTACAAAGCCACATTAAGAGACTATCCAGGTCAGGCCCCTCAGGACACTGGTCTACCACAAAGTTAGTGAGAGGAAGATAGAGAGATGCAAGGGAATATTGCAAATAACGACACAGCCATGAGACACACGTTCTCCAAGATAAACCTGCACTTCTGGGAAATGCACCTCCCAGACAACAGAAGACATCTGTAAGGAGTAAGGCATCCATGCAGAGGAAGGCATTTTATGTGCAGGGCTGAGTGCTGACAGGAGTAGCCCAGAGGCTTGAGGAATGAATGAATGTCTCAACCTTAGTGCCTCAAAGTGTGTGGAAGCAGGGGACAGGGTCACACACTCCAGAGTGTGCTTTGTGGCCTTTGACGAGGGAGATGAGAGGTGCAGTCTCTCCTGGCTGCAGCGCCCTGGGATGCCCATGGAATTGTGGGAAACAGAGAGAGAAAGGGGCTGGGAGAGCTCCATGCAAACACTTCCTGGTAGGCTCCACTACCGCCAGGGGAGAAAGTCCCACGCTAAGGCCTGTGCAGAGGACTCTGCAGGGCTGTCTTTTGGGCAGAGGTTTCTCCTGCTTCAGTTTGCCCCTTACTAGGGGTCCCTGGGTGGCATCATTTAATTCACTGCTATTCTGGGGATTGCTGAGGCCCAGTGCACAATGGCGGTCCTGGCTGGCCACAGTGGAGCACAGAAGAGGCAGGGGTTGAGCATGGGGCCTGGCAGCTTCCCTACAACTGTAATGTATATTCCATTATTGCTCCACTCAAGGTCAGAGGTCAAGGAAAATCACGTGAGCCCCTGAGGCTGTACAAAGCCACAGAGGTGGTGTGTTTCTGAAGGTTCGGGATGGACACTCATCTGATCCCCAAGGCCTGTTTCACCCCAAGTTCAGACATTGTACCTTGGGGGCACCTACAGAGTTCTGAGGCAGCCAAGGCAAATATGTACATGTTTAGTGCAGGTTCATCTGGTTTTTACGCTTTCACACACACACACACACACACACACACACAATATAATATCCAGATGGCCAGTATTGTGGTTGTCTTTCCCCTTGCGATGGTCCTCATCACACATCTCTCACAACCCATCTGATGAGCAAAAGGAAGAGTGAGTGAATCCATACGTTAGCCTCTCCCCGATCCCTTGACCTCTGCCCACTTCGCACAGTGGTGTCTTTTGAGGCATGGCCAGCCCAGCCCAGGGGCTGAGGGAGTTAGTACTTATGCATGTCTGTGTGTTGGGTATTAGCTGTGAGCAGGGAAGAGATAGGGAGACCTTGGTGACAGGCAGCGTGTGTAGCCGGGTTCTGTGATGAGGTTTTTGTTGCGCAAGTTCAAGTGGTTTTGCAGGACTACCTGTCTTTACCAGGACCTAGTATCCTCATGCACAGTTGTATCCATACCTGGGGCTTGACCTAAGCTCCTCAATTGGGAGGGGGGCATTGAGTCCTTATCCCAATTCTCACCTCTGTTTCCAGTCCAATGACAACCAGTTCCTTTTGGAGCTCATCGGAGGCCCCGTGAAGACAAGAAACATGTCAGCCTGTGTGCAAGAGGGCCGAATCTTTGCAGAAAATGAAACTTGGGTTGTAGACAGCTGTACCACGTGCACCTGCAAGGTGAGTTCCAGACACTGAGTCCTGCTGCCCACACAGGGCAGGCATGCTCAAACTGACACACGTAGATCCCAATGAGTGACAACGACCTGCTCAGCACATGTGTGTAAAAGGTGTTTAGCTACACACAGAAGGCTCAACGTGAGAGAGCCTCAGGCATGGAAGCAAACACAGATGTAACTTAAATTGACCTCTTGGCACTGTGCATAAAGAAACCACACCCCAGAGGGTGGAGTGGCTTGTTCAGCATTGCCATGTGCAGACAGACAGTGGGAAATGCAGCCATACCAGCTCCCTTCTAGTGTGTATTTGATCCCAGTCACCTCTGACAGGGTCTCAGTGCTCACAGAGATGCCTGGGAAGCCTAGTCACCACCAGGAAAATCTAAGTGCTTTATTTCTTCACATTGCCCCCTGTCCGTGTGTTGACCTCCGATATCGGGGCATCTGGGACTATTCTGTCCTTCTTTTCCTCCTTCTTCTTCTCCTCCTCCTCCTTCTCCTTCTTCTTCCCCACCCGGAGGGCTCAGAAGCCAATGCTATCATCTCTCTGCTCATGGTGGGAGGGCAGAGTGTCAGTGCTCAAAGGGCCTGAAGTGGGATTTGTAGACAGAAAAATACCTAGCCCTCTTGCCGATCTTTCCTCATCCGGCTCCCGTGGCAATGCCTGTTGCCTTAGATAACTGTTTTCCAAATGTTTTTCTGTTCGTTCTTTTCAGAAATTTAAAACAGTGTGTCATCAAATCACTTGCTCACCGGCCACTTGCGCCAACCCGTCTTTTGTGGAAGGCGAGTGCTGTCCGTCCTGTTCCCACTGTAAGTAAGTCTCCTGTGGTGAGGGTGCTCTGAGTCCCAGTGGTTGCATCTGTTTATTTGTTCTATGGCTTGACTGGAAGAGGGTGAGGCTCAGATTCCTAGAGGCAGGCAGGGGAGGCAGAGCAGAGGCGTGGTGGCTAAGGCTCTACTTCAGCCACTAGCCGGGGGGCCAGGAAGCTATTGAGAGCTCTAGAAATTAAGTGCCTGCAGCTGTCCCGTTCTGGCTCATCCCAGACAAGGAGGCCCCTAGTGATCCTTCAGGGACCAAAGTCCCTACTACCCAGGCCAAGAACAAGGCCCCTGTGCCAGTAGCCAGTGTGAGTAGACCTGGGCTTAGTGAAGACTGCGTAGTTGCCGTGAAACCCACGATGCAGTAAGTAAACACAGAACCCGGAGGTTGTTACTCAGGGATGCATTCAAGTTACAGAGACATGGTCCAAGCTACATAGAATTGGAGTATGTTGGAGCCAGTTCTGTGAGGTCTGACTCTGTAGAGATGGAGATGGGCTGGCGTGAAGGAGTCCCGGGGGCTTTGGTGAATCCTAGAAGTGCCTGAGCTGCCCTTTCTAGACTCAGCTCCATGCCTCACTCAGAATGCCCTATGGTCTGTGGATCCTGTCTGTGCCAACGCTCTGGATGAGCCTTGCCTGCACGGGTGGGCAGCCCTTCTGATACAGTCTCCATGCCTGAGTGCTCTGGATGCCTCTGCTCAGATTTTTATCCTGGTCTGTCCTTCTGGCGTGTATCCAGAATCCCAGCTAGTTGTTGAAGAGAGCAAGGCTAGAGTACCACAGTACTGGGTACCTGAGCCTGCTTCCCCCATATCAGTGAGGTCCGGAGTACAGCAGGCAGCCTTGGTGTCCTGTCTGTGTGTACTGTGTTGTCCTTGCAGCTGCTCGAAGGGACCCCTACCGAGGGATCTCTACTGAGGGATCCCTACTAGGAGACCTACAGTACCTTTAGCTCAAGCCCTAGCGATGGGACACCATATCATGTGTGCCAGTGGGGGGGGGGGAGAAACATTCTTCAAGAAAATTGTCTTTTTTTAAAAAAAAATTTTCTTTAAAGTGTTGGCATAAATCCAGCAAGCTGCAATTTCAGCCAGTGGTTGACGTGCTGTTACTTTATATGAGTCAACAGGAGCTATGTAGGAATGGCCGCCTGTAGGCATTCTCCCTTGGAGGTATCTCCTCCATTCTGTGGATCAGCTTCCATTCTCTATCACTCCGTGTTCTCTTCCCCGTGCTCTGCCCTTCCCTTTAAAGGAACTCCAACTCTTGCCCGGCTTCTGCCAACCCCACCCTGTTAAGATGTTTCCAAAGAAGCCCCCACATGACTATAGTGCCCGACTTCCCTAGGGCATGTGAAGAGGGAGAGACCAACCTCATGTGTGTGTGTGTGTGTGTGTTCTTTCTTGGTTAGCTTCAGACAATGGTGAGGACTGGTCTCCGTGGGCAGAGTGGACCGAGTGTTCTGTCACCTGTGGCTCTGGGACCCAGCAGAGAGGCCGGTCTTGTGATGTCACCAGCAACACCTGCCTGGGCCCCTCCATTCAGACAAGGGCATGCAGCCTGGGCAAATGTGATACCAGAAGTGAGTTTACCCCGCCATACTTCAGGGAGGGGTGGGTGGCTCTCTGTGTGGGCATGCCAACAATGGCTGTTTGCTGGCGTCTGGAGGCTATGGCCCCAGGGGAGGTTTTTTTTGCCAATGGAGAAGCTTTCTTCTGGGTGAAGGTGGTGCTCTTTTGCCTGACCTCTTCAGTGGAAAGACAGATTGGAAGACAGATTTGGGGATTGCCTGGCCTGGGGTCACAGCCCGAGAAATCGATCTCTTTGTGCTTTCTCTGGCAGTCCGGCAGAATGGTGGCTGGAGTCACTGGTCACCCTGGTCTTCGTGCTCCGTGACGTGTGGGGTTGGCAACGTCACTCGCATACGTCTCTGCAACTCTCCAGTACCCCAAATGGGTGGCAAGAGCTGCAAGGGCAGCGGCCGGGAGACCAAGGCCTGCCAGGGTACACCATGCCCGGGTAAGTAGGTGACGCGGGCAGTGGGGATGTCATGCCTGAGTGGGACGTCACTCTATGACAGATGCTGGCCACCAAGGCCCAGTCGAGCCTTGAGCTGTGAGGGTGTGGTTGTTCTTGCTCTGAGATCAGTGCCCATCACTGGATCCCCTCCCCTCCCTCCTAGTTAAACTGCTATATTTGTACCTTGCACAGAGTGATCAAGTGGACAGAGGTCGTCATTTATAGAAAAATAAGCCAGGAAGGACCGTGAATAGACCTGGAGCAGAAAACCTGCTGAGCAGCAGGTCTCAGGACAGGGCTGTCCGAGTCTAAGCAAGTTGTAGCTTAGGGGACTCACAGCTTAGGATACCAGGACCTCCCCAGAGGGGTGTGTGGATGCAGGGGGATTGCTTCTACCCAGATCTTCACCGCCTCTCTGCCCAATGCAATAAGAATCAATTCCATAAAGTGTTTCAGACTGGAGACGGGTCTACTCTGGAGACCTGGCTCGGTAAGGAAACTTAGACTTCAGGCTATAAAAGACTAAGGGTTTTCTCTCAGAGGCAAAGCAATCAATCTGTTGACAATTCTGTAATCAGTATCACTCCCTGAATCATGGCTGTGGAAATTCACAGTAAGCCAAGCCCTCCACTTTCATTTGAACACAGTTTTCTTCAACTACATTGATTGGAACAGCCGGGATGTCAACTTCATCTTTGAGCTGCTCTTGCCAGTGTCAACAATAGATCCATCCCTCCACCCCCTCTCAGACATCTTTCCTGGTGTTCTCTACAGTTGATGGCCGTTGGAGCCCCTGGTCCCCTTGGTCGGCCTGTACAGTCACCTGTGCTGGAGGGATCCGTGAACGGACACGTGTTTGCAATAGCCCGGAGCCTCAGTATGGAGGGAAGGATTGTGTGGGGGATGTGAAGGAACATCAAATGTGCAACAAGAGAAGCTGCCCTATCGGTGAGTAATAGTGCATGTGTGTGTGTGCGTGTATGTGCGTGTGTGTGCATGCATGTGTGTGTGTGTGTGCATGTGCACGTGTGTGTGCATGTGTGTGTGTGCGCATGTGTGTGAAAGGAGCTACCCCACTGGTGGGTAACAGGGTATACACACTAATGTGTGTGTGTGTGTGTGTGTATGTGTGCGTGTGTATGCCCACATGTGCATATGTGTGTGGCATCTGATCATAGCCCCTGTCCCTCATCCCCTATGCAGATGGATGTTTATCCAACCCATGTTTTCCTGGAGCCAAGTGCAACAGCTTCCCTGATGGGTCCTGGTCCTGTGGCTCCTGCCCAGTGGGCTTCCTGGGCAATGGCACCCACTGTGAGGACCTAGATGAGGTTGGTACCTCCACCTTGGGCAGCAGGGTGTCCTGTGGAGGTGTGGAGGGAGGCTCACTCCTGTTTGTCCTCACAGTGCGCTGTGGTCACAGATATCTGCTTCTCAACCAACAAAGCCTCCCGCTGTGTCAACACCAACCCTGGCTTCCACTGCCTGCCTTGTCCCCCTCGCTACAAGGGGAGCCAGCCCTTCGGGGTCGGCCTGGAGGCTGCTCAAACAGAGAAACAAGTAAGTGGTGTTGAGCTTGTCTGTGTTTCTAAAGTCTTGGAAAAAAAAAAGTCAGACGATCCTAGGCAAGTGGGGATGGGTAGGGAAGAGAAAGGCAATGTCATTGAGAGAGGGAGGGGTGGAGACAGAGTTTACCTTATGGAACCCTCTCGGGTACTGCTCGTCTGGGGCCTCTCCTACTGACCTGCGGAACCCGTGTTTTCATGCAAAGGGCCTGCGAACTCCTGCGCAGCAGTGACACCTTGGTCAGTCCGATACCCGAGGCAGGGTGGGGATAAAGGGCGGGCACTTATTTATCACAATTTTGGAGACTGAAAATCCTAGATAAAGACCAGGCAGGCATCTAGGTCAGCTCTCCGTGTTGTCAATGCATGGCAGGAGAGAGAGGGATATATATATATATATATATATATATATATATATATATATATATATAGAGAGAGAGAGAGAGAGAGAGAGAGAGAGAGAAAGAGAGAGAGAGAGAGAGAGGGAGAGAAACCACTCACTAGGAGGGGATATAGACTCTAACCCACGGCTTGGGGATCCCAACAAAGTCATGGCGGGTTGTGTTGCTTGGTAAGCTCAGAAATGGTATTTAACTGGCTCAGATAACCGTCAAAAATACTCATGCCTGTTTCCTGAGAGATCCAAGTTAGTGCATTGGGAACCCAGCATGATGCCATAGTCCCCAGGTCCTCTCACAATGAGCCTCTCCGCAGTCTCAGGGCTTCCCATGGCCACCTCCCTTTCCTAATACGTGCTGTCTGCACTTGGTCCTGTAGGTGTGCGAGCCGGAAAATCCCTGCAAGGACAAGACCCACAACTGCCACAAGCATGCAGAGTGCATCTACCTGGGCCACTTCAGTGACCCCATGTACAAGTGTGAGTGCCAGACTGGCTATGCCGGTGACGGGCTCATCTGTGGGGAGGACTCAGACCTGGATGGCTGGCCCAACAGCAACCTGGTGTGTGCTACCAATGCCACCTATCACTGCATCAAGGTGAGGCTCACATTCACCCCAAGCCAAGAGCCAGGACTGTGTTCTTCAGTCTCTCCTTCAGTCAGTGTCGGGGGTCTATGCCTTAATGCCTCTTCACCGGTGCAGGATTTTGCTCTCCGTTTGCTCTTCATCAGAGTAGGGTTCTGCCCCTCAATCCTCTTTGGTCCTTGTAGAAGTCTGCCCCTCAGTTCCTTCTTGGTGAGTAGCTGCCAGGAAAGACTGGGCCAATTTGGGAGCAATGATCTAATAGCAAGGAACTCCAAGTTGTCATGCTCACTCCCACACTCCACGTGAACTTCCTACTTTGAGGCTGGACTGTATTAGAGCTGCACATTTTCCTACAACTGCAGGCATGCACGGGGAGAGCTGGGGTCTGATTGGAGAGTGCACAGGTGCCCACCTCAAACACTGAATGCAGGTGGCCTCCCCCTTCATTTCCTTTTCATTGCAGGGGCTGTTATGAAAAGCAGCCCATCCTCATGGTGTTTGTTTCTGATTCCTGGGCCCATCAGCACTGACTCCATGCCTGGCCCCAGAGTGTGGGAGGCTGAAATGACCCAGACAAACTGTCCTGTTGGAACCACTTAGCAAGATCCCATCATATGTTTTTCTTTACAAAGAGGCATGAGTAGCCGGGTGTTGGTGGCTCACGCCTTTAATCCCAGCACTCGGGAGGCAGAGGCAGGGGGATCTCTGTGAGCTGGAGTCCAGCCTGGTCTACAAGAGCTAGTTCGAGGACAGGCTCCAAAGCAATACAGAGAAACCCATCTCAAAACAAAACAAGCAAACAAGCAAAAAGACAGACAAGCACCACAGGGTGCAGATATGTTTGGGGAGTTAGCATTTGATCCGCTACATGGGATGTTAATACAGGTTGGGCCTCTGGAACTTCACAAGTATTAAGTTCCAAAAAGGACCTGTCACAGACACAGATACACACAGATGCACACACACACACTATGTATATGCACACATGCACATGTGTACACACACACACACTATGTATATTCACACGTGTACACACACACACACTATGTATATGCACACATGCACATGTGTACACACACACACACACACACACACACACACACACACACACACACACGGAAAGGCATCAGTGTTTTGAAACTAAAACTGCACTTCCCTTTAGTCCCTCAGTTGGTTCCTGTGGCTCAGGTTTGGATCTTAGCACAGTGCACATGCCTATCAACTGTGACAAGCTGGACTGCAGCTAGCCCTGCCTTCTTCTAAGTGTTTGTTAAGTGCAGGAATTGCAACGCTTACACCATGCACACCTATGAGGAGGTTTCTTCCTCTCTCACTACTGTCCAGTGAGGGCTGAGCTTGCACGCATACCAAGGCTTTTAGTTCATTGCAGCTGTGGGAAGGAACCAGACTCGAAGCATGTGCTGCTCCATCTCTCCTGGGACAGGAACCCCCTCACCCTCCTCTGTTCTCCCAGGTGACTGATCCCTTCCTGGGGATCCTGAGCTCAGAGCAGGGCTCCTTTTGTCTACTCGGGAGTGCAGCAGTGGCTTAATTCCCAGGGTAGGACTTAGAAGCACAGCACACATCTAGGCCAGCTGGCTCTGACCACAGTTCTTCTGCTTTTATCTGAGGACTTGTATCAGATATTTATATCCTTGGCTTCATGAGTCTTGTTTTATTTTTCCGTGTTTTGGAAAAGAAGGTCACTTTGGAATGCTTTCATGGTTTTTATTCCTCTCCAAATCACAGGACAACTGCCCCAAGCTGCCAAATTCTGGGCAGGAGGATTTTGATAAAGATGGAATTGGAGATGCTTGTGATGAGGACGATGACAATGACGGTGTGAGCGATGAGAAGGTAGGGCGGGCTCTGCTCTCAAACATGGAGAAGTTGGCAGAGACCAGAACTCTTAACCAATGGTCTCCCCAAGGCTGGTCTACTGACACAGTTTCCAGTGCCACCAGTAGAGAGTGTTGCCACTGCAAATGCCGATTAGCTGGTGCATGGGTTGTACAATGCAGAAACTGCTCAGTAATGTCACTTTCTTTAACAAGACCTTAATAGCTTTCCTTTTAGCTTCTGCTGAGCTGTGCTTGAGGCAAGTGACAAGTGCTACATGCAGAAGGTTTAACATTTGGCTCACGAGCCCCCTGAGGATGGGTTTCTGATGGGGAAGTTCAGTGTTCTTCTCCACCCATCCACCCATCCACTCTCCTCTCATCTCCTGTCCTCTCCTCTCTTCTCTACATCCACCCATTCATCCACCCACCCATCCATCCACCCACTCACCCACCCACCCACCCATCCATCCACCCACCCACCCACCCATCCATCCACCCACTCACCCACCTACCCGTCCATCCATCCATCCACCCACCCACCCACCCACCCATCAACCCACCCATCCATCCACCCACTCACCCACCTACCCGTCCATCCATCCATCCACCCACCCATCTACCCACCCATCCATCCATCCACTCACCCACCTATCCGTCCATCCATCCATCCACCCACCCACCCACCCACCCATCCACCCACCCATCCATCCATCCACTCACCCACCCATCCATCCATCCACCCACCCACCCATCCATCCATCCACTCACCCACCCATCCATCCATCCACCCACCCACCCACCCACCCATCCACCCACCCATCCATCCATCCACCCATCCATCCTTCCATCCATCCACCCACCCATCCATCCACCCACCCATCCATCCATCCATCCATCCACCCATCCATCCTTCCATCCATCCACCCACCCATCCATCCATCCATCCACCCATCCACCCATCCACCCATCCACCCACCCATCCATCCATCCACCCATCCACCCACCCATCCACCCACCCATTCATCCACCCATCCACCCACTCACCTATGCTCTCACCGTTTGGCTTCCCTATGAAGTAGATGAAACAGCCTATTTGCAATAGGAAGTCTTAACCATTATGGGACAGGACAGCTGCATATGCAACTGCAATTGAAAAGGAGCATGTGGAGAGCTGACTAGCTTGTGTTCTTGCAGCAATCTGGTACATGCTCTGTGTCCTTTCTGAAGTCCCTTTTCTGGTGTTTCTAGGACAATTGCCAGCTTCTCTTCAATCCCCGTCAGCTAGACTACGACAAGGATGAGGTCGGAGACCGCTGCGATAATTGCCCTTACGTGCACAACCCAGCACAGATCGATACGGACAACAACGGTGAAGGGGATGCATGCTCTGTGGACATCGATGGTGATGGTCAGTGGCTCTGCTTCTTTTAGCGACTCAGAAAAGGATTATAAGTGAGTGGGCACACTTTGTGCACTCAGGTCCACAGCCACACACCGACTCAACGTAGAGAGAGTTAAAAAACAAAAAAGAGATTGCACCTAACAAGCACGTACAGACGTTAAAGTTCATTTATGTATGTCTGAGGGTGTCTGGAGGGGAGGGTGCTGCCCAGTGCACGTGGGTGTCAGAGGACAACTTTCGGGAGTTGGCTCTCTCTCCTTCCACCTTCTTGAAACAGGACTTCTCTGGTTTGTGTCTCATTGCACTCCAGACGACCTGGGACTGTTGTCCTGTGATTTCTGCTCATCTTGCCTCAGAGGTGCTGGGATTACAGATGCTCATCACAGCATCTGGGTTTTGTTTGTCTGTTTTGTTTCATTGTTGGTTTCTGAGGATCAACCTTGGGTCATCAGGCTTAGGTTGCAAGCACGTTTACCCACAGGGCCTCCTTGCTAACGGCTAGACCTTTACCTCGTCGTTAACCAAAACAACAAAATTATAGTATAGAGATGACTTTTAAGTGTGTAGATTGTTTGTAAATATGCACCATTTTGTGTAATGGGTTTGGACAGTCCGTGTATCCTGGTAGCAACCCTCCGCGTATGCCAGGGCCAACTGCACTCACAATTCTCAACTTTTTGGAGGAGCTCAACCTTTTAATCTTATGACATTGATCCCTTAAATAGCTTGCCTCGGGCTCATTCTTAGAAAACCACAATTTCCCGCATCTTCTTCCCTTGATGCCAGCTGCACAGCTGTTGTTGCTGACTCCCTTCCCTGAGCCTTCTGCAGCGAAAGCTCAATCTCCAACATCTGAGAACTGTATCCTTGCTTCACCTGTCTGCTCTGAGAAAGGCTTGAGGAGAGCTGTTTGTCTCACCTGTGTTACAGGATCCGGGTCCCTCAGCGGGTGGAGTGAAATGGGTGTTACCCTGAGAGCTCTCAAGTCACGCCACTGCAGGTTGACATTTGACCCTGAGACCTGGTGGCCTCTCCTGTCTCAGGGGTCACTGGAGAGCCAGGAGACACTCAGATCACTGCTCTGCTCCACTTGTGTGTGTGTGCCTTGTGAGTCTCACTCTCCTAACCCCTTCCCAGCCTGGAGTCCCCCTCATTCACTTTGACTCACTCTATCCTGACATTTGGACCCATCTCAAAGCATGTGTTCTTGTAGAGCTTTCCAGTGAGCTTCTGCCGCCAGCCTCATCCTCAGGACAGGCTGGACCACTCTGCCTTCTCAGAGCTTGATGCTGTCAGCAGGTAGCTCATTGCATCCTGATGTAGGCTGGTGCATCTGTAACCTGGCTGGGGTCTCAGGTTCTTATATGTGGCGCGAGTTCTAATTGGTCTCAATAGTAAAAGCCCAGAGTGAGATATTGGAGTGTGTGTGAAAGCTGAAAGGTCAGAGAGCAGAGCAGCAATCACTGGAGCCCTTATCTCTACGAAATCCTCAGACTGAAAAGAGCGAGTTCCTGTCTCCTCCTGCCTATATGCCTCTCTCTGCCCAGCCATCTCACTTCCTGTCTGTCTATACAAACCTCCAGACCTCTATGGTTAGCTGGTGCTAGCTCCGCCCTCTGATCTTCAAGCAAGCTTTATTTGTTACAGTATAAACAAGACAGCACTACACTTATACCCGGTCATTTTAAGGGTCCTTTCTATTGTCCTTCACCCCTCCCCTAGCATCCTTCTCTTCCTTGGGCTGAGGCAAGGCCAGTGTCCAGGGTCCCTTCTTTCTGATTTGCTAGTTATGACCCTTCACTTGGCCTCTGTGTCTTTTTTAAATTATTATTTATCCAGTACTGGTGAACTTTGTTACCTACTTTCAGATTGTTAAAACCCTTGCCAATCTATCTCCACCTTTGCTTTTCTCCTACTGTATGTGGAGGAGGGGGCAGCATCACCCACAGCGTACTGTGTTCCTGTAGATTTAACAGATATTTTCTTATGTGTAAGTGGGATTAGCCAGTGCTGCCAGCACAGAGATATGCCACATTCACCCTCTTCACATTGGGCAGCATCACTCCCAGAGAATTCTAAACAACAACGAATTCTAGGCTAAGAGAATTAGCATTTTTTTTGAGACATACTGTCACTGGGAATTCAAATTTTAATGGGAAATATATCATACACTCTGCCATGAATCTATTAATCTCTACATTTTTGCCATTTCCTTAGTGAAGGTTTGTCTGTATCTTAGGATGGGAAAATGCCATGCTTTCCCCAAACTCCGCGTATCATCACTTTGCTTCTCCCGCCAACAGATGTATTCAACGAAAGGGACAATTGTCCCTACGTCTACAACACTGACCAGAGAGACACGGACGGCGACGGCGTGGGTGACCACTGTGACAATTGCCCCCTGATGCACAACCCCGACCAGGTGATGGAATGTCTCCCAACAGGGATCTGTGATCCTCAGCTGCCGCCTTGAGATGAGCCTGTGAGGATGCCCTGCATCTCAGAGCAGGGCGTTCCACATCCTCAAACCGCTCCACCAAGATATTCCTGTGTGGCTCTCATCTGCTCTGCCAAGATGACAACATAGACTTTTCTATAATCTCAGCTGTGACCTCTTAAAGAACCCATTGTGTATCTAGGTGGCCACAGGCCAAGTGAGGAAATGGGGGAATTTGTCTCCATGGCTACCCTTAGGCAAACCCAGAACCAGATAAATTTCCAGGCTTGTCTTTGGAAGGGGCAAGGAGGATGTGACCTAGAAATAAGATCTACAGAGTATACAGCAACAAATGGTGGGAAAAGTAGTACCAGTGATTGTTGACTGGTAGGTAACTGCAGTAAGTCCCCTATGGGACAGGGCACAAGCTGGGAGAACCTGAACCCAGGTGTCTGGATTACTGTCTGTGTTGACAGTAAGTGAGTCTGCATTTTCACACCTTGCCCCACAGTACTGGCCTGTAACACTGTGGGGTCAGTCTCCAAGCTAGCACCATAGCCCTCATGTCCTTCCTTAAGGCGTATTCGTGGTGTTCACCTCCTTCCTGCTCTGTCCTCCAGACGGATGTGGACAATGACCTCGTTGGAGATCAGTGCGACAACAACGAAGACATAGATGATGACGGCCACCAGAACAACCAAGACAACTGCCCGTACATCTCCAACTCCAATCAGGCTGACCATGACAATGACGGCAAGGGTGACGCTTGTGACTCTGACGACGACAATGATGGTGTTCCAGATGACAGGGACAACTGCAGACTTGTCTACAACCCAGACCAGGAAGACTCAGATGGTGGGTGCCTCCCTCGGCTCGTATGTGTAATGCAAACTGCACGAGCAGTTCCACAGAGGCAGAACTTCTCTGGTTATGAAAGCCACTTTAAAGCTCAGAAGTCAGCAGGATGGCTGCTTTTCTGTCTAGCCTGCTTGGTGGTTTCAGCTTCTTCTAGTGCACTTACCATTCCACCAACAGTAGAGGTGTGTTTGTGTGTGGCTTTGAGAACCTTTGGCAGTTGCTTAGAAAGAAGAAAAGGTTCACTGTATGCGGCCCATGACGGGATGGGGGGTGGTGGTGTGTGTATTGTTTTGTATCTGGTAACTAAAATAGGGAAGGTGTGAGATGGAAGGGCTTGTGTAAATCTGTGGTCTGTAACTGTGCAAACTCCAGAAAGGACTACAACCCTGAATAACAAAGCACACACAGCTGCTCTTGCTGATAGGCTGGCAATAACTCCCTCCCAAAGGCCAGCACGATCCAAGTGCCATTTGGAAGACACTTATCCTGAACAAATGGAGACCAGGAGTCCCGGGGTGTTGAGCCAGCATGACTCACAAGCACGTGAAAAGAATGGCCGAGGCCCAAGGGCAGCTCTGGAATCTTCCCTGCACAGGAACGAGGGTATTCAGCAGAAAGCTCCCAGCTTGATGCAGAAGGCCCCAGCAGACAGGGGGAGGTGGGATTTGACTCATCTTGGAGGGGGGGCTGGGAAGGAGGAGAGGTTGGCATACCTATGCTGACACTATTAACACTTTTAAGATGCCCTTACTGAGGTTAGGGGTGTAGCTTAATTAGTAGAGCACTTGCCTGGTGTGCATGAAACTGAGCAGTGCACAGACAAAGATTAGGGGTGGGTACCTATAACTCAGCAGGCACAAGTGTGACCCCCCCCCCAGAAGTTCAAAGTCACCCCGAGGTAAGCCCCATAAGGCTCTCCCTGTCTCAAGGAAAGAAAAGGCCTGTACACCTAATTATGCTTGTTACACAGTAGGGGAGCCTGTGATGGCAGATATAGAACTGGAAACTAGCTTGGAGAATGGGGGAACGAAGATGTCATTCGTATCAAATATGGTTTCTTTCCTTCCTTTTGAAACAAGAGGTTACAACAGAGTGCCCTGTTTACCTCGTTGCCTCTGCTTAGGGGCATCTCTCTGTGGCCGAGGGTAGGGCAGCTGTAAGGTCACGGCATGACCTATCCCCTTTGCAGACCAACCACTTTGGGCTCAGTCTCCCTAGGGAAAAATCTTGTGTGCTGGAAAGGCTCAATTTTAAATGCCAAGTGAATTAAGACGGTTCTGGTTACTAAGAATGACTGTCAGAGATGAACTTAGAGAGACTTTGTCAGCCGCCTCTGAGTATGGCGGGTAAAGCTCTTGCTAGGACCTCAAAGCTCTATCATCCTCAGCTGCAGGGTCTGCTGGGGTGTTTCCAAAATCTTCACAGCTTTACAAGCTGGATGTTTGGGAGGCCGTTGACTCTTAATGCATAGTGATCTGCAAGGTGCTCAGCCTCAGATCTTAGGGGCCCAGAGGTCTCTGCTTATGGAGAAACAAGTGCAAATCACCCGCCTGTGTGTGTGTGTGTCTTCCTTATCCACAGGCGATGGCCGAGGCGATATCTGTAAAGATGACTTTGACAATGACAGCGTCCCAGATATTGACGACGTGTGCCCCGAGAACAATGCTATCACTGAGACAGACTTCAGGAACTTCCAGATGGTCCCTCTGGATCCCAAGGGAACTACACAAATCGACCCCAACTGGGTAATTCGTCACCAAGGCAAAGAGTTGGTGCAGACAGCGAACTCAGATCCTGGCATTGCTGTAGGTGAGCCTGCGACTCCAAGTGAGGTGATGCTTTTGAGTGGTCAGGTGAGGCCATGTGGATAGGATTCAGGGTGATTTTTCTGGTAGCCTTACCCTTCTTCCTTGGTGTGTAGAAAAGTCTCCCTTCTAAGGGACTCCCTGGTAAGGGACTCTGGGAGAAAGCCCAGGCTTGCCTCTCATGTCTATTTGATGTCCAGTAAGCCGCTTCGTATTATGGACTGTCTGAAATGGGGCCTCTGTGTTCTGGAGCCCAACAGAACTATTGGTTGGGTTACAAGTCCTGTAACGTTTGATAATCTCGGTAACGTGCATGTGGCAGACCCAATCTAAGCTCCTTAGACCCTTGTTTCTGTGACATGGACCCCTGAGGGTCCCTAAGGTGCTTTTCCATGGGCCTCCAGACCATGCATGTTTCCTCTGTATCCAGGTTTTGATGAGTTTGGGTCTGTGGACTTCAGCGGCACATTCTACGTCAACACCGACCGGGATGATGACTATGCCGGCTTCGTCTTTGGCTATCAGTCAAGCAGCCGCTTCTATGTGGTGATGTGGAAGCAAGTTACCCAGACCTACTGGGAAGACAAGCCAAGTCGGGCTTACGGCTACTCTGGCGTGTCACTCAAAGTGGTAAACTCCACGACTGGTACCGGCGAGCACCTGAGGAACGCCCTTTGGCACACAGGGAACACAGAAGGCCAGGTGAGGGACTGGGCGGTTGATGACCTCTTCCAGACAGACATTACAATCTCATTAATTTTAAATTATGTTCTCGGTTAATTTTTAATCAAGTAGAAATCATTTTGATAGCTGGCGTTGAATACCTACTTAATTAAACACAGAATGCCCAGTGCTTCTGCCGTCATAGTTGACAAGCTTGGACACATGTCTAGTCTCTTACGGAGACAGTACTTGCCAGGGCCAGTGTCCTGTTCATAATTTCACACACAAGAAGAGAAGATCTGGTTCCAGACCCATGACTGTCTGGGCCAAGTGTTCATGCTGTTGGTATTAACTGTAACACATTATGCAGTGGATTTAGGTGCTTATTGTAGTACCCCATAGTAGGGTAAATGATATACAGTGTTTGAAAATATAGCATAAAAAACAAAATATACCAGAGAGGTAGTATAGCAAGTGGAATCTTACTTTGTACAGTCCAGTGTGTGGGGGGGAATGGTAGAAAGGCATATGTCTCTTCCTTCAACAATGACGGTTTTCCACAGGTGCGCACGCTATGGCATGACCCCAAAAACATTGGTTGGAAAGACTATACCGCCTACAGGTGGCACTTGACTCACAGGCCTAAGACAGGCTACATGAGGTAAGGGCAGTTGAACATTTCTGTTCAGTGATAGGTCCCTCAGATCTCTTCCCATTGGATTACTCGTCTGCTTTTCCATTGGATGTCCAGATGGGTTTTCAATGGCTGGATAGCCTGCTTCTCGTTGGATAGACAGACTGATTTTTTCCATTGGGTTAGACAATCTGCTTTCTCTGTCTTCCTTCCCATGAGAGAGTATCAACAGATAAAAATTCCATATGAACTCTTTTCTATCTTGCATTCTTAATATATACATCACTTACTTTAAAAATCTTGAAAAGAACCTATGTCTTAAGATACTTGTTGAGTGGGTGAAAACCCTTCCACACCCATCTGGTTAGAGTCTAGGATTTTATATATGATAAACAAATGTTCTACCACTGAGCCACATGCCTGTTGGTTGTCTGTTGTTTGCAAATCCTTGAGGGTCTGGGCAGGTGAGGTGTAAGGTGGTGTGCAGGGTATGATGTCTCTGCAAAGGGGCACCATTTGGCATGTGCTCCATTAGGGAATTCTGGGACATCACTTCCCACTTGGGCTGCGAGTGTAGTCCCCACTCTCAGACAGCTCTTACAACGGGACAAAGATGAGACTCTGGATTTTCATGGAAAATGAAAGCTAAGAGAGTTGTAATCGAGGAAGAGAAACAGGCAGGCACCCCCTACAGGCAATCAGGAAATACCCTACACTCTGCACACTGCCTTGGCTCTTAATGGCAACCTACTGGTTATAGCCACACACACCAAGGGTGCAGCAGCCTTGCCTGTGAGAAGAAGTGAGCTTCCCAGCCCCTGCTGCCTCATAGGACTCAGTGTTCCTACAGGGGAAGCAAGCCTGACCCAGTTGCTAAAACCCTGAACAGAGAATGAGACAACAGATGCCTCTGGGTTGGACTGGGTATAGCTCGGTGGCAGAGCAGAGAACTCTTGGTCAGCATATTCAAGGCCATGCTTTCGTCTTTAACACCAAACAGGGAGAGTAGATTCGTCTTGATCAACCACTTGATGTAGAATCAGCCACTGGTGAATGTGCTGCAGAGTTCAAGTTCTCTTTTAACATTTACACTTACTTACCTGTCTTAGAGTCTTAGTGCATGAAGGAAAGCAAGTCATGGCTGATTCAGGACCAATCTATGACCAAACCTATGCTGGTGGACGGCTGGGCCTGTTTGTATTCTCCCAAGAAATGGTCTACTTCTCGGACCTTAAGTATGAATGCAGAGGTGAGTGCACAGGACCAGGAGGAGTTGACAGACACTGTTCTGTCTACAGAGTCTTCCTTCCAGGGAAATGAATGATGAGCTAGGGCTTCTGCCCTTCCAGTAGCAAAGATATAGTTTAGGCAACTTATGTTCTTCCTTCCTTCCTTCCTTCCTTCCTTTCTTTCTTCTCTCTCTCTCTCTCTCTCTCTCTCTCTCTCTCTCTCTCTCTCTCTCTCTCTCTCTCTCCCTTCTCCCCCCTCCCCCGGTTGAATCTGAATGTCTTTGGTAGGACAAATATTTTTTGGTAGTTGACAACAGGCAATCTACCCCTATACTGAGTCCTACAGCTTCCGGTTTCCATACTTTCTGAGTTTCTAGGGGCATTTTAGATTACTATCTTTACTAAAAATCGAAAGAGGGAAGGAAAGGAAGAAGGGAAAGGGGAGGAGGGAAGGGTGGTAGAAGGAAGAAGTGAGGGAAGAAAGGAGCCTACTTCTTCATTTTACTGCTAGAAGTTTATCTGAACCAAAGTATAAACCTTAAAGCAAAGTGGACTCCAGTTTGGTCTAATGATGTGCCTTCTTCAGAGGAAATCAGGAAAGCTCAGGAATATTTCTCAATGCTCACACCTTGAGAATGATACACAAATCAAAGAGAAGCAAAGACAAGAACATTATTTTCTCTCCTTCCACAGAAGGCTTTTTTCTTATAATAGAGCTCCATTAAAGAGATTTCTTTTTTCATGTGTCCATTCATTAATCTATCCATCTATGTACCAACCATTCCCAACTCCTGTTTACCCCTCTGTCCATCCAAACGCCCATCCATCTTTCTGTCCATCCATCCGCTCATCTACTCATTATCCAAATACTTACCAGTCATCTGTCAGTCTCCTCTACTCATCTACTTTATGTAATGCATCTTAAAATTAATATGATGGTAATTGAGGTTATAGGTAAAACAGATACATGTAATATTAGGACTTCGGAGCCCAAGGCAGGAAGATTGCTTCATCTGTGACCAGTCGGAGCTACATAGCAAGTTCTAGGCCAGTCTGGGCTACAGGGTATGAGATCAACATACAAAGAAACATAATAATATGGTTGTTCCTTCCTAATCCCATTGTTCCTTCTCTTCTAGATGTCTAGAGAGCAAGGCTACAGTTCCATCAATGTGCTACAAACACTGTCTCCTAGACAAGTCCATCGGTCCATCTTGATACATGCAGCTTCTCTCTCTTTCGGCATTTCCTGTTTCTTGACCTTAACTCAGTGGATCTTCACCTCCTTCATCAGCACCAAGTCCAAGTGCCTTCAAATGACAAGCGATCAAGGGAGCTGCACGATGAGCATCTAGCCTGCTACTGGGAGAAGTTTGACGAGCTATGAGACTCTCTGTGGAGTGAAAACCAAGCGTGTTGCTGCATTGCCTTTCCTTGTTTGTTTAAAAAAAAAAAAAGAATGACGTTTACATGTGAAATGTAATTACTTGCAGTATTTATGTGTATATGGAGTCGAAGGGAATATTGTGTATAAGTCATTCTCATAAATTAAGCATGAAAAATACTGCTCACCTATTTCCAGTGCTTAATGTTGTCACTATCCTTGGATTCGTGCTGTTCTACAATGACACACAAATCCTGTAAGGTTGATTACAAAGAAAGATCAGGCGAAATTGGCTGCAGAAGATAGTCACATGGCTGTGGCCCCTTGTCCAGTGTGATATTAAACACTGACTGATCAGAACATAGAAAATGATTGCAAACTTAGATGAAAAGCATGTCTTACTTCTCTTGGCCCATAATTACAGCTGACTTGACAAAGACAAAGACAGTGTGTCCTTGAAAAGGGAATCTTTCAGGGCTCCAACTGTGGGCTTTTCAGAACTTTCAGAACAAAAGCTCACCGGAGTCAAGCACATCTTGTTAAGATGGCTGCCTGGGTCAGCCTTGTAGAGAGCCTAGGCTAGAAGTCAAGGTGTTCTGCTCAATGGCTGCTGGAATCTCCATCTGGGGCATCCTTTTCTGCTCCTGTTACTAGGAAACAGACTGGGAGATCAGTTAGCAAATGCACTTTGGTACCCTGCTCCTAGTCTAGGCTTCTGAATAATGCAAAAGTTGTTCTTGCCTAATTTGGGAGCATAGTTCATTAAGGTTCCAAATGCAACTGTTTTGTTAATATTTATTAAATGAAATTTGGAATGTAGCCCCACTCACTAATAACTTATTTTAAGCATACAAAGTAACAAATACATAGAAAAATTTCTAGAAAAAACCATATGGCAAGGGTATCATGATATAAAGACACACCAAAATATATGCTGGTTGAAATACA
The DNA here is from genome assembly GCF_943737965.1 of Phodopus roborovskii. NCBI lineage: Eukaryota > Metazoa > Chordata > Mammalia > Rodentia > Cricetidae > Phodopus > Phodopus roborovskii. The sequence continues at coordinate 1,458,401 of NW_026126611.1, forward strand.
AGGCCCTATGTCATGACAAAATGGGCCCTTAATATGCAACAATTTTAATTCATTTTCTTTTTACTATTCTCTATTTGCTATGTATAGGTTCTTTTTATTTTAATCCTGAAGAAAACAACACCTCTCCCCTCCCCCAGACATACCCATTCATCAGTCACACCGTAACAGATGTGTTATGTCTCTTTCACTCCACACAAGTTCAGTGGGAGGAGATCTTGTCCCTCTGATGGGGACCGGGGTGGTGGTGGAGCAGAATCCCTTTTCTAGTAATGGCAGTTGCATTTCTAAGTCAGATTGAAAGAATCCATGACTTCGAGTTCCCCGATTTGTCTTGACGCAGTAATTTGTGTTAATGTCTTTGAGGGTGAGTTTCCTTGTGTTTTGCTATCCTGCACTTTTTACTTTCTGTGGGACTGTATCCCCAGGGCCCACATGAGACTTCAGACTGTGGGGATGTGAAGAACCATTTAGGCTTTCACTTGGGGCATTTGGCCGAATGGTACAAGGTGGTGGGGACGATGTGAATACGTTCAGTGTACCGTATTATTTTTGTAAATTATTTATGTAGTTTTTAAAAAAAGCTTCTCATATACGTTAATGAAACATTGTTCTTGCCAAAGATTGTAAATATTTATTTATTTGTTCATTAGGTCAAGTTTTCACCACTGAAACCCTACGTTTAGCTAGAGCTTCGTTTTTATACTGAAGATTAACAACAGCAAATAAATTATGAAAAGGTTTCTATAAGTGAATCTCTTTCCCTTTTTTTAAAAAAAGAGGAATTAGAGGGGTTCCTTCTGGAAGAGGGTTGGGCATTTCACCCAGGGAGAACTGACTTTTTTTTTCTTGGAAATGAATGAAGTGGTGTCCCTTGACCGGAAGTCTTCCTAGTATGTGTGCAGGTTCAAAGTTCAAAGCTTTGACACCGGTCCTCCTTCCATTGAAGGCCCTGGTGGGCACATGACCCCAGCTGTTAATTTCCTTGTCACACAGGAGCGAACCTTCCAGTGACTTCAGTAAGAATCACAAAAGGATTCAGAAAAGGCAGAGACATGAGGGACCACCCATGAACACAGTAGGGCTCCACTCACCCCTGCTGATCCCAAGCAGAGGAAGGAGCATACAGCATACAGCAAAGCAAGTCTTGGTCTGGTACAGAGAAGGGGTGACCCCAGTACTACAGCCTGGGAGATTTCTTCCCAGTCCAGATGATGGGAAGGTTTACAGAAGCAAATGGAGACAGGGCAGAACAACACAGAGATAGAAGAAACAGACAGAGTGGGTGTCTTTGGCTGCAGTAGTGGGTCCGTGATAAGGTCCACACTCTCTGTGGACGTGATGGGGACTGATCAAGTTGAGCTGGTGGACTTGCAGCTGTAATTACAGAGTGAAAGGTTAGTCATGTATACGTCGGCGAGCAAGACTTTGAAAACCTCAGAAACCACAGTGGTAAGGGGTTCAATTCAAGAAACAGAAGAGGTACCGGGAAGGATTAAGTGGTGATGAGGAGCCAGCCTTAGTGCGGAACATTGCTCCAATACATTTTGTTTTTCTGTTTGATTATCTATGGACAAACGTTAAGTTTCCTGACAGCATTCTTCCCCACCCCGTGGCCCTGGGCACGTCTGAGTCACTCTCCTCAAGGCTGAGGCTTGTGTGTCCATAACATGACCAGGAGTATGGAGGGTCCCTGGAATCTGGTGGCTTATGCGAGAGAATGGACCCAGGAATCCTCTCTTCTGCTTCTCACGCATTCTGCAGGATCTGCACGCTGCACACCTTTGGCCTATGGCTGAATGCCACCAATCTGGAAGCTGTGACTGTTGGCTGTGGATGTTAGATGACTGGGACCCCATAGTGCAGAGTCTGGGTGCAATGAAGGAGCCCCTGTTACAACAGACATCTTGTTCCCCGAGTATGTAGTTACCAGAAATGGAGGAAATTCTGGGGCTGAAGATTGGTAATGGCGATACCAGTCTTGGCTGTGTGCTTATCCCAGTGCTAGGCTGAACTTGTTCTGAACCTTCTTCTGTGGCTATGAAGCATTTGGGGACCTTGCGCTGCCCTTTCTTGTTTGCTCTGTAGTTCTAGAACAGTCTTTCCAGCCCTGTGAATAGAACGGTCACTGGGTTTGCAAGGACCAGTTTAGGGGAGTCTGGGTTACTTTGGGGGGTTTTGGGGACCAGGGTTTAATGAGCATAAGTGGAATGGGACACAGACATTGGGGTTCTTCTGAGAAATAAAAGCTCACGTGAGACATTTATGTGACCCTCCCCAGTGTCTTCCAGAGCTAACGATGCAGCTGAGAGAACTCAGGGCATTGGTGACCATGCCAGCTGCCTTCCCAGGGGCAGGTGCTACTCTGCTCCCAGGGGACATGCTTGGTAGAGCATACTGTTCCCCTGAGAGAACTCACTGCTGAGACAGCAGTCAGAGAGCCCCCTTAGGTGTTTTTGCCAAGAAGCCACCAGCCACAATGTCTGCCTCAGGCACCTCTTATATTTTGTTGCATGTATAAAACACAGGAATACAGAGACTCACCCCTGACCCTTCTCATCCCAGGTGAGGTCTGGGAGGCCCTGGAGCATGGGTTGGCACTAAGACTAGGGAGCCATCCACTCTCTGATTTCTCAGAAGCACTGTGTGTTGCTGGTAGCGGTGGCAGGGTCCCACCACTTACAGGCTGAGCTCAGGTTTTCATGTTTAGGTCGTATGCCGGCCTTTTCACTCCAGGCACATTGTGTGTTATGAGAAGTGATATGTTAGCACTGGGCTTCCCACAAAGATTCGTTTTCCCCATGCCTTGGCTCAGAAAGCCAGGCAGGGGATCAGATCTAAACTCACTGCCTTGCGGACTGTGGAGGTGGAGGGGGGCTCCTTATGCTGTAAAAGGGCTACAGTTCTGGAGTAGATGCCTAAGGAAACACGGGACACATTGATGTGAGTCTCTGCTCATTTGAGCTGCATGTGTGTGCATGCTTGGATGGAACAGATGTGTATTTAATGAGTCAGCCTGTGCTCAAATGGACTGGAGCAGGAATGGGCTAGCATTAGCCAGGCATCAGTGCAGTGTGCGTGTATGTAGAGTATATGGCACGGTGTGTGGGTCTGCAGGGTATGCAGGGCAGTGTGGATCTGCAGGGAATGCAGTGCAGCGCAGTGTGGGTCTGCAGGGAATGCAGGGCAGTGTGGGTCTGCAGGGTATGCAGTATAGTGTGGATCTGCAGGGAATGCAGTGCAGCGCAGTGTGGGTCTGCAGGGAATGCAGTGCAGCGCAGTGTGGGTCTGCAGGGTATGCAGTGCAGCGCAGTGTGGGTCTGCAGGGAATGTAGTGCAGCGCAGTGTGGGTCTGCAGGGAATGCAGGGCAGTGTGGGTCTGCAGGGAATGCAGGGCAGTGTGGATCTGCAGGGAATGCAGTGCAGCACAGTGTGGGTCTGCAGGGAATGCAGTGCAGTGTGGGTCTGCAGGGAATGCAGTGCAGCGCAGTGTGGGTCTGCAGGGAATGCAGTGCAGTGTGGGTCTGCAGGGAATGCAGGGCAGTGTGGGTCTGCAGGGAATGCAGCGCAGTGTGGGTCTGCAGGGAATACAGGGCAGTGTGGGTCTGCAGGGAATGCAGCGCAGTGTGGGTCTGCAGGGAATGCAGTGCAGCGCAGTGTGGGTCTGCAGGGAATGCAGTGCAGTGTGGGTCTGCAGTGTAGGGAATGCGGTGTGAGCTAGCTCCTGACCTTTGGGGGAGGCATGTGTTCAGACGTGTCATCCACCTATTTAGCCGGGACGAGCAGTGATCTCTGGATCGTTCAGCCTTGTCTTGTGAAGTGAGGACAGAGTTTCAACATACAACTCACACGGGCTTTGATGTGACAGCTTACCTGGAGCAGTCTGAGACGGTCTGGTATGTACATTGATAGCCCAAACTAGTTTTTAATTATTGTCCCTTGCATGGAAGCGTGTCACTGATGATACCTACGAGGAAACTAGAGACTTCCCTCCTTCATAGACTGGCTGTAAAACCCTGGCCAAGCTACCTACATATTCTGAGTGTTAAATGCTTATCCATTAAGGAGCAGGAGTAATCCTTTGCTTAGTGGGGTTGTGGTGGCTATATAAGCAAGAGTCATTGAGTAGAGGGCACATCAATGGCCTCCATCAGTTGCAGACACAGGGCAAAGCCCATTCTGGCTGGATCACCTCTGGGCTGGTGGCAGTTCTGGGTTCTATAAGAAAGCAGGCTGAGCCAGCAATAGGAGCAAGCCAGTAAAGTGCACCTCCCTGGCCTCTGCATCAGCTCCCGCCTCCATCTTTCTTTGATGGTGGACTGCATCTTGGAAGTGTTAGCTAAACAAACCCTTCCCTCCCCAATTTGTTTTCTGGTCATGGCGTCTCATCACAGCAACAGAAACTGATAGTAACAAGATAAACTAAACTCTTCATCTGGATGTTTTGAAGTAGATAGGCGGAAAGGGAACGGAAGTGTGGAAACAGACCGGGGACAGGACACACCCTGTGCATCCCCTTGAGGCGGTGAGAGAATCACCCACAGCCACGGGAAGCCTCAGTCTGAGCAGCAGCTTCAGAGGGACCATGAAGAGCGAGGGGGTCATGAGCCACAGAATCATGGGCAGTGAGGTCACTGCTGCATAGGGAAAACTCCCACGGACGCACCTGCATGGGATGCCGCAGCGTTTAACCAACTCCCGAGTCCTAACCAAAGCATCTCGGGTGTGCATTTCCAGAGGAATGCGATTTTATAAGCTCAAACGAGTTCCCCTGTGAGTTGATGTATGTTACAAAACAATAACTGAGTTGATGGGGAAAAGATGGAGAGGCCTGGAGTTGGGAAGGAGCCAGAGTCATCAGAGTCACCATGGAGCTGAAAATGCAAGGGTCACATTCTGGTGACTGGACAAGCATGACCTCACGCTTGTCACACATCCATGAGTACAGCTATTATAACAGCAAGCCACATTCCTTGTGCAATTCTCCATTATCCAAGAGCGCTTTGTGCCTGGGCCCTGCCTTAGCTTGGAGCAGAGTGTTGCTGTAGGCGTGGGCCACCATGTTTTGGTGCAGAGGTGGCCCCAGGAGCATGATGGAGGAACTGAGGTGTATGCTTGTCACGTAGTGGGCCATCACTGTGAGCAGGTGAACCCCTAGACTGACCTAAGGATAGGGGCAGGGCTGTTCTCAGAAGGAAGGGGCCTGGGACAGGCTTTTCTTTATCGTCTGGAGTCCCCACCCTGTCCCTAAAGAAAAAAAGAAGTAATCATTGACCACAGGAGACTGATTTGATGTGAAGACGCACACTATAATGTATAACTTCAAGGTTCTACCCGGAGGAGTGGGAGGGTCCAGATTTAACCAGAAGAGTCTTGCAAAGTTAAGCAGTCCTGAAGATGTGGTCCTACCTCTCATGGCTTACATCTGTTTTGCGGGACGGCCTGACAAATTGTCGGAACAGTGTGGAAATCTTTCCTGGGATGAAAGCCCTCTCTGTGGCTGACACCTCAGACTTCCCTTCTTCCCGTCAAGAGATTCCTGAGGAGAGCGTAATTTCTTGGGTCCGTCGTATCAGTAATCAGACAGCCACAGGGAGGGGCACAGGGAAGATACTCTTTAGAGTATCTTCATTCCGATCAGAGCTACCACAATATGAGTCAGAAAAATGGGAGAGGCGTTCCCCACTTCAGTCCCTCTGCAGGAAATCAGTTTAGAGCTGGGGCCTGGATGCGGTGCATGGCACTCAGCTTATCGAACCTGCCTGTCCACACAGGGCCATGTGTCCTAAGGAGGGAGAGGCTCTAAGTAGAGCAAAGGTCATAGTGTCCATGCCTCTATGCTTTCTATAGAGAGCAATCCCTGTGGAACCCTTGCTACATTTGACAAACAGAAAACACTGGAAACTACTTCGAGAAGCGGCCAGGAGATGGCACCAAGCAGGGCTTGAATAAGCCCATGCATGCTACCCTGAGAAGAAAGTCACCACGAGAATCGGAATGCGGTCTTCTGTGCTGGGTATCAAACACATACTTCATTGCTGTATGGTTCTCAGAATAGCACCGGCCTACTCCTTATGAGCCTGGGCTCATCAGACCCAGGGTGTGTTACCAGATATGGCCCACTGGTATGACCCTGTGTCTTTCAGCCTCCTCCAAAAAAAGAGGACCATATTCCTTGAGTCCATCCAACGCAACAGGTAGCCACTGGGGCTTACCCAGTGTCCACATACAAGTTCCTAGTGCATTCTCCTATCTCTAAGAGCTGGTTCCCTCTGTCCTCAGCCATCTGCTTGAAATGCTGGAGCCATTGGCTTCTCGTTCTCAAGGCTTAGAGCTATAAGCACATGGTGGGAAAGCCCAGCCTCTGGGCTGCTGGAACTCAGGGTCATCAACACTAAGGAAGTTGCCTCTTACCCACTTCAAGATCTCTATCCAAGTAGCTAAAGAACACAGGCAGCTGCTTTCAACTTTATCTTCTTCAAGTGCATAGCTTGACAACCTCAGGAGGGAATCATCTTTTTTTTTGTTTGTTTGTTTTTTAGAATTTTTTATTTATTCTAATATTAATTTATTTTACATGTCGAACCCAGTTCCCTCTCCCTCCCTCTTACCCTCTCTCCCCTCTCACATGCACCCTGACCACCCTCCCCTCCCATCTTCCCACCCCCCCATTCCACATGTAGGGCTATGCTATGCAGGTGGGGTCATGTAAATCTGTCAAGTCGTTTGAAGTAGGGATTAGGTCTTCTCTCCTGTCTCTAGGTTAAGGGAGTATCCCTCCATGGGGGATGTGTCCTCAAGGGCCTTTTGTGCACCAGGGATACATCCTGGTTCCACTGTCTGAAGTGAGGGAATCATCTTAACAGGAAAACACAGGGCCTCATCCCAGGACAGGAGAGCAAGTCACTGACAAAACCCATCCAGTGACCACCACTTCTCCTAGTCTGACAGCCCAACCTTCCACTTCTCACTCCCCGTCATTCCGTGATGTGAGTGAGCATCCTTCTGTTATCAAACGGTACTGTTTGCCCGGAAACAAACAAGACGCTTCTGTTTGCTTTTGACGGCAAACGCGCTGCGTTCTTTGAGATAACCATGCTTCTAGTGACATCTGTAGATGGTTTTTATCACTGGTCTGAGTTGAATTTTCAGCACAAGTATCCCGTGTTTTAGAATGATGCAGTGAGTAAATGTAAAACATTCGTTGGCAGGCCCACGTACTTCTGGACACGGAATGACATGGTTGCCGATATAAATTGCTTCCTCGACTGTTCCAAACGTGAGTTCACACATATGTGTGCACATTGCAAGGAAAACACCCACTCGGAATTTATTAGCTGACCCATGCAATTTAACAGACATTGACAGCTTTCTGTTCCACGCCTCAGGGTGAAATCAAATAATGTCTTGTCATATAGAAAGACAAATGAGAAGGAAGATATTGGTAACCCTTTTCTCGGGAGTATGGAATTTCAAACTAGTGGGTGGGAGGGATTTATATGTCCTAGTTATTAAAACTCAGGGCTAATCACTTCTTCGGTGCCTACAAAATGTTTCCCAGGGTTAAACAAGGATCTACTCTCCAAATCCTCCTTCTCCGGGCCATTCTGGACAAATCATGTACAGAAGGCTTTCATAAAACAAATATGATTGCCAATAATTTGAGAAACTGAAAAGGCCATTGGAATTCTCATTTCTCCAGCAATTTCTTGCATAAAAATTATGCATATTTCTACTTGTTTCACGGAGGACATGGTAAGTTAAAGGGATGTAGCAAGCTAAAATTAATACATACGTATAAGATGAACAAGGCTATATATTCACATCTTCATACAGGTAAACCACCGATGTTCTAAATACATTGGTAAGAACAAGCTGCAGGCACAATTTGTTTGTTCTTGTGAGTAATTATTTTATCTTCAGAATGGAGAAAAGGGTCATTACTGAAATAAGTTCCACGAACAGTGCAGACCTCTGATGTAGGCTTCCATTTCCCTGTTTAGTTCCCTACAAGTGAATTTCATCTTCTGTAACAGTTCTTCTATGTAATAATTTCAAGGCTGCATTGCTTTTTACATAGTCCCTAAAAAGTCACCACTCCCTGAAATGAAGGTCAGTGAGTCTATACTTTCCCAGAGAGAAAAGGCACACAGCTTGCCCATATCTGTGTACAGGGTTTTGTCCTCCTAAACACAGGTGAAAAATAAACAGGCCACTGATTCAGAAAACACAGGATAGCAGAGTCCTGGGTCTGGGACAAGGAGGCTCCATTTCCAGGGACCTTCTGCCACAGGCAGGATGCTATCACTTACTTAACTTCACGTTCTCGTTTTTCTAAAAGGGGGTTCAGGGTGACACTGTGCCTGTGTACCAATAGCAGTCCCACAAACCTGTGACAAGCAGTGTGAGAAGCACCAAGTTAATGGTGTAAATGTCCCCAAAGGGAATGAAGCGTTGCGGTGGCGAGCCGTGATGAGTAATGATGCAAGATCTGGGTGCCCAGCAGGGCATCAGTGAGCCGCTCAGGCGGAAGTTCTCCATCAAGCCTCGGCAAACGCTAAAATTCTTGTGGCGTTAAGATTCGAATTAATGGGTGTGTGACAGGAACTGCTCATATAGAAACACATACTCTTAGTGTGTTAAAAAAAAAAAGATAATGAACTTCCATGAGAAAGAAAGAGATTGTGTGACGGTTACTCATGATTGTCAATTTAATGGCGTTAGAATCACCATGGAACCAGATCTCTTGGCTTATTTGTGAAGGATGCTCTAGATTAGGTTAATTGAATACAGAGGGCCCACGATAAATGTGGGCACTATCCCACAAGCTGGGGTTCCAGATACTAAAAATGAGAAAGCAAATTGAATGCCAACACCAATCCCTCTCCCCTTTCTGTCTGCAGATGTAATGTGACCCAGACGCCTCCTGTTCCCACAGGCATCCCCTCCCCTAGATGAGAAGTCCCAATAAACCTTCTTCTTTACATTGCTTATTCATGTGTTTAGTTGGAGCAACAAGACAACGGACACAGAAGGTGGGGAAGGAGGGAGGCTTCTAGTTCATTCCGTTGACTATGTCTTCTTGCCTTGATATGGTGAGCCTCATCGGAGGGTAGATATATGTACACAGGACCATACATAGTCTGGAAAGTTCTCCGAGGGAGGAAGGAAGTACAAACCTTACCTTTAGAGTGGCCCCAACCTTTTGTAACTTGGGCTCTTGAATGGATCAAACTAGTCATTGTTCAGCAATTGCCTTGGCAATAACTGACTATAAAGGAAGAAATACTTTGACAGTCAGCTGCACTCAGTGATGTGCGAGCAGCAATTGCCGGAAGACAGCCACCAAAGACACATGTTAGCACATGTCAGGAGTAGCAATAAACTTTCCAAATTCCATATGTCTTCCACCCAATGGTGGTCATGTCCAGATTTCATGCAACTATTTAAGAGTGTCTGAGGAGGCTGCCACCATACTTGGGCACCACATTTGGAAAACATAGAAAGCCAGGTGGAATGCAGAGAAACCCAGTGCGTGACAGGGCAGGCGCCATCTAATTAGCAGGGACTAGCTCAGACACCCGACCTTGGCTTTGGCTTCTGGCTTCTCCACTGCAGAGAATCATGTAACACACACTCTGCTGACTGGGAGAACTCTGAAACCAGAGCAATAAAACAGGAGGAGCGCATTGAAAGGAGCTGACAGGCCACAGAAGTAGCGTCTTACTCTTAGCTACCGCCCTGTCTGCCTTCGCAGGAGCTCAGGAACCAGGAATGTGTTACAGCTCATTCCTCCATCCCCATCTTTGTCTCCAATGAAAAAAACATGCTCTGCCTTTTCTTTTTGTATTTACCATGCTGAAGCACAAATATGGAAACTTTTAAAAATGTATCTGTGTCTGCTTAGATTGTGTGAGACAAGGCTTCGTCATGCAGGCAGATCCAGGGTCTCTCTACTACCAGAATGATGGTGCTGTGTGATAGGATGCTTCCAAAGCTCACCTCTGAACTAATGTGTGAACATGGAATTGATGGGGATGTCCTTCTGTATGTGTTTCAGTTATTGATTGATGACTAAAACACTGTGGCCAATAGAGGCAGGGAGATGGGTGGGACTAGGAAATGAGGAGAATTCTGGGAAAGGTAGGCAGAGAAGGGCCACCAGAACAGTCACCATGTAGACCACCAAAGGAATAACAAGTCCGGACCCTTCTCTGGTAAGATAAGACCATGTGGAAATGCTTAGATTAATAAAAATGGGCTAATTATTAAGACAGAGCTAGCCAATAAGAAGTTCTAGTTACTGGCCAACAGATTTATAACTAACATAGCATCTGTGTGTTTATTTGGGGCAAAACAGGAGGGGGAAGCTCCACACACAACACAGAATCTTTTTCATTCTTGCCTCGTAAAATAAAGTATGTCCTCCCGAGGAGCAGAAGTCCTATGAGAGGAACTCGCAACCATGCTCACCAAAGAGAGTTTCCTAATTTAACACCTGGGGGCCAGCCATCAGTAAGGGACTTGCATCCAAATCTCCCGTCTAAAAGTGAGGGTTTATTCTAAATTATGCCATTGCCAGATTCTCAGTGATGTTGACTCTATAATACAAGCCTCAGTAGAGACCTTCCCCGTGTTGTGCTCTGTGCTCATTGGGGACCTCTAGTGACCCTGCTGTGATCTTCTACATACGGACCCACGTGTCATCTAGTGCTGCTGTTGAAGATGCCCAACGCCACTCACATGGAAAACTATCTACCTGTGACCCAGAGAGCCAAGGGTGTCCCCTGGACAGTGTCATCACACTGATGGCCTTTAAGTCAAAGTGGTTTGTTTGCATGCTCTTGGAACTTACTGGATCGAGTACCTGGGTTAAGATATTAGACCTGGCTCTTCCTCTAGAGGAGACATCACAGACACCTAGGTCAAATGTCTATCATTGCAGTGAGTGAGCAGAGAGGTAAGGGACCACAGGTCCAGAACTAAAGCCACGTCCCGAGCCCAGAGACCATGTGGCCTGTGGCTGTTCAGCCAGAGACAGTCCAGCTTGGAGAACAAGGTGCTACTGGTTATTGGAGTAGGGAAATAATGTCACAATTACTAGTGAGGAGTTAGTGTGTAAGGAATTATTCAAAGATGGGCCCAAGTGGCAGCAAGTATAAGAAGAGGTAATAGCCTGAGGTATCTGGGGGAAAAAAGGCACAAGAGTGGAATCTTTCTGTTATTATTTGAGACAGAATCTTTGTGCTCTAGGCTAGCCTTCAGCACACAGCCTTGGCCTATTGGGTGCTGAGTACAGCCGATGAGCACATTTCCCAGGCAAGATGAAGGGACCACTGACTGACAGTACTGATGGAGGTGTTGCTGTCCCTGAGCCTAGAGGGGACTGACTGTGTTTGATGCGGGTGCAGGGGGAAGCAGGAAAAGGGACTATGGGAAAGAAGCTGGTGCTGGTTGGCATGCAGATCACTGTTGGGGTCTGCCACGGAGCAACAGTGGGGGCCCTGTCCTCCATCGAGTGCCCAGCAGGGTCTGCTGGAAGAGCTAGCTTTGCCCAGTACCACAGCATTTAGAGCGGATGAGTCAAGAGGCAAGTCCTGGGTGCTCTTAGCCATCACTGCATCCTCAGAGACAGCTGTAGAAACTTACAGCTAACAGAGTTCCTGACTCCGCCCGAGAAGCAGCTGTGCATCTGTAGCAGGTGAGGCAGCCATTCCTCCAACCACTGCCTCTTCACCTCATCCCCTAGCAACTTTCCAGAACTCCACGTTAGTCCCTGACAGAGGATGGATCAGAGGTCAGGAGTGACCACCTTCCCACGCCCACCCTGGCTTCCAAGTGGCATGATTCCATATGTTCTTTGTGACAGCAGAGACCTCCAGGTCACCAGCAAGTTGCCAAGCCGATCTGGAAAGGCTAGTGAGGACTCGGAAGACGAATGATAAGTGGTGTGACGGGCAAAAGCTGAGTCGTGTGATGGGCACGACTGTCTATGCAACATGTGAAACTTTAGCACACAGGACACACCTCCTCAAGGCCCCATGTGATCATTCATTTTATCCACAGGTAAAAGACTGGAATAGAAACACAGCAGAAGGGAGTTAGAGTAGGGCCATCCAATCTTCAGCAGCTGGCTGGAGACCAGTTTAGGCACTTCTCCATCTCCAGTGTACTAGAGAAAGCCGGAAAGATTCAGGTGGACTGGACCCATAGGTAGGCGCCAAGTGTCGAGTGCCTTGTCCTTAGCTTGGAGCATTTTCTACTGGGTAATGTCCCAGCATTATTAAGTTTGAAAACATGAAAATCCCCCCAGGCAGCTTCTACAGAAACATATGGAGGGATGAATCTGAAGAGTCTGGGCCACATATGCAAGGGTTCCTTGTCTCCAAGGACCATTTGCATGCTAGGAGGAATTTGCCAAGAAAAAAAATATATTTAGTGGCTAGCAAGAGGAAGGATGAGGCACAGGTTCCCAGTGAACATTCAACTTTCCTGTGACAATAAAATTGACTCTCTGTAAACTTTCCTGGTAAACAGAGCTTTGCATGTGGAACCCATGCATAAAGCTGATCCTTAAGACAGTCACAAAACATGGAGTGGGACTAATTACCTGTCCCAGAAACATGGCAGGGGGGAAGGGCACAGCCCTGGACAGGCTATATATCTAGCAGAATTTGAATTAAAGTATTGGGGTAGCAGTGGAAGGGAGGGCAAACAGAACTAGCTGGAAAATCAAGAATCCTGGGTACTGTTTATTTTGTGGCGATTGTGCCACTATCTGGAAGAGTTAATGCTCACCCAAGTCTGGACTAAATTGGAGGGAGGGATGATGGTAGCCTTTAGCTCAGTGTGTAGCTCTTCTGTGCTGAGACAACAGATTTTGGTCTACAGTATGTTTAACGTTTCCTAATTTCGCTTCCATGGAGTAGCTGAGGCAAACACCACCACTTGCAAGATTGGATTATCTCTCTCTCTCTCTCTCTCTCTCTCTCTCTCTCTCTCTCTCTCTCTCTCTCTCTGTGTGTGTGTGTGTGTGTGTGTGTTGGCACACTCAGATTTACATGAATCCTGGGATCCGGGCTCAGGTCCTCATGTTCTCGGGCTTTCTTTAAATAAATCATACTGGGAGGCAACCATGGAACCAGACAGTAATATGGATGCTAGGGAGGAGCAAGTTAACACACAGATCATCTCCAGCTGCTCATCCCCTCTTTGGAGACACACACAAGTCCTACTTATGTGTATCATAAAACAAAAACAAAAAACAGAGGTGATGTGAGTCTTACTGAAAGGTCTTTAGGTTACTAGGGTCGTTGCCTTGAGTAGGGAACCCTGAATTCTAGCACCAGTAGGAAATTACCAAAGTAAACCCAATCCACGGATCGTTTTCCAGCTTCCTGATTTGAGATGTGGCCACTTCCCCCTGAGCATGACATCCCCCACTAGGATGTCATCCACCAGTGTAGCGCCTGCGTTACGATATGCTCCACTTATTGGGTGAAGGCCTAGAGATTGAAATGAAAGACAAGACAGCGGGCCATTCGTTCAACAGGACTGTCAGAATGCCGATGCTAGATGCCGTTTTTTGAGGGGAAGGGTGGGCTTATATACGGAGAACTCGCAGCACAGTGGAAAACAACAGGGTCAAGAGTACATGTTTTCAGGCTTAGCTCCTCCCCAGCAGATGTGACTTAGCAAAACAGGAAGAGTACCAGCAACATCTCTGGGGCAACATGTTCCAGCCCACAGCTTCAGGCTTGCTCAGGGTTCCTCCAGGGTCCATGCAGGGCCCTACATACGGGGCTCCTCACCAGAGACTAAGGCCAACCAAGCTGGGCTCAACCTCCAAAATGGAAGAGTGAATATCCTTCCTCTGGGAGGCCGATTTGCCTCAGCCATTTCCTTACAGTTATACCAAACTGACTGGGCTTTGCTGTTGTGTTACTCAGTAATTTGCTGAGCTTAGCAGACATCCAGCTTCCTCCTCTACTATTGCAATTGGCCTACACTGGCTAGGGGTGGGAGTCAGTGTGTAGAGGGCTTGCCTAGCACGCATGAAGTCCTGGGTTTAAATCCCAGCACTGCTTAAATGGAATGGCAGCACATGCGTGTAATCCCAGCACTTGAGGGGTGGGAGCAGGAGGCAGGAGTATTAGAAGTTATTATTAGAAGGTCATCATTGGAACTAGCAGCTCTGTGTGACGTGGCATTTGTGAAATCATTCCTGTTTCAACAGGACATGAGAGGGTTAAGTCCTCTCACTGACATCCGTCATAATAAAGGAGATATATAAACCGTAGCCCCTGCTAAGTCAACCACACTCCACTGGAAGATCACACATCCAAGAATATTTGGGCAGTACAAACTGGTCTTGGTGAGAGTTTAAAGATTAAAAAAGATACAAATTTGGATGAGTGTAAAGGGAGGCGGAGCTGGGTAAAATTGGGGAGGGGGGTAAATACGATCAAAACCCGATGTATGGAACTATCAAATAAAAAAAAATAACTAGTATAATATTTTTTTTAAATGAGTGACAAAAAACAGTCTAGTAGTTGGCCTTAAATGAATACTACCTCTTAATCAAAAGTGGAAAAATATTTTTTAAAGGTAGTAGACGTGCTATTAAAAACAAACGGCAGGATGAGATTTCAGGAGATTATAAACTGGTTTAAGCTCTTAAAATATAAAGTACAGACCTGAGCTCAAAAGTATAATTTGGCCAGACAAAATTGCTAGTAATTTGCCTTCTCTCAACTTGCTTTGCAACAAAACACCAGTCCCTCTTTCCATTTCCCCTGCCCTCCCGTTCCTGGGTTGGAGAGGGTTGCCACATTGTCCCTGCCCAGGGATAACTTAGCAAAAGGAGAATGTGCCTGGCTCTTTCTGTCAGGGGCCTCCAAGCACAATCTTCATGAGGTCTGGAAAATGATGCCCAGACCCAGTGGGGAGCCACCCCGGGATTTCATACCGTAACCGCTGTCAAGGTATAAACCCAAGAGATCTCTATTCCCCAGCCTCCCACAGTACTGTTCCCTCCCCTCTACGGTTGCTGTGCGGCCATTGAACCATCTAGAAGCTTGTTACGGAGGAAAACACCAAGGTGATTATCAATCCCAATGCCACCTTGTTCTAGATATTTATATACTGGTTAAAATTTTAAAAGAATTGTCTAGGAATTTCAATTTCCCCTTTGCAATGGAACAATGGCATTTTAGGGGCCTTCTCCCTATCACTCACTGGGGAAGCATCTCTTGGTCCTCACTTCCTTCTTGTCCCTCCCTCCCATCCCTCCCTCCTGTCCCTTCCTCCTCTTTCTCTCCCTCCCTCTCTCCCTCTCTTCCTTCCTGTCTCTTCCTTCCCTCTCTTCCTTCCTTCCTTCCCTCTCTTCCTTCCTTCCTTCCTTCCTTCCTTCCTGTCTCTTCCTTCCCTCTCTTCCTTCCTGTCCCTTCCTTCCTTTCTTCTTTTTTTATTTTGCACACCTGGGCATCATCTTTCCTCTCAGTCATTTGCTGAAGGTGGATCGTGCCCACCGTTTTTAATGGTCCTCCGATAGAGGGGCACCATTCTGGATTTTTCTCCCACCTTCATACTGGGAAGTTCTGTCAAGTCTTCTTTGTGTTCAGCATTGCAGATGTCCCAGCCCAGTCTTTAGATTCATCTTAATCATGTCATCTCAAATGCCATGGTTAACTACTTGGAACTTTAACCCTCGTGTGCTCAGGAATCTGGGAGGATTTAAATGGAAATGAATGTTTTAATCAAACTCAACACAAGACTTGCAAAGTAGAGACTGCAATTAACCAAAGCGTTGAAAGTAGCTCATCATGCACCCCAGGATGGGATTCTGAAAACCTGGTTCTCCTCTATAAAACTTGGGAACCATAAATCCCTGATCTGCCAGGGTGGAACCCTGCAAGGTGGCATGGCATGAGGATCTACACTCAAGAGAGGTAACAACATTCCTACAGCCAGGTGCCTGAGTAGAAGATGGCCAATATTCTACTACAGTGCAAAGGCATGTCCTGCCAGTGGTGAATGACTCTGGTCTTCCAAGATACTAGTACCTGGGCCCTTCTTTACTGCATCCCTTAAGGGTATCGTCCTTGTTTGGCCATGCCTACTTCATGGCTACTTGTCTAAGACCTACAAGATGGAGTTAATGGTAGTGGGCATGTCCATTCATACTTTATTTTGCAACATAAAACCAAGTTCCTCTGCCTCCCTTTTGCCATCGTGTCTTAGAGCTGCAATTGCCGTCATTAGAGATGGGATCTTACAAGATTCTACTTGACAAAGACACGGGAACTCTGGAAAACACTGAAGGAGAAGGCAATGTTAACAACCAGTATCATGTTTTTATTGTAGATTACAGGAGCCTTCACAGAGTTTGGTAAAGCCAGTCAGTATTGCTAGAAATTTTACGGGGTGGGGGGGAGTTAAGGCTAACTTCTGGGTAACTTCTAAACCTTGACAAAATGAGTCAGCATTGACCTCTAGGACCTATCATGAACACTGGTAAGTTTTCTGTTCTTGAGACATGCTTACATTCTATGCTTCCCACGGCAGATGGAATGAACGCTTTGCTGTGGAGGACAGTGACTGGCCTCTGAAGGTTCCAGGGGTGATTTTGATGGGTAGAGTGCTTTAGTGAGACACGAGTCCTAGTGGTTTCAGAAACTTTAACTCCAGCCTGAAACTCCTAGGGGCCCACTGTAAACAGAAGCCATGAACAAAAATGCAAAATTTCTTCCTTTTAAATACTGTCTCTCTGAATGGTCTCTATCCCAGGACTTCCTACATGTTAAATCCCAGGTTGTCCTTTGGCAAATGGATTAGCGTCAGGATTACTGAGGTTTACATGGGGTTGGCCCGATTCATTGGCTTTTAATTCCCCCCACCTGTTAGGTCTCCCTCTCATTGTTACAGTTCTCCACCACAAGAACCCCAACAGTGTCCTGCTTGAGGCCCTCTTAGTGGACACCTGTTCCCCATACTCGGAGGATGCCTGACCTTGGAGCCTGGTCTCCAGCTGCTCTGTTGCTGTTCTCAGTGGAGGCTTGCTCCCTGTATTTGGAGGTTAGCTTTTGCACTCGGATAGCTGCTGCCTGACCTTGGAGCCTGGTTTCCAGCTGCCATGCTGTAATTGTCAGTAAGGCCTTGTCCCTGCTCACAGAGCCTGGCCTCTGCTTGCCACGTAGCAGTTTTGGCAGGAGGAGGTTGAAGCCCCATGTACTGGCAATGCTCCCGGAACTGCAGGAAATATCTCAGTGTTTGTTTTTGCTCTTAACAGTCAAAATTCTTTGACTCCAAAATGATTTCCAGGAATTACAGTATGAGAACTTAGTATGTGTGCTTTTATTTGTCTTCTTCAAAAAAATAAAAATAAAAAATAAAAATGAAACCAAGGCAGATGTCATAAGTGGGTGTCTGCATGCTGGCAGCGGCCGCTCGGGAGCTGGCAAACATTTGCCCATGCTCTACTCAGACGGGCATTTTCAGTTTAATGGCTTTTCTTCTGGAAGCGATTCAAGCAGTGAGAATAATGTTGGGATATGAAGTGCAGGAAGGGCTTGGGAGATGGCCCCGATTCTTCTTTGTCTTAGAACTCTCAGCCAAATGGTCTGGAGTTCTTCAGTGCTTGGTGTCAACTTTCTCCACTTTCCCACGTCAGAGTTACTGCAGTAAAAGCCTCCTGCCTTGACAACCACCTCATGGTGGCTGCTGAGTCTCCAAGCAGGGCTGTGGGGTAACCTTGATTGCAGGACTCAGGATGAGGCAAGCTTGGCTGTGGGCCCTTGAAGAAATCATCTGGCTAATTCTCTCTCTCTCTTTTTATAAAATGCCACTTCCCAGGGGACCTGTTATCCTATGCCCTACACTCCCAGCCTCTCTCTTTGTCCCTTTCTCCTTTATTGGTGTACCTCTTCCTGGCCTCCAGGGTACCTTTTATTCATTGTTATGTCTTATTTAATAACCTCTGTATTTATCTTACTGGAATTTGTGTTCAAGGCCTCTCAAAGTGCTTGGAATATAAAAGTTTCATGTAAATATTTGTAAATGGATTGACCCAGAAGCAGAGTAGTCTGGGGTTCTGCAAGAGGGCTCAATGAATGACATTCACCAGCTTCCCGTTATGTAAAGAAAATATCTGTGATCTCAGCTTGCAGGTGACTCAGAGAGCACCACTCAGCTCTGGCCACGTTGTTATCTCACTCAGAGGTCCTGAAACTCAGTGGATGGTTTGGGGGTGGGGGTTGGGGGTTAAGGGATAGGAGACAGGAGATGGGACAGAACCACTGAAGGACAATGGACCCTGACTGATGTTTTCCCAGGGAATTCAGTGAGTTGTATATCTGTGAAAAGGTAGATAACCCAACCAGCTCTTAGAGAAACCCAAATCAAATCTACCGACAAGAAAAATCATAAAACTGGGCAATTGGATGAGGCAATGATGACATTGGCAATGGCCACACCAGTGGAGGGAGAAGGGGGTGAGGAAGAGGAGGGAAGTGGAGGGAGAAGGGGGTGAGGGTAGCAGGAGCTGCAGACTCACCACTGATGTGTCAGAAGACCCAATGTGACCTGTAAACTATCAGAGGAAGTAACTGGTGGGAAGTCTACTCTTCAGCCACAAAGATAAGATGAAGAATTTTCAGGTAAACAAAGATTTTTTTCCTCATCACCCTCCACTTCGTTGTTTAGTTCAGAATGTCCAACGAGCAGAAGGAAAATGTTCCTAGAAACTCAGATGGAGGGGTGCCCAAGGCAAACCAGGGTCATCTGCTGATGAGGATTGGTTTAGTTTTGATGACCCTTAAATAAAACAGAATTAAGACATGTCCAAATGAGCACATAAAAGGGGAAAGTCGTGACACCATGTTGAAGTGATTTGAGGTCCTGGCAACAGTGACAGCTTACATTAATCAGAATTAAACTCAGAATGCATGTCTTGCTCTTTGGGTCATGCTTTAGAAAACCAGTAAAGAATGATAATAATTAAATTAGCACACTTGATTAATGTGGAAATAACGAAACCAGAAAAAGGATAGGATTGAGGGGAGGGGGAAGGAAAACAGGATGAGGGAGCTTAAATCCAAAGACAGAGGGAATGATGTCATACTAATCCATCAAAAATATTGTTGGACTGGATTAAAAAAGCAAAAAACAAATTATTCGGAGGCCAAAGGTAAAGAAAGATACGATGGAAAGGGAAGACATTCTTAACATTACTAGATAAGAAAGATGGCATTAAGACATATAATGTTTTTTCTAGAAATGTCCTTAGAAGATGCACTGATTCTCAATATAAATACAATTTAGGTTTTAATTAATAGAGTTCTGTTTAGAACATCTAAAAGTGGTTTCAAAATACACAAACAAGGATGGACACAAAGAGAAAGTTGAGAACCCGTAGCCACATGAGCAAGATCCAGTACTATTACTGAGGAAACTGGCCAAGAGTTCAGCAACAAACAACTTTGTTAAAGACACTCCCTCACCTGGAAGACACGTGGGTCTCAGGCTGTTGGAGCCACCAGAAAACATTATACTGAGTGGAAAAGAACTGAGAGTTGCTTCTTGGTTATCTGTTCAGAGGGGTATCCTAAGAGCTCCGCATGGTACTCCGGTGAGGATGCTTCTCCAAACTCCTCTTGTACATCAGCTCTCTCTGTCCTAATACCATCACCTCACTATGGCTCACATGATACGAAGACCAGGAGCCCTGAGTGATCTCTTTTACAGGGGCGTCCATTGCAATAAGGGCCTTCGCCCTTATGACCTCATCACTCACAACACCATCACGTCAGGGGTAAGAATTCCATCATCTGTATTTGGGAGGGC
The DNA here is from genome assembly GCF_943737965.1 of Phodopus roborovskii. Taxonomy (NCBI): domain Eukaryota; kingdom Metazoa; phylum Chordata; class Mammalia; order Rodentia; family Cricetidae; genus Phodopus; species Phodopus roborovskii. The sequence goes on from NW_026126611.1 coordinate 1,478,240, forward strand.
ATTGCCATTCTGCCCACAGCTCCCAGAACATGCAGACAAAGATGTCAGATTGTGCCTTCCCATGACAGTGGATTAACTTTCCCCAGATTAACTATGCTGAAACAGGAGTGAAACCTCCCAGGGTTCTCTGCCTCCAGAGTAGACCATCCCTAAGTCCTTTTCCCATGCCTCATTGGTCTGTCGGAATTCTCTGATATGACTCAGCAAACCACAACTCTCTTCTATGATGCTGTTGTTGATCGCTGGGTTATTTCAGTCAACTGCCTTGTTCAGTCTAGCTTTGCCTCTCCAATCCCTCTTGGTTCACCTCCTCTACAGGTCCACTACATCAGGAAAGAAAGCTGCCATGCTGTATTGAGCCTTGTAGAACTTTAGGGCCTCCCCCACATCTCCTCTGGTCTCCTGCTAAATCAACATCCATATTGCACGCATGACAGCCACCAGGCATGTGACCCTGACCTCAGCGGCTTCAGTGACCTCTTCACTGTGCTCCTAGCCCAAGTCAGCCCTCACTTCACCCCCATCCTGTAGTAGTGTAGTTTACTGTTTGTGGAGCTCAGCCACACTGGTTCTGTGTCAGCTTCCTGACACACTCAGCCCGTTCCAGCTCCTGGTGTGAGTGTTCTCTCCACACTGATAGAGAGTGACCTTCCACTCCTCTTCACTTCCCATTCCTCATGGAGCACTTCCTGGGCCTTGCTTCTCATTCTCCCCTCTCCCCATTCCCCCATACTCTTCTCTCCTCTTTCCTTTCTGTTCCTGCAGATCCATCTTTTCTTGTCTCCTCCCATTTTTCTCTCCATTTCCCCATCTCCCTTCTCCCTCTTCAACACAATCAACACAATCTAGTTCCGGGTCATTCTAACAGAGGAATAGCAACAGGGGCATGTTTAAAGTGAGGGTCTGCATAGAATGATCAGGAGAGGTGTGAAGGATCTGTCACAGGTTCTAGGCTCAATTGGCCTCATAAGTCATTTGTTTGGATTAAGATGTTTCCATCCTCTGCAGTCATGGGCCTGGGACTGACAGATCACAGCTTCCTGCATTTTTACATTACAGTAATGCTGGTTTTCTTGCTCTTTGAGCCTCTGTCAACACATGGACTATAATTTCCACAGAATATGCTCACAGGTGGACAAGGAATGCACGTTCTCCAAAACACTGTTAGCTTTACTATGACAACTCAGATAATAGGGTACAGCAGAGATAATAGGTGTTGTCTAGCTTAAGATCTTCATCCTATCTGGATGTCCCAGCTGGACATCCATGATGACATCTAAGAATTCTGAATGACGCACAGATAAATTTGTACTCATTATTTTGTGGACATATTGGTTGATATGAACTTTCATCTCTTCCTTTCAGAAGGCAAAGGCATTTCTGCATTTTTAAATGTTACGAGAATATGGCTATTCACAGCTAGGGTTCGTTAAGTGTTGGCAGTTCACAAAACAGAGGTAACCTGACACTATGTCCTGCAATGCCAATTTAAATTTTGGGTTTGCTTTCTCTGTTCATATTAATATTGCTTCACACTGTGCAAGATCTTGCTAAGGAAAAATACACTAGTTTAGCACTAAGATACTAAAAAATGAATAAAAGATGTTCAGAGCTCATAAAATTCCTTTTAACTTAGAACATATGTATAGATGATGACAAGAGTATGTGTTGATTTATAGAGACAGTTTGGGAATGTGATAACTTTAAAAATATTTTTATTGGGCAGTTTCTACTGCATTTCTGAAATGTACATTCAGATGCTTTTGAAATATTACAGGTGACAGATGTTCCAAAGTACAGGTCCAATTCAGTTTTCCATAGGACCCTTCCAGAGGTTTTCCTGTGTGAATTTCTTAGTCTTCCCTACTGGTTGTTTTGAATATTCCTCTCCACTGGGGGTAGGTCGTTTCTCTGTCTGGAAAATATTTTTCTTTGAGCGTGTAGCTTCTGGAAGGAGGCCTATGGAATGGAAAGCAAAGGGCGGATACTATTTAACTTGTCAAAATAGTCTGAAGTGGCCAAGAAAGTCAAGTTCTAGCTTGACCCTCTTGCAGGTATAGCCCCTTCTTCCTGGAGAGCTCTTGGCTTCTAGTTGTTCATTACATTGTTTACATCATAGGTTCATTGCACTCTGCACCAACAGAATGCATTACTCACATTCTATGTTTCCATGGACTGTAGCTCCCCACTGCCACCGACAAGTGCTGGAGATGACTCTGAGCTTCATGTGGGCTAGGCAAGCACTCTACTGCAGATCTACCCAACAAGAGTTGGCTATTAATAGTCACTTGCCACCTAGGTCCTCTTTCTTTTAGTACTTAGAATCTTGCTGTACTTGGTAAACTGGTAAATTCGGGCTATCACCGTAACTACATGATCAGTTAAGCTCCCTTGGAGGTCCTTCCCTTGGGCCTTCTAGGAACCCAAGCTGTAACTGAGATCTGAGAGAACACCTTCTGTAGATGTTCTGGATGCTTTTTTCTAGCAGAAATACCCAACGATAGCATGAGGATCAGGTGCTTCTGCCATGACTACAGCACCTGAGTGGGTCTTCTCTACTGTGATTTTCCTGTGACATCTATTTCACAGAGGCCTCCCAATTTCTAAATTCATGAGCTTGGTTCTAGCTCACGGCATCATCCATGATGCAAACCTTATTGTTTAAGCTAAACCCACTTGATAGGTTAATTCAAGAATACTCATCTCCAATTATACACTATGCTCTTGAGGGTAGAGACTGTAAGTTAAAATCTATAATTATCTCTGATACAGTTGTTCAATGAAAAGATGTTTTTCAAAACAAGAAAAGACTGCATAGTCAGCTAATGAGTAGCTCAAGTGAATTTTTAAATTTTTATTGAAGAGTATTCCCGTTAAATCTAAAAATTATGTTTGACTGCCTGGAAGTATTGGATTTGCTGATTGATTAATTCTGAAAATACTTATTGAATATTCATCACATTTAAGATACTTTTTAAAGCAGAAGACACATGACAAAATGTTTCTGCCTGGGTTTATCTATGTAGAATTATATGATAGTCAGGAACCAAGACAGTTAGTTATCAGCAATGTAGGCACCCAAGTCATGGGAAGCCAGCATACCGAACTAGCAGCTCACAGCTTGCTAGTTGGGATAACATCATTCTCCATACAAAGGAATGATGATAAGTAGCAGTGAGATGTGAACATGGACCGTAATGCTCTACAAATGATTCAAAATCATTACGATGTGAGAAAGAACCCAGATGAAATGTCACATCTAATAAAGTACTCCGCAGGTAGAAAGGACTGCGCACTTTCCTGGCGCCAGGCAGGCGTGGAGCAGGAACTGTGGGAGAGGGGTATTGTCAAGGATTCAGGTGCCCTTAGCAGAGGCAGCAGTCTTGCTACCCTGACTGCACTGTTTGTCTTACACGTGCATTAAACCTGCATTAAAGCGGCAAGCGGCACACCCTGGGCATGCGGAATTTATTTCCTGTCGATACCACCTCAATACGCAGCTAAAAATATAATAAGGCATACTTTACAGAGTTAGTAACTCTCTGTGGAAATGGACACAGATGTTGGAATAAAAATTAAGAGGGGCTCACACATCATGCACAACAGAGTTGTGCCTTGGTAAGAACTGGCTATTGTTTTCGTAAAGACAAAGCCAGGGACTTTGTTGACAGTACGACTTGTTTATTAATCACCCTGCTATCTGCTTTTAGCCAGACTGAGGGTTCCACTGACATCTGAGCTGCCTAACCATGGCTTGATGTGGTACTCTGCTCTCAAGGGGAGTGTTGCTTCGTTTTCCACTCTACTTAATGTTGATTGGGACCTTCCAATAAATTACACCCCAGGGGCCACCTGAGGCTCTGCCTCGCAGCTGGCAATTAGCACAGCCATGGCTGCATATACCTACTGTAAAGCTGCCCTGTCCTTTCACAAATCCTGGGAAGACTGGATAGTTAAAGCCACAGGAACCAACACTATTGGTTACAGCTGAAAGCTATCATGGAGATCACACCTGTGTGCATTTAGAAGCACAGGAAGTGGCTGGCACATCAGCTCTGCAGACATTCAACAGGGACACTGCCGTGGACCACCCCAGTCGAATACAGGGACCCCTGGGATAAGGGTCCCCGAAGGGTGGGTGTGTAAGCATTCGGCGGGGACAGACAGAAACAAACACAGAGGCAGTTTGAATCTGAGTGTAATTTGTAGCTCACAAGCAAGATCTTTATACACAATGAATCAGGTATTAACATTTTTTATAAAATGTGTTTAGTGAAGTTGTTATTTGGCACAGTAGGGCCCCAAATCATCCAAGGCTAATGGTATATTTCCAAGAACAGGTTAACATATTATTAAGGCCAGCTATTGTTTAACATCTAGTACCTAATTTTTGTGAATCTTTAAGGTGCAAATTTAAACTGGTTTAATTCTCTTTTATTCAAGCTTTATTTTTTTTTCCATACACCTAAGCCCATTTCTGATGAAACACGCACAGCCATATGAAATTTTATTGTTGGGAAAGTTTTTTTTTATCATAATACAATAGTATTATGTAATTTTGTAAGTGATTTATAAAGTAAAGTGCTGGTTTTCCCGGAGATAAAGTCATGGCTAGTGACCCCATCTCAAGGGATATTTTTTATCCATTTTTCTCACTTAAAATCTCTCAGCATAGGCTATCAGGAACATCTCGTAAATATGGGAAGGGGAAAGAAGATAAAACAGATAAATTGTGATGAGTATGGCTCAATGTTTTGCTTCAGCCAAGAGTTCCACAACCGGTTTTAGAAGACCTCCTTCCTTTGAAGTTTCTGCTTCAGTCTGTAGAACTTGTCACACAGATTCTGCTGGGGTTGGCGTGGCAGGACACAAAAAGCATGAAAAAGCAAGGAATCATGACACTGCCAACAGCCCAACGTTATTTTGAAGAAACATACCTTAAAGTCATGAAAACCTATGAAACGTCTGAAAAAAATCAAAATAAAGATTCTAGTGGGATGGGAAGATGCAAGAGAGTACAAATAGGCAATACAGTGTGAAGGTTACAAATGCCAACAGATTTGAAATTCATTAAAAATAAATAAACACAAATATTGAAGCTCGTGGGTTCAAAGGATGGAGTAGAAACCCCACCAGAAACTAATCAAGCCTAACAGTGAGTTTCTAAACCAACAATGCAACTTTGAAGCAAGTCAGAAGTGTGTTAATGAAGAAGGAACTAAGAAACAAAAACAAAAAACAAAAACAAAAAAAACTTCCTTTGAGACTTGTAGGGATCCAGTAAATGAATGAGTGTGTGTGTGTGTGTGTGTGTGTGTGTGTGTGTTATGGGCATAAAAGGGAAAAGATAGGGGGAAAGGCCATTGAAAAATCAGATTTCACACAAAATAATGGCTAAAAGCTCCAAAGTCATGCTACAGGCTTGAACACCAGATGCAGAAAGACTCAAAGGAGTAAAAATAAACTGAATCCATGAAGTGAGTTAAACTCTCAGGCATTAAAGATGGAAGGAGTTCCAAAAATACTAACAGTGGACTATCAAGACATATACAGATTAATAAGAGACTCCTCAGCAGAACCTCAAAGGTCAGAGGATATTGACCTGATCATATCCAAACTCTTAAAAGCAGAGCAGTGTGTTTACAGATGCTATAATCAGTGAAATGATTCTATGAAAGTGATGTCTTTTCCAGACTAGCAAAAGCCCTAAGGAAATTTACTGTTGCTAGACTGACTTACAAGGAACACTTAAGAATGGGCTGCAGGCTGGGGCATGGTGGCACACACTTTAATCCTAGCACTCAGGAGGCAGAGGCAGGTGGATCTCTGTAAGTTCACGTTTGAAGCCAGCCGGGTCTACAGAGTTAGTATCAGGATAGCTAGGGGTACACAGAGAAACTCTGTCTCAAACAAAACAGAAGGGATGTGCTGTAATGGAAGTGGAAGGGTAAAAAATAATAAATAAATAAATAAATAAATAAATAAATAAATAAAACAGGTTACACATGTAGGGAAGGGCAAATAAGAGTGAAACTATCATAATCCACCCCCCCAGAACCCCAAATAAGCAAACAGAAACACCAAATCACAAAGGTGGGCGCTAAGGGAGATTTAAGGGGACAGAGACCTCACAAAAGCCAACAGAAATCATTACTAACATTAAGGGACTAAATTCCTATTAATTATATCCATGAATTTAAACATTCAATTCCATAAGATGAAAATGTATCAGGAAAAAAAAAATGCGTTGAGAGGAAGTGGATGAGAGCAGCTACGTGCCACCGTCTACAATAAATTGATTACTGGCATAGACGCACATAGCCCGAAAGTGAACACAGAGACAAAGATACTCCAAGTGCACAGACGCCTAGAGTGAGCAGGAGAAACTCCTGCCTGATAAAATAGACTTCAGGGCAAGGCTTTGTCAAGGGATGTCATTCAATAGTGGCAGAGGATTCAGCAAAAAGGCTAGAGTATCTGTGTCCCCAGTCCCAAATCATTCACCTGTATAGAACAAATGGTTTCTATCGACAGATCTAAAGAGACAAATGGATGCTCACACAATATCAAGTGAAGCCATCAATATTCATGTTCAGCAATAGGTCATCCAGTTATAAACCAATTTAAAAAATACCATATGGGTGTTTACAGAACACTCCGGTCCATCCATCTCTATACACACAGGTAAGTTTCATAGTTCATTCATTAGAAACATGGATTTAAAAAAATCTCTATGATGTAAGGGCCACCTAGACCCCTAAGTCACACAATACTCTGCTTAGGCTCTGAGGCGGCTTCTTGGGCTTGCTGCTGTGTCTTGGGAGAAGCCCTGCCTTTGGGGATCTCTGTTGCTGCATAGGCCTCTTCCCTTCATGGGACATCAGATGCCAGTTTGAGCACATCGTGTCCTCTGGGGTGTTTCTTCGGGGCCTCGGTCTCTGTGTCTCTATTCCCTCTTCCTGCTGCTCCTGTATGTCTGGCTGCTCTCCTCCTGAACTGGACTTTTACACTCACTGAAGATAATGACTGTATTGGCCCTACCCACAATGTCTGCCACACAATAGGCATTTAACAATTTATGATAATATGAGTGGACACGGCAATTATTTCCAGAATTGATAATGGCACACGATCAGGTGCCACAATTCATGGTGAGAAGCAGATGGAGGATGAATGGTTGGGGACGTTCTAAAAAAAATAGTTGGCAAGTGGAGCAGTAACTCATAGTGCTGTTGGAATGTCATAGCCACGTTCTCTAGGAAGCCTGGACTGTGGGAACAGAGAAAACAGAAGGCTAGAGTAGTTCAGATCTCGAGAACAACCATACCACAACACAACCCACACCACAGCACAATCCACACCATGGCACAACCCACCATACACTCATATCGCATGACAACACAACACACATCACAACACAAACCACAACACAATTCACATCACAGGACAACACACACCTGGGCACAATCCATACAATCACCGGCCAACAGAGGTTAAAACCGTAAGTATCTGGGAAGATTTGACGTAGAAAAGTCCCTGGACCATGGCTATATAGAGTGGCGTGTGGAGGGATGCATAGACCCCCTCTCTCATTCCATGCCAGAATCCAGCTGTGTGTAGCAACTCCCTCCCCTCCCTGGGTGTGCTTCCTCAGCCTGGTCACTGGCCTGTGAGCTGCCTGAGGAATACCATGCCTCACGATTTGGAATGGTCACATTAATAGTTATCATATGTGCCTTCAAATTATTTTTAATCTTGGAAAGGAAAATTTTGACCAAGAAATCATTACATATTTATTTTAACATTTCGTGAGTAGAAACACATTTTCTTTGTTTTATTTTGCCCATCAGCATTTTGGAAAAGCGGAGAGGAAAAGGGATTTGGACTACATAAAAGGGAGAAGGTTTTTTTTTTTTTTTGGCTTTAAATATGTTGGGAGTATTAAACTTTCAAGTCTTTTGGAATCTTATCAGAAATATCATCCTGTTTTTTCAGGCCTGTCATTGTCACCATGATGGAGACCAGCCTTTTCTGTGATGAAATGTGTGCTTGTGTTCCTGAGGAATTCCTGCCCGTGTCCCATAAATTTCACAATCAAACCATCCGTTGGGATGTTTATAAAAAAATAACAGCAGCGGAAACAGGCCACGTGACCTGCCTGGTGCCGTCTCATCCATCGATCGCGGTCCTGGGGCCATTATCTCACTTGCTGAGCATCCGCGTTATTTAGGAATTTATGACCCTTATTTTAAGAAAGCGAAACTGAAGTTGGAAAAACTAACCTAAAATGTACCAGGACCCCCCCCCCACAAGCCCCTTCCGTGGTGAGAAGCAAGGTGACAGAATTGTGCAGCGAAACACCCAAGAACAAATCTGATGAGTCAGGCAGAAACGTGAGCAGACTCCGAGATGCGTCTGAACTGTGGCCTGTGGATGCCGTAAAGCTTGGAAGGACCCAGGGCTTAAAAGCAATCAAACCAGACCTTGTGCAACGGTCTCTCCAACAGTTCCCACTGAAGGAAAGCCCGATTCTCCTCAGAGTGGGCTGGAATCTGCAGACGCCTCCCTGGCAGAGTCCCACGTACACAGTAGAAGCCTCCTATGACACTTAGCTTTGCAGCTCCCATTGTGTCTTTCGTGCAAAAATAAAGCCCAAAAACACCGGCTGTGGAGAACAGCCATCTTCCCTTGTGACCGTTTTTTCCAGCTTCATTTCCTGTTCACCTCCTCCCCTTTCCGCCATGCCCTTACTTAACTCTGTAAAGACTTGAAACCTGTTCTCCTTCCAGGACTTGTTCATCTAACCCCCATGTATCAGGGCAGTAACTGGAGCCATGTGCATATTTTTATTTCCTCGCACTGCACACTAAGCTTCTTTACTTTGGAATTCTGCAGAGGGATTTTTCTCTCTTCCTAGGTCTTGGAGCCACAGGATGTAGTAGGAGAAGGTGACCAGAAAAAAGAAAGAAAGAAATGTATATTTATTGTCTTCTGTTAATGATGATCAAAATAGTGGTTAACGCACAATCTGATTAAAAATACCTTAAATGCTCATTATAGAATGAAATTGAGATAGTGGAACTAAAAATAATGAATCTTATCTTGCGGCAATAGCTGCATATTTCTCACAATTCCTTCAAGAGCAAAATTAATATCCATCTTTCTAAATGTGTTTTTAATAAATTCTCCAGGGCCCTGGAAACTACAGAAGATTCAAACAAAGTTCTTCACACTGTCATTATTTTGTATGGAAGCCAACCCCAAGGGGTGTAGATACATGTGTTTACACAGCAACCCCATGAAAAATTCAAGTTAGGAAGGATCTTGAACACAAGCTTTGCGGTGGGAATTTGTCTTCCATATTCCTTTACTAGGGAACAACAGGAAGGATCGTCTCAATTCTGTGTGTGTCTGGTTACCCAGAAAGTTCCTTTCCTTTGTTTGTCTTTGATGGAATGTCATTTTTCTGAGGTGCTGTATGGGAGCTGGCGGGCAGATGGGAAAGGCTGACTCCGGTGGGATTTGATAGCAGTGGCACGCGCTGGTCTCTGAGCTTTTCTATCTCTCTTCCTTCCCGTCAGTAATTACAGACAGCTGCCGCTTTCCAGTTCACTTTCTCGCCGTCCACCACGTCTTTTGATTCTGCCTGCCCACATTCTAATATTTAATGAATGTATTAATCCCTTAAGAAGTTTAAAGGAGACTGTGTCTGCTTTCCGTAGGCTGACTCCTAGAGCTGCCCACTTTTTTCGGTGTCTCCAAAGAGAGCCATTTTCAGTACATAAGCCCATTGCAAATGACTCTTGTCTAAAAGTATGCTGTCTCCAACATTTTAAGGTTCAAGATCCCCACATCAGCTAACTCAGGACAGTGTGGCATATTCCCGGGATGTCGGGCAGACTCTGGAATTAGGTAGATGTTACCGTTTGGTAAATTGGCAATTTCATATACACTGTGATTGAGTCTGAATGGTGTGGTGTTAGAGATATTAGTAACTTCCTAGATGAGGTTTGTCTTTGTAAGATGCCCATCTTCAAATTTTATTGCAGAACTCACAGAGCCGGAAACTGGTTACTGAAGATGCACAAAGGATACCTGCCCCAACAAGATAGCTAGACATCTCTGAAAATTATATAGCCAGTGCTGAGTGAGTCTTGGCGGGGTCACAAGTCTTCTGCATGGATATGAGAGACTGCATCTACACCACAGGGGATAGTGTGCCAGGGCTGACTGGTTCATGGTCGTAGTATCATTATAGCCTGCTGAAAGAAAGAAATGCAAATAGATTTCTTGTTCTGACCAGTATGGTAGAGTCTGTTTCTTTTGTAAAACGCTATCTTTGTATACGCGTGAGATGAGGTTAGCATGCAATGCTGATTAACACGTATGTTTACACAGTAACCCCATGTAAGAGATGTTCCTAGAGCTATTAGCCCTAGCCACCTTAATGAGTCAGGCACAGCAGGCATCTTCAATAGGTCAGTTAAAGAATACAGGATGGAAGCAGCTTGTTTGGGAGAGAGTGTTTAGTTGTCATTGGTCACATTTGACAATGTCCCACAAACCAAACCAACCAACCAAACAAACAAACAGATAAACAATCAGTCTGCTGTCAAGATAAACAGGGACCAGGTATAGTCCAGAATTAGAGGACCCGAAAACATTTAAGATTCAAACAGTAAAGACAGCAGAGACCTGAGTGCCTCTGAGAGTCAGAACAGGAGAAACCAGCCCTGAGGTTCAGCCCAGCAGCTTCTGGTCCTCAGTCAGCAGACCCAGGAGCAATGGCTCCAAGGCTCTGTTGTGAGACTGAGGCTCCCAGATGGGAGAGCGATGCTGCCAGTCTAGCCCTGAGGCCAACGCCACAGAGAGGGGCTACCCTATCTGCTCCTCTCCGTGTGCGATGACCAAGTCCTACAGACAGCAACAGCAGATACAGGCACAGCTGTCTGAGTTACTGCTGTGTGATAGCCTCTAGATGTTAAAAATAACATACTTCTTTTTTAAATAAGTTTTTTATTTGAAATAAAATTACATCACTGCCCCCTTCCTCTCTCCAGCATTTCCCAGCTATCCCCTTTCAAGTCAATAGCCTTGTTTTTTTCCATTAATATTATTATTATCACATTTTATACATGTGTATGTATGGATACACATATACATATAAATGTATAACAAGCTGTGATGGGACATGTCATTCTGTAAATATGTTTCTTTTATTGGTTACTGAATAAGGGACTGTTGGCAAATAGAAAGGCAAGGTAGGTGGGTCTCGTCTCTTCCTGTTCTCGTCTGTCACCCACAGCCCCTCACAAAGGTCACTCAGTTTCACCGTGTTTCAGTCTCCTTGCCTGTCTCTTCCTATGCGTCTTGCTTGTAGAACCAACGAGAAACCCTCGATCTGCCATTCAACGACACTCCAAGCCACCCTGCCTAGGTTTCTCATCTAGAGTGAACCAATGGCACTGGCCATCTCTACTAGTCTAGTTCTACATCCCTCCCACACTTTCCCAGCATGCTCCACTCATGTCGGTCAAAGCGGGGACGCGGACGCAGCAGCATCTTGCTAGCAGGGAGGAACCAACCGTGTTGCTCAGAAAAATGGATCAGTTCCTTTCTTCTCATGTCCAGTTTAGTTTCTATTGAAAACGAAAGCCTATGTTCATTTCAGCCACGGCCCTCGGCTGTTATGTAAGCAACGTCTTCCCTGTGAGCGACTGCCAATGTCCCCAGTAAAAGGGAAATAAGCAGGCCCTGAGTGGTGACTTTAGCACAACCCCCGCCCCATATTAACATGTCACAGCTGAAGAGCGAGTGTGCAGCTCGTATCTCCTTGACTGGGATGTTGGCCACACGCTCAAAACAAAAACAGGACGTGTTTCCATGGTCCCCAAAAACAGCAGTCACTGCTCCAGCCTCAGGGAAATGCCATCTTGATTGTATGAGTGGTTGAAAAAGTGAAGCCCATAGCAGATGTTTCAGTAGTTAGATCTAGCTTCTGGTTGTTCGCATGACACAGTTGGATCGATTGAATAGGAAGAACTTTGAAAATGAACACTTCCGAAGAGGGTGAGGAGGGAATGAATATATGAGCAAGGGAGGTCAAGATTATGATGGAGAGATCTACAGAGACAGCTGGAACCAAGCTTGTGGAGACTCATGAGCTCTAGATTGACAGCTGCGGAGACTCCAGGGTTGTGAAGCTTGGATTATCTGAGGGGCCCCTGACAGTAGGACCAGGATCTAACCTGGTACATGAGCTAGCCTGCTGGAGCCCACTCCCTAGGCGGGTGCCATGCTCAGCCTTAACGCACGGGAGAGGGACTTGGTCCTGCCCCTATTTAATGTGCCAGACTCTGATGACCCCTCATGGGAGCCCTTACCTGTGAGGAGGGGTGGATGGGTGTGGGGGTGGGGAGTGGTGGGGGGGTTGATGGAAGACAGGGGGAGGGGTGGGAGGTAGAACTGAGGTTGGAATATAAAATAAAACTTAAAAAAATTATAAAAAAGAAAATTGCATTCTATAAAAACAATGCAAAAAAAGAAAAGAAAAAAGAAAGACTTACATGATAGTTTTCAATGACTATTTAACTACCCTGACTATTTAATTACTCCCAGCTTAGACATAGATATGATTACCCATAAATAATGAATCTTCACTAATCCTTGGATTGCTCTGATCAACTACAATGACTTATATAAAAATTTCCGTGCCTGATTTCCAAGTCTGTAATCCGAGTGGGGTTGGATGTCCCTGCATATCTGGAGCATAGGGTAGCCCTTGGCTTGTTCTCAAGTTGCCCAATATGTTTTGTTTATTTTTCCTGACTATATCGAGGCCAACTTTCTCTCCAAAGACGGAATGACCAATCCACACAGTTTATTTGTGGCTTCTTCAAGGGGGCTAAACTCACAGGGGTAAACAAAGCCAATGGGTGTCTGAGAGGACATTCCTGCTTGTAATTGTTTACTCAGATCCACCAGTCCTCATAATGGGCCTGACTGTGTCCCCACTGCAGGAAAGGGACTTCATTTTAATTTATGCATAATGGTATTTTACCCACATACACATCGGAGTGTGGGAGTGTGTGTTTGTGTGTGACTGGTGCCTGAGGAGGCCAGTAGAGGGCATCAGACCCCCACAGCTTGGAGTTACAGATGGTTGTGATCTGCCATGTGGGTGCCAGGACCTCTGGAAAGAGCAGTCTTTGCTCTTAACCCCTGAGCTATCTCTCCATCCCTGAGGAACTTAATTTTGCGTGTGAAGTGTGGGCAAATGCTCAGTAGGGAAGCAGTGTGTAGCTGTTTATGGGTGGCATCCATGGTAGAGTACACCAGATCTCTCTGAAGCGTTTGCTACCACAGACTGTCCTCAACAGTATGGTGTGTGGTCTATAGGTCTCATCTCATTAAAAATCATATATATACATACATACATACATACATACATACATACATATATATATATATATATATATATATATAGTGTGCTTTCTACAAATGGCTTCCCTGCTGCCCTGAGCATTGCTCTTGGAAGTCGAGTTACACATATGAAAAAGGAACATTCAGAAGTTAGGTAAATTCACCCAGGTGATCAAGATTGGGAGATCAGAGCTCTAACACTGACATGCAAAGAGACTTTCTCCTGAACCTATTTGTCAGCAGTCGCTGAAGTCTCCTCAGCCCATTGGTGTGGAGCAGGTCACATAGATTTCTGAGCTTGCAATACAGCCATTATTTAGGACAATGCTGCAGAATTAAGGAAGAGAGACAGCTGGGAGGTTTTGGCTGATGCCCAAATACTTTTATAAGCCATAATACATTTATTAAGATCCAGGGTAATGGTCAAAATTCCTGGTATGGGTTGGAAGAACTCCACTTAACCCCACTCATGGGCTGCTCTGTCTGCTCAGTTGTAGTTTCGCAGGACTGGGCCATTATCTAGGACACAAAAGCCAGACCCGTATCTGCATCTCCGAGCCACAGGCCACACAGAACTGTCAATTAGGCCAGTGTGGGAAGGTCAGTCTTTGCTGGTGTGGCTTTATAGGAAATGCAATGTCTTCTTCAACAGACATCTTCAGGCTCCAAGTTTATTTTGGAAAGTGACTCCACCACCAGTCCAAGATTTTATCCTGGACACTTTGGTTGTTTTAAATTGCTTTACAAGCGCACACATTTAAATACAAAGAAGTGTTAGTTATTCCTTATTAATTCCTGTGTACAAAGCCAAGGTATTTTGTGCACTGAGACAATGGTGAGCTTGGGTCAGCTCATGTAGGGCCATCAAGGGGACCAGAGAGAGAGAGAGAGAGAGAGAGAGAGAGAGAGAGAGAGAGAGAGAGAGAGAGAGAGAGAGAGATGCACACAGGTGTGAGGACATTCAGGTGCCATGGCTCACCTATACCTACAGCTTGAGAAAACTGTTGGGCACTCTGGCCTTTCTGTTTAGATCTTGGATTCCTTCCTCATATATTTTTTTTTCCTTTCTGGAACGAAAAGACTGCTCTGCACTTGAGAGAGGAAAATCACAGTTATCCAGTGAGACGTTTACGGATTCCTGATGGCGAGCAGGAATACAGACCTTTTGCTGTTCCCTTTGCCCATCTGTCTTGTGATAGCATAAGCAGAGGAGGAGAGCTGCATTCCCCCCCCCCCCCCAGGTATCAATGCTCTCTTAGTGGCCTACATGGCTGCACTATGAGATGAAAACTATCCTTCAGGAGGATGCTCCCGGGTTATTATCAATTTGATGCTCTCAGTCCTTTGACCAAAGTATACAGTGTTTGACCAAAGTATACAGCAACAGCAACCACCAAGTTCTAGTAGGCCACAGAGCAATGGCAGTAGCCTGTGCTGTTTTGGTGGTCTCTCTCTCGGATACCCCTGACAACAACCCAAATGAAGATATTTAACACGTGGCAAGTGGCTTCTTGGTATACCCTCTCCTGTCTTCAGAGAGGTGACTGGAGCATGACTTCTCTTTTCTGTTTCGTGTTGTGGGTGGATTTTTTTTAAAGATACACATTTATTGTTCTTGTTTATTTGCTAAATATATGTACAGTTTACAAACACTTGGTTCATTTTATTGGGTCAGACTAATATGTTGCACGGATGTACCACACCCTATCGACTGACATTGGGTTCTTTTTTGTGGAACACAAACTCTCTTTTGATGAATAAGTGCATAGGTTTTTTTTTTTTTTTTTTTTTTTTGGTTTGGGGTTGCATTAACTTTCTAGTGTTATACAGCAAAAAACTACATTGTGTGGTTGACTTAAAACAATACCCAGTTTCTGGGAATCAAGCATTAGGCTCACCCAATGAGCATGAGGTGCTCGTTGCTACCTTAGACATCCAAACATGACCTCATCATTCCTGGCAGACCCTTGAGTTTGTTCATAGTGGTTTTATTTGTTATAGCCCCAGACTGAGAAGAAAAAAAATCATATGTCAATCAACTGTCTTATGGGTCAGTAAGTTTTCCTTTTAATAATAGGTAGCCTTACAGGAAAGCTACATGAAGCTTGGGTGGATGACTCAAGTGCGGAGTTGAGTGTGGAAGTCTGTAGGAAAGACCTGTGCCCACAGTTTAAAGACTCAGTTGTGAGTCTTCTTTCTGGATAAAGGGGAGAAAAGGTGTGACAAGAAGGATGGCAAGCACCACTGGGGTGTGGGTAGCTCTGTTTCCAATTACCACCTACATTATCTTCAAAGAGTGAACCACTCATGAAATGCCGGCACATAGGTCAAGTATGTGTGCATTTAACAACATTTGATGCTAATGTCTCCTAATGCAGGATCAGAAACCCAGTAGGCACATGGGTTCCATATATTCAAAGCTGGTACTCGGTATTTGGGGCCCAAAGAAATGAGGAGCTTAACCTTTCCGTCTTGACCAGTGATGATGCAGTGTGTTGTAAGAGAAATGACTAAGGACCTGTAACCTTAGTGAATGGATACTCTGAGGTCACGGTGCCCAGTATTGATAGGTGTCTTTATCTCCATCTGTCCAATGTCTCACTTGAGAGTGGTGTTGACCCCATGTCTAGCAGAGTTGTGCCTGAGTCCGGATCTGTGGTCTCCTCAGGTCAAACCCCTTTCCTAGATTGTCCACTTCTGACAGACCTGCCTGTGTGTGACGGAGTGTCGTGTGCCTGATCTGTGTGGGTACACACACCAGCTGTCAGTGTTCCTGCTACCATAGCCTGGACGCACGAGGCTGTAAATCATGGTGGGAAAGAGGGGTTTGAGCTCTGTCGGTAGCCAGGTTGACTCAACGTTCACATCTCACCACACCAGTGACCTCAGCCTGACTCACAGCAGGCGCTAACTCTCTCCAAATTCCTCCAGGACTGTCCAGGGCCCTACGCATCTGAACCTTGAGAGCAGCCCCTTCTCCACTAGGCAGAGGCAAGCGCCCAGGGCTTTTTTTCTTTTAAGGCACTCCAGTTTGGCACACGCTGGCCCTCAGAGAAATTGCTCAGAATATGAACCAAATTCTCCACTTCTTTCTCCCAGAAAACACGTGTGCATCTGACATTTGGTTTTTATTATTCTGAGAGTACAAGGAGCATCAGAGTTTGATTTAAGACACATGATATGAATGGATGTATATATCCTGATAGGCACACATAGCAACCACTGTTCCTGAGTGTCACGTGGAATGCTGTGCATGAGGTGTGAATGAGTGTATGTGAGTGTATGTGATGAATCTATGGTGTCTGTTTTACGTGTAGTGTCAAAAGTGTGTGTGTATTTGTGTGAGTGGTACATGTGGAGTGTATGGATTGATTGCATGGCTGTGGTTTATGTGTATTGTATGAGGTGTGTGCCTGAAGAGAGTGTACACACTGTATGTATAGAGTGTGTAGTGTGTGTATTGTTTGTAGATTTGGTAGAGTATACATGGCGTGTCTATCTGGTGTGGAGTTTGTGTGGTACATGTGTGTAGTGTGTAATACGTGTGGTGCTTGTGTATCATGTATAGGGAGAGTATGCATGTGATGCTTATGGGGTATGTGTGCATGGACAGTATCTGTGATGTGTATATAATGTGGCATGTATTAAATACACCTAAAACTTAATTGTATAAAAGTCTACAGCATGGTGCTAAAGACTGGAAAGTGTCGGAGCTAGGTCAAAGGAACTAGATCCTCGGATACTCAGAGTTCAGGGACTCACAGAGAGAGTAACAACTCCTCAGAGAGCCCTGGACTGATGCCACTGGCCACCCCTGCAGCAATGTCCCCCTCCCTTGTTTCAGGGAAGCCAAGACATGGATAGACTGGGCAGAAAGCTTCAATGAGATAGCTTCAATGTACTTGATGAGACAAAGGTGCAGATTATTTTAAAAATAATTATAGTGATATTAATAGTAACTATATGAATCATTGGCCTTTCTAAGGATTTGTTGTAAGTCAGATAGTTTTAATGGACTGGCTGAGTGATATCAGCTCTGCTGGGAAGAAATCCTACAGACATACCTCATGATCCAAAAGAGAAGAGAAGAGGGGAGGGAGGGAAGAAAGGAGAGAGAGAGAAAGACAGAGAGACAATAGGCCTAATGTTTGATGTGAACTCAACCCAACTTCCATCTATGTAAAGAGACACTGGGTCCCAGACCCTTATGTGTTGGGGGTGTGAATACTGGATGAAATTAAGTGATTGACTTTTATGTTTAAAGATGAACAATATCAGGTTAACTGTTCATTAGGAGATATGAATGTAGAAGCAAATTATATCGAGTATTATTAGGCAATGTGAAGTAGCCACCTTGTTTAGATGAGTCATGTATGCCCCAACAGCCCAGAGCTCCTTTCTTCTTTTCAGTGACATGCAATTGGGAAAGACACAAAATAATGCAAGAGATGGTAATAATTGTCTTCTCAGGTGCCTGCAACTGAATGAAGTTCTTGAAGTTGTGGAAATGGTGATCATAGAAACCCTGCCACAAATACCACCTTCTCCTTCCGTTATACATTACAGACCTACACCTGTCCCCTCACACATCAGCACCAGTACACAGGGAAGCTCATTGCATGCATGCTCAATGAGTAGAAGTCTAATGAGGACATATCTGGGAGAGAGGCCGCAATGGAATATAGAAGTATAAAGACGACGGAGGATGGAAGGACATAGGTATCCGAGGAAGAGCAAGGCCAGGTTTTTCTGCTCCCTGACACCTTTTGGTAAATGTGTTTTATACAAATAAGTCCTTACATAAATGAACATTATCTGGCTTGGTTAACAGAGCTATGGATTTAGGGAAATGAGGATTGGGGAGTGGACATGCTTAAAAAGAATGCCTGGGAAGTCAAGTGGAAACAAATTTTGGAAGAGTGTAGAAAAAGGGCTAAAGTTTATGTGACAAAATACTTCAAAAATGGGGCTCGTGTACATAAAAGTATGAGTGTAAATTCAGCCAAGAATAGAGATGTCTATAAATGAAATAAAATTCAGTCCCAAAATATATGAGTTTTCTCTCCCAAAAGCCATGATCAAATATTCTTTGAAGTTGACATAAAAACTAAATAATAGCCTTAAATATTGTGAGTCACTTCATAGTATTCATCTTAAACAACAGGGAAATTGTTAGAGCTGAAGTGTTAGGGTGAGGAATCAAGATGTTGCTGTGGAAACCGCGTTCACAAGAACAAATTGCAGCCACCACGACAAAGGATTTCAGAGACTTTCCTACCAGAAATTGAACAATGCAATCCAAGTTCAATAAAATAAAACTAGACCTGTTCTTCCTTTGTGGCTGACTTCTTTCTTTTCTTGTAACTATTTCAGCTTCATTTCGTGTCTTTGAAGAAGATCCTAAGACCTTGTATGTCTCGGCTCCCCACCACCACCGGAATACTATGTGCAGATGCTATGAACCATGTAGCAGTACTTCTAGCAATTGCTAGAAGATAGAGCAATTAATTAATATGGTATAATCATTAATTAATTAAGGTGACAAAGAAGTTGGATTAATATCACACAGAAGATCTTAAAATTAAAAAAATACTGACAAAAAATAGGATTTGTCTTAGAAAACCATACATTATTATATGCTGTATATATATGGGTATGGCTGTGTCTGACTTCTCTATGATGCCCAGCTGTAATTGAGCTGTGCAAGCTAGAGATTTGAACCTGATGCTCATGAGAAAGAGAGGGAAGGCACAGGGCCCTTAGGAAAGGGCACAGGTCAGGTCCTGAGGAAAGATGTAGAAAAGGCAAGGTAGGGTGAGGTGGAGGTAGAAAAGCCCAACTACATGTTGGTGTGGTGGCTGCCACAATTACAGTCTGAGTGACATGGGAAGGAGCTGAAATGCAGTCCTGCCTCCCTCATCTAGGTTGCATTTCTTATCTGCAGCCCACACTCAGTCTTCATGGCAAACTGACTCACTCCCGTCCTGCAGGGCTCGGAAGACTTGCAGATATGGCTTCGGCTACCAGCCTAACAGAGACCAGAAAGGGCAAAGTGCTGCAGAGGTGTGTGCAGGCCCAGGGCCTGAGATGCATGGGGTCCCTGGAATCTGTGTCAGCACAGAAGCTTTTCCTGCCCACTGTACACAAGTCAGCAAACTCTACGTTTGCTGTTTTGTCCATTTCCTCGCCCGGGATTTGAATTCCAGCAAAAGACTGGATTGCTTTAACATTAGCTCTTCAATACATTAAGGGAGGATAAATCATAAGAAAAAAATGAGAGTTTTGATTGTGCTCTTTCTCGGGCATCTGTAATTTACATCCAGGCGCCATCTACTGAGCCCTAATCTAGTTCATATGGTGTGCCTTAATCTTGATAAATAATATCCAGGACCTTTTCATCCCTTCCAACTCCCCAAAAGAAAGCCAGTCGGGAGGGAAGCTGACGCTTAGCCTTGTCCTTCTAGTGGGATGGTGTGGTATGTGTGTGGTGTTTGTGTGTAAATGTGGGGAGTGTGTAAGGATATGAGTGCGTGTGTGTGTGTGTGTGTGTGTGTGTGTGTGTGTGTGTACATGTGATGTGTGTACACTCACGTGAATGTATGTGTTTGGAATGAACCTGGGGTCTTGCACATGCTTGGCAAACTGTCTTCTGCTTAACTACCATCAGACATTTCCACATCGAGGGCAAGACAAGGATCTAGGAACTTCCCTCTACTCTGTCAGACTCCTCTTTCAGGAACTGACTCTCAATCTTTGTTGCCCAACTTTGCTAACGACTGTATGCTTTTCAACAGGAAGTAGTTTAAATACTTGGCAGGTTAGAGGAAAAGAAAGCATTTTTAAAAAATTTCCCACATTTCCATCTTAAACATAGAATCCGCAGACAAAGTATTTAGTTAAAGGAAAATTCAATTCAGTTTTTCCATAAACTTTCATTTCCCCCATCTTTTTTCATTGGAAATTTGCCCAGTAAGCCAAGTGTGGCTGCCAATGGACAATACTGAGATGGATGCAATGTATCCTGGACGACTCAGCTTTCAGGTTGCCATGGATACAGTCTCAGGAGGGCACCATTTTGAAAGGACATGCACTAAGACTTTTTTCCATGCTAGAACTACAATAGAGTCTGAAACTCTACTGCAGAAGACTGTTGAGCCTGAAAACACCTCTGGGTAAGTGGGAGCCTGTGGCATCGCTGAAACTCCACCACCAAGACCATGATGGAATCTGCAGAACCGAGGTGTCTGCACAGGGCTGGGGTCAGAAATGGAGGAGCAACTGTGAACCATAGCTCTGGGATAAGGCACCATGGTGAAAAAGAAAGAAAATACAGGCAAACATCCTTTATTAACAGAGATGTAAAATTTCTCAATAAAATATTTGCAAACCCAATCCAAAACCACATATAAAGGATCATCCACCAGGACCAAACTGGCTTTATCCCAGAGATGTAGGAATAGTTCAGCATACATAAATCAATAAATTAACCCGTCACATAAATAGGACTGAAAGACAAAAAACAAATGATCACTGGATGTAGAATGGCCCTTGACAAAATCCAACATTCCTTCATGATAAAAGGCAAGGAGAGACAAGAATACAAGGGACACACCTCAACACAATAAAGGCAGTTTACAGCAAGCTCAAGCCTTCACCAGCAAACATCATCACAAATGGAGATAAACCCAAAGGAAATGCAATTTAAAACCACTTTGAGATTTCATCTTACCCCAGTCAGAATGGCCAAGATAACAAAAACAAGCCGGGAAGGATTCTGGGAAATGGCAATGCTTATTCATTGAGGGTGGAGATGCAAAATGGTACCATCACTATGGAAATCAGCATGGAGGTTCCTCAAAAAGCTGAAAATCAACCTAACACAAAATACAGCTGTACTAGTCTTGGGCATGCATGCAAAGGACTCAAGACTTATTACAGAGATACTCTCATTCATGTTCATTGTTTCGCTATTCATAATAGCTAGAGGTTGGGAGTAGCCAAAATGTCCATCAATTGATGGATGGGTATTTAAAAAATGAAGTATTTTTTTTTTTTTAGACAATTCAGCTATGAAGAAAGATGAAATTAGGAAAATGGATGGAGCTAGAAATCTTCATCCTAACTGCGGTGTGTGTTTTCTCTTATATTTTGATGATGGGGGATGTCCTTCTGTACATATGTTTCTCTTATTGGTTGATGAATAAAACACTGATTGGTCAGTAGTCAGTCAGGAAGTATGGGCGGGGCTACAAGACAGGAGAATTCTGGGGAGAGGACTCAGAGAGTGAGTCGGAAGGAGATGCCATGTAGCTGTAGCCGCAGAAGGAGTAACATGTTGGAGCATTCTCCGTCTGGTAAGATAAGACCACATGGAAATACTTAGATTAATGGAAATGGGTTAATAACTAAGAGATGGCTGGCCAATAAGAAGCCTGAGCCATTAGCCAAACAGTTTATAATTAATATCAGACTCTGTGTGTTTATTTGGGGCTAAATGGCGGCAGCAGGACAAGATGGGAAAGAATCTCCATCTACATATGAATGCTAGATTTTAAGCTTTAGATATGTGTGTTGAAGTCCGAGTTACTACAGAGGTTAGGACCAAGGAGAGGAGGGGGTCTTTCAAAGAAAAGAGAGTGGAATATTATGTTATAGAGTGTGATAAAGGAGAAACTAAGACAGGAGGACTGAATAGGGAATGGGATGGAAAGGAAAATAAGGGTGAAGGAGGGGACAACTAACGCCAAAGGCCATTTGAAAACCATACGGAAACCTACTTCTGCAGAAGCTTCCTAAAATACACACATATACGAAAGGAATTTAAATGGAGTAATCAGATAATGGTCTCCAAAACCAGAAAGACAAAAAAATTCACTTGCATAGAGTTCAAAACCAAGACCAAGACCTAAAAAAAAAAAAAAAAAAAAAAAAAAAAAAAAGAGGTAAGCAAATAAAGGCCTGGTGGATATGCGGTAAACAAGAAATGCCTGTGCTCATGACATAAGAATGATGGACACCGTCTGAAAGCCTATAGGCCTTCCTGTGGGGTTCTATTATGTGTAGCGGTTGTATGCTAATTTCAGAAACATTCATACATAGTGCGCTTTGTTGGTCAACCTCCTCCAACCCTCAACCCCCACTTTTTATTGCCTGCCTCCTTTCTCCTCTTGGTTACCAGCCACGTCTCTCCTTTCATAGCACATGCTCTGTCTCTCTTTTCTTCCCTGCTCTTCTGACTTCCCCTCATTCCACGGCCCTCTTTTTTACCCTCATGATCTATACCCACATGTATGTACTCAATATAAAAAGAAAAGGATTAGAAAACACATGGTATTTATCTTTCTGAGTCTGGTCTACTTTGCCTAATACAATTTTTCCAGTTCCATCCATTTCCCCGAAAATGTCATGACTTCAATTTTCTTCACAGCTGAGTAAATCCCACTATTTATAGGTCCCACATTTTCCTTAGACACTCCTGTTGGTGGACAACCAGGCTGCTTTGACATCTAGGCGATTATGATTAGTCCCCAATTACATTTTAAGTGTTTATGGGAGTACTATGTTTTCAAAATAAATCTTGAATGTACCATGTGATTTCTATGGATATTACTCTACAGAATTTAGGAATCCATATACAAATAAAGTCATTGTCATATTCACAGTGATCACTACTGGGTAGTATGATTATGGAATGTGATCACTACTGGGTAGTATGATTATGGAATTTGCAAAATCTGTAAGTTACCTAATTTTTCATTTCATCGTAACTTAAAAAAAATCTTAATTTACTTTTAGAGCATTAGGAATTACAAGCACTTCTCCGAAGACCCTTGTATCTAGTCACAACGCATGTAAATGTTTTTAAATAAACGTTTTGCATTTGTAAAATTAAATGTAATAGGAAATTTAAAGTTTCAAAGCTCTGTCTAACAACAAAAGGTTTAAACATCTCAAATCGTCAGTATCTGCTAAACTAGGACTCTAAGATACATTTCCCAAAGACTATGAAAAAGTCACTCATATTCTATACAAGGGGCAATTTTTCTTGTTCTGTTATGCATATATATATATATATATGATATATATATATATTTGATATATATATATATATATATATTTGATAAACACACTTCAGAGGATGGGGGTGTCTAAAGAAAGCACCATCATGACCCTACAGAGAAAGAAGACACATTTCACTTAGAAAGCATCGCTTTGAAAAAAACAGAGCAGTTTTCCTTCCCTGTTACTTCCCTTTCCTTCTGCTCCAGTTATTTTGAAAACTATAAAGTTCTCCTCCATAACTCCTTTTAGTGACCTTTAATACATCCCTCACGCAAAACTTCTATCCCCAGCTTACTCTTCTTTGGGATGGCTAGAAAGGCTTGCCTCACGCACAATGGATCCCTGTCTTAGCGTCTACCTCCACAGATGTAATATGATCTGGCTAGAATGGCAAGTGTATATGCCAGACTCTTGGCTATGAGACAGCACTGACCACCATGAACCCTCCAAGGACCTCTAACAATCTTAGACACTTAGTGGTTACCATTGTATTCTTTTTGAGCTGTATATATTCAGGTGCCCTACACGCAATTACTACCATAGGCTGGTGTATAGCCGTCCTATCTTGTCATTATTGCTGTGCACAAAAACCTCCCGGTAGGTGTCGAATCTACAATGCCTTCTGTAGCTCACGAGCTGAAACCTTAGCTCTCTAGACTGGCCCAAGATCATTTACTCAATGTGGCTATGATTTGCCCCCTTTGTCCCCATCTGGAAGTCTCCTAACTCACTGTTCTGCTTTGCTACTGTTCCTATGTTTACTTAGTCAGCCCACCAGAGTGATGGTTAGAGTTATGGGAGCAATGTTACCACCGCTGCCTGTGCTGTGCGCATTCTTGACTGCCCAGCATCTTTGTCTTCAGCAGCACTTAGAGCTCTTACTGGTATCATACTCTTCTGCAGAGAGTTTCTGTGATCCTCTGGTGTCACACAGGCAGCCTTATGGTCTCTGGGCATGTTGGGGCTGAAGACTAAGCTTGACTCCTCTGTAGTCTTGGGGCTGGATGTGGCTTTGGGGCATAGTGACTGCCTGGTGGGCTCTTTAAAACTGGATTAGCACATTTCTGCCAAAGAACAGATACTCAAACTCAGATTATAAATTCAGACCGATGCTCTCTCTGCATGGGGTCAGGGGGTCCACACGGGAGCCCCGTTCATTCACATCCGAACCACATTCTTAGACACGGGCAGTTATGTAAGAAGGAATTCGGGCTTCTATTCTGGTTCTAGAGAATTTATGATTATGTTCAGGAGCTTGAGGTTATGAAAAGCAGCTGGGTAAATGTATCCTCACATGAACCAGAAGCAGGAGCTGATGTGGATAATGTTAACTCAGGAAGTCATAACTTGGTGTTCAGCGCATGCAGTACCAGGATCCCTGTCTCCCCAAGAAAGGCAAGTTGAATAAAACAGATTACAAAACAACACATTTTTTTCTAGTGTCATTATAAAATGCCATTCATAAGCTATTCTATTACCTAGAAATGCTGATATTTTTTAATATCAAGTGTGTCATTCCTTGAAAATTTTGCTTTGGAAAATTAGTTTACCCATAACTAATACAGACATCAAGTATAATCTTTGCATGCCCGGAGTCAAGTTTTTTGTAGGATACAGTTGTGTAAAGCCTTTTAGGGGTTGCTGATTTAGCCTGAACTCTGCAAAGCATACCTGAGTGAGTTCAATACTAGCTTTACTAAGTAGTCAGCACCCAGGGCAAGGGAACAAGAGCGGAGGACCCCAGAGAGTGCATGCACACCCTATACCATCAGCATAACTTCTGGCCTCCTCCAAATGATCAGAGACCAAATGACGGTCTATGGGACCAGAAAACGGCGCCTTCTGCACCCTAACTTTGTGCACCACAGGCCTGCTGGTCTATGAAGGACACCTGCTGCTAACATAGTTGACAGTGTAACATAATGCCACCATTGAGAGACAGGTCCCCAGGTCCTGTCTTACATCAGTGTTAACTGAGACCCTTTCCAGTTCAGTTTCGTGTGAATTTGCAACAGCATGGCTTTCTTCTGTGGCTTCAGTGAGAAGCCATGACGCAAGGAACTCAAGATCTGCACCCAGGTGTTCCACAGACATGCTGCCTGCCTTTGCAGAGGAGTTGGGTTCCAAGGGCCTGCGAGCTTGTGAGACTTTGCTGGACAAGGAGCAGACAGACATGAGCTGAGCAGACCTTTCTCCTTGGTGTTCCTTGGCCTCGTCAGTGTTTCCATTTTTTGGTCTTTTATTTTTCTTTCCGTGGAAGAATTCTTGCACCAGCTCTTATGAAAGCAAGCTACGCTCTACCTTTCAGGGTTGGGTGCTCTTGGCTGTTATAGTCTTGTGTCACTGTAGCTGTTTAGAATCCAAGTCCAGGAGCCTTGCTCTAAACACGAGCTGCTTAAATACACCAGAAAAGCAAATGCATATTGTGGGCTTAGGGGTTCACTGCCCAGCTTGCTGCACCATCTTCCTTATCTGTAAACTACAGTACTTTTTAAATCAGTCTTTGTAGGCTGCCATGAGCTCCAAAATGCAAGCCACTTTATCTATGAGCAAGCTTAAGCCAGTAAACTGAACTCACGCACTGAACCGTTCACATGATGCCTGGTAAAGCCTTGCTAGCTGTTCTGACACATAGCTAGGGAAGCTAAGGAAAACCCTGGGCTTCAGCATCACGGACTCTTTAAAGATGCAATGTGGTACCCACGACGAAAGTCCCTCGGATTGATTTCCAGATCAACCCTGCCCAAAACCGGGCATAGAAAGGAGCGTTGTCTCTCTTGGACCACTTTCTCCTCGGGTCCAGCAAGCCTAGCTTCCCAGAGTTCTAGGGTATCTTTGCACCCCCTCTTTCTGCCTAGATGGCAATAGGTCTTCCTGTCTTCTGCCTGCAGCCCAGCTTTGTGCACTCTCATTTGCCAGAATTCCTTCCTCACCTCTCATCCGGGAGGTACTGTGTTGATGCCTTAGCATCTGGACCCCATGGATATATATGGTCTTCATAAATGGATGGTTCTGCCATGCAGAATAAGATGTGCTCAACAGGGGCCGTGTGCTAGTACACAGGGAGGCAAGCATAGAGGTAGAGCAGATCAGGAGAGACACCTTCAGGAAATGAGGGTAAATGAAGGGTTGAGGGTGGCATGCCTGCACTGTGGAAGATCACAGGCACACAGAGTCAGAGAGGCTGTGAGACATCAAGAGAGTCCTCTTGCTTCCAGCCTCCTAAGTGTGATTAGTCAAAGTAGCTGGAGATACAGCAGCTGTCCCCGTCATGATCCAGCCAACCCCCTTGCCCTTTGCTTCCTTATAAATTTTCTCTGCCTTTCTTCATCGTTGCCTGTCACTCACTCTCCCGTGTCTAGTGAAGTGTGCCGGGGGTTGTTGCTCATAGATAAAGAGACAGAGGTTGGAGGCAGCATTCCAGCATCTACTCATTGTCATAGCCTCTGTGGCATCCGGGAAACCCCTAGAGGTGTGTTCGAATTTAGCCAAAAGGTACAGGAAAAATGGCAGACGGATGAGCATCCATAAATAGTCTCACCATACATCCTTTCCTCCCTCCGTGCCTCCCTCCCTCCCTCCTCCTCTCTCTCTCCTGTCCCTAGCTTCACTTTTGCCAACAGGACATGTCGCAAACACAGAGTGACTCTCAGACCTTCTGAAATTCTCAACGGGTCCCAGTACCTGGACTCACCGCATGGCACCTGAATCCGCCATCCTGAGCAGCAGGAAAAGGAGCATGGTCGGTCCAGAGAGGAGCAATGGCAGTCTGTCTCTGACGATTTGAGCAACTAATTGCTCTTCCTGTGGCGTGTTACACACCATACACTTTATTCCATGCATTTGCCCTCTTTCATCTACAGGGTAGTTTGCAGAGAGAAATAATGTCACCGTTTTGTTTCATTATTATGCGGTTCTTTCTAATTTGGTGCTCAAGTGACTTGCACACAACTTGTGGACTGAGAAAGAGCAGCCGAGCCTACTGTGGCTCAGGGAAGGCCTCTCGGGGCTGGCCCTAACGCTGCCATCCATCATGTCCAGTTTTTAATCTATTATATTATATTATATTATATAGCTTTTTTATATAAAGACACAGATTTTAACAATGCAGAGAGATGAACTACACTCCAAATCTATACATCTCAATGGCCCTCAACCGATGACCTCAATGGCCATGCTGAAGCTCCCCTAACATTTCTTGGTTTTATTTATTTATTTTTTCAGTCTAGACAAACACTCCTCACATGGCTGACTGTGAGCAGCCAAGAGGGCTGTGCATACCAAGCACTGGGATCCAAACCCCACGCCTCATGTGGGCTTAACTAATACCTATTTCTCTGTATTTAGAGTTTATGTTGAGGTTTGCTTGGGGATGGAAACTTTTTGCAGATGTCTTGGGATACAAATAAACTGGTATTGCTGCAGATTCAAATACTGGGAGATTTATGAGGAATATTTAAAATCTAAGCTTTATATCCATAAGCTCCTAATTCAAGTTCCCGGAAAATCCTTTCCAATTAGCGTGTTGACAGTTCTTCCTTGCAACTGTGGCTATCTGTCGTCGGTACTCTAAGAATGTGTTTGTTAAATGAAAATAGATGAAGGAAATCTAGAAAAGGCGAAGTTAAAAGCATGTTTTAAAGTGTCTACCCATGTTAAAACAATCACTTTTTGATACATATCTTTTCATGTGTTCTAATTTCTGTGAGTGCCTGTTTTTCTTTTAATGTTTTACTGCATTTTTAAAAGTTGGAGACAAGCGTATCTTTGCATTTGTTTGCAACTGTTGGCTGCTTCTTAAGAGGTTGACCTGCTTACAAAATAGCACTTGTTTTTAACTATATATGCCCAAACTTCTGATTTGTTCCCAAACTGTCTTAGGTCAGCTAAGAGCTTATGAGGGAGCTCACATTTGGGCTTCAACAAGAGTTGTCATCATGGCAATTAGAACATGGTTATGACAGATGCTCTGAAAATCAAGGGGATGAGAGCTCTGCCTTGGACTGATGTGTGATGTTTCCTAGTTTGGGGAGATTTTACCTTACAAGTTAAAAAGAGGTATTGCAGAAACCCAGCAAAGGGGGTTCTGTGAATGCTGCAGAGTGTTGGGAGATGTGGATATGCACAGTCATTTTCTGTGTCAGTGGAGGTGTGCCAGGCCCTTAGATACTAGCTGTTCCAGCCCTAGAAAGTCTGAGTCCCTGTGTGCAGCAGGCCACGGAAGCAACTGTGTGTGTGTGTGTGTGTGTGTGTGTGTGTGTGTGTGTGTGTGTGTCTGTGTGTCTTTCCTCTGGTTTTCCATTCATCAGGAAGAACCAATGTGTACATTGGAGTTGTCTTCTGTTTTTACAGTCAATGCTGTTAGATAGATCCATTCACCTGACATTATTTTGATCTCCAATTTAACTATGATTTTTTTCTGCATTATTTTAAACCACCGCTATAAATAATAATAATTTTTTAAAAAAATCTCCAACCCGGAAATAAATTTGGCTCGATTTTCATTGAAAGTTACTACTTTTCAATGCTTAAATGTGGCTTAAAATAAAAAAAACAAAATTACCAGAAAATAAATTGAGAGGATGTTCCTTTGTTGTATTTGTATTGAGTCTAGTTCACATTGTTCACAGGAAAGAAAGAACGAAAGAAAGGAAGGAAAGGAAAGGAAGAAAGCCCTCCCTGCTGAAGCTCAGAAACCAGACATGCCTGTGGTACTTGGGAAAAGTCTGCCTGGCGTTTCCAGTAATTCAGCTGTGGGCTCACACTCAAAACTACCAGCCTATAGGCTCTGTTTTCCACTGACTCAGTCTGTAGTCACAGTTGACCCGAGGGAGGAACCAAACCAGAGAAAATGAGAAGCTTCAATGCAGAGACAATGGGATCCAGATTGACTTCTGTAAGCCCTCCGTGTCAGCCCTAAGCCCTCTGCTAGCAGAGAGACCCTAGGCTGTCAGTATTGCCTCCTCCTTGCAGGCTGGGCAAGGGGCTTGGCCACATTTTGTGTTTAGGCAGCACTTTCTCCCAGGCCTCTGTGTTCCAAGTACCCAAACCTTCTCTCTTTACCCCTTCTGATAATGAGAGGCCAAAGAACTCTCCCTATCCTACACCCTCTTCCTGTGTAAAGTCGTCTGTCCTTATGGAAGGATGTTGGGAGATCTAGTGCCCAGCCCCATGGAGCATTTTAGGGAAATAAAGTCAGCATCGTCGGAGTGAAAACATGTCCTGTGCACACACAGAGGAAACCACACCTCCTTTGCACATAGCAGGAGCATGGTGGGTTACCCGTTTCATACATTCAGTGATATTTTGTTCAAAAAAAAAAAAAAGTTCTGCATTTTTGTGTGTAAGAGAAGCTGCACACTGCTGGGTTGGGTATTTTCTCTCCTCGTTTCGATCCTCTGTGTGGCAAGCGCTTCTCAGAACCCGGCTTGGCTCTCCACTGTCTCCTGATTGTACCCAGCCTTCTGGCAGCCACTGGGGTCTTCTTGGTCCTTGGGTTTCATCTTATTTGACTTGACTCTGCCTATTTGGTTGGTATTTAACCTACTCAGATTTCTGGTGCTTATTGAATCCTTGCCTTTGGAACATCTTCTCTATCTCAGCAAATTCTCCATCATCTCCACTTTAACTATGGGCCTCCCAAGGGGCATCTTCAGTCATGTCGCTGAAGCTTGAGCTTTGTGATTCCCAGCTGTACTCCAAAGCCTTGCCTGATATGTGGGGCTCGAGGTCCCAGCTGCGATGCTGGGGCTCAGGGTGTGTCCTCTTCCCTCCTTCTACCTCCTCTTTCTTTTCTTTCTTTTTTAAATTTCCCTCTCATTTCTAGACTATGAGTTTTGACTACTCAGCCCTCACGAAAACGGGTTAAGTATAAACTTTAGGCATTTAAATCTGATTTATTTTTTACCGTCTGTCTTTTTTATTTTTCTTACTAATCTTAGAGTTTCCATCAGCCGGGGCTATGGGTTCATAAACCATTACATGAAGTGTGGGGCTCCTTCCTTCATAGTCCTCTGCCGTGTAGACCCCATCACGCCACGCAACGAGGGACACTTGTGCATCTCCAGCATCTCCAGGTGACCTGTATTTGCTCCAGTTTCTGCTTCCTTCTGAGCCTGCAGACCTGTGAGCCCCTGGAGCTACTCTTGATGACAATGGCCACCTCTGAGGCCAGAGTCAGAGGGCTGCCCATCACAAAGCCGTTAACTAATCCTCAGTTCTTCTTGTTTTTGGTTTTTGTTTTGTTTTTAATAAAATGGTGTTCCCATATTCGTTGCTTGGAGAACTCTATCTACCTCAAACTAGTTCATAGCAGTCCTTAATTTCCTTAAGAATATCCTTCTAGGCTACAGTTTGCTTGAAAGCCAACACCGGTGGGTGTTGTGTTGATTGGCAGTAGCCAATCCTCAAGCATCTCAAACTGATTAAATTTATAAGACACGATATTTTTGTCTGAAAAGGAGCTGTTAAAAAATAAATAAAGCAAGCAAGCAAACAGACAAAACAAAACAAAACAAAAACACTAGTAAGCTTGTCTGTTTGTGCAGAGCACATCAAATCTAAGGGAAATCCACAAACAGCAAAGACTCTCCTTACTGCATAGGAGAGGCTTAACCATCTTAGGCAACCAGGTTCACAGACCACACATGTCAGAGTTCGGACCGCTATTGTCTAGAGCCATATAGGGGAAGGTTGAGACAAAATAGTATAGTTAATGTTTAAAAAAAATCATAACAATACAAAGATAAGGGGATGGAGGTATGATGACTCAGCAGTTAGGAGCACGGGCTGTTCCAGGGACACAAGTTCAGTTCTGAGCACCCACATGGCCCCAGGGGATCCAACAAGGTTCCCTGGCCTCCACGGGCCCTGCAGAGCCTGCGCGAGCAGACTCTTTACCTGGCCCTCACCATTCCATACAGGAGCCTCCCGCGTTTGACATCTGCATTCAGGGAAGATTCATGGACATGAACATCAATTCAGGATCTCCAGCCGAAGTGGCTAGCAACAGAGAAGATGTAGGTCAGGGAAGGGCCCTGAAGAGCCGCCCTCACCTGCACCGGCTGCTCTCAGCATTCTCCAAGAGCTCAGGTCAAAATCAGATCTGTCCCACTCACTGCCGCTCACCTCCGACCCCAAATAAAAACCTGCGCACGGTGGGGGGGTGCCTAAACCAAGAGGGGCATTGTGAAGAAAGCTGTGTTTTCTGATGTTTTCCTTTCACCAAACCGGAGGACAGGATATTCACTTTAGTAGCCCCGACACAAACATTTCAGGCAACGTATGAAGCCAAGGAGACAGGTATTATTAAACGTAGCAGTCTGTGGGCTACTGCACGTGTGCCTATTTAAGAACTGTTTGCACCGTACTGCGTGAGGACCTCATTACTTCGGATGTCAATTTTTAAAATAATAATATTGAAATAAAAAAAAAGAAAGCCTATAAATTTGATGAGCATTTGCTTACGTGGCATTTACGCCTCTTGTTCAGGTCACGGTGTGAGTTCACCCAACTGTTAGGCTCTGCGGCAATGTGCATGGTAGAGGGCGCCCCAGACATAGGCTTCCAGAAGCTCCTGTCTGTTTCTCCATAGGGGCAAAGCTGCCCACCAGGTGGATGGCAAACTTGCCGTTCAAATCCTTGCTTTTCCAGTGATTACATGGCCATGAAAGGGGACACACTGCGGTGACATCTGCTATAGAATTCCTGTTCACCCTCAAATTTGGGAGATGTTAATGGAGCTGACAGGGAGCTGAACAGGGTCATGAGCTTTGTCTAGGAGGAATTTCTTGGACCAGCGAAGCTGTGGCTATGAGAAATCAGCCACCCCTTAGGCAACATTCCACCCATAAATTTTGAACATTTATTTTTATTCTTGACTATTTGGGGAAGTCCCTTGTTACTGTTAGTCTGGGCACAGCAAGGCAATCCAGTGACCTGGCTTCCAAAAAGCCATCAGTGGGAGAAATAATTAAGCTAAACATCATGACAGTGTTAAGAGATGCTGAAGAAATAGCACATTCCATTTCCCATCTATGGTCCTTTCCCTTCTCTGAGTCCATCCCTGGCTGAAAGTCCCTGGGTTACCCCTGGTAAGAGCCATCTACTGACTACAGCTTCAGCCAATGGGATTATCATTGGGAAAGTATGGCAGCTACTTCTACACCCCAGGGCTTGACTTTATCAATCCCGGAGCTCTCACAGTCTCCATCCTTGCACGATTCTAGATTTTAGTGCAGATCAGAACAGACAGCCATGATCCTGAATCCACAAAACTTGGAAACTTTGATAGAAAACGTGGTAACAGATCTGTGTCGATCAGAGTGTAGCATCATTTGTCCAGCAATGTGAGGGCATCGCTGCCGAAAACATCAGCAACTACTCAGCCAATGGTGTTACACAAATCCACACCTCTTCACAAAACTGAGCTTCAAACGTACATACCCTGGCACCTTCACCATCCACAGACACACAGTAAAAATCCCCACCACCACTGCCTGAATTGTATCTGCATGGTTTCATTCTGGTCTTCTTATCTTCCCTTGGGCTAATTCCATTGCTTCTCTTTGGGTCATGTGTCCTCTTGCCTTCTCTGACATCCAGGTTGTTTGAGTCTCTCTCTCTTCTCTCTCTCCCTCTCTCTCTTTCCCATTTTCCTGATTCCTTGCTCTGTTCTGACAATGCTTCTTCAACATCAAAATCCTTCATGTCGTGTCCAACATGCCGAGCTCCCCTCCCCATCCTAGTCTCTCGGTCATCATGCGAAGCTCTTGAGCAGGCTTTTAATGCTCACTCTTTCTGTCCTCTGCTTTCACTTCTCATTAAAAACCACTGTGATCTTGTTTTACACCCGCCATTTAGCTGAAATCATCCCTGACAGAATTACAATTTATTCTCCAGCTGTAGCACCCGGTATCCACTCAGCACTTTAAATTCTGGTTCTTTATTTCCCAGTCACCAAGCAATAAATAATATATCATTATGTGCCAACCACCCTTTTGTTTGCTGGGAGTATAATAAACAAGACTGGTAGAGGCCATGATTTCATTAAGTTATATTGGTTAAGAGGGAAAAAAAACAGAGAGCTAGTTTTGGTGGTGTAAAGTGTGGAGGTGGCATATGGCGATCATCCATGGAAAGATATTAAAAATTCTCATAACTGGGTGCAGAGAATTACATCTGAGTAAGACGACAGGAGCGTACTGAATGGAGCTTTTAAATCAGTTTAGCGTACTGCAGTTTATACCTTCATATAGAGTTGCTTTCTTTTTAAAGATTTTACTTGCTTTTATTTCGTAACTATGGATGGTTTTCCTGCATGTATGTCTGTGCATACCTATAGGCATACAGTGCCCTGGAAAGGCAGGACTACCTTAGGGAGAACAGAGCAGAGACATGAAAGACCAGATGCTTGAGATGTCAGTAAATTTCTTCAGTAGACAATCTGAGAAAAAAAGAGTGTACCCGTGGATTTCCTGGTAGGCAAGGTAAAAGTGTGTGCGGGCTGTATTTGGGCAATGCAGACTGGGTTGCAATGCTTTACAAAGTATACCATTAGACGTCTGAAGCACGGGCCACGAGTTTTTCTTGCTTTCGGTTCCAATCCTTATCTAAAACATCACACCATGCTTTGTTTATGTTTTTTTTTCAGTTAAATATCTGACTCTTGAAGATAATGTGAACACAGGATGGATTTCGTTTACCTGAGTACAAAGTGGTCATTAACACTTGGGACATAAATGTGATGGATTGAGGAGATTTGATTTCCAAGACTCTACCCGTCAAAGTCATCATTTCATTTTTTCCAGTCCACATTTTGATACATAACTGTATCTGCAGAGATGCCGGGTGAGAGTTAGACATATGGGAAATTAATCTCAAATCTATAAACACACACAAGGGACCTAAAGTCATGTGTGAACAGGTCTATGCTTTGGCATTCTGTGTAGGAAAAGAAAAAGCGAGGGGCCAGATTTTCTAGGAAAAGCAAGAAATCAAGCTCAGGCAAAGTCAGGCTGGGATGATTTAAGGCTGTGTCTGAGAAGAGAGACATTTTGGCCAAGGGAGGCGTGGAGAGAAACAGCCTCCTTCAGATCTGTGGGTTCCCATCCACAGGTCCGTTCACCTGGCTGACAGTCAGAAAACAATTCAAAGCACACACCTGCACCTATGAACGAAACCATGGGCAGACAGTGTTTCCTCATCATTCCTTAAACAAACGGCACACATAGGAAGAAGTATTTACACTGCACCAGGCTTTAGATAGCAGCTGTGATTACTCAGGGTTTACCGAAGGATGTGGCCATGTTAGGTAGAAATGCTGTCACAGTTGGCATAAGGGTCTCAAGCATCAGCAAAGGTCAGTAGTGTCTGCGTGAGGGAGCAGGTGCGCACACACACTGTCATCTAAAAAGCAGTCGAGAAACAACAGCAGCAGCAACAAAAATGAGTCAAGAGCTGACTCAGATCCTCAGTACCCATGTGAAAAGCCAGGTGCAGTGGCCTGTGTCTGGAACCCGGGTGCTGGGGAGGAGGAGACGGAGGCAGTCGGACCCCTAAGGCTTGACCACCAGAAAATTGCCAACTCTAGACTCAGTAAGAGCACCTGTCAAAAAAAAAAAAAAAAAAAAAAAAAAAAAAAAAAAAAGAGCCTGGAGAACGATAGGTTAGAGAAAGCCAGTTTCTGACCTTCACACACGCACACACAGACCACACACCCGAGATACA
Organism: Phodopus roborovskii; assembly: GCF_943737965.1. NCBI lineage: Eukaryota > Metazoa > Chordata > Mammalia > Rodentia > Cricetidae > Phodopus > Phodopus roborovskii. Next base: position 1,513,451 of record NW_026126611.1, read on the forward strand.
GTCCCGCAATCACATACACATTACATGCCAACAGGAAGAGGCAGGGGAGGAAGAGGAAATGAGACAAGGCATATCATGAATACTGGAAATGCGGGACCACTGCTGAAGTAAGCTGCTTGAGTACGAACTGATCAGAGGCTCTGGTGCTGAAGCATAGAAGACAACGGACACCAATTTAGATGTTATTTACATCCTGCTGGGGAAAACTTTGGGATTGTTTTAGATCTTATAATACCACAAAGCATTTCCAAAACTGTGTGAGCGAGTGTGATTTTAGGTCTGCAGCCCTCTGCTCCTCAGGGGCCAGGGAATGAATGGTCCCTACAGATCTAGTGGAGGAGTTGGCACTATTCTTAGAACTGCTGTCTTGCTCAGAACGTGGGTGGAGGTGCATGCCGCCATAAGATTAGAAGCCAAATCCTGGAGCCCAAGACCACTGAAGTTCTGAGAATCCTGTTTTTGGCTGAGGATGATTTTTCCTGAAGGGCCCACCTTACCTGACTCCCTAAGAGGCTGCAAAGCTTTCTAGTAGATCTCTCCCACCTGGACCACCAGCCCCATGGGAAAGCAGAGGTGCGTAGGACCCAGCCGGTACTATTCCTCAAGAGCTTGGGCATCAAGCTGCCACCCTGAGGTGGATGGAAAAACTGAAATTGTGACTATTTCTCTATCAACGAGAGTGCTAAACAAAATCTAACACTTGAACAAACTCCGCCTCCTGAGTCCATTTGCAACTTGGAACCTTGGGATCTCGGGATCTATTAATAAGCTGGGTGCCCCACCTGAGGCCCAAGAACAGATTAAATGACTTGAGGTCACAAGTGTTCTGCTACTTCATACTTGCTTAGGGGCCAAAGCTCCTCCTGTAGATGGATTGTTCTTTGGGTCACCAGTTCACACATACACATGACACATAGACTTATTATTAATTACGAAAACTTGGCTGATAGCTTAGCTCTGTTTTTAGCGGGCTCTTATAACTTAAATCAACCCATTTCTATTAACCCGTTTCTATTAACCCGTGTGTTGCCTGAGGCTCCTTACCTCGTCTATGTTCTGCCTTGTCTTTCCTGCTCACTCCGTGTCTCCTCATGTCTTGCCTTTCTTCCCAGCATCCTCTGCTCTGGGAATCCTGCCTAAGCTGCTGGCAATTCAGCTTTTTATTAAACCGGCCAGAAGGACACTTCTCCTCACTGTACGACCTCGCTCTTCACCTAGAACCCAATAATATTAGCAACTGATGTCAATGATCACCAGGCATTGGCCAGATTTTGGACCAGTTCCTCAAACTAATATGAAATTCGCCACTTTAATCCGCACATTCAAATGCTCCGGCTCGAAGAATCTCATACAGTAGATAACCTGAATGTCTCAAGATAGAAATTCTAATCCACTACTTACTTGAGGAGCCATGATCGGAAGGAAGAGCAGCTTCTGGGCTTGCCTCCAGGCCCTACTGGAGCTTGTGTGCAGCCATGTTCCTGGGCAGTATGAGTCTATCTTAGTCTGCTTTGCCACAGCGTGGTATCAGCTCCCCTTTAACGAGTGTGTGTTAGTGTGGCGAATCTTTCCCCATTCCTGATCCACATACGTCTTCATGTTTAAAGCTGGGTTTCTTGCAGACAGCATGAAGTTAGTTCTTATTTTACTTGATCTCTAAACCAAGACTCACAATGTTTTTTTCCTTAAGTTCAGTGACATTTATATATATTTCTTATTTTACATATCAATCCCAGTTCCCTCTCCCTCCCATCATCCCATGTCCCATCCAGGGCCCAGGGAGGGTGATGCCTTCCAGGAGGGATCATCAAAATCTGTCAAGTCATTTGGGGTAGGGCCTAGGCCCTCCCTCCTGTCTCTAGGCTAAGGGAGTATCCATCCATGGAGAATGTGATCCCAAAGTCCTTTCATTCACCAGGGATACATCCTGGTTCCACTGTGAGAGGTCCCTTAGACTGCCCAGGCCTTCTAACTGAGACCCATGTTCAGGGGGTCTGAGTCAGTCCAATGCTGGTTTCCCAGCTATCAGTCTGGGGGTCATTGAGCTCCCCCTTGTTCGGGTCAGCTGTCTCTGTGGGTTTCTCCAGCCTGGTCTTGACCCCTTTTATTATCACTCCTCCCTCTCTGCATCTGGATTCCAGGAGTTTGGCTCAGTGTTTAGCTGTGGGTGTCTGCTTTCTGTTTCCATCAGCGGCTAGATGAAGGCTCTATAATGGCATATAAGTTTGTTATCAATCTCATCATCAGGGAAGGGCGTTTAAGGTAGCCTGTCCACTATTGCTTAGATTGTTAGTTGGGTTCATCCTTGTATTATCTGGACATTTCCATAGTGCCAGATTTCTCTTAAAACCTATAATGGCTCCCTCTATTATGGTATCTCTTTGCTTACTCTCCTCTATTCCTCTCCTGACTCAATCTTCCTGCTCCCTCATGCCCTCCTCTGCCCTCTTCTTCTCCCCTTCTCTTTCTCCTAACTCCCTCTCCCCTCCCGGCCTGCTCCCAATTTCCTCAGGAGATCTTGTCCCTTTCCTCTTCTCCAGGGGACCATGAATGTCTCTCTTAGGGTCTCCTTGTATCCTAGCTTCTCTGGTAGTGTGAATTGTAGGCTGGTGATCCTTTGCTCTATGTCTAAAATCCATATATGAGTGAGTCCATACCATGTTCATCTTTTTGTGACTGGATTACCTCACTCAGGATGGTTTCTTCTAGTTCCATCCATTTGCCTGAGAATTTCAAGATTCCATTGTTTTTTTCCCACTGAGTAGTACTCCATTGTGTAAATGTACCACATTTTCTCCATCCATTCTTCAGCTGAGGGGCATTTAGGTTGTTTCCAGGTTCTAGCTATTACAAATAATGCTGCTATGAACATAGTTGAACAGATGTCCTTGTTGCATGGATGTGGATCATTTGGATATATGCCTCCTAAGAGGGGGATTGCCAGGTCTTGTGGTACACTGATTCTCATTTTCTTGAAGAACCGCCATACTGATCTCCAAAATGGCTGTGCAGTGTGTGTGTCTGTGCGTGAGTGTATGTATGTGTGTGTGTGTGTTCTCTGAGCTCCCTAGATCTCTGAATTTGTATGTCATTAATTTTGGAAAAATTTCAACCACTGCTATTTTAAGCCTTTATTTATTTATTTATTTATTTATTTATTTATGTATTGGCTTCCAGGCTCTTTCAATTACACACTTGTTATACCATAGGACATTGCCTGGTAACCCGTGAGCATTCTGCTCTCTATTTTTAAACTTTTTTGAAAGTGCTTTTACTTCAGTTTTGGGAGCGTTCACTGACATGTCACCAAGTTTACTGAACTCTGTCACCCCTATCTGGTATCCCGATAGACCCAGCGGATGCATGCTCTATTTATTCTAGAATGTTTTGATTTCTAAAAGCTCCCTTTGACCCTTAGCAAAATTTCCCTTTCCCAGATCAAATGATTCTCTGTATGTTCCACTATTGGATATTGTGGTGCAGGGGTCTCTTTGACCTTCATAGCCCACAGAGTAAAGACCAGAGGGAGGCAAGAAGGCAGTTTAAATCAATACAACTCATAGCTGGTGTCAGTTTGAATGTCAGGAGACTGACCCTGAGCTGTTTATTTTAGGCGTGTTTAAGGAAAGCACAGTTGGTGGAAACTATCCTGGGGATAATTGAATCAACCCTTCAATTTACACAGCAAGTCATGTGCAAATCTCCTTGAGGAACAAAGTGGGCTAATACAGATCAGACACGACTGCATTGACTCTCTGGAAAGACCATAGAGATAGGTTTTATAGATTGACTGAGAAAAACAAATTTATGACAAGGGTTATGAGGGAGGATCCAACTGTGCTGGAAAAGTCTCTGACCACACAGAAAGTGCAAAGATCAGTGAGCTAGAAGACACAGCTGATATCGGTGAGCAGGAAGACACAGCTGATTCCAGTCTTCCAGGCAGATAACGGATTTTGCATCCTTTCGCTGGAATGAACAGCCATGTGTGCTGAACATTCCAGGTTTCCTTAGTGCCTATCTGTGAACACAAAGACCTCCAGTGTCAATCAAGGAATTGTCCTAAATAACGACTTTTATGCCATTATACAGAAACCACTCTCTTTCCATCCTCTGCAATACATGGGTGGGATTATTGTTTTGTCTCCAGGAATAATGAGATTCTTAAACCAAGAATTCTCCTCCAAGCATCGGAACAAGGAGGAACGTGAATAGTGCGTTGTCAGCCAGAAGGGGCCACAGCCACTGCACCAGTTCAGAAACTGGAACTTTGATGTGTGGCAGGGGACGATGATCACAAATCACACAGAACTTCACAGTTAAACAACATTCGAGGGAACGAAACAAAAATTCTAAGGAGAGAATGAAGAAAGAAAATTACTCAGTGGGAGATGATAACAAGGCCATGGTCTGGTTTCTGATTCCTGATTCTGGAAACGGTTTCTGGGAGGGGGTGTGGCTGTTGCACTCGGCTCTCGAGTCTCTGCAGAGCCAGTTTTAAACAGTCTGACACAAGGTCTGATGCTTTTTAATCAAAGTTCACAGTTATTTTATGACTGAATCTCAGAGTCATTTTTAAATATGTCTGCACAAAAATGTTTGTTGTTTCCTTAAAGAACAGTGTAAAGGGGCAATTTTCACTTATTAATCAGGTGTGTGTGTGTGTGTGTGTGTGTGTGTGTGTGTGTAGCAAAGGCCTCTTCCTGTTGAGCCTTTTTTTTTTTTTTTTTTTTTTTTTTTTTTTTTTGCAGCCCAGAATTAGAGTCAAGTACACACAGCAAAAGAGGCCTGGATTTGTGTTGATCTGGTCAAATTCCATCACTCAGTGTGCCTCTGTAAGTGTCAGGCAAGACTGTGGGAGGAAGGAGACTGCCTGTGTGGTGGGCTCAGAGCTGAAAACTGATTGGCTGACACGGGACGGAGCCGAACCTTGCACTAATCACCATGTTAACTGAATTAGCCAGACACATTTGCCCCAGTAAATACTGACACAATTTAGGACCTGTTTTAATAGTAACCATGCAGTCTATTATCACATGCCAGCCCCGCAGATCCCAGAGCTGCTAACAATGAACAGGGCTTGCCTTTCAGAGCTCATTACCACTAGTTCAGCATACAGAAGCAGAGCCGTGAAAGCCATTAGCTACTATCTGTCTGTGGTCAACTCCTTTTACATAACAATTTCGATGTGAGTCTATGTTCTCGGGCTGACATTTTAAAATCACAGACATTAAAGATGTCAGACTCTAATGTGATCATACAAACAAGGGAAAAGGAAAGTAGATATAGAAGAACTCTTATCTGTAAGAATGTTTGTGATAAGAGAGGGGATTGTGGAACCATCTCAGAGGAAAGCAGTCTTTGGGGATCTGAGAATGTACAAAGTCCTGGGTTCCCTGCCAGGACCACCTCAAACTGGGTTTGGTGATGCATTCTTATAGTCTTGGCACTTGGGAAGTAGAAACAAGGGTCAGAATTTCAACCTCACCTTTGGCTATACAGTGAATTTGAACCCAGCTTGAGCTAATGAGGAGCAGGAAGAGGAGACGAAAGCCTTTAGGAGAGGTCAGAATGATACAGACTCTCCTGGGGACAAAACCCAGGCCTCTTGGCCATGGGAGCTGGAGAAGAAAGCATGTTAGCAGAGTAGACTGTGCAAGGTCAGGTTGAGCTCAGCCAGGCTATTAGCAGCTTTGGACACATTGGGGGTGGTGCACGCTGGAAAATCACCAAAGGAAATAATAACTTGTTTATTTTGAAAATTATCCTTGGTACAACACCAATTTTGTATTTTTTTTTTTTTTAAAAAAAGGCAGCGACTTGGGAGCTGAGAAGCAGAATTTGCTGTCTGTCTTATCTTCATGGTGCTTGGAGTTGAGATTCCGAATAGAAATTTTTGGGTCAGATATACACATGAAGACAGTGTACCCATCATGCTGAGGCTGGCCTTGGTGTGGCTAGCCCCTCCACCGCACCTTCAGGGGAAGGCATGGATTGCTGAGGCTGACCCTAGCACACACCTCTTCCTAGGCTTCATAGGCAGGGGACACTGAACAGTGGCTTCAGGGGCAGCGCAGAGCACCAAGGCTGGTCCCAGAACAGCTGTGCCGGCTCTTAACCAGGCAAGGATGTCTGCAGCCTTTCTCTATCGTGGCTTTTGGTAATGGTGGAGTGTCAATTTCTTCATCGTACGGACTAGAGCCAGAAAAGAGTTTACATTCTCCGAGAACAAGTAAATATAAAACAAAATGCGGGTGTGTTCATACCTAACACCCACCCATGTGCAGTGTTTCTGACACTGCTTAAAAATAAGAGACATACAAAGGAAGGTGGGGAATCACCAGGCGGTCAGGCTGGCCTCTATAGTGAGGCTTAGCCTTAAAAAGATGAAAAACTACAATCTAGATACTTGCAATTTTTTTTAAAAAAGGGTCTCAGGTAACATGCCTGGGGTTACAGGCATGTACAGTCACACCCAGCTAATGCTTTTATTGCTTGTGACTTAATATTTTATTTTATGTTATATCTCACATGTAAAATAGCCCACATGCAGAGCTTGTGAACCAAGCAACTCGTCCACGTACCAGCACAGAGGCTATGGTACATATTGTCCTCATGCCTCTGGAGTCCCGGCTGTTAATTTTCACAAATGTGTCCTTTTTCTCCAACCTCTCCCCACCCACCTGAACTTTACATTGAACATTTACCTTTTTCCAGATACACCCCCAACCCCCACACCTGCTTTTTAAAACAGCCAAAAAAAAAAAACAACCCCCCCAAAAAAAACGATGTAGCTGATGTTTGATCAACAGACAAATAGCCAAACTGCACAAACATGTCCAAGGACATCTTTCCTTACTGTGGCTCTGAGACACACCTGAGGTTACTGGCAGGTCTAGAGCCTCCAAATGTTTGCCAACATGGCAGGCCTGGATGGCTGCTCCTCCAGATACTGTGTGTGCTGAGAGGGGCTGCAGTGTGCCTCTGTCTGCGATTGAGAGAGGCTGTAGCGGTGGGCACTCACTGCTCATGATGTTGTGCAGTAGGCTGTGGCCCAGCTCCGCCCGCTCTGGACATTTCCTTCTGTCGCTGCTGTGGGCTATGGCCGGGCACCACTACCTAATGTGGCTGTTGTCTCTTCCCTCCGGGATTCTTCCTAGAAACCAGTACGAGAGCAGAGAAGGTTTGGTGTGTGTGTGTGTGTGTGTGTGTGTGTGTGTGTGTGTGTGTGTCAAAGTGGAATTTGACCCATTAGGGAATTACTAAATCAGTTTATTAGGCGGCAAAGATGTCCTTTCTTAAAAGAGATCAATTTCCAATGAAGAGATAAGGAGTGCAGACTGGAGAGGAGACCGCAGGAACAAAGATGAACAGCAGAGTTCAAAGTGAGAGGAAACACCTTTTTACAAATGACTGTATTGGGTATCCCTGTCCTGGGCTTAGTGGACTAGGTTTCTTAATTGTTCCTTGTATTAAAAAAGTTCAAGCTGTAACTTAACTGTGTGTATCCGTAGCTTCTGTAAACGAGTGGCTCCAGTTAGTTAAGTAATTCTGTGACTTGGATCTGTTCATAGTGTGGATTTATACTCATCTAAGGTGCATTGACAGTTAGCACCACCTCGGTCCTTGGCAATTGCTCACAACTGATGGCATTGATGCGTCCTGACATAGTAAGGCTTTTCTCACAACCCAGTGTACGGCAGGAGAGAGCTCGGCTTCTTGGCCTTCCCCACACACAGGAGGCGCTGCTGCAATTTTAGCATCTCAGATCTCTTCGTAAAATGTGCTCGTTACAAAGAGCCGTTTTAAATGCATGATGCTGCAATGGATGCTAGCTACTTGAGAGTAAGGGCTATGTGGCATTCCTGGCAGACACCAGGTTTAGCTCACTTGGGCACACTGAGGGTAGCCACCCTTTCGCTTAACCAGCATTTAGCGAGTGAACACAAGTAGTTCACGTGTTGCCAATGGAACCTGACAGGCCTTTGATTTCATCAAGCTATGAGGCTTTTCGGACCCCGATGGCTGGCATGTCAGTCACTCAGTGATCTCCACACAGCTTGCTCAGCACCTGGAAATTCCCCATCGCCACCAGATGATTTAAGGGTCTTACAAAAAAATTGGTATCCCCACAACTGCTGGTTGGCTTAGGTTTCACCATGAAAGCTTGGCCTGGATAAAGATGAACTTCCAGACTTAGAAGCAAATTCTCAAATGCACTTTTGAAAAGAATTTTGATTTAAGGAGATGAAGGAGGAATGCTAGCCCCGGAGTTAAGGGATTTGGCTGGCTGGCTGGGTTGTCTATATTCCCAGAGTCAGCAAACCAGTACTCTGGTTTCTTAGTGACAGGTTTCCTCTCTGCTCCCAGCATCAAATTCTCGAAGCTCAAAACCACCCAGCACTTTTCAAAATGCTTCGGTCTCTGATGGATGACAAGCCAGTGTTTGTTTATGTCTCCCAATGTCATCGCAAGAAGGCCAGAACCTTGTAGAGAGCTGAGTTCTGGAAGGCCGAGAGGCAGGATGGTGTTTGCTCCAGAGCTACTATTCTGTGTCCAGATGGCAACTCTGCCTCCACTCGGTCCAAAGTGACACGTCCAACCCTCCCCCTCCCTCTCTGGGATCTTGAGTTTCTCCAGGAAGAAAATGTGGTTTCGCCCTACTTTTAGCAAATTGACATTTTTGGGCTTGGCTTTGCTAGTGTGTCTCAAAACATATGGACACTTCTGGAACAAATATTACTTCTGATCCATCTGGCTAAAGGGTGGATTTTTCCGAATACAGTAAAAACCATCTTATGAAATGCTTTTTCTACGGTAGGTTCCATTAGACCACAGAACAAATCTTTTCTTTGGACATGGAGCAAGGCTGCTGTGCAGTCACCTGGGTCCTGGGATATAAGACTTCCCAGCCCTTCTTTCCACACTCTGAGAAGGGGTCGCAGGCTTCTGTGCTAGCCCTACTGGCTGGGCTCTGTGTATACCTTCCCGAAGTTCCCCTTCCTTCTCTCCACCTCAGTGAGTATCAAAGACTCTGAAGGAAGGGGGCCGGGGACTTCCCCAGTGCTGCAATTGTGAAGGAAAAGAGCCAGAACAGGTTATATTAAAAGTGGACGTGATTATGGATGTATCTAACTTGGGAACACTTCAAAACGGCAATGAAGTATAAGGTGTAGGCTGTGCCTGACTAGAAAGGGACCCACTTCCAGGCTTTGGTTCTGGACTGGCCCTGGTGACATCCAAGATCAGCATCCTGTCTCAAAAGACAATCCACTTCAAAATCTGAAACCTCGAGAAGTGCATGTTCACGGAAATATAAAGAAAATGGAACCGGAGCAGTGAAGGAGAATGGGGTTTAAAAACAACAAAAGGCTTGTGAACTACCTAAGGGGTTTAAGCGGTCTCAGAAGTTCTGCCCTACCCTCCATAGTGGGGTCTTGGTAATTTTGATGGGTTCCTTGGGCCGCATCCACCCTGGCAGTAAATGCGCCTTCAGGCTGCGTAAGATCAGAGGTCGGATCTCTTTAGGTCGGAGCAAAAAGACACAGCCTCCTCCCAAAAGGAAAACTCCTAGCAGATGTTGGCTGTGAACTTGAGAATTTGCTTGGAATCCTCAAGCAGAAGGCTCAGAACTAGGGGTCATGGATCTAATCCACGCCTATAGTGTCATTCTCGGCACAGGGAGGTGTTAATGAAGACAGCTAATTTATTTCAGAATAAGCTGACTATAGGAAGGGCTTCATGCAAATTCCTATTCAGCAAAGGCCATGCCTAGCTCTTTGGGTTAGAAGTATGAAATACAGGCTCTCTAGTATCAGAGCCCCTGGCTGCCCAAGAATCTCCACCCCTTGGTGTCAGTACACACTGGTTTGGGGAGAGTATCACATACTGGATATCCTGAGGATACCTTTCTATGTCAAGGAGCTCTCTGTGTCCACCAGTCATTGAGCATGAGGCTGTCCTGGGGTGAAAGAACACCATTTCCCTCCTCAGATGCAGTCTTCATTGACAGACTGAGGCTGAGAACCACTAGACCAGCCTCCCACGAAGATATTGAAATGCTGCCTTGGGCATGGACCGAGGGGTTGAGAGACATGTTTGTCTGTGGGCAGAGGTGCAGAGCAAAGCTTGGGAGGCAAAAGGAGCCAGGCCCTGGGCTCTCTAATCCCACCACAGAGGTCAAAAAAGGTATCCAACTGCCCCCAGGGACTGCTGGCCAGACAGACAACATGAAGCCTTGGTGATTACAGAAATATCTGAACTGAAAATAGTCACTTATTGTGGGATTTACCAAGACGTTAAAGTAAAAACATGTGACAACCAACAGTCTCAAATACAGAAAGGATTTTAAGAAACGAAGTATAAAAATATTCTAAAAATTCCTAAACTTTGAAGGGGTGTTTGATAAAATAAAAATGGTTTGTAATAAGTTAAACATACACAAAATAAAACCGAAACAACCGTAAAACAATGAAGACGTGCAAAGGGGGAAAGAGAGAGAACAGATGGGTCGCATAAAAGTAAGAAGTAAGATGCCACGTTTGAGCACAGCCTCTGAACGGAATTCAACCGGTCTAAACATACCCAAAGTCCAAAATCATCGGGTTAGTCACGATTCACAGGGCTCAATCCAGATATATTGTGCATAAGGAAACTCCCTTTACTAATAGCACAAACCTACCTGAAGAGTTAAAATGAATACAACTGTGCAGGCTGTGCTAATGTGAGCCACAAGAAAGCCGGGTCGGCCATATTAACACTGCAGGCAAGAGGGTTTCAGTGATACAGCGCCAACCCTCCAGTGTGTAACTGTTCATTAATGACATCATTCCCTAACAATGGTCTCATCCAACCAGAGACCACAGCTACCCCAGGTGTCTAGGTGCTGAACCACAGAGCCCATGACACATGGAGGGCAAGTCATAGGAGTTAGAGACTGTGTAACAAAGACAGGGCCTAGAGAGCAAAACCCAGTATTGACAAAGGACGGCTGAGCAACTCTGGAGTACTCATCACCCAGCAACAGCACCACACACACGATAGGACCCTTACCAAGAGAGACTAAAACTGTGTGGCCCTTTCTAGATCACACATGTGTCTAAGGAGAAGTCAAGTGAAAACTTAAGAAGTATTCTGAACTGAAAGAAAACACAGCATTAAATCTCCCTAGGCACTGACTGGATAGATACAGATGAGTCAGGCCAGAACACTCATGTCTACTATAAAAAAAGAAACAATGTCTCCACTAACAGCCTTCACTTCCTCATCAGGGATCTAGGAAGAGTCAAACACGGCACGTCTGTGCATGCTGGTCATTCCAGCACTGAAAGGCAGATACAAGAGCATCATGGGATACAGGCCAGCCTGGGCTACATAATAGTTTCAGGGGCAGCCTGGGCTACACGATAGCTTCAGGGCTAGCCTGGGCTACACAAGAAGATTCAGGGCCAGCCTTTACCTCGCAGAAATCCACCTACTTTTGCCTCCCTGGTGCTGGGATTAAAGGCTTGTGCCACCATGCCTACCTCTGTTACCTTTCTTATACAACCCAGGTCGAGCTTTCTGGGACTGATAGCGCCCACAGTGGGCGGGACGTTTCTACATTAATTAGCCATCAGAAAATGCCCCATAGGCCAATCTGATAGAGGCAATTCATCAGTCCCCTCTTCCCAAGTGTCAAATTGAGAACCAGGGTTAGTCACCACACTTCTTACAAAGAGAGCTCCAGGCCCAGGCAGATTCAATGATGAATTCAACCAAACAAGTGGCAAAAGCAATAATAAATTTACACAAATATTCTTGGGCAGTTGACAATCCTATGTGGCCAATATCATGATAAAAATCAAATCAATTCAAATAAAAGAGAAATGTACAGACCCACACTCCTCATCACAATATAAACAGAAGATCTCAACATTTTAACAAGATGAAATAAAGAATGATAAATGGGGTGTATGATAGGAATAGATATTTGTTATATCCTGAATGACTTCAATTAACCTTAGTAATAAAGTTAAATAGGCAAATAAATTGGTTTGTGTCAGAGGACGCCTGCGAAGTACCCAGTATCCATTCTGAAAATTCCCTTTCACCAAACTAGGAACAGAAATTCCTCCCCTGACAAAGGACACCTGTGTCAAATGGCCTTGCCACCACCAATCTTAACAACAAACACGGAAATTATTGCTCTAGGTTCAAGAAAATAGCAAAGGTATCTTCTCTCATTGCCGTTTTGAGACCCTGTATGTAGACTTATAGAGGGTGCATAAGGTAAAAGAAAGAAAATGAGTAAAATGAAACCATATTTATTTTCAAGCATTTTGATTAGTTATGTAGCATTCACAGAAATGTTCAGAGATGACTGAGTGTGAAATGGTTGACAGATATAAGATAAATATATGGAGATTCGTTAAGATCTGTATGATAGCAATGAAAAATTTAAAAATGAGCACACAACGGCACTTATAGTAATACAGCAAATAGAAAATGTGATAAATAGAAAATCACTCCCTATCCACGGTTTGGAGTAATCATCACGGGAAAGAGTCCAAGTTATTCTGCTGATTGAAAACCGAAATTCTGGCAGGCCTTTCGAAGATTCCAAAAGGTCACTGGGTCCTAAAATTCAGTTGGAAATTTAAAGCATCTATGTTGTCCCTTCTAATACCTCTAACTTACAGTAAGGGAGCGCGGGGTCACAGTACATGGTTTCACAGCCTACTGTTTAACAGTGTCAGAGCAGGGTGCTGACTGGAGACAAACTAATATATTACAGAATGGGAGGCACCATGCAGCAGGCAGCGTGGGTGGCCCATCAATCTTCAGCAAACATAGAACAATTTCTGTGTGGTGGGGGGAGGGAAAAATGGGGGTCTTCCAGCAAACAGTACCAGGACAATTTGATTTCTTCACAGCAACTGCCATCCATGTGTTACATCTCAGGAAGCTAAATCCAAAATAGATCATAGAAAATAGAAAAGAGTATAAGATTCCAACAGAAAGCAGAGAGACTGGAGCTTGAATTAGGCAAAGATAGCTAAAGTTTGGCAGCAAAAGCGCAATGCTTAGATGAGGAACACACACTTGTAAGAAGTCACTGTCACTGAAATATAGAATGAAAACTACCACCTGGGCATTGAGGAGAAGTATTTGCAGATCCTATGACTACAAAAAAAAAAAAAAAAAAAAAAAAAAAAAAAAAAAGTCTTGTACCTCAAATACAAAAGGACAGTCCGATTAAATAGTAAGATAATAAATGCAAGTTTACACTGTTCTGAAATGCCTTTTCCACGCCCATGGGATAGTTAGTGACAGAAAGGCAAGCCACGTCTTTCTTGGCTGCGGTAGGCTGCTCATGTCATGGCTATGGTAGGCTTGGGTATGAGTTATCAAGACGCTGTCCCTATAGAAAGAGCACACCCTCCTGACTGCATCCAGGCACCTGAGGGAACAAAGCTCTAAGGATAGCTACAGAGGAGTCCTTTCCCTTTGCCGCAGGTCTCTGCAGAGCCCCGAGTCTCCCAAACTGGGAATGTTTACACTGCAAAAACTCCACCCTTTACTTTCAAATCAACCTCTTGCCATGTGCGCCAACACACTGCACCCCAAGGAGTGGATGAAGGACACCCCAAAGGGGGTATAAGGAGCCCTGTGCAGTTGATTTCCAGAGTGGAAGGGGCAAAGGACATTCATTGCTCCAAGAGCCACAGGGGCCGAGGCTCCCGTTAATGGTGTCTAGCTGCCATCAGGACTGATGAAGATTTATGGTCAAAGAGCAGTCTGCTGGGCACACAACAGACATGCTTGGGATTGCCTGCAGAAGTCGAAGGTGAGTTAACTTAAAACTTTTTTTCTAATCATCTTTGTCTAAAAATCTTCCCCGGGAAGTACTCCAAGTGGCATTCACAGAAGAACCGCAGCAGTCCAGACCTCAGACTAAGCATTTGGCCATGTTAATTAATCATTAGAACAAGGCAGAAGGTTTTGAATTTTTGCCCATGTTTCATAAGTGAGGAATCTGAGGGTCAGAAAAACCGAAGTGACTTGTCTGAGATTCAAGAGCAAGTGGAGGATTAAATCCCCAGCCTGCTGAGGGCCAAGGTGCTTGCCACACCCCTCTGTTGCTAGACTTACCGGGGCTTGGTGAAAGATCTGGAAAATGTATTTGCCTGTTTGGAGGTAAATATAGCATACTCTGTTTGCTTCAGCAGTAAGGAAAATGATAGGAGGGAAGGGAGAGTTCACAGGATGAGGAGACATCCATGGAACCCAGCCCCAAAACCACCTTAGGCCTGGCAGGAATCGGAGGTGTTTAATTCGTCTCATAAAAATGTAACTTTGTTCCATGTGCACACGTCAAGAATATTAAATGTCCCTTTCAAAATACTTCCTCTAGCTAGAATCGACAGCCTTTTATTCATGACCAGTAACTGGCTTTGTTTTTTTCCCATGGAGAAAGTGAGTATTAATTAATGCCTCTTTAATTTTATTTCTCTTATTAGGGCAAGATGTGTTTATTTCCAACAGCTGGATTTTTTTCAAAGACATTTGTTCATGGACAGATTTTTTTTTTTGCTAAGTGCCATGTATTAATATGTATTCTCATAAGAAGTAACTCAACATTTTCTTAAAAGGCATTTTAAAGATTTGCAGGATATCAGAAAGAAAATTGCACAGTCTCATATAAAGAATCTAGCCAATGTTATTTATATATACACATATACACACACATGCACACACATATGTAAACAAACATGCAACTGGTCTAATTTTGTTATGGATTTTCTGGATTGGTGTCAGATAAAAATACCCAAAAATTTATTTGATAGTGAAAGCATAACATTGGATATGAAGTTCTACTGCTTCAATGGGGGCTATTCTAATGGTTCAGAAGTTCATGGAGATGTATCAACTTTGGGTCTGGTTAATTTCAGTGTGTGACTTTTCTTTTTTAATTTCCAAGCCCTTTATAATGAAGTTAATGTAGAAAAACCATCCCATAGATTCATTTAGATACCATATGTAGGTCAAATACAAAATTTTGAAAGGATAAAAAGGCCCATAATGGCATTATTTTTTTAGTACCAGATGTCCAGACTCTGCTAGCCCATAGAGACTCCAAGTAGATGATGGTTGCCAAGGGTTGGATTGGGTGGAAGGGATGTGGTTGGCAAGACAGAGAGGCTGTTCATAGGTATGAGGTTTCTTTTAGAACAAAATGTTCTAAAATTGTCCTGTGGTTGCATAACACAGACTACTAAAAACCACTGGCTTGTATGGTATATGAATTATATTGAAATAAAACTACCAAAATATTAATTTCTTCTAAAATGTAATGGCACCTATAATTTTGGTATTTTTCACACATCCTGGAAATTCTTTAGTGAATACTGGTAAGGAAAGTCTATCACACTCCCATAGAAATGTGAATACTATATAATTTTGAGTGAGTCTCCTGAATTTGTTTTAATTTTTTTTTTACCAAGTCTTTAAAACCTATATATTCTGACTCCTCAATTTACTGAGAGGATGCTTCTGTGGATAAAATGCTCACTGTTCAAGTGTAGGTACCTGTGTTCAGATTCCTAAGAACACACACACACACACAATCTGGGTGTGGCAATGCTGAGGCTGGGTCAGAGATGGGCGTGGCCACTTAATCTAGCCAAATTATAAACCTCCAGGTTAAGTGATGAAACCCTGTCTCAAAAAACAAGGTGTCGAGCAATAGAGATGCTGACCTGTGGCCTCCACATGCTCTGCACGTCACATGAGCATGCCTGTCCCCCCCAGAGAGAGAGAAAGAGAGAGACCCCACCCCCTGACAAACACACAGCAGAATTTGAGGAGACATTAGTGACTATCATATTCTGAGCATTGCACAGTATGGGCAGGTCTCAAGACATCACATGGTATCCCAGAAATATGTGGCAATGATTTTGTATCTTTAAAAAGACAAAGGTGCCATTTCCCCCCCATCTCAAATGCACAGCATGTTCAAGAGCCAACTGAAACAGCATATTGTCCTCTAGGAAATGACTCTTCTTCAGGAAAGGGTAAAATATAGAAGTCAGTGTGAAGACGGAGATTTCTGTTCCGCCTGGCCCCACAGCCATTTAGACCTGGCTAGCTCAGCCGGTAGAACATAAGACTCTTAATCTCAGGGCTGTGGGTTCATGCCCCACATTGGGTGCCATTTGAAAAATAGAGTTTCTTTCCAGCCCAGTCCTACTGTCCTTAAGTCCCAAATAAACACACAGTGGTTTATATTAACTAAAAACTCACTTGGCCAATGGCTCAGGCTTCTTTTTGTCTAGCTCTCTCTTATAAATTAACCCAATTCTATTAAACTATGTATTGCCACAAGGCTGTGGCTTACCGGTAATACTCTGACATGTTACTGCTTGTGGCTACATGGTGTCTCCCCTGCCTTTCCTCTTCCCAGAATTCTCCTGTGCTTCCTGTCTGGCTACTGACCAATCAGCATTTATTCATCAACCAATAGGAGAAACATTCACAGCATACGGAGGACATCCCGCACCATTGGCGAGAAGCCTTGAAGAAGAGGGAAGGGCCAATCACAGCTTTGGAAAAGTCTTCAGATTTTGAAGTCTGATGTGGTAGTATCTTGCTTGTACAAACAAAGCCTGTCTAGAGGTCAGAGAATAGAGCGTGCCACTGGCTAACCATAGAGGTCTGTACAGAGAGACAGGAAGTGAGGTAGCTGGGCAGAAGCAGGATATAAGCAGGGGGAAACCGGAACTCACTCTCTTGTCTGCTGGGATGCTAAGGAGGTAAGGTGTGCTCTCTGATCTCTCAGGACGTGTCTCTATCTCTAACTCCAGGTTTTTATTATCTAGACTCCGTTTACAGTCTGAGGGCTTTGCAGAGATGCTCGGGTACCCAGGGATCAATGTCACTACTCTTCTGTAGACACAGGAGCCTGGAAAATTCAACATCACATACTAAGGAAGAGAACTGATGGGAGAAACAAGATCTGTAGTAAAACCACCGAGCACGTGGCTTTTAATAGATTCCAAACAGTTTAGCATGTCTAAGTCCACCCGGCCCTCGGGTTCTCAATGCAACCCTCAGTTCCCACCTATTACAGGGTCTCCCTTGGCTGGCTTAGCCTGCCCCCTACCGTAAACTTCTCCAGCCCAGGGTCTGTGCGGCCTTTCACCCGACTGCCCTTCCCTGTACAATCCAGTCATTTTTGTAGCCTGCTGTCTTTCATCTACCCTTTACCCTTCCAGACTTTTGGTCTGGCTCCTCCTTCTCCTCTCCCCCTCTCCTCACATGACCTGGCTCCTTGGACAAACTGATTTACAAGAATTTCTTGACACAAACACTACAGTTGTGTGTAAAATGTTACTTCAAGGCTCAGTGAGCGAAGTGCCTGCTACATAAGGATGAGAGCCTGACTTCTACTCAGAACCCACTCTAAAGAGTCAGATGCAGCAGTGTGCTTCTGAGTTCCAGCACTTGAGAGATGGAGGTGAGGGATCCTTAGGCTTTTGGGACAGCAGGTCTAGACAAATTAGTGAAATCCAGGTCTAAGGAGAGACCCTGCCTCGAAAGAGAAGGTAGATCTCATGAGAGGAAGATGCTCAATGTTGACCTCCGTCTTACACACACACACACACACACACACACACACACACACACACACACACGTTACTTTGTGGGAAGGATAGTCTAGCCAGCACCCTAGAAATCACTTCGATGTCTTTATTGAGCAATTTTTGAAATTATAAAAAACATATAAGTTAACAGTGTCAGATGAAAGCTGATATACAGACAAAATTGTTCAAAGAAGACAGTCAGATTTACACCCAGCAACTCTATATCCCATGAGTGAAAGAAAAATAAAAGCCTTTCATAATTAAAAAAAGAAAACAGGAAAAATGGATTTATAACCATACACACACACACACATGCATACACACACACATACATACACACACACACACACACACACACACACCCGAAATTAAAGACTAGTCTCTCTAATGAACATTGATGCAAAACTTCTCAATATAACACTTGCAAACTGAATTCAAGAGCACATAAAAAAGATCATTCTTAAAAAAAAAAGATCATTCTTATCATCAAGCTGATTTAAGGATGGTTCAACATATGTAAAGCAATATATGTAATTCATCAGATAAATGGACTCAAAGACAGAAATCACATAACCATGTCAATAGTCACAGAAAAGGATTTTCAATAAAAAGCCAACACCCCTTAATTAAAAAAAAAAAAAGAAAGAAAGAAAGAAAGAAAAGAAAATGTCATGGAAAGACTTGGGAACATATTGAAATATAACCAAGGTTCTGTGTGACAAACCTATGGTCTATTGGAAACTACATAAGGGAGCCCACTCTTCATGCGTATTTAAAATAGTGCTTAAAGTCTTAGAGTGATAAATAAAATTAATAGAAATAGACTAGGAAAAGAAGAAGCCAGGGTCAGATACAATGCTATATATAAGAGATTCTAAAGACACAAGGAAAAGAAAATCTCGAAGTTGATAACCACTTTGGCAAGTTAAATATTAATACACCACACACACACACACCAGTAGCCTTTCTATATACCAACGCCAAACATACTGGAAAAAAACAAAAACAAAAACAAACAAACAAACAAAAAAAAAACAGAGAAAGGGCAGTTTGCACCTCCTAGCTCTATGACCATTGATTGTGAAGCAGAGAGCAGATGCCTGAGGATAACAGTGCACCTCGATCATTGCCAAGACACAGCAGGTGCTGGATGAGTTGGGCACCAGAGAGTTCTGGCTGTCTTTATTACAAGGGACTGATGGGTATCTGGGTAGGAGCTACTTTTCTAGAGCTCTCCAGCAACCCAGTAAAACTGGAACCATCCGCTCATCCCCACCCATCGAAACCAGCATGACTATGTTTGTTTGCATATTTTCCTTTTTAGCCATTCAAGTCATGGACCAGTAAAGGTTCTAATCAGTTCTGGGAAACGTGGAACAGCAAGCCAGGACAGTCAGAATTCATTATGCAGAAGCCCAGAAGGGAACTCTGAGGTTAGGGTTAGGATCAACTGGCCTCCTGAGCGTCCCCCGTTTCTTAATTTCTCCTGGTGAGTCACAAACGAGTTGTGAACCTGCTTCATCTCATGTGACAGCCATACAGAATACAGAAGTTGTTGCTCACCCACACTGGGTGGAGGGGCTGGCTCTACCATAAGGGGTGATTTCACCTAAGCTGACTTATGGGATTTCCTATGAGGCCCTCTGGCGCCACCGAGTGGCTGACCTAGCAGCCCCTCTAGCCAGTCTTGAATGATTTGTGGCAGAGTCCCAATGCTCGATTCCGGATTAAAATGTGAATTTTGTCACTGCTTGTCAGTTAGCTATGCACATCATCCTCTGCAATCTGTCTTCAGATCTGTGAATTCCTGTTTTTTTTTTTTTTGAGCAAAGCACACATTGCTCTGATGACTTCAAGGCTCTTAGCATTTGGCTGAACCCTTGAGAACGAATCTGTCTTGTCATTGTGTGAACATTCCCCCAGATAACCACACAAATTGGGAAAGCATGTCTATCACCTGTGGCGTCCAGATTCCCGTGTTGCCTATGGTGTCTGGATTCTTTTGTGTGCCCTCATGCAGGAACAATTCACCATAATTCTGTGCGGTTCTATGAGTAGAATGCACTACACCTACCCAGCATCTCAGTCCTATAAAGTATTGTCAAGAAAACCGCCAATAGCTCCTGTTCTGAGGGCTGGATGCAGGGCTCTCCAGAAAGCTAGCCAAGTGCCCTGCTACTGAGCCTCAACCCCAGGCTATTTTAATTTCAGTTGTAACAGTACTCATAGAGAGAGAGGCAAAAAAGGTTAAGGGTAGAAGTCTTCACAAATCTACTTCTCCAAACTCAAGATTTGCAGTTTATCCATGTCCTGTACTTTGCTTTCTCCTAGCTGAGTCTTCTTCGATGCAAATTTTCCAGTTTTATTGAAGTCAAATTTATTATTCTCGTCTTTCATGAATCATAATTTTGCTGCCAAATCTGGGACTATATCTCATTTCTGTCTGCAAAGCTGTGATTCACGTTTTTGGTAGAAAGTTTAGTTTCCCATTTCACGTGTAGGTCTATGATCTGTGGGTTAATAGTTGCAGATGGTGCAAGGTGTAGGCGTGTTTTTGATTTTTGGCGTATGAGCATCCACTTGTTCCAGCATCGTTGGCTGAAAATACTTTCTTTATTATATCAACTATGCACCTTCTCTAGAAATCACTCTTCTGTATCTAGATGTAAGAGTGTTTTTGCTTTGTTTGTTTGTTTGTTTTTGGAATCTTACCATTTCCTTTTGACTTGCCTATGGCTGTAACATCACACTGCATCAATTACAACACCACGGTGTGTTTGTCACCATGACAACACCACATTGTATCTGCGGTCATGACAAGACCATGCTGCCTCAGTCACAATGACATACCACACTCTATCATATTAACTAATTTAGTTAAAATATTTTTTAATTTATTAACATATTTTAAAAATACTTTTATGGCCCCCCAGGCTATTTTTATTTATTTTATTATTTTTTTCTTATTTTACATATCGATCCCACTTCCCTCTCCCTCCCTCTCTCCCTGACCCCCATCCCATCCCATCCCCACCCCCACTCCACAGGGAGGGTGATGCCTTCCAGAAGGGGTCAACAAAATCTGTCAAGTCATTTGGAGTAGGGACTAGGCCCTCCCTCGTGCCTCTAGGCTAAGGAAGTATCCCTCCATGGGGAATGTGCTCCCAAAGTCCTTTCCTGCACCAGGGATACATTCTCTCTCCCCACCCCAGGCTATTTTTAAAAAAATCTGTGTGGTTTAATTCTCCAAATGCTTATATATTTTTTATTCTCAATTAGCTCCATTATGCCAGAAACATACTTCTTATGCTCAAGTCCTCCACCTATTTTAGGGATTACTTGAACACAGAATAAATACCACCTATATTAGCGACTATTTCAATCTGGAAAAAAAAAATCTCTCTTCTGCAGCTGTTAGGTGGAGTCCTCTCCAAATGCCAGTAATAACTGGCTAGGGGTGGTTATAGAGAAAATAGGCAAAGATCGACCATCTGTTACATCAGAATATTTTCTAAGGGATATAAAAAAAATGAATACTCAAAATGCTAAGCATCGTTCTTCACAAGACATTATCAAAATTTATCTCAGTTTGGGGTGAAATGTTTGCACGAAAAAAGTCTGACAAAGGGCTCCTGAACTCAGCAGGCAAAGTAATAAAACCTCAGGACCAACACGGGCAAAGACTTTAACAGACATGCCAGCACTGGCTGTAAACCTGCACCACTGGCAGAGGCTCAACCCCAGGCTTTGGGGAAAATCAGACTAAGACCACAGGCAGGCGGTCCTGTCGGGATGCCCACCAGTGAAGGTGTGGCCGAGCCGGGTGTTGATGAGGAGGGGTGGTGGATGAGTTGCTTTTCTTATCACTGTGACCAGGTCCTTAACAGAAAGCCACCTAGGGAAGTTTAAGGGGAGCCAGTCTATCCTGGCAGGTCAGACAATGGCAGAATTCAAGGCAATGTAAGTGTGTGTGGCTGGGACTCCTGGCAGCTGGGAAGACAGGGTATTCGTGTGCCTTATTTTTCCTGGTGTTCAGCTGGGACCCCAGTTCATAGTGAGGAATCGCCTACATACAGGACGGCCTTCCTTCTGCAGTTAAATTTCTATGGGAACAACTCACAGTTGGGTCCTGAGGTTCATCTCCTAGGCAACTCCAAATCCAGCCACGTGGACACGAAGATGGCAACCTCACCTCTCATAAGTTCTGGAAAATACTTTGCACGTCAGTTTCCCGAATTTTATAATGCTAAACATACACCCGTCCTATCACAAAGTTATCCCACGGATGCCAGTATCAACATTTATTAATAATAGCATTAAACTATAAAAACCTAAATATTCATCAGCAAGGGAACGCGTCCACGAATCATTCTATACCATGCAGCAAAGGAGTATTACACAGCCGTGGGTGAAGCAAGCTACGTACAGGCTGTAGCGTAATTGTCATTTGAAATAATCCAAGTCAGAGAAAAGTACAGAGGAGCACAGACTTCAAGGCTCTCTAAAATGGTACTGCTATGACAGACATCAGATTAGTGGTTGCCTGTAGAGAAATGGATTCCAAGGGAGAATGGAAAGATTTTTCTTTTCCAGTGATGGAAATGAATTTTGTTTTATTTGTATGTATAGGTGTTCATGCCAAGATAACACTCTAAATATTTGCCTATTTACTGTCAGAACATATGGTTAAATAAGGACACTTCTAGGCAGCTTTAAAAAAAAAAATTGTATACCCACATTATTCAGCCAGATAAAGTTCTTTCTTCACAGCTGCCCAAGAAATGAACGGCAAATGAAGTTCTTCCAGATTAAAAGTCAAAATACAACAAGAAAAGCTGGCCACAGGAGGAGAAGAGGTCATCAAAAAGGAAAGAAAAACACCAGAGAAACATGATATAGAAAAATATGGATACTGATACTGTAATGCGAGTTTAATACTGTGGATGACAGTGTGACTTTATATTACAATATTAGATAAGAGCATAGGCTGAGCTGGGCATTGGTGGCGCACGCCTTTAATCCCAGCACGTGGGAGGCGGAGGCAGGCGGATCTCTGTGCCAGAACAGGCTCCAAAGCCACAGAGAAACCCTGTCTCAAAAAAACAAAAACCAACATGGGCTGACTGGCAGAACCCTCTTACCTTTCAGGGAACTAGTAAGACCATTAGTTTAAACATTAGTTACATATCATATAAAAAAATATGCGATATTCCAAAAAATATAGTAGAAGAGAAAAACTGATTGTAGGACATAATTGATTTATTGAAGTAAATCAAGAAAGTTGAAAGAAACAAAAATAGATGTGACAGATGTAATCAAATAGCAACCTAAGTGTATTTATTAGTGATAATATGAAATGCAAAACCGTAATTTCAAAAGGACCCAATATGGTTAAGTTTGAAAAAAAAAATTTTTTTAAACAAAAGGAGACAGACAGACTTAAAATAGAAAAATGAAAACACTAAGTGCTGGCATGACTAAGGACGGAGTCTATAAAAAAAGGCATTTTATATGCAGTATATTTATTTAATAATGGAAAGACTTAAAACGAAAATCTGTAACTTCACACCTCAGAAGGTAAGTAACATGCGTCAAAATCAAACTTAAGCCAAAGAAAGTAGGGGAAGTATAAACTAAGATGAGGGTTCAGGATCGGTGAGAATATTGTCTGCTTCCCATCGTCCACATCTTTCTAATTCAAGAGCAAATGACACTAGACATTCACCTACTCTCTCCATTCAGTGGGCTGGAATCTTCTATTCCACCCAGACAAGAATCATGAATGGATGAGAAGTTCTAATCCCAGCACCCCCAGTGCTTGAGACCCAAGAGCTGAACTTGCAACCCCTGGGTGTTCTGCTCCAAGTCCTATCACCCCAGAGCCCACCACTCCCGGCTTTGGAAGGCGGGGACCTTTGTCTCTGGACCCAAGCTAGAGCACCCTTGTCTGCCACTGTGAGACTGGGGTCCCCAGAGCTTCAGGCCTGTCTGGGAGATGCAAAACTGGAACGTGCCACTCGATTCAGGACTCAGGGACAACCATTCCTGCTTCTTGTGAACAGCATCCGGCTGTCATGGTTACCGGCATTTCCAGCAGAGATGAGGTGATGGAGTTACCGGTCAAGTTGTGTAGGTGGTGCTGGAGAACATGGGATTGGGCAGTTTGAAAGTCATTGTCATTTGTGGAGGACAGCTAGATTCCTCTCTCACAAGGGCGGCCCTAGGACAAGGCTCCTCAGTTCAGTTTCCACATGGAGAACCCTCAGAGTTACGGATGAACTATTTTCTGTTTTCTGCCTGAAATTTAGCAGTCGTGGGACCAGTGTGATGGCTCGGAGCATGAAGGTCACCTGAGTTCAGCATCCAGGAACTTCCACCCTTCAACACTCCCCTCCCTCCACACAAGGAAACAGGCGTTACCGATTGTGTAAAGTGCTCAGGCTGTCCACCACCAACTTCGCCATTGCCTTCCACAATGTCTGAACGTATGTGCTATCATCCAAAAGAAGTTGACCAAGGAATGCAAGCTAAGCAGTCGGGCCCTGCTATGATACAGGCTGTCTGTCTGGAAGAGCCTGGGGCAACTGGGCAGCTGCAGAGCCAGCGACTGGAGCCAGTAGGCTGTGCCAGAGGGTGAACTAGAGATGACCCGTGTCAACAGAGGGCCATCGATCTTACTTTAATGTGGAAGGAAGTCTTTTCTTACCCCTGACTTGTGACTGGATAGTTTGCTCATGATCTCAGACCTCCTTACAAACAGTGATAAATAAAGGAGCCGCGGCCCTTGTGGAATGCAAGGCCGAGATTTAAAAATGTATTTCAACACAAAGTCATGGGAATGGAGGCCCAGGCACCAAAGCAAAGTTACATAACGGGAGTAATAAATTGAAGATGTCACCTCGAGACGCAGAATGTTGAGCACACACACACACACACACACTCACAGACACTTAGGTCTGCGGCCACATGAGCGCCAGACGTGCTGAGGCTTGTTTAGAATCTATCAGTGTTAACTAGTCCAGGGTCTTGTAAATCACCCCTCAGGCACTCTGACAGATTAGAGAAACAGAAAGGACAACTATGGCAGCTTGTTTTCCTCCACAACTGCTCAGCAAACCCAAAAAAAAAGAAAAGAAAAGATTCTTTTTTTTTTTTTTTTTTTTTTATTTTCCTCTGCCTCTGAAGCAGAGAAATTGCAGAGGCCCAGGGAATTGGAGACAGGGGGCCCAGGAAACACAGGCCTTCCCATTCCAGCAGTACTCAGGGGCCAGGTATAACAGACACACCTGACATTCCAACCCCTAACTCCGGTGTGTGAACTTGACCCTTTACAGAGAAGCAATGGCAGACACTGTAATTTTATGGTTGTAGAATTTTTCTGATCCTGGCTATGATACCACGAGTAGTTTGGGCCTGGACAATAAATGTCCCCTGTCAAAACACCGTGCATTCCTATTTCTTAACTGAATTGCCATAGCACCCATCTTCTGGAACCATGGTGGTTTTCCTTGGAGGAAGGGAGGTTCTGGAGAGGCATTGCTCCCTGCCTCCTTAAGCTATGAAACTATGGAAACTAAGGCATCAGACTATTCCCAGAAACCCCATGCTATAGGAAGTTTCTTCAGCTGGGGCACCATCTACAGTGGGAGTTTGACTCCTAAAAAGGGTTTTCCCCAGTTCTGGGAACTTATACAGATGCCTTTCAAGAGGGCCTGGCACCAAGATAGGCTTGCTTAGCTACACACACCTGTTTCTCTCTATTTAAATCTTAAACCTCATACCATGGCCCCCAAATGGACTTGTGGGGCCGGGTGGGGATGGTAACTGGAAGATGTTCTGATTTTCAGAAAATCCTAACTGAGAGATCTTCAGGGTAGCATGAGATTGAACTAGTCCCTGTGAAAATTTCCTCTTTGGTGACATTAAAAGAAAAAAAAAATAGAAAGCAAAACAAAACCAAACACTCACTTAAGTAAAATTATAATAAAATATCTACTCATTATTGTCAAATAAAAACTCAATGATTTTGAAGTGCCATTTTATAGTGAGTAAGCTACTAATCTGGACCAACAGACATTGTTGAGATGTGATGAACATCCACATACACCCTTCAACGATATCAGAGAGCTGGCTGAAGACCTGACGGCGTTAAGGGGAATTCCCTTGATTCCATTTATAATTTAACTTCAGACATCTTTGCTCCTGAGTCGGACCAGAATAAGCTACTGACACCAGACACACTGCTAGGAAGTAAGCACAGCGTCCACCGAAAGGGAGCAGGGATATGGATAGAATGGCGTTGCCTGCACTGGTGGATACACCGTAGTCACCGAATAGACACTTATTTAAGTCACAGATCTATGGAGGCCCCGGGGCAGAGCACTGAGAGACAAAGCCCATTTTGTGGGGAACTGGCCAGGACCACTGAACCATTTAAACTGAAGAGAATGAGCCTTAGGTAGGCCCTTCAGAAGTCGTCCTATCCCTCGCCTTAGTTATTAATTGTACATTTTCCTTCGGTCTCGAACGATTTTCTGTGGTTATCCACTTCCTACAGGGCCCACCCACTTCAGGGGCTCTTGTTTATTCCTGGAGTCACCGGGGTTGTTTATGCTCTGTCCTTTCCCCAATCTACCAGCTTTTGCGTTAGCAAGTATTCTCCAAGTACTACTTAAATGTCTGGAGACAAAAACAAATTTGACATAACCCCTGCCTTCCGGAAATGTCCAGTCTGTGAAAAGGATACAGGCAGGGATATACAACTCCCTGTGTGGCAGGAGAAAGTGAGACCCTTCAGATCCCAGCAATGCATTCCAAAGGCTCTGACTTGCATTGGAAACTAGAAGAGTGTGTGTGTGGAGGGGGGGTGGGCTACAAAGCAATAACTCAAATGTATATTCAACATTTCTTTTCTGCCTCCTTAATCTGCCTGACTTCCAGGTGTCAACTGTGTTGTGCTGGACGCTGCCTCCTGAGCATATCCCAGAGGCTTTCCCTGCCCTTTGTGGAACCCAGCCTTGGCTCATTTTAACTCCACTGTCTTGTTCCAGAAGTTATCTGCGCCTAACTCTTCAGACGTATGCATTCATGGGTTAGGTTCTTAACTGTGTGGACGGGGAACTTGACTAAAGAGCCATGAAGGGCTAACACTGGGCAATCCCAGGAGCTTAGGTACCCTCTGCAGCTCCACAGCAACATCTAAGAAGGCACAACATCTGTGCAGGGATAGTCTGCCCAAAACCGCCTCTGGAAGGTTCTCTTCCACACCCTGACCTTCTATCCCCCACCCATTTCCAAGCAAGCAGCATGTTTTTCAGAGAATCTTTTTTTTTCTGTTATTTTGGTTGACAATGCAAAAATATTAACCTCCCGGTACCTATCTCTGAACCCGCGGGCAGTGTACACAGTTCACTAGCTAGACTCTCCTACGTGGATAAATAAATAATAAAATCACCCAATCTCAGGAAACATCGCACGAGACTTGGGCATAACAGTGTTGGACAGAATTGGCTCACAGAAGCCGACAGTATCGACCCTGTTTCTTCTGGGCAAACGGGCATTTCTTAGTGGTTCCGTGGGCCTGATGACGCTGGGTACGTCACAACACTTCCTGCCACCAAGCGTTCCTCAGACAACGGAAAGGAAATGCCTCCTTCACTTGGTTTTGGTTTTTTTTTTTAAACCTTAAGGGAAATGGTGGGAAATGTCGTTGCAACTTTCCCAGAATATATATCTGCAACAAATCAAAAATTATATCCAAAATTACTCTCAAACTTGGCAGGAGGCGCCCCGTCTGTGTTCCCTGTCACCCCCGGCACAGTCCCCATGGTAGTGGTGAACCACCTGAGGGCTTACTTTCCCAAGCGGACAAGGTTATCTCATTAGGGTGGACGATGCTGCCTGAGACAAGGGTCCTTTCCTACTGTTGGGTTCTGGGGAGGGAAGCCGCATTACACTTCTTCAGGCTGGTAAGGCCGATTTCTGGCAGCTATCGCCCACAGAATTTTCTGTCTCCTCCTTGCCTCGGGTGGCACAAAATGCACAGAGATACTAATGACTCCCTCTGCTCTCTGGGCTCTAATGACTTCCCAGGTTGTTCCGTCCTCTGTTCTCCAGCCTTTGATATTCCTCCCTGCTGCCCCTGAGCTCTTAGTTCATTTAGGAATCTATGTCTACTGGAAATATATGGTAATGTATAGTCTCTGTCTACAGTGAGACTTGATGACTGAGCAAAGAGGCATTACAGAGGTCACTGCACTCCAGCCTTGGGGCTGAGAATGGCTTGAGTCTTCTAACCGTGTGTATCTAACAGACCACGAAAAGGAAAATGGGTTATTCACTCAATGTAGCAACACTGGAAAGGGGATCGAAGAGGTTCGTCGACCACCAACCAGGCCCATCTTTGGGGTCCTGACTGAGGTTTAAATAGAGAGAAAGACCCTGTTGAGTTGTGGGAAAATCCATCACTGGCTCAGTCTTTCCTGCCAAGTGCGAAATCTCTTCCTGGGAGACAACCTCCCTTTCTGGCTGGCACTGAACTTCAACTTTTTTCCTTTTGTGGAAACTCCAAGGAAAATCCCAGTTACTTGGAGTCGGTGTTTCAGTGGCCCAAAAGTAACACATGGATGTCTCTTTAAAATAACTCCATTTCTTCTGGGAGGGGTACACAGGGTTAGACTTTGCCTTGCCCTGACTAACTCCATTTTACAGCAGTGGTTGGATCCATTTTGAAAGCAAGCTCGGAGTCAAGCTCCAAGGTCTGGGCATCACAAATCAGAAAGTAAAGTTGAATGAGTGACTTATTTATGCAAAACATTACCACCTATGAGCCAATCCAGTGGCTCTCAACCTTCCCAATGCTGCGGCCCTTCAATACAGTTCCTTATGCTGTGGTGACACCCAACCATAAAATTATTTCATTGCTGCTCCATAACTGTAATTTTGCTACTGTTATGAATCACAATGTAAATATTTTTGAAGATAGAAGCTTGCCAAAGGGGTCATAACCCACGGGTTAGGAACCACACTGAACTAGCTGAACCGTGCCAGGAAACATGGGCATATGCAATCGTATCAGGAAAGCTTGGGCCATGAATGATGCAGCCCTCCCCCCTTGGATCATAAGGAAGGAAACAGACCTCAGGTATGTGAGGTTACTAATTTTTCTCACCTCTCCTGGGGGGGGGGTGAACCAGCTACCTAGAGGGGCGTGGTTTCCAGGAACTAAGCAAGGTGCTCAATAGCTCCTCTGCTTAAGTCTCTGCCTCTGTTTCCATGTAGTTGGGTTGGTCACCCAGGCATGTTTCCAATGCAGGCATCCTTCATGTTTTCTGATCTGTGGATTGTCAAGGCTGGTACCCCACCTTCCAGTCACAGACACCACTGTCCGTTTATGAGGACAATGCCATGACTGAGCCGTCTGTGACCCTTGAACCGCAATGCCTTAGTGACAAGGCCATGGACTACAGAGACTTGGATGGACTCAGCAATTCATTTCAGACAGAGTGCTGAGCACAGTGCTGGGTGACTGTCCCCAGTGATGTCCCGCCAGGCTAAGAGCTTTTCCAGGCTGGAGGTACAATCTGCAGAGCCCTGGGGATTGGAATGAGATAACCAAGCTGGCTGCTGGGCTGTTGCCACAGCTCTTCAGCATGGTGGTGGTGTTACATGGACCAAGAGCCCCCAGGCCCTTTGAGCAATGCATGATGTGAGTGCTGGTCTCGTAGAGCTATTAAACTCAAGGAAGACAATACGAGCAAACTCCACATAGCACCCGAGTGCACGCTGGGCTGCATGTACGATGCTGGTCCTTCAAGATCACCTTGTGATTCCATATGGGTCTCAGATTGTGCCAAGCCCTGGGTTGCATCCCTCCCAACTCCAACACAACCAAAGAAATTCTAGAAGGGCCTCGATCAGGTACATGCAAAGTTACACAGAGCAGGACTGACCTAAAGCATGACCTCAGCTCCCGAGCAGTGCATAATAGTATACAGTTTGCTATGTTCAATGTTTGGTCACCTATGCTAGTAATTTCACTCCTGGTCATGGCGACTGGAGGCCATGATTTGTGCCTAATGAGAATGTGGGCAGATGGCAAGGCCTCCTAGGTGTGCGTGAGCGTGCTCCATGGTGTCCTTAGGATATCAGGTACTGGTGCCGGGTCTCATCACTGATTCCCGAGTAGTCCGCACTTGTAGCTTGTGTGTCTGGTGAGAAGCGCCCAGTGAAACCCTTCTTGCTAATAGCCTCCTCATTACAGGAAACCACAGATGGGTTTGCAATGAGAAATAAATGGCAGGAATTTTTCCTTTCTGAATATCAGAGGAGGGGCCGGGAGGGTGCCTCTAAGTCTTTTTAAAACTATGTATTCAGGATCATAGACTTGTTTGAGTCGATTTGCAAATGACCTCCTTATAGTTATTCCTCGATGAGTAGCTTCCTCCATGACAATTCCTCCCCCACCAAACAACTCCCAGTTTAGTTCAGCAGGGACCCCGGGTCAACGGGACCTTCTGGTCTGCAGAATCCCACACTCTCTGTTGCCTCTGCTGGGTTTTCATGACAGAGGGTGACTCTCCATGACAGACAGCAGTGACTGGTTCAGGCTGAGGACCACAGCATGATTTGCGTTTGTGTCCTGCCCCTAGCAGTGAGACCCTCTCTGTGCGTGGGTATGCATAGCATTTTGTTCCTTTCTCTTGCATTAATATCCATATATTTTTCTATTAATCAAAATTCAAAGAAAGCCCTGTTTCTCTGGTCACACTTTGACCCGTGTGTGCACAGGCTGGGGGCAGGGGGTCAGCTACAAATGACAAACTTTGCACTTGGAGCATCGGGAAAATCCCACCCCAGGTACCCCTAGAGGCTGCTTCCCAGCGTACTCTGGGATTCACCGCACCCTGCTGTCATGTCTTGGTGGTGGCGGTTTACCAGACAATATGGGAACTTCCCTTCCCATCCATACAACCATAGGAACGTCCTACAGATGGCAATGCTGTGTGTGGACTCTCACGGGATGCAGAGGGCGCCGGTGTGACCTAACCTTGCCCTGTGCCCCTGTCCTGTCTCATTCTCTGCAGGTTCCTCCAGGGAACACCCCAACTCCCTACCCCATGCTCTTCCTGCCACAGCGGTGTCTTCCAATGATGCCGCTGGCTGGCACAAGGATGCCAGTCCTTTCTAGTTGCCGCTGCCGCTTGGTAACGGCACTCCATCTCTCGATGAACTTGTCTAGACCCATAGCTTTTGCTTATTTACCTTCTGTCAGACAACGGATCCTCCAGCCAGAATGCTAATAGAAAGTCTCTGTACATCTGCATCCTCCGGCAGGAGCTCCTGGAGTCCCAGACAGACGGCCCCTCACTTGGAAGGAATGCGGTGGATTATTGCGGAGAAAAGGAGCCCAAATGTTCTGACAGGCTCAGACATCAAAGGTGAGGATCCGCTGGGAGTCTTAAGCTCTGAGGAGGACTTAACCCAGCCTTAGAGAGCAAAGCGAAGATCACATCTTCAAAAAAATGTGAGTCCTGGAGTTATGAACAACTCCTGGCTCCCTACAAGGCAGCAAACTAATGTGAGGTGTGTCTTTCCTGTTCCAAAGAATCACAGGCCGGTCACAGATGTAAGCATCGGTGTTGAGAACTAAAGGAGCGGCTATCCTGGAAGGAGGAAAAGAATTCTCAGGGACCCGGCTGGTGTTCGTGAGAGGGGTCTACAGGCTATTGCCATTTTCTTGTTTCTGCCCCGAATTTGTCACATGAAGCTAAAGAGGATGCTATGCCAGTGCCCGGCAATGTGTTGTTGGTGCATGTTCTGGGGATGCTGGCTTACTAGGAAGTCCTGCAGATGAGGAGATGAGGCATTAGGAGACAAGGAGAGAGTCCTGTAGGAGGGGCCGGAAGGTTTTGTCCATGATGTACCAAACAGCTGTTAAGTAATTGATGCATCAAACTGGAGGGTTTCTCTTCATGGAATATTGCATTAGTTATTAGGCACTGGAATGGTCTCTAAAATATTGGACAGACCTGGAATGGCCTAGGATACAAGGGATAATGGACCCCGGCCATATGTGTGTGGGTAATAAAAGTTGGTTGGCAACAGAAAAACTTTCCATCGCAGGACAGGAGATTTTGGAAATGAGAGATACCATGTACTGGTAAAATAAATAAATAAACTATATATATATATATATATATATATATATATATATATTATATGCAATCTGAGAATCCCATGAAGCAAGCCTGGGGTGAATATAAAACTATGGCCACCATGGAAAGTTGTAGAGAGTTGGGTTTATTTTTTTTTTCCTGTCCTTGCCTCATGACTTCATTTGGGAACAGCATTATGTTATAGAGCCTCAGATGTATAGCACCACATCTGAGCCATCCCTGAGCTAACATGACCCTCAGCCCTCATTCATTTCTAGCCCCAGGGGCAGGACAGACAAACCACACTTGATGCTCTGTGAGCAGGAACTTCCAGCAATCCTGGATCTTGGCTTGGTTGCCTTGGGACCAATGTGTGCATAACGTATCCTCAACAAAATGGCAAGTGTGCCAGCTTGTCACTGTTAGGTGTTTTTGTGTGAAATGGTTTGTGTAGCCTCGGTGAAGAGAGATTATCCACCCAGACATAGAAGGTCAGTCCCCATCCCTGTCTGCTCCCTCTCTTCCCACACTCTCCCCAGGCTCTGTTTCCGAGGGCCTCCATCATTACCATGTTGGGAGTCAAATGCAAATCACCTGCACTGCATTCCCCAAACCAATCCTTGTGTCTGGGGAAGCAGTAGAAACTCAAGGTCTGATACCATCCGCTTTGGGTTCAGAGAAATTCTACAAAATCACTCTCCAGTGTAGCTGCCAGAGTTGTTCATACAGAGGTACAGAGAGAGAGAGAGAGAGAGAGAGAGAGAGAGAGAGAGAGAGAGAGAGAGAGAGAGAGAGAGAGAGGCAGAAAGAGAGAGAGAGCGAGAGCCATGGCACTGAGAACTTGAACTTGACTCTGCATGAGTTCTCTTTCCATCCTTTAGAAGGCCAGTGGCTGTCACTCAAAGTGATGCTGGGTTACAAACCCAGACAGTCGTAAGCATGAAGTACACAGCGCTAACCAGTTCATGTCTAGACTTTTTCCAAGGGACAATGAGCTAGCTGTTATCAGGAAAAACAGCTAAGAAGACAGAGTGGGCTCTCCTGCAAATGACTCCTCACCACCTTCCCAAGACTAACCTTCCCTTCCTCTTCTGTTGGACACGGCCACCAGGATAGCGATGAAGTGTCCCGGATCATCTTCCAGAGTGACCCATGGAACAGGGTCATCCAGGATGAAGGCTCCCCAGTCTTACCTGGGAGGTAGCTCTCCTACAGGTCTCTAGGTCATTGTCTCAATTTTGTAGTGGAAGCTCAGGGCCACAGCATGGGCACAGGAAGACCTCTCCTTCCCCTCCCCCGCCTTGCCATGGCAACTGTTCCTTGGAGTTCCTGGCCTGTGCCCTTCATCTTCATACCCCTGTTGTGTCTAAGCCTGATCTCCTCTTCCCTCTCAAGAACAAAGGGATATGGGTCCTAGGCAGGCAGGCAGGATGGCATCATCTCAAGATCCTCTCCTGGATCCTACCTGGAGAGAACTACTTCTCTCCGAGGCTGTCATTCAGCACAGTAGTTGATGGATTAAACCTGGGGTAAAGGGAAAGGAGCCCCCCAGACATACCAAAAACATAGGGGACCAGGCAGGGCACAGCACAGATCTATGCACTGCTGACTCCTGGCAGATAACTATCAATATACTTCTTTACCTGATTGTCAACTATCCATGTAGTTGGCGATTTTTCCTTTCTTCTTTTTTTTTAATTTTTAAATGTTATTTTATGTGTATAAGTGTGTTGCCTGCATGTCTGTATGAGCATCATATGCATGCCCGGTGCCCAAGGAGTGAGAAGATGGTGTTGGATCCCACGGAACTGGCGTTACAGATAGTTGTGAGTCAACCATGGAACTAACCCAGATCTTCTGCTAGAGCAGCAGATACTCTTAACTGCCAAGATGTTTCCCCAGCCCCAGTTACTGAGTAAACGGCTGAGTGAATGTTGCAGTCACCACTTGGAGGGAGTAAGCTTTGTTTTTGTGACCAAAGACCTGAGTCCAATGGGCTGTGGACTTGGAAGGGCATTTTCACGCAATGATCTGTTTCCTCTAGAAAGCCTGGGATGGACTCACCCTCTTATTATGGATAGGCATATTGCCCAGTTCAGTTTTTGTCCATGCTTAGATATATTAATTTTGAAACCACTCAAAGTGGTTCTCCTCCGCGAGTGTTAGAATTCCAAAGCTTCTGATGGGGTTGGGGAAGCCTCTCCAAAACAGAAGGTCTGAGCTGGTGCAGAATGTTTGCGTACATACGCTGTGGAATCATGTCTTTGCTAAGACGCATTCTGATTGGCTTGCCAAAGAACTGAATGGCCAATAGCTAGGCAGAAGAGGATAGGTAGAGCTTATCAGGAGAGTGAGGAAGAGGAGAAGGAATCTAGGTGTGGGAGTTACACCAGCTAGATGCCAGGCAGTCAGAAGTCAGATGAACTATGTCCAGGCGTGTGTGGAGTCTGGATATTTTCTTAAACTTATATAAAGCACACTAACATGGTTCCTTAATAACCTTCGTAAAATTCATGTGCTTCTTAAATACAAAGGCCCACATTTAAGGCTAAAAAAAAAAACATATGCAAGTTAAAATAACTAGAAAGGCCATTTCTGATTTGAGAGAAGCCAAATACTAAAGGTCAGTCTCTGGCTCCCTCTGGTGGTTATCATTGGCTATTGCACCACAAAAGTGTAAATGTCTCAAATTTAGTTTTTGTTACTAAAATTCATTAGATTGAACTATTGGGTCTTTTAAAAAAATGAATGATATTTTAC
Organism: Phodopus roborovskii; assembly: GCF_943737965.1. Taxonomy (NCBI): domain Eukaryota; kingdom Metazoa; phylum Chordata; class Mammalia; order Rodentia; family Cricetidae; genus Phodopus; species Phodopus roborovskii. Next base: position 1,547,991 of record NW_026126611.1, read on the forward strand.
TTACAGATTATGATGTCACCTTACGAGAAAAGATGAAAAATAACACAAAAGTTTACCACAAATTGCTGCTTTGGTCATGATGTTTTGTCTCAGCAGAGAAGTTCTAAGACAGTAGGCGATGCAATAAATAATCACTAAAGCAGTGTAAACTGCCGGAGAAGGGCCCCTCCGACGTGAGACACTCAGGACCTTAGAATAATGTGTCCAAATGCCTTCTTCATAGTCCAACGCTCCCAAGTGCCGTGAAAATTGTTACCTTGAAGAGCCACGAGAGGGAGAAAGGCAGACTTTTAGGGAAACGTGGGAACGGACGATGCATAAAGCAGAGATGTATGCACTTGGGTCTGGGAGGCAAAGGGGATAGGAGCTCTCACAGACGACATCAGCCTGGGAACAGTACTGTAAGAAATCCAGTTTGTGTGGGTTATGACTACAGGGAGAAAAGGAACGGGACAGTGCCGTGGAGAAGCTGAGTCCGGCCACTTGTCCAGCAGAGGTGATACAGACACAGATGTGTGGCGAAGCACTATGGGTGTTGCTGAGATAGACCCCTCTAAGCGGTTCTGGCTCTGCAAGCCAGCAGCCTGAGTGTGACTGTCGCAGGGCGCCACCCTTTAGAAGATGCTGTCAATCCTACCGGTGTGTCCTCGGTCGTTATGCTGAAGGTTGAGATCAGGGGCAGGAAAGCAGCCAGGCTGCTGGGGAATGCTAACCTGATTCCTGTGAGTGGAGCAAATGAAGCTCATTAGAATGAAGCTCATTCTCTATGATAAGCATGGATAGGGAAGCAATGGACCTAACTTTTAGATACTTGGCTTCAGGTGGACAGCTGGCTCTGCAAAAGGCACACTCTGAAGCCATAAAGAGCCTGAGTAGTTATACGACAGGAAAAGACAGAGCACCGTCATAGGCATGGGTAGAAAACGTTGGAGACCAGAGATTTCAAGGACTCTAAACCACTAAAAATGACGTTTCTCTTGAGCATGAAGCTTGCAAGTGAGCTTCACGGGGTTTGTGGCGAACTGCGCAGTGAGCTGCAGGACCAAGTCACATGCCTGCCTCACGCCTCAGTCCTGAAGGAATAATGCATTGGGGGAAGATTCCCCAACAGGAGCCCAGCTCCACCAGGACAGCCATGCCTCCCTTTGGGGAAGTCTCAGCATTTTATAACTACACTGAAGTTCTAAAATAAATGATCAGATATTGATCATCAGATACATTCCAAGCTCAAGCTCTTGTCCTCAAAACTCCTGTTTTTCCCAAAGGGAAACTGAGACATGAAGCCATCTGGGGACTTAAGAACGCTCCTGAGGAAAGATACTTTTTCTGAAACTTAATTTTGTAGAGGCTCTCTTTCTTACCTCCTATTGTTCCTGATAAAAAGTCCCCCACCCCAGGCATCTGGAACACCTTCAAGCCCTTTGGCCTCTCAGATCTCCCATCTGGGCTGTAGAGGCCAGGGGAATCCCTCTCCATCTCCACACACCCTGCTCTGGAGAGTTGGCTATAGCGGACCAAAGCTACCCTCAGGGCCAGCCCAGTTAAAAGAGACGGATTGAGATACCTCAATGGGCTTGCTGGGGAAGTTCAGGGCTCTGCCAGTAGATGGCAGGCACTCTCCTTGATCAAAGATTGCTTGAAGCCAGTACCTGAGACCAGATTCCACAGTCTCCTGCGACCAGGTTCTTAGAATTATGCTTAAGAACTGTTCTAAAGATTATACTAATTAAACAGCACTCCAACAATCAAAGAGCAAACAGAACAATTTACAAAGAAAAACGGATCCATTTTCTGTTAGCCCTCCCTTCTTCCCCCCACCCAGGGTTTTTGGTTGAGTTTCTAGGTAGGGAGCTGTGCTGAACAGAATGATTTCCCGGCCCTCCCCCCCCCAGCCCTGGCTTCATTTTTCTTGTCCCCAGTGTTGTTCCACTGGCCTGTGGCTCTGCTGAGAGATGGAGACGATGAAAATGACTTTTAATTTTTAGCAAGCCAGCTCTGCACTGTACAATTTAGCATAGCATCGATATTCATCAATGTCTGATAAGCTGCACATAAGGGAATGATACTGTGTGGCTGGGATGAGCTTAGCTACAGCGAGAAACGGATGGTTAAAAGGACCATCTACCCAAGGACCAGGCATATAGAGCCAGAGATTGTGCATAACCCTCGGGCTTTTGACATAAGTCAAGTCTAGACCACAGCATGCCAATTGCTGTTCTCATTGAGTCTGACATTCATAGCATCAGCTCCTATGGCATGGAAATAAATCTTTATAAAAGTCGAAAAAAAATATCTCAAGCCACAGATACAGTTTTGAACCGCTTTCAGAGCACATTCTCCCCTCTTATTTCTGCTGTGAAAGAAGGAAGCCACTAAGTTTAGAGGCAGGAGTCATATATTTAAACGACTCATGCTGTTGACAAATAAGATTTGAAACAGGATATTTAAAGCTGAAAATACCCGCATGGTCGGTCAGGTCAGACTAAATGCATGAACCCAGTCCTGAGGACCATTATAATCGTGGGCATTGTTCACAGCCTCGGAGCAAGGCTTTCGTTTCTTTCTAAGTACTTAGGACCAGTGAATATTTTCCTCCTGTTAGGTACATTTGAGTCCTCAGTCCCAGACACAGTTCCAACCTCAGCAACTCACCCTGGAGAATGCTTAGCAACTGGGGTTCAGGGTCCTAGTGCCCCAGCACGGCTGCCAGCTGTTCTCATTAACTCTGATTGGGATCCCAGATCTCTACTCTGCCCCCTGTGTGGGAAGGGAGCTGCACCGTTTATTTCCATCATGGGGAACCCTCTAGTTCATGGAGGGACCCATCAGGGGCTGAAGGAGCACCGAAGAAAGGTGGTATGTGTGCGTAGGGGAACGTTTTAGGGTATACATTAGTTTCCGATCTCTAGGATAACAGATTCCCCCACAGATGTGGCCTAGACTCCACAATTAAAAATATCCCAGAGTCGTGGGATAGCGTTCTCATGGGAGACTTGTTCTTAAAACTACAGCTTTCACAAAAACTGTTGAGGCGGCGTGTGGTGGGTGTATAAGTATGTGATACAGCGGTCCCTCCTAGACAGATTAGGTAAGATGGTGTTGTTGTTGTTGAATTCAGGTCCACTCCTTTCCACACCTGGTACCACTCACGCCAACTCTCCATTGAGAGGAAGAGGTTCCATGGGCCCCTTTACAATTGGCCGAGCCAAGTAGGCATGAGGGGTGGGCTCTGAGCACGCCGTCAGAGCCCACCCCTCAGCTTCAGCAGCGATGGGCACACATCGCTCTCATATTCGGGGGTGTGAATCTGATGACCAAATGTTCTCCTCTCACAAAGAAAAACAGAACTAAACACCAAACCCAGCCCCACCTGCCTTCCCAGAGAGACAGAGAGAGAGAGAGAGAGAGAGAGAGAGAGAGAGAGAGAGAGAGAGGGCTTCCTACTGGCTGAGAGCCTGGCCTTACCCCCAGGTGTGAAACACAGGGGCCGAATACTCCTGTACCCTCTGAGATGCTGGAGTCTAAAGCTGCCATGCACCAGCACCAAGACGAGGTGTCCTATGGGGAAGCTGAGGCCTTGCTGACTCCAAGCGGCAGGAGAGTAGCCTTCATCCAGCTGTGACTGCTGCTTTTGGGGGAGGTCCCTCTGTGTTTCAAGTGTGTTCCTGTGCATGGCGAACCCTGCTTTCACAGGTTTCTTTTCATAAGAAATTAAATGAGACCCACAGCCAGGTAATCAAACAAAAGGGCGGTGTTCTAATGCATTCCCCTGGAGCCTGTGGACACAGCCTTGCCTTGTGCCGCTTGCTCTGCGCAGCTGCCCGCGGGAGCTTCCTGGGATAACTCTCGCTGACAGGTACCAACCTGAGCATGAAGGCCAAGCCAAATGGACACGGAGCAGTTTGTAAATATTAACAAGCCTTACTCCGCTACTAAATCAGCCCTCCTTTCCCTCCAGGGAAGCCTGTGTTGTGTTGTGGGGGATAAAAGGAGAAAGATCTGTAGCAAGAGAGCCACGTTGCTGTAAGGGTATCGTTTCTTCATTTTCACTTTCTGGGCAGTGGTAGGTAGGTGATGCATCACATGTCCTGACTTGCTTCTCAAAAAGATGAAAGGGACATGGAACAAAGTGGGAAGGAACAACAGCCTCGGGCAGGGACAGAACTCCCTCTGTTGGAAGCCTATCACGGGAGCTAGGGCAGTGGCTGACACTGAACCAGGTGGATCCCTGTCTCTGCTTTAGCACTTACCAAGACACATTTCCTATTTCCCTACCCACCTTCCACTAGACGCAACCAAACGAGGCAAGTCTTTAGTCTCACATGCCTCGGCAGCCCTGTGATATGCCGTGCAATGGGATGTAGGCTACATCTTGTCAGTGGGTGCCCACAGAGTGTCAATCTTGTCAGTGGCCAGCCTGTGGCCGGAGTGGAAGGGTTGAGTTCTGCCAGCCACTGTCAGCCTGTCCCTGGCCAGCACCAGAGCCACCCCTGACCACAGCCTCCATCCATGGCCACCACCTAGGGAGAAGGTTTCCTTGGTCACAAAGTCTACTTACTGGAAACTGCTGCCACGCCGTGGGGTCAGTCCCTGTTAGACACATAAATAGCGGCTCCAGAAGCACCTTTTCTATTTGCGGTAACGTCTTCCCCTCTTCTCCTCCCTCCTCTCCAAGTGATAAATCAGGTGGGCAGACTGAACAGCACTGTTGTTCCACAGACACTGTGGTCACAGATGACTGACTAACACAGTGTCCCTTAGCCACAGATGAGACATGAATAGATGGTTATTAATCTCTGCCTAATGAAGTATGAGGCTGGCTGCTTAGCTGCCGGTGAAGGGTCAGAGCTTAAGCAGTGAGCGCTGTCTCTAAGCTTCAGGAGGGAGTTGTGTTATACCTGAGAGGAGACAAAGGTCCCTACAGATGTCCTGAGGTGGCCACACATCACCATGAAGGGCATGGATGGTATACACCAGCTCTTGAGTTGGGAATGCAGAAGTAATTCCCATGCACTGTCTTCAGCTTGGTGAGGATGGACCCTCAGGAATGGAATGTCCCTGAAGCGTCATCCGTGTGACAGCTTGGCCCTATGTGGAGATATACCTACCATTCTGCACCTGAGGGTGTAGAGGAGAAGGAAAGCCATCTGGCCATGGCAGTCAAACAGGCTGGTACTCCCATAAGCCTCTGTGGGGGCAACTCTGCAGCCGCCTGTCCCTCGTTTTAACGGTGCAGAAGGAAACACATTAAGACTCACAAAAGTGCCAAGCATGGTGGTTCATGCCTGTAATCGTGGCACGCTGAGGAAGGTGTGCCACCACTTCAAGGCCAGCCTGGTCTACACTGTGGGTTCCAGGCTAGCTTTGGCTACAAAGTGAGGCACCGGGGAAGGAGTATACAGTTCGCTGGGTCTACTACTCCCCTTGCACACAGGAAAGGAGGCAGGGACCTGCACTTCACGCTGCTACTGCCAGCCGAGTCACTGGGACCTTCTCCTGGCTCGCTCTATCTACTTCAAACACCTGTTCCATAGTATTCCATCCAGGCAGGGAAGAGGGACAGAGGGAGCTGGGTATGAGGCATGGAAGACAGGCACCAGCTCCTCTCCCTCCCAAATAAACAACCTTCCTTGTTGTAGTACTGTTTGCTTGCATCTAACCTCAGTACATCCTGAAGTGCTCAAGGAGTCACTCACTGGCCAGGCTCATCTGTGGCAGCTCAGAGGAGAGATAACGCCAGGGGGCGCTCTGGTTCATCTAAAAAGAGGACATGCAACAAGTAAAATTCTTTTGTTTCTTCTACATCACCCAAAGGGCTTCAACATCAACACAAACAGCCACAATGTAGCAAGTGATCTGAGCCCTTAACACATCTCAGCTGGTTCTTCTCTACACTCCAAGCAGGGTGGGTCCAATGCCTAAACCAACACCAGGGTGCAAATAGGAAGTTCAAGCATCCATCCGTCACAACATGAAGACAGATGTCATCAAAGTATGCATTCTAAGATACTTCAAGCATGAAAATGCTAAAGTGACTTACTTTATTTCATAGCTACCTAGAAGGCTCCAAATTCATCTCTCATATTTCGGAGTATTATTTAACCATCGTTTCTCATGCAAAGCAACTATTTTTTGGCGTTGTTTTCTATAGAAAGAGCAGAAAGAAAAATCTGATTCGCATAGAATCAATGCATCAATCGTGACTTATCAGTAGTCATTCCAGACTGATGCACTCTATCTAGCACTTGTGTGATCACACACACAAAGGGGTCATGTGTGTTTTCTTCATGTATTATTAATCAAATACCCTTGATGGGATGACTCTTTCACCAAGATGCAGAAGATCCTCATACAGTTTATGGGCAGGTAAGCTGTGTTTCCTGGAGTAATGCCTGGCGTCACGCCCTTTAGCTATGTTCCCTCTTGTCTGCTTGTCCCTTTGTCTGGAGGAGGCATTTACAGTGGCACTGATGTGGGTTAGCCCTGTACCACATGCTTGTGAGAGGGGAAGTGTGTAGGAGAATGTTCTGGAGTCATTCCTTCACAGGGAAGATCGATAGTCGCATCCCTGTCTGTAGAGAGAGAAAACCTCAGAACTAGACCTCATCACCTCCATTTAATGCATAGTCTGCCCTGTTCTCTAACCAGGATTTAAGATGCTTAAGATGGTCCCAGTGCCACCAGACGGGGCTTTGTGATGGGAGGAACATTGGAGGGGAGTAAGAGCCACAACCATTGTAGTTACAGTAGCTTATCCCTCAAACCTCTGTAAATCCATGTCTAGGACCTGACCAAGTTTTGAATCAAGGTCTGATAGCTAGCTCCTCGGCTATGGGGTGAGTCTGTGTGAAGACACAGACATGTGAGATGTGTGTGAGGTGGTAGGAGGAAATGGTTAGAATCACATCTTGGTGGAGAAGTTCACATCCCCTGTCCACCCTTCTACCCAAGTAGGGCAGCCAGCAGTGTCCACTCCTAGAGGATGTGTTCTGCATGGCAAGGCATCACTGGATACACAGTGGGTCTTGCCAGCACCTATGTGGTCAGCTGTCGGCACTACCAACTCAGGCCCTATGGTGAACTTAAAAAAACAAAGAAACAAAACCTGCATAGGATCCCTGCACCTCGCGAATGCCTTCCATAGGAATAACGTCCGTGAGCCATCCGTTCCTAAGTAAGGATTTAGGGTTGGGGGAGGGTGAGTAGGGGACTAAAGGAAAAGGCATGTATGGAGAGCAATGCTGAGTGTCTGAAGTCACTTGGAAAATCCTCTGGCCTATCTTTTATGGCTGTGGGACTGTTTGAATCACTGTAGGGCTTAAGACCAAGAAAGTAGGCTTGGACAAAATGAGGAGAGGCAGGGTAGATTATATCAGGGTGTGCCTCCTCCCTTTCCCATGCAACATGGGCAAATCAAAGCACGGAGTTTATGGTTTCTGTTTTGGAAGCTCTGACTTTATATTCTTTCCTTCTGAGCAGAGTCCAGCCTGACTCTGTGAGACCTATAACGTATTGTGGAATAAAGCTCTTGGCTCCCACTCAGAGAGGTCCCCCCCACCCCACATTTTTACAAAATAAACTATTACTATAACACCTTGCTGTAGTCATTACAATTAAAACTGGGACATCTGATTGCCACTCACAGGCCCCATGGGCTCACTCTTGGCAAGCTGAAGCCATTCTTCTAGATGGCTTTGTACCCACACACCATTGGCCATTTCCACTGTCACAGACTGTTGACCTGCTTTTCCACGGCTTGTCTATATTCTTTATTCTACTATTTCTGTATTGAAATAGTTGCTATCTGCCATGCTGTGTCAGAGTCCCACAAGGGAAGAGAAGCACACACCCTCCCTCTCCTCCTAGGGTGATACATGAAGTGGCTTCTTCCACGACTCCAATGTCTGCCAGACCGGACCCACAACAACAACCACACCCACACGCAGACTGCCAGTCCTCGGTCCCCACACTCCCAAAGCCACCTTGTTCCTAGGATTTTTCTTTCTGCACACCACATCCTGCCTGGGCCTGTAGATGAGTCAGTGGGGTTGCAGGATCCCACCTGTGAGCATTTCCACCCTCTCCTGCTGCTGGCTCTGACCACCTGGGATCCTTCCTGCCCACAAGGCAGAGCCCAGCTCCATGGGCTGCAGTTCAACACAGCCTGGCTTCCCACAAGCTCACACACAGCAAAGGAGTCCCTGAAACTGGAATTAAATGGCTTGCTTCTCTGGTTTCAAGGTAATTTGCATATATTTTCTCCTTAGCATAGCAACCTTATCTTAATTATGTATATATATATTTTTAAATCTAATTCTCCCATTACAACATGGGCTTCTGGAAGTCTGCCTCCGTCCTGCTGACTCAGAACGCCCGTGCCTTGATTCAGTCAGGTAAAGGAAACTGCTAAGGGCAGGAATGGACATTATGTGACACACACTTATGTGACATAAGTGACAAGTCACATCCACCCAATCATAAGTTGGGTCAGCCCTAAATTCGTAAGAACGTTAAAAGTTCTTAGAGGTTACCACCGGGTCCCTGTAGGCTATTCACCCTCAGCTCTGCACCTTGATTCTTGCTATGTCCTCTGCCATTGTCAAAGGCATCAGGGTACCCCAGGTAGGAGTGGAGGGCCACCGTTCAGTTTAGTGGAAGATGAACAGGACAGGAACGAGATCTGTGTCTTTGGTCTCCAGGATGAGGAGGGGACTACATACTCTTTGCAGAGGAAACCAGGAATCCATAATGCTGGTACCCACAGGGATTGCACCATCAAGTACTAAGTAACTTGGGGTTCTGAGAACCTAGGCAAGAGCTGGGTTTGTAGTGGACCACAGGGCAGGGGTGAGGAAGGGTGTGTCCCCTGCTTCTCCCCCAGGGACCCAGATGAATACCACCAAGTTCTCAGAAGTACTGAAGCTATTTCTCAGCTCCTGTCTACCCTCTACCAATATTCTGTTCATTTTCACAAAAGCAATGAAGATGACCATTTTGTAATAGACACCCATTCCGAATGCTAGGAATCGTGCTGAGTTCTCTGTACTGTCTTAATTTATCTTTTAAATCATTGCCAAAATAGTTAAGTTTATTGTGTAGATAACAACAACAACACACACAGAGGCAAAATGATTTATTGTCTAAGTTTTACAAGGGTGGAGATCCTTGGGGTTGTCCAGGGATGGCTCTGGAATTCTGTACGCTCACAGAGGGGTTTGAATGAAAGTGAGGGCGCATAGAAATTCATTTAATATTGAGATGGTTTCAAAGGCCATCAGACAGGATGGGACAGAGAGAGGAGGTAGATGGATGGGGACATGGGAAGGAGAAGCCAGGCCTCTCGGCTGTGAAGCCGTTGCACTCAGCACAGTGCCCTGCACCGACCTGTGGCCACACCAAGAAAGATAAAGTGCATCGCAGCAGGCGGCTCCTAGAGGCCACTTGAGGCCGCCACACCACCCTGCAGGTGGAGATGCAGAGCCTGCTATCCTTTTAGCCCTTTGCTACTCAATCTCCCTCACACTGAATGTGAAACAGATGTTGCGGGAAGCATGGGGGGAAATGTGACTTCACTGTTGGATTTATCATGATTTTCTGTTGCTAATGCTCCAAAGGTTTATGTCATTTCTGAATATGTCTAACTCTCAAACATGTAGGTTACCTCCTACACACACACACACACACACACACACACACACACACACACACACACACAGTATGTTCAAATGACGTTTACCCCAGCCATTAATAACTGACCACGTCAGCATGAGCCAGGAATTCAGGATGATTCTGTATGTCTCCACTTATTATAAATTGAGATTTATGCTCAAAAATATTGGAATGGCATTTGTAAGCTGTCAAGTACACTCCTCTATGTTTAGACGTGGCTTGGACTAGTCTTTCAAAAGTTGCTCAGATAAGCTCAGGGACCTTGGAAACTTGGGGAACTGTTATTGAATTCCATAGCACATAGCAGCTCCCATCTTAAATAACCATCCCTGTGTGCTTTTATTTTTTTTTTTTAATAGGAGTTTATAAAGATGCACACGTAACAGAGAATGTGTCCATTTCATTTTCGTTTTTTATGTATTTATTTTTATTTTTCAGTTTTCATGTCCTATGTTGAGAAGTCAGTACCGGTTGGATTGTTCATTTAGGAACGGGGTGTCAGGTTGGAACTGAGAACAGGCTCCTCACCGATGTGAGACAGTCAATCAAGGTTGGGGAAGGAGCATACACAGAGCCTGTCTGCAGAGCTCTTCTCTCTCTCTCTCTCTCTCTCTCTCTCTCTCTCTCTCTCTCACACACACACACACACACACACACCTGCCACATTATCTATTAATTCCTTGATGTTTAAGAAAAGAAAAAAAAAAAGTCAGATGGGAACCCATTTTCTACAGACAAGTTTAGGCATGTCTGACCTTGACAGCACCTAAGCAGCCTGTCTGTCTTGGAAATGTTCTAGACAATACCAGAGGTGTGGATTTTAACTCTAGCAGAACACACATTCCTGTTGCTTACTTTGTTTCCAACAGCGTGAGAGCTTCAGAGTAACAGTTAATGGTATGCAGTGTCCCCTCTGCATCAGGGAAGATCGAGTCCATTACAATAGCATGGTTTGGTACCGCCCCCGAAGCACAGCTCATAGTTGATCCTCAGAGACTCCTGGCTTGGGGTTTACTACACTTGGTAAGTCTTGCATAGAGTTCTATTCTCACGTGAAGCCAGCCGCTCCTGGGCTGGGCAGCCAGCTCGTGTCTTAGTCTGACCCATGGAGGACGCCATGGGTGATTAGGGTTTATAGGACCAGCATATTCTGCACAATGTGGCAAGCATGTTGTAATAAGAGAGGGTGTTCTGAGCCAGGCTGTTCCACAGCTGGTGGGAAACATTCTTTGGCTCACTGCCAACAACTCCATCTACCACCTGCCTTTTAAAAATTCTACTTTCAGATGGTATGCACCTGGAGGGGTCAGCGCCTATGACTTCATTGATTGTATCGGTTCTGCAAGCCCGTGCACAAACACCATCTGGCTCTCCGTGGTTCTATAGAACTCTAGAGAGTAAAGAAAGCCTCCACGCCCCAAATACTGGACAGATCTGGGGGCTGGGGACCCGCAGAGCCTGGAAGGTAGTGATTCAAAGGTACACTTTGCCCTCTCCCACCCCCCCCCACGGGGATGATTTATTTCCTAAATTCTCAGAATTAGACATGTGGATGTGCAGGGCTGAGGTCAGGTTTAAGTGTTACCTCTTTACTTTTTCTTTTGAGACGGGTTCTTGCCGCATAGCCCAGGCCAAACCTGAAGTCCTTAGGCTCCTGGATACTAACAGACAAGCAACCACCCCTGGAAAGAGTCTCCTTTTTTTTTTTTATTCGGTATTTTCTAGCTGGTATTGTTTTCCTAGATTGCTAGAAAACAGAACCCCTGCAGGAAACTGACCTCACTGTGTTCTTCAATTCCTCAGCTCATCTCACGTTTCCGCCCTTTGTCTGAAGTTCGTGTGTTCATTCCAGTTAACTATTAGCATTGTATCTCTGTCGCTTTGCTAGTTATCCGTGCGCATCTTTATAACCCTGATCGGAGAGTGGATTTCTCATAGACAACCGGGTCTTTACTGTGGTTATTATTCATCCTAACGGTCTTTTAATCGGTTCTGGCATTTAATCGGTTTTTGCCTGGGATAACAGATCACAGTGGATGTCTGATGTGCTTATAACCATTTCTGTTTCTTGTTACCTTTGCTTCTTTACCCATCTTTGCTGTTTGCAGTGGAGGGGTTGATAAAAACCCTTGCCTGGGTATCGGCTACCTTATACTGCTGCCTCCCTTCCTCGGACTGATGGCAGTGACCATCAGAGCTGTTCCTCTTTCTTCCCCCTTCTCTCTATTCTAAACCTAAGGGACTGACTTCCCATTGTGTCTGAATTATCATCTGCAAATTATTAGGATCTTTGAACTCATCTTCCATGGGAGACGGTGGGCTCTGAGAAACCCTTCGATTGGCTCATAGCTCTAGGCAATGCAATCTTGATTTCTCAAGCATCAATCAAGGGTGAATTTAAACAAAACGTTTCTTCAGACACACATCTCTCCCACCCATTGAGCCCCTCTGTCCCATGCCTTGAGCCCTCCCATACAAACTGCACCACCCACATGCATGGGTTTGCCCACCATTCCTTTAGCTCCCCTGTGGGAAGAGGAGGTGGCCACAGCTTCTTGGCACAGGCTGAGGGACCCTCCTGATGGGCATAAGTGGGAACTGGAAACTCTCATATCAAACCACACACGCCTCCAGTCTGGGACTCAGTTCAGCCTGGTACTGCTCTGTGGATGCTGCAAGTTAGGGCTGCAGGCTGGAAGTCCTGAGCCCAGAGAGAACTTATCTTCTGTTCTTTGTCTCTATTGAAAATTAAAAGAGAAAGAAAGAAAGAAAGAAAGAAAGGAAGAAAGAAAGAAAGAAACTTACCAGGACTTGGAAGAAGTTTAACAGATTTCAACTCAAGTCCCTTTATTTACTACAAAACGTCAAATCAACAGAGCATAAAGTAACAAGCCGCAGGTGTACCCATCTCTCTTTACTTCTGATGCATAAACATAAAACATTTAATTTTATAAATGATATCTCACCCAGAATTTCATCTTTACTTGAATTATAAAAGTTTTAGAACTTAAGGCAGATTCTTTTTTTTGTAGTCAAATTCCTTCATTTTTCTAGTGGGAAAATGGAGGCAAATTATGTTCAAAGGCTTGCCAGAGGAAGGGGCATTCTGATAAACTATCAAATAGGTGGGGGGAATGGACCCACTTAGAAAACGTCAACTTGAACTTAAAGGGCCAGACGACCTATTTCCTTCCTGGGAGGCTTTGACTGATATCCACCAGACATCCACCGCACAGGTGGACCAGTTTCTTTGTAAGGATACAGAGGAGACTGAAGTGAGGGTGTGGGTGGGCTGCCTTGAAGGGGCTCTGGAGAAGCCATGGACTGGAGTCAAGTGTGACTTTGGTGTGGTGTTTCTTATGACCTGAAAGGTATGTGTTGTGGAACTGTAATCTACCTCAGGCTCATACTCTAGTAAACAGTGACAAAAACAAATTACAGGAAGAACTAATAAGAATAAAGACCTGACAAAATATAGTCAGTTCTTAAATGACCTAAGGTAGTCTCCTAAACGCTTATTCCAAAAGTCTCCTCTTACTTTAGTTCGAGAAGCAGCCTCATGGAGCATGGCCTCTTGCCTAGTGGCCTGACACTAGTCTGGGAGACAGTGAACCTTGGGTTTAGAAAACGAAACCATATTCACACTTTGTATACTTCCACAGTGGAAATCAGAAAGCTATAGCTAATACTTAGCCACTTTGTGAAAATTAGACTGATCATCACATACAGGTGTGGGCATGAAGCAGCTGGCATGTTCTCCCAGCGAGCTGTGGGCCACCCCAGGAGAGCAAGATTCTACTTCCTTCTCCACTATGCCATCGATTCATCATGGGGGAGGTAGCCGTTTGTCCTCCCGGAGACCTGGAGCACTATGGTAAAGCACCATGGAGATGCCAAGTCTCTCAGGACAAGAATAGTTGGGGCTGTCTTCCCCATAAGTTGAGCTCGTATTCCTTGGGGTTCACATGTGTTGGTGCAACTTGGGGAGAAAAATCACCCATTCTTTTGAGTTGCTTTACACCAGACTTTTAAAAGGTTATAGAGGAGCATTCCTTGAGACAGACAGTCAGAGAGAGAGAGAGAGAGAGAGAGAGAGAGAGAGAGAGAGAGAGAGAGAGAGAGAGAGAGAGATTCCATTAATTATTCCCAGCTCCTGGATGAAGCCCAGTATACAGGACACAGACCTCTCAAGGTGTATAGGATTTAAGGGAGTATAGGTCACATCTACAGTCTAATTTCCAATACTTCCCAATAGTCTAAAATAAACCCACATGCAATATTTTATCTATAGCAACAGAGATTTTTGTCTATGTTTCAGCCAGTGATTTTGGTGTACAGTGGTGGCAAATACGCTAAAGTGTGTAACAGAGGACAGACAGACATCCAGCCATGACCAGCCTTGCTGGATTCCAGGGCAACATGCTGATGGCAGGTGCTGGGGTCTGTAAGAAGAAAGGTTAGCCCCCCTGCAGCGTGAGTGAGGCTTGCAATAGGAAGCCCCTAGTGGGGAACTAAAGTATAACAACTGTTTCAACTTGGGTTTCACAGAGGGCCTGGCCGGTAGTCAACAGTCACCAGGGTTGAGTTCACCCTGTCACACTTCCAATCATCAGAAAGAGATGCCCCAGCAATAAGATGCTGATAATAAGAGCAGATGCTGCGGGAATCACACATCAGGGACTTGATACTTGATTCATGCCCTTTTTTTCTGGAAGGCCCAAGCAGAGAGGAGGGCTGGCCCACCTCTGCAAAGTGACCCTGCATGTGAGAAATCAAAGGAGATAGATAGTTCAAGGCCTGGGTGATTGTCACCATCCGCTTGGGAGACCTTGACAGTTTCTTCTGATTCGTGGCCCTTGTTCAAGGAGAGGACCATCCAGTGATGGATGACACCCGTCTGTATATGTGTTTCTCTTATTGGTTGATGAGTAAAATACTGTGGCCAATAGAGACAGGAAGATAGGCGGGACTAGGAGACGAGGAGAATTCTGGGAAAGATAGACAGAGACTGAGAAGAGACACCATGTAGAGACTGGGAGGTTAGGACGCGCCAGGCGTTCTCCAGTAAGATAAGGCCATGGGGAAATACATAGATTAGTAGTTATGGGTTAATAATTAAGACAGATCTAGCCAGTAAGAAGCCCTAGCCATCAGCCAACAGTTTTATCATTAAGATGTCTCTCTGTGTGTAACTGGAACTCAGGGGTGGTGGGACCTGGAGGGGCAGAAACCTCCAGTTACAACCCAGAGCCCAAATCCCAAGTCCTAAGCAGAAGGCTCATGTATCACATAACCAGGCGCAAAGGCTGGTGCCTGTGTGGCTTCACCATCATGGAGTCATTACTGAGCATTCAAACACCTCTCCCAGAACTGCAGTTACACCCATCAATGTGTATTTACAAATGTTTGCACATCTGTGTTTACACAGAGAATTTAATTATATTCATACTTACTTGTAGCTAAAGTTATAAGCAAGGTTTTTTGTTTTGCTTTTTATTTTGTTTTGTTTTTGTTTTTTTTTTCCACTAAGGACTCTTCATTAAAAAGTACAGGGGATTGAGAATATAACTTGTCACTTTAGCCTGGGCCCTAGATCTGGTATCCAATGTGATAAAATAAAACAAATAAACAAATAAACTACAAAAAATCTAAATAAATAATAGTAATATAAGCAGTTTAAAACTATGTGAAGAGCCTCTTCATTTTAATTATGTTTTTCTCTGCCAAGCCAGCCAAGCACCCCTAGGCAAACTCATAGTGAGCTGAGTGTGACAAGATTTAAGAAGAACCCTGCCTTGTAAAAAGTGTGTAGAAAGTGGCTGTTGGAATGGTTCCTTGGCTGGCAGGCGGACTAGCCTGCCTGCCTGCTTTGTAACATTGTATTTGCCCATTGTAATGTGCTGTGCAACATTTTTGTTCTGGTGGTGAGGAGTCAAAACTTTAATAATGCAGGAAAAAGCATGCATTTCTCCCTTACTTTCCTTCAAGTAAAAACAAATAAAAACAAACAAGACACCCAGGGCTGTTGGTGGCACATGCCTTTAATCCGAGCACTCGGGAGGCAGAGGCAGGCAGCTCTGTGAGTTCCAGGCCAGCCTGGTCTACAGAGTGAGTTCCAGGCTCCAAAAACAATACAGAGAAACCCTGTCTCAAAAAACAAGACACAAGCTGTGAGAGCTGCTGTCTGAGCTTCGCTGGACATAACCACTGATGCAAGTGGTGGTGATGTCTAAGCGATGTCTATTATTTATTGAAATTATTTCAGAGATGTGTGACCTATTACTATTTTTATTTACCCACCGTTTTTGAGATAGAGGCAGGAGAATAATCCTTGGCTACATGGTAAGTTCCAGACTCTAGCCTGGGCTATAGGAGACTACATCTTAAAAAAGAGGAAAAGTTGAATAGATGGCTTGTGATTTCTCATGGGTGGAGCAACCGTGAGTCCCATAGCTGGGTTGATAATTGGTTTGGGTCATAATCCCCAAGCTTTGCAGTTGTTGAACGTTCCCTGTCACACATCATAGCCTTGTGGTTACTGGTCTTCAGTGCTCATTAGGAAGCTGGGCGTTTCAACTCATTCAAGCCTTCCTGTTGGGAGGAAGTTAGGCCTCCCACCATGATCTCTGACACACAGGGCTGATCCCCAGCCTATCTGACAAGAAGGGTCTGGGAAATTAGCCCCAAAGCCAGCTGTTCATTTTTCTCTGTCCAAGGATGGGAGTCTGCAGCTGACATGCATCAAGTGTCCTGTGGTGGCTTCTAGAGGCCACGTTCCCACATGGCGTGGCCCTTGGGGTCCTAAGGCCTTGACACTCACTGTTGGAGCAGATGGTTTCTTGGCATCTTTTCAGTGGATGGAAATGGGGGAGAACATAACATGAGGCCCCAGTAGGTCTCTCAGCAAATTTCTGTGCCAGCCTTAAGCTGCCGATATCACCATTTTCTACCGAACATCAACCAGCCCAGACATGCCTCTTTCTTGAGACGTGGGGAGGTTGCTGACACTTCCTTCCACGTGCCTTAGATGTCACTTTCACCCTTTGAGGAGAGGTCACAGTTACGACTTGGACCTTCTAGGTACTTTCAAAACACCATCCTTCAGCCACTGTAATAAAAAGCTACACCCAACTTCCGTCACCCTTTAGTCACTCATTCTCGGTTGGCTTAAAGATGTCCTCTTAGGGGTGGTGACTCACCGGGACAGAGCCTGTTTCCCATGAGCCCTGTTGTAGACATCAACTTTGATGATGGCTCATGGCCTGGGTTGGGACCCCAGACCCCTTTGTCAATGCGACCCATTTTTTCAGTAGGGCTACATGGGTGTCCCATGGGTGACAAGAGCTGTGGTATCTCCAAGAGAAGGGTGAACACCACTTCTATAAACCTGTTGAGGCGTTACCACCGTGTGAGTGCTCCCCTACTCCATGTCTCATACACAAGTACACACACACACACACACACACACACACACACACACACACCGTGACGAGGCACAAGCAGGAGATAAGCCATTTAGCTTTTATGATTGGATGATAACAATCCATGAAAAATTAATCAAAATGACATTAGCCTGCACGGTGGAAAGTGTGGCTATGCACGCTGTCCCCTGACACACAGTCTGAGAGAGAAGCCTTCCACTTCTTATGCTCCAGTCACTGGCCCCAAGCAGCAGAGGAAGAGAGCTATAAAGAGCATCTCTGTCAAGCCAGGACTTGTCTGTAAATCCTGGGACACTGGTCATGAAATCTTGACTTAATCCCACACAAGTGTTCCATCATGGACTAAGGGGATTTGGAAAAATTAACATCCTTTTCCACTGAGTTAAATTTGAATGTAATGCAATTTGCGATCGCCAAGGAACAAAACAAGACAGGGGTAATTAATTATGTTATATATGTGAAGAAAAGTTTGAGTGTGGTTATTTACAATGATTTCAGGGTGTATTAAATGTAAAATGGATGTGAAACTAGAAGAAAGCTGTGCAGTCTGACAGCTGGTTCAAATTAAATAAAGTCTGACTCAGAATATTAATTTTTAAATGTTATATGCATGAATATGAGTTTTACACACTGCACGATTTCAGAGTACCACAAGAAGACCACAACTTGCATTATGTGTTTTAACTTCTAGGGCTCCTGTGTATCCAGACACCTTGCAAGGGACCTTTGTGGTCATATAGTCTCTGGGACTAAAGAGCATCAAGAATGTGTTTGCAAAGGCCTTTATTGTATGGGCTCTTGCCTCTCTCCTACCAAATGAATGCCAAGTGCACAGTTTCAGAGAGGGTAGGTACTGCTCTCTGAGCTTTCCTGAGCACAGGTGTGAAGGGATAAGCTGAACCGGTACCAACATACTGACACCACTCTTGGGAGCCCTGTGAGAAGGTCTTATGCAGCCATCAGGCTAGGCAGAGTCCCTGCCCAGTTGCAAGGTAAAGCTTATTTCTTTTTTTTTGGGGGGGGGTTCCTGGAACATTTCCTCTCTTGAGGAATGGATGAATCACTTTCCTGAATCTGTTAATACACATAGAGAAATTATTTATTTACATAAAGCTTCCCTTAAAAAAAAAAAAAAGAAAAGAAAAGAAAAAACTTCCCGGTTGTGGCATGACTGGGGTACAAGGAAGTTCTGGTAAAGGGCAAGACTTACGTTACTCAACATTGAGACTGAGCTGGTGCCAAATGAGAAACTTCACCCCTACTGACTAGCCTTCACGGTGTTGGAAGGTACCTTGTGAGCTACTGGAAGAAAATGCAGTCAGTATCAGCCAACTGCAGACCCTATAACCCACAACAGCAACCTGCCTGCAAGATATGCTGAAGCAATATTGGCACAAACATTATGGAGGTAACCAACTACCTTTCTTTTCATGGCTTTAAGATCTACTCCATGAGACGGAACCGATACCCAAAGCTACCAAAGGATCCAAGGACCTGAGACTGGATAGGCCTTGGGTCTAGGGGAAAACCCAATATAATAAAATGACCCCTAATGACTTATTGTTGTGTCCATGAACCCAAGCATCACTCAACACTGATCAGAGATGTTTCTTCTTGTAGTCGATGGGAATTAACACAGAGACCCACAACTGGGCAATATGACGAGAGTGGGAGACTTTGGAGTACTCAGCCTTACATGGGGCGTAGGAGGCAGAAAGATAGCGATTCTCAGGAAACAGCATCTTCCAGATACAACAGAACCGGTACACAGCACTCACACAGGTTCACACCACACAAATTCCCAGTACTGAGAGGGAGCAGTGGACCCAGAGTCCTACCTCTAACCAAGAGCTACTTGCAATCCTTATCTTCTGGGAATGTGAACATCATTTTTCTCCAATATAGTGTGACTAACATCAACCACCCTCTCAAGGGCAGACCCCACACCCAGGAGTAGTGGCCCAACACAAAATGGATGCCATGTGGCGTGTGTGTGTGTGTGTGTGTGTGTGTGTGTGTGTGCGCACTCACTGTTCTGTTTTGCTATTTTTTTTAAATTATTTAGTTTGTCTGTTTTGAATTTTTGAGAGGAAGAGAAAAAGAATATGAAGTTGGGCGAGTAGAAAGATGGGGAGGATCTGGGAGGAGTTGGGGGAGATTATGATTGAATATATGCCATGACAAAAATTTATAATTAATAAATATCAGCTTTTTAAAAAAAAGACCTTCAGTGAAGACTCCCAGAGAAACGATGCCCTTGAGAGAATAACCAAAAATGAACAGTTCAGCCAATCCTTTAAAAAAAAAAAATCTCATTTTAAAATCCAAATTAAAATGCAAACCGCCCCAAATAATTGAACTAGTGGACCGTGGTGGTAACTTAATTATCTGGCCTCCTTTTCTTTGCACCTTTGAAGTGTTTTCCCCCTCAGGCCAAGCCCAGTGGTGTTTGGGTCTGGATGCTTGTTTGTCTGCCTTGGTCCACAGAGACGTTTCCTCCTGGAACTCAGCAGGGCTGTGTTGCTGAGGCTGTGGCCTGGCGGGGCAGGGCCCCTCTTCACACCATCTGGCAGCAGCCTGGCAGCAGACCAGCTGCTAATGTGGGAACTTGCAAGTTCCTTACAATAACAAGTTTTAATAAAACAAGTAAGTTGTCACATAGTAGCTGTGCACAGTCTACATTGTGCATCACACAAGCATCGTATACTGTCTTCCCATTATCTTGCCCAATCCTGTTGTATCCTTGTCACTCTCCAAATAGTCTCCCACCTACGTTGATATCTTTCTCATTATTGTTAAATCTTAGTTTGGCATAGGAAAGACAACACGGGATGTGTGTCTTTCCAAGTCTGGCTTATTTAGCTGAAGATGATGATCTCGAGTTCCATCTAATTTTTTCCAAAATGGATGTGACTTTGTTCTTCACAGATAATTAATAGTCCACTATGCATTTTCACCCAACCCAATGGTGCTAAGCATCTAGGCTATTGGTGGGTTTTATCATTCCCCTTCTTTCATTTGCTCTCTCTCTCTCTCTCTCTCTCTCTCTCTCTCTCTCTCTCTCTCTCTTCTCCCTCTTCTCTCTGTCTCTCTCCTCTCTTTTCTCTCCCTCTCAATTTTTTTTTCTGCCACCGTTTACATTTGGAGGGCATGGTTCTTGTAGAAGAATTTCTCCAGAGAAAGAACTCCCTCAGCTCGTAGACTCCTGAGCAGTTAGCTTCCTTTCACTGGAGCCACAGAGACACCGCTGTAACTCTTAGCTCCTCCAGGCTATGTTCGAGATTTTGGCCTTGCCTCCATGGCAATTGCAGGAAACGTTTTCCCACATTTTGGAAATTATCATTAGAGCTTTCAGTCTAATTCTATTTTTATTTTCATAGTCAAAGCAGAAGCGAAAGGCAGGTGGATGCCTTTCCCAGGGAAGCGCTGAAGGTGGAGATTCTCCCCCAGGCCCTGACTCATGAGTTGTTCAATCACAAAAGAAATGGAGGTGTCTACATTCCATGCTCAGCAATTTCCTGCCCTGAGATGAATAAGAGTGAGCACCTCCTCCCCAATGTGTATTTCTTCTGTGTCAGGGTCTGATTGACAAGGGCATGGCGGGGTTATCTTGCCTTATCTATCTGTTTTCAATATTGTCAGGTGGTTTTGTTTTTTTTCCATGTCCACCCCATTTTACGAATGTCAAGAAAACCTGTAAGGAGGAGCTGCACCTTCCCTGGCTGCAGGTGTTCAAAGTACTCTTGGCAGCTTGTTGACCAGGCCTTCCTCTGTGGTGATCCCCAACAGTATCTGAGACTAGGAGGCGGGTGCATTTGCCTACCCTACACAGAGCCCTGGGATCCCCTCCCAAACAGCAGAAAAACGCAAGTATTATAAATTACTGTTGATGCATGAGTGGTGAATATTGATCCAGGCCATGTTCTAGAACACTGCTGCTTTTCAAACCCCTGAAGGTTGCCTGGCCTACACACACCATCTGCCTGGAATATCGACAGCCCTGCACGCTGGAACCAGCGCCAGAGAAGCCGAATGAATTACAGCTCCATTAATGGGCCCGTCTGCCTCAATGAATGCCAGATGTTGCACAGGTGACCTGATGGAATGCTACAATCCCCCGGTTCCCATAAATAATGGGAAAAGCTGTCAGGAGGAGCAGGCGAATGTGGAACACACAGACTCAGCCAGCATTCCTGATGCTTTAACTCTTTGTCAGCCGAACATTCTATGTTTCTTTACATGAAGGAAATTAAAGTGATGCAGGTCTGAAATGAGTAGGGCATGTAGAGAATTTGGCAATGAGACCAGGAGAGATTCTGGGTTCAGCACTGTGGTATATATTGTGTAGGATTTGGGTAGTAGAGGCTTGGTCTCAGTCAACCTTGTAAGTATATGCCTCAGTTTCCTGGCTTTCTGTCCCAGATTTCTGCTCAGGGGAGACCCCGCCTCATTTGCAATGCTCAGCTCTGGGCATCTCTCTTCATGATAGTTAAAACCTTCTGCCCCCAGAACAACTTTGTGTCATCAAGGCTTCTTCGCTGGACTATGTTCTGCTGTGTTATCCTTTAATCCAGGAGCATTTAAAAAGAAAAAAAAATCCTTACTTTTGATAATTTCAAACTTGTATGAAATGAAATGTGGTCATCACCGCCACCATTTTCTCCTCCAGCTTCCCCTTTATCCTCCCTAACAACTCCATGCCTTTAAAAAGCAAAAAAACTCACAAAACCCTTAAGTGTGTGGGTGCGAGGTACCCACAGGATCACAGGAAACCTGCTGTAGCCACATCCTCAGAAAAAGAATAAGTCTCCTTTCCCCAGAAACTCTCAGCTGCCAATAGCCCCAACCCATGGTGAAAAACAGCAAAGCACAGAACAGAAAACCCCAGTCATACATTAAACGTGTAGGATGAATGGAAAAGCGTCTGCAATCCCGAGACAAGTCCCTGGGGGCTTCGGCCCATTGTGCTTTTCTCTGAACACTATTTTAAACCTTTTATCTATCGAGCTGGGGCTGACATGCAGCATAGGGCACATATTTAAAATGTAGTCTTGTAAGCTGGCTTCTGAGTACAGTTGACGTCTGGGCCGGGAGCCCATGGTAAAGCGCACAGTTTGGTTAAGTTCACACCTGTGTCCCTTCCCATCATAACTGCTGGTCTCCACCATCCTCCCTCTGTCCCCAGAGGACACTGCTGTGCTTTCTGCCTGCAGGACACGCCCCCCCCCCACATCCCCCGGTGTTCTAGAGCTGGTCTTTACAGGACTGAGGGTTGTGTAAGTTAATGTGGTTGAGGATGAAGACACCAATTTTTGCCTTTTCTCTTCTCCCGCATCACCTTCTTTTCTGGTTTAGGCAGTCTATCTTTAGGGTTCAGAGTTTCCCCATTTGCTGTTCTTCAGCCACACCCTTTGTCTCATCGGGTGCCACTGCAGTATTAAATGACCCAGGACACTCCAGATACCTCTCCACCCAGGAGGCAGGGAAGAGCAGCATCCCCCCCCCTTCTCTTGGGACTGGGCCCACGCTAAGATGTTGCTAGTCTGTGGGTTAAGAGCCTTGTAATATGATTTAATGAAGTAGTCTGCTGCGTCTTATTCTGCAATGAGAGGGAAGCGGACCCCATCTCTCCCCATCTTAAGGGGTTTGGACTCCTCTCCAAGCCAAAGCTCCACACACACACACACCCCCACACACACCCCCGTGGATACTTTTGAACCACGGCTCTTACTGTGAAATTGGGTATCCATTTCACTTATTTGAAGAAGTGTTTCCCTCTCCTTCCTGGTCTCTTGGAGTATTTTGGGGGTGAAGTCTGGGGAGCACTGCCACCCACCTGGGGTCTGTACCCAGGATACACTTGCTACATCCCATGAAAACCGGGCCAGACACTTCGCAGTGGAAAAGCAAGGATTCTGCGTGACTTCCTGTCACCACAGCTAGGGTAGTTCTCCAAGCCCTTCCCATGCAGTGACCTAGTCTACTATGACTGGTCTCAAAGGACAGACTACTTTCTCACAGTCTAGGATGCTTTCCTGATCCCTACCCGCATCCAAGCCTCTCACCTCAGACTGGTCCTCCCTGAGCCTCTTTAAAACGCTCTCTTTATGCTGGGTTTTGGCAGATGGATTGCATTAGACCTTGGTAAGAGCTCTTCTCTCACTGTCCTCTCTCTCTCTCTCTCCATCTCTCTGTCTTTCTCTGAGTGTCTCTGTCTCCATCTCTCTCTGTCTTTTTCTGTCTCTCTCTGTGTCTCTCTCTCCATCTATCTCTGTCTTTTTCTGTCTCTTTCTCTGTGTGTGTGTCTCTCTCTGTCTCTGCTACTCTTCTTTTGGAGTGTTTTAAATGCCCTAGATCTGCAGAAGTACAGCTCCCATTAATTTAGGAGAGATTTTAGCCACCACTGTGTTCTCCCCCTCCTACTGAACGCCCTGGAAATAGCTGTTGAGCATCTTCATGTAAGCCCCAGGACCAGGGAAATACTGTTCCTCCCTGGTCCTTTCGCGCTCTGAACGTTTAGATTTAAAGGTCTTTAAATTCACTAACAGATATGAGAAGACAGGCAAAAACAACCCAGTTTGTTCTGTTTCAAGTATGACTCTCACAATAAAGGGGAGAAGGTTTTTCACTAGAGAATGGGCATGTCTGCTCAAATATTTATTTTTAAATATCAACTAGTCATTTTTATTCTGTGTCCATGATGTTTTGCCTGCACATAGTATGTATGTGTACTATATGAGTGCCTGGTACCTTCAAGGCCAGAAAAGGGCTTCAGATACCCTGAAATTAGAGTTGAACACAGTTTAAAGTCATCATGTGGGTGCTGGGAATCATTTGCAAGAACCAGTAAGTGTCCTTAGCCATTTTCCAGTTCCGCGTCACAGGAATTTGAAGCTGTAGTTATACTGACACCTAGTCATAGTCATCCATGTTCACATGTCCCGTGGCCACTGTGAGTGACGATGATAACATGAGTGTCACAGGGACCATGTGGCCTAAGGCCCTAAAGAGTCACTGTCACTTTTTGTCACTTTTTGGAAGCCTGGCATCAGAGACCCTGAGATGACATCCCGAATGATACAGGAGCAGGTTGCTAGAAACCTGACCACCTTTCTCACAAGCAACACATTTTCCAACCACTTAAATGTAGAATTTATGTTCCAAAAACTTTCATTCTGTTTCAATATTCAACGGATGCATAAACATGCATGCAATGTGTTTCCTTCACAAAATTTCAGTTGTTAACAGGCAATCGCTGTGTTTGAGTTCATCCACCACATTCTACTACCTGGTGGAGACTGGGCCCTTTGGTGGATCTCAGAGCTCACAGTGGGGTTAGTAACACAACACTTGCTGTTCTGGGCTTGTTCAGGGTGTCTACCATGCCCATTTACACCAGCTATGGGAGCTAACTAGAGCTGCAGTGAAGGCATGGTATTAATGAGTTCACTAGACCCAAGATTAATGGTAAATGGGTATTTTACTGGGGAACAACTTACACAGATAGCAGTAAAGAACTGCAATATGTGACCCAAGAGAGAGTCTCAGCCCTTGCTTCTCTACCTTGTGGTCAGGGCCACACCTGAAGCCACGCCCAAAGGGGGTGTGGCCACTAACACAAATTCATTGGCAAGGCTTGATGTTGCTAAACTGTAGCAGACTTGATCCCAGGTGACGCCTTCTGCTGCCCCAAGCCAAGGTGATGTAGAGGGGGACGTGGATGAACTCCAGGCTGGCACTGGAGCCATGTCCACCTCCAGCAGCAGTGAGCTCCTATACAGAAGCACAGTGGTTCTCAACCTGTGGGTCATGACTCCTTTGGGATGACAATCAGATATCCTGCATATCAGATGTTATATTGCAACTCCTAACAGTAGCAGAATTAGTTACAAAGTAACAACTAAATTTTATCCTTAGGGGTCACCACAACAAAACTGTACCAAATGGTTGCAGCATTCAGAATGTTGAGAATCACTGTATGGGCTTTAACTGTGGGGATGACCAATGCACTTGGAATGTTTCCTGGGAAAATGTCACACGATATTGTGTCTGCTTTCTGCAAAAACTGGAGGTTTGAGGCTTTGGATAAGGAGTAAAGAGCCTGCAGCATCACCAGCTCAGCAACCACCAGGAGAAACATCCTTTTTCTGCCTCTCTCTTTCATGTATACACCCATTCACACAGGCACGCACGCATGCATGCATGCATAGGAGTACACACACGTGGGCACAAACTCTCCACACATATGCACACATGTGTGTACATGCATGCATAATCCATACTCAGATATGCACAGGACTCTCCTGTCCCCTCCCAACACCCTTTTCTAGGGTTTTATCCCCTTTCTGCCATTTCCCTGACTTACGGGGGACCCAGAAGTTTAAACTTTATTAGCAATGGCATCCATGTGTTCTCATCATCTCTAGGTGGTTTGCGTCTCTCCACTTGTAACCCTCCCCTATTCCTTCCTCATTCCATCCAGACATGGGCACGGCAGCTGGGAAGAGAAGGGACTGGGCCATCATAGGGAGCTCTGCAGACGAGGAGAGCGTCACCTGCTTCCTGGGTGCAGAGGTGAGCATTAGGGTAGAGGTTACGGGAAAGGTAATGCCTGTGGAATCTGATGAATCATACCGAAGAGACGGCTTCCCTTGTTTATTATTTAGTCCCTCCAGTGCTCTGCTATCCATTCTGTAGCTTAAATTTTAAGGTGCACGCCCTTTCTCTGTGTGTGCCATTCACTATGGGTGTCAAGCTATTACCTCCTGCACTGGTTTCTGTCATACTTCATGGGCTCCTGTGTAAGGAGGGGAAAGATGGTCAGAGTCAGCAACCCCTGCTCCAGCTGGAGAGACCCCAGAACTGTATCCCCTTGTGCAGGAAGAGCACCTCCTTAACTTGCCATCAGCATGTCACTTAAAGTGAGATCACAAAGTGGAGCCTGGTTTCCCTGCTGTGAAAGAGGTAAAGTTCCCAGGGAGCTAATGGCCAGAGCAAGCCACAGAGAATCACCCCTCCCCTCTTCAAGTTTGGCCAGGGTGTGAGGCCATGTGTGAGGGAGATGGAGACAAGGTCTGCCCCTCCAAAGACCGTCCCATGTGTCTGAGGAAAGAACCCACTGTTTTTCAGATACGTAAGGATGCAATTTCACGCATGGCAGCTCAATAAAGCATATTTAATATATTCAAGTCTACAAATGTAAACCAGACCCTGCTTGAGCACTGCTTCCAGTAGAGTTTACATCCCTCCAAGCCTCTGACATTTGTAACCGTTCACGTGCTAACCCAAACCATCCACTCGTTCACCTTAGTAAAAGCATATTTTGGGATTTTATGTGCTGGGACTGGACATCAAAGAATCGCTTTTATTATAGCGTGATTGCTAGCCAAGTCTGGCTTCACAGCAAACTGCTGAGCAGCCCATGAGCCGGCTGGCAGTGGAGCTGGGTAGGAAGGCAGGTAGGCTGTGCCTCCCCATCTAGGCTGTTGGCAAGATCTTCGAAGGATCTGAGAGTGGACGCTAGCTCCCCTTTGCCATTGTGGGCTGCTCTGCTGACCAGCCGATCTGAGAGGTCATTGATATAACAGACCGATGAGGAAGAACCAAGCCCCTAGCCCAACCCATTCCACAGTGACTGCCGGCCTTGTCTGGGCTACACTGTCACTGGGCACGACGTACTCACAGTCAGGGAGATTAACAGAGGTCGAGCATGTGGTGCTAGGTGACCTCCCAAAACAGTCTGGGCATTTCTTTGCCCTGATTCTCCAAGATACCTGTAAGAATTAAAGCCTATGTGTGCTTTGCCTGATCATCAGTCTCTCTCTCTCTCTCTCTCTCTCTCTCTCTCTCTCTCTCTCTCTCTCTCTCTCTCTCTCTCTCTCTGCCTCCACCATCATAGCCATGGAAAGAGATTGTCCCACAGGCTCTCGGTGCTCTCTGCCTTTGCTGGCACAAACAACAGCATAGAGATGCCAATTCAACGTACCCCATACCTCCCTCCATGCGGCGCACACATACACACACACACACACACACACACACACACACACACACACACACCATGAAGTAACTACAAAAGAGACAGCTGAGTGTTTCCCCTGACCAAAACATCTCTAAAGCCTAAAGCCAAAGCAAAACATCAGGACTGGTTCTCCCTGAGAGTTCTAGCTGCTCCTCCATTTGTAGGCTTTTCACAAGCCAGGATCAGAATGCCTGAGCACACCTACATTAACACAGCCCTCCTAATGCCTATTAACACCTACCTTCTCCCCCACGGCTAATGGGCACCGTATGGGTAGCGCATGTATCCAGGGCCCCCACATGAAGTCTTTGCTTCAAGCATGAGGGCCACAGGTCTTTCTGAAGTCAGAACCCCGGTCAGAATTAACACACCCGGGGAGTAAGTGCTGAAGACCTGGGTAGGAAAGTGGAGTGGTCAGAGCAGGACCTGAGCCTTTTCCCAACAACGTGTGCGATGTGATGAAGCAATGCTAAGAAGTAATTCTCTCTTTCCACAGATGTTTGCAAAAAAAAAAGAGGAAATTGGCTTAAAGCAAAGCAAAACAAAACAAACAAAACTAAAACCAGTTTTAGTTTCACATAAGGAAAAATCTTGACTGGGAAATGGAAATAAGAGCTGGCCCTGAGGACGCGTTAGCACGTGGTAGGAGACGTGGACGTGCGTGCTGCACCCACAGGCTGCTGCAGGGGTGTCAGGGACCTGCCGAGGCTGAGAGAACATAGAGGCTCAGAGTGGGTGGCCTGCCTGCAGCACCCTCAGGAGTTCATGCCCACATTCGCAGCTGCTCTGCTGCCAGAGTGTCAGAGGTCAAGTACCTGGGAAAAGGCTTGGCAAGGCTGAAGGGAGCCCTGGTCATCCTTGGAATGGACGTAGCCAAGACCCATCCCCCCCCCCATACTGTTTTCCTGTCTCTATACCTGACTGCTTCCAGGGTCTAGGGAATCCTCCTCAGGTGACTAAGAGCGGGCTCATTTCCACGTGTGTGCACTTGCTCTGCAGCCTAGCCGAAGGTCCCGTGCTCAGTCTCACGGATGGGCACATTTGCAACAGAGGAGGCCTGTTTGCAGTTGTACTGGACATGCCTCAGTCCAGGATCCAACGCTGGGCAGAAGCCCAAGAGCAGACAAAGTGCAAGGTCTCCAGAGACATCTACATCCTGTCTGAAAGCACCCAAGGTCTGTTCTCAAGGAAGGGGTCAGCTATGGTCCTCGGGCAAACAGCGCGAGCGGTCTAGGAATGGAATGTGGATCACAATTTACTTTTAGGGGGTAAAGGTGGTGCACCAACACCTGGGAATGCTCGAATCCCTCTCTTTGGACACACACACACACACACACACTGTGGGTGGTCTTGGTTGTATTATATAACTTCAGCAACACCACAGCGTTTCTTATCTTTTTCTCACCTAAACTCCCTCTCTCCGGCTCCCACTCTGTCTAGGAAAGCAGGTAGGCTAACTACAGATTGTCACACACCTCCCCTACCACCCTCCCATCTCTGTAGCAGATCACCTGCTGCACCCTCCCCCTCTTTCCCGCCCCCCATCTCCAGCAGATCTTGCTGATAGATCTCCTCCTCCAACTCCCTCACCCCCCCCCAACTCATCCTGTTAGCCCAGCCCCAAAGCCAGCAGGCTTTTCCCAGGGAGTTGCCAGCCAAGACTATCGGAGAAGCAAGTAAGGCAGGGAAGCCTTAGGCGAGCTTTAGCTCCTGGCTTCTCCTGCTTTTCCCCATAGCTAATCCCCAACTGCCAGGCTCAGCTATACAGCAGGCACTTCTCACTCGTCTGCCTCAACCCCCGGAGACTAGATAGTCCAGGGACCTAGGGCATAATTGATTGCTGCTGTTCTGCTGGAGGAACATAGCACCGCAAGGACTCTGAATGACATTCTGCTGTACTCATAGCTCCATGCCTGGCTCAGTCGCCATCAGAGAAGCTTCCTCCTGCAGCAAATGGGAACGAGGAGACCCTTTCTTGCTTAGCATTGAGTGTTCCAAGTGCCTTTGGAGGCAAGAAGAGGACATTTTGGATCCTCTGGGCCTGGAGTTACAGATGGTTTTGAGCCACCACGTGGGTGCTGGGAACCCAATCCAGGTCTCCCAGAAGAGCAGCTAGTTCTCTTGACCACTAAAGCCTCTCTCCAGCCCACCTGTTTGTTTTCTAATCAGAGACAGAAAGAGAATGGGTCCATAAAGGAAAGGCAGTGGGGGGGGGGGCTAGGAGGAGTAGAGGGAGGGGAAACTCACCCCCATAGAGTCTGTAATGAAAACCTTTCCTGCAGAAAGGAATGATGTGAAGGGAGTACACAAAATGGGCATCCAACTGCAGCTGGTGGGGCTCTGGGCCCGTGTCTGGGGTGGTCAGAGCCCCGCTGCCTGCGAGGGCCACACACAACCCTCCAGGGATGGCTAGGTTGTCACCAGATGTTTCGCAGTGATAACAGGCTCATCCTGGAGCCTGGCTGAGCAAGCCCAGCCCTGAGGCATCTGTGATAGCATGTAAGATGCTCTCTGTAGCTTCAACACTCCACTGATAACCACAGGACAGACAAAGACATTACCAGGGGCTGAGGGCTGTGTGGCTGCAATGAGAACCACCTCCCAGTATGATGTTCATCTCGACAGCCAGGCAGCCGTGGAAGACACTGCAACAATCACATTGGACCAGGACCCCACAGGACCAGGACCTCACAAATTCTGGATGTCTGTGTCCTCCAGATTCCCAAGGACATTGTACCAAGAGGTAAGGTATTTGGAGGTGGTCAGGTGATGGGGAAGTTCTTCTACACATATGTTTCTCTTATTGGTTAACGAATAAAGCACTGTTTGGCTAGTGGCCAGGCAGAAAGGATAGGCAGGGCTACCAGACGAAGAGAATTCTGGGAAGTGTAGGCAGAGAGGAGTCGTCATATGAGCCTGAGAAGAGAGGACTTTTGGTAAGTCCTCTGGTAAGATAAGACCATGTAGAAATATATATATATTAGTAGTTATGGGGTAATAATTAAGACAGAGCTAGCCAATAAGAAGCCCAAGCCACTGGCCAACAGTTTCATAATGTCTCTGTGTATTCATTTGGGGCTCAAGGGTCATGGAACCTGCCGGGCCAAGAACCTTCTGTAACAGTCAGGTCATGAGAAAGGGTCCTTAGAGTTGGGTCTGTGCCATAAGAGAGATGGAGCCTTCCCTCACATCAGCAGCAGCAGCAGCAGAGAGGCAGTACATTGAAACCCTCACCAAAACTCCATGTTAGTGTCCCATCTCCATCCTGACCACCACACCTTGCCTTCAATTGCCTTCACCAGACAACCTTGCTTGAGTCCTGGCCTTTGACCTTGTCCCTTGCAATCTGTGAAAACAAATCTACCTTGTGGACCTCATCAGTGCACACTCATTGAGCACTCACGGCCTTTGACTTCTGTAGAGCTGTTTACCCAGTCTCCTTTGACATGCCCACACAGCTTTCCTAGACTCCCTTCATTAATGTTTCCTCCTTAGCTCTGGAGTCTTTTGCTCTCTCTGTCTCCCTACCTATGAAATAGACAGTATCCAAAGGCTATACATTAGAAGACTGTGGTTCTTCACCAACTGTGTGAGACACCACCTTCTCTCTCTCTCTCTCTCTCTCTCTCTCTCTCTCTCTCTCTCTCTTCCTCTCTCTGTGTGTGTGTCTGTCTGTCTCTTTCCCTATGTGTCTCTCTATATGTCTGTCTCTGTGTATCTGTCTCTCTCTGTGTGTCTGTGTGCCTGTCTCTCTCTCTCTCTGTATGTCTGCCTCTGTGTATTTCTCTCTCTCTCTCTCTCTGTGTGTGTGTATGTGTGTGTGTGAGTGAGTGTCTGTGTATAGACACAGCTCCACCATATATCTATAATGAAAGAAGTAGTACTTCTTAGACTTGGAAACCATGCCAGGGTGACTGACTGCCCTTCTGGTCCTTGGAGTTGTCTTTTCCATGCCTTAGTGTCTCCCTCTATTCTTTGTGACTCTACTAGGTCCGCCATGCTCAGTCCTGGGTGTGGCTGTGACCACTGCTCTGTGGCCATGGTGCCTTTGCCCTAGCGTAGGGTCCTTAGCCTATTACCAGACATATTGGTCTCACCACGTTCCTATCACTGTCACCCTGCTCCTGGAGGCTGGGAGCGCTCTGCCGGGCAGTCCTGTGTCAGGAAGGCGAAGGAAGGACATGAAAGGCCTCCTGGGAGAGGGGTAGAGCCTTTGACGTCTATAAACTTAGTAAACACTGACTTCCTTGAAGGCAGCTGAACATCTAGGCAGTGTTTCATGATGGGATCTGTCTGGACAGAGTCTTGGGAGGCAGAGCAGCACCCAAAGGGTGAACCATAGCTAAAGGGTAGGTGTTTAACAAGCCTGTCACTCCTAGCTGTGCACATGAACATGGGAACCCCCTCTCATGTTTGGTTAAACATTTTTCATTCCTTTGATTATTTTTTTTTAATAAACACATACTTGAGATACACAGAATGGCATTACAGCTGAAACACAAAACAGTCTTTGATAGTGTGTCAAACACACTGCTCATTCCTAACCTTGACCAGTCGGTGAGCTCAAAGAGTTTGCCACAAACCTTTAGCTGCTCTCCCACCCAGCCTGTGACAGGACAACATAAACACAGCGCCAGACATCACAGCGCACGAGATGCCTGAACACGAAGTGGTCGGTGTTGGAGATGCTGGGTGTGTGTCTGAGCGGAGAGCAGAGACGGATCTCACCAGGAGCTCGCTACCTGTGTAAGATGTGTGGTGCTGAAAGCGTTCACTGGGGTTCACCGGGTGGCTCACGTGCGGCTGAGAAGAGGGATTGTCACATCGGTGAAGGGAGTGTGTCCCAGAGGCCTGAAGTCATAGGAGGAAGCACAGGTCAACTCTACTCACTCCAAGCAGGTCACTGCCAAGTTCAGTGCCGGATCGCAGCACTGAATGAACCCTTTGATCTTGAAGAAGAGCCTGACTAGTGTGTTTTATGCCAGTAGCTGTTTGGACATGTCACCAGATGACTCTCAGCTTGGCAATTTGCAGCCTTTTTGTCTACAACGTTTGTCTGGACATACTTTCAAGAGTAGATTGTCTTTTTCAAATGGAGTTGTGCTCTAATATGAAAACAGAGATTATTTTCCAATCACATCAAGCGACTCTGTCACTTTTGTAGTGCATAACTATTGTGACTCAGAGAACACTGAGGCCACCCTGATGGACATTTAACAGTTGGATCTCAGGTACAGGCTGGGATGACTGCATTATGTGGTGCATAATCTGAACTTCTTCCGCGTAACCAGAAACTTCTGATTCACTTGCTATAAGAAGGATTGTGGCAAACAGCAACTATCTTTCAAAAGTGTGTTTTCCAACCCAGGGACACTTTTAAACTGGGGAATTCTGAAAACAACAGTGTATGCTGGACAGACTATGGACCCAGTACAATTTAAGGAACGTCATAAAACAAAAAATGTTGGTCTACCACTCCTTTACAAATTGCTGTTTTAAACCAGCTTATCTTTTTTTTTTTTCTTTTGGTCTTAAGATGAAGTACAATCCAATTACTCTGTACCTCTCTTTACCCTGATATAATTAATTGAAGCTTTACATTTCACTCTAGATGCTGTTTTAACCAGTACCCGCACACCTTGACCCCATTTCATTGGATAGTTCGGTTGAAAGATGTCTGAATATACATGTGTGTTTTCTTCCTTGATTCCTTTGTATTCTGAATTTCACTATTGAAGGATCAAATGTTTGAGGATTTTTAGACTGTCTTAGTAACTTTAGTACAATTCTTTAGTGGTCAGAATTATATTTTTGAGTATTCCAGCTTTCAAATTACTGAGACCCGTTTAATGACGAGAAATAGTCTTGCGAAATTTCATATTCACCTGGAAAAAAAAAATGTGTTCTCTGTCTTAGGATCTGATGTTCTTAAAATAGGAAACAAGTTATTCCACACTGTTGCTTCAGCCGTGTACATCTTCACGAGTGTTTAAATTGTTTTAAAGTAGTACTTATTTCCCGATGTTTCAAGGACTCAGGGTCACTTTCCAAACATTCTATAGAACAGTCACCAGTTTCTCAAGCATTATATTGTCAGCAAGACACATGAAAACCAAAGATCTCATTCTGCTATATAAAGCATCAATAACATAGGTGTATCCAATATAGGACATAATTATTTATATTGCCCTCGTGACATGACACTTAACATGCATTCAGTAATACACGGCCTACTTAACTCGTTATATGTGCAGATGCATGTGATCTTTGTCTTTCCTCCATGCCATGTGGTAGAAGCATGGGCACTAGTATGCTAGTGGGGATGAGGCTCTTAGAAGAGTTGATGTTCTCCAGTGACAGAGACAGACCCCCACACCCCCACTCCTGTACCTGTCTCCTCTTCTGCTGATGCTTTCTGCCATGGGCTAGAATTCACATTATAAAGGCTTAACGAAAATCAGCAAATATTGAGCTAGAGAAAACAAAACAAACAAACAAACCAACAGGAATCTCCAAAATAAATCCTTCCTTCCTTATGTTGTTTTTGTCGGGAGTTTTGTCCAAGCAGCAAGTAAGTAACTAATACACAGCAACACTCAGATCAAGCACAGCTTCAAGTACAAAACCACCCACCAAAATGGACAGCGTGAACTCTCCACACGTAGTGGGAGGCTAGGCTCGGAGGCTAGGCTCAGTGTCGTGGCATCCTGCGACAAAAGCTACAGGTTTTATGTAGCACAAGATTACCCTCCTATTCAACCATGGAAGACTAGAATCAGCAACACAGGGAAAATGCCCCAGCTTCTATTTACAAATGAGCCCTACCAGAGAGACTATGGAAACAAAGTTGCCTTCCAAAGCAAGACTCTCCAGTGTGAACTGTAAACAGAATGAGAGACCCAAGCCCTTCTCATTTAGAAGAGCTATGTGCTACACTGTGGCTTGCAAAGGTCAGTATTTTTTTTTAAGATGGAAATTTGTAAAATATTGCTTCTTAGATGCAATCTGGTGTCTGTACAAATGCCAGCAAGCTTGTCTCAGTGAGCGAGTGACAAACTGATCTGAAAAGTTCCATGGAAACACAGACACTTGAAATAGTCCATAAGATTTTTAGAAAACAAACTAAGGTGGGAAAATTTTGGTTTCCATTCTGAAACCTTATTTAAGCTGCCTTAAAAGATAAAACGCCCGTTTGAGGTAGCACAAAGTAGAATAACAAAATCTTGAATCCTTTAAGAAAGAACAAGGTGGGGGGCAAACTGAAGTGGAATTCCAAGTCCACAGAGAGTCCCTGATGGACCTTTGCTAAACAGAAATCAACATATCCAGAAGCAAATGGAACATGCTCAGTCTGTTATCGAACAAATGGGAATTGTTGGAGGCAATGACATGCATTTTTGGAGAGGTTAGGAAAAAGAAAAGCAGCCAGCTATGCAGTATGAAGCCACATGTTGTGGGGGGGGGGGGCTGTGAACCGTGCATGTCTCAGACGATTCTTGGTACATAGCATGAATAGTATCCTAAGACCTAGATAGACTCCTAGGAGCACACCCAAACTCCTACACGTGTGCGTCATGAGACAAATACAACAGCCCATCAAAAGTTTCAGACTGAAATCTACCTGTGTTCAGCAACAGGGTAGGGTTTAAAACTTGCCTCCTTTGTGTGATGGAGATGGGAAAACAAGTCAGTGGCATGCATTTGTTTGCACAACTCTCGGTGTGCAGAGATATGAGAAAGCCACAAATAATTCGGAATGATACCATATCACGACACAAGTAAAATGGACTCTGTCTTTTGAGGAACGTGTGGTGTCATAGGGTGCTGTCCTCCAGGCAACTTGTGGGTGCTGCTCTCTTCATCTCTTGGCAGTTGGGATTACCTAAAGGAGACCCATAAGACTGTGCCCGTTAAGTTCCATGATGAGGGTATAACATGATGTCTTGCCTGCCCCTTCCGCAAGCATGGATAGGCAAGTGGCTCATGATTGCTGGGGGCTGGGTAGTTGTGCAGCGGTATGACCACTTCTAAGCTGACCATATTTCTGTAGGAATCTCTTCACCGATGCACCTGCAAGTTCAATCAAGTCCCTGGTTTCTAAGTCTAGACCAGAGTGAAGGTGTTCCTATCACTTGTAATTTGTGTGCTGTCTGGGGTGACTATATAGTTTGTCTCCCCAGGGAAAGTTCACATATTATGTACAGCAAGCTACAAAAACAAACAAACAAACAAACAAACAAATTAAAGGTTGTTGTCCCAGTGGGAGACAAAGATACATGGCTGATTTTATGGCTGATTTTCAAAATACAAATGATGCCTTTCTCAAGCTGGTGTGGTGATGTGGGCACACCGGTGTATCAGTAGTCCTTGAACCGTACACACAAGTCTGCTATGCGCTTCTATCATCATATTTTATGATGCAGTATAGAAAACACAAATGTGGAAATACTCATAATCATAAAAAGGATGAAGGAGCTGAGGAGTTCAGCATAAGGGCAGGTACACATTGCGGTTTATCCGCCATGGAGTGCTGGCATGCTGCGGTTTATCCGCCATGGAGGGCTGATGGGGTAATGAGATCTAATGAGCTCCAATGGGGTGGGTCTACAACACTCTGGATTAAGTGAAGCCCAAGCACAAAGGTTGTGAAAGAAGGGACTCAGGAGGCCCGAAGGAAGAGCAGGTTTTCCCTGATGAGGGGACACTGTAGGGAGTGGACTAAAATTGGGTGGTGGTTTGGGTTATACAACTCCGTTCTTTTATTTTTAAAAGTCACTGAGTTGGTTCTACCACTGTTTTTGCTAAACCAGCATAATTCTTAACTACATTCCAAATATTTATCTTCACACCCACAGATAAATGTAGCTCTCGCCGCTCATAAAAGAAACTTCTCTTTACGACAGTCGGAGACCATTTTACAGAAAACCGCAACCCGATCAGACGGCAGAGAACAAGAGATCATGTTGGAATCCAGGTCCAGGTGAGGCATCTGCAACCCAGCTCCTGAACTGAAGACTTGGGGAAACATCACGGAACAGGGGCGGAAAGAGACAGAAGTTTGCTGTGACAGAGAAGTTACATTTGCGAAGTCTCATCAGTACGGCTGCCTAAACAAGACCTGGACCATAACAATACCCAGAGATACATTAACATAAAAAGGGCAAATCTCACAAGGTACAACCCTAAAGAAATAACTAAGGGGTACAAAGAATGGCAGAAATAATCTTCCCCAATTGGTTGTTCAATACCAAGTGGTCAGCGCCCAAATCATGTTCATACAAGTGACATTATGTACACTGAACATCTTATATTTATATATTTAGGAATAGATAGCTATAGTTACATAACAATGTGTGTGTGTGTGTGTGTGTGTGTGTGTGCGTGCAAGTAAACAGAGATCATGAATTTGAGAGAGGACAAGGGGGTGAATGGGAAGGGGTGGAGGGAGGAAATGATATAATTTATATTTTAACTTCAAATAAATTTAAAATATTACTAACTTGGACTAGAGAGATGGGTCAGTAGTCAAGAGCACTTGTTGCAATCACTGAGGTTTTGTTCCTAGCACCACTCAGCTGGCCAGCGGTGGTAGGGTTCAGTGGCTCGTCCCCTTGACCCCTCATGCTTCCCCATGGCAGCTGGTATATATTATGTCTGGTCACTAAAAGACCAGGGGAGGTGTCACTCGAGTTTGTGACCTGAGGAAGTGCATTCCCACTTAAGTGTGTGACTCGTTTTTGCCTTTGTGTCTAGCTCTGAAGCTAGGAGCAACCAGACACTCAACACGGCAGGTTATACAGCCAGCCTCTCTGCCGTTTTCACTGTGGCATTACTGCTCTGAACACTTGAGTCGGTAGCCAGCAGGCACCGGCTCTGTGGCTGGACCACACTGATGGAGGCCACACGGACAGGATTGCTGGCAAGGTCCCCAACAGTTCTGTCCATGAGGCTGGTTAACTGCAACTGTGAGACTACCACTTACAGTGTTCACACTGATACCTGCAATGGCAGAGAGAGAGAGAGAGAGAGAGAGAGAGAGAGAGAGAGAGAGAGAGAGAACAAGGCTGACTGTGGAGTAGAGGAGATGTAGTTGGAATCTGAAGGAAAACGGGGGGAACTACAGTGCTACCAGCTTCTCCTGGGCAAGGAGAAAGTTCATGTGAGGTTTTTGTCTGCCGAGGAGCACAGGTAAACATGAAGATGTGTGAGAGGTGAGTCAGACCAGCCTGGGGAACCGTCTGTGTCTCCTTCAGTGACAGGGGGCTGATAGACAGGAGGAGACAGCAGTGACGTGGGAGGTGGTGTGTGATCGTAGGATGATGTTTGGTACACGTGTTCCTCCCGGAAAAGACTTCCTGCTGGTGACAACTGCCGGCTCCTTCTATTGGCTCCCTCTACACTGATGACAACCGTGCCGCAGTAGCCCAGCCGTGGTGAGGAAAGGCGTGATGGTATTTAAGTTTGCGCCACCAGAAACACTTTAAGAGATTTAAGAGATGCTTATCTCAGTTAAACCAAGGGAACGATTGGTCCCAAGAAAGCAAACAGCCTCTGGCAACAGCTTTCTTTCCTCTCCCTATGTAGGATCTTCCAGAGCTGCTATGGGGCCTCCACACCCCAGTGTGGCCCTGAGTCTGGTGTTCTTTGTTTTATTGACATTTTAAGTGTTTAGCAATGTCAGGAGAAAACTATGATGACAAGTTCCTGGCTGCTTTCATTGAGGACAGTGAGGCTGTACACAGGTGTGCCAGGTGCCACACCATCGCCCAGTAAGTCCAGTAAGGAGCCATTGGCCTCCAGGTCAGGGAGGTGTGGAAACCGTCTACCCAGTCTGCAGCATGCTGGGCTCTTACAAGAGTCTGGCAACGATTTCTGAGATTGGTATAAAGGCTGATTCCCAGCTCCATGCTGTGCCAACGCAGTTGAGAAGGCTCAGCTCAGAGTTCGGAGGGCCCCCCTTTTTTTATATTGTAGCTGAAAATGAGCTCTTAAGACCACTTACAACCATGGTGGTTTATGCAGCTGAGTAAACACCGCATTTAAAAAGAAAAATTTAAAACTATAAAGTATGACATGTTTAATGGGCACGGGGGTGATGTGATAGGATCACTAAAGCTTCGTAAAACCTTAAATAAAATTAACACACATCACTTTTAATACGCCCATGTCAAGGCATCTTAAAATCGCAAGGAATAAACACATACGGCCTCAGCCCCTTTTAAAGCCATACGAACATGTGGATCCTTATCTCCGTTTATCAGATGCTTTTTATAGCCTGGGCGGATGACAGAGATCCCATTTCAATGCTGCTAACAGTCTGCTTTGATGTCCTAATCCTGGGAGGTCAGAGGAAGACCCTCCACAAGCCTTCTGGCTCTGGTGCTAACTGGCGCTTGGCTCTGCTGAGAGTTCCCTGCACACTCTTTCACCACCCCCCCCACACACACACACACACTCAACCTGTTCCTGCCTTTGAATCCCGAGACTCTGACATAAGTCTGGCCTGTTTCATTCCTGTTGTGCCCAGGAATATCCCTCCAGACTGGGGGCTCTTTTTGTGTGGTTCACTGCAAAACTGCTTCCTTGGCTCAAGTATACTTGGCTTCTACCACCTTCTACGGTCCCATGAAGCCCACTCCCAACTTTCACTTTATTCCCCTTTTTTGCACTCACCATCAGCAAGGGAGGCTATGAAGATGCTGATGTGGGTTTGGTGCATTTTGCTTGGGAGGGACCTTTTCTGTTCATACTATCATCTCTCTGTTCACAGCTTTGACAGAAGGTCTTGTCATACAGCTCCGGTGGTGTTGGAACACACCAACCTAGTGGTTCCACACCATCTTCCTGACTCAACAATCCCATTGCTAGTTTTACAGGCATGTGTCACAACCCCCAGACTCGGCTCTTCATACATGCCATCTGTCTTAAATGTTCAATTTTATTGATAATTTTTATTGATTATTTTATGTGTATGAGTATTTTGCCTGCATGTATGCACACCACATGTATTTCTGGTGCCCAGAGATCACAAGATGCTGTCAGATCCCTTGAAAATGGGATCATGCGCCACAGGTTGGAGTTCAAAGTACAGATATCAGTTGTCTTACAGTGCCCAAGACTAGACGTCCAAGACTTGGGGCCAGCAGGCAAGATCTGCCTCCACCTTGGCTTGCCCGTGGCAGCTCCTTCCTCATGCAATTTTCCCTCGGTGCACACCTGCCCTGTGTTTCCTGTTAGATCTCCTCCTCTAAGTCAAATACCTACAAACCCGGATGGAAGCAACTCTGGACAGCCTCACTTCAACTGACTCATCTCCAAAGACCTTCATGCTGCAGCTGCTGTTGTGAAATCAGGAACTCAAGGCATATATCGGGGAGACAGTCCAGGCCAGGAGACCCACTGGCAGCCACGGACAGAAACTGGGTTATTAGTAAGTAGCCTGAGGCCAGCTCCTCTGAGGGTTGTAGGGTAGAGTATGAGCAGGGTAGGTGCCCAGGAACAATAGAGGACCAGCCCGCCCTCTCCTTTGCATTCAGGAGGGAATTCTGTGCACACTCTGTACCAGCCTGTTTTCAGCTGGGTTTATGGGAACAATTTACTCATTATGGGCTCCAATCCATGCCGTTACCTCTCGTGGGCATTTGTGCCACAGCTTGCCCGCCATATTCATTGTACTCTTTACGATGCTTTCGGTGAACAGAATTTATTAATTTCATTATAGCTGAGTGGTTTTTATGTCCTGTTTCTTAAACCATTCCCTCCCCCGAGGCCACAAATATAAATCTGAGGTATCTCCTAAGAGCATCTTTTGTTTCTCTACTTGTTGTGCATAGTGGTAGGATGGACTGCTTTACTGTTCCCCGGGGTCAGCCATTTGTCTCAGCAACTATGAAACCATCCCTCCTCCATGTATCTACAAAAAGTATGTTCCCCAAAGTCTCTGAGTATGTTTCTGGAACTTTATTGTAGCCCAGGGAGTTAGCCTTCTTGCTGATGTCACGGCTTCCTCTGCAGAAGTTTTGTGGACCTTTCTGTGTATTCATTTACTCCAAGGCGTTGCTCATACCCATCTCATCGCAGTCTTCTTGTCTGCTGGTGTCTACGGTATTCTAGCTTCCTTCATGGGCCTTTTATCTGTCTGGGTTCTTCCAAACTCACTTAACTGGTTATAGTGAAGTCTCTGTTTTGTTTTGCTATGGTCACTGAAAAGACTTCATATTTATTTATACCGCATACAAAATATTAAATTAAAACGCCTCTGCTGCCTTGAAGCAGACGAAAGCAAGGCCGCGTGTCAGTCCTCTGAACTTCTTTCCTTCCTGTCACAGAGCCTTCCACCGACTTAGCTGCTGGCACCCCCCCCCAAATGATGGAAACCCTTAAAGAGAGGACACCCACCATGTTATCCGTGTAAACAAATTACCCAAACAATCAACTTCTAAAAAGAAAAGGCTTATTTTGCCTCAAGCTCGGTCCATGGTTACTTGACACCGTTGCTTCAGTCCTGTGGAGAAGGGGGACCGCACCATGGGACAGCAAGAGACCTAGGACAGCAAGAGAATCTCTCTATACCCCTTCACAGGTATGCCTTGATTTCCTTCCCTCCTTCTGCCGCCACCCATACAGTAAGCCTCAGCACCTGTGGCTCTGGGGGACATTTCCAACCTATTGAATGTGGAAAGGCTTTTAAAGACAGCCTCAATTTCAAGAATTAAGGAAAGGACAAACTAGAAGCCTGGTCCTTACCCAGGAGTTAATCACACGCCACATTTCCATCCTTTGCTTGTTTGCTAGATGTTAAATTAAGGATGGAGGGAGAGCAATTTAGACTCTTAATATTAATTGGCAATTTATGATCAAGTAAATTAAATAAAGGGAAACGAATACAAGCCACAGAAACTGTAATGTAAGCTAGAAAGATGATTGGTGTTTCAATTATTTTTCGTGTTTTTGAATTAACGTTGAATATTAGAGCAAGCTCCAGCGTCACAAAACTCATCAGGAGCTATGACTGTGACCTGATTAGGAATCCCCATGGGAAGCTTGGCTCCATCCCTTTCCTCCCAAGGTCAGCCTCCTGCTTTCCGGGAGCTCCAGAAGAACACAGAGAAACACTATTAAAGGTAACCAAAGACAAGCTCTCAGCATGCGGGAGATGGCGAGGTCCAGTCAGCACTTAGTTCAGAGATGTCATCTCTTAACTGGACTCCAACACAGCCAAGGCCACACAGTTAGCAGGGAGTCTATCTTCTGGAGTTCTCAAACAGCAGAAGCTAAAAGCACCAAAGTACAAGCTGTGCGAGATTGCTAAAGCCTCTGCAGAGTAGACGCGCGCTCTATTGGGCAAGTGTGGGAACTCCAAAAACACAGTGCAAATGAGATTGGAGAATGTAAGCCCAAGATGCAAAGCCAGACACTGAGTGTTAGCCTGTTCGCCTTTTTATAAAGATGGCATGGTTATTTGAATGCCTTAAGCTTAAAAGGGTTCAGAGATGGTTCAACCATTAAGAGCACACACTGTTCTTCCAGAGGTTTCCAGCAAACGAGATATCTCAGACTCGTATTTTTCTATGTTCCCATGCAAGTTCCCAGCATCTTCAATCTCCCATTTACTCCTCTTAGTGATGTGTGATGTAGGGAGTCAAATTTTCAGGGTGCAAAAACTTTATTTTCACTCCCACAAGAGCACACCTTTGTCTACTAACAGTCTACTAAAGAAAGAAAACATGGAACGGGTATACTCATCCATAGATACACTCTACAAGTCAGATGTTAGGGACTTCTGAACGAGAGCTGCAGTCAAACCCCCGCTCTTGCTTTTAAATCCAATGTTTAATGTGTGAAAACATAAAATTAAATAAAATTAAGGAAAGACTGTTTTCTGACACATGAAAATGTGTAGTTAAAGGATAATTTGCTTTTATCATGATGTTTCATTATTTTGACAGTAAATATAATAAAAATACCATTTAGGAAAAATATGTCTTCTACTTAAAATAAAGGAAACAAAGGCACAGATGGAGAGAGAGGGAGAAGGAATCAGACGTTTTAAACTTGGAAACAGAAGAGTTATATCAGGGCAAATGTTGAGTGGTTTAATAGGCTTTAAAATGTTTCACTAACAAAATTTCATATTAAATTAGAGGGTTCGTGCCTAGAGACATGGTAGGAGTGGCAATTCCATGGATGGGTAATGAATTCTTGAAGATTACCCTTAATTTATATGAAGTTTTAACACCGTCAGTAACAATGCCTAAAAGAATTTATTTCAAAACTGATCTCCTCTAATTGGAACACTAAAGAGCTTCTTGTGGCTCCGTTTGTACTCAGTCATTTTAAGTGGGTCTTATTGTCAGCGGGCTTTGTCACTAAAAGAAGGGGGGGGGGGTTCCAGCTGCCCAGAGGGCAGTGTCTGTGTTGGGTTCATGTACCTACATTTGTGAGGGACGTTAAATCCTCTCATCACTATGTAAGAACTGTCCTAGACAGCTGTGTAACCTTCCTCTGGTTTCATGGGCCCAAAGTCTCAACAGTCAGAGAAAGAATGGAAGCTGCCCCAGGGGCTGAAGTTTCCTATGTCACAAGAGCCAGTTTCCTGGGTCCACAAAGTATCACTGGCTAGCATCACCCATTTTTCTCTTCCACCAGCAATCAACACTGATAGGGAGGATGTGTGCACAATACAGCCATCCTCTTAAAACCACCACAGATTCTGGTGAATTCTGAAAACACACGCTGATGTGTAAGGAAGGACCTCTGTCGGGACAGGGTAAAATTTCATTGCCTCAGAAGTAAATATTGCAGGGTTAGGAGTGTGTAGCCTAGCCTATGTGAGGCCCTGGGTTGGATCTCCAATCCCTCAACAGTAAATAGATTTTGAAATTTTCTCCTGCCTGTTCTAATCCACACTCTTGGTACCCAAGAACCATGACCAGACCGTCATCGTCACAGACAGAATTCAGCCTCTCCAGCAGCACCCTGCTTTGTCTCTGTGGTTGAGACATTTATCTGACCTGTTCTTTCATCAACACGTGTGTGCCATGTGGTGTGCACACATGGCAGGACATCCACCCACCCAACTGTAGACAGAATCTCCTAGGCTCCAGTTTGGACACATTTGTGCACTGCTTCTTAAGACGCTGTTTACGTTTCTAATGTGCACAGATCTAGAACCATAAACTGCTGAATTATACTTTAGTCCACCCCACCCCCAACCAGCCTACCTCTACAGACTCAGAACATGCCCATTCAGAACCACCTCCTCACACAGAAACTTCTTTATAATGCAATGACAAACATCTTGCGGGGTTCACCGGTGACGTGCCCAAAGTGTGCTGGCGACACAGTGCAAGGTCAATTGGTCCTCTTACCCTGGAGACCGTCGAGCTGGCCAGAGCCGCAGCTCTCTGGGCTGTCCAGAACTGTCAACGCTGAAGCTCCAGCCAGAAGAGGGGCACGTGAAAACACATTTTTACATACTCATAAGTCAGGCCCCTTTGTATTTTCAGCTTTGAAAGAGGCTGCCAAGAGACCTTCTTTGTAATTTTTACTATTTGCAGCAGCATTTACAACTGTCTGTTAAAACCCCACCAACATGTGGCTATGTGGCTGTGTCAGTGTCTGTGTTGATCAATTGGCCATTGTTTGGT
Organism: Phodopus roborovskii; assembly: GCF_943737965.1. Classification (NCBI taxonomy): domain Eukaryota; kingdom Metazoa; phylum Chordata; class Mammalia; order Rodentia; family Cricetidae; genus Phodopus; species Phodopus roborovskii. Next base: position 1,591,772 of record NW_026126611.1, read on the forward strand.
TCCCAGTGAGCTGGTGCCATTCTCCTGGTAAATACTGACGCCAACTGTGACTTCTTGTGTAGCTCTTCTCCCATGTAAAATGACCAATTGACCTTGCACTGTCACTTAAACACTCAAATTCTTTTTCTGGTGTCTGCCCTTCCATCTTATTCACATCTCGTGTGAACTATTGCTTGTTCATTGCCCAGGTATGGGATGAGATAGGCAGCAGCTTAAAATAGGGAGCAAGTGCTGACAGTTACCTAAAGAAAGGCCCAGTGCAATGCAGTGCGTTCCCATCCAGCTAGTAGCTAATGAGTGAGGGGTGTGTGGGAAAAAGATTGGAGCAGAGACACATGGGCTAGGACCAGGGGTGGTCAAGGGGCGCACAGACCTGGAATAAAAATTAGAAGCACCAAGCCTCTATCTCCTGTTTCCTAACAAAGCATTAATGTATCCAACGCCTCCCTTAAAAGAGCATCCTTTGGAGTCAGTGTAAGAAATAATACATGTGAAGACTGAGTGAAAATGTCTGGCGGGCTTTTAACTTAAATGGCCATTGCTACTCTAAGTGTGCACTTAAGCATAGAGATGGAACAAAGTTAAGATCAAGGCCCTTCCCACTCAAAGATGTCATCATTCCACAGCTGGGGCTGATTGAGATGCCCAAGCTAGGCAGTAAGCGGAGCCTAGGCATGTGGGCTCACATGCTCCTGAGGCAACTGACTCAGGAGAAGGGGATGGTTTGGGGAGGACCAAGCTGCAAAACCGTTTTATTTACCATATTCATAAATTCTGAGATACTTATGTGACATGTTTGTTCTTTCACCTAATATTTTATACATGCCAAGAGGACAACAAATTGAATTATGTTTTTTTTTCATTACAAAATAAAAGGAAAGGTTTAAAATATGCTCCATCTAGAAACGTCCATCTTTTCGGCATTAAGCTAATCCCCCTGTGATGCGCTCAAAGTCTTTGCTCTCTTGATTTCTTGCCGTTAATTTACGGACGGTTTCAGGGCATGCATTGTGCTTCCTCTGCACGCACTAACAACTAAACCAGCAGAGTGGAGCATCAGCTGTAATTTTCTTTACACAGCAATAACAAAGCCTGGAATGAAACAAGGAAAATGAATTGTGGGCATTAAGGTCTGAGCAGGCCACAGAAGTAAATGATGGATGATAACAGTTATTGCTTAGGGTTAGATGAGAGAGCCAGGTTTAACTGTAGCATTTAAACATACAAACCTGCACGCGCACGCACGCACACACGCACAAGCACACACGCATACGCACGCACACAAGCACACACGCACACACGTGTGCACACATGCATAAACACACACACACAAACACACAAGTGCACACACATACATGTGCACACACACACAAACACACATGCACAAATACACACGCACAAACACACACAGAGAGAGAGAGAGAGAGACCTTACTAGTTAGAGATGACTTTGAGTAACTGAATCATGAAAAGTCACTCTGAGTCACTGAGAAAGATCCCAAGTTTCACTAAGCAAAGTGGCCCCATGAAGGCTCAGCTTTGATGCTGTTTGTCTCTTCCTTCCTCCAGAGACCTCAGGTCAACTTTATTATTTTTTTTTAAAGATGATGATAATAAAACAAATGGCTTAGAGAGCTGCATGAGTTCTACTTAATCACATTGACTGGTGGCGTTACCATGCCTATGGTGCAAGACGCTAGCCCGAATGACAGGGCTTTTGAAAGGATGGCACTATTTCATTTGTTTAAAGCACTCACAGTGTAGTTGAGAGAGGTCACACAGAACTAGGGGAGCGAGCAGCATTTGACCTTCCAAGGCTAGTCTAGTTTGATGCATAAAGGAGTAGCCATTGCATTGCCAGAATTTCATACAGCATCTAAAACTGAACAGAGACAGGGGACAAGAGTAAGGAGAGGGAATCTGTGCACTTGGATTCAGTGAATAGGAACACTCTCACAATCTACTGCATCCTGACATTATAAGAAGGGCAGAACAGAGAGACAATTATTCATTTGCAATGAGAATAAACCTAAACGCTGTGTAAAGCGTTGATGTGCAAGCTTCAGCAAGTACAGCTTGTTTGTGAAATTTGTCAGTATTAGATGCATAGATATCCCTGCCCCTTCTCTGACTTACACGCAGCTAGCCTGAATAAAGAGCTCTTGGATCCTTGGTTTATTCCAAATGATGAATCACGCCATCTAATTTTTCTCATATGTTTTCCATTTTACAAAAATGACAAGAATTTTGGTAGGGAGAAACGAATCGTGCAAAATTAGAGCCACAAAAGTCTCTACAGTGGGACTTTATTTGGGATAAGAAATAGTTTTCTTACCTTTTCCTGCTAAATGTAAGTCGGTGGTGTGGGTCCCCTTTTGTTTTAACTGCTCCAATTGTTAATAAGTCCCCTGAGTTCATAGAAGGGAAGCCTCAAATGCTGGAGATAAACAGTCCCACAAAATCCTAAGGCCATCCATGACACTTCCATCCTAACTTCCACAGTCAGGGCAAGGAGAACTTCATTTTATGTCATAACTAGCTAGGCAAAATGGTTATGCTTTATCTGCTTCTGTCAATATTCTGCTAAAGGAAAGAAAATGCTGCATGTATTAGAATCCCCTGCATGCCTTCCTGACATTTTATGCCCGAGTTTATAAGGAAATACATTTCTTTGCAGGCACAATACAAGGTAAATGTGATCCTGAACTCCCGTTTCCTTAAATGTAGCAGGAGCTATGGTGAGCCTTGTTAATATGTATCAACCACTTCTAGATGAATAACTACAGAGTACCATGGCTACTGACTGCTCTCCAGAGGGTAAAGGGCAGAAGGTCCCTGGCTGGCTTTCCTTCCAAGCACTGAAAATACCTCAAGCAAAGGAAACAAGCTAGCTCAGATCTATGCAACTTAACAAAACATCAGGACAAACTGGAAAGGTCTATTCAAGAGAATTTTCTAGAATTTGGTGAGACAGGTGTATAGACACATTTTCAGAGTGTGTCAGCCAATGTTTGCAATTCCTTGGTAGCTGGCAGTATTAAGTACATATAAAATTAGCCTGTACATTTTGTCATTTACCTTAGTCATTTGATTTCATTTATTCATATCACTTTTTCTATGAATGTTTTATTTATGCCATTAGTCAATTTAATGCTCTTTATACTTTATTGGATATGTTATGTATTGTTGAAAATCATTTCCAGTTACTATTTGCAACTTAATTTGCCTTATGATGTTTAACATATAACTTCCTATTTATGAAATAGAGTTAATATTTGTCTTATTATTTCTTGAGTTAAATCTTAGAAAAAAAATGTTCTTTGATTTTAAGGCTATTACTCTCCAACATGTGTGTCCAGGTCTTAAAAATTATTCCTTTTTGTATTGGTCTGGAATTAATTCTGGAAAACGGCATTAAATAAATATTTAATTCTATTTTTGCACAGATAGCCAACTTTGTCTTAGCATAATTTCTTAAATAATCCTCTTCTGGCTTTCCCAAGTGAAATATAATCATTCTTTTATATAAAGCATATGAAAAGCAGCTCTATCTGGAAAACTACTCATTTTTCTGTTTATTTGTGTTCCAAAATGGAGCAACCCTCAAAGTCATTATTGCAGCCATTATGCCAGCTTGGAATTTAGAGAGCGCTCAAATTAAAGTTTGATGCACCATGGGAGTATGATGAGAAAGCATAAGGGGGGGGGGTTGGGCAAGGGAGTAGCAGAGAAGAAAAGGAGGTGAAGGACCAAAGAGGGTGTGAGAGGGGTGAACACAGAGTACATGAAGCACCTAGAGGAATTGTCTGTGTCACAAATTCACGTCAGTAAGAATACTGTAGAAGAAGAAACAAGAGACCCGCTTCACCCCTTAGACTTGAAGCTCTATGAGGGCAGGAGCATACATCAGGCTGAGCACAGTAGATGCCTGCTTTCAAAAGGGACTCTTAGCAGTGTTAGCAAGTTACCAGAGAGAGCTCATAAAGGGGGGAGGGAGCCTCTTGGTCAAGGGACAATGCAAGGCTGCGTGATGGAGGCAGCACTTGAATCTGCATTTAACTGTGGATACAACAACAGGGAAGGATTCCCAGGAGAGATTTGTGGTTAGGAATTATAATTCTCCATATACGTATGGTCATCTCTGCCAAGTGCATGAGTTACAGCCAGCAGTCATTCCAGCAAGAACACGGATGGGAAGCCTACTGGAGCTGGGCAATCAGAGTGGGCTTGTGTGATCCTCATGATGAGTCACAAGCTTGTGATAGCATCACCACAATGGGTAGAGTCCGTGGAGGATTCATACCATTGTGAAAGACCCCCTCACTGGTCCCATGACGGGTCAGCCATCATACAAGTGGGTACTGGCGCCCGAGAGTGAAGTCATCTCTGTACCTCAACTCAACACCGATGCACAGCAGCATTTGGAGCGTGGCACAAAGGTGTGGAGTGGAAGCAGGTGTGTATCATGGGTACTCCTAGAATCTAGCAGGACTTCGGCATTCAAAAGTGACTTTTGTTTTGGGGTTTGTTCTGCCTTTTTAAAGCACACTTTCCACCCCGCAGGAGTAAGGGTAGGTTGGGGAATGGGAAGACTGGCGAGGGGTAGGGTGTAGGGTCTTAGCAGGAATGCTTACACTTAAGTCAGGGATAGGCAGAGTCTGGAAGGAGCACAGCACAACTCACTGTGATTCCTCAGCCCGGTGAAATGGGTGCTACATCTCCTGCATATCCTGTGTCACAGGCACCAAGGGTGGCTACTCGTGAGGAAAGAGGTAAAGTGTCAGTGACAGCAGATGATGCCTCGGGGCGGTGGTGGGGTCTACTTCATCGAGGATCGAGTAGACAGCACATGAAAGGTAGCTGTACATGGTGAGTCCCCACAGACGCACATCTCCTCCCAAGCAGCGAAGACTAGAAAACAATGGGCTAGTTCTGTCAGAACTTCTCTAACAAAGCTGCTGGACTCCTCCAGAATGTTCCAAAGGACAGACACCTCCCCACCCCCACCCCATCATCCACACGGATGGAGGTCCACCATAGAGGATAGCCGTGAAAGGCCATCAGCTGAGCTGTCCTGGGGTCACACCTGGGCCAGGCTGTTTCCACAGGAACTTGTTCAGAACCTCTGTCAACCTTTGGGTCAGCAACCTTTGGGTTGCAGGGTCTGCAACCCTGTTGGGGAGTATTGCATGTCATCCATCAATCAAAACCCACCTAAAAAGGAGGCTTGCCCTTCTAGACTACCCTGCAGTAGACCAGGTCATGCTACACCCCCCAAGGAGTGAAAGTTCACTGCAGGATGAGGAGCAGTGTTAGGGAGGAGGCACCTTTAAGAGTTTCATGGAAGGTTCTGGAACTGTGCATATTAAATCCGTGGTTTTGAAGGAGGCTTCTGAAATTGAATGTTTATGGTTTCAGCTGGGCAGCAGAGCTGAACATCATAAGAAGCAAAAATAATCCCAGTTACTCTGACCACAGTTACTCTGACCACAGTACCTTCTCTTGTATAGGGAGCTGGCAGTCTCACTGGGCAGCTAAACAGAGGCAACCTCTGTCTGGGCCAGCAAAGCCTGGACGAGGTCTTACACAGATGGGAGTTGGTAGTACAATGCTGCACTTTGTTAATGTGTTTTTGTGCCGGCCTGCAGAGTACAGATACATTGTTACCATTCTGGTTGACGGGTGGTGTCGATCATCTCCTGTACGCTTTATGGTACCCTATGAGGAAAATCTCCTTACTTGTAACCTTGTGTCTCTTCTCCCCTCCAACTCTTACCCCTGACTACTGGGGTTGTGTGTCATCATTTTCACTAATAAACTCAACGGGAACTTTCTTTTACTGTCAGAGAGTGAGCGCTGTGGCTTTGTTTGACCAAGGACACTGTCCCCAGAGCACTGGCCACAGAAACTCCCACCAGGAATTTCTTCCACTCTTGGAGAATACATCCTCACTTGTCCAAGAGCCACATCCCTGCTGGGAGACTAGGCCACAACCAAGTGGTCAAGACTTGAATTGCGAGTCCAAGTGTGGCGAGTGGGCACTATGTGTACACAGCACCGTTATTTCTGAATGTGTGGCTCTCAGCGGTTCACACTGCTCTGCCCGTGCTGTGCACACGTAGACTCTGGCATCAATAGAGCCACTGACTCTCCTTCTTCCCCTCCTGCCCAATAAACGAATCATCTCAGATCTTTCTAGAAGCACAAGAGTGTGGCCCTGAATGGGTCTTCAGGGTTTTCTATTGGTTTTGTCCCACTGTAATACCCGGTTAGCTTCCTAATTGCACCTCAGCATGAGAGTTGTCACCAAATCTCTTACCAGAACACAGCGCCTCAAAATCTCTCAGAGAAAGAAAAAGAAACTTCCTCATTTCCATTAAGTCCTATAAGTGTACCCTTCTTCAGAATACTGGGAAGTGACAGCCACCTATAGGGAGGATGTGGGTAGGTGGAGCCTGCAACTCTTGGAAGGTAACTTCCTTATCCCACAGGAAGAGGAAATAATTAGATAATACCAGCAACTATCAAAATTTCATGCAATGAGTTGCACTTGTGCAAGTATCTCCCCAAGGCTCACCGTGCTGGGAGACACCAGAGTAGTGTGTTGGTCAGATGTGTCCGTGAAGATTTCCAAAAGGGGGATGAGTTGCCTTCAGGACAGCAGGTAGAGGACCACATCTCAACACAATGTCAGACAACTCATCCATTGGCAATCCACGGAGCTGGAAGGTAAAGGAAGAACACCCTATATTTTCGGGAGGGAGACACAGAATTTTATACCCAGCTAAATAGTCAATCAACCATCAGGATATAAAACAAAGTGGCATTAATGTGTAAAGACCAAGTCAGGCAACCTTAATGTGTTTAGTTTAGTGGATAGTTCTACAGGAAACGCACACCTCAGGATGAGATGTCAGCTTTGTCAATCCAGTCCAGAATGGAGCAGGAGGAAACATCTGCAAAGGGCTACAAATTATTCAGTGTGATGAGGTGCTTCTAGCTCTAACGGAGGCCTGGAACCATGAAAGCATCAGGGAACATATGGGAAGCACAATCTGCTTGAGACTGGTTCTCTGCCTCCCTCCTCCCCCACGAGCAACTCTGCGGGGCGCATGATCATCTCCAGAAAGTGCTAATACAGCAGTGCACTCTGCTTTGTCCCGATGCCCATCTTCCGGTACCCTGCACATTGGCTGGCATGTGAGGGAGCATCACGGAGTCTATGATATAAATGCGACATGTTTAAACGTAACTTTCCCAAGAGTATTAACTAGCTTCTGAGGGTCCTAATTAGTTCACAAATAGAATTCTACTTCTGGCTCTCCACTGTGAAACAGGAGAGAATGAGAGCGTGAATTTAAAAAAAAAAAGCACTGGAGTTGTGTCTGTAACACACACACACACACACACACACACACTCGTGCATACACACATGCATGCATAAATTTAAAATCCGTTTAAAAGGGTTAATACTGTTTCTTCATTTAAAGAGTCAGCACAAGACTGGTAAGCTTTCTTCTCCATTGCCATGAAGAGTCTAGTCCACCAGGAATCAGCCTGTTCATAAACACACTTCATTTCGTGTCCTCTCCGAGGAAGGAGTTTGTGGAAACTGAAAACCCATCTTAAAAATTATCTACAAATGAAGCTGAGGTGGAAACATTGAGCCATGTGGCCTATTATATATTCCAAAACAATTCCCACCATGGGTCAGGTCAGAGAAAGTACTTTGTTTGAGTAATTATCCCAATTTGTTACGGTCCATGAGGATTCCCACCTTTCAAGTGTTCCACGCTGGTGGTTCAAACGTTTAGTTCTCTATAATAGCAGGCTGCTCCTATCCCAAAGGACAAGGGGTGACCTTCCTTCCTGAAGCAGGGCTGATCACGACACTTCTGTCCCAGCAGTCCTAGGGTGCCCTCTCACCTCACTTCATTTTTTTTTTGGGCCCCTTGCCTCGTGCATTAACCTCAAATTCTTGCCTTGGATGATATTTGCATGGCTGAAGCCTTCCTCCAAACCTCCCTGTGCATGGGGCTGGCTCTTCTCAGCCCATCACCACCCTCTTGAGGACCTGGAAAGGAAAGCAACACAGAGCTTTGTCCTGTTTGTGCTCACAACGACCCCTGACAAAGGGAAAAGGTGGTCTTAACTAGCTCTGGCTTCCTGCCTCTGCCTTTCCCTGTCCCTGTTCTGCCCGGCTCCTGACCCCTGCTCCAGAGTGTAGCACATTAAGTGAGATGCGTAAAGATGTACTCCCCCAGAGAGAACACAGGTTGCCAAACATAAGCTCTGAGAAGACTTCTGAGGAGAGTTGACTGGGCTCATCCTCATCAGAGCACACGGCATGGCCATGTGTCTGTGTGCCTTGTGCACAATCCATGCCCATCTGCCTTGGGTCAGGGAACAAACCTGCTGGCACCTTGCATAGCCCAGCCTGGCTGTTAGAAGGTGGCCCAGGCTGGACAGTCCTATGTGCTATTCTGGAAGGAAAGCCAGCCCCTCCTTATTTACATACTTAAGACTGTTTGATTCACAAACCACAGCCCAAATATTTTCTTTTAAAAAAAAATCTCTGTAAGTATCAAGACACGCTTCACAGAGAGCTCTGTGTGTTCCGGAGAGCAGCTACACTGGAGAATGCCTGCCTTGTTTTGTAGAAAAACACCTAAATCATTCCTTGAGGTCTAGTCATTAGGGCATTCGGATCAAAATGACTACTGAAGAAACAGCCCTTGTTGGATTGTTTTTGAAAAAGATGATGCCCTGCCTAGGCATTTAGATATTCCTCCCACAGCAGAGGTATCAGGGCCCATCCAAAAACTATCGGGGTTGAAATGATTAATTACCCCCCAATAGACTCTTTCAGAGCAGTGTTTACACTATGTGCAACACCGCAGGAGTGCAGAAATGGCTTCCAAATTCCTTGGCTTCTTCCAGGATGATTAAGGAGAAAGGGACTGGTGCCAGGTCAACCCATTCCAAGGGCTGATAGTGATGTCTGGGCACCCAGGACACTCAGAGAAGAGCCCATGTCCACAGCTTTCCTCTGTCTGTCTCTTGCCACTAAGTGTCTCCCTCGGTGACTGTGGGATGGAAGCCTGGAGAAGAAGGCCAGCAGGCTTCAGTAACACCGGGCCTCGGTAGTATCTGTGTAGCAGGTGGGGTGCCAGCCAGTAGCACAAACCGCACTGTGTCGGGTGAAGGTGGCTGACCCAGCCTCCTGCTGCTTTACACAGACTTTGCCTTGGCGGCAGCTACCCATTGCCTGATCGGCCAGCTCACTGCAGCTGCAGAGTTTCTCTCTGTGCTCGGATAAAACAATCTTTCTCGGGGTAATCTGAGACCCTGGAGATGAACATGTGGTGTTATTTTTCTCGCTCGTTCAGTTTTCTGGGAAATGGGAAGGGCTCCTTATGTGAGTCTGCATCTGATCTTCAGAGATGGCAACGGTTGATTTGACTTTCTCAAGATCCCTCCACACCCTCACCCCCATCCCTACCCCTGCCCTTATGCCTACTCCACCCCTACCCATTCCTTCCAGTTATTCTAAAATCAAAGCCTATGTAGTAGGTGTGGACAGCAGAACAATGGCATAAAATGTGGATTAGTTACTTAGCCCGCAACAGTGTCCAAAACTGACTGAGGCTGCAAAAGGAGGGACTTGTCTTGGTTCTGATACAGTCTAGTCTGTCGTGGTGGAGAAAGTCAGTGGAGAAAGTCCGTTGCAAGAGCACAAGACAACTGGTTACAATGACACCACAGCCACACAGCAGAGTGTCTTGGATGCTCAGTTCCCTTCTTTTCACTCAGTACTCTAACACAGCTCATGGGATGATGATGCCACCTCACTTAACACAATCCAGAAGCTTCCTCGAAGCCATGCCCAGAGGCTTGTTTCTTAAGTGACCCTAGATTGTATCTAACTGACAGTATTAACCACCACAAGACACCATTACAAGTGAAAAGCCAAGTCACCAGGGTGGAAGCTTCTGGAACTCAAGCTCAGTGGCACTTACCCTCAACCCCAACCAAACCGTCTTCTACCCAGTTACTTAAAATAAGAAATATAAATGGTGATAAAATCTAAATGTCAAAACAAAATCATTCTACATGAAAAACAAAATCTCGGCTATTGTTAACTTGGCAATAGAGTATCTAACAGATTTTCCCCCTATTAGTGTATTCCAAAATTTTGTCAAGTTTTGTTAACGTATATAATTGGCATAAATGTGTTATGCCAATTTTCCAATAAGCAGAAGAACTTAGTGATGACAGCAGCAAGTGGGAGATGATTTTTGGAAGAAGCTCTGGCCATGTGGCTGACTTGAGCTCTCCGTCTTTTCTCATTCCCAGAAGGCCCTTCATGGGGTACCCTGCTGACCTTGGTACTATTACTAAACAACCCTCACCACATTTCCACTTAAGTATTGTCCCATTTGACAGGTGCCTGATGACACTTCTCTTCCTTCCTCAATATTGTAGGTTCCTTATGTAAGTGCTGTGCCATGCTAATATATTTTATGCTAATGATATGTAAAGCAATATGTGCTAATGGCACATATGGTGATAATATATTAGGTTCTGAGGCTGGACATGCAAAGCAAGTTCTCTACGTGTTATTCACAGTAAGACTCAATGAAAGCAGAATGGCTGGGATTTTATTGGCCAGGCTCTACTAATGTTTAAGCATACCGTAGAATTCTAACTTGCAATCAGCCAAGACCAATGTTCCGGAGGCTGTTGTCTCTAGGAGCTTGGTGGGGAGAGAAGCAGAAAGCGTCTAGAATAAACACACCAGCACTCAGAACTCATGGACTTGCTTGCTGTTCTCCTCCATCAGGAAAATCACTCAAGATAAAAAGACCAATCTTCAGGAGCAGGGTTTCACAAACATGAGGCTTGTGCCTTACTCCTCATCACACCAGTCCCAGCTGCAGAGCCAGGTACCCCATCTTTCCTCTTGAATTATGCCATCTATCTGGAATGTTCTTATGGTTCAGAATGATACACGTAATTCTTTAGGATATTCATCTGAATAATTATTCTGACTCAACGTCTACCTTGTTAGCCATGCACCCATACATACATCTATCCATTTGCTCGTGCAGAGTTCATCCATCCATCTACTCACCCATCCATCCTTCCACTTAGCCTCTCGTTGATCTCTCCATCCATCAATGTGTTTATCCATTTTTCCATCTATCCACTCACTTATTTGTCCTTCCGCTCACCCATCTACTCATCATCAATCCATCTGCCTATACAATCCATTCATCTACCTATTTGTGTATGTACTCATGACTTTGTACCCATTTATCCATCCACTCATCTATCCAACCTTCCATCTCATTTGTGAGACACTCCAGCCAACTGTCTGCATTCTGATAAAATTAATATTTAGTGAATGTTTGTGTCTGCCAGGTATAGGTATTACAATAAATAATAGAATGGAAATACACACAGAGCAAGTTACACTCATTGGAAAAATAACTTATTAAATGAATCTCAATAGAGCTGAGAAAATGCATACAAGAAGGACCTCCATAGGTTGAGTTATTAGGGAATCTAATGGAAAAGATAAGTTCTAAGCTGAGCCTCAACACTTGAAATGTTAGTTACACATTATTGAATTATAAGTTAACTCCAAAATAGGCTCACTTTAAAACATAAGGCTTGGGGCTGGAGAAATAGATCAGTATTTAAGCCATCTGGTTACTCTTCTGGAGAGATCTTAGCTTTGATTTCCAGCACCAAAGTGGTGGCTCACCATTGTCTATTAGCTACAGTTCCAGGGACTATGACAACCTTTTCTGGCCTCTGTGGGCCCTGGGCTACACATACAATTAAGATAAATACAAACTCTGTTTTAATCTAACATCTGAGGCTTGGGACTCCATTTATGTGTGATTTCCTTGGACAGAAACTCTCTAGGGCTTTAATCAAAATGCTGGCTAAGGCAGTAGTCTGAACAAATAATACTAATACTAATAATACTAATACTAATAATAATAATAATAATAATAATGAGAAGAAGAAGAAGTGTTCTTGGAAGGATCTGACTACAAGTTCACTTACTAACTTGCTTGCAGGATGGAGGTCTTTTGGAGCAGCTACTCAAACATCTCATTCAGTTTCCTACTTGTGATCTCTGCAACTCACATCTAGATGAGCAGCTAGATTTATTAAGAAGATCAAGTGGGGAGAGCTAAAGAGCCAGCAAAAAGCCCTGGCATGTATAACATGGTCCCCAAGGTGACTCACCCCAGGTCTCTGTTCATAGGAATTCAATGCTCAGTCTACCCCACACTCAGGGAGGAAGCAACACTGTGTGGGTATCAGACCCATGGGCATACATCAGCAGAAACCCTGTTAATCCTACCTTCTTCTTGGAGCCTCCATCGTGAAGGGCCGGGTGGAAGCGTGTGGGGTGTGTACTTTGAGCCTGCTGACATGGAAGAGACTGATTGCAGAACAGTGCCCGGGGTTCTTCGGTTGGAATGATGCTGGGGAAGAAGGAGCATGGGTGAGCTTTAACTGTGAGGACAAAGATCACTAACAAGATGCCATTCCCTGATACCACTCATCTTCCATTCGCTGTGGGAACTTGGTTTTGACACCTCACTTCCTTCATCACCCTTAAAACAGATTGCTGTGCCTCCACACATATTAATTAAAGCACCTTATAAATCTGTTTGTTAGTTGCTTTCAGGGTCTGCAGATCCACACAAAAAAGAACAGCTTTTCTGTGCACAGCTGTCAGTACTGGTTAAGACATTCTGTTCAAATCCATCCTTTCCCCATTATTATATAATTCTATAATTTTCAAATGAGAAATGCTCCTCATAGTCTCATGTGTTTAAACATTCGGATGCAGTTGGTAATGCTGTTTAGGGAAGTTAAGGAATCTTTGGGAGGTAAAGCCCTGGAGATTTGAGGTTTTGTAGCCTAGGTCCACTTTTCTGCTTTTTTTCTCTCTGCTTCCTGTTTGTGGATAGAAATGTGAACAGCCAGCTTCCTGCTCTTGCCATCTTACATCTCTCAGAATGATGGACTATAGCCCCTCTGGAACTGTAAGCCAAAATAAACCCCTTCTCCCTAAAGTTACTTTTGTGGAAATATTGTATCACTACCACAGAAAAGTAACTAAGGCAATGACCCACCCCTGAACCTTGCTGTACTTGTAGCATTTGGCGGAATGTTTTGGATAGTGAGGCTACACTGTTATTATCTAACTTAGATTGTCTGAAAATGTTCATGTGTGCCTGGGAACTTTTCCTGTGGCCCAACCCTGAACATAATTGGAGCTCTACAAGGTCTTTCTACGCTCATCCCCACAGGACATTTCCATAACCTTTGCCCCAGCTTTAAACCCATCCTGGCCCTCATAATAATTGCCTTGGCATTCTTACCTTACTGACCCTGAGAAGCAGCAAGTGTGTTGAAAGGGCTGGAGAGTCTGAGTGAGGGGTGTTTGTAGGGGCCTGTTGCCTTATCCTTGCACCCTGATAGGATTAGATCTAACCTGGGGTGTAGCGCAGGCCCCTGAGGCTCATCCAGTTGAGGTTGTGGGGCCAGGGGAGGGACTGATGTCTCAGCCCACAGGCCCAGACAGGACACAGTGGAGTCTGCCTGGAGCTGGTTGGCACAGGGCCCCAGAACCGGATGTACACTGAACGGAAGGGAGTTAAGGAAGACACAGGCCCAGGTGTTTCATCCCAGGCCAGGCCTATCACTACATCTAACTTCACTCTGGGAGGTCTTCATTAGCCCTGTGTATTTTCATTTAACACAAGCATTCCACAGAGGGGAAAAAAATCACATTTTTGGTTCACCTTAGTTGAACTCAGAGCCTTTCAAAAAACAGCAGTATACCTGATCTGGCAGCTGGGTGTGAATCTAGGACCATTGCCTCAGCCACATCAGAAAAGACACTACCCTCCCTCAGACGTGTGCGGCTCACTTCACCACCATCCCCACACACCGAGGATGTCTAGATACCAAACCCAGGTCCACACTATCATTTCAATTCCCTCTGCTTCTGCGGCACATTTCCAGATTCTCCAAGATTAGAAAGAAACTAACAATGGTTGCAAGCTCGGTCAGAAATTTTCACAGATCTTCACTCGTTCGTCTTACTCTCGCCGATGCTGGTTTTAAGACCTACCTTGGTCAAGCCTTAAGCTTTGCTCAATGTCAAATCCAAACAGGCTGTAAGCTTCCCTTTCACAGGTCCTCAGCCTGCCGTGTTAGGAAGCACAGATGCAGGGGCTCATTTTAAGCCTCGATGGATGTTGAGATCCCTACCTTAAGCAAACTTGAGTCTCATGCTGTGACTCCAGTGGCTCAATCTGGTAAACTGGTACTCTTGCACCCATCTGCCATGGAAGCATCATGACTGGAGGATCCTTGCTGTCTAGCACAGGTGTAAGAACGGTGCACAAGAAGGAAGTGTGTCTGGTTCCCTACAGTGGCACTCAGGGGTCTTCAGAACCAGCCTAAATGGAAGATCGGGTGTTTCAACTGGCTGCCCAGAATACTTGCTACACCCAGACAGGTGGGAGGTCATTTCTGAATGCCCTCACTTTTCTCGAATCTGCTGAAATCCTGATGGTCTACAGCTGGCCTGACCTACCATCCTCAGGACCCACACCTGTGTGCTTTTAGCTCTGGCTGATCATGAAGTTGTCGTGCACTCACACAGAGTGGCTTCCTTCTGAAGCGCCACACCTTGGCTGCTTCTTTCTAGTGTATTAAAGTTACCCAGTAAGTGCTCAGGTGTTGCAGGAGACATGCCCGGTGATGTCGGCACAGGGTAGATGCCACAGCTTTGGGTCTAAGAGCCCCTTGTAGTATAGGAGGTAAATAAGAAAACACCTGTTGCTAGCATGGTAGCTCTTGCTCGAAATCCCAGCACTTGGGAAACTGAGAAAGAAGACACAATCTAAAGCCAGCCTCAATAAATAGGGGGACCTTTCCCAAGGACACTGCCCTCCACACAGACAAGGTGCTGTAAAGCCTTGAGGAGGGGGGTGGGTCAACCCTGGAAGTGAGGGTTCCCAGGGAAGTGAGTCTTGAGCTTCCTTAAGAATCAACATTGCAGCCCGCCCCTCCCGTCTCTCTCTTTCCGGTGGGGAAGTCTGGAGACAGCATTCAGAAATGGCACCACGAAATGGGAAGGAAAGGAAGGAGGAACAGGTCATCAGCCTTAGGCCTCAAATGGCTGAAGGGGAGAATGTATTTGTTTGGTGTTTTTGCACCCTTCAACAACACCTTTGCCCATGTTACTGATCTTTCTGGCAAGGAAACCATCTGCCGGGTGACTGGTGGAATAAAAGTAAAGGCTGACAGAGACGAGTCTTTTCCGTATGCAGCCATGTTGGCTGCCCAGGATGTCACCCAGAGATGCAAGGAACTGGGCATCACTGCCTTGCATATCAAACTCTGAGCCACAGGAGGAAACAGGACCAAGACCCCTGGACCTGGACCCCAGTTAGCCCTCAGAGCTTTTGCTCCTTCAGGGATGAAGATTGGGCAGATTGAGGATGGAACCCATATCCCCTCTGACAGCTCCTGAAGGAAGTGAGGTCGTCATGATCTCTGTCTGTGAACAGGGCTTCTCAAATTATTTTCTGTTAATAAATTGCTTTGTATAAGCTAAAATTTAAAAAAAAGAATCAATGTTTCAGACTTTTTAAAAAGGTAAATTGAGTTTTTTCATGTGGGAGAAACTAGCCAGGGGTTGAGGTGGCGCCTGGCATAAGGACTGAGGCATTGTGCTGGCCGGCCCCTGTCACCTGGCAGAATAAAATCAGGAAGTACCTTGGTCAGCCCAGGGGCAAAAGACCCCTTTAAAAGAAAAACCTCTGCCCACTTACTCTCTTTCCGTCTCCTGTTTACTTCCCTCTCTCTTTCCCTCTCTCTGTTCCCCTGGAGCAGACAGAACTTTTCCGACTTCCTCTTTCTTCTGTCCTCTGTGTCCCTTTACCTTTTCCCCCACCCCTTTTAATAAAACTTCACACTAAGCTGTCTGCTTGGCATGTTTGTCTGTCTGCCTAGGTCACACACACACACACACACACACACACACACACACACACACACACACCATGGAATCCGCCTGGGCCATGCAGGCAAGGAAGAAGTAGGGAATCAGATACACCAAGAGGCGGTTGCTCCTGTTTCTAAAGGATGTATTATAGTGGGAGACCCAGACTTTGCAGACATTCAGGTGGATGATACGTGTCTGATTCCAAGTCTAGACAACCGGTAATAGATGTGCATGGCGTCTGCATGCAGAGCCCAGAGGAGGACACCCAGTGTCCCCTGCCTCCCTCCACCTTATTCCCTCAAAAGAGCGCCTCTCACCAAGCTGGCAGCTTGTGGTTTTGTTTGTTTTTTAAGTTAGGTTGGCTGCCGGTAAGTTCCAGCCATCCCTGTCTTACCAGCTTCCCACACAGCACTGGGGTAAGGGACACGTGTGGCCACTACCGGCTTCTTACATGGGTGCTGGGGCTCCAAACTTAGGTCCTCATGGGACTTGTCATGTCACTGAGCTATCTCCCCGACCCCTCTAAGTAGTTGTGATTTGTTCTCTAACTGCTACAGTTTGAATATGAGGTACCCCCTCTTGTGTTCCCAGCTTGGTTCCCAGGCCAGTCGATCCAATTATCGATAAGTGGTTGGATTATGAAGACTCTGACTTAGACCACGGCTGTGTTCATAATTCAATGGTGGTTTTGGGAAATGGGTCTTAGGTGAAAAAAAAGTAGGGCACTGGTTTGTATTCATGGGGTCTGTATCGTCTCCGGCTCTTTCTCTACTTTCTGGCTCTCATGTGGCATTTGGTCTCCGGTGCCACGTCCTCCTAGTATCACAATGGTCTGCCTGCCACAGGCTACCAAAATGGAGCAAGCTGACCAGGAACTGAGGCCCTGAAACCCCATGCAAATTTAACCTTCCTTGCCTCTTACTATTCGTCTTGGGTGTGCAGCCACAGCAAAAACACCCTAGCTTGTTCTCAGCTGGGTTCCAACCCTCTGACATTTTCATATAGATTTTCTATGCGTTACCAAAACAGCTGTTGACTTGCAATCGTATAGAGCAATTGCTTCCAGAAAGAGATGGAGACCAGTCAGGCTGAGCAGATCCATTTACGGTTTATTAAAGGTTTCTAAATATTCCTGAAATAGAAAGATATCTATATACCCCCTGGAATAGCTCCTGTAGGGTCCCTGGACCCCAGTAGTGAACCCTTGCATGTTATAACCTATGGGCTCTTACTTGGCTCATCAAGATTGTTTGATTAGACTATTTGACATCTAGACAGACATTCCAGGCTTTTTTTCTCTGCCCCTTTCCCAGTCACCGCAGAAATCAAAGGATATGAGTTTGGCTTTCCTCTCAGCCACAGGATCTTAAGCGAACTCAAATGCAAATGAATAAAACACTTTTAATATTGGAAGTCCGTGCATCCAGTTTTTGGGAAGGGTGAGGAAATTGTGTGTAAAAATAAATGTTGTATATTAAAGTGTTTTGTCTGATCAAGTGTTCTTTCATGGAGGGTTTATTCAAGCTAAATATTAAACAGTATTTGAGACTTTAAAAGTATAAACACACAAAATATCAAAAGTTTTCAGAAACAAAATGAACTTGAGAACTATTTTATGGATATTAAGAGAGGTGAGATTGCAAAACACACCCAAAAGAAAGCAGTGTACTCTGAGTCATGTAAACATGGGAAGCAACACACAACATTTGCCTTCCAAACTGACCTTTACTCCATAGTCAGACAAGGTGTCGGGTATGGATTGCTTTCAAAGCTGAAGAAGAAAGCTTCCCCAATCTTCTGAGGCTGAATGTGAGGACAGACACTGCCAACATCTAGCCCTAGGTCAGCCCTGGTGTTGATGGTTCTGTTGCTAAGCTCAGTCCCCAAGAGCTCCACACTCTGTCTACAGTGCCCTTCTGCAGATGGGATCCAGAGCCAGTGGTTGTGCCCTAGATCATAGCAGTGGCCCTGGGGAGAAAGCACCTGTGTGCCCGGGACCCTGTGAGTGGCCACCCTGAGTTTGTATCACCACTTGTTTCCCATTTTGCAAAGAAGTCTTTTCGCCATGTTAAGAGGACCTGTAGTCCCTGCTGTAAACAAGGACACACATCCTGCTTTCCTCCTGCTGTCCAGAAATGCCCAGAACCCCTTTTAGCAACACAGTCGAACTTGCAAAAAAAAGTTTCCCGGATGGGTGTCAGAACATGCTGCCCTTTCCCATGTGTATTCTCTGTGCCTAGAAGCCTCAGCCTAAGTACTTAGGTGAATGAGGCCTGCACCCATAGAACCCCTGGAGACAGGCGTTCTCCTGCATAGTGGCTGATGCCATGAAGACATTTAAGCTAAACTCTTCACAGATCTATCACACCTATTGCACATGGAAATCAGGATGCTTGACCAGTAAGATGAAGTGGACATTGTTAGGAGAAAATAACTTACACAGGAAACGAATGACGGTCGCAGGCTCCGGCTCCATGCATGCAGACCCTGCTCTCAGCAGACCCGGAAGTTCAATCATTTTAACCAGTCTTCTGCACCTGTGACCACGCCCATTTGGGCGTGGTTAGCGCTACAGGTGCTGGAGAGGGCGGGGGAGTATTTCACTACACAAACCCAAAACCAAGAATCTGAGGGTAAGAACTGAGGACAATTTTTTTTTTTTCCTTTCTTCGACAGTCATCCCCAAACTTTTGTCTTAGCGCTTACTTGCTTTTTGTATTTTGGTTTTGTTTTGTTTTGTTTTCTGTGAGTGTTGGCATCCAAGAGTAAGAACTCGGGACTTATAAACTGTATCTCCAGCTGCCAGGCAACCAAAGCAATGTCACCTGCATCATTTTCAAGGGAGTATCAGAGTGAGCATCAGTGGTCCAGCCACAAGTAGCTAGGCAGCTTTGCGGTGTATTCAATATTTGGTGTGTTTAAGTAAATCTGTTCTTGCTGTGAGCTCTTGCACTGACCTGTCAGCCAGTCAAAGGTGCTCACTATGGTCTTTCTGACCAAGTCAGAGTCCTCAAGAACCGTGCTCTCCAAGACCACAGTCCTCCCTCAGACGTGGGGCTGGGAAGGCTGCTCCACCTGCCAGTCAGTCGGCCTTTCTTTGTTGGACCCTGGGCTTGTCCCTGTTATACACCACTGTCCAACTGACCCTGACCCACTCCACCAGCACAGATGCCCACTTCCTCCCGCAGTGGGCCAATCAGCAACTAAGGTGGATGTAGTGGATTCCAGCTACAGATGTGCCTGAAAGCCTCCCACATATACTTCTCAAGTCATTTGCATTTTAGCAGATGGCTCTGACCATTTCTCCCTGATAGTGAGCATTCAAACTGGATCTATGGTGAAGAGGGGGAATCATAATGTAAAATTTTCTTTCATTTCAGTTTCTGAGCTTGCAGTTAAGGGCGTGTGCCACCCTCCTTTATGAACTGCAGCTGGAGTCAGGGAAATGCTTGGGAGAGCTCATCTTGTCCCTCACGTTAGCAAGTGGGCTCTGTCTCTTTCCATAACTCGATTCTCAGAATTGTACGATGGTTATCAATACCTAAATGCTAAAATGTTTTCATTACCTAAGGAACTTCATACTGGCTAACAGCCAGGTCTCCATCCACCCTGTGAATGTGTCTACTCCCCTGAAGAACTTACAAATGACAGTAAACCCACCATAGCTCTCCTTAATTCCCAGGATGCAATGCATCGTGATCAAGTAGGGTTCTTCCAGTGCAGCCAAGGTTAACTGATGCTAACATTTTCATTAGTGGAGTACACAATAGTAATCAATTAAAGTAATACAAAAATCAAGAGTTTGTGTGCCAGAAAAGCACTTACAAAACACACTATCCATTCATGTCTTTAAAAAATGTTGGCATAAACTATAAACTTGACAAGTTCTCATGGCTAATGTTCTTAGTAATAGAATTTCTCTTTGTTTTATTTCAAGTTGTTCTGAAAAACCTACCCACTGAAATAAGACAATGAAAATAAAAATGTACAGATTTGAAAAGAATAAATTATAATTTTAAGACATAAAACTTTAGAAACTAGCAGAATAATCTTACAGTGTTGGTAAGAGATTATAGTATCTAGTATATTTAACAAAGAAACTAATAAAGTTTAAAGTATTTAATTATATTTACAGCATCATAGAAAACATAAAATAACTTCTAAGATATAAATTTAACAAAGATCATACAAATAATTTATGTTAAAAATTTTTTACAATGCCATTGAAATAAAAGAAAACAAAATAAAAGGGAAGATATACAATGTTCATGGATTTTTATACCTCGGTATTTTTTTTTAATCTCAATTGTTTCCTGATGTGATGGAAGTAGAAGACACCTTGTAGCAACCCCAAACACGGGAGAGTACAGGGCTTTATAGAAAGTGAGAATTGACCAGGAGTGTCTGAAAGCTCAGAACTGCAGTTCTCAGGTTCTGGAGCAGAAGACCAGGTAATGGAAGATTCCATCTTGACACTAGAAGAAGTAGAAGAATCACATTTATTTGAGTGGACAAGTAAATTTTAGGTGTTCTCATTGCTCATTTGTGGAATTGTCAGAGTGACATGCGGCCTTTGGGAATATCCACATCTTTGTTAGGACAGTAAATCCTGCACCCACATTTAAAGTAGCTGTGGTGAGTAATCTTGATTGTCAACTCAATGAGATAAAAAAATCACAATGGAAACAAACTTCTGAGCATGTCTGCAAGGGAGTTTCAAGATTGAATTAGATGAGGTGGGAAGTCCTATCTTGAATGTTGAAAGTGAGTACATCACCCCATGGGCTGGAGTTCCAGACAGAATAAAAAGTAGATTGTGAGGTAAGCTCCAGCATTCACTTAGCTCTGCCTACTGACTGTGCATACAGGCTGACTGCTCCCTCTGGTTCAAGCCACCAGGCCTCACACTGTGATGAACTATATCCTTTCACACTGTAACAAGAGTTTTTTTTGTTTTTGTTTTTTTTTTTGTTTTGTTTTGTTTTGTTTTGTTTTTTTTTTTGCTTAAGTTAGCTCTGATACTTTCTCACACCAATGAGAAAAGTAACTAAATAACACTAGTAAAAAAAAAAGTAAATGATACCAGTAAGAAAAGCAACTAAGTAACAACAGTAAGAAAAGCAACTAAGTATCGCCAGTAAGAAAAGTAACTAAGTAACACCAATAAAAAGTAACTAACACTAATAAGAAAAGCAACTAAGTAACACCAGTAAGAAAAGCAACTAAGTATCACCAGTAAGAAAAGTAACTAAGTAACACCAATAAAAAGTAACTAACACCAACTAAAAAAAGCAACTAAGTAACACCAATTTAAAAAAGTAACTAACAGCAGTAAGAAAAGCAATTAAGTAATAGCCGTAAGGAAAGTATCACCAGTAAGAAAAGTAACTAAGTAGCAGCAGTAAGAAAAGTAATTAAGTAACAACAGAGCTTCTTGTTTGAGACCACAGAGGGAGGGAGGGGCAGAAGAAAAAAGGGTCAGGCTGAATCTGTGAACAAAGGGTGCCTGGAAAGACTAGTAAGAACCAGATGATAGGAGCCTGGTGGCTATCTTGGCTATCTTGGGTTCTGAACTCAGAGATTCAAACTTTCTTTGCTAGTGACAGTCTGTGAAAGAAGGGAGTCTATCTCCCTACCCTTCTGAGGCTACTTACAAGCTTGGAGGCTCTAGGGATGGTAGTGGAGGCATCAGGATGGCAAATGTCAGGATCCCTAATAAGCCTGCCACAAGTCACCAGCAGAGTGGGAAGAGCTTCGCCAAATGTCTAACATTAGGTCTATAACCATATTTTCACATAGCTAGAAGGCAATCTTATCCCTGGAATTGCCTATTTCTGCACTTACCAGCATAGCATACACTTGTCTCTTGTTCTTAGGCCAGCTTCTTGAGCTCCATGCATGTTATCTGCTGGGATATGGGGCTGGAACCAAACGATGAGAGGGACATGTGACATAGTCTGATCACACCTCATTGGCCACACCAGGTTCATGAATACCCTGGGTTTCATGAGTTTGGATGCAGCTAAGAACAAACTGGACGGTGATCTGGTAGCAATTCTGATTGGCGTGTCTGGAGTGGTGTTTGCCTTCTGTGTGACAGACACAACATAAACTCATAACTAGGGCCTGAGAAGAACCAAGGCCTGGCAGAGAGGTCAATTAACTACTGGCAAAGAGGGGCTACCTGCTCTGTGCAGTAGTGTTTGTCGGTCTCTATTGAGGGAAGAAGTGGAACTGCATGGTGGCTGGTCTGAAACCCATAGCCTTGCTCACTTTATTCATTTATTTATTATTGTGAGTGGCAGGGGAAGGGGTAGGAAACACACACAGTAGTGCCAGGAAGTCCACAGTCTTCTAAATACTTTATTTCTAGCATATATAATGCAGTGGGCTGTTGCTCACCTCTCAGGGCAGAGTGAAGGCAAGACAAACAGCCAAACCAGGTCATGGTAACTCGAACCTTCGCCAAAATAGGAGTTCTGGGGATTCTTGTTTGTTTTTGGTGTTTACAGAACCAAAACTAAGTCCTTATTCGGGTTCTCCGAATAAGCAGGAATTAAATGGAAGAAATTTTAAAGTGCCCAAGTATTATTAAATATCCCCAATTACTGGTTGCCGCTGTTAGTGTTGTTGTTTGTTTCATTGTTGTAAGAAAACTTTTACAAACCAATCTTAGCAAAGCTAGGCACTCCTACTGTCTTGGTGATGACCAGACAGGGGCCTTCTGGGAGCTGGAACTGGCATATTGTGCTCCTTGTTCTGATAGCCGAGGAGGCTCTCCTCCTGTTTTTCAGGTTATAACTTACCCTGCTCGTCCTCCTTCTTCTGTAGGAGGCTGCAGAGTGAAGGCCCTGCCCTTCTGACATGTCCTGAAGGGAAGCTGCCTGTGGCAGTGGGGGGGGGGTGTGTCAATGGCTCTGGGTGAAGATTTTAGAAGGAACCCACCATCGAAAGAGAAAGACTGACTCCATGTCACCCACAGGACAACAGCCGAGTGTCCTTCTCTCTATGGTCGCAGGTTTCTGTCAGAACCCTGTTTTTGCAATCCTCCTCTTTTGGGTGACAAATTTTTAGGAATCTGAGTTTTAAAACACATAAAGTATGCGAATAAGACGTCTGGAGGATGGGGGCTCCTCCCCCACAGAATCAAGTGGGGGGGCTCTATTCTCAGTTCCCCAAGGTGATCCAGATTCCAAACATGTAGCAGACCACACTTCTAAGCCACTTCAGTCACTATTGGGGACTCACACAAAATAGCAAAGCTCTCTATTACTAAGACTTCCCTAAGTAGGATGGGCTATAGAAACCCCAAGGTGTCCAATCAGGGCAACCATCCCAGGCTGGTTAATGTTAAAACTTCTGAAAGATGCCATCACTGTGGAATACAATATACAGTTGAGAAGCTGGTGTGATGGCACCTTCCCAGCTCCCTGGCTTGCTCTTGCGAGTGTGTGTACAGGGCAGTGTCTTCAGCTGCCACCACTAAGAGCTGATACCTCACTTCACCATGCTTTCAATTTTGCTCATCACAGTGAAGACATGGATTAAAAAAAAAAAAAAAGCCACAATGTTGCTTATTTGCCTCAAAATCAAACCAAATATTTGTCTGAGGTTATAAATATTTAGATAACTTGTCCACTAATTTCTATTTTCCTTCATGTTTGGCACATCCTTTCCCAGAGCCCAAACACCCTCTCCTCAGCTTTATTTGTTGATTTAAGCATAGTGTGTAAAAGCACTGGGCAGAGAAGGGAGTTTTAAAATGAGAGTATCGTTGTGCGTGTACGGCTACTGAGAACTTTATTCCTCACGCCTCTGCAAGTTGTTTCTGTAGGTTTCTCTGCAGTGTTTGGCTGTGGTCCATTCAGATGTGCTTTGGAGTTTATCCTGTGTGTAGTTACTGTGCTTCGGGAGTGATAATTATCGTTCTGTCTGGTAATTTCTCTCCAAGCATTGCAGGTTAGTTTGGACAATCTAGTTCCCCGGCTTTGGGCTGTACACTCAGTTCTGTCTCACATCTGGGCTGGGTGCCCTGCCTCTGCATCTTCTTCAGGCCTGGGACTTGTCCCAGCATTCTGTGGGGGACTCACTCAGGAGCTTGTGACTCAGCCTTAAAGCTTGCCTTTGAACTGAAGAAAGTGAAACCCTCTCTTCTTAGTTCTCTCCCCCAATGAAGGGCCCAGCCCCCTGCTTTAGCAGCAATGACAGGCTGCAGAAAACACCTCTGACTCAGCACGTGTCTGACCTTGCCCCTCCTGCCCTAGTCACTGGGAGGTCAGATACCCTCCTCATGGCAAGGGAACAACCAGATGTTATTTGGCTAGGCTGTGCTTTAAGGTACAAGTGCAGAACAGTGATGTGCAGAGCATAGCAACCGACCTGGGCGGGCCTATAGGCCATAACAACCAGTTGACCAATCAACGCAAGACAGGTTGTCCAAGTCCAGAAGTTCACCATTCCTGAGACTGTTTGCTTACAGGTCTTCTGGGATAAATGTGTGAAGGACCCGAGTTAATACAGTTAGCTCATTAAACAACAATAAAAGACTTTTGCATTAGAATGGGTCTCTTGGTGATTTTGGGGGGTTCAGAATTTGGGCACAACACTTCAACAGTGTCACCCCAACCCCAGGCCACAGTGGTGACTGTCTCCCGAGTCTTTGATAGTTCCAGCCCTGGGATCATCCTGAAACAAGCTTCTGTTCCATATCTTTTCCTTTGAACATCACTGACCACTCCCTACTCATTTATTAGCAAACATTTTAGATTTTCCCCAGGTCATTTTCTCTATTACTTTATGAGAATCTGCATCGTGTTAAAGCCTTCTCTATGATGTTAGATTTTTTTTTTTTTTTTTACTGTTTTTCCTTGCTTATTCTTTTATATTGCTTGAGGATGGTACCCAGGGCCTCCAGCCTGTCGGGAAAGTGCTCCTGTGGCTTTTAACCTCACTGCCTTGGGGATGAAGGAATCATGAGGCAGGATTGACACTCAGGGACTGTGCCCTCATTCAAACAGGGGGGCAGACAGCAGGGAATCCAGGCTTCCAGTCACCAACTCCAACAAACAATAACAGCACTTACACAGGCCTGTATGTAGTTGTACTTACAGCCTCTTAAAAGGATCCCATAATCTTGTACATAATTTCTCACCTAGGGGGAAAAAGCATGAAAGTATAAGAGAGATAATGAAAGACCTGCAGAGGGTGTGGACCCCCAAGCCCCGACTCAGGAAAGGCGCCCCCCCCCCAATCACTCACGAGAAGCAATCTTGATGCAAAAGCATGAGGTCTTTTATATTCCAGTGCACTGGGGTCCGCAGCCACACTCCATGTGGAAGTAGGGGACTGGGAACCCTGGATACAGGGTTCAGACAGCTTTTATAGGGTTGCAACAAAGCCCGCGCATCATAAACCAATCATCTCATAGCATCCAGTGCGGACCAATCAGTTTGAACTATCCAAGCCTGCACTTAGCCCAGGAAGTCTGCTTTCGCTAGGGCTTCTGGGTAGTGTGACAAGGCTCATTTCCTGTTCATTCACTCACAGGTGCTGTCGTAAACTGCCCTGTGACCTTTTGCCTACTCAATGCTAGGGGGCAGAATCTAGGGAGAGTTAGGCTACATTTTTCCATCCTTACAATAGCTGGCATCTTAGTTGAGTTTCTGTATATAAAACACCATGACAAAAAAAAAAAAAAAAAAAAAAAAAGCAACTTGGGGAGGAAGGAAAGGGTTTATTTCATCTTACATTTCCAGGTGATAATCTAGCACTGAGGGAATTCAGGTCAGGAGCTTGGAAGCAGGATCCGATGGATGCAGAGGCCAGGGAAGAATTCTGTTGTCTTAGTTAGGGTTTCTAATGATGGGAAGAGACACTACGACCATGGCAACTTTTATAAAGGAAAAACATCTCATTGTAGTAGCTTGCTTACAATCCAGAGGTTCAATCCATCATGGCAGGGACCATGGTGACACATAGGTAGGCTAAGGAATATTCACTGAACTGCGAGAGAGCTCTCTCCTCCATTCTGTGTTTGATGAGGTTTTGATTTGTTTGCGTGTGAACCACACTCATCCCTCCTTCCTGGTCACATGATGCAGAAGTAGAAACTTCCTGACTCATGTGCTGTTCAGGGTCCTACCAAATGGGGTCTGGTCATAATATCCCTGCTTGCCTTGATTGACACATAGGTAATACTGGTCCCTTCCCAGCGTCCTGCGGGTTGTCAAGGGCTGATTCCTCTGGTGGTGGCCTAGCGCTTGGATGAAGACTTAGGATGCCCTGTTGCTCATATTAAGTCAGTGTTAGAAGAGGAAAAAAATGTTTAGTGGTCAGGACATATCCTTGTGAGAATTATGGACCTGTGTGCCTTTTAACTCATGTAAAAAGGACCATAAAATTTTTCACCCTCCATATTTTTTAATTACTTCAGTCTCTTAGAAAGAAGAGCCATGTGGCAGCTGAGTCCATCATTGGGGCCAGTCGAGGCTGTGCGGCACACTCAGAGTTCAGTATCCATCACCCAGACGCAGTATAAGCAGCCTGGCTAGGGCTCCTTAGCAGACACAGGTGCCTATCATACATCAGAAATGCTCCTGTTCCAGAAATGCTAGGTTTCTTCTACTTCTGCCAGCCCTGGCCACAGGTAACACCTGTTTAGATCAACCCTCTCCATACCCAGAAGACCAGTGTCAGGAGGCTACCCTCGGCATCCAGGAGGAAAATGGCGTTTCCATTGTCAGGCGTGACTTAGCATGGCCTACCTAGACTGCAGTGTGTTTGAAAAAGAAAACAATCTATGTGCTTAACGGCCAGGGCAGGACAGTCCCTGGCTCCACCCCTTCTGCCATGCATCACCCTTATTCTGTTCTGTCTTGGTGCCAAGTGCCTGTTGCACAGGGCTCTCTGTGGATCTTTAACAACAGGTGGTTGTCAGCTTATTCCAGGTACCAGAGATCCCTTTTGTCTTTGAAACTAATCTGTGAATTGATCTCTTTGAATCACACCAATCTCAGACACTACTTCAAAAAGTATTCTATGGAATTCCTCTTCTCGCCCCAGTCTGAGGCTACTGAGGTTAACTGCTGCGAGGCTGTGTGCCAAGAGGTCTACAGCCAGCGTTTCCTGGTACACTCTGCTGCCTCTTGGGTCTTCTTGTCTATACTGAACGTCTCCTCTTTCCTCTAGCCTCCTCAGCACCATCTTCCTGATAATGTTCAACTTTGTCCCAACCAACAGAGGTAGGGGCCAGTGCTGTGCTAATAACATCCAGAGGATGGCATGTCGTGAAGATCACTAGTAATCACTCATGGGGTGAGGTCACCAGTTCCAGTGACCCTCACTGAGAACAGTACTCAAAGGTAGCCCCAAGCTTCTTAGGCAAAGGTCTCAAAATACAAGGTGCCTGGATGTCTTCCCAATTTGTTGGGATGGTAACTGCCCAGGCCGCCTAACTGGAGGCTCTAACTTGTGTTCTAGCATTCCCATCGGCTCCTCCAAACTTCTGGTGGGGGTCAGACACTGGCTTGCATCTATCAGATCCTTCTGCGGGGCCTGGGTCTCGTGGGACCCACACAGGGGCTGGACTAGGGAGATGTCCCAAATGGACTGGGAATATTCCTGTCCCTCCCCATGCTCCTTCTCCACTCTAGCCTGTGAGCAAATATTGCAACTATCTTACTTCTGGTCAAAGTCAGGAGCATGCCCTCTGGCCATCTCCCTCAGATGCATGACCAGCTGTCCGGTCGGTGCAGCTAAGAAAATCTACCCAGGTTTCTTCCTGTCTTAGAGGTAAAGTCCAAACTGCCTTGCCCATCAGAAGCCACCCTGGGCTTCCTTCCATGCCTCCCTCCTGTGATCCTCTCCTGGCCCCTAGTGAAACCTCGTAGCTTCCTCTTCTGATGAAGAAGGTATTTGCTGTTCTATTCCCTGCTCGTGGAAAAGGTAGGTCCATGATCAGGGGCACAGCCTGCCTTTCCCACAGTGGTCACACTGTTAAATCAGACAGATGACAGATTTTGAGGTGGCATGGTTAAGGACAGAGGGTACAGTCCCTGAAGACAAGTTTCCAGTGGCTTCGGTGAGAAGAAGGACCAGGGTCTCTTCTTGCTTCTTAGCTTTAACAAGTTTAGCTGCATGTAGGACTTGACAAAATGGCCTCATCCAGAGATCAGGCTTATGTATTGTCTTAAGTGGAGAAGAGAGTGATTTGGTTCCCCTCTCAGACCTACATCTGGCTTCCATTTCTTCCTGATCTCAAACCCTGAATGCTACCATATGGGAAGGTCACAGTCTTATCCAGGGGACCCATGATCTACACAACATAAGAAGACCACAGTCTATATCATATAGGAGGACCACGGTCTGTATCACAGAGGAGGGCTCCAGTATCCATCATGTAGGAGATTTTAGTCCCTTTACAGATGAAGATGTGGCAAGTTGCAGTGTTTTGGGAAGTGTCCATGATACACAGAGATAATTGTTTTAGAGTGAGTTCCTGACCCCAGCTCACCCAACCTGGAGGCTATTTGGTTTTCTATGGCATGCAGCTGTCCACCCAGATGATCCAGGTAGGAAGGGATTCTGTGCCCAGAATAGAAGTCTCTTTCTTCCTCTGCTGCTGAGGCATCCTTCGCAGATCTCTGGGTAATGTGTGGACCAGCCACTGCTTCCTTGGGTCAGGCCTTGCTCTTCTTCATGCACATGCCTCTCCCCTGGCTTTGGGTGGGCACCAGTAGACACCCCAGAAGCACACCAAAGTCAGGATTGCCCCCAGAGTGGGGTCAGGGCAAAGACTCCACAGAATGAAAAGTGCTGTTCTTATGGACTCAAGTTGGCATCAGGAATGCAATGAAGGCTTGGCAGCTTGGGCACAGGAAGCCATGACGGTGTCTTACAGCTGCCAGCAGCAAGGACCAACAGCTGAGCAGTTCCAAACAGCAGGCTTTTGCCCTCTCAAAGTCCTAAAGCCAGAGTGTGGACATTGGGGGGGGCGGGTCTCAGCAGGACTGTGCTGTGGGACAGGGCACGCTGTACGTCTTCCAGCTCCTGGCCATTAGCCCCTGTAGCCCTTGGCGTGCGGCTGCACCCTCCACTCTCCTCCTTTATGCTCTCACAGGCCGGTGTCCTCACTGCTTCTGGGTTTCATGCAAGCTGTCTCAGGATGCAGGCACAGAGCCTAGGACCTGTTCTAAGCCAGCCTCCAGATCTAACCACGTCTTGGATGAGCAGAACCCCACAGACCAAGGTTACAAGCGAGGGACCTGCCAACAGCTGTAAATGGACCAGTGCTCACCACAGGTCTCTCTCAGACTGGGCTCTAACTGGCCTGCTTCCACAAGGATTCTGCTTCCAACACCTGAGTCCTCTGTTCACCCTTCCCTCAGCAAATGCCAGAACTCCCTCACTGCTGGAGGCTGGGGACATGAACTCAAGCTCTCCTGGTCCTGGGAAGCCTTCCTGGACCCTTCTTTTTGCAAAATACGGTCCATGGTACCTACTTCTGTGAACATGAGGAGTGAGTCTGGCTCCTTGTCCTCTATGTCTTTCTCCACATTATAATACCACCACGCAACCCAGGACCCATCTGAAGCCACATCTTAACTAATTCATCCATAAGGCTTTGCTTCCAAATAGAACCATACTGGCAGCTTCTGGAATTTGGTAACAGTTTGCCTACAATATCATGTTTCTAAAAGATAAAAGAAAGAAAATGTTACTTACTTTCACTTGTGTGTGGTGGTGGTGGGGGGCATTGACCCATCTGCCTCACATGTGTGCAGCTCCCAGAGGCCAGAAGAAAGTATTGGACCTTTAGAACTGGGGTTGTGAGCCACCCAGTGCGGGTGCCGAGGACTGAATCTCCTGTCCCCTACAAGGGCGTTGTGTGCTCTTAACAGCTGAGCCGTCTTTCCTGTTTCCACAGCCATTCTTTCTGTGAAGCACATTCTGCCTAGGCTAGATCCTGAGGCTGTGTCTTCCAGTGGCAGGATACGATGTTCTTGTAGTGTCTTAGACTTTGGTCTGACAGGTCTTGGTGTCACCAATACCAGAGAATAAAACCTTGCAGTGAAACTTTGCACTGCTAATAAACTCAAAAATAATGCAAGGGGGGGCTGGAACGATGACTCTCTGGACAGGCAGCAAGTGACATTGTGGCCCCAGATGCATGCCCATGAGCTGCTTGTGCAAGGGGTTGACATTGGGTGTCTTTCTGAACTTAATGATTCAACTAGACTGGCTCTCCAGCTAGCTTCAGGGATCCTTTTATGTCTACCTCCCCAGCACTGGAATTACAGACACACCCTCCTGTGCCCAGTCTTTACTTCCAAACTCAGGTCTTCATGTATGTAGAAGTTCTTCCACTAACACATGCATCAGCCTCTCTCAGTTGGTTCTCCGGAGTCAGAGCTGTTTGTGCAAAGCAACCCTAGCATCTCATCTAACCAAGATCTTCTCTGCCTCGCTGAGAATCAGCACAGCTCTCTCTTTCTCCCCTACAGCTTGCAGGATGGCATTCCATTGTTTCTGAAACCTGCAAGGTGAGCAGCTGACATTTGCAAGGCCAACCCTGTATTCAGGAGACTTCTGTCCTAGTATTTTGTCAACTTGACATAAGCTTAGAAGAAGAACCTCAACTCAAAAACTGCCTCCATCAGATTGGCTATTGAGCATTTATTTCATTAGTAACTAAGGTGAAAGGGTCCAGCCCACTGTGAGTTTTCCCATCTGTGAGTAGGCATCCTGGGTTGTATAAGAAAGCAGGATGAGGGTTGGAGAGATGGCTTGATCTTTAAGAGCCCTGACCACTCTTCCAGAGTACTCAGGTTCAATTCCCAGCACCCACATACCTGCCTGTAACTCCACTTCAGGGGACCCAACACCCCATGACAGAACACCAATGCACATTAAAAAAAATCTTTAGAAACCCTGTCTTGAAAAACAAAACAAAACATAAAATAAAAATTTAAAAGTAAGACTTGAAAGAGAGAAAGAAATAAGGAAAGGAAGGAAGAAAGGAAAGAAGGAAGGAAATAAGGAAGGAAGGAAAAGAAATCAGATGAGCATGAACAAGCCATGGAAAGCAAGCTGACAAGCATGGACTGTCATCTAGGATATGTAAGCCAAATAAACCCCTCCCTACACAAGTTGCATTTCACACCAATGCAAAGCAAATTCTATCCGGAACACTTGGATTTCTGTCCATATAGGCTGCCCCGACTTCAGCCCTTCCCTTTATGGAATAGTGTCTAGATTAGTTACTGGTCAACTGCTATATAGTTTGAATCTGAAACGCGTTAAAGGATTGGTTGCCAGATAATTCGTTGTTGGGAAAGAACTGGATCCTGGCAAGTAGGACCTGGGGTCTGGTTGAATGAAACACATCACTACGGTGTGTCTTGAAGGAACTAGTGTGGTATTGATTTCTTCTTGTCTGCCTGCTTTTTGGTTATGCTGGGGTGAGCAGTTTCCTCCACCAAATGACATAATGTCTACCTCACCATGGGCTGAATGCAGGGGAGCCTTCCGGACACGTGAGGGGTCTCCAATGTATGTTAGTTTGTGAGCAAACGTAAGTGCCCACTTCCTGTGATTATTCCTAGGTGCTTTGTGGCAACTATAGCAAGTGTTGGACACAACTGCCCTTCTACACCAGCTTCTGAGTGACCCATGGGAGCTTGACGCCACTCTGATGCATAGCAATGGCAATAAAGGATCCTAAAGATGTGTATGTGTGCATATGTGTACATGTTTGTTTGTGTGTACCTGGGGGACGGTTTGTGCATGTGGAAGGCAGAGGCCAACATGGGATGTCTTCCTTGACTGCTCTCCACCTTCTTTGGAACAGCATTTCTCATGAACCTAGAGCTCCCTGGTTTTACTAGATCGACTGGCCAGTAATCCCAGGAGATTCCGTCCATCTGTCCCCAGTGCTGGGATTATAGGTACATCCTTCTGTGCCTGATGCAGGAGCTTGGGCTCAAACTCGAAGCCTTTGCTTATACAAAACACTTTCCCAGCCCCAGTATATACCTTTTAATGCACAGTCATCCCACAAGCCTCCGTCAGGAGGCCCAGGCACTGTGGTCTTTGCTGGTCCTCTTTGCAGAGTTTATTTTTATTTCAAAATTGAAAACTATTAGAAACACTGTAATTGCTGGATTTAATGTCCCATCCAGGCAAGTTTACTAAACGTTAAAACAACCTTGCCAGCCTTGCCCAGCCATTTCTCTTTAAAGCTAACTTGGCGCCTCTGGAGAGACATGGGTTTTTCCTAGACAAGGTTTTCATGGTTTCATTTTGTGACATTTAACTACACGTTGGATGAAGAAACCACAAAACCTTGCAAGCCCACAGCAATAATGTCAGAAGAAATTGCTGACTTTGTTCTGGGCTTCAATATTGCCATATGACTTCAGTCAAAAACCATACAAATTGAACAAAAGCTAAGCTGGAGACCAAGGAATAGTCTGGAGATTGCATTCATGGAGGTCCCCAAAGAGCTGAGGTGGACGTCTCCGTTGTTGCCATCATCATCATCATCACCGTTGCCATTGCCGAATCTCAAAGGTGGCCACTGTCAGCCTGGCACAGCCTATCTGCATGGTTGGAGACCACAGAAAATGTATGGTTTGGAAATGGTCTGAGGAACATGCAAAGCTCTTAATCCAAGGTGGTCTCCTGGAGACCGCCCAGCTCTGTCTGCTCTGCTGAGAACCTCATGCCCACCCAACAGCAAGGGAAAGGAGATGCTGGGTGATGCTTTCTGGGCGTGTTTGTTTCCTGGAAAAGGTCATCATTGTTCACAATCACCTCACCTACCCTGTGGAGAAGTGGAATGTCACTCCTTGTAGAATAACACCCTGGGAGCTCATCAGGCTCATAGCAGCAGGGATAGCTTCAGAGGCATACTCAGGGGGTGTTACAGAAACAACACCAGTAAAAATGCAGGGGTGATAATTGGCACTTCAGGGTCAGCCCACACCGCCCAGCAGACCACTGTCTTCCCTGAGGCTGGTGCTGTCTGCCAGGACCTTACAGACCTAGAATTTCCAGAGGACTGAACGTGGTCTGTGCTTTTTTTCCTACTCAAAGAAATGCTGAGGTTAACCTATAAACTGAGCACAGCAGGGAATTAGAAGGAGCCATCACCATAACTAATAATGAGACAGAACAAGCCAGCAAGATGGGTAAAGAGGCCTGCTGCCAATTCTGATGACCTGAGTTCAATCCCTGGAACTCAATTGGTGGCAGGAGAGACTAGATTCCCAAGGGTCATCTTCTGATGTCCATACGCACACTGGGCACACACAAGCACACACACACACACACATACATATATACATACATATGTACACAAATGAAAACAAACATCCCTGAGATATGACAATTGTGACACTATAAAGTGGTAGATGTTGAGATTCGTCCCCTACCGGTTTCTTCCTCTGTGTAAATCTCTTAGTGCACAAGACTTATTGTTCCCATGGTGATTTGAGATGAATGGCACTGAGTCATCGTCATGACAGGAAGCAAGGTGATGGATACAAAATTGTACGATACCGATACTTTGTAGTCCAGAACACAGAGAACCATCTGAACAAAGGCAGTTGGCCCTGCCAAGCCAGT
This sequence comes from Phodopus roborovskii, assembly GCF_943737965.1. Taxonomy (NCBI): domain Eukaryota; kingdom Metazoa; phylum Chordata; class Mammalia; order Rodentia; family Cricetidae; genus Phodopus; species Phodopus roborovskii. The sequence goes on from NW_026126611.1 coordinate 1,625,447, forward strand.
CTGACCAGACCCATTATGGCTCAGTGACTATCAGGTGGGTAGCAAGCATACAGTAAGTGCCCTGACTAAGGGACAATCCCGAATGAAGGGGGCTCTGCAAGAGCCCTTCTTGTGCGTACTTTGCTCTCTCCAGACACTCTGTCCCCCTGTGTAGAGAGTCACACTTCTACATTCAAACGCTCCGCGTCTACTCTGAGAGCAGCAGGGCCCACCATACAGACATCCCAGCACTGCACAGACGGGAGGGACACGAGTCTGATAGAAAGATCACCTCCCTCCTCCGCCAAGAGCTCAAGGAAAGCAGGCCTTGTGTCTATCATCCCAGCACTTAGGAGGCCTAGGCAGTGGAGGATTGCTAAGGGCCAGCTTTGAAAGTGAGATCCTGCCCTGGGTCTCCAACTGCATTTGTGGATGTAGTTTACCCCAGACTCAGCAGCCTGGGATTGGGAGCAATCCTCAGTTGCTTCTAGAGTTCCACACTATTTTATCTTTTGCTTAAACGCACCCTGGCTCAAAGCATAGGCTGCGTTGAGGAGCACTGAGCTGACTAGGTCCCCGGGGAAGTCTCTTAGTGCAGAGGGAACAAGACAGTAGAGGGAGCGGGCCTCCACCACCGGCTTCTGTAGAGAGGTCTGTTGTGTGTTTTCTGCTCTTATAAACCTGATCATCCCCAAAGCTGCTGGATTCAAGGCAGCTGCGGTATAAAGTTCCAGCACACCTACGTCCTGAGTGGTTGCTTCTTTTTCTTGGGTTTGGGGAGTAGACAGTAGCAACTTCACTGGGGAGGAGGGGGAAACCCCTTAATTCTGTGTAATGTAATTCCTCATCTTTGTTTACCCAAAGCAGCCACATCTAGGAAACTAATGTCTCACCCTTAAGACAGATAAAGGACACTGAGCGGGACGGTCCCCCACACAGGGAGTATGGACAGGTGTGGTGATTTGATTTGAATGCTTACTCACCAGAGAGTGGCCCTATTTGAGAAAGATTAGGAGGCGTGGCCTTGTTGGAGTGGGCATGGCCTTGTTGGAGTGGGTGTGGCCTAGTTGGAGTGGGTGTGGCATCGTTGGAGTAGGTGTGGCCTTGTTGGAGTGGGCATGACTTCGTTGTTGGAGTGGGCGTGGCCTCATTGGAAGAAGTGTGTAACTAGGTATGGACTCTGAGGTTTAAAAGCCCAAGCCTGGCCCAGTCTGTCTGCCCACAGATCAGAATGTAGAACTGTCAGTTCCTCCAGCAGCAGGCCTGCCAAACATGCTCTCGGCCAGGATGGTAATGGACTAAGCCTCTGAAACTGTAAGCAAGACCCCCAAATAAATGTTTTGTAAGGGTTGCCTTGGTCATGGTGTCTCTTCACGGCACTAGAACAGTGACTCAGAAGACCTATGATATGAGGCCAGGTTTGTGGTCACACTGGCAAGGAATTTGAAGGGCTGTGTGAAGCAATTTTCATCACTATGCCAACATATCTAAGAAAAGAACTTAATAAAGACAAGATTTTTTTTTCTCCCTGACAGAATTACAGGTTTCAGTCCATGGTTGCTGTTTTCCATTGTTTCCAGTCCTATGGTTCTATTGTTTCACGGGCAAACTGCTCACCTCATACTGGGCCCGGAAGCCAGCAGACATCAGGAAGGGTCAGGGACAAGTTGTATCTTTCCAAGGTGTTGACCTACTTTTCCAACTTCACTAAAGCCCTATAATGTCATATTCTGACATCGTCAAGGGCCTAGTCCATTGAGTAGGGTGGGGCCCTCATAACCCAATTTGCACTTGGGGATTAGATCTACTAGCTGGAAACAAATTCTTTTCACAGAGTTAAAATGTTTCATTTAAAAAAAAAAACAAAAACAAAAAGAAAACAGGCATGCTGGGCTATCATACAGCACAACAAGGACCCTTCTTCCACCACTAGGTCAGTGGAAGGCTACGCCTTCCTTTATTCCTTCACCCAAACTCTGTTGCCAACTGCAAAGTCAGTGTCAGTGTTTGTTCATCTCTGGCCTTGACAGAGAAAGAAGGTTCTCCACACTTAGACTAAATCACTGATTGCGAGTGACAGTCACTCCTGTACAAAAGAAACCTCACAAGTTCAGGATTTTGAGGGAAAACATTTTCCTAACATAAGGTCCTAGCTTTGAGAAAACGGTTTAAAGTTCAAAAACTTCTGGACATCAGATAACTATTACAAAGCAATGTTTAGATGCCTCTCAGTAAAAAAGCAGGGAATTAGAAACACATGAATCACAATTTCCGTTAAGACCCACTTGAACTTAAAGATTAAGGCGCGGAGAGCTATTGCCCAACTAAATGTGTTCAAGGGCTTACTAAATTCCAGATATTTAAAACATAATGAAGACATTTAGAAGGAAAATAGTTACAACATTTATTCAGCCCCCTTTTAAGCCACACAAGTAAAGTTGGGTGCACGGCGTTCTCAAAGTTATTCTGGGGTTAGAACAGCTTACTCCAGCCTGGGACAAAAAAACTAATCTGAGACCCAGACACATGGGCCCCCCACTACCTTTGCGCAGAGACAGCAAAGCAAAGGTGTGAGAACTGAAAAATAATACAAAATAAATGGCAAGGCAGATCCTTTGTGGGTCACAGCTCTTGCTTGATCAGCAAGCATGACTCCATTCATTTCTTCAGCTTTATTTAGTGTACCCATCTTAAGAGACCTTCTCCTGCACGCATGCTTTTTGCCTTACTTGTCCTGTACTTTGTAAAGCTTCTAGGATGCAAAGCGTGTTTACAGAACACATAATAAAGCAGGGAGGGGCATCTATAGACCGGGAATTAATGAAGCACTATTACTTAAATACCCCAAACACTAACTGTCAGGAAGGGGCAGTTCTCTGACAGAGAATGGGTCTCTAACTAAGGTATCTAAGAAGAATGTCCAATAACCTCTGCCAAGCCCACACAGCTCTCTGGGACAAGAACATCTCAAGATGCCATCATCCCAGACTGAGCCTTGTGTGGCAGGTTTAATCCCAAACTGGTCTCAGAGACCAGTGTGCATCCAGGCAGCATTTTACAGAGCCAGATTGGGGGGGGGGGGCTGTGGAATGTTCTATGTGCTCAGACATCAGGCAACAGGGAACATTGTCATGGAGAGAGCACTATTGGGGATCAGGGCATCCATAGGCCTGGGCCCTAACTGGGGCAAGGGACTGAGTGACAGTGTCCTAACGTTTGCCTGGCAGACCAAAGGACACCAAAGCATGAGGAATGTGGCGACTCTTTCCTGTACAGAGCGTATTTGCAAAAGTGAATCCTAGAAATGTAGCAAAGGACTCCGTATTTGTGGGGTTTGGGTTCCCTCTGAGTGAGGCGCTCTCTTGATCATCAGTAGACCGACCGCACGCCCTCAGAGATCAGGTACTCATGCCTGATGGTTGGCAGGCAGACCTGGTATGTTCAGGGGCAGCAATACGGGGACACACTGCACTCAGTTTTGAGATCTCTCCAGAGTGTGAGTGCTCTTGGCTTTTGCACGGTGTGTGTATTTATCCATTTATCCGGCTTGAGAAACTGGGATGCCAAGAATCCCTGGGGGGGGGGGCCGTTGGAGGGCCTCCAGGTGGCCCTAGCTCCTCTGAACACCTCCTGTCCTGTGTCTTGCAGGCCCCCTGTGGCAGTGGGATGAATGTGTCCCTTTGTGGGACTTTGGCTTCCAGAGCTCTGGAGGGCGCCACCTGGCACTCTGCTCCTCATTGCCAGGGACAGTGTTTTCATTTGCAACACCAAGAACAGTGATGCTGTCCTGCTTTTCCCAGTGAGAAGCACGTGTTGAAGCTGCAGGGGGGTTGCCCGCCACCCTCAGCATCCTGCCACTGCTCCTTACAGCCAGGTTGGCCTGGCAACCCCACATGTGCCCCACAGGGAAGCTGTACTAGGCCCCACTGAGATGGGAACAGCAGGCCTTGCTTTTAGTTTTATTTTTGAGGCTTGGTTTTTTTTTTTTTTTTTTCTCTCTCTCTCTCTCTTAATTTTTACAAAGCATGTTTTAACTATATAAAACGAGAAATGAACATTCCATTTATTTTCAGGTTTGCTTTATAAATAGTTGCCATGCATCTCTTCACTGCAATAGAAAACGTAAGACACAGACCTTTGCCGTCATCCACTCTGCCCTTCATCACAGAACACACGCGCGGCCAGAGTACCGAGCTTGGCGGAGGGTGTCGGGATTGAAACACTTAACAGACCACCTCGAGAAATGAAGAGGAAGCTGCTGCCTTTTATTATAGAGAGTAATGGGCTTATCTACCCATGCCAGGGTATATAAGCATAGAAGGAAATCATGCACCGCCCACACCTGGGGTCAAGGCATGGGCTCTGCACACCGGAGAGTGATAAGAACAACTTTGTTTGTTCAACCTTGAGAGCACCGGGGTTCTACAGCTGGGTAGGGAGGAAACGAACTCTAAGGGACAAGTGCTTAAATTTCCCAACACCCTTCCTCATGGGTAATGACCAGAGCACAGGGTGGGGATACAGGAGGGCTGAACAGAAGGTCGTCAAGAGGGTCTGGGGAGGGGAAGGTGGGGCTGTGAGAGCTTAGCTGGAGGTTCCATCTTCTCAGAATAACAAATCTGGGGACTCTTCACGGGGCTTCAGGTAAGGCAAAGACAAATGAAGCCTATAGGAGAAACGATGACCCAGGCCATCAGGCTCACTGGCCAGTTCTAACCACAACAGACAAAACTCTTGGCATGAACAGAACGTGAACACCAAAATCAAAAGTACTTTGTGACTTTCTCACCAGCAAATGTGTCAGCTAAATAAATACCCAAAACCAATTTATTCCACTGCCAGCCGGAGCTTCAAAGGGTCTGTTGTTAGGTGATCTGAAATTTAAAAAAAACAAATATTATGGAATTGGGTTTCACTTAGAGCCTTAATACAAAAAACTTAAGACGGGGAGTTGGCCTCTGTGGCAGCTCAGAGCCCATGTGCCTCTGTTGGTTTCTCCTTCAGTTTCTCCTGGGCTTACCGTGTCTGTGTAATACATATCACATGGATGTTGTGGAGCCTTCTGTACAAACAGTGTAAACACAACGAAAAGCCAAATAGGTCGGGAGCGAAGGGCGTTGATGGGCGTTTTGGGGGATTCGCCTTCTGTGTGATTCCAGGAGCTCCAGCCACACATTCAGTCGGGGGTCATTTATACTCACACATCTTGCTCTCCTCTGTGAGAAATGGGCCCTGTAGGCTCAAATATTTGAACCCTGGCTAGGAGAGGCTTGGATGATGGAGCCCAACTTGAGGAAGTAGGTCCCTGGCAATGGGCTTTGGGGGTTTCCAGCCTCACCCAGCTCCTTCTCTGTTTCTTGGGTGTGGTTGAAGCAGCTTCTTGCCCTGGCTGCTTGCTCACCCCCTTGATTCTGGTGCCATTGTGAACTCTCCCTTGGAAACTCTAAGCTAAATAAGCTCTTTCTCCCATAAGTTTCTTCTGGTTGTGGTGTTGTATCACGGCAACAAAATCGGATATGCCCTCCAGTGTTTAACCCCTGCTTTGTTGGCTACCATCATTGCCATGTGTAGAAACTACTTGTTTGCCATCATCTGCCCGTGTCTACAATATTTTATTCCATGTCCCTACCTAGCCCTCTCAAGTTGAGTTTAACTGTGACGGACTTGACTGTATCTCTCAAATCCATAGCTTGACACCCTGACTCTGAGTGTGACAATATGTGAGAGGTGATAGGGATCTCAGAAGGTCATAAGAGTAGGGTTCCTGTAGAGAGATTAGTGCCCCATAGAAAAGGACACCAGAGAGAAGACATGTGTGTGTGTGTGTGTGTGTGTGTGTGTGTGTGTGTGTGTGCTTTGCTACCGTGCCGACGCAGTCCAAACCGACCTGCGAGATGAAGGAAGATGTGATCCTAACACTGAAAGATGTGTAGAGCGGAGAAATGAGTACTCTTAACGATTACTGACACAGCAGCTTTGCCTCTGCAAAAAACAAACAAACAACAAACTCCAGCCTGACCTGGAGGTGACTGCTCGTGGTCCCCACAGGATGACGGGATACAAGGCCTCTCTTTCTTGATGCTCAGTGTCTGACGCCAAAGCACCAGTGGTGTCTGTCGGCGGGACCCAGTGCTCACAGAGGAAGGCTGTGTGTGAACCCATGACAACAGATGAAGACAGACGTGTCTGCCACTTAGGAAGGGTGATCAAGTGGTGAAGGCTCATGTTTGTATGTGACGTGCACACTGCATCTTCCTTCCGGGCATGAGCCTGTGACAACTCTACTTTGTGTGCGGACACACACAGTACTCACAAGTTGTGTCTTGTGCCTTTGGAGATTGCTGTGCTATCCCTGACTCTATGCTCTTGGCATCTATTGCGAGATTTCAACTGGAGCAGCAGACATAGCATTTCTTTGGTTTTGACTGTGTGGAAAATGGAAACTATTAAGAAATGGGATTTTGTTTTGGTTTTCAATTTATTTTCTGTGTTTGTGTATTTTGCCTGCATGCATATGTGTTGTAGTATGTGCATGTGGGCTCTGCACACTGTGGCTCTTCCAGGTTGAGAGGATGAGTTCCCTGGCAGTACTCTCCTGACCAGAGAACATGAGTGATGGCCAGCCCAGAGCAAGAGGCATCGTCACATCCAGTCAGAAGATGGAGTAGATAATAGAAAAGGAAAGAGTTTTCATTAACTTAAAGACATAACTAAGACTGAGAAACCAAGTCACTGACTGGAGAGCATTCTAATTTAATGGCAAGGACTCTGATGGGCCATCGGTGTTTTCAAGACTCTGAGGATTTTTTAAGAGTGGCCATGGAGACCTAATCTTATTTCGAGGATGTCCCCAGGAGCTGACTTGTGACAATATAGCACCCCCTCTCCATGCAGCGGGGAGCAACTCTCCACAGGGACCACAGTGATCTGTGGCTGCAATGATAGTCATCATTTACCCCCTTTTGGAACATATCTGCCAACGGCAATTAATGATGGACCAAACTTTGATCCGCCTTTGCTTTGGAGATGGAATGCCACTCAAAAACTAGGAGCTGAGGTCTTGATCTCTATCATGGTATTTTGGGGGTCTGGTGGAGCACCTAGGAAGTGCATATTTCTACAGAAACCTCTTCACGGTATCTTTGTGAATATGCAGGTTATTTTCACCCTTCCATTCAAAGGGCAGGATTTTGCTAATATCCCAGAAGCAGGCTGCTGTGGAGCTCACTTTGTGGTCTGGGGCTGGCTTGGAAATAGCAATCCTCCTACCTCGGTGTCCCTAGAAATGAAGTGATGGAATCACATAATCAGGCCCTGCCAACAGTCTTTGGTGGCCTAACTGGTTGGTTATCAAGAACGCAAGCTGTCAACTCTACCTCACAGGTCTCTTAGGATTTTTCTCACCGTCAAATTCCTGTTCTTTCCTCGTGCCAAGATAGGTAATGGGCAGCCAGGGAGAGAAGGGCAGGGGAGAACTCTGAATTGATGCCGCCCACTCAGATTCCTCCCTTTACTACAGATGGAGAGGCCCCCAGTGGAGTGCTCAGAGAGCCAAAACTGTCACAAGAGCTGTTGAGGTGCAGAGTCAAAGAGAAGTGCCCGACAGTAGCCTGGCTCCTGGACACACCTGAGCATCGCAACTGGTTCCTGCGAGCACCTGTGTGTCTTAAAGATCAGAACCCTCTGGCTGGCTTGTGGTTTCCTGATGAAAAAGCCAAGCTGCCATCTGATGCCCCAATCACACACTCTTCCTTTTAGAAATAACTTTCCTATTATAGGACATGATGGTACTCAATGATAATCAACAGGTGGGAGGCTGAGGCATGAGATCAGAATCCTTATCTCAAAAAAAAAACATATATATTTATTTGATTATAACAGACTTCAGTTATTAAAATCGTTCACCAAGAAGATCATTTTCTTTCTTATGCACAAACATACTTGGCATACATTAATTGATAGAACTTAGGAGAATGAAATAACCACGAATATGTAAATTGGAACAAAAGCATGCAAAACTTGTCCAGGCTCGATGTCAAGATGTTCAGAAATGCTGTGATTTTTTTTTCTGTTATGAGGAACCATCTTCCCCAGGGAGGGCAGCATCAAACCCGATCATAGGGAATATTAAAATTTTAATTTTGCAACAAAAAACCCAACTTATTATTTATGTTATTTATTATTTACTTACTGGGCAGGATTTCAAGTTTAACTTGAAGATAAAACATTTGTTTGGAAGCCGAAGACCTAACAGGAGGCCGTGTAAAACCCCTCTGCCGTGTAACACACATGAACTGAATTATCCAGCCCACTTATCATCATTACTAAGCACTCAAGCATCCAGAGGCAAGAGGCAGGAAAGAAGCCATTTACATCACATAAAATACATAAGATAGATAAAAATCACGAGGTGTTGTTGCTCCGCAGAGAATGAGAGGCCGCCTTCGGGCGATGCCACTCTGTCTGCTAGGCAGGCCTCTGCCCTCCACCGACTCTCTTGGTCAAGGCAGCAAATAGATAGTAAAGAAGCTGAAGTTGTAGCTGCTGGGCAGAGATTTGATGGACTTCTACCAGCCAGAGCTTGGGAAACTAAGAGCGTGAGGCAAAGTGTAGCACATCCAAGCTTCCCCTGCTTCCCCGCCCTCCTTCCCTCCGAAGGTACCCTTGGGACCTCCGAACCAGGAGCTGGGGATTGAGTCAACTATGGACCAGCTGGCTGCCTCAGCTTGGGCACCTGGTGTCTGCCTGACTTCGGGTTTACTGAGAAAATTAACTGAGTTCCTAGTAACTGTTACTCACCTTTGTAACTTCCGTTTCTAAGAAACAAAATCCATTCCCGGTCAAGTTCCCTTGCTCCGTTGTTAGACCTTGGAGGGGCTGTACCTTGCAGCCTTCTGGGATTTGGATTTGAGTGTCCTGTTTGAAAAAGCATCACAGCTGGAGGCAAACTCATCCATGGGATACTGTGGGAGCACAGAATGCCCTTTACGCCGGGCGCTCCCTAGGAAGGACCTCCTCTGTTTGGTTTGTAGTAACACTGAGGAGAGGCATTAGAAGATCTTTTGAGGGCTTTATGATGAGGCTGAGGAGGCAGAACATCAACCCTGAACCACGCTGTAGGTCACAGGGGAGCCGTATTCTCCTCGCAGTACCCCAGCACTCAGTCCCCTCCTAACCACTACCTCAGGAATAACAGTGCTTTGCTACTAGACTATCCTCATACGCCATGTGCAGACTGGGGCCCTGGAGTGTCGCCCTGCCCTGTATTCTGCCCCTGCCGTGGCTTCCTGACCTGTGGCATGCACTGCCCCCCCCAGGATGGAATCTGCAGCATAGACAGACAAATGGACACTCAAGCAGCTGAGCTCAGTGTGTCTCTGAACAGACAGTGGAGAAGATACCCAGAGGCACACTCATTCAAAGTGAGAGCCCTGTGTCCATCATGAGCAGAGTCGGGTCCAGCAGCTCTAATTAGTTATGAGTTTTCCATGGAGCTGTTTATAGTACTGCAGAAAGAAGATGGCCAACACTTCTCTAAAGTGAAGAAATGCTTAAAATGTCCAGATATCTAATTACTCAAAACGCATTCCAAATTTTGGCCTGTGGGGTAGACTATTGTATTGGGAAGAAAATCATCTTCTGCTCCCTCACCATGAGTATTTAGCAGCGGCAGCAGTAGGATTACCACCACCATCATCATCACTACCACCACCATCACCACCATCACCTCCACCATCATCACCACCATCACCTCCACCATCATCACCACCATCACCACCATCATCACCACCATCACCACCATCATCATCACCATCATCATCACTATCATCATCACCATCACCACCATCATCACCATCATCATCACTACCACCACCATCACCACCATCACCTCCACCATCATCACCACCATCACCTCCACCATCATCACCACCATCACCACCATCATCACCACCATCACCACCATCATCATCACCATCATCATCACTATCATCATCACCATCACCACCATCACCACCATCATCATCACCACCATCACCACCATCACCTCCACCATCATCACCACCATCACCTCCACCATCATCACCACCATCACCACCATCATCACCACCATCACCACCATCATCATCACCATCATCATCACTATCATCATCACCATCACCACCATCATCACCATCATCATCACTACCACCACCATCATCACCACCATCACCACCATCATCACCACCATCATCACCACCATCACCTCCACCATCATCACCACCATCATCACCACCATCATCACCACCATCACCTCCACCACCATCACCACCATCACCTCCACCATCATCACCACCATCACCTCCACCATCACCACCATCACCACCATCATCATCACCATCATCACCACCATCACCTCCACCATCATCACCACCATCACCACCATCATCATCACCATCATCATCACTATCATCATCACCATCACCACCATCATCACCACCATCACCCCCACCATCATCATCATACTCACCAGCATCATCATAACTATCACCAACATTACCACCATCATTAACACCACCACAACCACCATCACTACTATCAATGCCAGCATCATGACTACCCTCACCACCATCATGGCACCACTATCACCACACCACCATCATCATCCATTCCTCTGATTTCAGCCTTCATGTGTTTTTACTGACTTTCTGGGGCAGCTTTGTTGCTTGCACAATTTGGTTTTGTGCGTGGCAGTTACAGTCACATGACTCCTGTCTACGTCAGTTTCAGCAAGAGCCGAAACGTATCACCTTGATAATGTAAGCATCTTGGGTGTGTACGACATCTTGGCAAATGATTTATGAGATGCTTGGTGTGTTTATGAAAGCCTGAGTAGAACGACAAGGAAGCAGGGACTCTTTTTCAAACAGGAGGGTGGAGGCCTCTAGGGGAGGCATCCAACCCTAAATGTAACCACTGTGGGCACAGGGGGAAGCCAGCTGCTGGTTTAGGTTTCCAGTATTAATGTTCTGCAATCAGAACCATGTGTATCTCCTGCCTTACCCATGGCCGGTCAGCCTCCTGGACAGTCTGTCCTCCTGTGCCTTCTTTGGAACATGGCCTAAGCCCTTTCTCCTCTCCATGCCCTTCTCTCCTCCTCATTCCCTTCTCTTGTGTATGCTCATACTGAGGCTATTTCAGAGGGCTGTCTTTCTGCTCTGAGTTGGAAGGACCCAAGAGGAAGTAGAGATACCGGAAGAGGCTGACCAGTGGAGAAGGGATTTTGAGTGAAGTATTGCGGAGTCAACCAAGAAGATACAGAGCTCTGGATGCTGGGATGGAAGAAGGCAGTCATGTTCAGGGTTCTGCCTATGTGACTCATGGAACAGCACCAGCTGTTTTTGCTGCTACTATCATCTCTAGAGTGTCTGCATGAGGCAGGTAGTATTGTCTGTTCTGGGGCTTGAGTCACAGTGAAGGAAGAGGAACTTCTAGTGCATCACACAGGGCAGACTGAGCCACCTACAACTATTAACTTACATGTCCCAGCCGCCATGGGGAATGTACCAACACTCCTGTCCTAGAGGAGAAAACCTGGGGTTCAGAAAAGTTGAGGGATATGTCCCAAGTCCATGGTCTCAACAGGAAAAATCAGACCCAGATCTGCTGGACCAGCAACCACATCTTTGGCTTCAACTAGTGTACACTTTTTAAAGTAACCAATTATGATGAGCTATAGAGATGTCTCAGTGGTTAAGAGCACTTTAAGCATGTAAGCAGAGGAACCAGGTTTAATTTCCAGCTGTTCCATGCCAGCTCATAATGGTCCATAGCTGCAGTTCCAAGAGATCTGATGCCCTCTTCTGACCTCTGTGGGCACCAGAGATGTAAGAGGTGCACAGACATTCATTACAGGCAAAACACTCATACACATAAAATGATCTAAAAAAATATTTTTAGACAGTAAGCAATCATGAAACACTGAAAAGAAGACTAATACAGCTTTAATAACATATTTAATCTAATAAAATGATTAAATTCAGGGTTTAGAAATATAAAAGATTATCCAAAAACAGTTGGGATCATTCTCTCTCTCTCTCTCTCTTTCTTTTGTAGACAATGTTGACATGCGCATGAGCTGGTCAATTCTTACCTCTACACAGTTCGAATGAGCAAAGGCCTTCCGGAGTGTGTGTGCACATCCACACTGAGAGGCTGGGGGCCATGAACAGTTTTCCATATAGAACTTGATCTGAGAGGATGGCCCCAGCTCTCCCCCTATCTGTAATTGTTTCTTGAGAGCGGTGAGTACAGACTGACCTAGAGCCTAGGTCTGACGATGGCAGCCATCCACACTCACAGGTCAGGCCAGTCTCCTACACTGTGGGAATCCAGTTCCTAACTCATCCCATAAGGGCCTTGGATGAACCCCTCATGCCCTGGAGTCCTCCAAAGAGTGGTCACGACATTCTTAGCTGCCTGTACTTCAGTACTCTCGGAAGGAATGACGTAGTCTAGCCGCATCTTCCTCAGGATGTGGTCCACGGTCTCCGTAGAAGACATTGTTCCCTTCCAGGGAGCCCTGGGGAGGGCCACAGCAGGATCAAACAGCCACTTAGAAAAGAAGCAGGTGGGCTGGGTACTGAGCCACTGGGATGGAGACATGTCTGCCACAGTTAGGTTTGCTCTCTGAAGGAGAACCCTCTGGCCGTCTGCCCACTCAGAGCCCTGGAGACTTAACAGCAGGATTGGCTCAAGCAGAGGCAAAACTCAAGCAGAAGCTCAGACTGGAGTCTGACAGAGTCTGAAGCACGGCCTCCACCAGAGGCTGCTAGAGAGAGGTAAAGGCTATGCCTGTGTGACCCACGGTGCTGAGTGACATCTCTAGACAGGAAAACCTCATGGAGCGGGCAAACCATACACAGGTGATCATGCTTGTAAACGGCATGGCCCTGCCAGCTTCTAAGGGTGTGATGGTCTCCTGGCTGGCATCCAAGAGCGCTGGGAGCAAGCCAACTGCTGGGAGCAGGCAAAGGAAAGGGCCAGGGTACAAACCGGGCCCTCCTCAAAGGCACAAGGAAGTGAAGTTGAAAAGCATTCAAAAGCCCATCCCCACCAGCATAGATCTTCAAGGGCAAACAAGGACACATACATTGTATGTGATTAATTTCCCGAAGCCAGCCTTCCGTTTTCACAGATCAAAACAGTCTGCTTAAATATCTCATCTCTACAAAGTGAATTTACATTTAAAGTACAAAGTGCAAATACTATATGTATTTTTTTTCTTTCCGTTTTAATAGCTCTTTGTTGAGGGAAATCCCCACATGTCTAGGAACTGCCTTGGATAGTCAGCCATTCATCCTTGTCTTCTGGGCTGTGGGGGGGGAAAGAAAAGAAGAAAAATTTATGAAGATGTTTGTGTCTTCCCTCCTTCCCTCTGTGCAGACCAAGGTTGATTGCTGAAGTAAACATACTTGCTATGAGGGAAATCCAGACAGGGAAGGACACAGCGTAGAATTAAGGACGAGCGGGCACAATGTATAGAAAGTGCGTTCTTCCCTTGAAATTGTCAGTAAAATGTATCTATCTCCTGAGAAAAACTGCATGGGCTTCATATACATTAAGCGAACTTCTAGAACAGGGTGACAGCAAGCAACCTTGCCATCACCACGACCCTGGACAGTCATGTAGCGTTTAAAACCCCCCCTTTTCATGTCTCTATTTGCTCTTTTACCTGAGGGGAAACACAGCTTGCAATTGTGTTTACAGTAGAGGGGTCTCTTGCTGTCCATCACCACACAGACTTTCCTGGGAAGTCATTCAGATAAGAAGAAGCAAAGCGCCCATCTTTTTCTGGTCAAGTGCAGCAGTCTTCATGGATAGAAGCTGATCTTGTTTGATACTTAAAGTACCAGGCTTTAACATTTAGGCTGCCTTTCCTCCCTTTCCAATAGCACCACGAGTAGGCCAATAACTCCCATGAAAGTTTTGTCTTAATTAGTTACGGATAGAGACAGTCTTTGGATGCACTGCGGTTATTACTGAAGATGGATAGAACTTGGGGAAGAGGGTTGGTCTAGGCACACGTACCCAGCACCCAGAGCGCACAGCTCTGATCCTCGCTGGCTGATCAAGTGTGTAGCTGCCTAGAAAAACAAGCCACTTTCTGACTCCTGGCCCACAGACCCCACACCATGCCATGCGGTGATAATGGTGGGCGTTTGCTCCATGCATACTGCGTTACTGGTCAAGAAAGATGAAGAAACTACTACGCTGTCCTTTTTGTCCTTTTCTGGAATAGTGCTGAAGTGGAAGGTTTTCGAGTGGGGGTATGTAAGATTGCATGGCACATGTGTGCCGATAGTTGCCATTAGCTAGCGCAAACAGCCCCTGGGAAGCCTTTGGAGGCAGCTGGGTAATTGCTCTCAGACCTGGCCCCCTTTGCAAGTGTAAGTGATTTGCAGTGTGGCTGGAAAAGTTAAAACCATAAACATATACTAAACAAAGGAAAATGAATTACGCGTCTTTCCTAATGAAACGGCTTCCAGCTCCCTCTTAGGTATGTCCCTGCTTAAAATCCACATCACACAGTGAGCCTGGCATCAAACAGGTGCAGCCAAAGCAAACAGCAACACACCGGAGTCCCAGAGAACACAGTCCGCCTGGCTTCGGGAAAGAACCCTGGAAAGCGTCCCCACTCAGGCTGTTGTGGCTGGGATGTGGGGACCACGACTGTGCCCTTTAATTGCACATCTAGAAATGCAGCCTCAGAAACACAAATGTTTATTAACACAGCAGGGAACTGAAAATCTCTTTGGGAGCCCAACTCCTGCCTCTTTAGGTCTCCAGGTGAGTGGCCTATTTGAGGGGCACCTAAGAGCGCCGTCTCCTGTCCCACCCAGCCATCTCCTCAGTATATATAAGGGGGTAAAGACCCTGCAAACACCAGCTTACTTAACCATTTATGCCACACAGACTCAGAAATCCATCTTTAAGTGAACAAATTAATTGAAATGTCAAATAATAATAATAGTAAAAATAATAATACAGCAGAGTCTTTAAATGGAGGATTTAGCAGGTCAGTGATTGAAGGTAGAATTTGGCAAAGAAGTTTCTTTGTTACCAGTGTGTAGCTGCCTCAGCTGAGCTGTTTGGTTTCCTTGAGGGGTAGTATCGCCCATTAACCTACATGATATTCTCTTGTTAAAAAAAAAAAAAAAAAAAAAAAAAAAAAGTATGGGTAAACTTGAATGTGGTAAAGTCTGCAACACAGACATACTCACCTGTCTGTTAGATGAACTTTCAGCATTTCCTCTGGGGGCTGTGGGGGGTAGAGGGGGAGGAGACATTATTGCTGGTCAAATACTGCTTTGTTAATGGCAGGCTCAACATCATCAGTTGGCAGCCTTGGTCAAATGACAGTGAACCCATAGACATCCTGAGCCTAGATCTGGAAGAATGGGTTCTTAAATTGCCACAGAGACGCTGTCAAATGACACAAATACCCTACTCCAACAGTAGAAGAATGCCTTGTTTTACCCCAAATTCTAAACCTGGGTCCACCAGCCACAAAGAGTGGTCTTCCAGAACTTTCCTAGAAAAGCAAGGAGCCTGAGCTGCACCCCTCTCGCAGCCCTCCCCTCCCCCTGTTCATTTAAATATTTTGGTACAGTATTAAAATTAGAAAACGTTAGCTTTGGCTCACTTTGCCAAAATATTCACATGATATCACAGCTAAGGGACAGGTGTTGTTTGTTCTTGGCTTGGACACTAGGGGGGGTGCTGTGTGTCTTCCGTTTCTATTCCCAGTGAGGTACCCACTCTTGTGTACGAGGACCCTCTACCTCAAGTCCCCCTGCCTCACGCAGGTCTGTGAGAGTTCAGCCTCTCACCCGGCCACAGTCCCTCCTTGGCCAGGATCTATGGGGCTCCCAAACCTGTGGTCATCTCTACATGAGTGACAACAACCAACGGCATGCCCATTTCTCCTTTGTTGACCATAGGCCAACCTATTAAATCCGGGAAGCAACTCCACAGGCACAGACCCCCCAAGACGATCAAACTCAGAGTAGTGAAATACGGCTTACTGTGGCGCTTCCTGGTGCCGGCTTTGCCCTCCTCTCTGCTGACACCCAAGCAACCCATCAGCTCCTGCACAGTAATGGACTTGTCGTTGTTCACGTCACAGTATTCCAGAAACTTCTTCACACACTTTTTGGGCTTGGATTTCTTTCTCAGGAACCTCTTAAAGGGTTTGATTTCCTTCTTGCCGATGTCCCCGCTAGCGTTCTTATCAAGGAGCTTGAAGTACCAATGCACCACCCTCTCCTCCAGAGTGTGGCTGGGGTCTGGCTCTGACAACCTACATGGGAGACAGCCCATGTCAGACACAAGCCTGAACTGGAAAGCCCGGACTCTGTCTCCCTTTCCCCAAGTCCCGGCTCAGTTCCTGATACAACTACTCTCAAATACAAGACAGGGGAGTAGTCTGTAATGGCTCAGACAGTGTGTTCAGAAGCAGGGACACAACAGCATCTATGTGCACTGTGGTTATTCGATGGGTCGAGGTCTTGAAACAAAAGGTCACTGTCTTGAGACCTGGGTTCCGTTAGGCCAACAGGGTGGGCTCAGCCACTAGCATCCACCAAGGGCACCTAGAGCCCAGGGGTTTTCTCCATAACACAATCATGTCTCTACTGTGTGTGTAAGATGCACTTAAAGAGGAGGTTAGTGGAAGGTGGCATCAAACGTTTTAATGTTGTAACTTAATGGTTTCCTTTAAATTTTTTTTAAAAGCTGGACATTCTAAGACACAGGTAAGTCGGGCTGTGTGAGTCAGACCTTGAAGCTGTGCGGTGACAAAGCTCACCTGTCACCTGTGCCATCACTTTGGGCTCTGTGGACCCCACTGTCCACAGGCTTAGATGACCTTTGCTCCCCGAGAGGGCAGACATGGCGAGCAGATGCCAACAGCCTGCATGGACTGAGCTCCCTGGCACTATCCTGTGTCAGACACCCGGAGGTCATGTCAGTCACCCCCACAGTATGAAATATAAAGTTGAAATGCATGTGACTTCTTTTGCCTTAGCTTATTATCTAACTGTGACATTGCACCTTGGTATTGCCTTCTCTTCTTACCCCTTCTTTAGCAAAAGAACCGCAAGATGAAGGGCCTTTTGCTACGGAGGCTTCGTGCATGAGACAGCCAGGAGCTGTATTTTCAGGAAGATGGAAACCTTAAAATTTCTTTTAAAAATACAGTGAGAAATTGTGAACACACAGGGTGAGTTTAAGTGTTGAAGTGTCCAGCCTGACCCCACGGCTGCTTTGCCCCCAAAACACACAAAGGTTCCCTGCAACCAAGGGAGCAGGAGCCAGCTCCTTCTTTCCCTGAATGGGTCAAGTCTGCACCAGAAACCACGCCCAAAGGGTGTGGCCACTACTACAAGTTCCACTGCTATAAGACCACTAACAGCTGTTCACCTGGAGAACTCTATCACCCTATACCGTGAAACAGAGGGGACAGAGGCACTGTGGGTTCTAACACAGTATGCACAAGGAACGAATCTCTAGGGCAGAACTGTATTGGTAGGATCGATACCCCCGAGCTACACACTTGAACCTGGATAAGAAGATAAGCTTCATGTGCTGTGTAGGTTTCAACAATAAAGAAGTCACAGCACTTGGGAGGCAGAGGCAGGCAGACCTCTGACTCTGAGGCCAGACTGGTCTACAGAGTGAGTTCCAAAACAACTAGGGATATACAGAGAAATCCTGTCTTGAGAACAAAACAAACAAAACAAAACATTTTTTCTTTAGTGGCAGAATGTCAAAGTGTTTAAAACACAATAGATAATTCTTAGACTCAGTTTCAACCTATATATCTACCCAAAGCAAGTGCATTCCCATTCTTAGAGTCCTGCCTAGACCCTAGGGGCCCCTGAAATGAACGGTGGGGGCTGGTCTAGAGGTGCTCCTTTCTTCTAACTACATCTTCGTGAACTGCCTAGTCTCACTTGGCTACTGGCCAGGAAGACTTAGTCTTTCCAGATTCCTTCCAATTTCTGGGCTTCTGGCCAGCATATTGCTCTGCAGTGAGACACAGCATACCTTCCAGAGGAGGAAGAGGGGTCGGAGACGGCATGAACCATGTCTGTGGAGAGTGCATCCAGGACACTTGTCAGAAACTCATGCTTTTTGGCACCAGGACAACCTAAAAAAAAATGCACATTTTTTTTCAGTTAGTGGAATCCATAAAGTATAACGGATTTTTAATGGAAAAGATTTGGTATTCAGCAGTTAGTGTGTTAGACTGTTTCAACATGAATGAGATCATTTGATGCAAATACTTTATATAAGATTGTATGTGACTCTGGCACTCTGCAGATGCAGATACTTGGTAACTCATAGGTATGGACCTTGACACACAGCAACCATTAACCATGTTATCTAACATGTGTTGAATTATGACATGAAACAGAGATTCTCAGGCTTTAGCCTCTTGCTAACCTTTGAAGCCATGACGCAAACATGTATGGGTAATCCCTTTGTTACATGAGACTCTTGGAAACATCACGGGACACAAGGTTCTCCCAACTGGGATCTACATAGGGAGATCTAACCCAGGCTAGTCACTCCAGCGGCTGTCAGCCACCACTACAGGTCTCCTGGAGCCCTGCATCTGGTTAGAAGCAATATGA
This sequence comes from Phodopus roborovskii, assembly GCF_943737965.1. NCBI lineage: Eukaryota > Metazoa > Chordata > Mammalia > Rodentia > Cricetidae > Phodopus > Phodopus roborovskii. Next base: position 1,644,103 of record NW_026126611.1, read on the forward strand.
GGAAGATGCGTGGTTGCCTCCTTAGGGGCAGATCTGATCCAGGACATCAGCTCGACACATATCAAGTAACAAGGGAGTTCACACCCTTGAGCCCCAGACCTGGCTGTGTAGGATCGCTGGGTCCAGGAATAAATCACTAATTCTTCCATCTTACTCTCAATTTTCCACAGAGCGCTTCATGCACGGTACCTCTTCTTCACAAGTTTCCCTTTACTCAGTCCCACTTGGGGGCCCCTGGACCCTGAGTTGTGGCAGCTACAGAGAGAGACTAGCATGCTGGTGTGGTTAAAGACACTCTGGTTTCATGGTTTTTCTTTTGCACACCTGGGTTTTTGTTACTATGATTCAAGTAAATGTTAGCTGCCCATGGCAAGGATCTGTGGAAGTCTGTTTCGACTTATTAAAACATTGTAGCAAAAAACAGATGTGAGTCTTTCATAGAGTGTGTGGAACTTGAGACCAGAAAGACTGTGTATCTCTTCTGTGCCCAATTAAAAGAATGGATTACGATCTATAGGAAAAGCCAGAACCACTCACTGGGCGGAGGGCTCTGAGAAAATGCCCTGTATACCCCGCCCCCAGGCAATCACCAGGAAGGAAACAGAAGCCTGAGATGGCAGAGGCTGAGGGTGGAAGCCATCCCTGCTGGATAACTTATAGATGACACAGCCGTCAGTGGTGTGGAAACAGAGGGATATAGCAGGTCTGTCTGATGATGCTTCCCAAGTGCCAGCCTTATAGCCAGCTGACCCAAGACAACTATGAGGTAGGAGGCATCCCGAGGGAGCGCAGCAGACCTGTGCAAAACTCGAGGTGTGCCCATGAGCTCTAGCGCTTAGCCTGAAGAGATCCATATGGTAATATAGAGAAGGTAAGCCACTGGTCGCATCCACTCAGAGAATGTCCACTAAGGACCTGCAGAGAAGCAGGGACCTGTCACAATCAAAGTCAAGCAAGGCCTTTGCTTGGGACGGATGCCTGGATATAAAGTCCTTATTTCATTTTGCCAGAGGTAACTTGGAGAGCCATTTACTTTATACTCTGACACATGGATGTTATAGTTTTAGGGGTATCGGCAATGGCAAAGGAGCAATATGTCATCTCCAAAGAGGAGAGAGTGAAGGACAGTTGGTAGGATTGACTGGAATGAGGTATCTCGAAGGTACTCATGGGCAATCTGAGTCAGGAGAGTGAAGGGTGTCTTCTGAACATGGATGCTCAGACATACTAATGGAGATGTGACAAAGACAGCCACAGGAAGGATCAGAGCTGCCTGTAGGCTGTATGTCATACATGCCACCACCCAGGTTTGCCTTGCCTTTATCACTAAGTACCTTGAAGGCTGTCTGTTCCCTGGCAAAATCTGAGAGCCCCTTGCCCCCACTGCAGAGCCCAGCCAATGTTGCCTCTGAGAGCTCCATGGACGGCAGCAGATGTGTAGTCATTTCTGAGGGCCAAGACAAACAGATGTGAAACAGGAGTGGACAGAGGAGAAGGCCAAAACAACCCATTGCTCTTGGAAGCAAATTCTTCAAGACACATGTATGAACTGAAGCTGCATCGCGGTGCCAAGAGTGTGTCACCAGGGAGATGCAGTCTGGCAAGCATCCAAGAGGACTGACCTGTCTCGAGATAAAAGGGAAGTGACCCCCACACACACACATGGCATCACAATAGTCTGGTGTTGTAGACTGCAACACTGCAAGTACAAGCTCCCATTCCTACAACCTTAAACTGTTCATGTAGCTCATGAACAGTGAGCCCTTGGGTTGCTCTGCAACATTAGGTCTCTATCCTGATACAGGCTGACAGGAAACATAAGACTCAGTGGGTAATGCTTCATGCTTCTCTTCTCGAGCAGCTGCCAATGGCTTCCAGGAATGCGGGTACTCCAGGGTGAGTGTCAGAGTTAGGCATGCAGGTTTTGATGTAACAGGAAAGTCGCTTCACTTAGAGATCATTCTGCTAGAAGGATGTTCTCCAAGTAAACGCAGAATTGAGTGAGTACAAAAGTCCTTGGCCCCTGCAGTCATTTCTCCTAGAACAACTCATAGTCAATGCCCTTTTTAAAAAATCACTTGTTTTTTAATCTTTTAAAATAAATATGTTCTGCACTCTCTATGAAACACTCTCATTAAAAAAAAACAGACTTATTTAAAAAAAACCTACTGATTTCAGCAATTTTGCTTATGATTTTCCTCCAGCATGAATTTATACATGTTCATGATAACTCCGTTGATTGCAGGGCAAGCCCCCTCTACAGATCATCACAATGAATTTACACTTTCTACAGGTGACCTACGTGGCATGCCTGGCTACTGCAAGAAAACCCACACAGAAGCAATGAAGACAAAGTGTAGTTTTGTGAGCTCCCAGTCTGGGTCCCTTACTTCTGCTGGCCAGACAGGACAAAGGTGTTAGCTCCATACCAATAAAATACAGGGAGACTGGGGCCAGCCATCGGCCTTGAGCTGCTCAGAGTTAGAGTGTGATGTATCCGGTTGATGGCGTATTTTGCACTCTGGGCTCATTGACTGTTACTGAGTTTGAAAAGTCTAGTTTAAATTGTATCATTGCTACCAACTGAACTGGACATATGGCCAAAAGGTCTGTCTCTCTATAGTGACTTCTCAGTGAGTGCTGTTTTATTTAAGCTTAGCGTTTCCTTGAGCATTCTTGAATAAGAACTTCCAAGGACTAAGGGATAAGGGGCAGGGTAGTAGTGTGTGTGATGTTAGTAGAGGTCAGGTCGTAGCACCCAGCTCATGACATAAGATGTTACCCTTGATGTTTGAACCCACTTCAACACATAGGTTCTCCCAACCACCATGCCAGCCTTGGGCACTCTAAAGCCTTGCAAAATTGATGAATCTTTTCATACTGAGAAAGAGAGATACATAAAGACGAAAAGAGATGGAGGTGTGACCCTTACACCAGCTTGGTGAAAACCTCAAAGTGCTTGGTCTAAGAAACCATGACTGAACTGGAGGAGACCAGGGCATGGACCCTGTAACTAAACAAGGACCAAGACCCCTCCATTCTCCTCGCTGATCCTAAGCCCACAGTGATGAGGACGAGAGACCAGATTTAGCCTCCCCCGACTATCATTCTTCTAGCGTGTATGTGGTGGGAGTGGAGAGAAGTCCTCAGATGAGTCCAGATTCCTCGCTGAGAGGGAGTGAGGAAGGGAAGGTGGACACTTTAGTGAGCAGGCAAGAGGCTTCTGTGAGCCAAGCCTGCTAGTACCTTTCCTGTGCCCAGGGAAAATTCCACCACCTTGAGTGTGAGGAGGCTGGGAAATGGGCTTGGCTGAGAAGCCTGGGGTGTTAGCCACTAATAATGATCCAGGGTCACGTGGCCTCTGAAACATGAGGTCACAGATATTCCTACAACGCAGCTGTTCCAAGGTAACTTGCATCTCCTCCTTGTGTAGTCACACGCTCATTCAGGATGATGGGACCTGTTCCCCCGTCAACCTTCTGCTGTCTTTTCTTATGCACAAATCATACCTTCTTAGTGTTTCATGCCAGGCCTATGAAAAGAATTAGAACACAGACACAGGCAACCACTAGCTGTCAGAGAGCCTCCTGCCATTTGAAGGGCTTGGGAGAAGAGGCTGAAGGAGACTGTTTTACCATTTCACTAGGGCATCAAGCCTGGAAGAACATAGGAAGAAGGCTGTTACTCCATTTTTCAAGTCACTAAACTGTTCTCTTCTCCAGCTGTCACTCAAGAGAAAAGGCCCAAGAAATTCCAGGATTAAAGTTCAGGAAAGTGGCAAGTTCTCTAAAGAAAAATTATGCCTGTCTGACCCATCCCCCTGGGACCCAGGCAATGACTAATGCGAATTTTCCTCGCTATGAGAAATGTCTAACACAAATGCTACGCAACCACGTGGACGCATAGGAAGCTCTTCTATGAACACAAGCTCCCAGGATCTTGACTCTCTCAATTCTAAATTGGTGGGTCTGGTTTTTGGTTCATCATTAATGGTGCGGATCCTACTTAGGTGTCCTCCTTGTCTTAATAAATTATTAAGATGTCTTATTCTTAGTTGATCGGCTCAAAGATTCAGGATGCTGAGGATGTCTTCTTGGTTCCTCTGGTGAAGGTTTTCTTCCTCTTCCATATGATACACCATTATCCATTTCATCTCCACCATGAATCCCACACCACCAGAATGCCTCACATGCCAACTCCAATCTTTATTGGTGAGTGGCTGGGGAATGGTGCTGGTTACATTTGGAAAACCACACCCTGCTATAGGCGTTTGGATACTTCCTGCCTTAGAAATCTTGGCATGGGAGGACCCCTAATGGAAACCACCAATGCAGTGTCCTCTCTGCATAGGAACAAAATGCTTCAATCTCACCATGATTCGCTTAGATCCTGCCCTGGAGAACTCAAAGACAGAGACTCAGAGCTTGCCTGGAGGGTAGGAGTTGGTATATTATGGTATATTACAACCTAAGCAGGCTACTGAATGAAAGGGCTTAGGAAGGGATGCCGAGGGACAGAGAGGGACAAGTCAGCCTCCTACACACAATGACACTTCTTTGGCAGCATCGGGGAGAAAGAATATGAGGATGGACCATGGACCAAGGATGAGAATTCCACCTTACAACTCAGTGTTCCGGAGCCTGAGGATCTGCTCTCAGACTGAGCTGCTCACCCAGTGCTGTATGTGCTCAGTGAAGGTCAGAACAATCCTTCTCATTTCCTGATGACTCCCAGGTTCCCCAGGGTTGTAGCAAGGAGAGTGTTGTTAATGTAAAAAGGTGCTATTTGGCTGCAGGGATTCCTTCCTGTGGAAACTCGCCAGATGGTCTATATATATCACAAACTGAAATTTCCCAGGTGGCAGCTGGCCTATTTAATTAAATCTTTGGGGCGTAGCATTTGGGCAGCACCAACGCTCTGACGTCCCCACGTGTGTGGGGACCTCAAAGCTGCCTCACACAGTGGAGGGCTGATGGCAAAAGGGCAAGGGCTGGGCTGCTCCAGGAGACCTGCCCGTCTTAGTAATTTGTGTTCAGGAAGGATACAAGGTGCGCATGTCAGAGGACATGGAGTTAAGACCAGAAACAAACCATGGTGATGGAGTAAACGTAACCTGGTGGCCAAGAGAAGGGACAAAGTTAAGCACCGTGCACAAGAACTAGGGAGGCAGCACCGTGAGAACACGCCATGCCACCGGGCTGGCTACCCAGGGCGGTTCCCATCCAAAGCAGCAGAGAGTGCGCTCATCAAGGAAGAAGAGGTTTTAAAAACAGACAGTAGCGGGGTGCCTCCTCATCCTCTGTCCCGGGCCTTTCCTGGCCTGTACGCTCAGGGATAGGATAGCGTATACCCACACCTGGATGTCAGGCATAAGACGCACTGAAAGCAGGCACCTGGCTGGCGGCCAGTGCTGGTAGGATGCCAGCAGGTGAGGTGGCAGCCAGAGATGCGTGCGAGAGGATGCTAGGAAGAGCAGAGTACCACAAGCGGCTTTGTTTTTGTTAACCAAAGCCTCCACTCATGTACACCCTATGGAAACCTTGCGAGACAAGCTGAGTCTGAGTGTGGGGATGTCAGAAATGGGATGTGATGCAAATGAAAGAGTAATTCATCCCGGCTGAATGCTGCTGGCTTTGCATTTGTGAACAGGGTCTCTCAGAGTCCCCTGCCCCCAGCTATCTCCTACTTTTCCCAGTGCTACTCCACACTCCTTTACCTAGACTGTTGCCCACTGGCTGCTCAGGTTCCATTCTGAACCACATGCTGTCACCTCGTGCTCCCGAGCTCATTTATATTTGTAGGTTGTGTTAATACCCTTAGAGTTTCATTTGGGAAGCAGCCACTGCACGGGGGAACTGGGAGGTGCCACTTTGCTTCCGTCAACGCTTACACCATCACCAGGCTCTCTGTTTCCTCGGTGGGAACGTGGTACAGACTGCAGGGTCCTGGCACGTGTGCCTGACGTCTGCTTCACACCCTGTCCCTGTAGGCAGGACCTGGGTGCACCTGCTCCAGACAAGCACCAGGGACTGTTGAGTGACAGAGACCTGATTCTGTGTGTGTGTGTGTGTGTGTGTGTGTGTGTGTGTGTGTGTGTGCAGGGGTGGGGATGGGGGGCATGCTGTCCTTTCTGTGCCTGGCTTGGGTCACTCTGAGCATTCCAGTCACAGCAGCACCAGTCAAGGGATAGGTGCTCTGTAGCCTTCTTTTTTTGGTCTTTCATAGCCACAGCCGACAGCAAGAGACAATGAATGAGGACAAGCTCACACAGGACACAGCAGGCTTGGGGAAATCACGGCTGAACTTTGCCAGGATTGTGTCTGCTCAGGTCCAGGCATAAGATGCAGCCAATGCAGCTGGTCCCAGGCTCCCCTCATCAGCCCGGATCTCCCGAGCAGCGTACTGAACACTTGATGGCCTGGATGTTCGTTCCCCCCTTAGGCGAGTGTCTTAAGCCACCTGGTGGTTGGCTCTGGGTCATTTGCCTCTTAATGGAGGGGTGACTTAGAGATGGGGTGTACACCTGGCAGAGTATACACGGGTAGAGTAGATAGGTGTGAATGGCCTGCATGGGTTCCAAATGGTGAGGGGACACACACGCTGCCTGCATGGGTTCCAAATGATGGGGACATGCACACGCTGCCTGCATGGGTTCCAAATGGTGAGGACACACACATGCTGCCTGCATGGGTTCCAAATGATGGGGATATGCACACGCTGTTTGTATGGGTTCTGGTCCCAGCTATTGACTGTTTTCAAAGAAAACTGTTATTTTCAAGACAGTGCACAAAGCTTCATAGTATATCAACTGGGCATTTGCTACCTACCAAGCGGGAAAGCACACTATTTACTTTTATTACGTAAGAATGAAGACTGAAAAATAAAACCACCAAAAGCCAATGGGCAACAAGACGTGGTTAAGCATAGCCAATGGGCAAGCAGACATGGCTAAGCCTAGCCCTATTGGGTCTCACCGCCTCTAGCTAACCTCACCCCTCTGTCCTGGTCTCCAAGTTCCCTGCAGAGCACAAGCACCAATGCAAACTAGAGTTCCCAGCATTCCCAGTCCTTAGCGGCTGAGGAGCTGACACAGGTCACTCACTCCATGAGGTCTCAGAGCTCAAACATCCTCACAGTGCATCGTTACGGTTGTTTATGAATATAAATTACGAATATAAATGCAATTACCCTCTTCTCATCTCCAACCATTTCTGGGGGCGGGGAATACAAGTTCCTCGATAGGGGAAGATCTGAGTCTGGAAGCTCCAGGGCCTTCAGGGGTCTGTCTGAGCACTGTGTACGACCTTTGTCTGCCGCAGAGTCTTTTCTGCTTTGGTAAGCATAGGAGCTTGTGTGGAAACAGAGCAGTGGTGGGAATCGGAGCCGGCTCTTACTGAATGAAGACTCGGAGTACACTTGTCCTTCAAATCGTGCCTGGACGTTGCCAGCTTCCTACAGCTACCTTGTCCTCTCTGGAGGACCCCCCGAGTGCTTCCCAGAAATGGTCCCATCTGCAACTACAGGCACCAGCTCTTAAAGTGTCTGTTACCCCTTTGTAGAGGCTGCTGTGAAGGTGTCCGGTATGAGAGTCAAAACCACAGAACCACAGGGTGTGGGAGGAGGAGGAGGTGGTAACTCAGGTCCTTGCTGCTTCCGTGGTCACAAAACAACTCTGCTTCTACTGACTTAGAAGAAGGCCACATGGCCTTCCAGATGCCGTGCACTGGGGGGGGGGGGCTGTCAAGGCTGGTGCATTCTGGGAAACCCGTGTGTGCAAGAAGAGTTGACGTCTCAGTGATGGCAACAGACACGCCATGGCCAGACCAGAGGAGGGGGCAGTGATGGAGCTGTGGGTGTCTCTACCGTGTCTGCTTTATTCCTCTCATTACTTCAGGAAGAGTCCCCCCCATTAGAAAGATTACAGAGATAAAATTCCTGCTGCGTTGAATGAGCCTCTTGCCTTGCTTTCCCCTTGCTCTGGGGAAGGTGGAAAGTGGCCACTATCTAACAAGATAGTGTTAAGTGGCAGTAAGCCTGTGTGCTGAGCACCAGGAGCTGCCCCAGAGGTGTCCTGACAGGACAGGCATCACAAGTCCCTGAGTTTTGAGCTCCTCTTTCACTCTGTGGGACCTTGATGACATCAGGGTGAGAACTGAGAACGGACAGCAGACATGGTCTTGGGACAAGGGGATCCCATGGGGCTGGGGGGGGGGAGCTGCCTAGATAGGAAGGAGCAGAGAGAAAAAGATAGACTCCTGACAGACTCCAGCAGGAACACACCCTCGGTCCATCCCGAAAGCCAATTAACACCTAAGGGGCAGCCACTTCACCCTGTCAGGGAAAGGGACTCCATTTCCCTATGTAACCCTGCCCTCAGTGCCCTCAGTTTGACACCAAGTCAAAGGGGAACTGGGCAAAATGATTAAATCATGTTCTTAGAGAGAGAAAAAAAAATCTAGAAATTCCCCTGCCCTGCTATTATTGGCTATAAACCATGTTCCCTTCACTTTTGGCTACAGGAGTGTCCTTGTTGCCTGGTTGCAGGTGCACACCATGATCTTGGTCTGGAGAAAAATATAGAAAGAATATAACCCAGTTTCTACCACCAGTGGGGTCTTTTCATGCCCCTGCCTGATACGGCTGGTCACCCCCAAGCTTTCTTTAGCCTGTGCCTTCCTTCCCTCTGAGGGACCTGAGCTGTTGCTATCTTAAAGAGTAGGGGATAAAAGTCTCTAAGAAGCATATTCGGTGGAGATTTTTAACAAAAGCTGGCTTCCATTCTCTCAGACTTTGTAATAGTTTTTGTTGTTGTTTTGCTTTTAACTTTTGTTGTTTGTTTCGTTTTTGCCTAAGGTCGTGGATTGTAGGGCAATGAAGCTAGGATCTTGGTGTCCAGGTCCCTGTTCCTAAAAAGCAGAGGTGATCTTCCAAACCCTGAACCCTCAGAGCTCCCTCCCTCCCTGCCTCCCTCCCTCCGCCTCTCCTCGTTTTCTCTCCCTCTCCTTCTCTCTCTCTTTCACATGCCCTTGTACATGTTCGAGGACACACATACACACATACAATGTTAGAAAGTAACAACTTTCAGAAAGAATGGATAACTTTGTGACCATCTAGATTCAAAGCACAGGGGTACGAAATTGAAAGCTTGATGTTCATGGAAAGGTTTAGTAGGGATGGGGAGAAAGCCAGCAGATGAAAGCTGACAGTGTCTGGGTGGCTTCAGTCGGTGAAGGGAGCCAGCAGCCAACGTGACAAGCTAACAGTGTCACCTCACTGCGCAGCTGACCAGCCTGGGGCATGTGATACTTGAAGGCTATCACAACCCCCCTGCAATCTGAATCATTCCAGAAATAAGACCGACTCAGGAGCTATCAGAGGGAGCTAAATGAGATTGGTGAGAACAGTTAGGGCTGGGACTTAAAATAAAACGACAAAAAAAAAAAAAAAAAAAAAAAAAAAAAGCCAAACGTGAAGAGTGTGGAAGTGGGGAATGGCTCAGTCAGTAAACCATTTGCCTTAAGAGCATGAGGGCTGAGTTCCCTCTCCAGAACCTATGCAGCAAAGCCAGGTGTGGCAGCACACAGGTGTGGGCAGCACAGGCTTGTAACCCTAGGGCCGGGGCAGTGGAGACAAGTGAAACCCTAAGGCTGGGCAGCCAGGCAGTCAAATGGGTGAACTTTAAACCAGTGAGAGATCACCTGAGGAGTGACATAATGCTCTTACCTGCCTGGTGATGTAAGGCCCTTGGCAATGTCTCTGGCCTGTACAGCCTGCCTAAGATGTCTACTGAGGTTCTTTGAAGAGATGATGTATTACAGGGAGCTTTTTTTAACTTGGCTGTGGTTGAGTCTTAGCAAATTCAGATTAGTTCTGGAAAAAGCCTAAATGGTTGAAGCGAGCTAAGGTCAGAGGACAGTAATCTGGCCGTTTCTTCCAACTGGGTTATTCTGGATAAATGGCCCTTAATGGAGAGGCAGGAAATATTTGTAATAGAATAAAGATTGTTTAGCAACAATTAAGCGTATTTGGTGTTGTCCAAGGACAGTGCGTTCTGGTAAGTTTTTGGAGCTGTTGCTGACATTCTGTTTACGCTTTTGGTTTGTCCGGGATGATGCTTCTTTCAGGACTGATAGTGACTTACACTTCATTCTGCCTTTTTTTTTTTTTTTTTTTTTTTTTTTTTTTGGTAAACATTACTCTCAAGGCATTGGGGTCAAGTAGCTTCTCATGTAACTGGCCACGTACCTGCCTCATCAGGAAAGATAAACACAATTCTTCTAAACAGCTGTGGCTGGTGGAGCGCAGTGCCATGCTGAAGACCTGGTCCAGAGCCCAGAACTCATAGGGTTCTCTATTGAATATCTGTGCTGTCAATTTATGCATCCACGTGACACTGGGCCCCTAGGCTACTTGGGAAAATCCATGGGTAGCTTGTGAAAGAGGTATTTATTAGATTAGAGTGTTGGGAAACAAGAAATCAAATCAAAGGATATTTAGATGTTTCTCGAAAGCCAACCGTTTTTAAACACTCTACCCTCATCAGTGTACCTATTATTCTTGCTTTGGCCTCCATTGTGATGGGAAATGTGTTTGAATTCTGCTGCTATCTCCATCCCCATATAGCACAGCACTTTGGGCTGGGCCTCTGCAGGGATGATGTTTGCTGGAGGAGAAGGTATACCTGCTCCTTCTGGTCTACCTGATCCCCCTAGCGTCCCACCATGCCAGCATGTTTCTACCCTGCTGTGCAACCTTCCCTGCCCTCCCTACCCCTCCCGCAGTTCACCAATGCTCCCTAAGCACCACGGCACTCCTGGGGATGACATGCAGGTGAATCACTGGTGTGTTACCACTAATCGAAGGTAGCTGCTTAGTTGAGCCCCCATGTAGAGCTCCCACAAGGCTGTGCTTTCACGCTTTGGGATGATGTTCACCACGGTAACAGCAGAAACAGTAACTGAGAGGGCCCATCAAAACCGTAGGACACTGTCACGTGCCCAGTCTCTGCAGTGAAGCTGGGCCTGATGCTTATAAAGCATGTACCAGGAGCAGTATGTGGTCTGAACGCTGCCCTCTTTCTAAGATGAGATCTACTGTGGGCCCATGAGCCTCTCAGACTCTTTTTTTTTCACTAGTAAACACCACAAACCTGTTAGCAGGGAGGAAGGATTCTCCCAGGGTCTTGTCTGGGCTTGTCTCTCAATAGGGTCAGCAACCATGTTCCCCCTAATTTATGAGAACAGTAAATGATCTGTTGACAGGATGCCATGGGGGCTCGCTCACTCTGGTGCCCCGCCCCTTCCAAACCACTCCCAGGCCTGTGCTTACTGTTCCTGTGCATTCGTGCATTCATCCTTCTTAGAACCCTTTGGAGGGAAGGATGCTCCCTTTGTTCAACAGATAATGGAGAAAATGTCAGCGTTCACGTTCACACAGGACCCCTTGGCTGTCAGGAATGGACAAAAACAATCTCTGCCTGACACTTATCACTTAGTTCTCCTGCAAGCTCTTTCTGTATTCTGTCTATTCTTATTTTACCATGAATACTTTTCATAATCTTCACCCACACCTAGAATTTCTCCTCGTTCTCTGAAAAACCAGAAAACAACTATCAATGCATACCCTATTCCAATAAAAAAATCTCAGTAGGACTTCTGACAGGTACTACACGGTATTCCTCCCCATCATTTGCCTTCAGCCACATGTTCATGTCTTACAGCCCCGTGAAGAAGAAGAAGAAAAGGAGGAGGAGGAGGATGAAGACGAAGACGAGGAGGAGGAAGAGGAAAGGAAGGACTAAACAGTAAGTTTATTCTCGTTTATCCCTGGTGTCCAGGAGGATATTTCCTGTAACACACCTGTGAGATGACATCCAGAATGTCCCCATAGACATGGCTCTCATACTGTACCTCTACCCATTCCTGGCTCCTTTCCCTGCTGTTCCTACTCCTAAAGCCTTAGGGAGGAAGGCATGAGGTGAGCCTCCTGACTGGCTAGACCCACAACTGTCCTTTCTCATCAGAACCAATGTAATGCCCATGTAGCTGTCTTATGAAAGGCCATCAATCACATTCATTTACAAGTTTACCTTTACCCTTAGTCATCAAGACCAGTGATCAGAAAACAATGTCATGGGAACCCAGGCCTCACCATCAATCATTGCCATTTAGAAGGGACCCTTAACATATGCAGAAACCATATCCTGGCTTGTGTCACTAACTGGAGCAAAAAGTCACCCGACAGCAAGGCCCACACTCACAGAGCATTCTACTACTTTCAAACCTCCTCCCTATCCGCCTGGTAGAAGGAGGATGGCACAGGATGCCGTGTGTGTGTGTGTGTGTGTGTGTGTGTGTGTGTGTGTGTGTGTGTGTGTGTGTGTGGTGTTTGGGGGCTGGGAGAGCAGATGGCACAGAGAGGGACACACACACACACACACACACACACACAGCTTCACCCATATGTTCAAGTTTAGAGGACTGTGTCTAAAGCAGAGAGTATGGGCTGCAGCTCAGTTAGCAGAGTGCTTGGTTAGCATGCAGGAAGCCTTGGGCTGTCTTCTCCAGCACCACATAAACCTGGTGAGATAGCACATGTCTGTAAGCTTAGAACCCAGGAGGTGAGGCAGGAGGATGGGGAGTTCAAGGTAACCCTTCATCACATAACAAGCAGAAGGTCATTGTTATGCTAGATCAGACCCTACCTCAAAATGTTTTAAATGAAGAATAAATAAACAAGCATAAAGGCACCTTGTTGTCAGCCGACTCATGTGTGAATTCAGCATTTAATCTGACAGCAGAAACCATGGAAGTCAACTGACATCTCTCACTGCCATGGAACCCTCTGGCAGTTGAAGGTTACTGGCTGCTAGCTGCCCATCCATTGCGCAAGAAAGGTAAACACCAACCTCCCCATGTGTCATGCAATACCTGGCTGGCAAGAATGCATAGCTTGGGGTCTAATTACCTTTGGGAAGCAAGCAAAGCCATACCCAGGGCGAGGTGAGGATCATTTTCTGCTGCCTCAGAAAGTCATAATTAATTTTGAAGCAATTTAAAGTGGTGCTAAAATATTGCTTTGAAAGGGATAGAAGGTGGCTCGAGGGTTTGTATTTGAGTCCAGGGTTATAATTATACCTATAATTGCTGTAGGCTGCCAAGTAGAGAAGACACTCCTGCGCCTCTTCCTCCTTTCGCTGGATGAAAAGAGCTTGGAGGTCTAGAGAAGTAGTGAACTTCCTGGATCAGCTACCCTCCCCCGCTCCAGAAACGTTCATTCTTTTACAGCCTTCTGCCACAGGCAAGGCACGCAGCTCAACTGGTAGAATGCTTGCCTAGCATGTACTAGACCCTGGGTCCAGTCCCCAGCGCGGCCTAAATGAAGTAGTGTATCACAATTCTAGCACTTAAGAGGTAGAGGCAGGAGGATCGGGAATTCAAAGGTCACCCTCAACTGTGAGTTAGAGGCCTGTCTAACATGAAGAGTCGTCAAAGGCTTCATGGGGGCCTATCTCAACCAAAACAAACATTAAAAAATACAGAGAGTGATGTTAATTGAAACCAACAAATGTCTCTCAGTGCTGGGTTGACTGACAATAGCAAGAGAAACTTAATCCCGTATTTTGTCACATGGGTGGGCTCTTGTGATGATGGAAGGGAGTTGGGGAGCTGGGTCTCACCCAAGGGACTCTCCGAGGTACAGCAAAAGGGCAAAACCAGTAATTCAACACCTTCACCAAGCGTCTCGAGCCCTGGGAACATGGGAGCACTCTGGCAGAGAGTGTGTGGGGTTTCCCTGGAAGGCAAGTGTTGGAAGGGGCACATTTCCAGGAAGGGAGCACTGCATTCTTCACAAATAGCTCTTTCGGCTCAAGGGAATAGGAGGACAAGAAGGGCAGGGGTAGATGGAACCACAGGGCAGGTGCATTGCTTAAAGTACCTGCGAGTTCTTTTTAGATTAAATAATATATGTTTTAATTATGTGCCTGTGTACATTTGTGCGTGGGTGTGTGCACACGCGTGCAGGCGCCGTCTAAGAACATCAGATCGCCTTTGAGCTGGAGTAACGGACAGCGTGAAACACAGATGTGGGTGCTGGGAACCAAAGTTATGATCTCAGCAAGGGCAGTAAGTATTCTTAAGCACGGATCCACCTCTCTAGCCCCACCCCATCCATCCCCAAGAGGGATCTTCATTAGAAGTAAAAAAAAAAAAAAAAAAAAAAAAAAAAAAAAATGATAAATTTGCCAAAGATGGGAAAGATGGCTGCAGACTTCTTTTACATTTCTACTGACCTAGTTTGTACTTTTCTCCGGGCCTTAAGACAACCTGATGTAGAAACCTACAATATGAACTTTGAACAGCCACCTTTTTCAACGCTAAAATGTTGGGCTTCAAAGACTGAGTCATCGCTTGCTGTCAGTTGCCCGTGAGCTACAAAAAAGGTAAGGGCTACAAGGAGTCAGTCTATCCGGCTTGATGTGGGAGATGAAGGCTACGGAGCTGGAAACAAGTAACGCAGAAGGGAGCGCATGTCTTCACAGAAGGAAACTCACCCCTCAGGCTGTGTGCCATGTGAAGTTTCACCTACCCAGGGGCTGCTGGGTCACTGCAGGAAAAAAAAAAAATCTCCTCCTCACAAAGAAAAGTCTGATTCCTGGAGTTAATTTAAGGCTTTCCTGATTTCACTCTTAATAAGGATAATAATTTCCAAATTACGAGAGCTATTATGTGGCTGTGAGTGGCACTCTCCCAAATCGTGGGACTTCAGAGTAGCTGGCCACTCCATGGGCTTGTTGAGGGACTGTGTGGCAGTGTCTGCACTGGGGGGGGGTCTCCATGGTCCTTCCTCCTTGTGCCAGCAAAATGCAGTGGCTTCCCTGGCTCTCACAGGAATCCTCTACTACACGAGGAATACTTGCTCCCTGAGTAACTTCTTCTGACCGCTACACAGAGCAAACAATGACATTTATCATGCTCTCCATAGTGACGGCCGTGGGTTCTTACCAAATTAATTACCAGCCCAGACTTTAAAACAAGAATAGGAGCCACCTGAAGTGTGAAATTCCACCATGGAAGGGGCACATGGAAGCCTAGCTGGACAGTAATACGTGCTATTCATGCAGGGAAAGCCACAGGGCTTAGAAGTCATGGGGTATTGTATTAATAATGAGCCTCGGCTTCCTTCCTCAAGGTAGGCACTGGGGTCAGAGGACATAATGAACTTCTATAAGATATAAGGACTAGTGAAATCCAGCAAGTATATTTTAAAAAAAGAAAGTGTGGTCCACTGATACAAAAGCCTGCATTGCTGGAACGATTTTATAATCCCAGTTCCTGTGAGGAAGAAACAGGAGGGCCAGAAATTCAAGGCCATCCTCAACTGCACAGGGAGATGAAAGCCAGCAGAGTCTACAGGAAAAATTGCCTCTAAAGAAAATCTGACTTTAGAGGCCAGATACTTGTGGGAAAGTACCTTTTAGGCCAGACAAGCCTCAGGGCCAGCTGAGAGGTCTCTGAGAATACAGCATTCATATGCAAAGGCCCCGGGCAGGGCAGGGAGTCTTTGCCAGATTTGCTCTGAACCTCAGACTCTGTGTCTCAGACCTCAACCAGGAAGTAGGAATCAGGAAGTAGGAATCAGGAAGAGGAAGCAGGAAGAGGATGCAGACGGAGGAAGCAGGAAGAGGAAGCAGGAAGATGATGCAGAAGGAGGAAGCAGGAAGAAAGAGGAAGGAGGAAGCAGGAAGAGGAAGCAGGAAGAGGAAGCAGGAAGCTACCCACACAGAGGAACATGATGTTCTGAACACGTAGTCACCACGGGTTCCTGAGTCTATGGGTGGAAAGGGAGGGGGAACCCCCAGGAAGCCTAGATCTAGAGCATGAAAGCAGGAAGTGGGTTACTACTAGCCGGGTCATGTGGTCCATACTGGGAGGAAAGCGTGGCCTGCTTTCCCATAGCAGGGCTAGACAAGCTGCTCCTCTGAGATGAGCAGGCTTACGTAGTGTCACTGGCTGATACGGAAATGTGGGTGTGCTGGCCTGGCCTTTTCTTTTTTGTTTGTACATAGGAAAACATTTTTTTTTTCCCTTTCAGAATTACCTTCTCTGTCAATACAGTCCAAACTAGGAAGGAAGCACACAGAATTACTACAGGAGGACTTGGCCTGACCAGAGGAGACCAGACAAGTCCTGGCTGCCTGGCATGGAGGACACAACAGAGTTGCAGTCACAGCCTGCATTCTCTGACCGAACATGCGTAGTCTACAGGCACTTAAAGCAAAAACAACCAGAAAGAACGAAACAGCAAGCTTCTTCCAAGCGTGGTGATCACGGCATCGAGTTCACCCTGGACGTCAGTGTAGGTCTATCTGCTGAGATCCTTGTTCCCCATGTGCCGTAGACAGACACTTGTGCGCCTTTCGGGGAAACCAGACACCTGGGGAGCGTCTTCCAGCAAAAGGTCTGCTTCCTTGTGAGTTTAAGTCTACTCTCCGCTTAATCTCAAATGGCCCTTGCAGTTGAGTTCACTTGGCACACAGATGGCTTTGTGTTTATTCAAACCACTGCTAGCTTCCTTCATATGCCAGTTCAACGAAGGGTGACATCAGGGATGCCCGTCCCTCACAGAGTAACTAGAGGCCTTGCAGAAATTCCTCAGCGACTCGCTTTAAAGACACTTTCTTCCCACACATATCTGGTCTTACACCGGCAATCCTTTCCACGTTGCCAAATCAGAGTTAGCTCTGAGATCGGCATGCTCCTTACCTGTCTCTTACATAGGTTCCCACGTCTGCCAGCATTCAGACTCTCGGTGGAGACCACCAGGCCACAGGGAAGCAAAGGTGTCAGCTTCCTCATGCCACACTACACCACGTGGTCCTGAGTGGTCACAGAGCTGCCTGCACCCTCGGATGCTGTACTCACCCTGCAGGGGCCGGTTCTTGAACAGGTCCCGGGCCTTCGCTGGGTGAGCTCGAGCGGTGTGGTCACACTTGGGCTGCTCATACCTAGGAGCCAGGAGAGGGTAAGAGAGAATTAGAGTCGGGATGAGACGCTGAGCTAGACTGGTCTCAAGTTTCCTACGTCTAACAAGCTACGCGCGGCTGTAGCTCCAGGATGTTCCGCGAGATCCATCCTTGCATCATGGCCCTGTGGTTTATTTGGCTCCTTGGTGGCTTGAGCAAACATTCCTAGGCCAACTTACATGCAAAGTGCACGGAACAAAGAGGCCTGAGGCTCTCACCTCACATGGCTGGACTTGGACTCTCTAGTTCCAGAAGAGTCCTGTGTACTGGTTCCTGAACACCCACCCACCCGTCTTCTACTTTGTGGTTTTATGAAAAGCAGGGTTTCTGCCCAGTAGTCCCTTGCAGTGTTTCCAAATGCACTTGACTCTCTTCAGAAAGGAGTCAGAATCAGAACTCAGGGCCCACAGTGATCTACCTTTGAAAGGCTGGCTAATTCTCAGTCCAACCCATGGAGCTACAAACATTTGTCCAAATACTTACAAAGGAAATAGAAAGAAGAAAGGAAGGTTCTATCTGGTGTTAATAGAAGGCCTTCTGCCTGGAGGTGCTTGCTTCCTCAATGCTGGAATGGAGTCCTGCACCCGAGATCACCAACTTCCTCCCTCTTTACCATACGCTTCTGTGGTAGTTTGAATATAATCGGTCCCCATAAACTCACAGGGAGTGGCTTTGTTGGAGTAGGTGTGTCCTTGTTGGAGGAAGTGTGTCACCGTAGCGCTGGGCTTTGAGGACTGATATATGCTCAAGCCACGCCCAGTGTCTCAGTTCACTTCCCGTTGCCCGCCTAAATAATGCAGGACTCAGCCCCAACACCATGTCTGCCTGCAGGCTGCCACGTCCCACCATAACGATAATGGACCAAACCTCTGAAACTGTAAGCCACCCAATTAAATATTTCCCTTTAAAAGAGTCGCCATGGTCATAGCGTCTCTTCACAGCAACAGAAACCCTAACTAATATAACTACACTCTTACTGTGAGGTCGGGGAAGAGGTTGCTTGGGCTGGGTGTGGAAGGCTGGAGAGGTCCACCCCAGTGAGGTAGGGTGGACAGCTGTAAAGGTACACACACACTTTTCTAAAAGAGAGTTTAAGGTACCTTTAGCCATGGTGTTGAGACTAGCCTTGGTTACATGGGAATTTAATATCACAAAAATAGTACTAACACATAATAAAAGACTTCTGACGGGACACCAGACCCGAGCAGTAGTGCAGCCCATCCGTGACAAGGCCCTAGGCCACTGCACCAATGCCCTCTTCACACAAATGCTACACCTCCCCTAAATGTCGCTTCTAAAATCAGTGTCCCCGATGCACCCTGCCAAACAGCTGAATGACCACGTCCCTCGGCAAAGCCACTGGAATATATCCTTTGAGAGCACAGGGGCTCGGTGACGGGACAGTGAAGACGGGGTGGAGGGAAACCTACTCAGTTGGCGTCTGCTGCCCAGGACCACAAAGTCAGACAAGAGCCAAGACGCCTCTGAAGACAATGGGGGGGGGGGGATGCGACTGGCCGCCTCAGCGCTCACTGATGATAAATCTAGAGAGAATAAATGCCCTGAGTAGGAAAGCTTCATTCCAGGTGCCAGGCATTGCCTGAGGCTCAGGGGTTAGGTAGGGCTGACGTCTATGCTACAGTGACCTGTGACCTGTAGGAAAGTGGCCATGTGCTCAGCTCCTAACTGACAGTATGGAGCCCCAAGCCAGCAGCCCCATCACATGTGAGCCGCAGACCGTATTACAGTGTCGGGTTGCTCTGAGCTCCGTTTCCAGCATTTCTGTCATTCACACGGTGCGAGCGCCAGGCCATTTCTGCCCCGTTCCAACTCGCTTCATCTTTGCTGTCACTTGGGGCACTGAAGTTTGAACAGCTTGCCAGTGCAGAGACAGTAACCTGGAGAGGGGCCCAGAGGGTTTTACCAACGTGAACTTGGCTGCAGCAACCTTTGTGCCTTTGGCAGCGTTTAGTTCACCCGAGGGGAACAAAGAACATCGCCTGGCCGCGGCTGCCCATCAGATACACCAGGCTTGCAGCCATGGAGAAGCGCAATTTCACGCCCACACGGCCACATGCACGCGGCCACTGTGCGGAGTGCTGGGGGTCAGAAACTCTGGCTGTCAGCCTGCACAAGGAATCCAATACCCCCCTCTGACCCCCGCTACTATTGGCCAGCAAGCAGCCAGGTAGAAACCTGCCCCCTCTCCCAGTCTGAGTGCCAGCAGAGCCCGGCAGGTGTGCCTAACTCCATGCAGGGTCACACAAAGTACGGTCAGAACGTCAATCTTGACCCCAAGGGGCAGGAGAGCCTGCAAGAGTCACCACCCCACCGCCGGTCTGCTCTGGAGGGAAGGTCAGCCTTGCAAGGATGATGGCAATACAGGGGGCTTGTGACTTTGACTCAAGTCCACAACAGAAGCTCCTTATCCCTGCGTGGTGCAGGGGGACAGAGAGAGATGGCTTACGAATGGCAAGGCGGTTGACATTTGCAGCTTCCTGGTTTCCAAGGCCAAGGGGTCCTCATGGAGTAGTAGGAAAAAAAGGCAAGGAAAGTAAATGCTGAGTGCAGTCTATCTAGGGCAAGTCCCGGAGGCCTGTTCCACTCTCTTGTTGCTCAGTGTCATGCAAAGGCTGCCCGGCGACGCCCTCCCTTCTGGTCGTTGGTCTGACCCTCACTGTGTGACCTGTGTGACCTGCACACCTCACTCACGGTCTCACTCCAGTATCATAACCTCAGGGGCCTCATCCTGTCCTTTCTCGCTCTGTGCCCCAAGTCCCTGTTCTTGCCCGATGCCCTTCAGATCGCTCATCATCCAAAACATTTCCTCATGGAGGCTTAGCCTACACGGACCCATTCTGTCATCATCACCAGCTTTCCCCTCCCCTCCGGAAGACCTGGTGTTTATCCTCCCCATTCCCTGAGCCCCCATCTTCCAGCACGATGCCTGGAACACTAGCGGACATTCAGATCACTCAAGTGTTTACCGAAAGGAAAAGGAAGGAAAGGAAGCCAGGGCACGTTCTCGTTACCACTGCCCAAGCCCAACAGCACAGCACTGCCCAGCAGAGCCGTGGTGGGGTGTGTGAGCCTGACTATGCCTCTCCTGCTGCCGCTGCTCCGGCTGAACCCTCTGCACCCCACACGCTAGCTACCTCTGCCCCACGGGCTCATCTTCCCCAGGACACTGACTGCACCCTCCCATGACCACAAAGGCTGGCCTGCTCTCTGCCTTGGCGTCAACTTCTATGTACAGGACGGTTGGATGCTGAGGGTGGTGGTACCATCTGCTTTCTCACAAAGTCAAGTTTGTTAAACTGGAACCTGGCCCTGACCTGGTGCTCAATGGAGGAAAGCCTGGTAAACGGCGGCTCCCTTCCCTGGCAGGGCTGGGGACAGTCTAGGGATGAGACTGTCACTGAGCAAGTCCGCCAGTTCAGCGGGGAAAGGTTGCTCCCACTGTCTGAAAGAGGAACTCACTCGGGGCCAGAGAAACGTTAACAAGAGCATCAGCTGCGCCCCCAGAGGATGTGGGTTCAGTTCCCAACATCCACGTGGCAGCCCACAACAGTCTATAACTCAGGTCCTGCCCTGGCTTTTGTTTAGTGGATGGAAGGAAGGATGGTTCAGAAGAAGGCAACCATCTGAACAGCCCTTTCAGTCTGGTCCAGTGTGAGCCCTTTCCTGAACCTTCCACGGGGCAAACATGGAGCTGAGGTTGTCCTGTTCTCCTGAAACGCAGGGCAAGTCTGCACAGAGGAAAGAGTGACTGGCTTTCCGCTCAGTCACACTCTGAGCTGCTCTCGGGCTCTCCGGAGATAGCATTACCAATGCTGGTCTCATTGTCTCAGAGCCAGCTGGAGGGGTGCTGTTTTCGACTCTGCAAGGATTTTCGTTGCCCAACTCTAAGAAAACATCTTCTCCTCTATGGCTGAAGCGTGGCGTGGGACCAAGCCTGCATCTGGCAGGAGCTCACTAGTGCCCCACATGAGGAATGGTGAAGGAGCCAGAGGCTCTGTGTGTAGCAAGACCATCCTTCTGCCTACACACAGGACAATGAGTTACCATAGCCAAACCCAGTAATGGTGGCGTTTTTTTTTTCCAGCTCAGCCATGCAAGAGCTTACTTCCTAAGGCTGTACCAGGTCTCTGCTTTGTATTAGCTTTCTGTGTCAGTGAGAACACACACCTGTCCTCCAACGTGGTGAGGGCAAAGTGGTGTTGACTGCTAGGGTCATCTGTGATGTCATAACATATCCAAACCAGACCCCCAAGAAAGACTCAGGAGCTAAAAAGGGGAGGGGGCTGGACTTGATCTTGATGAAGCCACTGACATTTCGGCCAATTTTTGAGGTCTGTGCTGACCAGTGACTCCCACCGAGAGCTAGCTGTAACACCTGAATAATTTAGGGAGAATTTTGGTGTTCATCTGGGCACGTGGGATGAAACTCGAGCACGGAGCTCGAAAGTCTGATAGAAAAGACATGTGCACATTTAAGAGTCTAGGAAAACATTATCAAAGTCAAAGGGCACACGGCTGTTGACAGGTCCCCACTGAGCACAGGCACCCATTCAGGAACACCCTGCCCAGGTACATACTAGCTTCTGCTGGCACTCTGGGAGAGCGTAACTGTTTGCTCAAACCGACAGAGAACACAAACAAATCCTGAATAACTGATTGCTTTTGCCTTACAGGTTCTTCTCCTTAAACGATTTTTTTTCCCCTAGATGCGTGTATTATGTCTTATTGAAAGCTATCCGACCATTTGACCTCTTAAACGTTTAACCTCTGTGTCTTTTGTGTGGTCCAAATGTTCTTTGCCAACCTTCTGCTTCGTGCTCGGTGGCCTATGACTGCTAAAGGTGCGCTTCCCTGCCTCAGGAAGCCTAAGCACAGGGAACAGAGGACAGCGTCCCTGTGCGATTGTCACACCCAGAGTAGGACACTAAGTTTAAGAGGAGCTGAGCCCACAGTAGAAAGAACTTGGTGGCAGGGTATCGGGAGGGGGTGTGATGTTCAGTTTTCCTGGCTCCTACAAGGATGCATTTACCTGGTGGAGGTCCCCGGAATGGGCCGCCCGGTGTCCACCAGCACACACCAGCAGTAACCAGTGGACGGGTGGCACTGTACTGGCTTGTAGAGGCCACCGTGTGCACACTCGGGGATCACTACGTTGTCGTTTTTGGGCTGCTTGGCCTCCTCGAGAGCTGACTGGTGCTCCTGGTCACAGGAGGAAGCTGCAGGGAGAGACAAACAGGTGGTGAACAGGCACAGGAGGAGCCAGCCCTGGCGACCCGTGCACGGCCGCAGCTAAAGGATGCTGTGTGCTGTCCCAGCGCTACAGTGGGAACCAGGCCTAAGGACAGGCAGGAGGTCCCCTCCTACCTCCGCAGCCATAGGAGGCTGTTTTGTGCAACAGAAAAAGAGCATGTGATTCTTTTCAGGAGGCTGTGCTGTGAGCACCCCCCCCCACAAATGCTCCCCGAGGAGGACTGGTTCTTGTTCCCAGGTTCCCCATGAAGGAAACACTCACTCCCATACAGGGATCATGGCCTACAGTATACAAAGGTCATCTCTTCTCAGGCTAAAGACTCGGTTTCTTCTTGGTCTTTAGCTACCTCTGGTTTACATCCAAGGGGGCATCAGCCAAAAGGACAGAGATATAAACCGGCACGTGCGCACACATTCACACACACACACTCACACACACACACTCACACACTCACACACACACTCACACACATACACAAACTCACACACATACACACACACATACACACACTCACATACACACACTCACATACACACTCTCACACACACATACACCCACACTTACACACACTCACACACTCACTCACATACACACTCACACACACACACACACTCCTGCTTTCCCAATAGCCCAAGTGTGGGGATTAAACCAGTAAGTGAAAAAAAGAACCAAAGACCCTAGAGTGGCCACAAACAGTTTCACCCTGACAGAGGACAGCAAGGAAAGGCTCCGCCCAAGGTAAGAGAGAAATCTCTACAACTTGTCAAGTGGTACAGGGCGACTGCCCGTCTAAGCCGGCTCTGAAGGCGCTGGCCACTGCCACTAGGAGTGGGTGGACACTGCGGTGTCGGGAGAAGAAGTAAGGGAGGTGAAGTGCAGCAGCCCGGCAGACGTGAATCTGGGCGGAGCCTAGCCCAGGTGATACTCTTAGGACCAGGAGATGCCAGGCACAAAGTGGATCTCTGGCCAGCCTCGTGGTCTGTCATCACGCTGTCACTTTCTCCATCGTTCCAGGGCTGAAAGAACATTTATATAGCATTCACTGCATGCGCAATTAACGTCCCCAGATACACCAAACTGTAGAAAGCCACATAGACGTTAGCTAGCTCATTGGGTGATTCTGGGGCCAGCTCTGTGCATGCTCCTGTTAACTGACTACATTGCCAGGCACAGTTTCTAGGTTTCTAAAGCCCACAGCATTGTGTGTGTGTGTGTGTGTGTGTGTGTGTTAACTGCGAGAGATGCACCTTGCTGATGGCGCCCTACCCCCCTCCCCCATGTTGCTCTTTGGAAGGACGGCTGGATGATGAAGAGGAAGCTAAACTGAGCATCTGTCCAAACAGACATCATCTGCGGGGATCGTTCAAGCTCACTAAATGCAAAAGAGAAATGGAGAAATTCGGCCTTGGCTGCCACTCTCCATATGGTCTTCACTTTCCGTGTTATCCTATAGGTGTACCTCTCCATATGGTCTTCACTTTCCGTGTTATCCTATAGGTGTACCTAACGAAGGCAGGCGTGTAAATGAAAAGCCCCTGAGGTTGGTGAGGATCTCGACGGAAGCCTTTCACCAGCAGGAAAGCCCGCACGCAACAAAAATCGACACCCACTGGTCTTTCTTCCCGAATCCCGCCAAGGCTGTGATACCCATCCAAGGGGGCCAAGCAGCACAAGGGTTCAGGCAACTATCTTTGAAGACAGTTGACACTCTCCATGGAGCCATTTGGGTCATCAATGTGAGAATAAACAGGGCAGCAGCTGGGCCGAGTGTGCGGCTTGGCAACACGGACCTCTTCAGTTTAGCTAAGGTCGCTTGGCACTTCTTCAAAACTTCATTAGTTCATAGAATGTACAGTATGATTATCTGGCCACAAAATATTTTTGGTGCTCCATTCCAAGGACATACTGTGTGTACGGGACCGGTAGTGGAAAATTTTTGAAATGTCCCTGAGAAATTTATGACACATTCGAAAGGGCCTCTTAAGAGAAATGAAATTGATTGAATTAAAAAAAAAAGCTCCATAATTTCAAAAATTAGTTGCACATATTGTAAAACGTCAAAGCTACTATGGTCGAGACTGATGAAATCCTGTCTGTGTGAACATTAGGGTGCTGAAGATGTCAAATTGACATTTGACAATCTGCTTGCATATTGGAAACTCAAGGCTACTAGGAAGATGGATGCAATCATATTCTCTTGTACGATAAACCACCATGAAGGCAGAGGATGTTTTAATAAATGAGTGAGACTTCCATAAATAGAAGGCAATTCATAACGTGGTCCCTTCCCCTCCTGGCTCCTCCCAGGCCCTGACGCTGGGGAGATCTGCACAGGCCACTCTTGGAGGTCCTGCAGCACACACAGCCAGCTCACTGTAAAATAAATGCAATGTTAAAATGAAATGTTCATCACATTTACCTCAATCCACAGCTAATTAAGTCCTGGAAGGACTAATCCACTTCTATCTTTTTTTTTTTTTTTTTTAATTTATTTCTAAGTTGTGTCTCAAGAAGAAATCAGGTAAAGCCGATTTTCAGAGTAAAAGCGTTTTATTACTCAACTCTGAATTAATCCTTTCAAAAGTTTGACTCAGTGACGAAATAAAGGAAGATGAGAAAAATCTACTAAAAGGAACATTTTTTTTCTATTTTAAAAATTTATTTTACATACCAACCACAGTTTCCCCTCCCTCCCCCCTCCCACTTCTCCCCCCCCCCCACTTATCCACTATTCCTCCATCTCCACTCAGATGGGGTAAGGTTTCCCATGTGAATGAACAAAGCATGCCACATCAAGCTGAGACAGGACCAAGTTCCTCCCCCCTGCATCAAGGCTGAACAAAGCATCCCACCGTAGGGAATAGGTTCCAAAGAGCCTGCTCATGCATCACTAACAGGTCCTGGTCCCACTGGCAAAACCAAACCAAACCAAAAAACAATAAATGGAGAGGTATGGCGTGCAGATGGGTAACAAGACTTAGGAACATTATCAAGTCAATTTCTCTAAATTAATTAGTGGACATAATGTATTTCTTATCAAAATCTGATCAGCTCCCCAGTGGAACCTGACACACGGACTCTAAAATGAATATGGAAAGTTCCAAAGACCCAAAATAAAGCATCGCTCCATGGTTAGGGGGCTAATGTTGCCTCATTTGGAAAGGTACTATAAAACCATTCACCCCAGCAGAACAACTCACTGGGGGGGGTGAAACTTCTCCCAAGAAATGTCAGTAGAGTATCAGAATGACGGTGGACCAACTGAACACACACACACACACACACACACACACACACACACACACACACACTGCATGATAATTGTGTGAGACGGGAGAGACATGAATACAGAACCCGAGATGTAAAGACTAAAAATTGAGCGTTAGGAGTACCCCACCCCACGTTACCACCCCCACTGTCTTTCGGACAGACTGACCACAGAGGAAAAACTTGGCAAATTAGACTTCACTAAAATTTACAACAATCACCAAAAGGCGCAATTAAATAGTAAAAGGCAACCACAGACTGGGGGAATGTTCCTAATGCACACATCTGCCAAAGACCCCAGGTCTTTACATCAATAGAACCACAAATAACCCAATCTGAAACTCACCGAGAGTTCAGAAAGCGAGCCATCAACCGAGCAAAGAGGGCAGCTTCGCTAGTCACCATGAAAATAGCAACTGTAACCTCAGTGAGGCGTCACACACATGCACGCTCCAAATTAAAAACACTGACACCAAATGTTGGCAGGACACGTAGGACCTGCAGCTCCCGGAGCCTCCTCATAGCAGACCCAGTGCTGAGACCACTATCCTGTCCTAGACACGCATCCAGGAGAAATTAAAGGGCAAGCTCATGAAACAGCCAAGGGAAGAATGAATAGACACAGGGTCTTCTCAAAGGTCCCAGCCCGACTGAAAAAAAAAATGCACAAAATGTTACATATTGTATGCAATAATATAAAGTTGTATGTATATATCACAGAAAAGGAAGGATGGGAACGTGTGTGTGTGTGTGTGTGTGTGTGTGTAATATACATAGGTCCTGACTCTCAAAACCACTGTACTGATTTCAAAAATAACACCTCAGAAGTTAAAAAAACATCCTTTACATCGATGCATAAGAAAGTCTACAGCAGTGAAGAGTCATGTGTGGTGGCTGGGCTCATGGGGAGGCCCTTGCTGTCCATGGGGGCCACTCTCCAGAGCTATGGAGTAGCATCCACTGTGGGTAGTAAGGCACAGGTTCAGGATCTCCAGAAGCGCCGTGCGTTTACCCAAGTATCCCTCAATGCTCTTGAGACAAGATCATCTTTCTGTCTCATTCTATTAGTACTTTCACACTTGTAATCAAACAAAGTCCGTTACTGAGGAAGCCCCTAAAACTTTATTTCCCTGTGTTGGCATTTTTCACAGAGGGCAGCAACTCACATGTGATAACACAGAAATGCCACGAAGGATAGAGCTGATACACAGTCCATGTGCACACGCAATCTTGCCTTGTGATCTTCCAAGAGGATGTGTGGTTGCCCTTCTCCACTGTCCACTGAGCAATGAATTCTCTCCATGAGCTGCAGAGTATGAATGAGGTATGGACAGCCGTGGTCTCCAGGTCTGACTTTCTGTGCGCTCATTCCCCTTTGTATATAATGACACTGCGGGCCCCGGGGTGCTGGTTTTATTAGAGAGAACGCTTTCCTTAAGAAGTGAGAAGGACGCTTCGATACAGCTCTGTTTCCTGTGAACTTGGTCCCACACTAAAGTTCTGGGAGGCCAGAATTCCCTGAGTTCCTGGGCTTCCATGGTAAATATCACGGTGCCCCCCCCCCCAAACCCTGCCACCGCTAGCTGGCCTAATATCCCCATACACACACTCTGTACTTGCGTTTTGCTTGCTAATCTGATGTGTGCTTGTGGGGACTGGTTTGTTTACCTACAAGGACCTGTGCTAACTTCCTGGCGGGTATCACGACCACAGCCCTGGAAAGGCTAGAAGTGCCTTACTTCCTTGCCTGAGCCCACACTCCCTCCCGGCATACACTGCAAGCCCTCTCTCTCCCTGTAACTTGGCTTTGTGTCATGCTTGCAACAGCACACATAGAGAAACAAACTGCCACGCCAGTAGTAACTAGCTCATGCCGGCTGCGCAGGAACACCGCTGTGGGCGCATGCTAGCCACCCACCGTGTGTGTCAGGGGGTAGGACTCAAGTCTTCCAGCTTCCTCATGCTTTCTTAAGACATTTTCTGGACCCTCTCGGGACATGTTTCTGGACGCTTCTATTCCCTCTTTGGTATGCAATCCCTGACTGGCAACACACGTCATAGGTAAGGTACTTGATGTGGGCAGGCGAGGAACGTCCAGGGCCACAGGCAGGCATAGGTAGGGAACAGGGATATATTGGAGGGTGTGTGGCAAGTCTGCAGGGCCAGGTTGGGCTGAATCCTATGTAGGCATGAAACCCCAGTACCTGTCACCCTCACACACAGAGCTGGGCTTCAATCTTGTGGTGATTACCGACTGTGGGTATTCACCAACTCATGACCCGTGCCATGATGGAACAGCCAACGCCCAGTGACCTCAAGGAAAGGCACAAGCCACCAGCGGGAAGCCCGTGGGACATCAGGGCTGCCCTGAGGCTGCCCACTTCCTGCCCAGGTTTCTGACCCCACAGGTCTGGGGGAGGCGAGGCCCCACAATTTGAGTTTCCGAGGAGCCCTGAGATCACGGTGAAATCAGCGATGTTTCCACGTGCCAAAGGTTTCTCCTTTCTGGTTTTCAGTTTTCCCTAGAGCTGATTACAGCGCTTAATTTTTAGACATGCTGTCCTCATCAGTCATGGAATCTCTTGTGGTTCCCTTTCCAATTATACAGAAACCTATATGAGATGATCAAAGAATTTGAAGGGAAGTTTAAAAAAAAAAAAAAAAAACAAACTAGGAACTGGATTTGCTAGAAATGGAACAGTGGAGAGAGCAGAGCAGGACGAGGTAGGTGCCTGGGGAACCCAGCTTAGACAGTGTAAACTTACTTGAATGTCCACAAAAAGAAAAGAAAAGAGAGAGAGAGAGACCAAAGCAGGGTCGCATTGTTCAGGGCATGCTTATGATTGCCAGCAAAATGCAATCCTGGGGGGACTTCAGGCTTATCTTTCACATCCAGGGTCATCACCATCAAGGTCAACACACATGCCAGGCTGATACTAAATATGCACGTGCACAGGAGGTGTGTGTTAGAGCCTGAATTCCCTAAACCAGGAGACCCGGGCTCCCACAGGACTGGCACACCCTGCAGGAGACCATAGAACCAGGAAATGAGGGTGGGCGCACAAGCCTGGGATGGGGCCAAATTGCCAACACCTCCCTCTCTGAGAGCACCCCTAAAAGACAAACTGGACACAGCAGCTCACCAAAAAAGTCTAGTTCCCAGCACCATCAAAAAAAAAAAAAAGTTGGATAAAATACCTTAGATCCAGGTTTTCTAGACTCAAAATTAGGCTCAGCACTGTTCCACAAGGAGGCTCTAGCTCGGTGCATTTATTCTGTACCTTGCCAGGGGAAGAGAAGCATCACACCAAACTAATCCACAGACCAACCAACCGACTGACCTTCTAGAATGCTCACAGATGCCCTGACTGTGAGTGGCTACGGAAGTGCAGTAGTCTCTTCCCGAAGTCTCTTGCTGGCTTCTCCAAGGAAATCCTATGCTGAAATCCCAGTGTCCCTGCTGTCTCCCGAGTGGTTGATTATTCTTCCACTCTGGCTTCATGGAACCCTCTGTCACCTAGTCCCACCCAGAGGTCACAATTCAGCACCCTGTGCCTGGCCAAGGCTGCCCAGAGAAGTGTCTCACCAAGTGAATCCACCCAGCTCTGGCTCTGAGACTTCCGTCCTGGGACCTTTAGGGGCTGCTGAGAAGAAACAGGTTGCCTGAGCATGTGCCTTATAAGAGGAGATGCTGCTGTATAGGAGAGGACATTGCCTGAAATTCTATAGGATGAGGAAACTGGCTGTATCTATCTGTCTATCGGAAGGAAGTTAAGGAAATGGTGGTCTTGTTTTGTATTCAGATGCTCACAAAATAATTCTGAGTACCTTCCTTTTCACGGAAAAGTCCAGCACTGAGGCCACTGGCTTTCCTTCTGTAGTGAAATGACTGCAGGGTAGACAGAGGCCCAGCCTGTCAGAGGTCAAGGACTACCATCTCTCTAAAAACAGTGGCTTTAATAAGCAATAAGGAGATGACTCAGAGGGCGACTGCATTCCCAACTGAGCTGACCCTCAGGACCCACTCTGGTAAGTTGTCCCGTGACCTATGTACTACTCATGCCCTGGCATGTGTGTGCCTCAAGCACATGTATGCACATACAAACATAGCCACATAAAATTAATTAACTAATTAATTAGGAAGTAATGGGTATCCTGAAATAAATCCTTTGCTCCCCAAGTTGCTTTGGTTACGGTGTTTCATCTCAGCAACAGAAACTCTAAGACAATTAGACTATATTCAAGCTTGTAGGATGTTTCCTTAATCAGTGGGTGGTGCCATCCCTGGGCTGGTAATCCTGGGCTCTAAAAGAAAGTTGGCTGATCGAGCCATGGCAAGTAAGTCAGCAAGCAGAACCCCTCCATGGCCTCTGCATCAGCTCCCGGCTCCAGGATCCTGCCCTGTTTGAGTTTCTGTCCTGACTTCCTTTAGTGATGAACAGTGATCTGGAAGCGTAAGCCAAAAACAAACAAAGTAACTCTTTTGTCTTCAACTTGCTATTGGTTAAGATGTTTTTATCACAGCAATAGTAACCCAGCTAAGACAGAAATTGGTACCAGGAGTGGGGTATTGCTGTGACAGACCTGAGCATGCTGTTTTGGGGAGTACTGTGGAATTTCGGGCTAGAAGAGTGTTGGGAGCTCAGTGGGCTATTCTGTCAGAGCCTTGAATGTTGGAAACAGTGCAGAGGATGGAAGCCTGGCTTGTGAAGTTAGAGAAAAAAGGACCCTGCCTGGCCATGTATGTGAAGACTCTCTGGAGCTGAAGAATCAGCCGACTAGTGAGAGACCTTTGTTGTATTGTGACAATTGATGCTCGCCAGCTGTAGCTGGGAAATTAGTGGTGATTGAAAAGAGGCCAGAATCACAAAGAGGAAGCCATCTGGGATGTGTTTCCTTACAGTCAGCACACAGGAGTCAGCCAGGGTAGTACCTCCCGTTCCTTGGCAACCAATCCTGGTAGTGTGAGCGTCACTCAGGTGGTGCTGGTTTTGAAGACATAAAGGGTTCATTGAGAGCAGCTGAGGCGTGACATTGTGGGGCAGGGCTGGGGTCCCTGAAGGGAGCTCAGGAGAGGCTACCAGTGAAGGTACGTCCCGGTTGCGTCTACAGTGTTTTTGGAAATGTTTTGTGTGTGATATTTCTATTAATGTGTGATTTTGAGAAAAGTTTAACAGTGATGTGTTTGTGTGTCAAGCTGATAAAGGGTCAGTTGTGCCGGACAGTTTTACATCAACTTGACACCATTGTGGGTGGGGCAAGGCTTGGGCTGGTGGTCCTGGGTTCTATAAGAAATCAGGCTGAGCAAGCCATGGGGAGCAAGTCTGTACGCAGCGCCCCTCCACGGCCTCTGCATCAGCTCCTGCCTTCCGGTTCCTGCCCTATTTGAGTTCCTGTCCTGACTCCCTTCAGTGATGAACAGCAATATAGAAATGCAAACCAAATAAACCCTTTCCTCCCAAACTTTCTTTGGTCATGGTGTTTCATCACAGCAATAGTAAGCCTGACTATCATACCACACAACACCAATGAAAACTATCTGAAAGACCTTGGCTCAGATTCAAGACTGCTGTATGTCAGAAATTGCAAGGTTTTCTGCTTTAATGGAACATAAGGGTTTGGTTGGAATATTTCCATCAGTCTGAAATTTTCATTAATAAATAAATAAATATGTGTATGTGTGGATACATACTGTCATGATACACACACATTCAAGCATTATGTATATATGGGCAGACACATACACTGTTAAGTGAATACTGGCTATGTGTAAGAACAGAATTCCCTAGCCATTTCTGAAATGGCCTTAAATATATTTCTGACATTTTGTACCATGTATTTATGAGAAGCAATATTCTCAGCACTAACAATATTGACCATCTCTGAAAAACACTCAAGGTGTTCTACACGCCACAGGACTAGGTGTTCAGCCAAGACTATATGTAAAACTAAGCGAACATAGTCATAGCATTAGTATACACATTTTCTTTTATCTTTAATAAACGGTAAAGTTATATGCACATCAGGGAATTGTGCTAACATAAATTTTATCGTGATTTTAATAAACAATACAACAAGCCAGGAAATGTTTGATTTTAATTTCTGTTGTATATACTTACGTACCTGGGGTTAGAGAGCCCTGGCAAGGAGGGTCAGTGACTCACAGTGGGGCAGGCTGACTTTCAGACACAATCAGCCCATGAACACAGAATCAACTGACAAGCTAAGCTTCAATACAAACCAAAGCATCTGCTCACAGGAAGACTCCACACAGCAGATGAAGAGAGGCCACACACAGGCAGAAAATATTTACAAAACACACCCCTGACATAGGAAGATCACTTAAAACTCAGTAAGAAAGTAAATGACTCAATTAAAAATCTGAACAGACATCTCACCGAGGGACACATCCAGACATGAAACGAACCTCCTCAATGGTCCTTGGGCTCAAGTGCTGTAAGGGGATTTCAGTCAAAACAATTAGGACACACAATTATCCCCTGTAAAAACTAAAACCCGGATTTCTGACAGCACCAAAGGCTGGTGAGGCATGGGGCATGGGAATGACACCCTGTCTTTGTTACTTTTCTATTGCTCTGCTAAAACACCAAGACCAAGCAACGTACAGAAGAAAGCATTTAACGGGGCCCAATGGTTCCATAGGGGCAGAGTTCATGATGGCCATGAGAAGACACAGAGACACAGTGTTGTCATTCCAATCACTCCCTGCTCCTCTAACTTTAAAAGCCTCTACAGCCTTTCACTATCTCTACACTGTTTGAAAGCCTGAAGTCCAAAGCCTCTTCTGAGACTCAAAGCAATCTCTTAACTGTAAGCCCCTGTGAAATCAAAACTCAAATTAAATACTTGTGCAGTGGTACATCACCATTCCTAAAAAGAGAAAGCAGGACACCGTAAGTAAATAAATATTGGACCAAAGCAAGACAAAATTCCAGCAGGGCAAACTGCAAATCATGTAGCTCTATGTCTTTATGCCAAAGGGCTTAGGTGGCTCTGCTGCTGTGGTCAAAAAAAACAAAAGCAAAAACAAACAAACAAAACCAAAAAAAAATAATATGGTTCAATCTAACACAGCTATAGCCCACTCCCTGGTACTAACTCCAGGATTAGCTTTAGTTTTCTATTAATGTGATAAAACACCATGAACAAAGCAACCTAGAAAAGATAGAGTTTAATGGGCTTATGGTTGCAGAGGATTAGCATCTGTGATGGCAGACTAAAGGCACAGAGGTAGGAACATGGAGCATCAGTAGAGAGCCCACATCTTGATCCACAAGCAGGAGGCAGAGAGGACAGCAAGGATGACATGAGTCTTCCCCAAGTTCTACTCCAGAAACACACCTCCTAATCCTTCCCAAATAGTTCCACCAACGAGGGACCGAGTATTCAAACATATGATCCTATGGGGGCCATTCTTGTTCAAATATTACATTCACCATAGTACGTGGAATTTCAGAATGCTGTGGCCGTTGGAGGAAGCAAAAGCCAAACATAGACATCCACTGTAATCCTGTACCTAAACATGTAGCCAGCTCATGTGTATATAAATCTACACAGACTTGTATATGAATACGTACAGTTGATTTAGTCATAACTGCCCTACACTGGGAGCAAACGAGTCACAAGCCAGAAAGTGAAGAGATAAACAGTGGCGTGTCCAACACGAAAAAGGAATGTGATGTCATGA
Source organism: Phodopus roborovskii (assembly GCF_943737965.1). NCBI lineage: Eukaryota > Metazoa > Chordata > Mammalia > Rodentia > Cricetidae > Phodopus > Phodopus roborovskii. The sequence continues at coordinate 1,677,376 of NW_026126611.1, forward strand.
AGATCTTCTCCTGGGAAAGTTTACTGCATGTTTCTGAATATAAGAGGCTCCGTCCTTTCAAAATATATAGGGACAGCAGACCATCCACAGGATGGACAGGTGTGGCTCAGTGAACATTAGGCAGCTGAGCCATGGTGCATCATGTCAGTATGATGAAAACCATCACCACATAGCATTGCATAAATGCTCCAGTGAACTATGGGGTATTTGATAGCAACACCCCGGGCATCACTGGCCAACGTGAGCGCCCAGCATGTCAAGGTACATGTCACCTGGAGACATGAGGAGGCCTGTGATGGTTCTGTTCTCAGGACAATGTGTCTGGAAAGCTAAAGCTGTCTGCAAAATGAAGTATGCAGAATACAAAAGTAAATTGTCCATATCTAAAGAGAAGTCTGAGTCAGTCCTACCCAGACACTTGTGTTTGGGAAGAGGCGCCACTGGCTTCCTCTTGTGTGTGTGCGCGAGCGCACGCATGTGTTATGCGTACATGTGTATGTGCGTGTGTGTACATCTGTATATGTGTGCGTGTGTGTGAGCATGCATGCACGTGTATGTGTGTGTATGTGCATGTATGTTCATGCATGTGTGTGTATGTGTTATTAGTTTTGATTCAGTCACAGCTAAACGTGGTTAAACTGTGACATGGTATTCTAGGAAACCCACAGGCTTCCAGTACTCCACGGGTTTTCTGTGGAACATCAAGTTGGATTTATAAATTATGACAAAGCACAAGCAGGAAGTAAAAGATACTGATTTTTAAACAGAAAGGCAAAACAAGAAACACAGATAACCATCTTAATTAGTTTATTAATTTAACTTTTGCTTCAACCCATAATTTCACTTCATGTGTAACTTGATGGGAACAAGTTGCTATTGAAACTTGTTCCCATCAAGTAGCCTTAGATATCATAAAACATGTCTGCATTTGTGAGAAAAATATAACTATTTAAAATAGTTCATTATTTTTAAAAAGCATTAACTAGTACTCATTTTCTTTAGTTTTAAAAATTGACTTCTAAAATAAAGTACCATTTTTTTTCTTGAATCACAGTTATGACAAAATGGGGTGGGGGGGATAGAAATTATTTCCAAGTTCCCAATCAAAAGAGGAAAATAAAATGCCTTTTAGCTGAGAAGTTTGGAGAACTTAGTTCTCAAGGCGAAGATTTGGGTCTCTTTATCTCCTGGTGCACATTCTCAGAATCTTTCTCTCAACAGTGGCCCTCTCTCGGGGTGACTGGACATGCCACATTTGCAGAGACTGGCTCTGCTGTGTGTGGTGAAATGTTAATAATACAGGAGGACACTCTCTAGCTTAGTTGAAAGCCTCCAGCGGTCATAATAACCGGACACATTGCCCACTGCAAGGACATGCTTTCTTCCCTGTGCAATGTGCACTCAGGAGACACGTGGAACCTGGGCCTCACCAGTGTGCACAGGGGCAGCTCACAGAGCAGGACATGCCCTGGGGGAGAGGGGGACCTTGGAAAGAAGCATCCTTCTGGCTGGAGTGCCAGACAGACATGCAGCTGTGGTTTCTCAGAACACATGTCTGTTTTCTAAGTTTATTAACATAGTTTTATACTTGGCTGGTCCTCATAAAATTAGGAAGCCGGCATTGCTGGCGAAAAGCAATCTTTTTATACATCATACCTGTGGCTGGGAAACCATGGCTGAATTCAGTCAGTGCTTGCTGTGTAAAGGACCGTGAGAACTCACCCAGCCACTGTGTGTCCCTCCTGCTAGAAAAACTCATTCTCACTTAGGGAACACTTTAAGGAAGTGGACACTTGGACCCAGGGACCATGTGCACATAACAGTGAGAACTTGGAAGCCGTGGTCAACCCCTTCTCTACATCAGACTTCTACTCAAGCCCAAGTCACCCTAGTAGAAATGATCCTGATGTGGGTCCCCCAAATATATAGAGCTTGGGGGAATATGAGAGGTTTGGGAGAAACAAGGCATTTCAATTAAGAATTAAGTGAGTTCCTCATGTGTCCCGATTGGACAGAAAGAGGGACACCTGGAATGCTCAGAGGACAGTCCCTGTGAGATAGCAGAGACACTGTCCCGCAGGTCAAAGAGAATCCACAAGAGAAGCCAACTCCTCCAGCTCCTTGACCTGGGCTCAGCCCTAGCCCGTGGCCTATGAGTAGGAATCCTGACTCTTTAAGCTGAGGGGCTGGGGCTATCTATGGAATCTCAGGTAAACCCTTGATGCCTTTAGTAAGATACTCTTCCTCTTACTGTTATAACTCCTTGCATCTGAATCCTCTAAAATCTAATTAGCTACCTAGTCATAAGAAAACACACACAGGGTTCTCAGAAAAGCCCTGATCCTTGCTGTCAGATCCCTTCTTACACGCTACTTGGGTACCCATGACCCAACAGGACTGAGAGCCGGTACTCTCTTATGTGGTAGGCCTCGCCACCTCCTCAAGAGGCCACATTCTCTGCCAGGATTCCATGGTGAGAGGGAGCCTCTCACTTCCTGTGCTTCCCAAGGCCTGGAGGACTCTAAGCCACAGTAGCCTGTTTGGCTGTTAGAATGGTTCCCACTAGCCTGGTGCTGCCCAGAATAAGGAGCATACTGCCTTGGGCTGTTCAACCCACGAATTCCAGGTGCATCTGGAAAAGGCTGTTTTCTGATCTGTTAGACTTCACCATGCACCTCTGCCTTATCAGATGCCTGCCACCCTTCTGGGTTTGATGAGGAGGACCACAGGGCCTGGCTAGCAACATCTGTTATGAGGAGACTGCTTCCCTTTCCTGTGCCCAGGACACTTCTACCAGACCCTGTACTCTACGTCTGCCAGAGCACGATGCCTGTTCTCTCCCCTAACCACAGCTAGGCAGCAGAGAAACACTAGCAGGTAATACATGTTTAAGGCAGGTCCATACAGAGCTCTGGACAGCCCAGTCCTCTGTCAGCCTGAGCTACCTCTCCCCCTACCCTCCCACCCCACCACACTCCAAGATCCCCTGGCCCCCATCTTTGGAACCTTACACGCCTTCCCTGCCAAAATCAGCAATAGAAAGCTGCACATCCACACTGGATTCTGAAACCCGTGCTAGCCCTTGAGACAAGCTGCTTTGGGCTCACAGACTGTTTTAAGGATAAGATTGCTCTGTGTACAAGCAAGGTCCTTTGCTAGATGAGTAACCAGCACCATAGCTCTGTCTCCTCAGGAGACTCATACTGGACCGAGCGATCCGATGGCAAGTTGAATTTCATTTCCCTTCAGAGAATAAAGTCAAGTGCTCTCTTCTTAGAGAATCACTGATGTGTTTCCAACCAGTCTAACTAGGGTCTGCTTGATTTCACTGTCTTTTTGTTTTTTTGTTTTTTTTTTCAGAACTGAGAATGCTCTGACCATTTACAGTTTGATTGAACACTGAAGTCTAAGAATAAAGCATATTTGAAATTAACACACCCCTGTATAGTTAGCAAAGTTAAATCTACTTGGCTGTGCACATTTATAAGCAGGATGGCGAAGACTTTAAAATCATGCACGGTTACAGCCACACTTAACGGGAATTATGTAATTTATAGATTATGATCTCTTCAAATGACTAGAGCTTTACAGCTTAAAGAGTCTAAATGGTATCTTGATGGTTTTATAATGTTGATTTTGAAAAACAAAAGGAGAAGGAAAAACCTAGAAGTTACAAATGAAATTTAATTCATATTATTCAACGTCCCCCCTCCCCCCGGGAATGCAATTTAGCCTGATTTAAAGCAGAATTAAAAGATAATTATCTTTTGGCATTAATTTTAATACATGCAATAAAGCAAAAGTTATCAATCCCGAATAAGGCAGAAGATATTTCCACCCAGGGGGGTCTCATAAAACCACAGGCCATGGTGACCATCAAGGATGTCCTCTTGAACGTGAGCCAGAGAAGGGTTTAACGGCTGATCGGGGAGGGGGGAGGTGCCTGGACATGACACAACCCAGGCCTCTATGTTTGTTCCAGCTTGTGCAAAATACAGAAAGACAGGAAAAGGTTGGCAAGCTCCAAGGGAGATGGAGAGGCTAGCCTGTGTCCAACGAAGGCTGAGAACAGGGAGCCCTCTTCCCTGGAGCTCTACGGAGGAGGCTTGGCCTTGTGGGCTGCTGGAAGAGCCAGGGAGGGAGAGAAAAAACAGATACTCAACATCTTCCACTCCTCACTTAAAAAACAAACAAGGCGGTAAGACAACCAGTGCTCGGAGTCTTCAACCTCTTACTGCAAGTGGGAGGAAGGTCCGACTGCTATTGCGGGAGCTGTAGCCAGAAGCCCTTCCGTGGTACAGGCCAGGGCTGGTCCTTGGCTAGTACCCAGGAACGGCGGCCTGCAGACAGCTGCAAGCAAAGGCACAGCATACTGACCTGGGAGAGGCGACTTGAGGAGTTTATCCAGCCACAGGGAGCGCAGCCCTCTGAACCCACACTTGAGTTAGTAGTGGTGACCATGGACACTGCCCACTGGAGCTCATCTAACACAGGCTAGCCTTTCGGAGCTCCCGGGTGGTAGGAAATACAGAGTGCCCTTTTTTTCTGTGGCGGGCTGCTCTGTGTAACAGATCCTTCCTTACCTACGGGAGCCTCAGATGGTCCTCCTGACAGAGAGGAGTCGGTCGCAGCACCTCCCTCCTCTCACAGCTTGCAAAGGAGGTAACTGTGGACACTGTTCTGTGACCTCCATTCTGACTCTGGTAAGCACCACGGGGTGGCTGATCTGAGGTCAGTGTGGCTCCCTCTGGGCCTGGCAGTAGCCTCTGAAGCATCTCCGCGCCCATCCACGTAGGGGTGAGGAAACTGAACTATAGCCATTGCTGACCCCCCCCTGCCCCCGGATGCCCATTCCCTGCTGGACCTTTCGGCTGCTGCAGCCCTGACTGAAGAAGTCCATCTGTGCAGGCCACAGGCTCAACCAGAGTCCACTGAGTAGGGTGCCTCTGGAGTCTATAAGTGTTCGGCCAGATGGTGGGTGCCGTAAACACAAAACCATTGCCCCTGATCTTGGGGCTTTGGACTCTAGGTAGAGCGGCAGGGCTCAGAGGGACCCTCTGCCTCCCCCCCCCCACAGAGGTACCCTAGCCTCACCTTTTTCTAGCCACAGTCTCTGACAGAAGGACTCTCCCCTGCTACCATGCACTGAATTCAGGTCTGAGCAGTGGGGTTGTCCCAGGAGGTCTCCTCCAGTCTGAATTCTGTCCTTGGCCACAGAACCCAATCTGTCAACCCCTCAGGCAATGGACAGGCTATATCACCATCGATCCTGCTCAGATGAGGGGCTGAGGGGGCGGGGGCGGGGCCGCGGGGGCCGCCGGGGGGGCGGGGGGGGGGGGGGGGGGGGGCGGGGGGGGGGGCGGGGGGGGGGGGGGGGGGGGGGGGGGGGGGGGGGGGGCCCCCCGCGGGCGGGGGTGCTGAACCAGGAGGGTTCGCAGAGCCTAACTCACAAATCACTGCTCTTATAGTTGCTGTTGTTTGTCAACCTGGGATAAAACCCAGGTAGTGAAGCACACTCTGCTGCCAGTTTACATTCCAACCCATTAATGCTTTTATTAAATAAACATCTCTATATCTGCCAAAGATGATTGTAAGTAAAGGTAGCTTTATGAAGTAGGAATTAAATACAAACAAAACTCTTCTCATGGTTCTAACAATAGCCAGGCCACAGACACTAAGAGTATTCACAGCATTGCTGCTAATGCTATTTTAAATATCCTATGATACCATGACCCTCAGAAAGTAGATAATAGCAGTTAAACACAATCAAAACCTAATAGTTTCACAACCCATGTCTGTAAATCAACTTAACGCCTCTGCTTTGAATTCTACTCATATATAGAAATTTAAAACAAGCTATAATAACCTATGCATTATAGGCAAGCTGCACTTTCCTGGGGCATATATTTTTTTTTTTAATTCTTACTACCCTGAAAGCTTGCCCAGTTGTTGAAGGTTAGTTATAACTGGCCCATCACTTTGCCAACAGTGGCTGAGAGGTGATGCCCTTGTTCTGCAAGTTATCTGCCTAAGTTGAAATTCCCCCCATAGCACAATTAGATGCACCTTTAAATTACATGTTTCCATTGACTGTGTTTATAACCATCTGTATTTCTCAGATCAAGGTCAGTCGTGGCCATAATGCTTCTCCCATGAGAAGCTCTCAGACCTATAGGGAAATTGATAAATTGGAGACAAGCAATGATTTAATTATTTTCTCATGCACGAATTACTTGTGTATGACAGGGTTCAATCAGATACCTTTTGTAAGTATGGCGACAGAATTGAATAATAGTGGTGGGTTTTTTGTTGGTGGTGGTGGGGTTTTTTTGTTTGTTTGTTTGTTTTTGGTTTTTTTTTTTTTTTGAGATTATGAGAGAGTCATACGAGTGACTTTTTTAATTCAGTAGGTGCTCTGGCTACCTTTAATTGTCAACTTGAGAGGAAAGCCTCAGCTGAGGAGTTGCCTAGATCATATCAGCCTGTGGGCATATCTGTGAGGGAGTACCCTGATTGATAATTAATGGGAGCCCCAGTCTACTGTGGGAGGCACCATCCCTAGGCAGACAATCCAGGACTGAATAAAAAGCATGTTAAGCATAGATAAGTGTGCAAGCCAGCAAGCAGCGTCCTCCTCCATGGCCCTGCCATAATCTTTGGCTGCAAAATAAGTAATGCTGCAGGAAAGACATAGCAGACCTGCCTTCAAGTTCTTGCTTGAATTTCTGCCTTGACTTCCCTCAATGACAGCCTGTGGCCCTGAAATGTAAGCTGAATGAACCCTTTCCTACCCTAAGCTGGTTTTAGACAGAGTGTTTTATCGCAGCTACAGAAATAAAACTAATACAACAGGGAAAGCTGCCCATAGTTGAGGGGGGAAAATATTTACAATTTCCTTCCTTTGCATACCGGTGATGAAACCTTTGGGTTCTACCCTTTCTCAGAGCAGTCAAGGGGAAAAGTCTCCATCAGGGACAAGGTGAGGCTCAGCCATTCAGAGCCAGAGCCAGGAGGAAATGGATGAGGGGCACCATGGATTGGCACCCACTCCTCAGGGACCCACTGGTATTCCATGTAAGCCTTCCTTTGCATCACCAGGCCCCTGTGCAGTCTTTCCCAAACATGGATCTCCTGAGGATTTGGGCTTGAACAGCCCCAGACACAGCCTTCCTGACAGCCAGGCCTCTTTGTGCTGCGTATAGAGTCATATATATTCTTCCTGTTCTGGGCTGTGGTGCCCTAAGCTTAGTGCTCTACTGTAGCATATTTAAATCGCGCCTTGAAAGGATCATACAGCCCAGACAGCAGCACTCGGTGCCAGGATGCCCTCGGGAGTGGCTGCCTCTCATCTCTGTGCTCAAGGTCAATCCCAGGAAATTCCTGTGGTCATCCTGACATCCCTTGGCTGTCTATCCACTCACCCAGAGGGCAAACTCAGAGTCTACAAAAGGCCAGAGGACAGAGGCGGAACACCTACCGAGCTCCATAAACTCCTGAAAACAGGCAGTCGCTGACAAGCTGCACAGCTCCTCTACAAAATGTCCAAGTGGATGCCTTTAAAGGTCAGCCTATCACTGCTGCTCTGTAGTTGGTACAATCCATACATTTGGAGGCTTTGAACCTAAAACAGCTCAGAAACTGCCTCAATGAGGAGAGCACTCAACCACACACCCGCACAAACACACACATGCATGCATGCATGCATGCACACGCACACACGCGCGTGCACACACACACACACACGTGTCTGAAAGTGCAGCTCACTGCACAGCTGCACAGAAGTCCTTCAGAGACTACAGAGAGTCTGAATTAAACACTCCCTTACAGAAGGACACCAGGTCCCAATTTACCTGAATTTTTATTGGTCTTGTTCTGCCGGCTTTTAACTTGCTCAGTCCAGAGTGTAGGGTAGCGTGATGCGATATCTAGAGAAACAATAAGACCATGGACAGTTCATCAGGAAGCGTGGAGTCCCTAGGCTGAGGAATGCGGTTGGTTCCCTGACCACCCCCTCCCAGTATAATACATAAAGTGTGCTGCACCTTTTTAAAACAAATAAAATATTTAAAATATAACTCTCACATAACACCATTAAGGAAAGTATCCCCCTTAATAAAGTTTATCAAATGTGATTGGCTTGCACGGCAGGGTCACATTATTCTGCCCTGAGAACACAGACCCTGCACATAATCTGGGTTTAAACCCCCTTCCATGCAGGATAGGCAGCCCTGAATTCTTGTGGGCATGGGCGGACTGGGGTTCTACTGGCAGATTCCAGAGTACCTCCAGCACACGCTAGTCACTGTAGTTACTTGCAAATCATGTGGGATTCTGCACTCCAGTTTCTTACAATGTGCATTCCTTATACATTTTCCCCTACGATGAACCTGTTCAATGTGGCATGACCAATGTCAAAGGTAGACATCAGAAATCTATCCTTGTTATAGTTGTCATAGAGACCAGCTACACAAGCAGGGAAATAGCAGGTATTGTCTCACCTTTGAAGAAAAATGAATGCATACCTTTCCATTAATAAAATGACTGACTACCAAGGTATTCATCTCACCAGGACCCCCATGGCAATGTGGAAACCCACCAGGAAAAGCAATGGTACCTTGTGACACTGGAAATGGCCGCACATAGCCAGGGCACTCTGGACCATCTGCAATCTGTATTAACACATACACCTGATACCTTGACACCCACAGTGAATTGATGTCTGCAGTCCAGCAAAGGGTCTGCCTGCCGTTCCCTGCACTCATGTGTGTGTGCTGGGGTGTGCCGGGGGAGTTTCTCTCAGGAAGGAGCTAGCTCAGACTGTGCTACCATGGTCCTCATATTGCTCTCCTTTCTAGACTTAGTGATTGACATTAGGCGGAACCCTTCTGTGTGTGGTCTAGACTGTGAACAGCATCGCGCCCACGGTGACTCGATACCACCTCCCGGCCCCTGAACACCCCTCTCTGCTCCCTTCCCAGTACCCTATCACCAGCTCACCTTCTTCATCTCCTTGGGGCTGAGTCTCCAATGCTGGGGCTGCAGCATCATCTGAATTCAGAATGGAAAAGATTTGCAAGGAGACTACAATTATGAGAGTAAGCTAAGTAAGTGTGCATCCAGGCTGGAGCCCAGGACTTGCAAACCACCCACACAGAACCTCCCAACACAGCCCAGCACAGAGCAAAAGCCAAGCCATCACCAGGGGACCCAGGAGGCAACATCGACCCACTGTCTTAGGAACTGCCACCCTCAAATGCTATGGGAACTTGAGAGCCGAGACCTACATGGGGACTCTGGATGAAGTTCTAAACCATCATCAGGGCAGTGGCCATTACAGGGCAGTGAGGGACAAGTGGAAAACTGTTATCAGGAGGGCTCCGCTCTAGGAAAGGAAACCTGGTCTGCAAAGGCCTCAGGGTGGGGAAGAGGACAAAGATCCACAGGGGTCGCTGTGGGGGCTGAAAACCCATCCCTGTGTGTATTCCTATGCAGAGGCCGCTTTGGAAGCCACAGTCTGGTCCAGCCAGCCCTCCTCCAGTTAGCAGCAGAGTCGCAGAAGAGACTCTGAGGGGTAGCATGCATGGGAGGATGCAGTGTGGGAAGGGTCAAGCTAATGAGTGGGCTGGTGGGAGGCAGTGTGTACACTACGAGGAATGGCCCTGCTTCTCGGAGGATAACCATCCCTGAATTTACTAACCGCCTCCTTGCGGGGTCCCTGAGGAGTTCAGGGTCAGTGGTTGGGTACTTGGTCTCACCAAATCTACCCCTACTGTTTCAGGCGAGTCTGCCCCAGACATTTTGACACAGTCATATCAGGGTCAGCATATAAGATGAGGGCTTAGCTAGCCGTGACCTCCAGCTGTGTCCTCCAGCTGTCTAGAAGCCCCACACAAGGCTTTTAGGGAGAGCGGAGGAGAATTATTTTTTTTAAACCTTTAATCATAAATAAGGAGATGCTCGTGGGCAGTGGAATCACCTGCCTCTAGTTTTCTACTCGCAAACTGTCGCTTCTTTCCCTAAAAACCAGCGGTGGGAGCAAACGTTATCACTTGAACATCTTTCTTCCAAATGCAAACCACGCCCTCTCAGGCTTTTCTGTTCTGGCTGGAAGCTGCACTGTCTACCTCTAGACAGAATGCCTGTTTCAGAGCCCTCAAGCCTTAGTGGATGCTCCAGTCCTCTAAGTATCTACCCCAGGCCTCCCTGGACTCATTCCGTGCATGCGTCTTAACTCTATAAAGATCTTTTTTTCCCAGGGCTGAAAGCCCAATTCCTAGCCAAGGGACTTTCAATTTATGCCTTGGGAATGGGGTTGAAGAAACTTAGTTCTATTTGTCTTGTCTCCATATTGCTTCTCTTTGTCAGGTTTATTATACTATAATCCACGGTAGAAAGAAGAGTAATGCCTGTGGTTATGTAAAAAAAAAAAATCATTTCATCTTGAAAATCTCTCCTGACTTCAAAGACTTAAAGCAGAATGTGTTTCCCAAGGGCTGAGTGGGGGTCATGGAGTGTGTGTGGGGGGGGACTGAGGAAGGTCAAGGAAGAAGAGGACAGATCTTCCCAAGTTGTCTTAGTAGGGAAGATGAACTCAGCCATCATGTGGCTCCTAAGGAAATCAACTGTTCTGTCTCTCCCTCAGAAGGGCACCTGCTGTGGAGAAAGCTGTCACCTTCTCAAAGACATTATCAGTATCCTCGGTAATTTCCTTGGCTTGGAATGTGTGAGAAGTCCAAATTCTGAGCCTCTACTCTCTTGCCAAATGCTTCTCTTGATTTCCTCTGAGTCACTCAGTATACCTACAATAGTACTCAGTGCACTTACAGGAACCCTGACATGATCACAGTATTGCCTGACACACCTACAGTTGAACATAGCACACCTACGGTTGAATACAGTTCACCTGCAGCTCAGCCTGACACATCCACAGTGGTCCTCACAGACCCACAGTTGTACCTGAACCTGCCACACCCACAGTTGTCTTCAAATACTACAATACTATCTGACACGCCTACAACTGAACACAACAGGCCCACAGTAGTCCTAAGCCCCTTTCAGGGTCCCCACACAAGCTGTAGCCAATACCCGTGAGTGTACTGCCTGACCCTCAGGGGACATCCATGCTGCTGCATGCTGCTGGAAGATGTGGGTAACAGCTTCCAATATAGTTCAGTTTTAAACTTGAGGGTCATTTAAAGGTGCAATCAGATCTAATCTTATATACCATCATGCAAATTTATTTCAAGATAGTTACCTGCTTTTCCTGCACCTTCCCGTGGGGGCAACTTTTCATTTATTGACCCTAAGAGAGGAAAATAAAGAGCAGGATTATAACACCCTACATGAATTAAGAAAAGCAGATCCATCATTACATATAATAAGTTCAAAGTGCATTCTCATGTTCCAATTAAATTATACACATCACCTGGCACCCCATGGGGGGGGGACTGTCACCCAAAGCGGTAGCCCTGTAAGAAAAGGAAAGTCCCCGGTTCTGAGGCTCTGTGGATAAGTGTGGAAGACCTTTACACATGACAATATATTGCAAACAAAAAGCAGTCACAGTCTCCTTGTCAGCACTCACCACCATGATGAGTGTTGGTGCCAAGAGTCACAGACTAAAGAAAACCAAACCCTAGGCTTCAACTTGAGTCTGATTATAAGAAAGAAAACCGTAGACTTGTCTTTTATAGAGGGACACAGGCCACTGAAAGGCCTAAGGAGTGTGAAGCTCTTGGGACAGTGAGGGACACGGACTGAGGACTGCTTGCTGCAGGTGCCTAGACTTGCTTCCCTTCTCTGTCTGTGAGAGCCACCCATTCACTACACTTCCCATTTGCTGCTTTGTGAAAAAAGGTGTTGATGCTTCAGTGTGGACAGAACTCTCACGAATATGAGGCAGTGTTCCTTTTTGCTTCCAATGCACAGAAACCGAGTCAGATACCAACTTCTCCCACATCGCCACCTGCTCAACGTATCAGGAAAAAAGCTCTGGTCAGAGCTGAGGCTAACACAGTTACCCTTGGCAAAGATGCCTTCCCTTGTGACCTGTTTTTTTTTTTTTTTTTGCAGTCATGAATATGACACCGGAAGAGAGATCACTTTTCTATTAAAGGCAAAGACAACTTTGGGCTGTTTCTGTTGCTGGCATTTCTTGAAAAGCAGGGTGATGTGTTGGAAGACACAAAAGCAACTGATTTGGGGGCTCCTGGAAGGCAAGAGACAGCTCTGTATGTCCTGCCCTTTCCAGGTGCTGTCTGAGAAGCTGTAGTTCACAACCCAGGAGACCAGAAGGGCACCTGGCTCCTATGGCGCCTTGAAACGCAGCCTGCACAGAGGGAATCACTTCGGCAACTCATACCCACTGTACAGAGAGAATCAACACCATGGGTGAGCACACACAGTGCACTCACAGTCATGTGCTCTGGGGCTGACCCAGGAGTATAGACCAGTCCTCTGCTCTCCTCATCTCATGCTTCAGGAGACTCAAGTGAGAAATGAAGAGATTGTGTTTGTTTTAAGGTTTGATGTCTATCTCCAGAAGTCCCCAGGTGTTGTTCTTTACACAAAGTGATAGAAACTAGGACTGCTTACTTATAAAAGGTCTCTTAACTTTTTTTTTTCAGAGAGTTTATTAGAATACATAGGAGAAACCCCAGTGTGGGCTATGTATGGAGAAGGGAAGTTCACCAGTGTTCTGTTAAATTAATTTTACAAACACTACAATAGCTGAAGCTGGGGACCATGGATGTCCTTCCATCCCCCATCAGGGGACTGTCTTACTCTTTATCAACTTGGTAAAAGAGTATCTGGTCCAACCCAAGACTCTTTGCAGTGTATCCCTGGGTCTTCCACTCCTGAAGTAAAATACTCTGGGCCAAGAAAACAGATTGTATCAGCAGAGATGGACGTGAGAAGATTCCAGAAGAGACCACAAACCTGCACAGGCCTGTCAGAATGACCACGAAATTGCAAGTCACAAAAATCCTTTAGTAAACAGACGGAGTAGGCGGTGGCTGTCTGTTCCCCTAGCACCTTTGGTGTGGTTCTGTCTTGTTGGACAAGATCTCTGGCCCTCTCCTGAAGCAACTGCCTGACAAAGGCTCCAGAGCCCCTTCCTTGGTGTGGTCACCAAGCGATACAATGTCTCCACGCACAAACGATACATTGTTACCACATGCAAGTGATACAACGTTGCCTCGTACAAGCGATACAATGTTGCCACATAAAAACGATACAATGATGCCGCATACAAGTGATACAATGTTACCACATACAGGCGATACAATGTTACCGCATACAAGCCTGTGCTGTTTCTGTACCTCTCATGAGAATGGAAATATGAAGCCTACTTCAAAGGCTGAGCTCTGACCAAGGCCCAAGTAGAGACTCTCAGGAAATAGTGATGCTAAAAGTCCTCCCATGGGGAGATGTATGGAAGGCTATTGCACTCAGTGCTCTAAGAGAACACCTAACACCTGAGGTCAGTTCTAAGCACTCACACCAGGCAGCTCACAAACTACTTGCAACCCCAGCTCCAAGGGATCTCATGGCACCCTCTGTCCTCTGCCACCATCTGCAAATGTGTGCACATAAACACACAGGCACACACACATACACATAATAAAGATAGTAATAAATCCCTTTTAAATCTTTTCGTGAAGGGCCAGCCTGCTAGGAATGAGCTCTCAGCTGATGCTTAGGGTGGAGAGGTGAGATTAAAACCCGAAGCTGTTTCCAAATTACAGATTTAGCCAGCTACACACACACCCTCCTCAGAGGGAAAATTCTTTGTTTTTAACATCGGAATCTATGCCAAGTCGGGCCGGTCTTTTAAAGGGAGCAGGAGGAGGAGGGAGGTATAGGATGAAAAGACTAGCTGAATGCACACAGTCATCTGGACGTCCTATTCCCTTCAGCAGAACAGGACACAAGGAAAGGGGGGTGGGGGTGTAGGCTTTGCCATTTTTCTTGGACATTTCTGGTGCGTTGGCTGCAGACCAGGGGCTGTGTGAGTCTGCAGGCTTCCTCCTGAGGGCACCCACTCTCAGGAGGGGAGACAGGACGTCACCTGGGAACAGCTGGGGCACCTGTAAAAGCACCTTTTGTTTTCAACCCTGTCACACCACTCTTCCTTGAAGTTACCCCACCACCACCCAAAAGTCTTTCTGCAGGCCCCCCCTTTCTGTACTTACCTTCAGGCAGACATAATCCAGAAGGCATCAGAGTCAATAGCACTTGGGAATGAGGCCCTCTGCTACACCTGCCAAGCCGCCCTTAGTTATGAGGATCACCCCCCTCTGTGGTGCGTTTCTGAATTTTACTGGACAGAGCTAAGGGCATCCTGTATGTGCCTGTGGTGCTTGTTCACAGCTGGCCCAGGCTCCAGGCTATGCCAGTGTCTGCCAAGCGCCACTCACTACCAGCTCCCCGGTGGCCAGTGCTTGGCAATAGCTGCAATAACAGTGAACTGTGAGTGGGCTTCTTGAAAAACAAGTCTAGACAGGAGGACTACAAGAACTGGGCGAGCACTGCCCTGTGGTGAGACAGAGCCCACAGGCTCAGGAATGCCCACTGAGGAATAAGACAGAGCGAGCTAGGAGGAAAAGGTTAAAGCTGGCTTAACCTCCCCAAAGCCCTGTCCCCCACACCCAGGCCTCCACCCAGGAATCAGGATAGGGAGGTCACTGGTTGAAGGCCACTTGTTAGCGCCAACAGTGGCCATCAAGGGAGGTTGGCAAGGTGGAAGCTGACTCTTTCATATTCATTTAAAAAGAGGAATTAGGCCATTTCCGTCTTGATCCCTCAAGACAATTGTGAATCGGCATTCAAAATATAAACAGAAATGTTCAAGGAGATTGGATCTGGAAGCAACTAACACCTAAGCTACTCAGGGATACCTGTGAGGGATTGCTTTTTTGATCAGAGTTTTTGAAATGGGAAGGTACATCCCACATGTAGATCTCACCTTCCTAAAAGGTGGACCTTTTGCCTCATTGCCTTTCGGTTGCTGAGCCACTGTTGCTACATTCCTTTGTAGATGCCAGAACCCAACTTCCAACATATCTGAAGGCCAGTGATGGCCCAGGAAATCTCCAGGCCTTTGGCACCACATTGGACCTGTGGAGCCATCCAGCCTCACAGACTGATCAGCTACTCGGGTCTGAAGACAGCCACTGTGGGACTACCCAGATCGTATAAGGTAAACCAATCTGATAAGCCCCTCCTGCTCTATGTCCATCCTGTCAGTCTGTCCCCTGTGGTCACTACAGGACACCTCCAGGCTAGAGGTTTTGTCTGCTCAGAGTTGTAAATCCCCTGCCCTGTGTTGTGTTTTCCTGTGGCTTCTCTGACTCACGCAGATGTCGGCACCATGGCACCAGTGAAGGAGACGGGGTGTATCTGTCTGCACTGCTGTTTATCCTGTGTGACTCTAGCACTCTGCGGTGCTTTATCCTACAGACACCAACAGACCCAGTCCCCCGGGTTTGGTATTTACAGCATTGGTGTCTCAGGGCTGCCACACATCTGCAGCATGCATCTGTGTTTCTCCAGGGTCCATCCCAGAAGGAAAGAGCAGGACCCTAAGTGACTGGCATACACAGCGCTTGGGTGGTTCCCTGTCTGTCCTTACCAGCTCACCACGGAGTCACCTGCTGTGTTTCTGTCTCCAGGCCCCTGTTCTGAGAGTCTTCCTGGGATTCTAACCCGAGCTGCCCTGCACTAAGACATAAGGACACTTTCCTCTAGAAAATGCCTCTGCTTTGACTGCTTTGGAACTGAGGTATTCTGCATCCGAGGCTTCTAACATACAATTGTTCATGCCTCACCCATGTCTCTCTTGTGCAACTAAGGGTAGAAGGACTTGAGGAAGGGTTCTGCTCCATGCCACTGGATACAGACCTACAAGTGATACCCAATCCTATTCCTACCTGTTTGCTACAGTGCATCTTAACATATGGCCCTAATAAGCACACAGACACAAATTCATATACACACATACATATATGTATACACATACGTACACACACACATACACCCAATGTAAACATGCACATACATGCATCTACACACATACACATACACACTTTATAACAGAAATTTACTGTCTTCTACTCATTTTTAATCTCATTTGGCTTCCAGTTTTATAGAGCCTATATGGTGAATTTGGTGTGAATTTGAAGGCAGAAGATAAGTACTGGATTCTGAAGTTCTACCTGATTTTAACAGATGATTTCTAACTGGAGGACAGTATGAACCATTCGTCTGCTGGCTGCTGATGTGGTGGGCATATCCAAAGCACAAGCTCCCTGCAGTGTGCAGGTGAAGCCAGGACCATCTAGCCTACTGTGAGTCCCAGACCAAAGTAAAGTGACAACTACTCCATCAGGCTGTGCCATCATGTAAGAAGGAGTCCATTGTATTATACGCAGATGCATTGTTAATTCTGTCTCTGTGGGCTGAGCATGGGATGCTCAATTCTCCCACAGCCCTCCCTTAAATTTCAAAACCCCTTAGTTGTTCATTGCAGCCCAATAATGTCTCCAGAAACGTTAAAGAAATAATTCCAGCTCAGTCATTCCCATGGGTTTGCAGAATGAAAGTCTCGCACATTGCTCTGAGGGGCCCACGGATTCACCAGTCATTAACCAACCTGGTGGGAAAGGGCTTCAGCCTCACTATGGAGGAATGGAAGAGCCAGTTAAACATGAGGCACACAAAGTACCCTCTCAAAGTGGGCAGCTATCCCAAAGAGCCCTGCATTTGTTTGTTTGTTGGGACAAAGTCTTCATACGTAGTCCAGGCTGGCCTAGGACTCATCATTCTCCTACCTCTTTCTCCAGAGAGCTAGGTTTACAGGTGGGGACCACTACACTGAGCTGAAACTTTTTACCTAATCCCTTTGCTTCCTACCCAAGAACTACACTGGGCTTTTAAGCAAAGGGCCAGGCTACTCCCTCCTCTGCAATGTCAGTGTAAACAATGAGCATGGCGTGTTTGCATGCAGTCACACACACACTATTCCAGAAGCAAGGGCTGTTCCAGCAGTATGCAATACCTCAGCAAGCTTACACGCCACTTTTAAGTGAGCTGTTTCACGGAGAACTCAGCTTTCCTGACAACATGGCTAGCATCATGGATATCGCCATGTTCTTTGCCTTCTCCTATGAGAGCAGGGTCCGTGCAAAACACGGACTCAGGTGAAAACAGAGCTACGTGAGATGGCATTCACACCAAGACCCACGTGGCGCTACCCATTTCTACTTCATATGTTTTCCTCCACACATTTGTACAGGAACTATTCAACGTAAACAATAGCTCGAAGTGGGGGGGGGGACTAGCACTTTATAGGCTCCAATGGCAAAACAGCCTTGAAATAAACGCATTTCAGCACGACACACCTCACATGGGTTTGTTTAATAGATGAATGGTCATCGAAATATAGGATTTGTCACATGGTACTAAGGCCACGGGAATGAGCTCTGACCTGTGCCCAGTCCCTCTGCCTGGGTCACAATAACAAACAGAATCTCGACAGCCAGTGCCTGCCCTTAAATAGAAATTGAATCTGACGGTAACTCCAAACACTAACATTTCAACCCTTAAAAACGACAGACTTGTTTTACGTTGCTAGCCACTGATACGTTTGCCTTTTCGTATTACAGCCCAGAAACTTAGATGACAAGATCATTCGGTTTCATAAGATACTCTCCCCGGCAAGTTAGTCAGGCCCGGGCTGGAGATTGTTTTCGCATAAAAATGATCTGAATCATTTATAACCTTTTTTGGTAAAAATATTAATGGAAAAGGGACCATTTTATAGACTGGGCCTGCCAGACTTGTTACTTTCAGTACATCAAGCTCCCGTCTGAGTAATAAAATATCACACATAAACGTCTGGAAACTGAACTGTGAGGAATGATCCACTTTCTCTTTGAAAACCCATGTATATAAAAGCGGGATCTTTTTGCTTTTTTTGGCCAAAGAAAACAATGGGTCATTCAAGCCGGTGACTCGAGCCTCTGCGGTTATATTTTCAAATGACTCAAGCCCAGTGTGTCCCTGGGGTGAGCTGTCCCCTGCACAGCAGGTAGACAATAGTCCCTGGTTGTTTTCTTCAGGTCTACATGGGATGATGTGTCCAGTGAGCTCACCCCCACTCTCTAAATGTCCTTTTGATTTGTGAATAAATATAACTGGCACGACCAAGGGAAACAGAAAATAATTTTCTGTGGAGCCAACGTTAGTGAGACCTACCAGGGCACCTGGGTGTCTTGTGGGCCACAGCGGTGCCGCTGATGGGCCTTCCGTTTGGTGTCACGCACCAACAGTAACCCGTGTAGCTGTGACACTGGACCTGCAGAGACAAGACAGGAAGGTGAGCTAACCACAGACACTCCCCTGCAGAGTCACCTCAGAGGCCTTGGGATGGCTGCTGTGAGGCTTGGGTGATGCATTTGGATACTCAGTGGAAGGAAGCTGTATGGTGAGCCTCACCACAGAAGTGTGCAGGAGAAAAAGGGAACTGTACTTTCCTACATGAGAGCTGGGCCCCGGCTGCAAAGAACGTCAGGCCCTCTCCTCACACATGGAGGAGCCAGGAGGAGGTTCCCCAGCATCTCTCAGTGAGCCCATGGCTGACAAGTGTCCAGCAGTGAAGACCTATTTCTGCAGCATCTTCTAGGTCCCCCAGGGCCCTCTGTCTGACCCTCAGGTGACTACATCATAGGTGACATCCAGCAGTGCCAGCTCCTCCCCTCAGCTCCCCGATGTCACATGACTATGCTGAGACTGGTAGACTCACTACCCATGAGGTCATAGGTGTTGATGACAGAATACCTTTGCTGTCCCTAGAAACTACTATACTGGTGGTATACTGTAGGCAGCTCTCTCTCTCTCTCTCTCTCTCTCTCTCTCTGACCCTACCAACTCTGTCCTTCAGAACCAAGCTGTTTTTGACACCGGGTTTGTCCAGCATGACCACAGACAAGCCATGACTCGAGGTAGTCGAGGTAGCAACATTCCGGTGTGGACTCTGGAATGACCGAGCCGTGGAGCTCACGGGTGAGCTAAGCTGCAACCAGAGCCAGAGCTCAGCCAGTTGACCAGGGCTGGTGAGTCTCCATGAGAGTTTCCAATGCCGTTTCCATGCAGCACAAGAATGCATGTGACCTGCACCAGCTGGGCTCTCAAATCTTCCCTCACGTACCTGGTGACCCTGTGAGGCTCCTGAGCCCACCATCTCAGAACCAACAGCCCAAGCTCCTTCCCCTTCACCACCACCCTCCCCGCCGCAGTCCTTGGCACCTGGGCCACAACAACCCAGGCTTGTATCTATCAAGAGTCACCTGACTATAGGTGCCATCATCGTTGCATTCCGGGATAAACACTTGCTGGAATTCCTTCCGGGCCTGCTCCTGGGTATACTTCCTCTCAGCCACACACCTGGACACATCTGTGGGAAGACCAGGGCAGGAGGGGGAGACAAAGATGGCATTCTAAGAGGCAAGTACAAGCTGCCGAGGGTACTGCCTGACCCACAGGGCTGATAAGGACCGCCCTCTCAATCTCACAAGAGCTGGGAAGAAAAAGGTTCATTCCCCTCACTGTGTAGAAGGAAAATGGAGACTGGGAATACTCCCAGAATGTGTCTGTGGGGAGCAGGTAAGTCTGACTTCCTGGAAAAAAAAAGGCAGGATGAATCCAGATGTATACGGGAGCCCAGAAGACACAGTGTAACTCAAATCAGAGGTAACCAATTTAGAGGCAGGCAGGTGTTATGCCCTTCACTTCTTGGGACCTGACATCCTACGGTAGCCCAACACTTGGCAGACTCCCTCCAGAAGGAGTCAAGACTCATCTCTTTCCTCTGTATCTTGGTCTCTAGGACCTTAAAACCTGTACCAAACAGTCAGGGAAACATGATGATAAAAAGCTAAACATCCCACAGTGCATGTTAAAAAAAAAAATGAGGATGTCTCAGTGATTTATTTAGTGACAGGAAACATAAGAACTCCAGGGACTTGATGACTGATAAAAATAAGTAAATAAATAAACAGGTAAGTTTGAAAGTATCTAAGCAGGCTAGGCAAGGAGTTCAGGGGTAAAACAGTGCTTGTGTACATCAGGGCCTGGGATTAGTACCCCACGTGAATAAAAAGGTACATTTAAGGCCAGTAAAGGTACATGCCAACAAGCTTATTGACCTCAGTTCAATTCCAAGGACCCACATGTGGAAGGAAAAAAAAAACCACAAACCCAAAACAAGTCTCATAAGTTGTTCTCTGACCCCTATTTGTGTACTATGGCATGTACACACACACACACACACACACACACACACACACACACTAGGTGGATGGATGGATGGATGCATGGAAAGATAGACATACATGCAAATAAATATAAATAAGGTAATGTCATTTAAAATTTTTAAAGTACATTTGATTTCCCTCTAGGGGGGAAAAAAGCATGTATTTGCACGTGAACATTATAGCACAGATGAATTGAGTACTCAAATAAGGAGAGCGAAGGGTCCCCCCACCCCCCTTCTGTTGACCAGAACAGGACCTGACAGGCATCTGAGAACCACAGGTGAATTCCTGGCTCTTCTCCGATGCCAGCAAGGAGGTTTCGGGTGTGGATCTAACACTAACTGTGACCCATCTCACGATGCTGCAGAGAGGTGGAGCAAAGCTTGCTGAGGGCCGTCCAGACTTTGTCTGTGTGTCCGCTGTGTCACTGACACAACAGACACAGTTGTCATAGAGCTGCACATCTGAGAGGCACCCTGCACCTACTCTAGCCTCCAGCCTTCCTGGCCTCCGGCCCGGCATCTGGTGCTCCTGGTATACAGTTTAATGAGGTTGTGGAGACACCTGTGCCTGTGAAGGTCAGAGGTTACATTCTGTCTTCCACATCTCTACCTTTCAAACACGGTTTCTCTCTTTGAACAGATTTGTCTAGGCCAGCTGGCCAGAAAGCTCCAAGGAATTCCTCTCCCACCCCCGCCTCTCTCTGTCTTTCCCAAAGTAGGGATTATAAGCATACACTGCTATGTCTAGCTTTTATATGGGTACTGGGAAATAAACTCAGGTCCTCATGATTCTAAGAAATCCCTTTACTGAATGAGCATCTCTTTGGACCAGTACTTGGTTTCAACGCAGTCTGTGTTCACAGAGCAGAAACCACGGATTTGCTGGATCATTATTATTATTATTATTGAACAACCTGTGGTCTCTCTGTCTAAAAGGAAAATGATATGAGCTTTAGCTTGCAGGGTCTCGGCTAGGGAAAAGATAGAACCGTATGTTAATTCTTAATATTTGAGCCATCGTGGATCATTCCAGAAGAGTATAATTTTCTGAAATAATTTGTGGTCTTTGTCCTTGGCTTGTGTCCTTGGCTTGAACTTCTTTAAGGACTCTGTGTCACCTGTGTTCAATTCTCACTCTTGAAATTCTGTGTAATGGGATGCTCATTCCAAGTTCATGGCTGGCTTCCCCCAGGCTAGTTTATCATAGGAAAAATCAAAGCGTCAGATACCTACCACACCCTGATAGCCAAGGCCGTCTGTCTGCCATGCCTCACTGTCTGGACATTTCCTGTTAAGTCTGTTCAATGTCCCCACCACGGAGATCTATCCTCCTGTGGCATAATTTGTGGGGGACTTGCGGCCCAAAATGGCAGCATCTCCCGATTCTAAACAGTTATGCCCCTGATGTATACAGCTACACAGAAATCAAAATTTTATACGCCTTGAATATTATATTTTCCCAAACCTAAATCCTCAGTCAATTTTGAAAGAACAGAATATAAATATTATTTTATCAGAGTCTCATTGACTGGTGTTAAATTTATCTTACTGTTTTTTTACTTCTATATTATACTTACTACTTTAGGAAGTAAACAACTCTCCTATTTGGGGGCCTTGTTGAGATGGTTTACCCTGGGCCTTTTGTTTCTGTGAATATTAAATCCTCAAAACCTAAGCTAAGTAAATATGACTGTGGTACCACTGAACAGTACATAAAACATCTCTCCCTTTAGCCATTTTCCAGTTCAGATCAGTGGTATTTACTGCATTTCTGATGAGGGGAGACCACAGCACTCTGCAGCCTCCATCCTCTCCAGCTCCAAGGCATCGCTATCCCACTGGAAAGAATCTGGTGTGTCCAGTACATAGACACCTTCCACCCCAGTCCCTTCTCCATCTAGAGATTTTCCTACTCTGTACATTTTGTGTGAAGAGCCACACGCCCACACTTTCTCACAGCAAACCCCAGCTGCACGATGGACCAGGTGCCAGCGTTTGCTGATTGATTCACCCAGGCGTCCATTAGCACACACTGGCTGACCTCCCCCCCCCCATCCTTTGGTACCATGTACATGCCACACAGGACATCTGCAGGTCAGCTCTGAGTGCCTGCTTTCCTGTCCTCTGGGTTTAAGCGCAGGGGTAGAATTGCTGTGTCACAGTTGACTCTCTCGTTAGTGGAAGAGCTGCTGAGGGCTTCTACACTCCACCTTTACATTTGCCAATATTTATCTCTTCTCTCTTTCAAACTGCCCTGGCCATCTTAGTAAATACAACTGGTTTGGTACTTTTAAAACTATGGTTAATTTCTATGTCATAGGAAAACTCAATTTAATTAGGAATCCCAATCTTAAATGTTCTCACTAGGGCTGGAGAGATGGCTCAGAGGTTAAGATCAGTTCTCAGCACCCACATTGGGCAGCTCACAACCATGTAGAAATCCAGCTCCAGGGGATCCAACACTCTTGAAGAAAGGAGACCAGTTTTTCTTCACCCACCAGATCCTATACACTCTTTTCTGGCTTCCATTGGGAGTCACACACACACACACACCACAGCATATACACAGACACCCAAACAAAAATACATTCACACAGACATATACACATAAGAAAATTCCGATTAGATAAATATACTAATAATTTAACCACCTAATTTTATGTAGTTTACTTTTTACTAGAACAGAGAAAATACCTTTGGTGAAAATTTTAATTAGGCTTTTTGGAGACCTTTTGCTCTGACCCGAAAGAACCAAGACATTACAAATAAAATAGCAAGGCTCCACTAGCAATATCCAAACAGAAGTTTTTGATAAATTGTTGATTAATACTAATACATTTGGAAACAACTCCCCCCCCCCAAGTCTCAACTGGAGAGTAAAATAAAACCCAGTCGGGTCACATGACTGCTCGCATCTAAATTTATATTAGCCCAGAAACTGCGATGCTTGCTATGAAGAAGCAAATGGACAGAGGTTTGCTGTGGTTGTTTATGCTATTTTTTTTTTTTTTAAATAGGAAGCAAATAATTTTCCTTCTTGCTGAAACCACTCAGAAGAGAATCAAGCAGGCATTGGAAGAGATGGCTTCTACCAAGGAATCTCAGCGAGAGAGAGTTCCGGTAGAGTAGTGGAGGGGGGGGTACTTTCAGAAAGACAGCTCGTGGTCCTTCGGGGACCCTGTTCAGCAGAAGCAAGTGAAGAGCAACATTCCTAGGGCTCTGTTTACTCCTGCTCGTGCTGAGATGCTGCATGCCAAACTCCGAATAGTGCCCCCTGTCTTCGCTGGCTCTCAATCGCTACGGTCAACACTGTGAGCAAAAGCCACTTGGAAAGCAGAGGTTTTATTCAGTCCAACTTTGCGGGGTGGGGGGAGCCTGGGACTCAAGCAGGAGCCCGAGGGAAGAAACTCAAGCAGAAGCCTTGAGGAAAGCTGCTCACTGGTCTGCTCCACATGGCTCAACCTGCTTTCTTAGAGCACCCACAAAAAATGGAGACTTTTTTTCTCAACTAAGGTTCCTGTGTCAAAATGACAAAAACAAACAAACAAAAAACAAAAAACAACAACAACAAAAAACCCACCAAAGCTAAAAGAAACCAGGACAGCCTCTAACATGTCTTGCGCAGCTCCAACTCCTGTTGGAGATTGGTAAATGCCTCGGTGTCTCTAGAATGGGACAGGGCAGGCACACCAGTCTTGGAATTGGCTTGGCAGATCTGAGTCTATGGGCCACTAGGTTGTCATGGTTACTGCCATGGCTGGCCATATGAACTCTCTGGGGTCAGGAACAGCTTTCGCTGCTCTTCCCTGTGGCTGTGAGTAGTGGCCACAGAAATGACAGAGGACAGCCTGCCTTTGATGTTTACGGCTGGCCTCAAATAGAGGCATACACTGTGTTCCTAAGCTGCAATACTTACACTTTACCCGCATGTAATTTAAGGCCAGACTTGTGTGTGGCGGGGACAATACTTCAGTGACCCTTGGCTTGAAAGCAAACTTCCCATCTATACAATGGGGTGCTGTGTTGGGAACCAGAGGCAAGTCACTGTTGTTTCTAGAAGCAATCAGCTAAAACAGCTTTGTCCTGCGCTGGTAACAGCAGAACGGTTAGCCCGTTTAACTTCCTATGACTACAACAACGGGGGAAAAAATGTGATTATAGAATTAGAGAAACAGAAACAAAACTTTCGTCCTAAATTCACGAGCTATAGAAGAGTCTAGAAATAGGGAGCAGCGCATGCAGTCACCACTGTGAAAGGGCATGAAGGTAAGGGGTGAGTTAAAAGAGGGATGGTTTCTACAGCAGCGCATCTCTCCCACAAGAAACAATGTCACTGCCGGCCCATCAAAATGGGTGATGTCGTGCCGGGATCCCTCCAGAGGGAGAGCATGCTTGAGGACTTCAATTTCCCCGTGCAGGGGCCGCATCCTGAGATCACAGCGGAGCTGGAGCAGACAGGAAAGGCTGTCTCCTCCAGCTTGAGATCCCATGACTTTTGCCTGACAGTGCCTTGGCTTCTCAAGTCTATGGATTTGCAAGTGGGGCTGCAGCAAAGAGACCAACAGGCAGGGCTAGGGAATCCTAGGACAGAGCTGCTGTCCCCGAAGACTGTATATATCCCTGGGAACGAAGAAATGCAGGGCAGGTACTGGACAGAGAGAGAGAGAGAGAGCCACAGACTCTCATACCACACTCGGGAGCAAAGCTAAGCACACCCTCTCCCTCGCTGCACCCACACTGAATCCTGCGTGCTCACCCGTGTACACGTGTGCCTGCTCACACCTGCGCCTGTGTTCAGCGACACACACAAACACCTGCACACGTGTGCCCTCGCCCCTGCACTGAGCTCTCATTGAAAGCCGTTTTGCTGGGTGGAGTACAGATGGGCCCACCCATCTCGGCGGCAGTCAGAAGAACCATCCAAGCTATTCCTGTGGGTCAACACAGTCCCACGTGAGGCTGCTTTCTTCCTAGCCTGCCTCGGTGTCTCCTTTACCACCCACCAGGGGTTGTCTTCAAAGGTGGGGTCACGAGTGTGCCCAGAAAGTACTGGAACTAGTGACCCGGTTTCTAGTTTGCCAGTTGCCCATTAGTAGAAGTGTGTTAGAAGTATCTGAGGAAACCCTCAGATGGGGAGAACTCCTGGGGTTCACGCCTGTCTCAAAGGGAAACAGACATTTCTCCACTCCACTGTCAGAGGGTCCTGACTCCTGGACCTCCCCAGCTCTGGGCTCCCTGTCTTGAGGGGCTCAGAACAGCTGGGTGAGGGCTTAAGAGCCCATTTTTGATCTCTATTAGATAATGATGCTGAGGGCACTGTTGACCTGTCCTGGCAGTGAGAACTCCACAATCTCAGAACGAGGACAACATTTTACTCCTGTCATGGGGTCATCTGCCTGTGACCACCCTGTGAACTCAGGCACCTTAGGCTTTCCCAAAAGCCAAGGGGTTTGTCTCTCCTATGCCAAGGATCCTGGTACGGATGAGTGCTGGGCACAGGAGGACTGGGCTGAAAATCAAATATCTACATCTCTCTCTCTTACCCCACATGAGTCCGCGTCAAGCCATTGGTCTAGAGACCTTCAAGCGAGCTGTTTTCAGAAATCTAGTATAGCATTGTTCCCAGAAATCTCAAAATAATTCCAAGGTTTTTCCTAGCATGTGACCTTTTCCTTTATTTTCTCCCCTTCTTTTTTTCTTTTTTAACTCAGTTCCAGAGATTTTTGTTGAAAAGAAAAGCAGCCATATTGGTCTCAGATCAAAAGAAAAAATATTAATGTGTTTGCTGAGTTCTGAAAACACAAACTCCACAAATTTCTATGAAAACACGAGAAAAATCCATCCGTCTAAACCACTGCAATTCCAGTCGGGGTCAATGTCAAATCATGACATGAGACACGGACAACATTTTAATTCTATTTAATTAAATGTGGAATAAAGCATTTTAGTTGTTGTTTCCAAACCAGCACACGCAAACGAGACAGTCCCATGAATCTGTCACCCACAAAATATGTAAAAAAAAAAAAATAGCCTCAAAATACAGATGCCAATTATAGTGGGATGCTCCACAGTGTGGCCAGCTTCCACGCCAGCAGAACACAAGGAAAGGCGGGTGGACACTGTACTTCGTGAAGGGCAATAAATAAAGGAGATCTTGATCTCCTGCCTCTTCATCTAGCTCAGGGGAGCGAGGCTCGAATGGGTCTTGTAGAGCCCATGAATTTTGTTGTCTTTGAAAAGGGAGAGAAATTGACAGTCTTGGTACAGTTCACTCTGTGGCATCCAATGCTGTGCCTGGGTCTCTGACATGGGGCCCATTCCCATAAGCCATTTCTCCCATGACTGACATACAGGTTCACATACCGGGGACTTCAGGGACCTGGTCAGCAACACCTGGTGGTGTAAGCCACCCTAGGCAAAGATCCCAGATCCTGTGCTAATTCCTTACTCCTACTATGAGCCAGGTACTAGGTGAAGGTCTACCCCAGCAGATAAAATTCACTCACCACAGACAGGAGCAAATCTTAGGGTCTCACCTATAGCCCAGTGTGCCAGAGACATGTGATGTCCGCCTGTCTTTAAGAATACATGTGTGGAGGGTACCCTCTCCTCCAGGTCTGGATTTTCTGCCTGGGCTGGCTGCAGCCCTAACATAAACACAACTCAGAAGGCTGCTAGAGTCTGTGGTATTTTTGTTGTAATCCTTTCTATTTAAGTTAAACTTACTTTGGAGAGGTGTCACATCTGACTGCTTCTCCCATTATGTTTTTAGAGGTCTCAAGTTTACACACATAAAATTTCCCCTGAGGAAATTAAAACTAATATTCAGTTTACTACAAGCTAAATGTCCAGAGATGAACAGCAGTAGTACAAAATAATAATATGAAATGTCAGGTGGATGAGAGTCAATAAGCTGATATTGAGGGTTTTGTTTAGGGGCTGGATGTTTAGGGATGAATAAAGAATGCCATTTGTGCTGGTCGACAGCGGCACACACTTTTAATCCCAACACTCTGAGGCAGAGGCAGGTGGACCTCTGAGTTCAAGGCCAGCCTGGTCTACAGAGCTAGTTCCAGAACAGCCAGAGCTACACAGAGAAACCCTGTCTCAAAAAAAAAAAAAAATAGTTATTTGCAAATGACATTTTTTCTAAATGTTCTCTTTCCCTCATAACCACTAAGGAAGGCAGATGGTCACCACTGGGCTATTTTGTAGTACTGGATATTTTGTTGTAGAGCTGGGTATTTGTTTTGTTTCAATGAAACGGGGGTCTCCCCATGCAGCCGTATTGGCCTTGAATTCAAGGTGTCCTCATCACCCTCCCAAGATGAAGGACTTATGATCGTGAGCTACCATGGCTAGTTTCAGTTGTGGGCACTGAACCCAGGGTTTCATTCATGCTAGGCAAGCATGCTGCCCCTGAGCTACCCCAGCCCCCCACCCCCACAGCCCATCTCAATAAGTAGCCCCGCCCGGCAAGACCTGACCTCAGGATTCTCCTGCCTCAGCTTCCCAAGTGCTGGGATTGCAGGTGTGCCCTGCCATAGCTGGCCCAAATGGAGGCATCTGAGCTCCTCAGCGGGGGAGTTAGTTCTCTGAGCTACGGGATAGTCAGTCTGTCTGCATCACCTGCAACAGCGACCCAGGTCTGTCCTACTACAACTATGGACCTGTGTCTGCAAGGGTAAACAATTCGGCAACTTGGTTAATTGCAGGCAGAGGCGTGGCCCCGGTGGCACTTGATGTGGTCAGGCTGTTTAGATGGGAAGATTGTCGGGGTTAATGGTTCATCAACACACATCTTCTCAAGGCCAGTTTAGTCTGTGTGGTCTTCTTTCCCAGAGATTTAGAGAAAGTAAATCCCCTTTGAAAGCACTGTGTGTGCTTGCCGCTAAAGCAGAACCCTTCATTACTGTGGGAAGCTTTTCCAGGCTTACTCTTAAGCCTCAACTCTGGATTGATCGACTTGCTAATCAGAAGGCGGACAAGCTCATTGGTAAAGTCTACTCCGAACTGACTGACAGGGAGTGAGCCTCGCTGGCTCGCTGAGAAAGGAGAGCTGATCATAATGTTAGAGGCACTGTGAGGGAAGAAGAAATCGACCAACCAACCTGAAGCACTGTGAGAAACTGGTCTCATGGCAACGTGAAACACTTTGGGAGCATTGGACAACCTGTAAAAGTAACTGCTTTGTGACTGGAGATAGTTCAGTTGGTAGAGTCCCTTGCCTGGCATGGAAGAGGTCCTTGTTTTCATCTCCAGCAGAGCATAAACCAGGTATGGCTGCCTTTAACCCCAGCTACTCTGGAGGTAGAAGGACAGGGGCCAGCCGTTCAAGACCAGCCTTTGCTACATAGTAAGTTCCAGGCTAACCTGGACTACATGAAACTCCCAAAAAAATATCACTACTTTGAAATTCATAGAAAAAAATTGCATGCTCTGAGAAATAGTTGCCAGTATGAAACTTCTGAGCTGTTAAGTGTGAGAACAGGTCCATTGTTCACGACCTCTGCACACACACCGACCCTCTCTTCTGGCCATGGCCGTCACTGCTCACCTTTGCAATTCCCACGGTGGGCGATCTCCAGCTGTGGGTCTTTGCACTTGGCTCTCTGGAACTCGCATCGGGACAGGAAGGTCCTCCCGTCGGAGGCACAGAGAGGCTTCTGGGAGGAGCTTGAGCAGTCCAGGCTACAGTCTCTGTCTTTGTCTTGGTCGACCCTCAAGAACTTGTGGGGAGAAAAAGAAGCAAGAGAAATTTAAAAAACAAAAACAAAAAACAAAAACCTCTTGTTGAGCAGAAGACAGTGGGCTCCTCGGGAACCCAGAACAGTCAGTGAACAGGCTCCAAAGAAACAGTCACTCTGAGCTCACACCTGCCAGGAACAGCAAGTGCATTGCCCATTCCACAAGTAGGCGATCCCAGGCCACAAGTTCATATCCTAGGTCTGATGGGGAAAACATTCGCAGCTCTATATAACCAGACAGTGCTCTCCCAATGGCTCCCCTTAGGAGCCTGTAGACGGAGGAAGGGGCTCACCTACCCGCCAAGCTCTTAAGAACCTACACACGGCGAAACTCCCAAACTGGCTCCTTCCCTACCCACACTCCTGCCAGAAGCTATACTTCAGCATGCTTGTCACAGTTTGTAAGAGTTTTCTTACATGGCTTCCTGTCCAGGCTGCTATTTTGAGGGTAGGGTTGGTAGGGGGTTATCACAGAAGGTTTCTATGTCCTTCTTTCTCAACTGTGAGTCTGCGGTCATCCAGACCACTGCAGAAGTAGCTGGTTTACCCTTTACAGGGGAGCACAGACTGCGGACTTCAACATGGCACACACCACAGACCTCATAAATTGGACTTGAGTTTTTTTGTTTTGTTTTCTTTCTTTTCTTTCTTTCCTCTCTTCTCTTCTCTTCTCTTCTTCTTCCTCTCCTTCTCCTTGTTCTTCTTGGGTGGGGGAATCACAAGAGTGTGGGGAACAGACTCTGGAAGGACTAGAAGTGAGTGTGATCAGAGTACATTATGTGAAAATCCCCAAATAATCAATAAAAATATTATGTTGGAGGGAATAAAAAGAATCTATGGATGCCACTGCTGCTGCTGCTGCTGCTATCCCCTTTACTAATTCACTAGAGGTCAACGTCTTCTCATACTTCCGGAAGTCACTAACGTCAGATGTTATGCCCTGATGCCTCAAACTTGCCGTGGAGTCAGGGGTAGCCTAGAACTCCTAATTCTCCCACCGCCACCTTCCAAGTTCTCTCTTCACTGGGGTGAACCACTACGCTATGTTCTTTCTGTGATTTTAATTCTTGTGTTTTGAAAGTCATTGTTTTCCAAAAGTGGTCTGCTGAATGAATGCTTGAACCCACGGTTGAGAAGCTGCTGCATCCCTGTGAAACGCTTTGGACTCCCTTTCTCTCCCCCCGCCAGGAAGAATGGGGGTCTAAAGAGCCGCACTTCCTTACAAGATCTCACAAGAGTAGTAGCGCTGAGACCTTCTCTGTAGGGACCATGGAGGTCAACCCACAGAACCATTTTGCATGATGTAGTCCCCAAGGACAGATTGGCCAAGCTTTTGATCCTTCCTTTCCCCTTTCATGCCCTTGAATTCTCTTACGACTCCTAGGGAGATCTCAATCCAAATGCTTCTGGCCCTGCCCATTCTTCTTGGAGGAGGGGTCGAGCACCCTGGACAGCCCTCTTGCTTCCTATTCTCCCTGCCCACGGCCCTGTCCTGTGTGGCTGTACCTCGTGATAGATAGAAGAACAAATACCATGACTTCCCAATGACAGAGGAACTAGGAGCCAACACAGATCTGGGTCATGACTGCCAGGTATTCATGGAGCATTAGCAACACATTAAAAGGGAGAAAGGGATGGAATGCCCAGGAGGTCCACAGAAGAGAATACGCTGAAGGTCCACAGTGAGCTAGCTTTATTACATAGGTCAGGACAGCCTGCCTAGGGATGATGCTGCCCACAATGGGCTTGGTCCTGCTATATCAATTAATCACCAGAACGATTCCCCTCAGACAGACTCTGTCCTGGGGTGGCTAGACATATTAGATATGCCCACTTTTGGTACTATGACCTGATACTTCCTATCATTCTCTCAGCTTCTGGAACCCATGACTGGACTCAGGTACGGGTCAGGCTGTCCTTTAGAATAAGTGCCTTTGCTTACTTACTGTCAGCTCTCTTGGATGAAATTCAGTTCATCATCGCTACATGTTTGCGTTTGCAAGAGCCAGTGGGTAACCCCATTATCCTAAATTCCTCCTAATAAGATACCATATGGCTGTTGTTACTTCAACACAACAGTTGTCTTTGGCGATAAGGAAATCGCCTTCCTCAGCATTTGGTCGTCGTTACTCTTTGGAGTCAGGAGCGGCGTGTCTGCAAACCCACTGTGCAGTCCTGAGACAGAGCTGGTCTTCAGAGAGACCTGTTCTGCCTAAGGTAGGTCTCTTCAGTGCGAGGTGTCTGTGGAAGGTTCCACGGGCCATGAGCACTGTCTTCGGTGATAACTGAGAAGCGGTTTCTTACCCAAGACCCCGGGAGGAAACAAGAAAAGTGAGGATCAATCAAACAGGAACAACTCCCATTCCAGGCCACAGGTCTGGGCCATCAGACGGCCGTGGGATACGAAAGAACCCTCCTCAAAGACTCAGCAAGTCAGTGTTTAGCCCTTCAACTAGAAATCACTGGGGGATGACATTTCCCCCTTACGGCACTGGCCCCACGTTGGTGCTCAACACTAGTTCATTGCCTGAAGAGCCATGCCAGTGTGGAAGGGAGAATGCCAGAGGCAAGAAGAGGTGTTTGGGAAACTGATGCAGGATTCCACAGTATTGCTTTGGAGCCTGTCCTGGAACCCACCCTGTAGACCAGGCTGGACTCGAACTCACAGAGATTCCAGGGCCTCTGCCTCCCCATCACTGGAATTAAAGGCATGTGCCACCAATGTTCTGGTCCTATCTCTATTTAGACTAAAAGCTCATGGCTGTACCCTAAAGATGACCTCAGAGTCATTAGACCCTTCACCTATTCCTCATCTCAGTGTGGCCATATTAAAAATGTCTTGTTCTTTCATTGGTATTTGAGATGGATGGATGACCAAGCCCAACAGGTCGGGGATGCTGGAAACAGGGCTTTTGCCCTAAAACTTCCAGTTATAAGTGAGAAAAAAACCCTAATGACCACACAAATTGCAAGAATCCATGAGTAAGATGGTGATCTAAGAAAGTATCACCTCTCTTCCCTGATCCCCTATGCAAGGAACATTTGAGAAGGAGCCATTTGTCAAATGCTCAAGGGTCAAGTGCTGATACCCTCCATATGGGGCATTGGTGGGAGCAGAGGCCTTGGCTCAATCAGCACAAGAAGGGAAAGCTCATAGGCCACCAGTAGATAGGTAGCGTTTCCAGTGGTCACTCAGCTGGTCAGCAAGGTCGCCAGACCAAAACTCGGGGCTGAGCCAGCCTCTTCCCTTTATCACAGTAGCATTTGCCAGGGCACCAGGCTGGGTCTTCCTCTTCCAAGAGGGCTCCTAAGTTCCTACTCAGGAATGATGCAGGAAGGCTATAGAGAAAGCCTCGGGTCTGGGATTGATTCCAACCCCTGCCTGGGAACTTCCTCAGACAGAACCTCCACTCTCCCTCACCTCGCTTTACATATGGGATGGGATTCTTGGAATATTTTTAGTTTTGTTTACACTGTGAGATGGATGGCCAGGTCACGGAATCCTGGAGAGAAAGCCCTTCCCGTCTCTGCACCTCTGGTACAGCTACCTCACTCCCGAGCGCTCAAGTGCTATCTACAGCCTCGGAGGAGGAGCACAGTCTTGGCGATAGTGTCTGGTGCTGAGTACCACAGTGCGAGACAGTGGCCTGCATTCCTTCAGCCGACACCTCCCTGCTGGGCATTGGGCATCTCAGGTGATACCATGCTGGACACTGGTCCTGTAGCAGGGCCCGTGATCCACAGAAAACACTCAACAGTGGAGTTCCTTTCAGGCCTCCTTATGATTCAAAAGAACCTTTAGTAACTCAAATATATTTCCTCCAGACCCCTGAGTCCGAGGGAGGGGGGAGGACCACCTACATGTGTAGCGTCTACAATTAAATTAGTTGCAATAAAATAAAATTAGAAATCCCACTGCCCACTAGCCCCACTTTGAGCTCTACCTTGACAGTAGAGGTCATAAAATCTTCTATCATCAGAAGCCATTCCTTCCTCATCTGGAAACGAGATTACCTCTCTAAACTAGTTCCCTAAACCTGAGCTTTTCTTGGAAAATGCTGAAGAAAGGAATAGCTTTCAATAAGACGGGTAGAGGTAAATTCTGTAGCGCGTGACAAGTTAAAGGAGTCAAAACTGAACAGAAAAAAAAGGAGTAACTTTAAAGAAATTACCTTGAAATTCACACTTTCAATTATAGAGAAGGAAGACCTGTTTTAATTACAGGAAGAAGAGAATCTGGGGCTTGTGTGGAGGGAAGAGAGGATTTGCGGGGACTCAAAAGGTCCTTAATTGAGAGAGGTGGAGTGGAAAGGAGACTCCTGTGGGTAGCTGTGAGGGAGAAGCTCTGAGAAGCGGATGCTAGAGAGAGACTCCGATAGGGAGGTGGCTCTGAGAGAGGGAACTCCCAGAAGGCTGGCTCCCCGTTCTCAACAGGGCGCAGGACAAAGGCTCATCCCTGACACTAACCCAAGGGAGGCAAAAATGACAAGACCTCGAGAATTGAGGGCTACTGTAAAGAGGGACCTAGTGATGGGAGCAGCATCCACGAGATGTAGCCAGGGGTGTGCATGCACAAGTCAGAGTGGGAGACTCTCAGCTCTGTCCTGGCTCGGCTTTTCTCCCCAGCAATTCCACAAAATTCCTGCCACGTCACCGTCAGCCACGCGGGTCTCTCAGCACGAGGTGAATGCCCGGTAGTCTTCACTGAAGAACCCACGGAACTGTCTATTTCCTACACCTGGCAGAGGACTTTAATGTTAAACACAGGTGCAAAGGAAGTCCAGGGCCTCGGAGGTTACGGGTGGGCTGTGCATGAGACCCCACGGTGTTCTTTTTCATCGGTCACCATCAGAGAACGTACAGGCTGTAAGTTGTCAAACGGGCTGCCACGGGCTTCCCAGGTGCAATGGGAACACCATTCGGGAGGCACTGGGGAGACAGAGCTCAGGGGTCTAGCTCCTGACACGGGAACCCTCTTCTCTGTCTGCAGGAACACAGAAGCCCCTGCACGCGGGAAACTTGCACGCCCCAGCTACCCTGTGACTCTTGTCAAAGCATTCAGCTGACCTGCAAAGCTTGGTTCCTACTGGGATGCTGGGAGAAGGGCCATCACAACATCATCACTGCCGTCTCACAAAGGCCTTTGCGCACAATCGAGTGGAACAAGCCAGGGAAAAGCATCCCTTCACGGCTCGGCTTCTTTTCTCTCCTCCATGTTGAGTTTCTGTCTTGTATTCCTTTGATGGATTAAATAAGCCCATTCCTCCCCCAAGCTGCTTTTGGCCTTTGACCACAGTGTTTATCACAATAGAAAGCTGACTAATACAAGGCTCCATTCAGTTCCCATCTCCAGGGTTCACCAGCTGGGTGGCAGGAGGCTGGGGGCAGCTAAGACTCAGTTCCTAACCCTGCTAAAGCCATGCCTTTCCCTCCCAGTTCTGGAGAACTTATTCAGGAGAATATCAGCACCCTAGCAGTTTCTTGGCCTCCTGCAGCTGTGCAGGACGGGAATCTCCCACCTTTGGGAAAAAGAAGGACAAACTTGCATGCACCCTCCTATCTTAATCAGTCCACTGAGTTTGCTCAGGACGCGGAAGAGGAAAGTCCCTCTTCACATTTGGTATATCAATAACAGTTTTCCAAAATCTAGGCCAGTGTGCCTACTAGAATCGTGTCGACCCAAGAAAACAAGATTTACAGTGGAGACAAAGATGTGGCTTTAATAAAGGACTTTGGTGACATCTGAATGACTCTCGTTAATATTATCTTCAGGTTCCCAAGCCTATGATGTGGGGAGTTCAGAGAAGATAAGAATGGCAGGCTACAGAGGATGTTACATCTCAAAGGTTCTCAAACGGCAGTGAAGGGGACGAACCAGGGAAAACGGGCACAGTAGCCAAGGCAGTTGAACTATACACTTACTGAAAAACCAACATATTGAACTGTCAGTTCCCCCCAAACCTTCCTTACCTGTTACTGTTTATACACTTAATATCTTATCGATACATCAGATTAATATAAGTTGCACCGTGACACCGTGAACAGGAAAGCCGTGCATAACTATAAAGTGACAGCCATCGGCGTCCAAGAATGTGTGCCAGTGCAGTCAGGGCCATTCTTCATGGTGCAGGCGGCAACACCAAGGCCTCCAGAGAAGTAAGGCATTTTTCTGAGAACTGAAAACACTCCGGGGGGGGCGGGGGGACGATCTGAGAGTCCACATGTTATCCCATGAGATGCCATTCATCTGTTAGTCACTGTCTCTTCACCTCCAGAGAAACGTCTACTGTACATCTACCCTGCTCAGCAGGAGTTCCAACTTGGCATTTGGTCACAAACACTGGCACTCCCCCCCCCCATGA
Organism: Phodopus roborovskii; assembly: GCF_943737965.1. NCBI lineage: Eukaryota > Metazoa > Chordata > Mammalia > Rodentia > Cricetidae > Phodopus > Phodopus roborovskii. The sequence continues at coordinate 1,712,802 of NW_026126611.1, forward strand.
ACAGACCCACTTTTCTGTAACACGATGCCATCGGGGTGCAGAGACCACTGAGTTCCCTCCCAGTAAGAGGAGCCGCCTTGGGCTCAGATGCAGGGGTCAGGTTAAGCACCGCTGTAAGAATTGAGCCCACTCACGCCCTAAGTGCAGGGCCAGGGACAACATGGGTAGTAGGTCTTCCTTGCGCTGTGTCTGCCTATGCCTTAGCTCCGAAACAAGGGTACAAAAGCTACCAAAGGCTAAGGCAAAGCCCCGAGGGTTGACAATGAGGTCGTGTGTTTGTTTGTGTGCCTGTCTGTATGTGTTTGCATGTGTGCTCTGTGTGTGTGTGTGTGTGTGTGTGTAAGCTGGGCTCAGGACGTACTTGAGACAGTTAGAAGTGGAAAGTCCCATTTACATCCCCTTGGCTTCATGGTTTTGAAAGGCCAGGCTGCATTTTTGCTGTCATGGGAAATTATCCTTTGCAAAACAACCTTTAATTGCCCAGGACAGGAGTCACCAGCGGAGCCCAGGAGTGGGGTAATGAGAGTCAGGGACGAATCTTGCAGCAGGGGCCACGTGTCTCACTTCCCTGCCCATTCAGGGTCCCTATTACAACAACCGCACGCTTAGCTGCCTGGCGTCCTTACGAGAAGGATCTGAATCCCCTCTCTCCTTTGTTCTTGCTCACAGGAGTCAGCCGCAGTGAGGTGGGAAGGGTGCCTTTGTGGGGATTTAGATCTGGAAGGCTCCGTCCTGTGAATTTGAGTTGTTTCCCTTCCCGAAGCCACTGAAGGTTGTGAACACTTCCAAACCCACTGTGACTCACCATCAACCAGGATCTGTGGGCAGCCGGGATGAGGAGGGGGAGCCACGAGCATCTGGGGCTTGAGAACATGATCAAAGGCACGTGGAGGTCACAGGTTAGTCTATCACTACCTAAACCCTCATCACAAACAAGTTCTGACCTCAAGAGGGAGGAACATGAGAGCTGCAACAGGTGGGCAGGATTATCTAGGTACTGGAACCTGTAAGGAGGCTTTTTATCAGCTGTCTCTCTAGTCAACCCCATCCACCACCCTTCTATGTAATTCTAGGTTAAACCTAAAGGATGTCAAGTTGCCAGCCATCTGCACAATCTTTAGTTCCCTGGCTTCCAGAGACCTAACAGCGAGTCCCGAGCCCAGAGCAAGAAGACCACTATCCTGTCTCCAGAAGGCAGGGCTGTGGGCTATCCCACCCCAGCCCTCCCGCTAACGAAGTTACAGGATCTGGCTTGGGAAGCAGAGTTGGCATTGGCCATATACTCTTTGTAGAACCAGCAGAATATGAACACACTACACAGGGAGACAGATGGTGTCCCCAGATCCGCCTGTAGCACCATCACCAAGCCACTGGTGAGTCACTGGTTTGGAAATGTACACAGTGGGCATTAGTGTTTGGAAGGAAAGCAACTGCAGCCCACTCTTCAGCTCATAGGACGGATCACAGCCCTTCCAGGGCTAAACCTCCATGGAGGAGACCTTCCTGCCCCGCAGAAAGGCTGGCTGCTTATTCTTTGAAGAAGTGGTAAATAAAAGTACTAGTTAGGCAGGGGAGATGGCTCAGTGACTAAGAGCACTGACTGCTCTTCCAGAGGACCTGGGTTCAGTTCCCAGCACCCACATAGCATCTCACAACTGTCTGTAACTCCAGTTCGTGGGGCTCCAACACCCTTACACAAACACATATGTAGGCAAACACCAATGCAAATACATAAATAAGTCATTTATATAAAAAGAGCACTAGTCGAGCACTTCTTAATTGCCTTTATGCTGCTCAACTACACAAAGAAATGTGTGGCTCTTTGACAAAAGCTGGACATCCAAGTTTCCATGAGGTGAGGCAAAGCTTGAGCAGAAGGAAAGCCACACATCAGGCCCATGGAATCTTTGGATGGGCACTGGGCTGCTTCAGGTATGCTGAGGTCTTAATTCCCTGGTTCTGCTATTAGGTTGGGTGTTCTTTTTTTTTTTCCAGTGACTTTGAGAAAGATACTGGATCTACAGAGATCATTCACTAAATTGGCTCAGGAGTACAGAACATATTCACCTACTCTCCTTCCCAGACATTATATCAGACCGGGGACCAGGAATCATGATGGACAGTCTCCATGGTAAGAAACAGTACTCTCTCTCCGTGTGTGTGTGTGTGTGTGTGTGTGTGTGTGTGTGTGTGTGTGTCTGTTTTTCTTTCTCAGGCACACACACAAAGAGAGAGAGAGAGAGAGAGAGAGAGAGAGAGAGAGGTCTGCTGTTGAACCCCTTCAGTGCATCCCCCCGTCTCTGTTACATCATTTTCCAGCTCCAGCATTCCTCTGTAAGGTTTCTCTCTGGCGATCTTTCTATTTTGTCCATACATTGGTTCCGTGACTTCCTTGACATCTTCCTTGAGTTCTTTGAATATCCTTAAGATACTGTCTGAAGCCTCTATCATGTGCCTCGACCTTCAGGTAATGCCAGTTTCTCTATGGATTCTTGTCCTTTGAAGCGTCTCTTTGGATGTCTTGTGATTTTTGTTTGTTTGTTAACACCATGCATTAAAATCTACTGGGATAACTCTAGAAATCAGGTTGCCCCACCGCCACAGGGTTAGCCATTTTCTGTAAATGTTTGCAATTCTCTTCTGTCCCAAGCTGGCTTTGTATTAGCGCTCATCTTCTCTGGGCAACTTCCCTGGTTGTGAGTGGACATTTTCTCATTTTGCATATGAGATTACCTTTGAATATGTCCTCCTCCCTGATGTGTCTCAAAATGGAAAACAAAAATAGAGGGTGCATAGTGTCTTGGCCATTTAAGTCCCGTAGAAGTCATTTTAGCTAGAGAGACCTGTCTTACCACAACGGGAGGGTGTAAGACTGTAGGGGCAGTGATAAGAACTGCCACTTCTATGTCTACACCTGATCAGAAGCGGCAAATGTTAATCTCAGTAGGGACCCAGTGTGTGAAGCAAGGTCCCTTCCCCAGGTCCCACCCAATCTCTGTATACATCTGCTATAGTATCGGTCATATCTACCCTTGAGAATTGACAGGATTGGTGAGACTGCCTCGGTGCTGGGAGTTAGAATCAACCTAAACTGACCACACGTCACCGTGTAATCCTTCCCCTGAAGTCACAGCCCTTAGGCAAAATACAGAGAACTTTTCTGGCAGAGCAGCCGGTGTCCAGATGGAGGGTTCCTCCACCATCTTCTCCAGACCACAGCATCTTTAATTAATTATTATCTATGCAGAAATGCCTTTTCAATGTATTGTAATTAGGTATGTAAAAGTGTACCGATACATAGTCCTGCCGCGTCTCATAAATATAACTCAAACTTCGAGTATTAAATTACTAATCAGTAGCAGAACCGCTCTCTCTCCAAACCAGGACAAGTTAAAAGCAGATGGTGCACACAGTTTGGTGCCTCTCTCTCTCTCTCTCTCTCTCTCTCTCTCTCTCTCTCTCATGAGATAAGGGGGCAGCTTGACCACACCTACACACCACAGCTTTTCCGTTCCCCATGGACCAACAAACAACAGGGTGGGAAGCTATGCCCTTGTGCAGATGAGCGCAGAGGAGCCTGTTCCAGACTTCGTCTTTTCTGAGTCCTTTGCCTAGCCTCGAGCCCCTTCTCCTAGCTTATTTCATGGTGCTGTGGATGCTGAAACCAACCACAGCAGAGTCTGAGCAGCAGGAAATCACGGGTGTGTGTGTGTGTGTGTGTGTGTGTGTGTGTGTGTGTGTGTGTGTGTAAGCCCAGCACTCCGGATGCTCTGCTAAGGTATGGGGACAGCCCTGTGTGCTCATCCCTGGGTGCTTGAGGAGAAAGCAGGGATTGGCGGGAGGTTACTTCACAGTCAGCGCCTTCAGAGAAGCCACAGGTGATAACGACACATGGCTCGCAAAAGCGCAAGGACCTCGTAGATCACATGGTCAGCAAAGCACTGTTGTGTTTCAACCTCTACCTCGAGAAGTAGATCCCCAAAGACGAGGATTTAGGCCACCATATCTGAACAGTTTCCCACCTCCCCAAAGTCCATGACACATTCACTCACTTGCACACTCACACACACCCACACAAAATTCTCTCCCACATTCATACATTTGTACACACAGGTGCATACAGACTCAAACGATTGACACGCGTGGCCCTTCACACCGAGTCACACACATGATCACATACGTTCACATCACACACTTGAGTACACAGTGCTTGCACACACACACACACACACACACACACACACTCCTATTCCCTCCATGCTGCTGTCCCAACAGACAGCACAAAACCAGGTGACAATCTTTGCCCCTGTTCCCCATCCCACTTCCTGTGTCCTCTCAGGACCTGATCACTCCGCCACTCACGAGGAGCCCACAGTGCTCTCCCACGGGAGCATAGGAACTGCAGCAACAGCCTCATGCCTCCGTTCCAGACATGTTTCTGTAGAATGACAGGCAGACACAGTAGTGCAGCCCGAGTCAGAGAGACCAGCGCAGCTGCCTTAACGGAGAGTGACCTCGAATGCCCAAACCGCACTGGACGCCCATCTAAGCAGCAGTCTGCAGCAACCCCAGTAAGGGATCCTCCTGCATCAGGATCCATCTGCTCCTCGTTGACACCAAGACTTGAAAAGTGCAGACCCACAGGAAAACGAAACCACACATACTGCAGATTTCAAGCTGACCAACCTTAATTGGGACTCAGAAGTCTTCTAACTTAGCTCAGCTTTGGTTGAAGGCTTGCAGTCAGTGCCATTGACACACACTGAGGTCTGTAATGAACGCAGATGTTCAGCTCGGAAACCAAGGAAAAAACAAACTTTCTGGTTCTCATCTCTCAGTGGTGACTTGTTCCTGAGCCCCAGCATCTGACAACATGGAAACCCGGGCTGATTTAGAGCGCGTGCTGGAACCACCCCACACTTTATGTCTGTGTGTTATGATGCATACCTCTCCACCCAGCAATCCCGCTCCCAGACAGCATGGACCATACGGAAATAAGTGCGGGTAATGTCATCACTCGCTGAAATAGTATTCAAAATAGCAAAATGAAATGGAGGGAAGCTAGGTCTCTAATAACAAAGCTTCGGCCACGTAAGTTACCACAGGGCCGAGGCTGTAGCTCAGTGGTAGTGGTTGCCTAGGATACACAAGGCCCTGGGTTTGACCCCACGCAAAGCAAAAAAAAAAAAAAGCAGTAATTATAATAGCTATTATATTTGCATACATCAGAAGTGTACTAAATTCATATTGTGTGAAGCACTGAACAGTTCCGTCTTATACTGTCAAAAATACTTTAAATGTAAATGTAGAAAGGATCCCAGCTATCTATTCACTATATGAAACAGACCTCTCTTTCTCTCTCACACACACACATATATAATATACATACACACACCACAATACATACACACATACATACATACATGCACACAGACACCACACACACATAATATGCTTCACGTGATACAGCGTGCTGAGATGGCATCTGTCACCTGTTCCACATTCCCTAAATCCAACAGCAGCAGCAGTAACTGCAATTTTTAAATGCTTGCTCTGGGCTGATTGTTGGAATACACTGTGTACAAAAATGTACCTTTCTGAGGCTGGGCAGTACTGACGCCAGACAGCTGTACCTGGTAGCCTTGGCTATAGAACTTCTGAGGAGGCTGGTATATGAACATCAGGAGGGTAAATACTAAGGAAAGTCAGGGGCTAATGATACAGACAGTGGTTGCTATGGCTTAAGATGCTACACAAAGGCTGCGTGTTGAAGGCTTGAACAAAGTGCAGCACTATTGGGAGGTGGTGGGACCTTTAACAGGTAGGACCTTAATGGGAAGTGTCACTAGAGATGTCCCCTGACTGACCTACTGGGACTCCCACATCTTTCTGCCTTCATCTTTGCTCCTTGGCCACTATCAGGTGGGCGCCTTGCCCCTCTGTGTGATCCCACCATGACGTTCAGCTTTGCCACAGGTTGAAAGCAATGGGGACTCATCAGCCATGGACTGGAGTTTCACAGCTGTGAGCCAGACAAAGCTGGGCTCCTTGGGGGCTGCCAAACTTAGACATTGGGTGTGACTGACAGAGCAGCATATCCAAGTTTACAGAGAGAAGAGGAGACGGGGGACTGGGGCACACAACTGAGCCCAAGATATTGCCAGAGGGCTCAAATCAGCCTGGGAGGGAGCTTATCGAGACTCATCAATAATAGTGGCCCTAGCCAGCCTGGAATGAGGAGGGAGCTCGCTGGTGCCTGGGACCAGACCCCTTGAAGGACGGCATAGAATGGATATCTGTGTTTGCTTTTACTGTCAACACACAGGAGACAAAGCTCCTGCCATTGATGAGTACCCCTTGCTGGCTCTCAGCAAGAGGTTGCCATTGCTGGAGAAGGCAGCAGTCAATATACGCACAATCATAAAGAGGAGAAAAAGAAACTTCTTCACCCAGCATCCCCAGCAAGCCTACATAGCAAAGGTAGCAAGCTGCTCAGAGAGAAACTAGACTCTGCAGAGACAGCCGTGGAAGGCTCAGGGTCTCCTGAGAGGGAAAAGCAAAAGCTCCAGGTTCTGGATCCACCCATCACTACATGCACTGTGTTCTATGGTTTCCACCATGAATGCAGCTCTACACACACACACACACTCCTACACAAATGCACACACACTCCTACACATTCACACACTCACACTCACCCACATACACTCACATACTCACACTCACACACACTCACACACATAGTCACACACATTCACATACACACATTCACACACTCACACCCACACACTCACACCACACATTTACACACACTCACACCACATACTCACCCACACACACTCACCCACACACTCACCCAAACACACACTCACATACTCACACTCACACACACACTCACACACACTCACACCCACACACTCACATACATACACACTCACACACACTCACACCACATACTCACCCATACTCACACACTCACACATTTGTACGCATACTCACACACTCACACACACACTCACATTCACACTCATCCACATAAACACTCACACTCACCCACACACACACACTCAGACTATCACTACCCTAGCCAGAGGTACCCTTTGAGCCATGTGTGCTTGCTATAACAGTACTGGCTCCTACTGGCCCTCGGTGACCGTCTTCACCCTAACTATTACTTCCCCGGTGACGTGAGCAGAATGCCAGCATGCATTTCTCAAGATCTGCTAGTATCAGGAAGAGACAGAGGCTGCCTGGCGTCCATGTACTTCTGGCTTCCCACCGCTTTCCTTTGCTGCCAAGCAGGTAGGACTGACATGTTCAGAACATGGTCTCTGGGCACACTTCTCTGAGTAGAAAGTTGGAAATGCTACGGCAAAGATTATTATGCTCCAGGCCTGCTGGATGCAAAACCACACAGCAAATGCAGGCAGCCCAGGTATCCAGATACCACACCTGAGCATCACTAGACTCAGTAGCTTCTTATATGTTCAGTCACATTCCCAGCCCCACATCTGGCCACCTCCCCTCAACCTCCAGCCGGTCAAACTCTCAAGGTCTTTGCGATTCACCACCCCCTCTACAAGCACCCTGCCCTGATAGATTTGGAGTCACTGCCATACTCGAGGCAAAGGGCTAGGTCACAGCCTGTCCACTTCTCAAGAGTTTCAGCCAAATGGATGAAAGACTTTTCATAGTTGGGGAAGAGTTTGCATGCAAGAATCAGAGCTTTCTTAGGAGGCCACGGAGTTTGCAAGCATGCCCTTGAACAGGGGAGAAAGACCAGGCACCTTCAGAATGTCCCTCCAGTGTGCCATGGATACCCAGGCTAGTTCTTTCCAGTGAGGGGGAGCACTGTGGTTGCTGAATAGCTAGGGGTTGGGGGCAGGAGTCCTGTTTAAAAGGGCGTGGCTGCAGAGAAACCAGACCCCACCTCCTGGCACATGGAGCAATTGAAGACCACAAGGCAAGTCACAGTGGGACCATGAATCACCAGAAGAAAACAGTGGGACCCACAAGCAGATTTGAAGCCAGGGACAAGTGGCAGGGGGTTGTTCAAGCCGTCTTACGCCTGCCTGGAAGTTCAGATGTCGACCAATCTTAGCTCCCGCTGGGCACCGAGCACCCATAGCGGCAGCCACTGGCAAGGGGCACTGCTGGGGACACGGACCTGTGCGAGCTCCGTGTGTGTCTTCCGAGTGGATCAAACAGAGAAAATTGTTGTTTCTAATTTAGTCTGCCTGCCCAAAGGCAGGGACGAGACACACGCACTACCTCATTGAAGGAACTGGAAATTTCCGTTCTGGTCTCTCAGGGGGATGAGAAATTGTTTCTAATGAGGCTGCAACCAGGCATCTTGGCATGCTGGCGATGTGGTGAGCACCCTTTGTCTCTGTAAATGTCAGTATGCTGACCAGCCGCTGGTCAGGGACCAAATGCCCTGTTTATTTTACCACAAGTGTTTGTGATCCGGCCTCAGGACAGGCTAGGAGTTGCATGGGGAGCTGATGTGCTGAGGTTTATTGATTTCAGAGCCATTTACAAATAGAGAGATTTAGAAGATTACCTAGTTCTTGAGTCCTGGCCCTTCACACACTATTGATCCTTTCCGTTCAGCCAGCCACGTCTATGTTTACATAAACTGGTGAACCCATAACTGTTTAAAAAAAACACTCAATTTCCCCAGCAAAGCTGATCCCTCTGCTTAGCTTTTCAGACTATCCTCTGCCATAAACTATTCCCTATGTTTAGGAAGTTTCCTAGGAAGAAAAATCTCAGGAGGTTTCATAGGCAATACCACCCTCCCACACAGACTCCAGGCCTCCACACACACACACCCCTGTCACAGAACCTGCAGCGACAGCTCTTACTATGTTTCCCTCACATTCAGGGCAAGGAACATCAGTCCTGCAGAGCTAAATGGAAGGGTCAGGTCAGCCAATGCTATTCCTGGCCCAGGGAAAGCAAGGGCTTGTGTAAGATATGGAGAAAGAAATGCATTAGCCCCATGGAGGGAGGTCAGCCTAGCCAGACTGCCTCATGTGACTAACCAGAAAGGCGGATGCTTGTGACCTCAAGGCTGTGTAGCGTGTCATGGCCAGGGCTTCTGAAACTAGAAAGTACTTACCTTGTTAGGCACCCGCTGAGCACTTCAGACGCGTCTGCTGACTCAGAAATGAGTTTGGCACAGGACCACCGTTGCAGAGATCAATGCAGGCTAATGTTTAAATGCGAAGGGTAGAAATAGATGGGAGTAATGTCAGCAGAACGGGCAAGAACCAGTGCAGACCAGAGGTTCCGTGGCTTGAGAGACGTGAAAAATCACTAGGCAGCAGGCACTTCCCATTGCCTAGAGCCAGTGTTACACAGGCAGGCATTCCTGAACACATCCTGCTTGTAGGCTACAGTCACCATGGGAGTCAGAGGCCTAGAATGCCCCTTGCTGTCCCCTTGCCTCTAAGTGAGCAGATGATGGCAGTGTCTTACGCTGCTAGGGTTTCTTTCCCGCCAGGTCCCACCTCAGCCCCAAATAAGCACACAGAGATGCTATGTTAATTATTAAACCGGTGGCCGATGGCTACGGCTTCTTACTGGCTAACTCTGTCTTAATTATTTACCCGTTTCTATTACTCTAAGTGTCTCCACGTGGCCTTGGCTTACCAGAGAATGCCCAGACCTGATACTCCTTCCTCCGCTACATGGGAGTCTCTCCTCGGTCTCCCTCTGCCTACCTTTCCCAGAATCCTCCTCGTCTCCTAGTCCCACCCTTCTCCCAGCCTCTATTGGCCAAACAGTGTTTTGTTCATCAACCAATAAGAGAAACATATATACAGAAGGACATCTCCTATCAGTCTTCCTTCAGCCAGTGAAGAGCAGTGGCCAGACACCCAGGGTACCCTCCAAATGCTCTACGCCAGGGCTAACTCCAATGAGAGGTACTCAGCAGCTCTAACTTAATGACAAGAGCCAGTACTCCTTCCTCCGAATGGAAATGGGTTAGCAAAATCATCTCGCCTATAGTTTCATAGACACAGGGGTTTTCACATGACAGATTAGCGCACTCAACTCCAGAAAAGTCTACCTAGGTCTGTAGTCAGTAGGCGAGTGATTCCCTAGCACAGGCAAGTCCTGAGTGTTATTCCCAGCACTGAAAAAGAAAACAACCTCAGCAAGAGGAGTCCATGTAGGGATAACAAGAGAAAATTAACCCTCGGTTAGCAATGGAAATGACTACGGAACTCTAAAGACGGCTACCACGCAAACATAACTCTACATGTCCTTATTGATTGTACATATCTTTATTCAGTTTAATTGCGTCATTTTGGTGGTTGGTCATTTTCACTCTGCCACTGGGATTCCAGAGACACCAGTAAAATGCAACCACCATCATGGTAACCAGGGGGTTGCTGAAAGAGAGCTTCAGTGTTCTCCCGGGAGCTGCAGGGACCTCAGGACACCCCACACATACACCCCACTCAGTCCTACAAGCACTGGACCATGATACTCTGGGCAGAGGAGTCTCCCTGAGATGGAGCCGCAGTTCTGAAAAGGAATGTTGGGGATGGACAACGATTTACTGTCCCTCTGCGCCAGTCATCATTCCTTGGCCGGCTGATACGTCCGGTAAGCCGAGCATTCAAGGACGAGTTTTCTTGTTGGCCTCTCTCCCTACCCCACTTCCTCCCCACACAAGGCATGGAAATAAACACATCGCAGGTGCACCCTTCGTTGGGCTGGAGTTTGGAGGAATTTGTCCTGTGGGACGAATGCAGACTGAGTGTTGTACACATACTATGAAAAAGTATGCTTTGTTCTTGAGATTTGGGGTAATAGATTCCTTTAAAGCCGAGCAAGAGGAGAGGGTGGATTCACTCCCTCATGTCTCCTGCATTGAGCCAGTGCGAGGTTGCCCGACCCGCCCACCATTCTCTGTCATGTGGTCTCTAGATGCCCAAGATCTGAGGACAAGGAAGGACCCAGGTTTGGGAGGGGGTCCCCCCATTTTTTACTTCACCAGAGTGCAACCCACAAAATACTGTGTGAACTTGGCAGAGAAAATAACATTAGTTGCTGGGTTTTTTTTTTTTTTCTTTAATTACCAAGCAACAAGGCAATTTGTCCACATCAGTAGTTCAGATTGCTTCCTTCTTTCTGTAGACAAATTCTACAAATCTTCCCTCTCCCAGCTAACGGCACACTAGAACAGCTCTTTAGGCCTAGATCTTATGTGGGCCATTTTACACAGCCTAGTAATTTGGGGAGGATTGCACAGAGGTGTCTCTGAGTTTGTTTCTATTATGGTGGAGAACTTGAGAGTAAAGGCAGGCAGCCTTACAGTTTTAGGAGGAGAGAAGCTCCACAGAACGGCTCCAAGATCCTATTGATTATTGAATGGGGAATGCCTACACCAAGGGGACAATTCACTTTGGGGTTTGAAAAAAGTTAACATGTCAAATATTTGGCAAAAGTGACTGGAATAAAAGGAGGAGGGAGACAACGTTGGAGGGACAGACCCTGGTTGGTAAGATGTGGCAAGAGTCTTTTTGTAATATGGGTTGTTGGAGCTGGGAGCCGGACAGTCGCCGTGATCAACCAAAGCCTTTGCACCCTCTCAGAACCTTGCTTGGAGGACCACAAAGGGGGCGTGGCCTGGCTCTCCTTCCTGTCTGTGCCTGATGACAGCCAGCCAGCCTGCCACCAAGTCATCCTACCTGTTGCCATGCCTTCCCAACCACGATGGACTTGTGAGCCTCAACAAACTATTTCTCCTTAAAGTTGCTTTCCCCCCCCCCTCCGGGGTATTTTATCATCACAACAGAAAAATACCTATAAGACCAACCTTGTTCTGAACATGTTTCCATAATGAAAGGAGAGAGAAACCCATAAACCATGACTACTGCACATTGCAAAAACAACTTTTAAAAGAAAAATAAAATAAAATAAAGGTATAAGGATCCCTGGCCTCAGGGAAAGACCCCACCCAGCAACAACACAAAGCTGATGAAAATTTAAGTGAATAAGGGGGCCAAATTCCAGCCTCAATAATCAGTAGACCTTGGCAGCTTCAGCCATGTGGTTCTTTAGAATAGACGATGCAAAAGAGGGGCCGCGGGCTCTCCCTCCTCTGCTAAGGAAAGCCATTGAGGTCAGGCGTGTTTAGAGGTATGTCCCCTACATGGAGACTCAGAGGCCATTACATGAACCAGTGAGGGTGAACCCTGGATTTTATTGGAGATCCTAAGATGATGGAGGCATCAGAGTCTTGGGATACCCACTGAGGAGACCTATTAACAGGGTGTGGAACCAGCCCAAGCGAGAGAAGTGTGTTGCAAGTGAACAAAACTGGAAGGAGACGAAGTTCTGAAGGGCGCTTAGAAATCAGACCTGGGGAGGCAGAATGTGGAGTTCTCCCTGCAGGTTTCGAGTCTTGCTTTGGTCTAGTACTTCCTCGGTATTCTCCACCTCTTCCTTTTTTTTGGGGGGGGGGATGGTAATGTGTATTTTGTGCCATGGTATGTTGGAAGTATGTGACCTCCTTTTTTATTTTAGAGGCGTTCGTAGTGAGAGATTGCTATGTGTCTCGGAAGAGATTTGGAGCTTGGATTTTTAAACAGTGTTGAGGTTATGATGGGCTAAGGGGCCTTTTGAAGTTGGACCAAATGCCCTTTTGCATTGTGATATGGCTACAAGACTATGGGAGCCAGGGAGTGGAATGTGATGGCTCGAATAAGAACGGTCCCCATAGGCTCATATAGGTGTGACCTTGGGGGAGGAGGTGTGTTCTTGGAGTAGGTATGTCACTGGGGGCGGGGGGGGGGGTGTTGAGATTTCAAAAGCCCATGCTAGGTCTGGTCCCTCTCTTCCTGTTGCCTGCCAATCAGGATGTAGAAATCTCAGCGAGTTCTCTAGCACACCATGTCTATTGGTATACTGCCATGCTCACTACTATGGCAATAATGGACTAAACCTCTGAAACTGCAAGCCAGCCCCCAATTAAATACTCCCTTTTATAACAGTTGCCTTCGCCTATCCTCAGGTATAAGCAGTAAGGTGGTGGGACATAGTCTTTGTAACAATGTTTCTAAAAACCACAGAGGAAAAAGTCTTGCAGAGACCTTCCAAAATTGCTAGTGTTGGGAAGGCTGTGACAAGGCAGAACGATTATCTTGTAAAATGTCTGTTATGTTACTGTATCACTTCTAAGGCTTCTTTTGATTGCCTGAAAGGGTACCCCATAATTCTGAACAACTGCCTGGAGGTCGGGGTTCAGGCACGTACTTCGTGTCAGGGGCTGGGTGGTCAGTTGAGTGAGTGAGTTGTAACAGTCCTGTCTGTAAGTTTGCCCAAGAAACTACTTCCACGTGACAGTCAAAGCACATCTTATCTTTTACAACAAACCAAAGGCTCTTTTAGGGTCTCCGAAGAGTTTGAGATTTCAGTGGCATTGTTCAGTCTAGATTGTTGAAGCCAGATGCCTACTATTGGAAAGGAATACCCATGATTCAGAGGCAGGGAAGCCAGAGAGGCCATGCTGACCACAGTGGCCTGGGCCTATCCCAGCTCGGCCTCTGTCCCAGCTCTTGATGCAGGTTTGCCTGCAACTCCCACAGCAAATTCCAGCATCGCCTCTCACTAGCTCCCCCAGCCTTCCCAGGCATGACCAATCTGAACTCATCCTCTCAGGACATGAGAATCCCCTCCAGATGTTGCAGACGGATCCTTTCCAGGTTCTTCTGGGACCCAGGGCTTCCTGCCTATGACCCAGATTCCTCCACACCAGTCCAGCAAGCCCGTGACCCCGACAGGAACACAGCTACGGAGCACTAGAATGAGGTTTAGGCCCTGGCCCAAGCTCCTGACTCACAACTTATACTGGCTGTAACTTTCTCACATGGTTCACCGGGGCTGGGCACTCACTCATCCCATGACCCTGGTATCATTTAATCCAGCTGTCTCTCCATATCCTTGTCTGTAAGATTCTTGTCTGTAATGAGGGTGTCCATTGGTAGGGTTACCGTTAGATGCACCCATTACTAAGGGTGTATGTAGTTCAGAGTATCCACTGATAGGGGTGTAGTTAGAAGCATCTCCTCCTAGGGATGCAGTAAGATGTACCCAGTACTGACAGTACAGCTAACAGAGCCCATTGCTATGGGGTACAGTAGCCACTGCCAAGGACACTGAGGTGTTTTGAATGAGATGTGTCTGTCACTCATAATCTCGGGCATTTGAGTAATTGGTCCCCAGTTGGTGGTGCTGTTTGGAGGTGGGGGGGTGCTGAGAAGTGTGGATTTATCACTGGGGGTAGGCTTTGAAGGTTCAAAAGCCACATGCCTTTCCTAGTTCACTTTCTCTGCTTCTTGTTTACGGTTTAGGAGCTAAGCCCTCAGCTGCTCCAGCCACAATGCCTGCCTGCCTACCTGCCTCCCCACTATAGTAGTGATGGGCTCTTGTCCCTCTGGAACCATAAGCCTAAATAAACCCTTCCTTCATGCATTGCTTTGGCCACGATGTTTCACCATAGCCATAGAAAAGTAACCAGCACAGAAATTGGTAGCAGGAAGGAGGATGTCACTGTGAAGGCCATGGCCGTGTTGAAGCTGGGAGCAATGTAGAAGTCTCTGAAGCCTTCCAGGAGAAAAAAAAAAATCAATCGGACACACCAAGCAGAGGTTGGTGGGCTGTTGCAGTCCTTTTGCCGGTAGTTCCTGAAAGTTATGTGATGTGGGCTGTGGGGGTTTCAGATAGAGCAACGCTGGCAAGTGGTCTAGAGACCATTCTTGGGATATTGTGTCAAACAGTGGAATTGCTTTCTGGCCTGCCCCTGATTGCTTGCACCAGGGAACTTAAAGTCACAGTCAGGGCTTATGATGGAAAAGATGGAAAGGTTAAGAGAAGCCTGGTTGCATTGGAACAAAGGAAAGAGGTGCTCTCAGACAACGCCAAACTCGCCTAAGCTTCCCATCTGTGAAAGAAAAGGACCAAACAGTTTTCTGCTCTCAGATAGGAACAACAAACAAAACAACAACAAAACAAAACGTAATTCAAGAGGGCCATGGTCCATCCCAAACTGGTAGCCAAAGTTGGCAACATGAATGTCACCCTCCTGGTGCTGGCTTGGGAGTCACGAAGGATGCACAAGTCACAAGTAGGGGGTCTTGGGTCCCTCCTCTGCAGCTTCAGAGAGCCACTGAGAACATGCGGTGCATGTTGAGATTGGGGGACCCCTATGCAGAGGCCCTGAGAGGCCACCGTGGGAGGCCGTGGAAAGGAAGTCTGAGTTTGCTTTGGAGACCCAGAGATGTTGCAGATGCCACAGCCATGGGATATTTTCTAAGAAAACCTGCACATGGGTAGTGGGACCATAGGTAAGAGACATCTCCTGTAAGATGTGGACCTGGAAGACCAGAGCATCCAAGCCATTTTACACCAGAAATTAAACTACAGAATCTGGTGTTTGCCTGGCTGGGCTTTGTTCCAGTATTTCCTCACTGTGCCCCTGTGTCTTGCTTTTGGAGGGATAAGGTATAGTCTGTGCCATTAGAGATTGAAAGTATGCAATCTGCTTTCTTATTTTATAGGCGTCCGCAATTAAGAGATTACCTTGAGCTTCAGAAGGAATCCTGGGCTTGGAACTTTTAAACTCACAGGGGTTAAGACCGAAAAGGCCATGGGGACGTTTTTGGAGTTGGACTAAGGCCCTCGAGGGCCGGGGTAGAATGTGATGGTTTGAATGAGAACGTTCCCCATAGCCTGAGACATTCCAATGCTCAGTCTTCGTGTGATAATGCTGTCTGGAGAGGATTAGGAGGGTGGCCTTGTTGGAGAAAGTATGTCAGTGGCAGTGGGGTCTGAGGTTTCAGAAGCCACGTGCCGTTTCCAGTTCATGCTTTCTCTGCTTCGTCTGTGGTTTAAGACATGAGCTCTTGGTTTTACTGCTCCAACACTATGCCTGCCTGCCACGTGCTTCCCCACCATGATGGTGGGTAATGGGCTTTTGTCCCTTCAGAACCCCTAGTACAAATCAATCCTTCCTTCATAGGTAGCCTCTGTTGTGGTGTATTATCACAACAATAAAAAAAAAAAAGTAACGAATACAGGCAGAATTAGACGCAGGTGAAGTTAAGGGCACTCATTGCTAGGGGTAACAGTGAGAATTGGAAGATATATACATATATGCATGCATTTACATACATATACATACGAGTTAACCATTTAGAACAGTGAATACCACATACTGTAGAAATATTAGCCATCGTTGCCCGAACTACGTCATTGTCAATTAGTGCTAAGTATTTAATTCCAGAAAGTTTTACTGCTATAGTATATTACTTTCAAAGATAAGTTACTCTTTAGCCATTAAAAATAAGAATAAATGTAGTAACAGGGCCCAACCAATGCCCAGCTTTCTGTTCTGTTTATACACAGAGCAGAGGTCTCAGCCACTACAAGCCAAGAGGCCTCCTTGGAGGAGGGGAGATTGTATAATGTAAAAACCACATGCTCACAGCAACAGGGGACCCCAAGGCGCTAAACACCAGGAGGAGGGGCTAAGCATTCTGCATCAGTAGCCCAAGCCCCCCAGCATGGTAAGCCTCAACTCTGAGAGCCTTGCTTTCACTAGGAGTCTAGCTCTAACCTGCATTAGTCAGACACAGGATGTGGACAGGCCAGACTGAAGTCACAGGGGACTAAGAGTCAAGAGTAGGTTCACCACAGTAAGCACTGAATCCGGGACACACACGCAGAATGCTGGCTCGGGCAACAATATACCTGGAGCCCATGTTACCTTGAGTACCTGCTGTTGTGATAAAGCTTGAGGGCGACCTTGCATGGGGGACCATGGCGGATTCCATGGCAGGCAAGGGTGATCAAGGTATGTGTGTGTGGAGGGGGGGGGGGTAATACCAGGCAGACAGAACTTAAGTGAGAAGTTTTATAAGAAAGAAGAGGGAGGGAAAAGAAAAAGAGGTAAAGAGTCACAGAGACACAGGGAGAGGATGGAAGAGAAGAGGGAGACAGGAAAAGTCCTGTCTGCCCCAGGGGAACAGCGGGAAAGAGAGAAAACAGAACGTAAGTGGGTGGGGTCTTTTAAAGGCATCCTTTGCACCTGTGTGCAGACTACCAAAGCATGGAACACTGGGCTGACCAGGGCATTCTGCCAGGTGACAGGGGCAGGCCAATAATGCCTGAAGCCTTACACCTGTATCACCCACATGGCGTCCATGAGGACTTAGGGAACTGGTGCCCAGTGGAGGCCCTCACGCACTGAGTCTTTGGCTGCCTGGGCTATAACACACCGGTCTTTCTTCTTGCCAAGCTTCCCTATATTTGAAGAACTGTCCAAGAGTCCCCTGGCTCACTGTGTGAGAGCTCAGCATGCAAGAGACTTACACTGTCCCGCTTTATTGTAAGCAGATGCCACCCTTCCAGTGGAAAGAATGTAAAAGGGCGATCAAAGAAGTACAGGAGGAGGAGAGGAGCAAATAAAGCCAGCTAATAGCAAAAAAAAAGACCCCCCCCAAGCGAGTGCCACTAATGGGAGGTGTGGCTTTGTTGGAGTAGGTGTGGCCTCGATGGAGAAAGTGTGTCACTGTGGGGGCGGGCACGAGACACCCCGCATAAATGTTTTCCCTTTGTAAGAGTTGTGTGGCCATGGTGTTCCTCAGAGAAACAGAAACCCTAAGACAGGTGGTATGTCCAGTCTCCCCCTGAGTGACACCTGCTGTGCAGAGGCCATACTGTGAAGGAGAGCCGACCTGGTCGGTGGTATGAAGCTATGTGGGAAAGTCTGGTATCTGTCACCAACTTGCAGACCTCCTGTATTACACACATGACTAGAGCACACTATTCTGCATGTTTCCAAATGGTAACTCCAGGTCATTTTATAATCACAACACTGTCCTTTAGGGACCACAAAAGATGAGCTAAGTTGAGTGAGCCATACAGAAGTGTTCTTTGTGGGCTATGGAGGTGAGCTGGGCCCATAAACCACCAGTGTAGCGTGTGTGTGTAGAGTTGTGCTAGCCCCTGAAGCCACGCGGAGGAAAAACCAGCATCAACTTAGAATGGCACAGTGTTGATTGTCAGAACTGTTTTGCTTCTGGCATCCTTCAGGACATCAACTGGCCTCCTCCAGTGATGGCCCCAGGGCAATCCCACAGGAGGGTTGGCAGCCTACAAAGTGCCTCTGGGAGCAAGGGACATCCAAGACAGCTTCTGCCTGTCTGTCCACACTCTACATCACTCCTTACAAACAGCAACCTGCTTGGTGGCATAAAGCTGAGCTCCACTCTCTCTCAAGTCAAGCTACTGCCCCGCACCATGTCCTGAGAGCTCCAGAGCCCTCAGCAAAAAAAAAAAAAAAAAAAAAAAAAAAACTGAAGTTTTTTTTTTGTTTGTTTTGTTTTTTTGCTTTGCTTTTCTAAGTTTAAAGGTTACTATTTTGGGCTCTGCATTAAATGGAAACTCAGAAAGCATTTACAGAGAGGAAAAAGTTATTTTCTTAAGTGATTAAAAATAAAAATAGACGACTAGTTAGGTTTTGGCTCTGAGTCCCATGCCTGAGAAGAGCGCATTTCCAACGGAAGGTTTATTTTGGTTCATGGTTTCAGAGGCGTCACTCTGTGGTCCCTTGGGTAGGTGGTGAGGCAGGACGCGGCAGCCAGCAAGTGGAGAAAGAGATTGCAAGGGGTCCAGGTACACAACAGACCCTTGAAAGGCAGGTTCCAAGTAAACCTCCTTCCTCCAGCCTTCCCTAATGCTCTCCTAAGAGCCCATTCAGGTGAACTCAGCCACTCCCCACGTTAGGGACCTCGGGTTCCAGACGCCTCTGGCCAGCCGCGACCTTAACCTTGAGCCTTCAGGACATTTTCAGACTCAGAACAGAAAAGACCTGTTCTGGGCTTGTTCATTCACCCTTCTTATATTCTCTGCCTCAGGCATCCTGTAGCCTCTGCCTCTATCTCCACTCTGCTCTGGGAATTTGTGATAACCTCCCTGGGACTTCCTAGACTCAACAGTAGCTGGAAGGTGGCAGAACCCAGCTATAGGACAGCAAGAGATCTATCTGGTCACGGTGTGGGGGTGGGACAGAAAGGGACTAAATGTGCAGACAGGGAAGAGCCTGGGAGATAAAGAGACAGAGACAGGGACAGACAGAAACATCGAGTGATGGACAGAAGGGATGACTCCCTCCTCCGGGAGTGGCTTCTACAATCAAAGCAGCCAGACATTTCAACGAGGATAGGGACAGAAATGCCAGAATAGTGGCATAAATTTGAGTGGGGGCATTCGTGATATTTCATTTCATCCCTGTTTTTGTAAAAGAAATGTAAATGGTTTTTCAGCCAGATGTCAACAAAGTCTCTATACGGATATGCATGTACATATGCACGCACACACACACACACACACACACACACACACACACAGCGGGTAGCTCACCTTTCCAAAGGACTTCCTTTAAGTACATTTGAACTTGCTGAACTAAAAAGTTTTACAACGCTGGGCACAGAATGGCAATTTGCTGTAGCTATTGTTCTTTTATTATAGGTTTTAAAAAAATCATCAAAATGTCATGTTTTAGAGTTTTATTGTGAAGAGCACAGATATAATATTAATTTAGCAAGTAAAATAGCTCTAGCCATTGCTTTTAAATTAACAGGGCAATTAAGTCTGCAACAGAAACAAAATAGTAACCCCGGTCCCCAAATATGCCAAGCCTCTTATTTCCTCCACCAACTTGGCTTGTCTTAAAGCCAAACTTCTACTCCTATCTGATATTTGGGGGAGTAACACTGAGTTTAACATGAATGTGCCAGACTTCTAAATAAAGTCATTAGAAATATCAAATACAATGTCCCTGATTTTTAATTCCCTCAGTTGGGGTTTTGTGCTTTGAGTTAAATGTCTAAGACTGGAAATTTGGAGCATGCTAAGTGGCAGAGCCTTGGGGTAGTTGGAAGCTGGAACCCACTGTGGTGGGAATGCCAGCCCCACCTTCAGCCCTTCTGAAAGACAGAGCTTGCCCCCTCGGGCTCCCTCCGGTGGATGATTCGGGGAAACATTAGAAGCACTTTCCAAAGGGTGGAGGAGTGGGTCGGTACTGCCCAGTGATTGCACCTGGATGTCTCTGGGAGGAGAAGGTGGGAGAGAAGCCAAGAGCACAGAAAGAGGACTCACAGCTCCACCTGGATTATGTCTATGAATAGAAAGATCCGTCCTTGGCAACTCTACCCAAAAGATAAACCTTTTAAGAGTAAAGCGCTGACTGGCGCAGCACCTATCTGTGTATCCGCTCAAGAAAGAACTTGAACGTGTACGTTCAGGTCATAGCTATTGCTCACTTTCCTTACCCTCGGGGGATTTCAAAACTCAAAGCTGCATGCAGCCAGGACATATATTTATAGTCATCTGGTGAGGAGATGATGAGGGCAAATGAGATATTATCTGGGAGAACTCGGAAAGCAGGAAGATCAGTATAGAGCAGGGAGAAAAATAAGTGTGTTATTAGTACAGACATCTCAATCCCGTGCAAGAAGAGCCCATGCTCTGTCACTTAGAAGGGCCAGGGGTGTGCGATATGCTTCTAGGACGGAAACTCTCCTCATGAACGAGTCACAATTCACAACTGTGGATAGCCTCGGCTGACCACACAACCTCGAGCACTGTGTGAGTCCCCTACCCAGTGGTCTAGCGCAATTTGGAGATCCAATTCAGCATTTTGCCAATGACCTCTGTTAAATCATGAGAGGGCTGGGGAGCTGCAATGCTCCAAGTCTTCTAAGACTTCTTCCAGGGACAGTGACCAAGCAGCGAATGGAAGCTATCTGAGCTTCAACTGGGGAACACATCTGAGTAAGTCCAGCCCAGGGGCTAAGGAAGCCCCCTCTATGTGAAGAACGGGAGAACACCACGTTTGCATCGTCTGAAGGTTATTTGCAACCTGCGATTAGGCATCTACTCGAAAAGGCCAGCAGACAGCAACAATAAGGTAACCCTGTGACAGCAAGGTTTACCAACAAAAACACAGCTAAGGGTGACTGGTTACAGACTCAGAAAGTCATTAGGGATATTAGCCAGACACCAACATCTGCCATAGTTCCAGTTTGCGTTTACGATAATGAATTTCGACACTTGTCTGGTCATGTGTTTTACAGAGCCAGTAACCCCTCTGTGGGGATCCATGGGGGGAAACCAATAAGGGTCACTGTCCCACACAAGCACTGAGAAGTACATTGTCCGTTCCTCATGTAATTCACACAAACCCAGCCAGAACTGACATCAAACACCAGGTCCCAGAAGACAGGGTTAGGGACAAAGAAGGTGGCCCCTATAGAGTCCCACCATCTCCTTTCAACAAAGGAAAACAAATGATGTTGATCCTTGTTGGTTGATGGGCAGACAAAATTTTGAAATCAGAGGTTCCAACCCCTGCTGTAATCAAAGTCCCCGAAACACTCCTGCAGTCAACTCCAGACAGGCTGTCCTGCAATGGCACCTTGCCATTCACTGAACCCCAAGAAAGAGAAAGGGGCAGAGTTGGGTGTTTCACCCTCTGTCTCAACGTGTAAAATGTTCTGTGCGCTCACTCACTTCCAGAGGCAGTAGGTCTGGCCAAGACTCCTGGAAAAAGCCCGGGATCCATATATCTGGTTTCCTCTGCTCCTTCCTCTCTCTCTCTCTCTCTCTCTCTCTCTCTCTCTCTCTCTCTCTCTCTCTCTCTGTCTCTCTCTCTCTTCCCCCTCTCTCTCTCCCTTTCCTCTAGACACACCTTTTAAGAAATGAGTTCCTCTAAAAGAAGGTGAAGCGGTGTTGAGTGCCCTGGAACTCGTCTCTTCAGAGGCAGGACCGAGAGAGGGAGCAGTACCACTGTCCCAGCCAGAACAACAGGAATATCCTTTGCCTGTTCATTTCCCTATGAAGAATGCAACGGGTACCTGGGAACAGACCTATTACCATGCTTGGTTGGACTCTTGTTTTGACACAGAAATATGATGGAATTGTACAACGTGCATTTCACACTCTCGTAAAGCTCGGGGAACTGCACAGACAGCTTTCAGGGAGGGAGCAGCTTCCACACACAGAACCTGGAACCGCAAACCATAAACAGAAGAAAAACTCGAAAACACATCTCCTCTTCCCCCCTCCCCCTCTGGTGCCAACTCCAGAAAGTAAAAGACCACTAAAGTCTCTTCCCAAAAGCCAACTCCTCTGTGTGTGTGTGTGTGTGTGTGTGTGTGTGTGTGCTTCACACACAGAATACATATGTATGTGTGTATGTAGATGTGTGCATGTGTGTGTGTGCAAGCTCACACACAGATAGATATGTATGTGAGTATGTAGATGTGTATATGTGTGGGTGGGTGAATTATGTATGTACACATAGAGGTCAAAGAGCAATCTTAGATGTCCCTCTTCAGGTGTCATTCATCTTTGTATTCTTGAGACTGGTCTCACTTTGTCTGGAGCTCACCAAACAGGCCAGGCTGACTGTTGACAAGTGGCAGGGATCAGACTGTCACTGTCTCTCCAGTACTGAGAGACTAAGTACATGCTGCTGTAGCCATCTTTTTTAAAAGCACGGGTTCTTAGAATCAAACCCAACTTCTTGTGCTTGCAAGGCAAAAATTTCACTGAAAGAGCCCACTCCCCAGCCCCTAAAAGCCGGATTTTAAAATGCTTAATTATACTTAGGAAAAACTTAACTACACAGACCCATTACCCTCCCCCCATTGAATGAACTAATCAATAATGAAAACTTAGCTGCACAGTAAGTCATTTTCAGTTAATGCAATCTAAAATTATTTTTTTTTTAATTATGAGCACAGAATTTCCCTTATTATTGTGAAATCTCTATTTCTTTTTCTGTTTGTTTGTTGTTTCTAGAGACAGGGTTTCTCTGTGTATCTTTGGCTGTCCAGGAACTCGCTCTGTAGACTAAGCTGGGGTCAAACTCAGGTATCTGCCTGCCTCTGTCTCCTGGATGCTGAGATTAAAGGTGTGTGCCACCACTGCCTGAATTATTAATCTGTTTCATATCAAAGTGGCTATCAGTAGAGATGACTTTATCTTACTAAGTCTGCTCACTTTTTCTCACCTCTAAGGAAAGATTCTGCATTGAGTGCGTAAACGTGAGTTACATCTATGCTGAGGTCTCTCCATATTTTAAGATTGACACATTGTTCTTGACGTTATAATAAGGGTGTGTGTGAGGATGAAACCCACGTGCAGGGAAAGGAATCTCCACAGAATCCTCAGAGACCAAGACAAGTTCCTTAAAGTGCATGAACGCCCAGCCTGGATGTGACAAAGGGGAAGGGAACAGGATTTGGTATGAAATCTTACACATTGGTGCCAGGGTTTTAGTTGTTCAGTATGGATAAAATCAGAGCACAATACAGCAGTGAGGTTGGAAAAGACTCTGAAAGATTTGTCAACACAGAGACACTTCTCACTACATTCACACCCTTGCTTCCCTGAAGCTAAAACGTACCCTAGGAAAGGCAATCCCCTACTACTACCCTAACAACACACTCCTATTGCTGCTCAGATTCCTGCCAACACATCTGCTAGATTTTTGGGTTTTTTTTTTGTTTGTTTGTTTGTTTTTTTTTTTGTTTGTTTTTTTTTTGTTCCTAGCGAAAGCATAAATGCTAGCAGGTGTGCACACACCTGTATATCCAGAGAGGCATGACCAACATATTCTGGAAGGGGGTGTCAACAGGAGAGCTTCTGAGTCCAACTCAGAAAGAGCACCCTCGAGTATGTGATGATTCCATTGTTCCTTCAGGACCCCAGTCCTCATCGTCATCAATGGATAACTAACTGGTCCTTTTGCACAAATTTCGGGGTCTCTGCTTTCTTTTCTGGTCCTTTCTGGTAGCAGATGAGTTAATGCGGGCGAGCAAGGTCCTGGGACATCAGTCAATTAATGTCAAGAAGCAGCTCAATCCTGAGGTTCACCCATGTGGGGCTCTAAGTGAATTTAGAACAAACACCCAGATCTGGAGGGGGAACTTACATGCACCAGTTATATTTTTGGTTGCTGCCAACAAGCGTACGGTCTCGTTCCTTTAATGGTGACTACAGTGTATAACTCCAGGACAGTCACCGAATGGCCCCAGCAGAGAAGCACTCACTAGACTTCTGGCTAACCTCCACTTCCACTGATCCTCTAAGTCCTCATGGTTGTTAGAGGTCACTTCTTTAACCCCCTGAGCCATGGTAGACCACATGCATACTCTTACGTACCCTATAAGGCTTGAAGCTATTCACGATCTGCACTCAAATCAAAACTATGTGTTTGGGTTTGGACGTCATGTAAATGAGTTCCTAGTAGAAAGCACTGACTTTTAGTCCCCTCCTCCTTCGTAACCTTCGAGTCTGTCATGTGTGTTCTCTGGAGAATGGCCATCACTTCAGAGCACAGGGGTATAGTGGAAAGTGTATGGCCAGAGAGGACAGAGAAAAGAGATGGCTGTGTTGAACGTTCATACTGAGGGATGACATGTCATAGCAGCATGGTCCATGCCCTCCTCCACCATCACTGTCAAAGGGGAAAAGAACAATCTGCAGTAGATCATGGGCTGATCGATCGTCGGCTTGGCAATGCTTCTTCTGAATTCTCACATGCAAAATGTTTGTCTTCCCATTCTCCTCCCCTCCAAAGATCCAAGTTGAAGAACACAAAGCACACAGCAGGATGTCCAGTGCTTATGGGAAGGAACGCCAATGTCTGTGCACAGCTAGGCCATGGAAAAAAATCCAGGGGCTGGCTCTGCCCACGTACACTTCCTCCCTGAGAAGTGGATCAGTTTACTTGTTTCTAGAGGAAACGAACAGGACAAAAAGGAGGCAGAGAACACGCCTTGCCATCTGCCTGGACAGCCCATGCAATTTGCCTCAACTAAGTCAACCAAGACATACATCTACACAGAGAGAGCCAATATCCAAACCCTCCTTTATGGCACCACCGCCTCACGTGAGCGCGTGGTTATGGGTTTCTGAGACTCCCTTCCATGAGCCTACAGCACAATCTAGATTGGAGAGTTGAGCATGGTGCGTGTGCGCCAAATGTAGCTTTAACCCGCAGGGCATGCTAAGTAGTCTTCATCCCCATTCTATAGGTAAAACCATGGAAGCCCAAAGAAGTTAAGTCTTTTGCGTAAGATCAGACAGCCATCAAGACCTGGCTCTCACACATCGCCATTGGCTGTGAGTCCCTCACACCCTTGTAGATAGACTAAGAGTGCCACACACACTGTCACTGACTGTGAGTCCCATGCACTCCTGTGGACTGGGAGTTCCATACACTTCTACGAACTGAGTCCCGTGCAACCCTACATGCTAACACTCCTGTCATTTTACTGGAGGCAGAACGCAATCCTTGTATAGAGGAGACCATTCTTTTAGGTTACGCTTCAGGAACCCAAAGACTTCTCCAACAAACAGAAGGTGACTTCTAAAAGAGATTAGCACCACAGGAAAATCCAGAACATCTAACATTTGGTAGTGGCTGACCACTCAAACTTCAATTATATCTCAGTACTTTCTATTGCAACCACAGTCTTAATTGTCTAGATTGGGGATAAAGGGAGAAGAATCATGACAATAGTTTATAGCTTGATGTATTTCTCCTGGGTGCAAAAGAAACAGCTTGTGTGTGTGTGTGTGTGTGTGTGTGTGTGTGTGTGTGTGTGTGTATGTGTGTGTGTGTGTTAATGTGATTTAAGACAAAGTGTTCTTGGTGAGCACAGTAAACAGGGCACTTCCTATATGGTGTTAAGACCAATTCCCAGCTGCAGTAAAGGGACCCCACAACGTGCTGGCTTGCAATAGTATAAGGAGACAAATTGTGAGAGCTTGGAAGCAAGCTGTTTCCAGAAGGGGCAAGACAATACGACAAGAAGAAAAGAAAATAAAAAGTGCTAAGTTACCAATCTAACAGAGAGAGAGAGAGAGAGAGAGAGAGAGAGAGAGAGAGGAGGAGGAGGAGGAAGAGAAATGTCTATTTTGTTCTTTTAGAAGATGTGTGGTAACTGTAGGTATGCTGCTTGGAGCTCACAAAGATGGTGCTAAGATCTCCTTTTGAGAATTGGTCTGTTTCCCCGTGGATTTTAATTTACTTGGAGTGTATGTGTGAGCTCTGTTTATACATGCACATCTAACCACACATCACATATCCATATATGAATGCATGCATGAAGTCCTTCAGGCTTCTGGGGTAGGGCAAGATTGAGTGGGTGAAAAAACCCCTCCAGCTTCTAGCTATGGTTCTAATCTATCAGTCACTCATGAGACACAAGGCAGGGCCCTGGAACTGCCCCAGAAGAATTTTAGGTATGAACAAGGAACTCACTCAATCTTCCCTCTTCAAGCTGCTGGAAAACGACAGAGAGAGAGAGAGAGGGAGAGACAGCAAAAGGCTGGCCAGCTTGCTTGCCTTTGCAAAGAGCCTCAGCTCACGGGCAAAGCCTAATTTTCCATAGGATAAGCACCCTCCCAGAGACTGGCCACAGCAACACTCCTCTCCACAGGGGCCTGCTCACCACCTTAGTGTTTTCTCAAGCACTTGTTCAAAAACACGTTTAAGTGGAATGCTTTCGTTTCAGCAGATTGCATTAATTATGGACTGGCTAGTGCGCGCGAGCCACACGAGGACTGCCTGCTGGGATCTGCAGACACCAGCCTGGCTGAGTGGCAGCGCGGTTGTGCTGGCCCAGGGTGGACGGGCTCAATCCCCATCCACAGCTAGGCTTCTGGCACCTCAGCTCTCGCCTTGGCGTAACCAGTGCTGCAACTAAGAGAGACGAACTTAGAGCGGTCAACCGCAGTGCCACACGCGCTCGGGAACGCACCCTGGCGCACACAGCATCCTGCCACTGAGGAGAGGACCCACGAGACCAGGGGACCGCTCCTCTGTGCCTCTGGTGCTGCGGATCATTCCTCCTCTATGACTTCTTCAACCGAAGAAAGATGGCCTTTAATTCACTGTCATATCTGCTTCTTTCTCGGCTCAGTAAAGGGGTCTCTAGGACGTTCCGCCACAAGTGGAGCTCACGGGCTGCGGCTCCTCCCCCCCCAAAAAAGGTGGGGGGGGAGAATGGGTCCTCGGGGAGCCCGAGCTGAAACCCGCCCGCTTGCTAATCCCAGGCTGGGTCAGCTTTGACAAGGTGTGTGCCCAGTTAGATCAGAGACAGCTGCGGACATCGGTGGCCCACATACTGGCTCCCATGCTCATTCCTTCCCTCCTAAAGTGGGGTATCAGACATCGCCGCGTAACAGCTCCCTTCTGTCCTGGGCTGGTAGGACCTGCAGCCCTTCACATGCGAGTAGCTTCCGACCCTGGGCACGCATGCCATGGCACTCTCCGGGACCCACCTGTTGGAGCTCACCGGGTCACCTGCTCCTAGAGCCATGTCCCAGGAGGTTGGGGGGGTGCATGAGTTCCGAGCGAGGAAGGAGCAGGGAAGGCGGGGATGCGGCTCGGGACTTACTTACCGTGAGCGCTGAGAACTTCTGCGCGGGCACAGGCGGTAGCAGGGCGACGAGCAGCGGCAGCCAGCACAGCTGCAGCGGCAGCATGGTGACGCTTGAGGGGGCCAAGCGAAGCAGGCGCTCCACGCGCTGCGCCTTGGCACGAGGCGGAGATCCGGTGTGCGAGAGCGCAGACCGGCCAGCAAGCTAGAGCTGCTCCGCGGTCCTGCGGCCGCTGGTGGAGACCGCGCGGCCCCTCCAGTTGCACTCAGGCCGGCGCTCCTAGAACTCTTGCGGCTGCCCCTGGTGCTGTCAAATAGCCCTAGCTTCCCGGATCCACCCCTCCCGCCCTCGCCCTCTCCGCCCTCTCGCCCGCGGATCTCCTCCCTCTGCCCCACCTCCCTCCCATCGCGCCCGCGCAGGGGCCGCCCGGCGCTCAGGGCGGCGAAGGAGAAGGCAAGGGCTAGCCAGGACCCGGCAAACGTTTGTTGGTGCTGCTTGAACACCTTCTTCAAGCGACTGCAAGGCAAACCTTATAGGCATGTACACTCACACAGGGTTCCAAAGATGTACTGGCTGCGCCCTCCTGCCCGGAGGCGCCTTCTGTGCTCGCCTTGGCGGGTCCCCACCGCGCTGTGGCTCTCCTGAGGCTTTGCATTCACCAGAATGAAGCCCTCTGAGATGCTGAGTGGTCATTGTCTGTGCGGTAAGGCCTCTGGGGGCACCGCGAAGTCCCCGTAACTTTGCTCAGGTTAACCCTGGGGATGAGAGGGATCTGGACACAGATCTGTGAGGCTTACGACTTCCTTCAGTTGGGCAAACTGAGGAGGAGGTGAGCTCACACCTTGACATAGCCGCTTTAAACCGCTTGGGGAAAGAATTTCAGGTGTCCTGTGGGGGTTGAGCGTAGTTGAGGCTTTGACTGTGACGGAAACCAAGGGGATTTTGCACACCAGGTTCTGCAAAAGGGACATAATTGCTGAAATAGTTTAACCTTGGCTGGCAGCTTTACAAGAAAAGGCCCTCATTCCACCAAACACAGAAAGCCAGCAGGGAAGAAGACTTTTGAGAACAAAGAATCGATTGATTTGTCAGGGGCTCTCTGTAGGGAGCAAAACTGGCCTCTGACTTTTCTCTCCTCTGCTGTTCTGGAGATCTAAGTGAGCTCTGAGAGTAATGGAAGGGAGCGCCCTACGCTCCCCTGCCCTGGCCTGCACTCTGGACAGCACCTGGGCTGTGGGAAGATGGCAATATAGGATGAGGTCCTCCGAGCAAAACTGTCCCGGTTTCATCAGACTGTCTAAACCTGCTTTCAAGAGGCCGTGGTGGGCCTGTGCACTGCTGACATTCTCTTAACGGAGAGAAGTACGGGAAGGGTCACTGGACCCTGGCGCGGGGGGGGGGGATAACAGTTGCCAGTTCCAAGTGTCATCCTCCCTCATGGCGCTTGGCCTTGGGATCCCTGGAGGTGCTAGAGAGCATGGGCTGGGGGAAGTTAATCGGGAGGGTGTCCACCTGTGTGGGTGTAGGGAAGCCATCATCCACACTGTGTGAAGGCTTCCCAGTATGGGTGCTTTGAGGTCACATTCCTGGCAGTGACCCCTCACCCACGCCATGCAGGTAAATCCACTAAATGCATTACTTCCCCAAGTTGGACTTTGGGGGAATCATAGTTTGATTTGCCATTGGGCCCTTATTGTGGGGGGGTGTGGTAGACCTTGCTTATGCCTCTGTAAGGAAAGAATTCCCTCATGAAGAATGAGATTCTTCTAGGGACAGCTGATAGAAGACATATTCAAAGTGATTGATCAAGCATTCAACACCCTTCCTACATGGAGGTCATAAGGGGAACATCATACCAAAATTCTTAAGGTTCAGACACAGGCATGCTGAGCAAGCAAATCACATAAGCATTTAAGTTATAAAAAAAAAATGAAACAAATGTTGTGCACTTCTAAATCCTACAGCCCATCTGAAAGTTTGCATTCAAGAAGCATTTGTTACAAAACATTTTCCTTTACCTTTTATTTCAAGAGCACATGATTTTTTTTTTCTGAAATGTCTGACCTCTTCTTAGGACTCAAGAGTTTGAAATAGCTGTTTGTCCACCCTCCTCCACCTTGAGTGTCCAGCAAGTAGCAAGCTTCATGAGCTTGCTCCCATTTTACAGATGAAAAATAAAATGGCTGTGTGCCCTAGGCAGCCACAGAACCAGGGGCTGAGTCCAGATGTCCTAACTTAGAAGTCTGGCAAGTCTACTCACATCCCCTGGAGATGCAGATGGTGGAAGAAAACTCCTTGCCTCTCACTGTCTTGAATCCTCGAACCTCAACACATCTTTTCATGTGTCCTCTGGGATTCCAGAAAGATCAGTGTAACAACATGCTTTTCCAAGACACTGACAGATGAGACCCTCTGACATTTGGAGACAGTCAAGTGAACCGAAGGCCAAGTTCTGTTTTCTCAAAGATGTTAGAAGTGGAATTTGGAGAGGTAACCCGTTCCCATTGTGTGTGTGATGGGGGAAGAGGGATAGAACATTTATTAAAACCACTATTGGTCATGTGTGTCAGCCACCTCCTTCAAAGTTACGGCAGGAAGTAGCCATCTCAGGCTTCTGAGACATCCCTACAGGAATAAAAAGAAAAAACTATCCCCGTCTGAAAAAACGGGCTTTTACTTTTACGCAGCAAGTGTGGCAGACTCACTCACCTTTGGCTGTGACCTGTGAACCCCAAATTTATATTTTCTGCCATTAGTGGAAATTACAGTAGATGGGCAAAGAACAAGCATGTCCCTAGGTCTGTCTTAAAACCCAACCCTCTCTCCACACACCCGGCCATTAGCACTTAGTTGCTTTTCCTTTTATACTATGCTCCTGGTATACAAAACACAAGTAGAGTTGAGTATTCTTTCCTTGTTTGGTGACATCCCCCCCCCAAGGTTTACCTCAGCTGTTCTTTTGAAGCTGATCTAGAGCAAGCAGCTGGCCAGTGTGCCTGTGATACAAGGGTGGTCATCCACCAGACTCTAGTTTCCATGGCATTTTCTCCACATCCCCTGGGTTCCCTCGGGCACACACAGGGTAAGTGCCCAGGGTTTTTTTTTTTTTTTTTTTTTTTAAACTCTCCAGACTCTTCTTGAACTGTTGTCCCCTGGTGGGGAACGTCCTTCTGTGTATATATTTCTCTTGTTGGTTAATGAGCAAAACATTGGCTGATTGGCCAGACAGGAAGTGATGTCGCTGGGCAGAAGCTTGCCCCTAGCTAACCATAGGGGTCTGGAGGTCTGTAGAGACAGACAGGAAGTGACATAGCTGGACAGAATCAGGATATAAGCAGGGACAAACAGGAAATGGCTCTGTTCTCTGCAGAGACACTTAGCAGTCACCATGTGAGCTGCCAAAGGAGTTAGATGTCCGCATCCCACTCTGGTAAGATAAAACCAAGTGGAAATACTTAGGTTAATAGAAATGGGTTAATGATTAAGACAGAGCTAGCAAATAAGAAAACTTAGAAACCAGGCAACCAGCCAATAATTAATATAAGTCTCTGTGTGTTCATTTCGGGGCTCAAGGGGCTGGCTGGGACAGAGAACCTCACATTACAGTCCCCTCAATCAGAATTGGGGTCTTCTCTCAGGGACCCTAGGCTCATTAACAGAAAAATTCAAGAATGACTCAAACAGAAGCTTGAAGGCAGATTTAGCAGAGGGCAGGCAAGCTGTGAATCTTAGCAGCTGCCCATAGGAAGAGAATAGAGGAGAGAAAGGGGAAAGTCACCCTCTGAGGACCAGCCCAGAGGACAGACATATAAAGGACAAACAGTTACATGACAGGGAGGAGGACTTAACAGAAAAAGGAGATGAGCCCAAAATATTAGGGAAAGTGTGCTTAGAACATAGTACACATGAGAAGGAAAAGCTGGGCTTTCCTAAGTAATTCAGTAAAGCAGGAGGATTTGTGAAGTGACCTTGCCACTGCTCTGTGAGCTGTTGCATGGGGAGAGGGATTCTGTGAGGAATGAATACAGTGTCTTCCTGAAGGAAACATTATTTAATCTGTTCTTTATTGGGCTTATTATGGTGAGCCTGCCTTCCTAAGGGTGAATGGTGCAGCCCGGAACAGAGCATCCACTCTCTTGACCAGGAATTTGTCCCTTGATGGATCTTCCTTGCTGATCTGATACATGGGTAGCCTGAGGTCCCACATCCGTGCCTAGCCTTTAGACCAGGTTCTTCAACTCCAGACCCTGCTCATTAGAGTTTAGGGTAGGCCCTGACAGAGGTGACTATGCTTTGACGATTCGGGGAGAAGAATAATCCTCATTGGAAGAGTTGTCATTGAGGACACAGTGGACAGTAGTGTCATGCTGAGGTGGGCACACTAGCCTTCAGTCTATACTACCCCAGGACCAGCCTTCATTGTCAGCCCAGCCTAAACCACCTCAGCAGAGGAGGATCAGCCCCTCCCCGTGAACTGGCCTAGGCTACTTCAAGATTGGCTCTCTTGTCAACCAAACCTGGACTACCACCACCACAGGACCAGCCCTCCCTGTCAACCCAGCCTAAGGAGTCCCTTCTTCATGGGGGACATACCGTTAGAGGAGGAAAACAAAAGAAGTTTTAAGATGGTGAGAGAAATATGGCTTGCCAGGAGTCCTCTGGGGCAGTGTGGACCACACAGACGGAGTTTATATGGACAGAAAACGTTGTAAGAAGATACTCTATTAAAAGGAGCTCTCCATTAACCTCCAGTGATCCCCTCCTCCTCTCAGTTCTCCCTGACCCAGCTGCAGCAGGACACAGAATTCCACACACCCTCCAGGCCCTAATTCCTCCCTCTTCTCAGGGAGCATTAAGATTTATCACACAAAGAGAAAATTCTCTATGTATTTCAGACAAACAGCCCCCCCCCTGTGCCTGAGATGCCTGGCAATGGAAGTCCCTAACCCCACCCCACCCCTGCTGCTGTGTGTCCCCTAGCATATTCCTTATGCAGCTGTACTTCATCAGCTGGCTCTGATTTGTCTGCAGAAGCAAGCATCCTCTTGCTGCCTCTGGTCCAGGAAGCCAAAACCTATTTGGCCCTGGCTAGCTTTACCTCTAACCTCTGTGGTGTCTAAGGAGATTCAGTTGAGAGATTTGAGGTTCTGCACGCCCAAAGGAAACCACGTTTCTTCTTTTGTTCCTGTAAGGTAGTTTAGCCTTGAGAACCCTCAGACTAGGGAAGCTCACAGCTACAGAGAGAAGAAGACAGAACATCTTCTGCATCTTACAAAGCTGGCTCTTTGCATGCACCAAATGGCAGCTGCATGCCCCAGGCTCACACACCATGTGGGGGTGAGTAGTGCAGATCCAAACACAGGGAGAGACACAGTACTGGTCTGCCACCTCTAACTCCACCCTCCTGGGTAAGTTCCTTGTTTGTTCAAGCCCTGGGAACCTGCCTCCTCCATAACCTGAATTAGTCATCCCTCCACATCTGCCAACATCTTCAGTGCTTTTCCTAACGCCAACACCTGATGCCGACCCTCATTACCGCAACGTTTCTGGCAGAGCAAGTCATGCTTGGGACCATACAGCACCTGTTTTAAAGCTTCCAGTAGGATCTCCACTGACATTCATCTGTACTTTCTGAGAATAAATAGAGTTGTGACTTTGGGCTACATCTGTCATTGAGCAGTTGACACAGATGGGGCAATGTGTTGAGTTCGACAATATATTTGAACTACTCAGTGTCTAATGGGCAGCAGGACCACGCTAGGGCTTCCTCGAAGCCTTGAACCTCTAAGTGGACGTGACTGGGAATAATGGGCAGTGTGAAAATACAGTTGGAATCATTTAGTTGAGAGAGAGAGAGAACCTTGAAGTTTATTAGTTAACATGGGTGATTAGAATTATCAGAAGAAGCCAGGTGTGGTGGCACACACCTTTAATCACGGTTCTCAGTAGGCAAAGACAGGCGGATCTCTATCTTCAGAGTTCCAGAGAACCCAGGGCTACACAGAGAAACCCTGTCTCAGGAATAAAAGGTGGGGGAGGAGGAAGAGGAAGAGAAGAAGAAAGAAGAAGAAAAGAATAGTAACTATAACCATTTTTAAGATTTTGCAATTTTTATTTTAAGAAATTTCCAGTTTTTAAAAGCATTTCAAATTTATTTTCTATGGAGAAACTATTAGAATTTGCATAATACTATGAAGAGGAAGTATAATATTATTTAATCTGCAAGTATAGAAAAGAAAATATTTCTAATTAGCTATGACATAGTACTCTTTTACAAACAAATATCTTTTAGGACCATCCCACCTTGTGGATGTTAAGACATGGGGGGGGATGAGCTTCAGAAAGGAGCTGCCCTTATTCTCCAACAATGACAACTTGCAGGACAGAAGCCCCAAGGATCCAGATCCTGAGAGTCTACTCACTGGATAGTAGGACCCTCTGCTATACAACCTTTAAATGGCTAGACACACACAGGGAGAGAAGAGGAGGGATGGAGAGAGAGGAGACAGAGACAGGGACAGAGACAGATCCACCTACCCGCATGCCTCTTCCGCAAAAATGAAGAGGGACCGGGCTCTCCAGAGCCTTGAAGACATACTGGGTGAACATAGGAGCCAGAGCCCATGTGCCATGTACCCCACAGAGGGCAGCACAGGGAAGCTACTGCCCTAATCTTCTTCCCCAGTGTACGTAGAAGGCGGGACCCAAAGAGCAGAGAGAGGAGGAAGCCTAACCAGTACCGAAGTGAGGGATCTGAGAAAGAATGGGCAGGGAGGTAAGAAGGGGAGAGAAACACACTGAGAGCTTACTCAAAAGGAGAAGGAGACCCCACCACCACCACCCTCATAAAGCTATATCATTCTGTAACTACACTCTAAGTACTTAACCTTAAATCTGCAGATAACAACGTCCCTGCCACAACTCTGGGACCTACGGCTCAGGAAACATCACAGGAGATGTGGTAGACAAGACTGTAAGAGCCAGAAGACCAGGAAGTCTGCTGTGAGACTTTGCAGCTAGGATAGTATATTGCTTACCCTTTGTATTGCTGTGAAAAAAAACAAACATCATGACCAAGGCAATTTACAGAAGGAAAAGTATATTTGGGGCCTTGCGGTGTCAGGAGGGTGAGTCTGCAACCATCACGGTTGGGAACATGGATGCAGGCAGACATATCCCTAGTGTAGTAGTAGCCGAGAGCTCGAATGTTGAGATAACAACCATAGCGCCTTCTCTAACAAAGACACACCTCTAATCCTTCCCATGCAATTCTACCATCTGGGGACTGAGTATTCAAACGTATGAGCCCATGGAGCCGTTGTCATTCAAACCAACGCATGCACACAGGGAAGATGAACCCATGTCAGCCGTCTGAACAATTGCAGCAACAGTCGACATCCCAACCTAGACAAGGGAAATCTCACAGGGCCTGACCTCTAGATGAAGTCAATTAACAACTCCCGAAAGAAGGGTTATACGTCTCCCCCAGAGACCAGCCCCTGATTAGTTGTCCAGTACCAAGTGTTCAGGCCTCATGCAGGCAACGGTGACTTACTCAAAAGCTCGTGTTTGCTTATTTGTTCATTTATTTATGCAGCAACAAAGAAGAAACTATAAATTTGGGAGGGAGTTGGGGATACATGGGAAGGGTGGGGAGGAGGAAAAGGGGAAGGGGAGTGACTTAACTATATTTAATTGGGTAAAAAAAAAATGTACATTAAAAATAGGACCCCTGGATTGGGCTGCTGCAGGCAGGGACACTTTCTTTAAAATGAAATGGATGGGGCCAGCTACACGGCTCAGCGTGTAAATGTGTCTGTCACCATCTGAGTTTGATCCCCAGGGGTAGAACTGACTTCCGAAAATTGTCCCCTGACCTCCGCACGCTTGTCGTGGCGGGCACACACACACACACACACACACACACACACACACACACGCACGCAC
This sequence comes from Phodopus roborovskii, assembly GCF_943737965.1. Taxonomy (NCBI): domain Eukaryota; kingdom Metazoa; phylum Chordata; class Mammalia; order Rodentia; family Cricetidae; genus Phodopus; species Phodopus roborovskii. The sequence goes on from NW_026126611.1 coordinate 1,748,229, forward strand.
GCACGCACGCACGCACGCACGCACGCATGCACGCACGCACGCACACCCATAAACACAGAATGAACGTTTAGAAAGCTCATTAAGATGAAGCAGACTGGTGAGTCAGGATCCGCTGTCCTCCCTGACTCCCTCCACAGTGCCTGCAGATCTGTGGCTCTAGACTGACAGCTATGGGGAGCAACTCCCTCTGAAAGAAACAAGCAAACCTAAAAGGAAACCTGCTTCACGCCAACTGAGCCAGGCAGATGCTCCAGACTCGGGAGTCACGAGGCTTCGACACCCCAAGCCCAAGGCACTTTATCTTCCCTTTCCACTGAGCACCAAGCTACAAGTGGCTAGACTTAGCTGCTGCTTAAGCACAGCATCTTTCTTCCTCTGCTCTGTAATGCCAGCTTCCCTGGCTTCCACCTGCAGCCTCCTTAAAGGTGGAGATTCACCCACACCTTCGGGAACACCTGGGGCCAGAGCACCCCTAAACTTTAGTAACCATTGTATGATCAGCTCCAACTTCAGTAACTAGAAAAAAAAAAGCCTGATTTCAAATGCTGGTGGATGGGGTGGGTATGGCTTAGCTACCCCAGTCGCCAACAGAAGCTGCAGAAATACTGCCCATCGCAGAGCTGCCTGGTCAGAGGATTTTGACATGCCTTGTTCCCTGTAGTCTTTTCTACCAGGCTGGCCACTGGATCTGTGAATTCCCTTAGCAAAAGGACAGACTCCTAGCTGCCCTGCAGCAGCCCAGTAGTACCTACCCTGACTGCTCATTGCTAGATCCCATGCCCAGGTCCTCAAGACCTGACGCACTAGCTGTGGCTGAAACCGTTCATATGTCCAAATTATCTCTGGAAGCTGGGGCTCTGTGGATGGCCTCCAGTTCAGAGAAGATGAGTTCCCCTCCCTTGGAGTCTTCTTCCTCATTCTAGAGTCTACAGTGTTTGAGGGATCATTCATTCCTTCTACTCTATCGAGTGCCTTGCCTGAGGGGCGTGGGTGGTAGGGCAAGAATTGACACCATAGGAGCAGCCATCTTGTACATCAGCTACCAGTGTACTGGGACCATGGCCACAGGCACAACAGCGATACCTCACACCTGTCCTCTTTATTACAACAATACACACATGCGCACATACATGTACACATGCACAAATGCACACATGCACAAATGCACACATGCACACACACACACATGCACACACCACTACTACTAACAACAGCAAAAACAACACACACCACCAACAACAACAACACAGGCACACACACACACACACACATATGCACACACGCACAGAGGCACACACACACAAACACACAACAACAACACACAGGCACACAGGCACACAGGCACACAGGCACACACACAGGCGCGCACTTACACACATCACCCCACACCACCTGATGCCTTGAGCTCTAGATTTGCACCTGGGCTCTTGAATGCATAACAGATACCAACTCAGCAGAAGAGACCTGAGAACAGATGATTCTTATCTCTGATAAATTAAAAAAGAAAAAGAAAGAAGAAAAAGAAAAACTCCATAGCACAGGTTGACGCGAGTCTATTAGGTTTCTGGCCCTTGACTTCTGGCTGCACCTCAACTCGGAGGGGCCTGCCTGTCAGTCAGTGTTTGTGCAGAAGAATGTTTACCTATCCTGGGGGGCTCGTCTTGTGCCTTTCCCTAAATATTTAGGTACTCATTAAACTTGAGACCTGGACGGATTTCCCCTGCATCTGACTTTCAGAAAACCTGTCTCCCTGACATCTCTACTACAGGCACTGACTTCGTGCCAGGCCACTCAGGTCAACACCTGTCCCTTGCTCTTTTGCTGTTCCTCTCTAACAGTCTGCCCCCACTACCCAGGGATCTTCTTTGCCTCCTGAGCTCTCAGTTCCTGTACAGATACAAGGCCTGGGTGTGCCTAGCACCTGGCATAGTCTTTGATATGTGTTCAGTATCTCAGGTTGCTGAGTTATACAGGGTGAGTCATGGGGAATCCTGAGAGGGCAGATGTGGACTAAGATGTGAACACAGGAACAGAACTTGAATCGGAGATGGAGAGATACTACGGGAAAAAAAAGGGGGGGCAGAGGTGGTCAGGTTGCGGTCCGCAGAACTTCCGGTGCTCACATGAAGTGTGAACACTGGTGCGTGGGTCGTTGCAGACTAAAGCTCACATGCATTCGTGGGCGGCCAGACTCAACTGTGGCAGCCTCATGTTCTAAGTGTTGTGGAAAGCAGAAGGGAGTTGTTATGTAACTCGGGACAGATGGGGAGGTATCGGAGTTGGCTTCTGCAATATTGGGAGCTGGCAAGCCTGAGATCCACAGGGAAAAATGGCAAACTGACCCTGGAAACAGCTGGTCCCTCCCACAGTCTTGTGTCCAGAGGTATTCTGCAGGCAAAAACTTTCTTTTCCCAAAGCGTTCAGCCTACTGGTGGAGGCCGACCGACACAGCCCAAGGTCATCTGCTGGCTTAATGTCAGTAGCATCTTCAAACAATGGCCACAGTCACATCGTGTTTAGCCAAACAGCTGGGCATGTTGACCCAGACACACTAACACCATCGTGGCTGTTCTGTGTCCCGGAGCCGCAGAGAGACATCTAAAACAGCACTGTAGAGCTGGGTAGACCGGGTATGGCTCTCGGAGAAAGTTTTCCAGAAGCAGAGCCTTTATCCACAGCATCACAGCACCTTGCTGCCAAGGGGCTGCTTGCTGCCTTCAAAGAGAAGGCAGGGCAGATAAGGAAATCAAGCTGTGGTAAGCCTAAGTCAGAGTGGGCAGCACACAGCCCACAGTTATCTGTATTTTCTTCCTCCTTTCACTGTCCCCTGCTCTTTAAAAGTTTTAGGAAGGGAAGGACAGAGATATTTAAGAGATCTTATCAAGATAGCTCTGCTGCACATACCCCAGGGAACACCCCACTTCCACGGAAGGCTAGACCGGATGAGAAGCAGGTAACAAGTCAGCGTGCTTATTATCCAGACCACCTGTTTTCAATTACTCCTGTCTTGTTTCATAACTCATAGATAAGTCTGGGTGCAGAGGCAAAAGAAGAGGCAGTCTAGGCACTGATCCGCACAGATTGAAGTATACAAAAGTTGATGTCCTGGGTCAGCCGCCTCGTTCGGAACACACCACACCAAACCTGCCAACAGACCAGGACTGCACAGGAGAGAGAAGGCAGGGCTGCCGGCTATGGTGGAGGGAGGGATGTCTTCCACCTAGCTGTGGGGCTATGCACGTTTATTTCACACTTTCAGCTAACAGTCTGGGCTGCTTGTTTACTTGTTTCTTGTCATTCTTATTTCTCTCTAGACTGCAATGCCTTCTTCCCTGCATCCTAACAAGAATCAAGTTGTAATGATTCTGGCTTCTGGTGCTGTGGGACCGTGAAGGATAAACACGGACGAGGACTTCTTCCACCCCCCTCTCCTGTCACTCAACCAAGTTGCGTGTTTACCATGTTTACCACGGCTGGTGCCTGTGTTTCCTCAGCGGTAACAGAAGCAAGGATACCAGGTGTGGTAAACAGGAGGCATTTCCTCACCTGGATCAGGTTGGCAACAGAAGTGTTCACACACAGTACTCTTATTCAGTATAGCGCTTCAGGCTGCAGCCGCCATAATAAGACAAAACACTAGAGAAAGTGTGAAATAAACACGCATAGCCCACAGCTACCAACTCCTGCCAGAGCTGTTCTGCCTTCTGCAGAGGGCTGCCTTGTATAAAAACCATAGGTCAATGCTGTTTGCTTGTCCCTTTGCATTCCACACGACAAAGCTACCACCCCCCACATCCTCCCAGCTTTTGTCCTTGTTTGCTCCTCTCCTCATTGGGAACCTGTTTTCAGATCCCACCTCTTAGATCAACTTTTCCTGAAGAAGCTCCGCCCACACCTCAGGAGCTCCTCCCACCCCACAGAAGCTCCCAGCAGCCTTTGTGACTTCCCAGGGACTCATTCTGATCTGTTCACTCAGTTAGTGAAAGCCATCAAGAGTCAAATATATCGGGAACGTTTCAAGGCAAAAACGAATCTTTGAAAGTTGACCGTAACCTTCCCTCAAGAACGTCCATGACAAGTCCGCTGAGTTCTTGGGCTTTCCCTGACTTCACGCCAAGCAACCACGCCCAGCAACCACGCCCCACAGTTGTCAGGTACCTGGACCCCGCTGGGTCACACACAGCATCTTCTCTGCGCCTCTATTGACACACACTGCCTTTTTTTCTGAATTGGCTGTCTATCCCCCCATTAAAGTACTTCTAGTCATAAGGAGACTGGGAAGGCCTTGATTGTATTGCACAGGGATCTGTCCCCGCCATTTGTGCTCTGTGCGTCCTTGAAGCTTGTCCCAGGCACATTGTGAGAGTCATTTCTTCCTCAGACTCGTCACGATGCAGGGATGCAGGCAATGGTAATCCTACGGTGTGGTGGGTGTCTCAGTGTGAATCAGGGCACAGGTTGAATGCAGTTGCTTTGTTTCTTACCATCTTTGTTTGTCTTTTATGCAGCATTCTTGTCTGATCTCTTAAAGTCTTCACAATTCTCAAGCACGGTCAGATGCCATCACTATTTACAGAAAACTATAAACCATTCATGGAAAATAATTAAAGATGCTAAAAAATTGGAAAAACAATCCTTTCATTATGGAGTGGAAAAATTAATATGGTAAAATGTGCCTGCTATTCAAAGAGAGCTACAGGCTCTATGCAATTCCTGTCAGAATTCCAATGAGATCTTCACCAGAATAATTTTTTTTTAAATCCTAAAATTTAAATGCAATCTCGGAAGAACCCACATAACAAAAGCTCTCTTAAGGGGGGGGGGGGAATGTCAGGAAGATTGTGCTTCCTGACTTCAAAGTGCAGTGTATTAATTACACAGTGATCCAAAGAGTATGATAACATGTCAGAAAGCAGGCACATATTATGCAAAACAGAATAGAGAGCCCAGAAACAAACCTACACATTTACATTCAACCAATCTGATGGGGGATGTCCTTCTGTATATACATTTCTCTTAGTGGTTGATGAATAAAACACTGATTGGCCAGTAGCCAGGCAGGAAGTGTAGGCGGAACTACGAGAGGAAGGAGGGGGAAGAGAGAGGGAAGTCACAAGAGAGACACCATGTAGAGACTGGGAAGATAGGACACGCCAGGCATTCTCTGGTGAGATAAGGCCATGAAGAAATACATAGATTCGTAGTTATGGGTTAAACGTTAAGAGAGGGCTAGCCAGTAAGAAGCCCTAGCCGTTGGCCAACAGATTAATAATTAATATGTCTCTGCATGCTTATTTGGAGCTGAAGGGCAATAGGACCTCCATGTTAAGAGTATGGTCCCACAGCTGTGCCAGCCCCAAATAACACACTGAGACGCCGTATTAGATATAAAGCTGTTAGCCTGTTATTAGCATTACTTATTGTCTAGCTCTGTCTTAAATATTAACCCATTTCTATTAACCTAATAGATTTCATCTTACCAGAGAGAGGGGCCGGTATCCACTTCCTGTCCTCCATCTTGAATCTCTTCCCTTCTTGTCTCCTAGTCCCGCCTATCTTGCTTTCCTATTGGCCAACAGTGCTTTATTCATTAACCAATAAGAGAAACATATTTACAGAATGACATCTCCCATCACCTCCCTCTTCACCAACCTTTCCCCCAAGGTGCCAGGAACACACAAAGAGAAACAAACCAACAAACAAGAACAACAACAACAAAAGCAGTCTCTTGGGATTATCAATGCCAGGAAATCTGTATATTCACACCCAGAAGACTGAATGGAACCAAGTTCTTATATCTCACTTTCTGTTGATGTAGTTAAACCTCCTGAGCAAGGGAGGAAAGGGTTGGTTGTTTGGTTGGTTGGTTGGTTGGTTTGAAAGTCAAAGATCTCAAAGCAGGAGATTGAAGCAGAAGCCATGGGGAACATTCTTTGATGGTTTTGCTTTCTCTGGCTTGCTCAGCACCTGCCCAGGTATGGGGCTTGCTATGGTGGGCTGAGTCCTCCTACATTAATCAGCAATCAAGAAAATGCTCTGAAGACATGCCCACAGGCCAATCAGATAGAGTCGATTCCTCCACTGAAGATTGCCTCTACCCAGATAAGTCTCTGGGTTTGTGCCAAGTTGATAAGCTAACCAGGCACTCGCTGTGCATACAAATCAACTTAAATAGAGTCAAGGCTGAGATGCAAGCAGGGAAGCTGCAAGACTCCTGGAGGGAAATATCAGGAAGAAAGCTGGTGGGTCCTGGGCTGGGGAGGAAATCCTTGGGACAAGAGACATTATGTTCAGCACAGTACACAAGGCGGCCAGTGGAAGGGGAGAAAAAAAAAAAAAAAACATTTGAAAGCCAGACATCTGATATGAGAAACGAAGTGAGAAATGGGCAGAAATACTGAGCAGACATTTCTCAAAGGATGTGGCCAACAGATAGATAAATCAAAAAGCATTCAGCTGCTTTAACACCAGGTGCTTTTATTAAGCTCCCTGACCAAAAAAAAAAAAAAAAAAAAAAAAAAAAAAAAAAAAGAAAGAAAGAAAAGAAAAGAATGAAAGCAACATATGAGCTTTCAGCTCACAACACACCTACTTTCTCTTTGGGAAAAGTCACCCCAGGAATTTGAAACCGGCAGTCATGTCACAGTCACAGTGAGCAGAGAGATACTACCCAACACATGCATGCCTAGCGCTTGGCTAGCTTTCTCTACTCTTAAAGGGTCAGGGACCCAGACACAAAATGCTTCTGCCACCTTCAGGGTGGGTCTTCTTACCTCAATTAACTCAATTAAGCAAATCCCTTACAAGCATGCCCAGGGGCCAATCTTGTCTTGGTAATTCCCCGTTGAGGCTCTCCCCGGGGAGTCTTTGTTATGTCAAGTTGACCATTAAAGTTAGCCCCGACTTTCCAGATGCAAATCAGAGTCACACCGAGGTATCCTCACTTTCTTCTGGGTGGCTCCTGCCACCGCATCCACAGACAAGGGCTGACAAGAAGGGAGTCTCCTCCGTGCTCTTGAGAATGAAGGTCGGTTCTGTTACAGAGAATGATAAACAGCGTGGAGATTCCTCACAGGGCTGAATGCTCCCAGGAAGGTGGCTCCGCTGAACAATGGAGGGTGTGCCGGACATCTAACACTCACGGGGCCCAGGAATCCAAGGCCAGGAACACAAGCACAAAAAGTGACTTCAGAGTTCTGAACAGATGCAGCCCCCCCCCCATATCTGTACACATCAGCCATGCCAAACTACAAGTACTACAGAGTACAGCATTAGGGGTAAAGCAGGGAAGGGTGGTATGGTATCTCCACTATTCTGGAGCCAGAAGCTCTGAGAAAACCAGCTCACAGGTGACTCCAGGGGGTGGCAGTCAGTGGGACCATGAGGCAGGCAAGGTCTTCAGGTGAAACAGATGGCCTTATGGACGCATCCGGGTGAGTTCCCAGACAGTGCTAAGATCTACAGGGCCAGCATCCTCTGACTGGGGCACAGAACAGCTCACGGTGAATGTGGTAGAAGGGGAGATGTGCTTGGATGCCAGCTCCGTGTAGAGACCCTCATCCCCATCCACAAGGGGCCAAATTCCCTGACCTCTCTCCTCCCTCTTCTCGGCCCCTCTCTGATCATCCTCACTTTTTTTTTTTTTTTTTTTTTTTTTTTTTTTTGGTTGTTAGACAACAAAAGACACCCGAAGACGTTTACTCCCTTCTAAAACATTAGCCCTCTCATCAACATTCGGGCTTGAGTTCCCAGGAGACTCGATCTACTTCAGCCCAGGCTCCAGAGCCCAGTCCTGAGAAAATGGGTGTAAGGCTCACCACAGCTGTGAATAGCTCCTCTATGTGAGCCAGCACAACAAACACATTTAGAAAGGGGGCCAGAGGAAAAAAGCACTGCTTCACAGAAGGCAGCCAGTCAGCCAGTGCCAGGTGCGTAATCTTACCTTTCATCAACAAGTGAGAATTCTTGGCTCCCTCTACACCAGCCTCCCCTCTCCCCCTGGCCCACCTGGGACACGTACAACTTTTGACATGCCTTAAAGTGCGTTTGCTCTGCAGAATTGATGGTGGTTGAGGGAGAGGGAGGCAGGCTTCGTGAGACCGTACAGGCTGCACGCTAGAGCTCATGAACACAGCCGCACAGCACAGAGGAGTCCCACACATGTTCACCTCATGTCTGTACGATGTGAGGGTTCTGTTCACCACAGCCAGTGGACTGGGTCTCCGTATTCACGTGCTTGAGCGGATGGTGTCCAGGGATGTCCCGCCTCATGAGGCTCCCTGGGTTCAAGGTGAGGCCAGCAAGGAACAACCTCCGGCCAGTCTCTCTCGTTCCCAGAGTTTCAGAACACCAGGGGCACACACTCCCCCGAGGGCTCCAGCTAAGAGCCCAAGAATGAAGAAATGGGAGGCAGCCTTGTGATAAAGGACTTAAGCCTTCGGTGATGCCCAGAGCCGCCCCACCCCATCCATGGCTGACGCTCAGAGGGCACAATCAGTCAAATCATTTGTTCAGGACCCTTTGCCCTTTGCGTTATCCTACAGGCAAAGGACAGCACCACTTGCCACCCTCTCAGAACCCCCAGTAAGCCAGGTCTCCTGGTCACACCTCAGGAAGAGTCTGGTGACGTTCTTCATGCCGCTCACAAGCTGTGTCCCTGGCACGGCACCATGGTGGGTGTGCACGTGGTTCCCAGGAAGGCCCTACTGCGGAAGGGCCAGGGAGTAGAGAGCCAGCCAACGCTGCTTTCCAGACCTTCCTTTTATCTGGCTATCAGGGCGCTTCGCAGTAAATTATAGCCGTTTTTGAGCCAACCTTTTAAAATTATTTGATAAGTATCTAATGAAGTAGGTCATGTGCCAAAACTGTTTGTATTTTTATCACAAAGGTGTGTTTCTTCTTTGCTGGGGCTGATGGTGTAATTCCTGCTCAGGTTTTCTGAGTGTGTTACATAGATGTTTGGTGCTCTGCCAGGAGCTTCTAGGGGGTCCAGGAGCACGTCCAAAACCAGAGCAGGGTGCCTGAGGAAGACTCAGTCCAGGAGGGGGGAGCATGAGGCCCAGATAGAGACTGTGCTCCCGAGGCTGTGCTCCTGAGGCTGTGCTCCAGAGCCTGTGCTCCCAAGGCTGTGCTCCCAAGGCTGTGCTCCTGAGCCTGTGCTCCAGAGGCTGTGCTCCCGAGGCTGTGCTCCCAAGGCTGTGCTCCCGAGGCTGTGCTCCAGAGCCTGTGCTCCTGAGGCTGTGCTCCCGAGGCTGTGCTCCCGAGGCTGTGCTCCCGAGGCTGTGCTCCCGATGCTGTGCTCCAGAGCCTGTGCTCCAGAGCCTGTGCTCCCGAGGCTGTGCTCCCGAGGCTGTGCTCCCGAGCCTGTGCTCCCGAGGCTGTGCTCCCGAGCCTGTGCTCCCGAGGCTGTGCTCCCGAGCCTGTGGCCCCAGTGTTGTGTTCTCAGGAGTGTTCTACGTGTAACGAGTGTCCCACATGCATCTGGGTGCTCCTGATTTGCTGTGATGGCACAGTTGTCCCGCAGGCAGCAGGTTGGCTGAGAGAGATATGGCCCCACAGAGGGCCAGGCCTGCAGTCATTGCTTCTAAAAGTGGGACTGTCCCCAGCTTCCCTCCAGAGCCAGGAGCCCTTCCTCTAGGGAGGCCGTGTCTCACTGAGGCCCCAGTCTCTCCTCTGGTAGCTCTTCTGCAGGGTCTCCTGCACCCATGCATAGAGGGTAGAGATCTTACCCCTCCCGAGTAACTGTCACAAGTGCCACAGACCTGCCAGAAAGAAGTCAGTGACTGGAAGGAAGCTCAGGCTAGAGCCGCACATCTTGAAGATTACCCCTAGGTTTGCTGTGTGCCTGTGGCAGCAGAAGCCTTTAGCTGTAGGGTTTGCCGGGAGGGATTGCCATACTCCCCTTTCCTAGAGTGGCTATGCAGGTCCTTTCCACCAAGTCCGTGGACTCAGGACTGATATCCCCCTGTGTTTCTCCCATGGCTCCCTTAGAACAATCATGGTCATGGAGACACAGGTTTCCCACCGGCTACGAGTACCCTTTGCCATCCCTGGAGTGGTCGTTCAACCTCATTTATCAATAGAATAACGACAGCCTGTGCCTGCTATTTAAAAATATTTACATGGCAATACACCAGGGACTGGGAAGCCACCCAGTAAAGAAAAACTAACCAGGGGATGAGCAGATACAGTGTGGGTACTACTCGGGAAGGCTGAGGCAGGGAATAAGCAGATTCGGGATGGGAGCTATTCAGGAACTGAGCCCGGTGGTCTTCAAGAAAATGGGCATGATTGAGCCATTCAAGAAAGACTCACACCGTGCAGAAGTAAACACAGCCTTGTCTGGGCTCAGTACTTCCATCTTCCAAGTACCTTCATGTGCACAGCTTCGCAGAAGCAAAGCATAACACTGTGCTTCAGTGAAGCCTGTCTACAGAACATCACCATCACCAAAACAATGACAACCACCATCACCATCTCCACTACCACCACCACCCCCATCAACACCACCACCTCCACCATCACCATCACCACCACCACCCCTGTGACCTCCACTCAGTGACTCATAAATTTCTGAAAGCCTTTTAGCTGAGACTATTTAGTCTTGTTTTGTCCCCCCCCCCAAAAAAAAGATTTTTGTGTGAATGTATGGATGTTTAAGACTGAACAAAACTATGTTTTATATTTGAATCGTGGAAGAGGATTTAAAAAAAAAATAACCTTATACACCAACATTATTTTTAAGTGGCAAGACCCAATGAATGATTCGGCTTTTATCTGCAGCCGAGGAGTACCTGGGTCCCCACAAATGCCTGGGTCCCCATAAAGGCCTACCTGGCTTATTTGTGGCCATAGTCTATTTGCATACCCACTAAAGGAATGACCAAATCTTTCTTGGCTTGAATGTGGAGACAACGTCCCTAGAGAAGGACCTGGGAGCCTCTCTGCTCACCTGGCTTGGTGAAGCATTGCAGGATTCCCACAGGGTAGCAAGCAAAGCTTGCGAGTGCTGTGACCCACCAGACCCACGTCCTGAAGACCACATGAGTAATCACAGCGTCAGTTGAGCAGCCCGGAGATGGGCATCTCTGCTGTGAGATGTAGTATCCGCCCCTTGTCCTCTACTGACAAGCACACAAAGAAAGGCTGGTATGGAGACCAAAGGCAAACGCTGGCCTCAGCCTGGGGGTCACTGAGCGTCATGGCCAGAAGGTAGCTAGACTAGGGGAAGCCAGCTACAACGAGAGGCCATGAAGCCTGTGGCTGCTGGCAAAAGGTATTGGACCTGCCAGGTGCTGCTCTGCCTGAAAGATCATGCTGTCCCTGGAGCCCAGTGGACAACAGGAGTGTGTGGTGGACATATAGCTCGCTCTTGACAAGTCCAAACTTATAGGGGAGAACATCTAAGAAACTGCCCCAATATTTCACTCTTCTAGGCTGACCCCACCCCCCGGTGGTGGGGGGGGGCAGGATTGCAACCCAAAAGTCATCTGTATGGAGGATATTCCTGTGGAAGTCAAGTCATGATGGGAGATAAGATTCTATACCTTGCAGAGGACTTCTTAAAGCTGGACCAGGGTTCAGAACCATCCCTACAGTGACAAAGACAGGTGACAAATGGCTTCATGTCTGTGTTTTAAAAAAAAAAAAATTCCAGTCTAGGAGTCTACACCCTGACTATCATTACTCTGAACTCAGAGGAGAAAGAGGAGGAGGAGGGTCCTGAGATTGTTCTCCATTTCTAAGGGCAACCAGTGACCAGGCTAAGCTGACTAAGGAGATGGTCCTCATGGGATGGGAACCCTCCCCCTGCCCCCCCACACACACGCTCACCCTCTGCTTGGCTAATTCCCGCCTCCCTGACTCACCTGAGCTGCTTGGGCCTCAGCTTTGAGACGCTTCCCCAGACTTCAGCTTTCTCCCTGTTCAGGGGACACCTGTCTCATAAATTCTACCGTAGCCCCCAAAATACAGATGCATCATCTCTACCATGTCATCCTATATCTGGTGCAGGGCTTTGGCGGAGCAGGTGAGGGAGATAAGGCCGGAAGACGGGTCCTGACCTAGCCGGAATGGTGTCTACAGAAAGAGAGCTAAGGAGCATGCTCAACACACGGGGAAGAGGCCATGTGGGGACATAATGACGGAGCAGAGGCCACTCACTGTCTTCAAGCCAGGGAAGACTCTCCCACTAGAAATCAGTTTGCCTCGGTGTCTGAATTGGAGGCCTCTAGCCTCATCTGTGAGATTACATGCCTGTTGTTGGAGGACCAGACCAGAGCTGCACAATCTGGCGGTGGCTCAAGCTGCTGACACAGCCTGGGATTTGACTCAGATGGAGATTGCCTCGGCTGGCTGAAGGTCAGAGCTCTCATACTGTCTTCCAGTTCTAACTCAGCCCGGGGCCCCTGATGCGACCCTGTATCTTCTAGACTCTCTCACTGGATTCTCATCAAGGCTCTGGGAAAGGCTGAGATCACGCACTGCCCTGAGAAACTTGGACAGCAGAGACGTGACATTGCCTCGGTTACCATGAAGGAACCATCTGCACACCGTGTCTCTAACCAGGTGTGAAACGATGGATGGAATGTTTGATTACAGAGGAGCATCCTACAAATTTCCGGGAACATTTGCCTTGAACACACCCTCTCTCAGAATCCAGGAAAGCCATAGGGCTTGTCCCCGTTTGGAGCCCAATTCTTAAAGAGCGAGAGACACCAATTCAACCTACCACAGAGACGTGGCACATCAGCATTCATTGTAGCCTGACTCAAAACAGCGAAGTTATGGAACCGGCCTGGGTGTCCATCATCGAGGGAAAAGTCGTGGTGCGCATGCTCCAGGGGATGATTTTAGCCATAGAGAAGAATTAAGTTGGGCCTTTGGTAGAAATGTGGTTACAACAGGAGATCATCATACTAAATGATTTAGCCCAGTCTTGGGAAGACCAGTGCAGCCTGTTTTCTCTGTGTATCCCCTACATTTTACAGATCCTCAAAATCATCCATGCGCAGATGGCCAGAAAGTAGAACCCTGAAACTCACACAGGAGGAAGAAGAGGCAAATGGGTGTGCGCTACATACATGAGTGGAAATATTCTTATGTACGTTTGTATGGTAATAACAATTAAAAGTCAATTTCAATAAAGAGATAGAATGTGTCTCAACCTTCCTCAGTGTGAGGCCAATTGTGTAAAGAATGCAGGAAGGCACATCCCGTGGAGGTCAGTGCCTCACCCACCCAAGGGCGTCTGCAGAGCACAGCATAGCACAACAGCCCCCCCCCCTCCCGGGTGAGCTCCAGACCTTCTGGGAGAAGCAACCAGCATGAGGAGAGCTGGGAGGTTCCCCGGGATGTGAGGTCAGAAAAGGGCCACCCCTAGCTCAGAGCCAGGTGGGAGGGACAGCCGAGCCCAGGGCCTCAGTGCACATGGTACTCTGTTCACCCTCCTGGCGAACTCTCAGACCACACGGCAGGGGTGAGCATATTTTTAGCTTTGCCTATAAATATTTGAGTTAAATCTTTATTAAATCTCGGATGATTCATTCCACAATTATGGTTCCTCTCTGTAAATCCTTCATTGTTAAGTCGTTTTTCTACACTTAGAGGAAAGCTCCCAGGTATAAGTCACCACCTGGGACACCCGGCCAGACCTGAAGAGCACAGGGGCGGAAGAGTCCCCTATCCCTGCTTTGGGGACCGCTGGGCTCAGTGCTGCCTCCATCCCCACCATCAACCACAACCACGTGCTCCGCTGGCCACCTCCTTCCTAGTCACCAAGGGAGGACGAGAAGGCTGCTCATCCTCTGTGCCTCTTCCTCTTGCTTGCAAACTTTAAATACTAGGCTTCGGGCATGGAAGACTTCTGGAAAAGACTGAGAACCTATTTGCCAGAGACAACTCCTGGGCCAGGCCAAGCGGAGCTACCCCGGGCCACATCGATAGAGAAGGGTGACTATCCACCGCAGGACACACACGCCCTGCTGATCTCAGGGCCCCGTCCGCTAGAGATCTTTGCCTTGCTGCCCCTGCCCATGGTTCCCTGCAAACCTAACTACTTCTCACTACTACCAATTCTTTCTTCTACCCTCAGCACTATTTTCAAAATCTCTCCCATGCCAGGCTGTCCCTGTTTAACTGCTCACAAGCTCTGAGAGGAGGTCAATGCCCCCCTCCCCTGCCCAGACATGCAGAGATAGCTCACAATGGCCGCGGCGTGACACCTGCCACTGCTGGCGTTCTTCACGCCACTGATTCTTGTCTCAGACTCGTTTCGTCTTCACAATCACCGTGCACAGGGCCACTGTCGTTTTATGGTGGAAATACGCTCGCCCGGCACATGCGCATGCGCACCAAAGCTACTACACTTGGAGCTGCTTTGGGGCGTTTTTATCTGGTATATGACGCTCTTTGCTGCCGCCCTTCATTTCAGAAAAAGCGGGTGAGTTCTCCCCGGAGAGGAGGACCACTCGTTAACAAACTGCACGGCTGTCCCAAGGAGCGGAGGAGGAAAGTGCTGTTTGGAAGCCTATGGAAGGATGGCCTGGCCTGCAAGCACTAGGTTTCCTGCACACCACTCACAGGGTGGAGGCAGGGGGGGCGGGTGCTGGCCTCCAGCAGGCCATACACAGCCAAGGTGCCCCCCCCCCTTGTAGAGGCCAAGTGGCTGTTTCACAAGCATACCCTGGCAGGTTCTGTGCGGATGCGGGTGACGGGCAGGGTGTCCCTGGGACCCGGGTCAGGCTGCCTCTCTTCACTCAGGTTAAACAGGCTCGCTCCGGGACACTGCTCTGTTAAGGAGTCAGCCACACATGTGTTTTCTCTGAAGGAAGCTGAGAACAACTTTTCTATTGTATGAAACTAAGTCTGTGACACACGCATCCCTCACACCTCTCTCTCTCTCTCTCTCTCTCTCTCTCTCTCTCTCTCTCTCTCTCTCTCTCTCTCTCTCTCTCTCGGGAAGTGAGGCCGACACAGATGCCTTCCTCTGTCTCCTAAGGGACCAGCACTCAGAAATCCTTGCGGTTCCTTGACAGTATAGGCCATGCAGCTCATGCAGCTCAACAGGGAGCGGCAGCTTCTGCCCTTCAGCAGCTCCAACTTTTTGAAACTATAAAAGTAACATCAGATGTAGATAAGGAAACTCCTGCCCAAGGCTGGAGATGGGAGGCCAGAGCCTCTGGCTGCACGCACCATAGCCACTGCTGACACTTGTTATTTGGGAGCAGAGGGTGTTCTGTTATTGTTATGGCTCCTTCCATACTGCAGAGTAATTTGTCAACATGACCAGCAGGGACATCTTCTGCCAATCCACGGCCAATCCCACTCCGGGCCCAAGGTGATCCTGTGTGTCCTCGATCAGGGAGGCCGAGCCTCGCAGAGCACTTGAACTATTACCCTTTGTGTTTTCCTCTGCCCCACCTTCCCCCACCCCATCCCCCACCCATGCTCCCTGGAGACTGATTTCCCTACAACAAGTGGACCCCTTCACACCTTGCTGTATTGTCCCTTGCGACCTCCATTCTTTCCGGACAGTGATGCAGGATCACCGTGTGAGCCCATCCTTGGTGATAAAAAGAAAAAAATTAATAAATGAATATCGTCCGTTGGTTCCGTTGCATCTGGGAACCAACAATTTCAGCATCCGGAGTACCAAGCCTCAGGCCATACATACCCCATGTCCACACTGCGCATCGGGGAATCAATCGTGGGGAAGAAAGGAACACTGAGACAGGCAGATGGACTCCGTATGAGCTTGACACGAAGGCAGTGTTCTGAAGGTAGGAGAGACGATACCAAACCTAAGTCGAGGGAGGTTGTGGGATTTAGTCACTCAGAGGCTGTGAGCCATCACACGTAGAATCGCCCCGGTGAGAGGTCCATGGAGAAAGGGAGTCCAACGGCTCAGGACTGCGCCAGGCGCATGTCATCAAAAATGGCTAACAGTAAAATGAGAGGCACATGGACCCGGAGGCAGGCTTTTCCCAGGCGGTAAGAAAGCAGTTATACTCTCACGGTGATGGTATTCTCATGGTGATGGGGTCGTCCCAGCAGGAGTCTAGGGGCTGGGGGACCCTGGAGAGGTGAGGTGGGCAGATCATAACACTGCTTCCCCGAGTGTGGCCCCGTCGTCTCTCGCCTTCCTTGCAGACAATACACATTCATCTCACGCAACCTCACCCTTCCCCTTCTGGGGCTTCTAGCATGGAAGTTCTTGGACGGAGCACACTTCCTCCTTGAAGCCCTAGTCTTCCAGGGCTCTGACCAGCTCTTCCAAGTTGGACGGCTGTCCTGCCCTCCCCTCCCCACCCCCTCCCACATTCCTGGCTGAGTCCCACCACGCCTTGTGCATGCATAAGGTACATTTTTATTATTTTCAGCTGGTCTGAAAAAAACGCCTCATCTTTCTCTCATCCCATTCACTGGTAGCTAGTTTGGAGACTGGATCTTTGATTTAAAATCGCTCTTTCTCATTATTTCAAAGACATCTCCTTTCTTCCTTGGGGCAGTGGATTTTATAGTAAGGCTTTTGTAAATGTCCTTTAGGGTTTTTCTTTGGTGGGGGGGGGGGTAGGGGGTTGTAGGCAATACATTTTGTTCTTCTGGATACTTTCTCTGTCTACCAGTTCTTCTGGTCAGCCTGTGTGTCCCCAGGATCTGATGAGCTAACCCCTACGTAGCCTACCCTGTTCTGTTCTCGGTGAATTGCATCAGCCTGAAGATTTATGCCTTCCTTCAACTCTGAGTTTTCTTTTCCTCCCCCCTCCCTTTTGATTAGTTTCCCTAAATGCTTTTTGAACTTTCTTACTATCGTTCTTCTGAGAAAGACACCAGGCCCTGTGTTTGACTGATCACACATCTTAACATTCTTTCCACATTTTCCCATCTCTCCATTTTTAGTTGTTTTCTGAGAGATAATCTGGCTTTTATCTTCAAGTTTACTAATTGAATCTTTAATTATCCTCATTCTGTTACTGAGCCCTTTATGGACTTTTACAATTTCCTTTAATCACAACTGTGGTTTCTACAAATGTCTTCTGCTCTGTCGTTGTTCAGCTTTGGGCAACGTTTGGTTCTTATTATGTTTTGTCATCGCAGGAACACTGCTCTGCCATCACTCGAGTGCATCTGAGCTCTGCTGGCTTCTGTAATTTGGGGGACAGAAGCCAACAGAATGCTTCCCGCTTACGCCTTGTGAAAGCATACTCTCAAATACAGCAAGGCCCAATTCTTTGACTTTGCTAAATTCATCCACAGAAGGGGGTGGGGAGGACTCGTCCCCACCCCCAGGCTGTTCAAGCATTCTGTTTCCTATCATACTTTGGATCTAAAAGGTCCCCAAGTACATAGACAAGGCCCAAAAGCTTGGCTCCCAAGTTGGGGCCACTGGGAAGTAGTGGGGGGAGCCTTTTTGAGGTCACACCAAGTGAGAGGTCCCCTGGTCACTGAAGTGTGCCCTTGAGTGAGACTAGAGGTCCCTAGGCTCTTCTTCCTCCTTGTTCTTGGCTCCTGAAAGAGTGTTTTAACTCTAACCTACACTCCCTCCTCCATTTGCCACCTCAACACAGGCCAAAGCCAGTAGGCCAGTCAGTCATGCACTGAAACTTCCAGAATGAACTCCCAAAGGCAAGTGCCTCTCTAGGATGTTGTCCTCTGAATTTTGTTACATCTATGGAAGTCTGACTAACCCCAACCCTACACATAGCTCCCACCTGAGGAGAAGTACAATGGAAGTGGGTGGGCTTCCCTGGACTCTGTTCTCCCATCCTTCATCAGCCGGGCTGGGATCCACATCTTTCCTCTGGCTCAGCGCTGGTTAAGTGGGAAATCCTGTACTCACTGCTCTGATAGGCAAATCAGGGCGACTCATCTCCTGTGGCCTCCTGGATGCATAGTACTTCAGACAGATGGCTCAGTTCAATAGCTAGCTGCCCCCCCCCCAGCCAGCCACCTGGGAGAGACTTCATTGCCACAGAGGACCCAAATGAAAGAGGTGGATCTCTGTCAGCATAATGCTGTGCCATCTGCCACAAAAGCGTGATTGGTAGGATCCTGCATCTATCCATAGCCAGTCAGCATGACATGGACACTAGGTGAACACAGACAGTATAGGCTCTTCTGGAATAGCCCCCAGAACCTAAGAGCGATGCCATCACCTGCAACTCTCTTGTCACTCACTGATGCCTCCACACTGAGATGTTCTGGCTTGAGCCTGACCTCATAGTCTGGCTTCTCTCCTCAGCATCATCCCTTAGAGTATTTGCTGATTGGCTTCAATAACTTCCTGCATTTGCTCCAACTGAATCAATTGCACACACCCTAGGGTTTTATGAGCCGGAAATATCTGGGGCCTGATATCAAATATCAACAAGACTGGAAACGTTTTTGGGACCCGTTCCCGTGTAGACAGTCCACATGCTACCCTGAAGGATGTCTGAAATGTGTTCCCAAGCAGTATCTATTTGTCTTACACTGGCTGGGACAGCAGTCAATGTGTTCACATCAGGGATAAGCCACATTCTGTCCCTTCACACACAGGAGAACTAACCTATGATTTAATTTTTATTCCTGTGACCAGTGTGTGAGAATAACCATAGTCTACCCATTGCTGGAACTAAACAGCCTCTATAGGGCTGGACATTCATACAGTCACACTCACACACATTCCCAGTCCCATTCACATACATACTTCTGAAGTCACACATGTGCACTAACCTCCTCCCGTGCTCATGCATTCACCCTTAAGAGGCAGGCCAATAGCTCTCCAACATGTCACTGATGGCTCCTCTGGTCCCTTCTGGGTACTAAACCTGGCTGTGGATGTGACCACTTTGACGCTGGATGTTGCCTCATTCTGAGTGACTGAGACCAAAGACAAGTCCAGCCTCTCACAAGTGTGGTCAGAACAGGGGTGTCCAGGACACAGAGGGGCAGACAGCCTCTGGCAGCTACTGGTGGCACTCCAAGGTGCTACTAATGCCATGCTATTGTCTTCCCCAGCACCAGGGACAGGCACTCCATCCTCCAAGCAGCTAGCAGGATTGGGGCAATGTGGTTCTCCTTCTTGGTGGTCATGCTCCAAGGGTGTGGTATCATTTTGTCACTTCAACCAATTCCTGTTCTTCTGGGTCTTGTGTGGGTAAGAAAACTGCCTCCTGGCAGAAGCATGGGTCAGGGGGACAGTATAGGTGTAACACCCACCCTAGTGAGTTCCTGAGGTGCCATCAGGGGTCTCCGCATCCATCACTATTGCCACCTGGCTCATAACACCTGAGCAGGTTCTGTTTGCCTTCCCGTCCTACTCTGCTGAAGACACATGGTTTAAGTGACAGCATGCTCGGTATTGCAGCATCATGACATGTGGAAAACGTAACCATATACACACAGATGCATGGCTGTAATGTATAGGGAAGGAAGAGGGTGGCGGGTTGGAGAGAGGCCAACAGGAAGGGGAGAGAAGGAGACACTGTCAGCTAAGTCCACACGATCTTACCCGTGTCAACACCCATTTTAGATGATCAAAAGGGGGGAGACTAACGCGGGTCCCCACGAAGCAGATGAGATACTAGAAATCACCATTTCCTGGAAGGTTGAGATGGAATTCAAGTCTGTCGCAGGAGCCTGGGAAGGTTATACACTAGTTTTAAAAAAAAAAAAAATAATCGCCAGGCTTCTCTGTAATGTCGTAAGTGAAAGATGCTCATAGAAACTTCACACACCAAAGAAAAAGCAACCCCTAACAGTTGGGGTTGGTTTAATGAATGCAGCACATGCTGTATGGAAAGATTTGGAAGCATCGTGAAAGGAAAATCTAAGCATGGCCTGTGTCTTTTCAGTGTGTTTACACAAATGCCAGTATCCAAGCATTTTCTGTGTACGGCGGGCTGCCACATATGCTGTGTGTTTTTTCTCAACAGGCCCTAGGAGAATGAAGAGTGTTCCCACTCCAGCTTCAGATGACAACACATTGCTCCGAGGCTTCATTCCACCTGACAGCAGGGCATGCCAATTCACTGCCTCTTGAGTGTGAACTCTTGTGTGTGTGCATATGCATCCATGACCATGCGGGTACATTGCATCTGTGTGCCCCTGTGTGCACAGATATGTGGTACTGTGCTTGGGCACATCTATACATGTGTGTCCATGTCCATGCATGTGTTCACACACGTACATGTATGTGACTATGTGCATATTCGTGTGTATCCCTGTGTATGTTTATGTGTGGCCAGCCCCATAGGAACATGTACACACATGCACATTATTAATTGCACATGTACCCATATGCTAGTGTCCTGGTATGCTTATGTATAGAAGTTTGTCTGAGAATATTCTTGTACTGTATGTATGCAAATATATGCATGGGTTCATGTGCACATATGGATCTCCTTGTGCGTATTTGTGTGTATACATGTCCACATACCCATGTGTAGGTTTTGTTGTTGTTACTTTTAGAAAGTGTTCCAAAATCTTAGGGACTTTCTGTGTCAAGATTATACAGTTATCTTCCTTCCAACCTCCTATTATACTTCCTATGTTCTCTCTCTCTGTCTCTCCCTCCATCGTGCTGTCTCTTAAGTAAATCTATGTTATTTCCATAACTAGAAAAAAATAAAACAGTCTGCAAAAAGAAATTAAGGATAGACTTGGGTCGGGGTTAAGGTAAAGTTAACCTTTGTTGGGTGTATTCGCTGTCCTCCTAAACTTTTATCCATCTCCCACACCTTCACAACCCCCATCCTTAAATGCACATCAGAACTTTTGTTTAGTAACCTCCAAGTTCACTTCGGATAAAAACTGTATTGTTGTTCATCTCAGCCACACATGCAGGTGGAACCTTGCTGGTTGGGCAGGGTGAAGACAAGTGTCCTCACACCACTGGGTGTGTGAATATATATATATATATATGTGTGTGTGTGTGTGTGTGTGTGTGTTTGTGTATACATACATACATACATATATATATATATTCATTTCACAGGTTCTATTCCTCTACAGAACCCTGAACAATACATAACCGGGTCCCTGATGTGTCTTGAGTTGAGGGCAAGGGACAAGCCTGGAGACAGTAACAAAGAATGGCTGTGGTGGTCCCTAAGCATCTCTGTAGGGCTCCCAGCTCTGAGCCTCTGAGCTGACCTCTTCCCTCTGTCCTATACAGGGGTGGCCCAGTCTGACTCAGGCAGGCCCAGGAGGCTCTGCCCAGCATGCGGCTCCTAATGCTGCTATAAAACCTACAAGACATTGAAGGGACACAGGATGCTCAACAAAGTCTCTGTTCAACATGCTCACAGACAAATGGGCATCTGAAGCTGGTGCCTAGATGCTTACGTTACATAATAACTTCTGGAAATAACTGACTTTGTGCGTCCGCCCAGACATGATAATTCCACTACACACTACAGGGGATTAAGAGCTTAACAGGATTTTAATCCAGTCCCTCTTGTCCGGAGGGCAGGAAACAAGACTATTTCTGTTTATGTCACCCACAGAGCTCACTCAAATATGACAGATGCCTAAAAATGTTGATTTAATCCCACCTACCCAGATACTGGCTTACCCTGCACGGTTCATTCTTTTTCCGTATATAACATTTTAGGCTTTTGTTGGCTTCCCAGTTGTATTTTTGTGAACTCAAATGTCTTTTCCCCACACACACACCCCCTACCCCCCCCAACCCGGTGAAGTGACCCCGGATATCAGCTGGCAGTGCAATGCTGGCTTCTCCGGTTTCCAGGTCAGACAGCTTCTCCTCGGCTGCCTCACCCTGTGGGACTGTATTAGGGCCCTGCTGCCTGTGAGGCAGGTGGCTGTCACCCAGCCGATGACGAGTGGATGGCGAATGCAAATCAGGCCGAAACAGAGTGGAGCGGAGCAGCCCCTACGTCCACGTGCTAAGCCACAGCAGCCAGCCAAGGCCTAAAAGTATGGATTTCCAAACGCTGATTTTAGCCTTGGACTCACAGTCCTTTCCCTAAAGAACCCTTGCCCAGAAGCATAAACCAGCAGAAGTGATGAACAGACTGGCCCGTCAGCTCCCCAACTTGATCCCATCATGCCTGCCGGCACTTGGTAAAAGATCACAAAAGATAGAGGCGTGGGTACCTGCTGCTCTGCACACCCGATCGCTGTACACACACACACACACACACACACACACACACACACACACACACACACACAAACGGATTGAGGGAGCTCGGGAGTCCCCGTGCAAATGTAAAGAGCATCCTGGAGCCCTGCCTACCTGAGGACTCAGTGATGGCCCAGAACCAGCTCAGAATTTAGACATGTGTGAGCATTCAAGTCAAGGGCAAGCCAAAATAGGCCTGCAGTGTTTGGTTTAGTTTTGCTTGAAGTGTGTGTGTGTGTGTGTGTGTGTGTGTGTGTGTGTGTGTGTGTGTCCGACAAGTTAAAACTAGACAGGATGATCCCTGAGGCTACCGAGCGAGTCACAGGAACAATAATACTAGAATTGTGTGCTCGTCATTAGTGATGGTGTTTCTCCGTGGAGGAAGAGGGCACGGGGCCTTACTCACACCCTCCTTTCCTCTTGGTGTGGCATGCATTTGTGTTTGTTCCTGTGGAACTCTTCTGGGTTCTGGAGCCCACGAGCTGGCCTACGAGGGCCCCTGTTTGAATGGGACTCTGCCTTCACTCACCCGGGAAGCTGTTGGAGGAAGTTCAGGTCCCAGTCGGAGCTACAAGCCCAGCCAGGTTCTGGGAACCGCTGCCAGGCCTTGGCTGAGACTTGCTGCCAGGCCTGTGCCCTCACTATCCTCCAAGGACATCTGATCAGCAACCGTGGCCCTTGTCAGTCATCCACAGGAGCCTTAGCCAAACACAGGGACTTGTCCTGTCTCAAAGCTGAGGGTCTGCTCGTCTGCTTCTCCCACATAACCTCTGTACACATGAGTACTGCTCTTCAGGTCTGGGGGGGGGGGGGAGAGGGGCAGCTGAGGGCACCAGCTTGGCCATGGTTCTGCGCAGAGCCTACTGTGGATTATGGGCTCATTTACAGAAGAAAGGGTGACAGATTTCAGTTTCAGTGCCCTGGGGCTACTTGTTCCCCTCAGCTCCCACCAAGGAGAAGTGGCTGTGAGGAGCCTGTGAAGTGGGCCTCATACCCGGCAAGCATCAGGCACACCTGGCCTGGCGGGCGTCCTGCAGACCACGTGGCCACTGTGATCAATGCCTGCAGGTGCAGGCAGCTTGTGGGTGGCTCCTATGCTGTGTGGACCCGAGGATAAAGGGCGGACCCCGATTGAGTCAGATGGGCTCCCTGTCTGCCTTGCAGGCTGACCTCAGAGACCTCCTTTTTTCACACATACATGCTGGCCCTTACCTCTCAATCAATGATCTAATTTTCCAGGGTGCAGCAGAAGGCTTCTCCTCGGGGGTCTGGAGCCAGGGGGATATTCTCAGGCCTGCACATGGCACGTGTGCCAAGGCAGAGCCCTGATGGACGTACCAGAATGCAGACACCCTCCGTCTTTGCTCTCGTGCCTCAGGACTCAGGGTGGTGGGATAACCACCAGCAAGTTTCCTGGAGACTTTGGGGGAGCACTCACCACAGCGACAGGAAGCGGCACCCTTACAAACCGTCTCAGCAGGGCTGTGATCTAGGTCCAGGGTGCTCTGTCTCCCCAGTTCCCAGTCTGCTGTGCAAACTCCTTCATGCCACAAAAGGGTTGCTGGTGGGGGGGGGGCTCCCTGATGGAAAGAAGCTGAGGAAGCAGGCT
The DNA here is from genome assembly GCF_943737965.1 of Phodopus roborovskii. NCBI lineage: Eukaryota > Metazoa > Chordata > Mammalia > Rodentia > Cricetidae > Phodopus > Phodopus roborovskii. The sequence continues at coordinate 1,771,967 of NW_026126611.1, forward strand.
TCTTGTAAGTGTGCTTCAGATTCCAAAACACAGATGCATCCCACTAATCGTCAGACTCAGCCCACACTGACTGTGGCTACCTGGCCCCTCAGGTCAGACCCGAAAGCCAGCTCGCCCTCCAAGCTCCCGATCCAAGGACACTGCTGTGAGCTCCAGTCTAAGGCCTCAGTTATTTGAGTGTTCGGGCTTGTTTTTTTCACATAACCCTGGTTTGATTAAAACCCAAATGCGTTTGGCCAACCAAGTTTCCCTTTAATTTTTCAGCAGATATTTATTTTAAGGGAAACATAAGCCATGTATTACCGATCACCCTTGTTGCGGCCTCCAAGCCAGCCGTTGGTGGTTGGGGGCCCCTGCCAGTGCCCTGGACTGTCCCTGAAAGTCCCGTTCAAGAGGGGCAGCCACCCACTACACAGCAAGCCTTCTCATACTCAGAACCCGCAGCAAAACAGCCCGCAGTCCTCGGATACGTGCCGGGTACAGATGTGTGTCAGTTCTGAACAGGGCTGAGTTTTTGTTGCTGTAACTTGTAACCCGTGATTTGTGAGCGGTTTTAGACTAGGAAAAACATGTTTTCTCTGCTCTGACTGACAGAGCTCAAGTGTGAGGGAATGCCTTGACTGCCCTACACCGGGCTGCCTGCGTAACAGCTTTCCAGACTCCCATTCGCTTTGTGTCCTGAGCTACTAGCTGAAATCTACTGTGTGATCAGGAGGTACCGCTGTCATTAAGAATCAAGGCCCCCATGGGTGCAGCCACTGTGGACGTCAGTGTACAGGGCTCCTCAGAAAAGTACAACTTTTCAGATTACCCCGTTAAACCTTGGGATGGACCCCGAGTCAACGTGCCGTAGACATACTCTTGAGTATATGTTCACTGTAGCAGGGCTCACACTGGTCGAGTTACTATGGCAAGCCTAGATGCCCGTGACAGATGTGGGTGTAATGTATCACAGATACACAACGGAATTTTGTTCAGCCATAGAGAAGAGTGTATTTGTGGGAAAGCGGTCACTGTATTGTGTAAAATGAGTCAGGTTCAGAAAGACAGATCTCAGATATTTTTTTTCTCATCTGTGAGTACTAGAGTTTATACAGATGCAAAATAAAAATCATATGCACATGTAGAACATGGGAATAGCCTGGAGCAAAGAAGGGAGACAGCAGAAAAAAAGGAGAGGACTCGGGGTGGGACATTTCTGAAATATTGTGGGGAAAGTCTTCATAAAATACATGGCCATGGATAGTAAATGTTTGCCCATACAACAATAGTTTAAAAAGTTTCAAGGCCATGGAAATTTCCTTTCAAAGAAAAAAAAAACCCTGAGATAATTGGCTTATAAAGAGAAAACTGCTATTTTGTCTCACAGTTTTAGTAGTCCCAGTCCGTGGGTAGATGAAGTCAGCTTTCAGGGCGAGAAGAAATCTCACAGCCAGGAAGCCGAAGGGGAAGAGGAGGAACCTGGGGTCCCACAGTCCCCTTCAGGACCCCCAGTCCTGACCTAAGGACCTCCCAGTCAGCCCATCTCTATACCCACTATTCGCCAGAGGCCCTAGTAAGAACCTTTAACACACAGCCTATGGGAGACACTAAATGCAGCACTCCATCTGTGGACCCAAAGGCTCATATCCATCTCACAGTACAAAATACCCTCTGTCCATTCCAAGATTCCAACTCCCACCTCCCAGCCTCACCCAAAGGGTCCAGTCTGAAGAGTGCTCCAAGACCCCAGACAAACTTGACCAGGAGCCCCCCCCATTCACAAATTTTCAGCACTCAGATTCATATTCTACAAATAAGGAACAGGGGGACCAGGCCAAGACCAGAACTCAGCAGGGAAAACATGGCATGCAGTTACAATCTCCATGGCAATGTCTAAGGGTCACGATCATGGGACATGAGCTCCCAGGAGCTCCATCCACCTTTAACATGGAGGTACACAGGGCTACTCTGTGAGGCTGGCTTTGCATGCCATCTGTAGCTGTCCAGGCACATGTTTCCCGTCACTAGGACTCCTGTTGGTGACTGGAGTATCTCTGACCCTGCCACACACTGCACTGGCATCCAGAGCATCCCCTCTAAATCTCAACGGAAGCCTCCATGGCCCAATAAGTCTTACTTTAGGCATGTCCGCACAACCAGTGTAAGAGGCGGCTGTGAGGTGTGCTATCAGAAGCAATAATGCCTGAACTGTGTTTATGGTACACTTGGGACATTTCCCTGGATGAACAGAAGGAAGCAGGCCTGGATCCAAGCACAGTCCTGGGCATACAGAGAGCCCCGGGCAGGGCTCTTTGGGAGGAAAATCATCTTTGAAATACACATTTGCATTTCTACACTTCAGAGCCTAAAGTAGAGGCCTAACGAGAGGTTCATTATTGTGTACTTTTGACTATGTCTGCCCTGGATGCCACAAACACACACACTTCATTCCTGGCTGTGCCTTAATTTTCCAGATCTGGCTCTTCTGCTGCTCCTCTTGTTTCTGGTCCTCACTAGAAAGTTGGCCAAGAGCTGCTGCCTGGACGCTGTGCTGCCTTTAAAGTCTCCCCACCAGATAAGCAGTCCACCTGAAGATGAGTGTCCTACAAAGCCTCAGGACATGGACAAAATGCAATCTATTGTTGTTGTTGTTGTTGTTGTTGTTATTGTTGTGCAAATAAGGATAGCCTCTTGTCCAGTTCCCAGGAGACTACTATCCATGTCCATCTGAAACCTCATCAAGACTGCCTTTCCTGTCCACATTTCCTTCAGCATTCTGTTCTTCTGAGCCTGCACATCATTGCCCAATAAATTCTCCTCATTTCTATAGCTGATCCTGCAAGGCCTCCTGCAAGGCCTTCTAAACCCCTCCTATAAAATAAAGCCTTTTCCAATTTACCCCGTATAGCTGTAGCCAGTGATGTCGCCTGTAATACCAATTTCTTATATTAATTAGCTATACCAAAATATCTAAAATAACTTACTACTGGTGATAAAATTTTTGTTTTCGGTGACTATTTTTTTTTTAAATGTCTAGTCCAATGACAGGACATGAGCAAGGAAACTGGGAGAATAGAGATGTCACTATCACTGTCACCCCCAGCTGCGTGGTCCTGATGCAGAGCCCTCAGGATGAAAGCCATAGAGATGCCTAGGAGCTTCGGGGTTCGGAGCTCTGAGCTCTGCTCTGTCCAGGTCTCAGAGAGACAGAGAGACTTCCCTTTCTCCAGCCGAGCAGGACCTCCAAGCACCCCAAAGGAGTGTTGAGGGGGAGGACAAATACTAAGTTTAAAAACTCAGCATTCATCAACAGCTCTTAAGTTTTTTTTTTTTTTTTCTTACAAAAGAAGTTTGGTGGAGAGAACAGTAAATATTCCCCCAAGAAAACTCAGAGTGTTTGTTGATGCAGATGTAGACGTGAGTGTTGGCTGGTCTGCTGCATGGCACCTGGTTACTCCTGAACACTGCTGGTGATGGGATCTGCTCTGAATGGTATAGTAAGAGACTGTAAAAAAATGTCACTGTGCCTTCCTTCCTGGTCACAGATGAGGCCTGCTGGGGTCTGGAGAAGCCAAGGATCTTTGTTCAAAATTTAGTCCTGTACCTAGAGGTTTCAGGATGCCAACTCTTTGAGAGTTTTCTTTGGGGGATGAAATACATACTTTGCTAAATCAACAGATTACTAAGCATCTGGTGGTATGAAAACACAGAACCAAAACAAAACAAACCCCAAGAGATGTCTTTATTTAAAAATGCCTCTAACCATGTGCATATGTGGCTGGGTCACCTCCGTGTTACCAATCTTTTAAGTCCTGACTTAGAGAAAGATTATAAATGTCAGCTTTCGTGAGGGCCGTGGAAAAGAAAGGATGCGTTGGCTCGGATATTCTAAACCATCGAATGTATGGACTCCATTGTGATGATCAGCGGCAGACCGGTCTAAACAGCCGTGCGCAGAGGACACTTAAGGGAATAGAAATGCATTCCTGACATCATTCCATATTGACACTTCCAGGACAGATGGGCCAAGAGGCCAGATCTGTTTCCAGCCTCACGTAATTCATCCTCAGCCCTAAACACCTTGTTCAGAGCTGTGCCATCTGGGAGAGGCGCCAACTCAAGGCCAGAGACTGAGGGGGTCAGCTGAGGAGGGAGCAGGCAGGACCTGGCTTCCCAGTGTCTCAAAGTCTGGTCATGAAGCAATGTCACCGACCCCAGAGCGATCCTCCTGACCCCTAACCCTCCTCATCCGTAAGTCTGTCTGCTCCAGGAGAATGAGCCACAGTTGGCTCAAGATCGCCCGTGGGGACCCTCCAGGGCTGTCAGCCAATGATCCTCAGCTTCATCATCTACATGCAGTCGGTAAATGTTGGAACATGGCTTTCTTACATGGGGAATTATGTGAAGAATGTACCATGATGTTCATCTCATAGATAAATTTGGCCCGGGCTTTCAAAATTCTCAAAGCTGAGACGTGACAGAAGGAAGGCTCGAGCACCCCCCACCCCCGTTTGGTCCCATAGCCATGTACTGTGTCTCCACCCCATTGTGGAATGCTACCCTAATAGTGATGGAGATAACAGACAGACAAAAAGCACGTCTAGGGTGTGCTCCCGCCCTTAGGTGCTCTGGGAATTCGTGGTGGTAGCTCAAGGCCCAGACCCTGTCCCTCTGGGAAGGAGAGCCAGAGCACCACCGTGGTCCTGGGCTCATGGTTTCCTGAGATCTAGAACTGTTTCTGCAAATAGTGTTCTTTGAAACTCCTCCAGAGGTCTGGGCAGTGTGGGGCAAGGAACCTGCTCCGCTGACATCATTCATATATGCTGAAGTCCTTCCTCGGATGTCTAGAGCCAGGCAGCCACCTGAGAGGAACGGGCATCTGTAGGAGGGTACATGTGACACAAGGCTCGCCCTGGACACCAGCAACAGCCTCCGAGAAGGTTCTGAAAACAGCTGGCCCCATGCCCAACATCATCTGAAGCAACTGTGGTTCCAGACAGCCACAGGAGGTGACAGATCCTAGAGGAAAAGAGCAAGCATTTCTGGAAGAAAAGCAAAGTGGCTTTGCCATCTCTTCCCTGTGTCATCGTGGGTTCTGTCCTATCAACCTTCCCGGACATACCCAGGTAACAAGATTTCTGGACCACTCGCTGGCTGGCCCCAGGGAACAGCCATGTACTGGATGCTGAAGCTGGTTTCAGGGGGCAGGTCTAACTCCCAGCAAGTCATCCTTAACTTGTATCACCTGTCTCTCATCCCCAGGATGGTTAGGCATCAAGCTTGGGATAAAAGGACGAGGTGATGGCCATCTCCAGGCCCAGTGTTCCCAAAAGCTGCATCTGCCTTGGGCTTCTACCGCAGTCAGTGGCCCGGGTCCTTCTCTTCCTAGGGAGAAGGAGACTCAGCACTGTCCTTACCCCATTTCCTGTTCCAAGGAGAAGCAGCACCATGTTGTGAGAGCTGAAGGCATTTCCACCTTACAGGGTTCCTGGGTTTGCTGCTGAGACCTTCTGGAAGCGTCTAATATCTGGTGCTAACACTTAGATAACAGCTGTGAGCTCAAACGTTTAGGACTTTTTTTTTTTTTTTTTTTTTTTTTTTTTTTTTGCAACAAAAGTTTAGGCCTGGGTGGGATGCAGGTATGCAACTAGCATGCTCGTGAAGGCGATAAGAGGCCATGCAAAAGTGTTGGGCGTCATGCAATCAGTGAACCAATGGGGTCCCAGAGCAACGGGATGGGTCCTATGTCCATCTGAGCCCTGCTTGGCCCTAGCTGGGCTTAAGCCTCCCTAGAGTTGACCCTCACTCTGCTCTAGCTCCACCGCCCACTCTCCACCCAGCTTTGTTCTAGCTCAGTTCCGACACTTGACCCTACCTCTTCTCAGCTCTGTCTGTCTCTGGCTCTGCACCTCTTAGTTCATCTCTTGCATGGAGGAGCCTGCCTTAGGCTCAGCCCTGACTCTGAGGGAATCCATGCCACCGCCTAGCCTAGAGCTAGGTCTCTCAAACTAGCACTAAGGTTGTTCATTTGAGTTTCTGTCGTCCACATTCCTAAACTGAAAGAACAAAGACCCATCTTCCCCGGAGGAGGCCGTAGTTTTCTCTCTGAAAGGGGCCCAAAGACGTGGCCTCTGGGTAAGCGGAGAGCCAGCTGAGTTGAAGGGAAAGGGTTCTCATTACCAGTAAGTCAACACAGGTGTGCATTAATCTCTGCCAGGCAGGTGACGGTTTGTTTTCTTTTCCCTTCACAATCATCCTTTTCATTCACCTCAGCTCAGCTCTAAGCCCTCATCCCAGTGTGGAGGAAATGTCACCTGGCACTTGTTAGGTATTAAGTTTCCTTATCAATAACCGCCTGCCCGCCCAGTTCGTCCTGGCCTCAGGCACCTGCAAGGCCATAAAAGACTGTTAGAAAGAGCCACCACCGACCTGTAGCCCCCCAGAGGACTGTTGCCGAGGGCCGGGTAGGACGGTCGGCGGCATGCGCCCTTGCTCGCACAGGAGCACACCACATCAAAGCAAACTGCTCCCAAGTAGCAAATATAGCCATAAAACCCATGAAAGGCTCGCGTTAGCTTTGCTCCTCCAGCAGGCTGCCCCATGTCAGGTGTGGACATCAGTGAGGGAGGGCCTTCTAGGAGACACTTGTCTGTGGAGAAGGAGATGAGCAGACCTGGGGTTGGAGGTTGGGGAGAGATCCGGAGGAGGAGGCTCCACCCTGGAGGGAGAGAGACCCAAGGGGTGGGTGACTCAAGGCTGAAGCGCGGGCCTTCGGGAAGAGTGACTGGGTTTTGCTATGCGTCTAGATTGGGTATTGTCACCATGAACACCATTTTGGGCCACTATCGGGCCACAGGTGACATTAAGAATGTGGCCGAGCGTGGAGATGTGCATGTGAGTACACACATGTGTACAAGGATTATGTAAGTACACACACACACATGCTTGTGTACAGAAATTTATGTGTGTGCACATGCGGGCATCCTTGTGTGTGTGTGTGTGTGTGTGTGTATGTGTATGTGTAGCCTATGTCTTCACAGCACTAACCAAGGAGAGGTCCAAAGGAACTATCTCTCCACACAGCCTTCCCAGGGTAAGCGATGAATTCAGACAGACATTTTCTCTTTCAGATAGTCATTTTTTTTCCATTCCTCCCTTCTCCTAACCAACTGAGAGTGCTTGTTCAGCCTGGAGACATCCAGGGACTGTATTAGTCTGTTAAAGGGAAAAACAAACCTTTTACTGTGACCATAAGTGCTCTCGAAGGAACAGAGGGCATTCTAGGAGCTCAGCACCAGGGACTGTAATTATCTGGCTCCATGGCTACTGTGGGGATCAGTTTCCCCACTGAGGGTTGTAGAACCCTGGGCACACCTGTCCTGAGACTCTAGTACCATCTAGTGGTGCATAACTGCCCCTGTACCCCAGCAGAAGGGACACCCCAAGCTGTGCACCCCCCCTCAGTTTTGTCACCCAGGATGACACAATGAAATTCCAACACTCAGAAATGTGAGCTTAGGTGGGAATAGGACTGTAGCTGAATTAAAGTTGAAACGAAGCCGTACTGGGGCCAGAACCAGGCTAGGGGACAAGAAGGGAAGAGATACCAAACAGAGCACTTGTGTTAATTTCTTGAAGGTTGCCTCTGCTGTCCAGGTCTTGCAAACCATGAACACATTCCAATCATCCACCCATCATGGCCACAGGAGGCTTAGGCTGTGTGTACCAAAGCAGTGATGTATCTTGTTTTGATACTCTTGTAACGGAGACACAGGGATGTTCTGCAGAAACTTGTAACAAAGCAGTGATGTATCTTGTTCTGATACTTTTGTAACCGGGACACAGGGATGTTCCACAAACACTTGCACCCAGCCACAGGGAAGCCGTTTGTCTTCTTCTCTGTCCACTTGTTCTGATCTTCTGGGTCAGAACCATGTTGACCGAGTGTGGCTTCTCCTCTTTGTTTTGCCAGTGACAGAAAGGTCAGACATGCTTGCACTTTCTAACCAAAGTATTCATCACACGCCGGTTTTTGCAAAACTGACAATTCATTTGTGCAGCGTTTGTCTAAGTCACAAAGCTTTGTGTGTCATCAGGCTAAGCACCACGGTTCTGTCTCCCCGCAGGAAGGCCTCATCCTGCGTGGGTCAAGAGTGCCCCCTGGTGGTGCTGCTTCTCAAGCTGATCATTTCAAGAGCAAGTAGATGGATGACTCGGGGTCTCCCCAAGCAACTGCAGCTTCTGGTGGCCATAGACCCACTTAGATGCAATACAGCACAAGCTGCTGACCCGCCTCCTATCAGCATCGATAAAATCCAGTATCCAGTATGATAAGTACGCATCCCCACCCATAAGGGGCTCACTGTTTGGTTGCTCCTTGTTAAAAAAAAAAAAATACATTACCGTAAAAAATATATAATTCATAGGGTCGTGCATACATTTTCAACTAATTTCTACAGTATGGAATCCTCTTAGATAGATGCTTACTGGAATTCGATAGGTGGGAACATAGTTTTGGCAGGGATCCTGTGTGAACACCTTCAGAATGTGTTACACCTGTTGTCCTGTTTAGCATAGGACAGAATCAATGAGGTGTAGGGAGATAGGGACACACCTGCCATTTTAGAAAAAGCCTGGCCTTCAGGGTTTGAACCAGCAGACCCTGATTATCTGGGTTTAAGCCATATAGGGAGTAACACTGCAGAGCTGGGCAGTAAGCTGTGTACTCAACTCTTCCAGGGGACAGGGTGGCTATGCTCGTGTGGCTGACTTTGGAGAACGGTACTCATGTAAGAGGAGGGGAGATTTTTTTTAATAGGCAATATGGAGTCAGCATTGCAGATTGTCCCTGTGAGCAACAGGAAGAGGATGGCAGCCACACGGATGGATCACGTGGGACAGCAGGGGAGTGGGACCTGGCTCCCTGGAACATTCTATAGGGACCATGGGTGTGAGGTGTCTATAAAGTGGAAAGATCCATTGTGGGCTGCAAGAGATTCAGCAAGCAATCGTGGCTCGCTTCCATTCGGCTCATGAGCTTTAGAAACTCAGGTCCTAAGGGCCAAACACACCACTCCAGCCTTATACTGCCTCCCTGGAGGTGCTTCCAGAAAATGCCAGCGGATCTGTGAGCAGAGAGAGTGAAGAGGGGATGGTGAGGTGAAGTAAGGGCTCTGGTTTATCCTAGCAAGGCAATGCAAGTGTGTGTGTGAGAGAGAGGGGGGGGAGGGAGGGAGGGAGGGAGGGAGGGGGGAAGAGAGACAGAGAGAGGGAGAGAGAGAGAGCAGTCACTCTTGCAGGGAGAAAGCCTGCAGACCAAAAGAAGCTTGCAATGAGAGAGACCTTACAAGGAGAAAGAATTTGTAGAGGGAGAAGGGGAGCTTGCAGAGAGAAAGAGAGAGACAGCGAGAGAGAAAGAGAGAGACAGCGAGAGAGAAAGAGACAGAGATGGGTATTCTTGTGTGAATAAGAAACGAGGAGCCTTGGGCCATTCCTGCTTCGCCAGCTCCCCTTTGCAATCCAGAGCAAGGGTAAGAGAAGGAACATTAAAAAGAATTCGGGTCTGACTGGGGGGGGGGAGTTGGTGTAGGCTATCGCTGCTAACCAAGGGTCACGGAGTTCTATGCATCTTTTTTCTGAAACCATTCATCACTCAGACTCCACACCCTTCATACTTTGACACAGCTTTTGCCAGAACCTTACAACAACAACAACAAAAAAAAAAAGTAGAAACGGAGTCACAAGGTACTCTGATCTCACAACAAGCCAGAAAGTCTGCAAGGCATTTTCCAGATGAAAAATAAAAACAGCAACACTGCTTCAAAGTGGCAGCAGAATCTGATTATAAATACAGTCTTAGTGAGACCAGGTTTCACCTAGGGCTCCAACCAAGAACGGGACTTCTGTCTGCCCAGTGTGTGGTTAAGGTTCATCTTGCCTCCCTCCAAGGGGAAGTCACTAAGGACACTGAAGAGCTGTTTCCATTGCCCAGGCCTAGTCCCATTTATCATCACCAATGATGGCTCCTTGTTTGTGCTGGAAGATGTGGGGTTATATGTCAGCATCCATCGCAAAGGTGGTTAAAGTAAAGCAGGGAGATCATCCATCACACAGCAGGAGAGGCACCAAGCCAAGAGCCCAGGGTTCACTCCCAGCAAGCCTGCCTTCCACTGGGAGCTAAGCATGCACGCTACAGCAGGCCTCACCTGGGCTCACAGCCAGGAGCCAGTGTGGTGGTGCTGGGGAGGGTGTGTGATGGAGTACAGGGCCAGGCACAATGGGACCACATTAACACAAAGCCCGGGAGTGACCCACGCATCAGGTTTTTACAGCTCCACGGTGGTTATCCGATTGTCTGTGCACTGAGGCCTGGGACCACTGAAGTTGGAAGCAGAACTGATCCCTGGCTGCTCTTTAAGGAATTGGGTTACAGTGCAGAGGCCTGAGTCAGAAAGCTCCGTGTTCCAGAGTCTCTCTCTCAGGCAGGCAGTGTCCAGTATAAGGCATCAGGCACAAACATTTCTGTGCACACCTTCCCCCCCCACCCCCCCACCCCCCCACCCCCACAAACCTAGCCTCTGGATCAGTGAAGGCTCTTTGTCAACAAGAAATCACAGACATCATTGCTCACTTTATACAAGCGCTCTCTCTCTCTCTCTCTCTCTCTCTCTCTCTCTCTCTCTCTCTCTCTCTCTCTCTCTCCCTGGCCTGGACCACACCTGTTAGGCTAGGCTGGCAGGCCAGCAAATTCCAGGGATCCACACCTCTCTGATTTTCCAGCATTGGGATCACAAGGGGAGTGAACCTTTCCTCTTAAAAAGTGTTTACAGGACAGTGCTGTGTTGTCCTTCAAATGTTAAAGTTGACTTCTCGACTCAATAGAAAAGACATGTGTGCTGTGAAACAAATATAGTCGATATGGAAACCATAAAGATGACCGTCTCCCTGAGGCCAGGCCCCAAAATGGCCAAGTAATACAGAGACAATGATGTGTCCTTGTAGAATTTATCAAGAGTATTTCTAAAATTAATTTTTATTTGAATCAGAAACAATCTTATTTTACACACCAATTGCAGTTCCCTCTCCAGCATGTCCTCCCATACCCCCTCCACCTCCCCATCACACCCCTCATCCACTCCTCAGGGAGGGTGAGGCCTCCCATGGGGGATCATCAAAGTCTGTCACATCATTTGGGACAGGACCTATGCCCTCTCCTGTGTATCTAGGCTGAGAGAGTATCCCTCCATGGGGAATGGGCTCCCAAAGCACATTTGTACACTAGGGATACATACTGGTTCCACTGCCAGAGGCCCCATAGACGTCCCAAGTCCCCCAACTGACACCCATGTTCAGGGGGCCTGGCTTGGTGTTATACAGGTTCCCCAGCTGTCAGTCTGGAGTTGGTATCACCACTATTTCTAACCAGATAAAATGAGGATGCAATTTCATGGCCAGCTTCACGCTGTTAACGCTGGGTACTGTCGTCAGAAGCATCCACATCTCTACTGATTGCACAGAGACCCTAGGAATCAACCCCCATCCCCACATCCAAGTAAAGAAGCAAATGGCTAAAGGAATCAATGAGTGAATCGGTGGATGATTGACAGTTAATCCGTACCAACACACATGAATGACTGAATTGTAGGGACACAGAGGTCTTTGTGCTCACAGACCGGCACTAGAGGGACCTGGAATGTTAGCACAGTGTCCTTCCTTCAAGGGAAGGAATGCCAGACCTGTTATCTGCCCAGAAGGCTGGAAGCAGACACGGTTTCTAGCCTGGTGACCTTTGCACTGTCTGTGTGGCCAGAGACCACACTGGACCCTCCCCCAGACCCTTATCATCAGCTTATTTTTCTCAGTCAATCTACAGAACCCATCTTTATGGAAGGTATGGCGTGTTCTTTACGAAGAGTTTCAACGTAGTCAAGTCCAATCATTAGTTGACTTACTCGGTTCCTCAAAAAGATTTATGCGTGTTTTGTCGTGTGTGTGGGATTCAACTAATTATCACCAGAAAGCTTTCACCAACTTATGCTGTGCTTAAATATGCCTACAACAAACCACTCAGTGACAAACACCGGCTACTGAATAGTGTTGAGCCAAAATACCTTCCTGTCTTCTGAGGATTTCTTTCTGTTCCCCATGAAGGTCACACACACACACACACACACACACACACACACACACACACACACACACACACACAGCTGCTGCACTGAACATACCAGTGAGTAGATGGGTGATGAAGAGGACACAGACTGTGGCTTATTAGAGCTATGGTTTGGTTACGCCCTGCCCGGCACTGGCTAGAGGCTCCTGCTTTCAAGTAGCTGTGTGGTCCCAGGTGACACTGAGCATCAGAGCCAAGAGGTGACTGTCCACCTGCACAGCTGAGCATCCGTGAGAAGTCTGGACTAGAAACTTGTCCAGAGTCTCAGAACTGGAAGGAGCTTTGGGCTACAGAGAGAGCAGCCTCCAGCTACAGATGCCCTGGAGTATGGCTGGGAAACTTCCTTCCCCAGGCATCACATGTGGCCTTTCTGAGCTTCTAAAGAGAAAGGCAAGTGAGTGTTTCCTCAGAGAAACATGGGGTGTGCCTCCAAGTCAGCTGAGCATTACCTGTTACATTGGAGGGACCTCAAAGCAGAGGTTTTGCCCTTGTCCCTGTGGACACACTGGCCAAGGGCAAGCTGCCCCCTTCCAGGACCTGTTAAGTCTGCTGCGTCCTATGCTGAGTGTACTGATGCCAAGGAATCAATTCCCTCTGGCCCTTCTGGAGTCTGGTCTAAAAACAGTGCAGGTGCTCTGTTTGAATTGTCCTCAAGACCCACAAGCTACATCCAGCCTGCAGCCTATGGAACATACGGCCATATTTACAACAGGATAAACTATGAATGTAGCCCGGTACAAAACCAAAACTTACCTACGTATGTTTTGTGATTCTTTTTCAACTCTGCAATGCTCTAGGTGTGAAGTTAGTTCTCTATGGTGAAGTTTATGAATGGCGGACTCTGTTACAATGTTAAAAGGTGTATGTTACCACTTAAAAGTTACACTTTACTTAGTGCATAACCTACAGGCTAGTCCCTTGGGGGCAGTGCGCATCTAAAGTTGGGAGTGACAAGAGCAGGGTCCACAAGTGGCCTAGAGTCAGTTGTGACTCATCATTCCCCACCACACGGAACAGCTTTTCTAGCTACCTGGCAATCAGTCTCCAGGCCAGGGTGGTGTCTCTTTGGTAGTCAAGATTCTCTTTGCTGTGAGTGTGAACAACCTCACAGCACAGAGAACCTGGGTAGTGGAATTTGAGGAATTTCGCAGAAGCTTGAGAGTGCAGAATCTAATTCACTGAAAAGCTCCCTCTCCATGGGCCACACATTCACACTTCCCTAACCATCTTCCTAGCCCTTGGCTGCCTACATGGCTGGAGCTGTGAAGGCCCCTGCAAAGGGACCTCCCTCTCCCTGTCCTGCTGCTCATGGTCTGGTCTCAAGGTCAAACCAGAAGAAAGAGAACTGGATCTCCTGAGGTTTGTAATCTGTCCTGAGGCGAGCGAGGCACTGCTGCCTCTCATTATGAGCCTGGCCTTCCTGCCTGAAAGCACCCCACAGCGGCTGCCTGGAGGATGATAGGTATGCCGGACACCACTTATGGGAGTCAAGGACAGATGGCTGCATCCCCAGTGAATCACTTCCAGTCCCCCTAGGCACTATTCCTATTAGCAAAGCCCAGGGAAGATACCTCTCCCTGTTCCTCCCTTCCTTAGTTCCTACCATGACCCACATGCAAGCTCCCAGGGCCGGCCAGCTACTGCAGTACCTATACCTGAAGCTGCCTCTCAGGGCCATCTCCTGGAGCTATGTGTGAGGTCTGTGGGAGCCACTGCCCTGAGCCACAGCAGCTATAGTCATTCCCCAGATTGACAACGTCGCAGGGCCTCTCTTGGATTCTCCTTGCTCTTCTCCTGCTTACCAGGGACTGATTTGCTCCGCTAATGGTGTTTGTGCTGTTCTAATCATTCCAATGTAAATAACAGGGAGAGAGCCGTCTTGCTCCTGGAGGAGTGTAACCTCGTCCCGTGATCTCCCCGGTGGGGCTGGCAGATGCCTTCTGAGACACCAAACAACCAGGCAGGGGAAGACGGAGGAGAAATCTGCCCCTCCTCTCTTTTTCCCTCTCCCTCCTTGTCCCTTTCTCCCCCCCCCCCATCTTCCTTTGACCCACAGCTCTTGGAAGCAAAGTTCTATTCCTCTGGGTGGCACCCAGCCTAGTTGCCTCCATCAGCTCCCCCGTGGATTCCAGGGTTCTGGGGCTTTTCCACCTCATAGAGGACATTTTCTCCTTGTAGAACCCAGGCCATTTTTCAACACCATATAGTATGTAAACAAAGGTCGGCTTCACACACCAGACACCTTAGACAAACGAAACATACCTTTCATTATATAAATAAAGAACATGTTCCAAAACGTCGCTAGCACCTGGGTTTCATTTCCAACGTCGGCTAAATTCTGAACCATCAACTTCATGAAGGAAAACACTTTGTTTGCCTCACCCTGGGGGAGCAGGGGGGGGGTTCTCTGTGGTTCCGCTGGTGGTGTGATTGCTAATGCCTAATGCTGAGCAGTGCCTGCTAATGGCATTATGATGGCCATGAGCAGCTAAAGCCTTCTCAAAGTAACTCCAGTATATGGATCTCTCTGTCTCTCTCTCTCTCTGTGTGTGTGTGTGTGTGTCGTGACTTCTCTGCCCCTCCCCTTCTCGTCCACAGTCACTCCCTCTCCCCCTCGCCCACTCTTGTTCTCTGTGTATATGTCCCTGTGTATATGTGACAGATGGCCACACTGACCCTCGCCCTCCACGACTATGGTGTTGTGACAAGTATGGTGTCATGTGTTCTGACACTGCAGGCTGGGTTTTGAAAGTGGACGCATGTGACTGATCTGTATTGTTCTAGGTACCTGGCACTGTTGGACTTTCCTTATGAGGTCCTGGGGACGCAGTACTATGCGGCACAAACCTGAGACTGCCTTTGTGCCGCTGTTGGGAATGCACTAAGCCCATGCCTGGACACTAAGTGTGCTCCTTGCAGAGAAACTCTACCCCCTTCGCCTCGTCCTGATGTCTGGAGATTAGGAAAGGACATAGGACTCAAAGCAGCGATAAGTCGGCCCCACCCATCTCAGCCAGGTGCACGTGACCTGTTGATCTAGTCAGCAGGTATGGTAAGGGTCGCAGGTATGGTAATGGTTGGGGTTCTGAAGAGCCTAGCCCAGGTTCCTGATGAGGTCTGCAGCTCCCTGGTCTGGAGCCAGCCACTCTGCTAACACAAAGGAAACACCAGTCCTATGTAACTAGTCATGCAGACCATCCAGGCCTTCTGCCACCAGGGGGCACCAGACGCTCACCTCACACACAAAGGGAACAGAGGAAAGATGTGCTGGGTGGCCAGCCAAGCCTTCAGACTGACATCCTGCTATGTAAGGAAGACTTGTGGCTCTCCCTCTGATTTCCACAAAAAAAAAAAAAAAAAAAAAAATGAGGCTTTCTGGGTCCACTGAGGACAGGGGGATTTTCAGCCAATGCATTTACCTCTTCCCTTTCTCTGTGGACCCCTGCAATTCCCACATAAACACCAGAGGGTGTACTGCCCACACTGAAGGTGAGGCTCAATGGAGAAGAAAGCCACACAGCACACAGATGTGCCAGTGCACACACATCACATACACACGCAGGCACACACACAGGCAAGTGTGCATACACACACACATATGCACGCATGCACACTCACACATGCATGCACACGCACACATGCATGCACACACATGCACACACACACACACCACCAGAAGCCAGGATGCTCATTTTTAAACAGGCATCCGCCTATCTTAGACGCTTTCCTGGTACTCTGCTTTGGCAGCAACAGGATTCCTACATGGCTGGGTCCTCACATACAGGGCCCTGCCGTCTCAGCCAACCCACAAAAGCTGCAGGGTTTCGATCCCTTTAAATCAATGACTATTTAAAATGTACTTGTGAGCATTTGTGAATAGGAAAACCTTTAACATGACTAGGACCCGCCGAGCAGGATTGTGACCCTTAAGCTATAAGTGAGATAAGGAAAGCCATTCCTAAAAGAGCTGCTACTGGGCCCTGTGACGAGGAACCTGAAGGAAAGCCCACAGCTGCCGATGAGAGGGAAAGCCCTTGGCCTTCTGCTCCTTGTAACACAGGAAGCCCAGAGGCTGCCGAGAGCATAGACTGACATGGCTCCAGGAAGAGCAGAAGGAACTTGGTCTCAATTCAGAATCCAACCTATGTGGCCAGAAAAAAACGAATCCCATCATGTGCTTCCTAGGTGTCAGTGTCCTTGAGCCCCTGACAAAAGCCACAGCAAGTGACCTTTCCCTGAGGGACAATTTCCTTAGGTGGAGTTCAAGATGACCATGAGCATGATCCTAAATCACTGAGTGCATGGGAAAACAAGCCAGATACACAGAACCAAGAGGAAGTTAGGTAGCCAGCCAGCCAGCTCACCTCGGGCCCTTGGATGACACGGGGGGGGGGGGGGGGGAGGGCTAAATGCAGTGATAAGATGTGAAGACATTTGTAAAGAAACGGAAGAATGACAATAAGACAGAAGAAAATGAAGATATCATAATGAAGGGACTGGATTTTAAAAGGATAGAGATAAAATATAAAAGATGAGGGATTTGATAATGGCCATCAGGCTGAGCCAGCCAGCCCAAGAAACCGCCAAAGGCACATGGTGATCCTGGGGAACATCAGAGAAAAGTCCCACTACCCCGTGGGGACCCCGGGCGAGAGTCAGAGGAATGTTGGGGAAGGTTAGCCAGTGAGTGCGTACTGTGACCGGCCCAGCTGGAGAACACACCTGTGTCTGCCTACCACACTCCGGTTCTGGGAGGAGGAATCTGAAGCCTGGTGCCACACAGAATGGAGCGTGTCCCTTGGAAGAGATGTCACACGTCTGACACTTGCCTGATCATCAGTCACCTTGCAGGGAAGACGAGCCCAGACAGTAATGGGTCAGTGCTGGGCAGGAACACATCTTAATCGGATGGCTTGGCTGTGTACGCCTCCATCCCTTTATTTAAACCCAAACTGCATGCCCAGGGACCACAAAAATAGACTTGTCGGGTGTTGCTGGACCTCTTTTGTTCCTCCTGGAGCCACAATGAATCCCTTTATGTTTTGTTTTGTTTTGTTTTAACTATTACCTGCTTTCTAATTGGCCTGTTGAGAATGAGTGGTTTAACCTGGCTCCTTCCACAGACAGCTTCCAGGGCACAAGCTCTGCCCCCAACAACTCTGCTAACACTCTTGGTAAGCCAGTCCAGAGGAAAAACACATTGTTAACATCAGTCACTCACACATTGACTCGGGAAAGAGAGGAGAGATTGAAGGGTCCCAGTAGCTGTGAGACTCGCTTCTTCACGCCAGGGAGTTTCTTTCCTGCCCACTTCAGCTGGCGGTAGCTGCTTCTCATCTCTACCCGGTGCTGCTGAGGAATGAGCATTCGGACTTGGTGCTGGGCTCTTATAAAAGTCTGACCTTCAGTGAGCTCCTCTCCCTAGCTGCTGTGTGTCTGCCTGACTTGACAGACAGGCGGGCTTCTCCCTAAGTGATTGGTGCACCCCAGGCTTTGCTGTTTGGGTTCTGTCTGGATCACACCTTAGTGACTTCCGTTTGGTGACTGGCTTTGTCTCCTTTAGAGTTCTCAGACACTTCTGCTTAGTAGCTGGTCTAGTAGTTCCATTCATATGACAAGGCAGGAAACTCCGTGAAGGTCTCCTGTCTGACAGCACGGATCTGGGGTTCTGTTGAGCCGACTGAAACAGAAACAGGTTGCTGAGGAGGTCTCTGTTGTGATTCGTGTAATGATGGAAAAGCTCTTACCATCTTGGTGTCCCTAGAGAAACTCTAGCTGTCTAGTCTTCTATAGATGTACATGGTATCTACGAGAATAGGGGACAAACTCACTGTGTCTAGCACTCCTGATAACAAGTGAATAGCAACCTGATAGGGGATGTCCTTCTGTTTCTCTTATTGGCTGATGAATAAAACACTGGCCAATAGAGGCAGGAAGATAGGCGGGACTAGGAGACAAGGAGAATTCTGGGAAAGGTAGGTGGAGAGAGACCGGAAAGGGACACCATGGAGGGACTGGGAGGATAGGACACACCAGGCATTCTCTGGTAATATAAGACCAAATTCATAGGTTAGTAGGTATGGGTTAACAAGACAGAGCTAGCCAGTAAGAAGACCTATAGAAGGCCGATAGTTTAATAATTAATATAGTGTCTCTATGTGTTTATTTGGGGCAGCAGGGGGGTGGGACCTGGAAGGAAAGGAAAACACCAGCAACAGAAATCCTTCAGCCTTGCCTTAGTTTCCTTTTCTGTTGTGACAGAGTACTCTGACAGAGCAATATGAGGTAGAGGGTTTGGTTTAGCCCACCTTTCAGGAATAGAGTCCGTTAGGGCAAGGAGGTCAAGGCAGCCGAATCCTGAAGGAACTGCTCACGCTGAAACCACGATCGATCAGGAAACAGCATAGGCTGCAGCCCCTTCTCCACATAGGTAGTCCAGGATCCCAGCCAGGGGATAGAGCTGCCCACAGTGGGCAGACTTCTCAGCTAACATAATTGAGTTACATCCTCCACAGGCATACCCGGAGTGTCACCTCCCAGGTCAGGCCAAATTCTTTCTAGTTGAGAGTTAACACTGTCCATGGGAGTCCAACTTGCTATTCTACATTTTGTTGTTTTAGTTTATTAAATGCAAAAATGACCGTTCTTGCATATCTATTTTAAAATATTTTGTGAGTGTTTGAGCCACATTAATACACACACACATAACACACACACACACACACACAAAATAAATAAATAATAAAAACCACTCCTTACAGGGTTTGCAAGAGAAATAACTTGAAAGGTGACTACATTGCTAAAATATTCTTTTATGGACTACTCAGAAAATTTCTAAAGGGAACTCTTGATAGACAAGCTTAAAATGTAAATTTTAAAGATTGGGTTTAGGATTGTCTTGCACATAAAGATACATTTTCATGATTTCTGGGCCTTTGTCCATGAATGTATGAAATGTATTTTGCCAGTGTTGAAATGGGGCTAATTTTGTCTTTGGGACTAACTGTTAATAGGTAATACTCTTTGTCGTAAATAGTGTGAAGAGATTGAACTTTTTTTTACATCCCATTGAGCGTGTGTGTGTACATTGTAAAAGATAAAGCCAGTACTGCTCACAACGGCCGTTGGATTGGTCGATTCCATGTTTGAGCTTTCACGGAAATTGTCCTTAGATGTGGAATGGGAATGTGACTGGGTGCAACCTGATGGGAATGATACTAAAAACGTGTTCATCTTTTAAATCCTCAGATGGTGTTAGTAAACCTGCAATGATTTTTCATGTACACACTCTCGCTTTGAGACAAATTACATCGGCAGCGTGGCAGACTTTCAGCACTGAAAATCCACCGGGGAGCTTGTTTTGTCTTTCCTGCTTTTCATATAGAAATCCTACCCCTTCCCACCCTCGATGTTCTTCTATTGTTCACATAGACAGTCATGTTTCCCTGGTGTGTTGAGACTTGCCGCTGTCTGTTGGGAAACTTGTCTTACTCTGGCCTGAGCTGACTGTTCTATCGTCTTCTTGAGTTGTTAAGATGTTAGTGAGTGGTCTGTCAACTCCAACTAGAACTGAGCTAATATGTTTTTTTTTTTTAATATGTTTTTTAATGAAGAACGCCTAAAAATAGATTCATTATCCTGTGGCTTTAGTTTGTTTTAAAAATATGTGATTTGACTTAAAAATGGTCACTGTCCCTTTATAAGGAAAGCTGGGATGGATCTACACACAGTTTTTAATTTCCTCTTTGCTTTTTTTGCCCAGTCTCTTTTAAGGAAATGTCCAAACATCTTCTAGCATTCAAAAATGAAAGGCACTGTCCACTCCGTTCTGCATGGAGGTCGGATTTATCTCAAGAGACATCTTAGTAAAAGAAAAGCAAGGCGCCTTATTATAAATCCCAATGTCTGTAAATGTGTTCTCTGTGGTCTATATTCCTCCCTTAATGCTCAATAACCCTCTGAATGGCCGACCTGCTCAGGAGTTTGAAAGTGCTGCTGTCCTTAGTGTCTTGAGTTCTCTTCTGGATGTGTGTGTAACTGAGGGCTTCAGTCACTCATCTGTAAGTTTCCATTCTGTCAAATCATATGAAGAGTCTCCCTCGGCTAAGAGCTTCATGTGAATAGTGTTACAAAAGAAAGAACAATTATTTCCTTTTTTTTTTTCTTTATGTCTTTTAAAGGACACTTCATGCAATGCTTGTGGGTTAAAAACTGAATGTTGGGTGTGGTGGTGCACACCTTTAATCCCAGCACTCAGTAGGCAGAAGCTGGCAGGTGTCTCAAAGTTAGAGGCTAGGCTGGTCTACAGAGCAAGTTCTAGGACAGCCAGAGCTGAAAATAGAGAGCTTGTCTCAAAAACATAAGAAAGGGGGGGGGGGATGGAGGGAGGGAGGGAGAGACGGAAGGAAGGAAGGAAGGAAGGAAGGAAGGAAGGAAGAGGTTACACTGGGTTGACAAGATGGCTCAGTGGTAAAAGTGTTTGCTGCCAAGCCTGAGGCTCAGAGTTCGATCCCTGGACCCTCATGATGTAAGAAGAAAACCAATAGCATAAGTTGCCCTCTAACCTGCACAAGCACGCCATGGCACCTACCCCCGACACATACCATAAACAAAGGTCATACAAAATATTTTTAAACCTTTATGTTTCCTTACGGTTCGTTAGGCTCTTGATTAGTTAAGGACTGACCCCACGCAGCAGATCTGATAACTTGTCAGAGCACCTTGCAGGAGAGATGGGAGCTGAGATGCTGCTGACAGGAAGGGTCAGACTGGACCACACCTTGACCAGGTGTGACAGCTGATGCTGCACATCTGGTCGAGTTATTTAAACCTAACTCTGAGAACAGTACCCCAAAGATGGACCCAAAAGTGGAATGGGGCACTGGATGCCTTTGTTCCTCTTCCTAATGTGAACAAATCGAATAAATCTCCTTCTGTGTCTCATATTAATCTGTTCCATTAATTGACCTGTTGATCAACCCTAACTCCAAGAACAGGTCTACCAGTAAAAAGAGATTTTTACCTCATTACTAACCCAGTAGATTCAATTAAAACTACAATAATGTAATATTTGACACTCAGCAAGACTCCAAGGTGGCTGTTTTCAGGAGAGACGCAGTGAGTAGAGGAAGGTGGCCCCACTCCCATGAGACAGTGTGAAGACACAGAGGCTGGACTGAAAGAACCTAACTTAATCGGTGCTCTGTGCCCTGCAGTGCTGACCCCAGAACTTAATGTCGGCAACGCCCGCTGTGTGTTACAAGTGAGCTGTCCAGAATGGTGTCCTGCAAAGATAGTAGGTCATTTGCATGAGAAGAGGCTCTAGCTGTCCAGGGTGCTGGCGTCTGCACAGTTCAGGGAACCAGTCACAAATATGGTGGGGGGCAAATGTGACTACTGGGGCAGAATCCTCTGACCTGCACCAGAGATGGCGGTATTGCCTGCCATTCCGAGATGGTGTCCTTGCCAGGCATCTGCCAGGTCTGGAGCCTGGTGGTGAGGTCTGAGACGCCCCGTGTCTCCGCCACCACCTTCTTAACAACCTTGGCGCCGCTGCTCCTCTGTGTGGAAATAATACATGTATGCCACTCAGCAGAACCTACATTCCCTTTGTGGCTTCACACATCCACACCCAAACTCCTCCTCTCCCCAGGTGAGCCCCACAGCTCTCTCTCACAGGGCCGTTCCCTAGGCCTGAAGCCATTCTTACTCATCCTTCCAGACCCGGAAGGACATTCCGTTTCCTCTGCCCCCCATGGCAGATGACACCCTTTGGCGGTCTCGGACTTCACAGATGCTTCTCTGTCCTCTGTGAGCCCTTCAGCTCTGTGACTCTTGCTGACTCCAGGGCTATCAGGGTGCTAGGCCAAGGTCCATAGCGGGACAGAGCACCCCTGGCCCCCAGCTTGCTGGCTCCCTGTGTGAATTGGTGAAAACAGCAGCCTCTCGTTTGCTTGCTGTTTTTCACGTCGAAATGGCCTCTCATTGAGTGTTCCCTTTCTGTTTCCTATTGGTAAGAACCAAAGGCATTGACTCAGTCTCTGGGCTGTGTCACTGGGAGGATTAAATAATGCCACTGCAAATGCGAGGGGAGTGAAGGCCAGGTCAGAAACAGAAAACAAGCCACCATGGGTTGGGGCAGGAGACATGACTACAGGGGCAGAGAGGCATGAGATTATCTCACAGGTGGCCAAATTATGAGCGACCGAAGGGCCCGGAGAAATCTCCCACAGGTGCGGGGAATGTGGGAGTGAGGTGGAGGGAGGCTCACAGGGTGACTTGTGCCACATCCTGGGCGTAGGGACTCTGGCTGCAGTCAGATGTCGTGAAGGATGGGCAGCCTCTGACGGGAGACCTTGGGGAAGCATTGTAAGCCCAGGCAGAGATGAACAGCCAGACTATGTGGGGCAAAAACCAGCCAAGCAGACATTAGGAAAAGGACTGCAAGAACCAGATCAACTGCAAAGCGATGTCCAGAGAAGACCCAGTCCACCCCGGGGGCAGCATTAGGAGATCGTATGCCAAGATGCACCCAGGGCTCAGCATTAGGAGATCGTATGCCCAGTCCACCCCGGGGGCCAGCATTAGGAGATCGTATGCCCAGATGCACCCAGGGCTCAGGAGCCTCATCTTCCCCGTGGAAATGCCAAGGTATCAGGGTCCCTCTTGCCATCTCATGTCTGCGTGTGAAACGGAACTGGCTCTGACACTCACTCCTAACCCTCCGCTCTGCTCTGTGAGTGTCTGTGACAGCACTGGTTCCACGCTGGTCTGACTTTGGCCAGGGTCAGTTCCTGAAAGCAGATCTCCCACTGTGCAATGAAAAAACAAAGGTATCCAGAAGTCACCTCAGAGGTAAACAAAAGAGCCAGACCCTGGTAGCGGCAGGTGCTTAATAGAGAGGAGGCCACCTGTCGTTAATTTCCTCTAGCCCCTTGCTTCTTGGGATTATGTAATTAAATTCTGATGTTTACATTTAGTTGAGCTCGTGAAATTAGTTTTTAAGTGGTGTATGAGCTAGTTAGTATTTTGTCATCTTGTGACGTGAGCTCTCCATGGAGGAAATGCCTCCTTAAGATTGGCCTGTGGGTAGTCTGGAGGGCATTTTCTTGTTTAATGATTGATGTGGGAGGGTCCAGTTCCCTCTGTGGCACGAACCTAGCAGAGGCCTTCCTTAGGGCAACTCAAACTGAAGGGAGAAACAGGAATGAATGCCCACCTCACATGAACTACAGTAGGGGCGGGGCGGGGCGGAGGGGGGGGATGACAGTACACAGCTGCCTCAACTGCAGATTCACAAGCCATCCGCTCTTCACAGTGAGCCCCTTACGACCTATGACCCCATGACATGTGACAGGATGTGCTGTGCGTTAGGCCTGGTGATGACCACAACAGTAGAGGTGACCTTTCATGTATGTTTAGAGATAGTAACACACACACACAGGGTGAGAGGCAGTTTCAATCTATAATTCAATTATTTTCTTATATAAATATCTATAACGATGTCCTAAAACATTAAAATGTAAAAAAAAAAAAGAGTTTAAGTATTAACGGTAGGATACCATATCCTGCTTCTTAATACAGGAAAACACATGCATACACAGCACATGCATGCACACATATGTTATATGCACAGCACACGCATTCACAAGCATGCATACATATTATACATGCTTCTCATGCACATATGCATACACACACATACACATAGCACATGGAATACATACATACTATCGCATGCATGCAGTCACCAATGGCCATAAATTAGTATGACATGCACACGCACACCTTGTGCACACATGCACAGCCATGTATGTACTGGCACGCATACATGCCGCATGTGCACAGACACATGGATACATGTACCTATACACTACACACACCCATGCTTACATGTTGCATTTTCCCACTCTTGTTGCTAACCTGCTCCCATGGGAGGAGAGTCCCAGCCCTGAGCCCAGCACAGGCCACCGCCTTCCCAAGGTCTCGATAATCAAGTGTCTCCCCTCGACATTATCATCAAGGACCGAGTCAGGATTGAAGTACCACTGGATCTTTTATTGGATGCTGAACCCATAGAAGGAAAGGTGATCTAGTTAGGTCTTCGTTTCTGTAATAAATTATCTGGCTCCTTGATGGGACTTTAATGTGGCAGAAGAACACGATAAGGCTTCCTGCCTGTGATACGTTAGAGACAGACACTGATCTGGCTCTTCCACGGCTCCCACACATTAACGTGACTTTGTAAATCAAGTCGAAACACCAGAGTCTGAGGTGTGGCCGCATTTACGGGGGTCACCGCAGCTGCAGGCAAAGCACACTGGGGATCTCAGTCATGGCTGTCAACTTTCTCGCCTGTTCCCAGGAACCTCAGGTGGGAACAGTATTCACACCTCAGTGACCCCTTACAAGGGGTCACAGCTTCTCTGTGGTTCACTCTCCCTGGTCCTGACACTACCCTCTGGGGACAGGAGAGTGGCAGCTGACAGCAAGTCATTCAGTTGCAGTTTGTTCTAGAAAACCAAGACCTGTAACTTCTTGAAGTCTCTGGGAGCCAAGCAGAACCACTGCAAAGCCTGGTCTCAAGTAACAGGGTATGGTGTACTCCTGGCTGCAGAGCCTGGTAACCAATTATTGTATCCACCTGGCCTCTCCCTCACATCTATGGGTTTTCATGGGCAGACGGTGCCCTGGGCTCCCCGCCCTTCTGATAGGCAAGGGTGCTGGCCTTTCCTTCAGCACAGCTGCAGAGTTCCTCCATCTTAGACAAGAGTCCAGCTCACATTGCTTCCACAGAGCACCTTAAAGATGCTGTGCTTGTAGCCTTTTGAATCAGGCAGCTGAGATCACCTGTATGTAGTGGTGTGAGCTACCTCTAATGAAGCCATCTCCTTATCCCACAGAGGGCGCCCCCTAACTGCACAGAGGTGCAAACCCCTGGGCTGCGGGTCGGGTGGGGGTGGGTAGTGGATCTGCTGCTCAGAGGTGATTTTCATGAGATCGCTTACCAGATAAGGGGAGCTGTGCTGATTGACACAGCATCTCAGGCATCTCAACTGACTCTCTCCTTGCGTAACTGTGCTTGCCTTCAGCAATACCACAATTACTGATTTAATATGGTTGGCTTACACCGTGTGTACACGGTCGATCTTTACAGCACCGCTGTGGGAAGGAGAAAGGGAACAGCTAGACCATCTGCCAGTTGACTGATGGAAGCTCATTTGTACTCCGGAATACTTGCTCAAGGGAAAAGTTAGATGGCCCTGAAACTGCATGACACAAACTCCATGTGCACAGAGCTGTACAAATGTGTATTAGGAATCCGTATTCCTAAGACAGGTAGAGGAGAGACTGATGGGTGGATAGTGGATATATATATGAGACTTCAGGGAGAAAGCCCCAGCTCAGCAAACTGGAAAGAGGACCGCAGACTTCTTTACACATCTTCTGTGTTATTTTGGTAATAAAAACACTTATACAACACGTTATGCAATGCAAGAAGTTATTTAAGAAGGCCAAGATACATGCAGTTTTTAAGATCTGTTCAGGCAAATAAAAAAAGTAACAGTCGCCATGTGTTTATTTAGTAAACATTACGGAGAGCCAGGCGCGCGGGGTCTGAGAGTCTAAAATAACCTCACCAAAAGAAACACGGCACTCCAGTCCCGCAGCCCAGAGTGTGGGACAAGCAGTGAGCTATAATGGAACTAAAAAGCAAGCTGCACCACATTCTGGAAGGTGCTGCAAGAGGGAGAGGCGGGGGAGGGGGGGCGGGCGTGTGAGACCCAGAGCCCAAGCTTTCTTTTGCGAAGGGAGCAAAAGCAGACTTGCAAAGAAGGGGACAGGCAAGGTGTTGAGCCTAATGGAGTGATCCTGAGATGGATAAGGGAGGCAAGGCCCTGGAGGGTGGGATGGAAGACGGTCACACTGAGCAGTCATAGTCCTCCCCCTCCCCCTCCCCTGACGGGAGGCTGGAGGCCACACAGGGTTTTGCAAATCCGAAGACCAACAAGGTCAGTCAGCCTTAGGAAGTTTAAGGACTACTGGCTGCAGTGATAGGAGCAGACCACAAGGGGGTAGCTGGTAGCAAAGGAGGCCTGCGGAGTAAGTCCAAGAGGGATCCTAGGGACCACGTAGGCAGAGACACAGCTCTGTTCATGGTAGGCCTATTCAAGTACTGTAGCCAATATTTAGTAACATTTAATTACGCCTCATCCTATAAACAGAGGTTCGCAGTGAGAAGCCACCCTGCAGAGCACAGTGTCAGCCGAAGGATCCCACTCACTACACAAACACACTTCTTTGGCCAGGTAGAATGCAATATGTCTGATCACCACGGGTCTTGTGTGGGCGTCCCCAGGCGCACTTCCTCAGGTCAAGGCTCGTTGCAAGCCTTTCGTAGTCAAACTGAGTCCCGGCCTCCATTATACCCACCAGTAACGTATGAGAACACGGGTGTCTTCATACTCCTCCCTAACCCTGCTCATCTGGTTGGAAGGAAGGCCTTCCTTGTTTCATAAAGGGTATGCTGTGGGGGCGGGGCGTAGTGACGGGCATTAATTAGCACACGGGAACAAAACTGCTTAACTCCATGCACCAGCAGTGGACACCTAAAAGTGAAATCGGAGAACAATTTGCAATGTTCTAAGGATGAGGAAGACACTCAACAACAAATTTAACACAGGAACAAGACTTACTGGTAATTGTGAGAGACATGGCCAAATAAAACGAAAACAGATCTGACTGTGTGGAAAGGGGCCCATATTTGTGCACCAGGATCGCTCAGCCTTAGGTTGTGTTTGCCATTGGTTGACAAAATCTGTACATTCCCCCAAGGAAACCTATGCTGTCTTCTTTGTGGAAGCTGGCAACGTGGCCCATAAAATCCTGTAGAAATCTGAAGGACACAGAGCAGGGAACATCGAAGGGGACAAGCTCATTTGCCCGGGCTTCGGAACCCGCTGAAAAGCAAACCACTGACTCAGCCATGGCCTGGGACAAGGACGAATAAGGAAGTCGTTCTGGGAATCAACTGATACTCCCCAGGGTCCCAGCTGCTCCATGGGGAGGTAACTGCTCCCAGCACGTGACGTGATTGTGGGACAGGGGGTTTCATGTCTGTAGAAGAATAGAAGGGACCCAGGCAGATCAAGGTCAGAGCTCAGCGCAAGTGATTAAAGAACTCCAGGATATGAGTTAAAACTGCAACATTGGGAGAAGTCAGCGATAGAATCAGGCATCGGTTTCTCAGCCATAACACCAAGAAAAAGCACAGTGATGAGAGAGAGAGAGAGAGAGAGAGAGAGAGAGAGAGAGAAATGATGCTTTGAAATAAAAATAAAGAGCAAGAAATTGTAACTGAGGCCTGTGATCCAAGTAACACAGGAGACTAGCCTGGTCTGCATAGTAAGTTAGAAAGGGCTGCTTATCGAGACTCTGTCTCAGAACTGAACAAAATAAACAAAAAAACAGATAAGTAAACAGAAACCTACAGACCCGAGGGTGAATAAAATCTGGGAATCATGTGTCTAAGGATTTTACAGATGGTGTCTGGTAAGGAAAATGTGTAAAGAAGTCTCTGGTCTTAGTTACTAACAGAGTGCCTGGTTGACCATTTCTGCAGGAAGAAGATGCCTTAGCCTCCTCCTGCCTTAGAAATTGCTAGCTGCTAGCTGCACTCCACAGCCCTGGGCGCTCTGGATGGCACATCTTCAGTCAGCGGGTGCGGCTGGCACCTTCCCACCTCTGCTTCTAGGAGGCAAAGGTGAACGTTGAGAAAAGCGGCCTGGCATGTCTCCAAAACCTTAAGCACAGTAGCCACCTGTGTGTGATTCACCGATCCCTGCCTTCGGTGGACACTCAAGTGAGAGGAAAGCGTTCCCACCCGTCCTGTTTGCAGAAATGAGGTGCAATTTCTTCCTAACCAACACTGGAGGAACATGGGAGATGCTGCCACACTGCCATACAATAGAATATGATTCAGACAGAATAAGAAGGCTCTGATGGTGCTAAATGGGAACATCCGGAAGTCTAAGAACAGTAAAAGACCCGGATAGCAAGATTCCACTGAAAACGGTGTCCACTGGAGGCCCGGGGGAGGTGGAGGTGGTGGGGGGAGGTCTGAGTGTGTGTGAGGAGAAGGTGCAGGCAACTGAGCATGTGTGTGCGCAGCTTCCTTCTGGAATCCAGAGACTGTTCCTGACGTGACCACCATGGTGAGAGCTGCACAGCTCAGGAACTTACTAGAAGCTTCCTTGAAGGTGCGTGGCATGTGAGTGAGGTAGTAAACCGAGCAGCATGCAGGGGTTTCCTGGTACCGGTTTATGCTGGGAAACCTGGTAGTGGGTTTTCCATTGTAATGCACTTACGAACAGAAATGTGATTTTTGCAGTGTGTGTGTGTGTGTGTGTGTGTGTGTGTGTGTGTGTGTGTGTGTGTTGTTTTTAATTAAAAGGCCCAAACAACACCTTTCTCCAGCCATGCCCAAGCTCTCCTCTGTCCCTTTCCGGAGAGGCTCTGACCTTCCCTGAGGAGCAAGGAGTCCCAGGGGTGCATGGGCTGGGCTGGACTAGGGCGCGGCGGGCCGACGGGGCGGGCAGGGGGCGGCCGCTGTGACCTCGGGCGTCGCAAACGCCGCCCTCGGCGGCCAGCGATAGGTCCCACCCCACCTAGGCGACCTGCGGCCGGGGGCGGGGAGACGCGGCGGGGACGCGCAGCGCGGTGGTTGAGCGGCCGAGAGATGTGGGCTCCGAGCGGCCCGGGGCCCTCGGGCTGGGACCGCCGCAGGGTGGGCGCGCGGCTGCGGGCTGCCCTGGCCGGGCTGCAGGAGCTTCAGGGGCTGCGCGCCACTCAGCAGGCGCGCGTGCGGGGCGCCCTGGGCCTGCACCCTGCGCCCGGGCCCCGCGACCAGGGGCTGAGGCTGGAGGCGGCGCTGGCCGCGCTGCGGGAGCAGCTGGTAAGGAGCGAGAGGGACGCGAGTGACCGAGGGGACGTTCTGGGGCGCGACCCGGGCTCAGGGAGAGCGGAGAGGCCCGATGCGCGGCTGCGTAGGAAGCGCGCTGCGGGGTGCGTGCTGGGGAGCCGCGCGCGGGACCTGATGTTGAATGCGCATCTCCTCTGCGGCTGGCACAGCCATGGTGCGGAGGCGCGCAAGTCGGGCTGGGTGCAGTGTTGTTGTGGTGGGGATGCGTGGACCCTGGTCTTATCCCGGGAGCACAGCGTGACCGTGTACTGCAGGACACTCTACTGAGTTCTCTTGGGTCACTTGCAGGCTGAGGACACTCCAAGATCGCGTGTCACCTCATACGTTTAAAAACAGAAACGAGTGTCCTCCGGTCTGAGGAACGTAGAGAGGGGACTCGGTGGTGCTTTCTCAGCTACTCTTGGCCATTGAGTTCTCCTCTGTAGACCACGGGGGCCCTCCACGAGTAGAATTACAATCTGCTTCTAGGAACAGCTCAAGATGTTTTGTAGTGCTGCAGTGTTGTGTTTTGGTTTGTTGTTGTTATTGTTTGTTGTTCCTGTATTTAGCCCTGTCCTAAACTCGCTCGCTTTGTAGACCAGGATGGTCTCGAACTCAGAGAGAGCCTCTTGCCTCTGCCTCCCAAGTGCTGGGATTAAAGGCTTGCATCACCACCGTCCAACGCTGCGGAATATAATAATAATAAATAATAATAATAATAATAATGCTCTCAGGTGTGATGGAGTCGCATCCATAAGTCTGGGATTTCCCCCGCCCACGGGTGAAATTTGGGTCTGCCCTGTTGAGAATTGACTCTTTGTAAACCACCAGGATGAAACTGCTGTGTTCCAATCAGCTTTAGCTCAGAAGCGTGTTGAGCTTGTGTTTAAAGAATCAGGAAGTCCAGTGTCTGAGTCACTTCCCCAGGACACCTGGAAACCTCCCTGGGTGCTAGAGAAAGGTGGAAAGCTGGCTGAGCTCTCCAGCTGGCAGCCTCCTCCAGTTTGTGAGATGCTCAGAACTGCCCCGAGGGGGACATGGCTGGTGTGGGCTGGACTCTGCAAACTGCCGTAGCCACGCAAGGAGCAAGGCATTACTACAACAGGTGCCTGCGGTCCGAGAGGCTATGCACTCTGCCTCACGTGACTTCAGCCAGGCAGGCTCACTGACGGTTTACACGCATGACCCGTTCCCTTGAGGTTGATGATTAACTCCGCTTCAGCAATACACAGACCCAATCCGTGAGCCCTCACACTGCAACCTGCACGCAGCCTTTGGAGACATCAAACGAGCTTTTTGTTGATTTCCTCCCCCCACCCTTTTTCCCCCAAGACTAGAAGGAATAGGCAGGGTTTGTCATGAAACTTGGTTCACCGGAAAAGGAGAAAAATGGTTTGAATTTATGTGGCTTTGATCGGCACTTGGCACTTCCACATTTGTCTTACGGGCTGGGGGAGGGGAGGGGTTAGGAGCAATGGTACTTGTTAGATAAAGGGAATAATGAAAGGGCTACAGTGCAATCCAGAAGCTCACAGCCCTCCCGGTGGCTCACCTGGCCCGCGGTCACCTTTCAGGTGTGAAGCTGGAGTTCTCCTCGGTTATCCTGGGGGTGGGGGGGGGGAGTCTCAAGTAAGGACTGGAGGATGGGTTTAGCATTTCTAGGGATTTAGCGCTCATCAGATGGGCTACACACCTTGCTAATTGCTAGGTCAAGACTCACAAAGGGAACTCAGCAGTAGCTGTTTAGGGGAATTTTGTTTGTTAGATAAATCAGCCACTCTTAATGATGGCTGAGACAAAAATAAAAAAGCGATTTCATCTCTTAGTCCTCCTTTTTCCAGACTTCTTTGCTGATGAAATCACAAGCCCTCTGACCCTTGACCCCAGGTGGCCCTTTAGGCTGCCTGCCTCGGTGAGTGTTTTCACAGGGACTTGTCTCAAGGAACTGGCTGGCATTTCCACTCCCATAAGTGAGCTTAAGTAGGATTGCAGACAGTGTCTGGCACCGTACCAAGAAGTTGTAACATTGTATCTTGCTTCAGCTACATCCAGAAGAGGTGTCCTGGGACAGGAGACTGACACAGACCTATATGAGGATCATCCTGCAGGGTTTGACTGGTCATGACATGTTCCAAAAGTGACAACAGGCAGCCATCCCTTTCCCTGGCAGGCTCAGGCAGTGACGTCACAAGAGCAAGCCACACTGATTCCGAAACTGTCAATGGTGTTTTCTTTGGCCCAACCAGCTTGCTTTATGAGCACATAGGGGGCAGATGGAGGTCAGATGAGAAACAGATGAGGTCAGGGACAAGGACCTGGACTTGACAGGCTTCTCCGGGGCCACCAGCAATCTTCATCTCTGAGCCAGTGAGCAGGGCCCTTGACTCACTATGGGAAGTTTGCAGGAGACCATCAAGGGATAATTCATGCATAAAGCATTTCCTTTGTTCACAATTAGCATTCAAGGAGAGGAAGTGTCTTAGATACCATCTCTACATCCTGAACTTTTTATCCCCTCAAGTATACCATCAAGATTTATTATTATTATTATTATGCTGGGGTTGCAGTAGGGAAATGTCTGTGGGGGGAGGTATAACAAATTCTGATCGAGTTCTGTATAATGGTGTGATCCTGTAAAGGAGCCACCCAGCTACCTTTTGGTGGCACCTTGGAATGGCAGGTCTCAGACATTTGGAGATCGGTCACTAGACTTAGCTGATGAAGGTGCAGGGTCCTACACAAGACTGTCTCAGAGCATTACATAGCAAGAGCCCAGGATTTGCAGAGGTGCCTACATCATTGGGACTATGCTTAGCACCAGACCTCTGACCCCTGATCCAGGTGCCCTGGAACATCTTGAAATCAGTATGAGTCTTGCAAACTGTAGACAGGCTTGGTTCTGGGAAGAGTGCCATAGTCTGGCTTTGTAGCCAGCAATGCTCCGTCCTGGTCATGGTGGCTTTGACGCTGAAGTTCAGCCTAAGGAACAGTGATGAAAACTTGAACTAAGGGTAGAGGAATATTAAAACACACACACACACACACACACACACACACAGCAGGGCACTGAAGCCCCTAAGGACCCTGGGGTCTTGAGACCTCAACCCTTAACTAGAGACTAGCTGGAAAGGCTGGCTGGGCTGATGTTATCTGCAGAGCAGCTGGTTCCAATGTGCACATAGGGGCCAACCTTTGAAAGTGGCCTCTGAGGAAGGGGAATAGGGTTTGATAGATGCTGTCACTCACTAGACTGGCCCTGGCAAAGGTACTTGTTGTCTGTGGGTCCCATGGCTTTAAGACAGGGCAAGGAAAAATCTTTTACAGAGAAAAATCCATGTCTTTGATGGGGCTGGGGCCAGTTTCTGAGTGTGTGGAAAGGGCATGGCTGTGGTCTCTAGCTTGGTTGTCTCTGGGAAAGAGTTTGGGATGGAAGCATGTTCTGGGAAATGTTGTTCAGTTATGACATGGTTGGTGATAGGAGATACTGTTGCTCTCAGACACTTTTCACCTGTGTTAGTAGAATTAGGATCAGATTCTGGGACCTAGCAGCCCTAAAAACCAGCTGGGCCACCCATCCTCCAACAGGCGAGTCCTAATGTAAAGCTAAAAAGGGATGTTTTCGATGTGTCCACATTGAAAAGAGGGACAAATATAAAGAGTCAGTGAGACCCCCCCCACCCACCCACACACACAAGTTCATCTTTAGGGTACTGACCTAAGTACCCTTTTATATCTGGAAAGAAGCAAGAGGTGGGAAATGCTGGTCACGGTGTGATTCTGCCTGTCACTCTCAGGTGCCTGGAAGGTGGTAGGTGAGTTGTCGCAACTGTGGAAATTTCTTCTTGGTAGACAGGATGAGATTCTGGGGAAATTCCGATTTCTTGGTGTCCATTGTCTCTTCACAATATCTTCTTTCCTGTGGGGGCGAGTGCACCAGAGTCAGCTCCTGGGGGAAGAGCTGAGTGGGCTGAGATTGGCAGCTGTGCCAGCCCAGGCCAGCATTCCACTCAGCTCACCCTGGCCCTTCCCAAGAGTCCTTCCTCTGATGAACACGAAGCCATAACTGCTGGCATCTTGCTGCTGGTGATTTATTTCTGAGGTAGTTCCCCGCTAGAAAAGTAATGGTCACTTGCTTCCACAGATGAGCCATGTCCCTTGGTTTTATTTGTTAATGAAAGGGGGGGGGGGGAGTATATGCAGCTGACCTGGAAATCAGGAAACTGCCAGATTGAAAGAAAGAAGTTTCTTTTACCAAACACTCAGTACTGATTAGTTTGTGTATGTGTGCACAGAACTCCCTTCACTTCATGTGAACTGCACTCTGTGTGTGTGTGTGTGTGTGTGTGTGTGTGTGTGTGTCTGTCTGTCTATACACTTGGGGACCAAGGCATGGAGAAGATCCAGCCTCTGGGGACAGAGCTTGCACGTAATGCTCCCCAGGGCAGACTTTCCAAGTGAAGCTGGGGTTTCCTGTCAAAGTGCACACTCCCAGGTACCATAGACCACAGAGATGCTGTGTGAGGGACTAGCTGCTACACTCCGTGTGTGTGCGCGCGCGAGAGTGTGCCAAGGGGTAGCAAATCCTTTGCCGTCCATTCCAGCAGACCCAGGAGGTTGCTTCCCATGAGTTGATGTGAGTTGGAAATTTGGGGTATTCCTGGTGTTCACGTGGCTCCTGTTTCAACCTTGGACCTTGGTTTGGATCTCCGTATTCACATCGAGTCTTATCCTTTCTCTTTCCTTGCCTCCCAGTCACGGTTAAGGCGACAGGATGTCGGCTTGAAGACTCACTTGGACCAGCTGGACCAGCAGATAAGCGAGCTGCAGCTGGATGTAAGCAGGTCATCCTGCGAGGGCCTCGACAGTGACAGCAGGCCCAGCTCAGGTATTGCTGATAGTGACTGGACGTTGGAGAGCCAGGCTGAACACGCTGTCACCCTTCACAGACCCTATCTGACTTTACCCTGTTCATCTGCTGATGTGACACTTTGGAGGCCCTTGAGCAGCCTGGGGAGTGTATGTGACTAAAGACATGAAAAAGCTTTAACTAAACATCTGAGAGGGAGGAGAAAAAAAAAGACAAATATGATAAATATATAAAGTTTAAATATAATATATATAAGCTAAAGAGTTTACATAATTTATACAGTTTCCATGCATGTAATGTCATGGACCAGGCAAATGAGTATTTTACAGACTGCCTGCATCACTTACATCAATATAACTTGCCAGCCAATCACACAAGGATGGCCCTCCCTTCCCTTGATCCACCCCAGAGCTCACAGAAGGTCATTGTTACAAGTCCGTGTGTGGCTATGGCCACTTTTGCTTTCTCAGTATTCTCCTGGTGAAACTTAGACACAGAGACCCATGTGTCTGGGTCACAGTGGTCTGTGTATCTGTCACAGTTATCTGGGACACAAACCGGAAGTGTTTGGAGTCCCCCTAGGCACTCTTGGTTCTTGGGTTTTGCAGTCTGGCCCTGGATGTGCTAGGTACCCAGCAGTCCCTGGGGCTGAGGACTCGCACGAAGGAACTGCCCCCATGCAGTTGTATGTTAAAGAATGGAGGTGCCTGAAGCTAAGGAAGGTCTCCTTCTGAGTATAGCCAAAGGTGTCAGGTGAGGTAGGGTCAGTTGTTCCCATAGCCACCAGCAAGGACCTGGAACATTCTTGTCGTGGGTCCCCTACCGCCACCACCACACAGGCATTCTTATCGGCTCCTCACTCCTCCCTGTGCCAGAAAAAGCAAGAAAAAAGAGCGCTGGGCCTTGGGGGGCGGGTAGCACGCACTGGGCAGAGGTGCACTGACCACTGTGTCCGCTCTGTCTAGGTTTCTACGAGCTGAGTGATGCTGGTTCCTGCTCCCTGTCTACCTCGTGTGCGTCTGTTTGCAGTGACCGCCTCTCCCCCTCCCTGGGCAGCTGGCTGCCTGTGTTACAGCCCTCTAAGTCCAGGTGTGGCATAGGAGACTGGCGGCCCCGCTCTGCTGATGAGACCACTGTCCCTGCATGGAACTCACAGCCCAGTAGAGAAGACAGCAGGCTCCTGCACGGTGCAGAAGACACAGGCCGGCCGAGGGGCATGTTCCGGCCCAGACCAGTGTCTACAGGTGAGAAGAGAGGCAGGAGAGGGCGAGACCGGTGTGATTCGGGTGGGAGAGACAGCAGATGATGGTGCCTGGGTCCACTGGGGAAGAGGATGATCCCACATGGAGTGTGTGCGCGCGTGTGTGTGTTGCACGTGTGTGAGTGTATGTGTGTGAGTGTGTGTGTATGCTTGTGTGAATGTGTGTGAGTGTGAGTGTGAGTGTATGTGTGTGTGCGCGCACGTGTGTGTGTGTGTGTGCGTGTGTGCACGCGCATGCCTGCAGTATGTGTGGTTGTTTTAAATGAACACCCGGAAGCTCAGGAAAGCATTCAAATCATTCTATGTGCCACATTTAGAGTGAGAATCAAAGCACAAACACCCTTCGTGTTTTCCCGAGAGAAAAAGATATCACTTGGATCCCTCCGCTCCTGGGCTGTGTACCAGCCTTGGTCTCTGTGTGGTGGTGGGGAGGGGGGGGGGTCCCAAGTTTCATTCTCAGGCTGTGAAAGCTGGAGCAGTACCTACTGTGACTGACCCATGTGTAGCTGTAGACATTTTCCCCAGGGAGCCTTCAAGCTGCAGTTAAGTGGATGCACAGAGATGACTCCTCCTGCTCACTCTCACTGAAGAGCAGGGACCAGTACCCACAAGGGTGGAGCCTCAGTGTGCGTCTGTGGGGACCAAGGAATTGATATCTGTGCTGATGTGTTTTTCATGGTCTCAATCCCAGGCGATCTTGAGAGAGTCCTCCCAGATGACCTGGGGCTCCAGAGAGCTGGTACTGATGCTGCATCCTCATCCCTCCTCTGCCACGGGATAGAGGTCCCGGCCCATGCA
The DNA here is from genome assembly GCF_943737965.1 of Phodopus roborovskii. Classification (NCBI taxonomy): domain Eukaryota; kingdom Metazoa; phylum Chordata; class Mammalia; order Rodentia; family Cricetidae; genus Phodopus; species Phodopus roborovskii. The sequence goes on from NW_026126611.1 coordinate 1,808,007, forward strand.
CTGGACCCCAAGTACCAGCGTGATTTGGTGGCCAGGGGTGGCCAGGAAGTGTACCCGTATCCCAGCCCCCTGCATGCAGTGGCTCTTCAGAGCCCCCTCTTTGCTCTGCCTAAGGAAGTGCCCCGCCTTGACATCCATTCGCCTCCCCGGGAGCCTCCTTTGGTCCCTGTGGATCAGAACAAGACTCGGACTGGCCCAATCCTTGAGCTGGGCTCTGCTGAAGCCTACATCCAGCGGCTATTGCGTCTACGGGGCCCAGAGCTCCCTCTGAGAGATGTGTTGCAGGAGCAGGGAAGTAACATGACTCCTTTCCCACGGAAGCCCTGTGGCCAGAGGTCAGACAGTGCAGGCGAGCTGGCCTGTGGGATGGACAGGGGAGGAAAGAAACCAAGTATGGATGCTGCCAAGGACAGCCTCAAGCAACAGGGGTCCATGCCCCTTGTGAATACCGAGCCCCTCCGCAGTCCCCCAAAGGAGGAGGCCATACCTTGGAATCCCCGTGTCCCAGGAGACAGCACTGCAGGCCCCTCTCTCTGCTCCCAGGCCCAGGGGCCTCACAATGATTATGGCCAAGGACGAGTCCTGTCACCAACCAGGGTGCTGGGCCCTGAGAGCCCCCCTCTGGCCCCAGGGCCCTTTGCCTACCCATCCTGCACCACTGGTGAAACCTCCCCAATGAGCGTGTCGATAGGCTCTCCCCAAAGCAAAGCCGTAAAGGTCAGAGGAAGAGTTGGTGACAAAGTGCCAAGGCTAGGGAAGCAGTTTGCACCACAGTCCGAGAGACAGCGGGGCATCCGTGCCATGGTGCCTCCAGAGTGGGACCCCTCATCCAGGCCCCAGAGGGGAGGGCTCGGCAGGGGGCCCACACTGGCCAGAGAGCCTTCTGGACGCTCCTGCTCTGAGTCTACCCTCTACCCTGTGCCCTTCTTTGTCCCGCTAGTGGTAGCCCGGCAGGAAGGTTACCCAGCATCCCAAGCTGAGACATCCCCACTTGGCTCAGCAGCCAGGAGAAAGCAGCGCAAGTGGCAATCTACTATGGAGATCTCAGCCAAACCCCGCTTGGTCAGCCGTCCTGGGCCCAGCCTAGGGGCCTCTATGTCCCCAGCCAGGAGAGCCTGTGGTCCCCTGGCCCAGAGCAGGCCCACTCTTGCCCGTCAGGACGCCTGTGCAAGGAGTGAGTCAGAGCACTCGGCAGAGCGTGCCTCACTTTTCCACTCAACCATTGCGGAAACCAGCGAGGACGAGGAGGCCAGTGACCACACTGCCAACCGCTTTGGGGACGAGTCCAGCAGCAACGATTCAGAAGGCTGTGTCCACAACAGCCGCGGTGGCCCGGGGATACGAGGTGCAGGGGCTGGGCACTGGGAGCGGGCCTGGCCTCGGGTGCCCTTCCAGCAGTCTCCACGGGCCCCAGGAGCCACCAGGCCATCCCTGCCCCCTGTGCCCAAACTGTGCCGCATCAAGGCCTCCAAGGCCTTGAAGAAGAAGATCCGCAGGTTCCAGCCAGCAGCCCTGAAGGTCATGACCATGGTGTGACGCCAGCCTTTCAGGTCAAGCCTAGGAAACCCCGTCCCGCGCCATGTGATGAGCACACTGATGCACTGCAGCCGGTTTGCTTAGGTTTCTCACTCACCATCCCTGTGGCTGTGAGCTCCCTGGGGTGATTTTCCTCCCGGCCATTTTCATCGCATGATCCCTGCCTGAGCTTTGTTCTCCTTCATGCTCTGGCTTGTATGTGGAGAGAGGTCTCCAACAAGGCATTCCCTCCCAGAGACGCATTAGATACATCGCATCCTGTTGGGGGAACCAGACTGGAATTCGGCTCCATATTACCCCGGTATGAATAAACCCACGCACCGCACGATGCTGGTGTAGTACCAAATAAAAGAACCTCATTCCCTTTCTCCGGCAGCCACTGTCTGTCTGTCTGTCTTCCTAACATGGGACACGTGCTGACCCAAGTTGGGGGGGGGATGGCATTTTGAGAGTAAAAAGCTCAAACTCTGGATTCAACACAGGTGAATTGAGTAGGAAAAAATATTTTGGAAGAAGTATCTTTTTTTTTTTTTCACATTTGTCTTTTGTAAAGAACGTATCTACTTTTCAAGGATAAGAATGTTAGTTTTTTCCAGCTCAGCTGTCCTGTGCTGTAGTCAAAGGCAGTCTTGTCCTGGATCCATCCCATGCTGCCCTAGAGGGGATAGCGGGGTGCTTGCCCCTCCCCTGAACATTTTGCAGAAGCCTTGAAAATAAGGCGACAGGAAGGACTGGCTGAAAATACTGTTGCAGCGAGTGTGGAACTCCTGTACCGAGAGCTGTATACAGGAAGAATGCTGAAGAGACTTGCAGATTGATTAAGGGTTAGAACAAAGACATCAGCCTCCCTTGAGAAGGGAGGGAGAGGATGAGTGTGGATGCTTTGGGTGGGGGAGGGGGTTGAAGCCACAGAGAGCAAGGGGCTTCTGTGCAAAACTGCTCCAGACTGCAAACATTCTCAAGGGGCCAAGGGAACAAATTCGTGAAAAGCAAACATGCCGGTATCCGCCTTGACTTCCTGCCTGCGCCTCCTGGAATTGCTCGGGCCAAGGCTTCTGTCTCCCTTGTACGTTCACAGAGTGTAAAGGAACATTAAAAGCCAGTCATAACTTGGGTGTTTGTGGTAAAATATATTTTTCTCATCACTGTGACAAAATGCCTCTCAAACTTAAGGAAGGACGGTATATTTTGGCTCACAGCCTCAGAGGGCTCAGTCGACCACATAGAGAAGGCATGGCAGTTCACATCATGTCAGGTCAGGAAGCAGAAAGCATGACAGGATGTGGCCAGAGATAATGTATTCCCAAGGACTAGCTCCCAGTGACTCAGTCCCCTAGCCAGGACCCACCTCCAAAAGTTTTCCCAAGCACCATCACCAGGTGGGGGGGGGGGAGGCTCAAGTGTTTAAAACACAAGCCTAGCCCGTGAGGAACATTTCTATTTCGAACTACAGTGTTTATTGGGGCCCAGAAAGGCTATGACCTTCTCATGAAGCATGTTTAGTCTAACTTCAAGAGTCCCCACAGACTTAATGGCTCCAGCATTGGTCAAATGTCTTAAGTCCAGAGATTCAAGGTAATTGCTCAGCTGTGGGCCCCAGAAAAATGAGATAGCTATATACTTGTAATGTATAGGACATAGGTAATGCTGGGTATGTTGCTAAACATGCTGTGATCAGTTGCCTCGATGTTCCTGAGGTGAGGGGAGGCACAACCTTCACCTCTGAGGGCTACTCAAAGAGTCCTGATGAAACTGGGCCCCTGCCCAGACTCAAGCCTGCCTCCCTACTGCTGCTTCTGGGGTGATGACATAAGCTCCATGTGCCCATGCTCTTGCTGGACCCTGCAGAGCTCATGCTCTGAAGCTATACAGACGGGAGACTCAAATGTACTCCATGAAATAGATGCATCCGGGCCTGTCTACCCAGCTGTGTAAAGTAACCGTGAAAGCTATGCAGCTACAAAAATCTGTGCTCTGTGTGTGTGTGTGTGTGTGTGCAGCCACTCCTTTTCTCTCTTTCCTTGCCTTTTAATATCATTGCAAAAGTAAAAATGTCCCCAGTGGGGCTTGTGAAAACACAGTAGGAAACCAATCAGAGACCAGAGCAACCAAGACACAAATGAATCTCAACAACTCCTAAACAGTGCTGGCCATGGGGCCTCACGCCTGAAGAGCAGGTGGGGCCACTGGGTGGGAAATGACCACCAAGATTCCTGCTGAAGACAGACCTGGATCCTGGGGCGGGGGGAACAGAGCCTGGTGAGTGGTTGAGGCTGAGGCTCTGGAGGAAAGGCTACTACTGCAGGGCTCTGGATTTCCCTGACATCACACAAAGACCATGCTGTCTGATAAACTCAGACATATATTTTGGTTTTCCCAGAGGTCAGAAACTCATTCCATGCCTTCTGCTCTCATTTGCACCGAGGCAGGACTGGGATGGGTGAGCACAACGTAGGAGATTCCACAGGGGTCCACTGGGCCTTCTGAACCACAGCTTGGAGAAGAAGGATAGCTTCCCACCAGAAGAACTTGCCTCCTTTAAAAAGGGGGGCAGGTGGCATTAGAGGATTCAGGATGAGGGGCAGGTGGGTAATATCAGAATGAGCTAGTCTTTTCTGGATCAATGCAGTGACTCCTCCCACACTCCCCAGTGTTTCCCCCCAGGGCAAGGAGTCCCCCAAGTGTTCAGGTCACACTACAGGGTCAGGGTGAGCAGGGTGCATCGTGACACACAGAGGCAGAAGCCTGATTGATACCAGTGATGAGAAGCAGTTACAGATGGTCGCTGCAGAGCTCACAGAAAAGAGGATTGACCAGCACATTCCACAGCGAATCACTCAGCTTCCTCAGGCAGAATACACCATGCTCACCTGGAAGGGAATAAGGATAGTTTGTTTATTCTGTAACCAAACATGAGCATTGCTCTGGAACAGATTGGGGTTACCTGAGTACCACATTCTAATGCAGCAACAGTTTTAGATGCAATTTTTATATCAGCAGAACAAAGAAAGTCACAAATCATCAAGGCACTATTTAAATATTTTGATGGTGACATCAGTAGCCGGCTTAAAACAAAATGCCTCTCCTATGACCTCCGACACCACCTGATGAAATCTAAGGGGGTCTGTTTGTACATTCCAAAAGGATTTACCTAATAGTCATGAAGATGGCAGACCAAATACAGAGGTGGGCAATAAATGGCTATTTGGAGACTTAAGATAACTCAGGATAATTTGTACCCCGGCCTATAAATTCCATCTCTCCATGGTCACTGCTGTCCTAATCAGTCTATCATCCTTGTAGAATGTTTAAGGTAGGTGTGGCTTTTCTCTGAGAGTGTCAGTCCACATATTTCAGTGTAATTTTCTTTCAGACAGACATATCTACTCCAGGGAAGGTAAGAGCAAGAGCCCTCTGGGCAGTATGGCTCTGACATAGAGACTCATAGGTGCCGTGATTGTAGTGGCACCCAAAGGGTGCAGGGAAGTTTAGCTGAGGCTTCTACCACAAGCTTTTTAGAAATTTTTTATTAAGTTCTATTGTGTTTGAATTAAAAAATATCTTAGAAGAAAGCCAAACTAATGTAGGAATTAAATATATGTTGTTACAATGTAAGTAGTAAAGAATTTAAATACAATGTTAGTGAAGGTACCCACCTCTCTTTAATGAATTGTAACATTTAACAAAATAGGCTTAGGCCAGGTGTGGTGGTGAAGGCACTGGAAGGCAGAGGCAGGAGGATCTCTGTGAGTTCAAGGCCAGCCTGATAGACATAGTGAGTTCTGGTGATAGCCAGGGCTCTCCAGAAAGACCCTGTCTCCAAACAAAACAAAACAAAACAAAACCAAAAGGAAGAAAAGAGAAAATGCACTATGTCACAAGTGCTGATTAGATGTGCTGCTGATTAGATATGCAGGGCTCTCTGAGGGCATTGTCTGCAGCCCCTCCATCCCTGTGCAGGGCATAAGCACCATTGAACACAGTGCAGTGTGGAAAATATGGCCTCACCAGCAGAGCAGCTCTGTCCCTCTGCAGAAGACGTCCTTCACTGTTAGCCAGGGGTGGCACACTCAGCATCTGTGATCGGCTAGGCTCTGAACACCATAGCCTGTGTTGCCCAACTTGAGGACCTTATTTTCAAGACCACAGATGCATCTAGGATGTATCCGTAGACGGTGCATCAGCCACAGCTGCGTGCACTGGGTCTCGGTTGTAGTCACTGATTTGCTTTGCTCAAGGCTGGAGGACCAGCTGCAGCGGACCATACTTCTACACAGCTGCCAAGGAGGATGCTCCTCTCAAGAAAACCACAGGAGATGCCAAAAAACACAAGGCACACAGGAAAGATTCAGCTTCTTCTTGCTTGTCACTCTAAAGCAGATGATGCAGAGCTCTGGCACCCATCAGCTGCCTGGCTTCTGGGCACCAGCAGGCCACAGGAGATCCTACTTAATAGACAGATGTGTTTGTTTGTGACAGGGTCTCACTGTGTTGCCCTGGTTGGGCTGGAATCAGCCCTGCTAGACCTTAAGATTAGAGAGATCCACTTGCTTCTTCCCCCCCCCCCAAGTACTGGGATTAAAGTGTGTGCCACCACGCCCCTCCATAGGCAGATTCTTTGTGTTTCTGTTCTTTTGTTTTTGTTTTTCCAGACAGGGTTTCTCTGTCCAACAGTCCTGGCTTTCCTGGAACTTGCTTTGTAGACCAGGCTGGCCTCAGACTCACTGAGATCCACCTGCTTCTGCTTCCCAAGTGCTGGGATTAAAAGGGTGAACCACCACCGCCTGATTTTTAACATACAATTTTTTGACATGCATCTTGGGGGTAAAGGCCAATTTATCAAAGAATTCCCAAAGGCCTGCAGCTAAGAGGATGCCATCTTTTGAGTTCGGAGACTTACTCATTAGCTCTAATATTTATAGCACAGTTGCCAATGGTTGACATTTATTATCTGCCATTTATTTTAACAAGTACATATGATTGATAATTATATATACTTAGCAGCCTACAAAGCACTTCGAAGGGTCTTCTGGTGCCTCCTGTGACAGTTCTGAGAGGCGGGTGTGGTGGGTGTGTTGTATATTAAAGATGAAGGACACAGAGGAGAAATAAAGAGTGTTGCTCGGGTTACTTACTTAGCTGGTGCAAGGGTGTGGCTGAGGTCAACCAAGGCCTCCACTTTCAAAGTCTGTGGTCGCTATGCACAGCTAGGGCACGGGCCCATTTGTAGTTTGTGGATGGTCTGCTGACTTAATCCACACTAGTCTGAGGAGTCACCTTCAGGAATGAAGAGCTCACCTCTTTCCAGAAGCATCTGGCATCTAGGACTTTTACTCATCTGCTCTAAAAGCCAAGAGTACAGAAGCTTCACCAAACTGCCCTGGGCCCCTACTTCCCTCCCCACACCCTCCCTACCCCAGTCCTTGCCCTCACCCCCACCCTTATCTCGACCCTGCAAGTGAGCCCTACCTCAGGCTACCTCCTTGCAGAAGGGTAGCGGAGAACATGGTCACCTGACCCCTGGAAGGAAGAACTCCACAGCGCCCATGCTCTATGCACTTTTTTTTTCTTGCTAGCTGACACCCTCCCACCCCTCTACCCCACCCCCACCCCTGTTTCCCTGTCCTCAAAGAGTACTGCAGTTTTTCTTTCGGCCACTGTGGCCTGGCAGTCTCTTCCAATGCTCTCTGCTGGGACCCAAGGGAATGTGCGACCGTCCACAGCTCCTCTACCTTAAAAGGGTCACGACTTCATTCCAAACCACATCCAAAGGGTGTGGCTACCACTACAAGTTCGCTGGCAAGGTAAGATATCAGTACAAAGGAGGTCAGGCCTCACACCAGGGGACACCAGCTCTCTCTAGAGGGGAAGGATTTTCTACTGATGTAGCCAACTGCAAAGTAGAGTAAGGAAGGGGTCTTCTTACTATTCTACGCCACACTCACTTGACGGCAGATGAAGAGGAGCTGGGGGACTTCCTGAAGGAAAGACAGCAGGATCTCTTAGCACATCATGCTACTACGCCTATGACCCCAGCTCCTGAATTCATGATGAGACCCACTTCTCTATTTTGGGGTTCTCTAAAATATAAGTATATCACAAAATAAAAACAAACGCTTTACAATCGGTGCAAAACAGAATTCCTGTGTGCACAGATGCCTTCAGGCCAGTGAGACGGGGGCATTAGTGGCATGCTTTTCCCCCTACCCCTCCCTCCCATCCTCTCCCCTTTCTCCCTTCTCCCCCACATATCCTGCATCTTTCTGCTTCAGGCAAAAAAAGTTTGCACGTCTCTTGAGACCTCTCTATGGGCCAGGGTCAGAACCAGGGCACTGCCCAGGGAAAGGAGGGACACCAAGGTCCTCTTGTGTCCAGGCTGTCTGTGTTTCATGCACACACACAGGTGACAATTGACAGTGTAGTTCCTGGATAATATCCACAGAGTCACAGCAAGGCAGTGAGCCAGACAGATGTGCAACCAGGCCAGCCAGCACACCCCTCTCTTCCCGCTAAGGAGGCAAGCCAGCTGTTCTCCAGCTGTGTCCTGGAGTGATTAGAGTTCGGGGTTTGGGGTGAACCCAGACACTACTTATACCAACATGGTCCTCAGAGTAATGGGAGATAAGGGCCAGGTTCCTGGCCACTGGGTGCCTGCAGGGTCACCCCCGACCCTGCTGGGTGGTGCTGGATGAGATAAATATGAGGCAGTGTTCCAGTTGCAGTGGCCTTCTGGAGACTGTGTGGCAGGACCTGTAGGCAGAGAAGCCTCCGTAGACTAAACTGAAGACAACCACACCCACAGTGATCACCTGACAAGTTTTCCTCCATCTGGGGAACTGATGCCCAGGGAACTTGCCTTTACTCAGGCCTGCGGTTGCCTTTCCCAGGTCCCACCCATCCATCCAGCTGAGATTGGAATATGGTCTCAGATCCCAGAGTGACATTCCAGAGCTGCTTCCCCCTGTCACCTAAGCCCTTCCTGCGGCACCCTGGCTGTCCCTGGCTTGACTGGGGGACCACAAGCATGCACACACACACACCTTTCTGTTCCTGTGCCAGGTTACACAAAGCCATGATTCTATGCCACAGGCAAGACTGGACAGGGTAGCTGGCACTGGAGATATGCCTCTGCCCTTGCTCCGGGCTCACGGGCTGGGCCTTTAGACACCTCCCTTTGTTTAATGATGCTATAAACCACTGACATCTGGACATGTTCCGCTTATTCCCTCCAGCCAAGATTCGCCCCAGCAGGAGAAACGACCAGCTGAAGCTTCCCTGGTCCTTTGGCTATTTGCACAAAGGGGGCAGTTCTTAAAAGTGGCCAAGCACGTGGCTGTTGCCAGGTCTTGCAATCTGCAAAGAGTCAGAAAAGAACTTCATAAAAAAACAAAACAAAACAAAAAAATAAAACACACACACAGCTAACTACCTGCTAACTCCAGTATAAAGGACAGAGGTGGCCCTAAAAGGAATGCAGAGGCTGCACAGTTGCCACCTGAAAAGCAAAGAGCCCCGACAGATGTACACAGCTTTTATAGCTGAACAGTGACAGCAATCGAGGAACAGAAGTGATTTCTGATAGGGAGTGGGCTGGGGTCTCTTTCCTGTCTTCAGAGGCCCTTCCCACCACCAGCACCTTCAGTCTAGCCTAACTCACAAAATGCCCAGGAGCCTCTTCCAGACAACCAGGCCCAGTCCTCAGCAGGCTCAGGGTGCTCTGACAGAGTAGATCAAGGGCAGATGCTAGCTCAGTCACACTCACAGCATGGGCGCCCACCTGGCTTTGCCCCAGGAGGGCCATCCTTTTTCTCATGCCCTGGACTGTAGCACACAGCCCTTGATACCCAGCCACTCAGTTAGGTCAAAGTCTCTGGTGAGGACAACAGCTGGGAGCTGGAGCCTATGCAGTCCATTCCCAGCTCTCTCCTCATCACTGTGTTCTCAGCTTCCATCTCCAAAAGCACAGGACCCACACATACATGCAGTAGCTGCTGAAAGATGATGCTTCTGCTGAAAGATGGGCACAGAAGGGAGGGTGCCCAAGTTACGAGCTATCTGTGGCTTGTGAGATCGTGCGGGCATTAAAATGGTAATTTTAGGGACCGGGAAATAATGCAATTGTAGAAAGATTGCCAGCCATGTCTCTCTGTTTGATCCAGTACTACAATAAGTAATTGATAGGTTGGTAGATAGATGATAGGTAGGTAGATGATAAATAGATAGATAGATGATAAATGGATAGATGACAGATACATGCATATATACATAGATGGCTGATGGACAAAACATACATGATAGAAAGGTATGATAGATAGATGATAGGTCGACAGATAAATGATGGGTAGATGAAGATAGGAGGTGTGTGTGTGTGTGTGTGTGTAAGCATAGAGTACAGTGAACATCGTCCAACCCTACTGTACACAGATGGGAAGGCGCTCCTATATGGATATATTTTCCACACTTGCAGGGTCCCCCAAGGAAACCCACAGTTCTGAAAGCTGGAGGTCCAAATGGCAGGTATCAGCAGGGGTCCCCCTGTTTCTCAACCCTTGCGTGCCTAAGCATTTGTTTCCCTCCAAAACCGACCTGTTGAGATCTTTGCTGCAAAGAAGATGTTATAAGGAAATGGGACTTTGAGGAAGTGATTGGTTGGAAGGGGTAAAGCCCCTGTGAAAGGATTTGACACTTTTGTAAAAGGCTCTGGGAAGCTTCCCATGAAGACAGAACTAGGTGTGCAAATGGCCTGGGAAGTGGGACTCAGAAAGATCTGCTGTAGCCTTGGAGCCCAAGAACTACATGAAGTCAATGTATGTTGCTTCTAAGCCACCCAGTCTGCAGAACTGAACTACCAACGACCAAATGGACTAGGACCTGACACTTGGTAGGGACTGTGGCACATGGCCACGGCACTGCTATCTTTTCCTGGGCTGTTCAGTGGCTGTCTGGCTTCCTACGTCTTCATCCATAACACATTCCCTCTCTGGTCCCTTTCCTCTTACAAGGACAACCTTGGGTTGGATTGGTGTTTTCCTTTCCCCTCTCAGTTAGGTCCATGTATCGCTGCCATGGGTTAGGACTTCGGAGTGTGGAGATGCTAGATATGTGGAGCTTCTGGCTGAGACAGAGGGCACTGGCCTCCTATGACTCCGGTAGATGTGGAGCAGCTATATATACCTAGCCACTGTGAGCTGACACCATTGCCTTACCTTCTTAGCAAGCCTTTCGACTCCAGTCAGCAACTTGGAGAGCTGGCCCTGGGGTGCAGTAGATAATAGCATTTCACTTTGGTCATCATGAGATTAACAGTTCAGAGAAACTGCCTGGGCTGAGCATGCATCCACTAAGGGGTCACAGGCATCTGGCGGGTTTCTAGTTTAGTCCAGGTGGATTTTCTCAGCTTCTCTATTGACAGATACAGAACTGCCCTCACGATCCTGCTTTTTCTGGAGATGACTCAGTTGGTAATGATGAAGACCTGAATTCAATCCCTATCACCTGCACCTGGGCATGGTGGCGAATATCTGTAATCTGAAGAGGCAGAGACAGGAGCATCCTGGGGCTCATTGGCCAGCCAGTCTAAACTAGATGCCAGTGGGGGACCTTGTCTAAAAAGAATCAAGTGCACAGACCTTGAATGACAACAAAATTGACATCTGACCTCCACATTCTAACATATACATATGTACCCCACCTCACCCCCAACACACACACACACACACACACACACACACACACACACACAGGTATACACATAATAGATAAATGAAATCTGTTCTTTTATGTTTCTGTTTCAGCAAGCCTGATGCTTTATTACTGTTGAGCAATATTAAAATTGCTGTTTGAAGTAAATCTGATTCTTCCCAACCATACACAGGCCTTTAGCATTCTACCTATGACTATGGCTCAGTCACTATGGGGTCTATGTTTCCTGCTTTCCACATACATGTGACAGGACATCACTGTCCTGCTTCCCGTGGATCAAGCATGCACTGAGGGCAGACAGAGCCTGCCTCCTTCCATCATGTACCTCTGGTTTGCAGTAGTGATATCTCCTGTCCTTGCTGCCATAATGACAGGTGAGCTGAAGCCTCCCATTATCGATGGCATATTGACTGGTCCACGCCACTCTCGAGATGTAGCCAGGGTTTCCCTTTACCATAGCATTAGGGTACACAGCCCAGGCAGACGGTGCAACCCATGTCAGATCCCCACACTGTGGTTCGCACTCCCCTGCAGTCTCAGAAGATGGGGGACTTAGCCCACAAAGGAAGAGATTAGCTGGGCTTCCTTAGTCACTCCCCACCCCCACTCCACACACCTGGATGGAAGACATAGCCAATCATCCCAGAGTCCAAGATTTACAGCAATACAGGTAAAGGAGTAGAACCTGAGAAGCTGATGACTTGCCCAGGGTCACCTAGCAGGTGAGTGACTGACCAGAGCCAGGAGTAATTGGAACCACTTGTATGATTCACCATCACCACCACCACCACCACTATCTACTGTGGCTTGGTATAGGTGGACCCAGGCGACTCTGGGGCTTGCCTATAGAATACTCCTAGTAAGAAAAGCCTTCTGGAACTGCTAAGATATGCAGTACGTTCCTATAGGAAGAGAAAGCATATGGATACCCTCTGAGCAATGGCCTCTCTCCAGTGTTCCTGCTGGACAGCCCAGGAGTTCCACAGCACCCCAGCTCTGTGTTACTGGACACACTGACCACAGCCAGCCCCTAGCAAATCTGTCACTGACCTCACTGCAGCTACGTGTAGAGTGTTTTATTTCCCTTACTATGTTAGTGAGAACATAATAAAAGTGATGGACTATATTACATTTTTTAAGGTACATGCCAACGTTCCCTGCCTCTGTGACTCTCTTTAGAATGATTCCCTTCTCAGATACATCATTCCATGTTCCCTTTCTAGCTTCAGTCAGTACCAGATTCAACCTTTAGCCTGAGGCATCCCTGCTGATTTCCACAAAAGGATTTAAAAATGTGTGAAACAACTGAACTCAAAGCTGGACTTGGTTAAGAAAGAGTGATTTCTAAATCCCTGAAAGAGTGATTTCTAAATCCCAGAGGCTGAGCCAGGGCCCATGAAGGCCTCACCCTGCCAGGCTGGGTGGGGCACCAGCTGTTGAGAGATGCTGGAATCCTTGGTGACCACGTCACACGGTGGAAAAGGAGAGTTTGCCGTGAATTAGCCTCCTGGGGGTGCAGAGAACAGAAAGCTTGAGACCACAATACTCAGAGACAGCGCAGAGAACAGCTGTGGTAATGGTGGGCAGAGAACAGATGCTAGGTGACATGGGAACCCAGCCCAGCCAAGCTGATGTGATTTCCTGGTTTAGCAAACAAAAGTGAGGGTACAGCTTATATAACTTTTAAAGGAAATTGAAAATCAGTGGTTTACCCATTTCTTGGAGAACACCAGTGCCGTCTCGATCTTGGTCGTCCATAACAATAAATTTCCAGGTCTCAAAATATACACATTCCACCTTGCAGAACATTGAAATAGTACAATTACAGTGATCTGATTTACAACCCCCAAAGACATGTACTTTCCAGTCTTTGAGTAAAAAAATGTTGGGAGGTCTTAATGCTGACTGTACCAAGCCGATCTCTTCTGGGGCTTACTCTAAGCAGGGCGGTGGTTGTCTGCTAGCCCTGGGCTTGTGCCAGCAGCCAGGATCTACATGTGGGCACAGTCTCCGTCTACTTTCACAATTACCTCTGGGAGGCTTTGAAACCCCAGAAAATGTCCCTAAGGGCTTGTCTGAAAAAAACCCAGTTTTGTTCAGCCCATCTATTTCAAAGCTGGCTGGGAAAAAGACATGTGTAAGTAAGGCACCTAGCGATTAATGCGTACACCTGGCCAAGCTTTCAGCACATTCCCAGTGATCACAGGGAGTGGTCCCCTCCCTATATGAGGTGCTGACCAAGGAAAACCTTAGGTTTTTAACTCCAGCCCCTCCCAGGGCTCGGCATACCCTTTCAGTCTCCTTCCTCCCTGAAGACTGCCCTGAGTTCTTGGTCCTCTTCAGTACTAAATAGCCTCCAGAAGGGTAGACAGAGAATCTCTGGCTGAACTACACTAGTGCTCAGGGACTCTGAAAGAGAGATCTGCCCTAGAGCTGGGTTGTAATCCCCACTCTCGGTGATTCCCTGGGAACCCCAAAACTCTGTCCTGGAAGAGCAAAGAAAGGAATAGCCCTGTCCTGGGCCCTGGATTTCTCTTCTTCACCCTTCTTTGCGAAGAGCAGAGCTTCTTGCTCACCTCGAGTAGAAATAGAAACTAGAAATGGGAACAACACACCTGAAACCCACGGGACACTGAGGAGCCCTGAATTAAGATGGACCAGCATCTGTGAGAGCCTGGAAGTCCCTCAGCTGGATTAAAGACAGGAAAATATGCTCTTTGCCATAGTCATCAACCTGCCAACCCTGCCTGATAACCAGAGGGGTGTCTGAACCATGGACTGGTGTGAGCACCCAGGGTGGCTCAGGCCAACCCAAGTGCCCTCATCCTCATCAAGATTGTCACCCACACAATTCTCTACTGCTGGCTATGTAAACTTGGGCCAGGTGTAGCCTGTCTCAGCACTGCTGTTGTGACCACACACATACCAGGAAGGTTTGCTTATTACCAGTGCACAAACACAACTCCCCACTGTGTACTGGCTTCTAAGCCTTGGGAAGTCTGGGAGATTAAGGTTCAAGCTTAGTGTTTTCCTATGGGACTACAGAAGACTTTTAATTTGAAGAATGCTGGCAGTAAATAGAAATGTTTTACATTATACGTGATGTGGGTCTATGGATGTCCCTGCCTGCTAAGTAGAGACTCCATCCCCCTGAGAAGAATGGGGCCAGAGGGACCAGGAAGCAGTGAAGGCCACCAACACTGTTGGCCCTAGAAAAGGTTAGGGAGACATAGGGGAGAACAGAAGACACAGAGGTGAGTGAGCTGAGTATGCAGGAGGCCACAGGATCAAACACTATGGCATGTGTGCGCAGATTGAACCTGATGGTGTAGAATGTATGAAGTAGGAACTCAGGAGTAGAGAGACTGGTGGATTGACCCTCGGGAGAGCACATCCCCCAGAACTCCACCCTTACTCACGACAAGAGCCCCTGGTAAGTTATCCCAATTCAGATCCTCTCTCAGTCTTTGATTCTGCAGATGAGGTAAAGACTTGGTACAATTGATCCTTTTACCCTCGCCTGCTTGACTCAGCCTGGAACATAATGTTATAAAGGTACAAGATATGTTTTACTCTTATCCATGCTGTTTCTTACTGAGGAGAGGGAAGTTGGTTTACTAACAAAAGCAGCTGTCCTAGGCCAGCAACAGTGTTTCTTCCTAGGCCATCAACAGTGTTTCTTTCTAGGCCAGCAACAATGTTTCTTTCTAGGCCAGCAACAATGTTTCTTTCTAGGCCTGCAACAATGTTTCTTTCTAGGCCTGCAACAATGTTTCTTTCTAGGCCTGCAACAATGTTTCTTTCTAGGCCGGCAACAGTGTTTCTTTCCGGGCCGGCAACAATGTTTCTTTTCTACAGAGCCTACAGAGCCGCAGACACCATCCATTTGTCAGAGCTTCCTTCTTTCTCTTCTATTGCAGACAGGCCACAACCTCCACTGCCTTAGCGCTGGAGACTCTCAGAGGAAAGAAAAAGACCATGCTTTGTCTTTGTCTTTTCATGCCCCTCCAGTCTGAGGTGTGAATGATACCTACACTTGTCACAGGCTGGAAAGCCAGGCAGAGGCTATCAGGGAGCAGACAGAGCCTGCTGACCTGCAGGTGACATGGGCAAAGGGCACCCAGCAGCAGGGGCCAAGGCTCCACTTTCTGCTGCCTGTTTATTGACCTGCAGATTTAGACTCCCACAGAGATCGCCATTTCTTAAGTTAAACAGTCAATTAAACAGGGCAGGCTGAAGAGCTATGCGGGTTAACCATTAAACCTGGACAGGGGAAATCAACCCACCCCTGCTCCCTCTACAATAGCACTACGACCTATGGGTGTGTTCTAGTAAAATGTCAGCATTCTGGTGATCGCCTATCCAGACTGGGAAGGCAGAACAGGCATGGCTGTATTCATGAATCTCAGAGGAAGAGCCATGTCCATGAGCCTGCACCCTGAGCATCTTCCCTGTTCTCTTATCCTTGGCGATAATCAGTAAAAGGGGGTTTGTGGGGCTGGGGATGACTGACTTGCCCTGAGCCCAGGATGAATGAATCTTTTACCTACCTCGGGGGCATTGCTGGGGAGTTCTGAGCCACAGAACAAAGTTTAAAATGTGAGTAAGAGATAGGTGCTCACAGTTTAAAGGGACAAGGAAACTTGAGGCTTGGGATCATGGTATCTATCAATGGGCAAAGAGAGGAGCCCACCAACTGCCAGCCTTCTAAAACCAGACTGAGACAATTAAGAACCCCACAGTGCTGGCAAGACTGTCACCAGTGTGGCACAGAAAGAACCAGGGTCCCTCACGGCATTTTCCTTCTCAGACTTGTCTCGGTTAGCACTGAAGCAAATTCCCAGAGAGTGTTATTCCAGGCAATATAGAAGCCATGTACTAAGTTCCAGGCGATGGCTTCTACCAAGTGCCTGTATGAGTCAGTGTACAGAACTGATCCCTCCATGAAAAAAAAAATAGGGGGAAACACTGGAGGCTGGAGAGGTGGCTCGGCAGTTAATGGAGGACTGTTCTTGTAGAGGACTAGAGTTTGGTTCCCAGCTCGTAACTGCCTGTAACTCCAGTTCCAGGAAATCTGGCACCTCTGCCCCACCCCCCACTCCCACCCCCTTGGGCACATGCATACACACACACATACATACACATAATTAAAACTAATAAGATGAGAGAAGTAAAGGCAATAGCCATAGAGCTCCCACACTACTGTCCCAAACACAGACAGGACCAGCTGCCAGCCCTGCAATCCCCTGATGGAGAACCCAGGGTCTCAGTACAGTACACCTGGGCCTTGCCCAGGAACAACTCTCGGGGGCAGTGATTGCCTGCTGCTCCCACAGCAAACCCAGCCCCACCTTCCTGGCCCTGAAGTGGAAGATGGAGCCTGTGCAGGTAGACTTAGCACACACAAAGGAGCCGGGGTGATTAACTAGTTTGGATGGAAAGTGAGAAGTGGAGGAAATAGAGCAAATGATGCCATCGGGGCTGTAGTTACAGTCGCCTCCCCAAGAGAGTCGCTGCTATAGGCCCTTCTAAGGGTTCCTGGGTAAACAGGGGGCTTAGAAGGAGCAGCTCCGCCCACTCTGCCCTGCTCAGACTTGCTCCCTCCACAGAAGAGGCAAATGCGTGCCTCCTGGATCACCAGCTCCGATGGGAGTTGAGCACGTAACTCATCATGACCAACCACGTTATATTTCCACGTGGAATATGTTGCTCCACTCTCCCACATGAAACTATTTTAAGGTAGATTTCTCAGGCTTTGTGCATGGAGAGTTTTTTGGTATTGTTTTGTTTTTTTTTTTTCTTTTTCCACACATGGCCATTTTTTCTTAGAAAAAAAAAGAAAGGAAGAAAGAAAGAAAATATGATCAGTGTGAGGCTTGGAATCCATTTGTGTTTCATCTGCTCTGAAGCTATTACCTTGAGGGCCTCCCCGCACAGGCAGCCGAGCGGTTAACCTGTTCCATGAGAAAGAGGGGCTGTGTTTGGCAGCCAGCACAGCCCTTTTGTAGTAAGATCTCTTATCAGGACCCACAGGTCCACAGGGGAGGAGGGACATGAATACACTGGTTTCTGTGGCTTTTAAAGTGAGCCCTGGATGGAAACTTCTCTGGAACGGCAGAGCTAGAGTTGAGAAGATAACCAACTGGGTGCCTCCTGAAAGACATTTTTCCAGCCACTAAAAGAACAGAAGTTCTTTCAGCTTCCAGACTGCTGACTTTGCAGGGCTGCACACAGTACCTACAAATGGCCCTGTGCATGCGCCGTACCCCTCTGATCAAAGGTGGGCCCAGAGCAGGGATGCTGGTCCCACACCAGCCTCACTCTTACTTCCTCTGGGGTTTTGTGTGTCTGTGCTTTGTTAGCAGCAGGCAAAACAGCTGGGAAAGGGGCGCATGGAGAATGACCCGGAACACCTGGGAAAGGGGAGCATGGAGAATGACCCGGAACACCTGGGAAAGGGGAGCATGGAGAATGACCCGGAACACCTCTGGCTGATGAAAGCACTTCCTTCACAAAGCAGAGGCAGAAAAATTGAGTCATTAAAAATCAAGCAACTTCATATTGTGGGATATGGCGCTTTATTACTCGGATAGTGAATCCAGAGACCTGCTCTGCCTACTTAGGTCAACAAATGTCTACTCAAGGGCCAAGGTTGGTTGGGCTTCAGCCTTAGCCTACAGACAGACCCACAAGCCTGTCACCTCTCACACCATGTGGAGAGGCACCATTGCACAACTTCTGCTTCTCGGCTGCTGCTGTTGGCCATGACAGCCATGGCCCAGCTCTGAGGTATCGGCTCTGCTGGGCCTGTGTGAAGATTCCACTGAACCCCAGTATGGGAAACAGATGGTGCTGAGCTGTTTTAACTGAGCAATGCTCTTTTCTCATCTCACAGGCAGATCGTCTCCTCCTTCTGGTGTTCTAAGGGTGCAAGAGCCTCCATAAGGAATCCTCACCCTACAGCTTGGCTATACCTCACTCTGGTTGGCCCACCTGGGTGGGCCAGAGACAGCACTGATTCCTGCCCTTGCTCATCTAAAAAAAAAAAAAAAAAAGAATCCCACCCACCTTGCCTGTCTGGTAGAAACATCTAGAATAAGAGTCTACTTGGTCATAATCAGAAGGCAAATTGCAGGGGTGTGAGTGGAATATGAATTACACACTTCTCTGACAAGTGGGCACAGAACAAGACAGATGCTGATTCATCCTTCCCCAAAGCCTGTTATGAGAATCAGGAGACAGGTCGCTAAGTTAGCATGCCCTGGATTGTTGGTGTGCTGAGTTGGTTGGCCAAGAGAAACAGTGGCCTTGGGGCCAGTCTCTCATTGGCATTCAGACTTAAACATGACAGCCACCAGCCTATTCTAATGCAATAGTGGAGGTCTTCTGTCTGGCACATGACAGAAAGGACCTGTTCTTTGCCTTCTGTCACTGTGATAAAACTTTCCAACCAAAAGCAACTGGTGTGTGTGGGGGGTGGGGGTGGGTTATTTCAGCTGACAGTTCCAGGAAAAGTCAGGGCTGGAACTCAAGGCAGGAGCCTGGAGGCAGGGACTGAAGTAGAAATCACAAAGGGGCTTCCTCCCAGCTCTTTTTTTAATCTATCCCAGGACCATCTACCAAATGGACAGTTCATTGCACAGTGGGCCAGACCCTCCTACATCCGCCAGTAACCAAGACAATTCCCCATAGACATAGCCACAAGTCAGTCTGATTTGGACAATCCCTCAGTTGAGATTGACTCTTGGTTTTTGTCAAATTGGCAATAAAAACTAACCAGGACAGCACCAGTCCCCGACTTTGACATCCACTGATACCACCTGCTTTGTGACTAAGGGAACAAGGGACTGTCACACATAACAGGAGTCTAACTGTGCAAACTCTGTCCTGCCACCCCACTCCAGCGGACAACGAGAGTGTCCTCAGTAGGACACATCCCCTTACCGTCACCCCCACAGCAGCAGGGCTGTGTGCCTGAGTATGTGTCTATGTGTTGTGGGGACATGGGGGTGGGTAGGTGTGGTATCAGTGTGTGTACTGTATGGTGTGTGATATGCATGTATGCAGTGTTGTGTTGTGTGTGTGTGTGGTTCATCAGTGCATGGCGTTTTCTGTACATGCATAAAGAGAGTGCATGAGAGCCTATGATTTCCTGTGTGGGTAGAACTCTCCAGCTACCGTGGCTGCTTCCCTGGTCTTGAGCAAAGGCCCTGTGTTCCCGCACAGCCAATGCTATCTTAAAAAAAAAAAAAAATGGGAGACGGTAGGCTAAGAGACTCTGAGCCCTTCCACAGGAAGTCCCAGAGATGTTATTTTGCTGATGGATCTGCCCTTGCAGCGTGACTTTCAGCCTCATGTGCCACTGCAGAATGAGCCTGATGGAAGAGAGGCATCCTTGGAATTTACTCCGAACACCTTGTGGTGCCCAGAATGGCGGATTCTGGCAATCAAACCCTTGACATCGCTACCCATGGTTCTTGCACTTGCTTTGGCAGCCTGGGGAGGGATGGGCAGTGTGTGCTGTGTGAAGTCCAGACGTGCCTACTCCCGCATGAGACATATGGACTGTGTGAGTCCTCCTTTCCCACCCACCCGAGTGTCCGCTGCCTTCAAGAGCCCACTCTGGCTGTGTGATGGGGTTCACTGGCCCTTTAACAGCTCGAGCATCCCTGTTGACTGAATAGGAACATATTGTGAGACAAATGTCTTGTAATAAAGACGTAGATTGGAGAGCCAGGAGGCAGGTAGGCTCCCACAGTTCTAATCACAGGGTGCATGCCTCCTATGGGCCCCCTGGCCTTGCCCTTTTGCCAAGATTGGCTTTCTTTGAATTTTCATTTCTCCTTCAGCTGGTGAACTTGAAGAAGATCTGCTCAGAAACGTGAACTGGTCCCAACTATCTGCCTCCTGTTACTATTTTCAAGAAACCCAGGAGATGTGTTCCTTGAGCTAAGACTATCCGCTCTATGTCCTGCACCCTTGGTGTGCTGCAGAATGTCCCAGAATCTGTGTCAGAGTTGAATGGAGCCTTACTTCCAGGCCCACTCAGCACCAACAGATACTTCACAAGGCTCAGACTCCTGTGGCCTGAATGCCACTGTCTGAGGAGCAGGGCAGCTGCTCTTCTCACAACCCATTCTCATACCTAGGATGCTGCCCACTTGCAAGGATCCTCCCCCGCTGTGTCCTTATGGAGCCCACACTCAGATGGGACCTGGGCCTGCACTGCTGTTATTTCATTGTGACCCTGCTGACACTCTAAAAGCATAAAACAGATGTCCTGACCATGTCCCCTGCCTCTCGAATAAACAAGAGTGGGACAGACGAGCCCCTTGTCACCGCTGGGTTTCCATGGGTTCATCTTCCTAGAGAAGAAAATGGGAGTTGCAGAAAACACTAAGCAATCACCTCTGGCCTTTGGGTTCACCTAGCAGCCCACCCTGTACCCTCAGCAAAGTTGCCTGCCTCCCACAGGGCGAGGCCTCACCACTCAGAAGCTACAGCCTCCTGGGTAGAGTACCATCCGTGAGGTCACAGACGCCTCACAGACGGCTTTCACTGGAGAGTGGAGCCTTGGCTTTTGTCTGGGACCCTTGGTCTCTTTCTTTCTCTCCATTTACCCCCTTGACCTGTCTGGAATCCTTCCTTCTGATCCCAGGCTGGCCTGACCTTTGACAAAAACATCCTTACTCAGCTCTCAGCCCCATTTACATCCTCCAACATGCCATGATTTTTTTTCCAGTCCCCAGAGAAGGTGAAATCCCACAAAGATGAGAAATGCCCAACTCCAAGGTGAACCCAGTGTCCTTCCCTCCGTATTCTTGAGGTCATCATAGGTCCTGACAGGTCGGGATGAGGGGAAGCTGTATGCAGGAGGAAGGGCTGTCATTTCCCATTCCCCATCCCACGGATACTTTTACCACCCACCTAGGGCACCCTTGAGTTTCTTGGCTCTTCGAGGGAGGGGTGTCTTGGGCTCTTTGGGCTGTGGATGCTCCCAGAGGCGAATGAGCTAAGTTATAACAGGAAGTCCTTATCAAGGCACTGGAGGTGGGGAGGGGGAGCATAAAGGTTGCTGGTCCTGAGGTGACAGTCCCTTATGTGCGCTGAGCTCTCGGGAAAGGAGCATTAACTCCTCAGTTGAGAGGCTCTGGCCTACTTTGCTCCTTCATTTGCAGTGGTGGCAAGGTCTTCACCTCTGGAGAGCTCGGAGCCAAACAAGATGGCGCAAGCCTGTCAGCCCAGCTGTCCAGTCGGAGGCAGGAGGATATCCAAGACTGCAAGTTCTATGCCATCTCGGGTGACTTAGTGAGACGCTGCCTTAAAATAAGTGTGAAACTAGGGTGGAGTTCAACAGTAGATGCTCACTGGCCTGCGGAGGTGGAGGCCTGTCCAATCCCCTCTTCACCAAGATGCATGTAAATAGAGCACAGACCTGCACATGGGGGGGGGGCTGCAGGCTCTAGGGTCAAGAAACAGGCTGTTCCCTTCCCTCTAGGAACCTCAGCATGAGCCTCTATGCCCCCAAGATCCCAGCAGGACATACATAGCTACCGAGTCTCCAGTTAATTTTTAAAACTTCTGTGAACTCTCAGAGCCTCCTGAAGAATAAACAACTTTAATTATCCCCTAGCACTGTGCCCTGGGATGAGGTCACAGAGGTCAAGGGGGAGGGGAGTGCTCTGCCATGGAGCACTTCAAGGATTTGCTTTAAATAAGCACTTTGAAAAACCAAGATTGAAAGCAGCTTCGCTTCCACCTGGGGGCCAATTAGTCTCTCTCATTTGCAGTTGATTCATTGAGACACTGGCATTTTCGGAGCACACACTCAGAAATGCCCTTTAAAAGTTTCTAACTGGGGGAGAGAGGGAGGTTTGCAAAGGACAGCCCTATTTCCCTCACAGCTGAGATGTGTTTGAGTCCCAGGAGAGATCCACTGCTGTAGGAAACTATATTTAAAGTTTGCCTGACGTTTCTTTTTTTGATGTTATAACTAATGGAACTCAAAGCTCATTTGTCAGCCCTGGGCCTCTCTGGCTTTGTTACTTCAATGCTGTCATTCTTGAAGGACTCCGGTGGCTCTGCTAGCAGCGCTGTCTGGTGGCAGATGAGCACATCCTGCAGCTTCCCCATGCCTGGGAGAATGCAGCCCCTCACGCAGCACCCGGTGACATAAAGAATCAAGGGTAAGTCTTTTCCTGAAAATATGACATCGCATTCAGTTTAGGAGGCCTGGGTCAATAGTGGCCATCCGGTATCTACTTCTATTTGTGTAACTCGGTACCTAGGCCAAGGCTAAGGGCTCCTGTGGCCTTCTGGACTAGTGACTAGCCCTCACACTGACCTTCAGGTCTGCCAAGATCTGCCCATCATTCAGTTTTCCAAGCATCTCTCTCTTCCCATTCAGGCCTGGAGATTAATAGGGAGACCTCGGATAAACACAAGCATGAAAGGAGACACATTACGGCTCACTGTTCATTCAGTCCCTGCCCAACTTGCTTTCTCAATTTCGTCAATGAAAAAATCAAGAGACAGATCCAAGAATCCAGGCAGCTTGGCCTGACTTTGTGAGCTATTGGGGGGGGGGGGAGTGTTGAGGGAGGGGCTGGACTGTTACCTGTTCATAAGCATGAGATGTGAGTCAAACCACAGAAATGATGGCAGGGAAGTTCACGATCTTGGTGAAGAGCCCCCATTCTCTCATTTAAAGGCCTGCTTGATTTCACTCGCTTCCTTTCATTCAGTTCGCGGTAAGCATCCTTCCCCTTTAATTTCTACCTTTACACATCGGCATGCGATCTAGAAAGCCAGGAAGAATAAGTAAGCAAGGAAGAGGTGCAGAGAGAGGAGAGTAAAAAAGAGAGGAGGAGGAGAGAAGGGGAGAGGAGAGGAGAGGGGAGAGAGGGAGGAGAAGAAAGAGGAGGGGAGGGGAGGGGAAGGGAGGAGGAGAAAAGGAAGCTACAGACTCATCATGTATGTAACAGCTGCTAAAGACACGATAGGGACAAAACTCAAAAGAAGGGAACGTGCTGGTGTGTGTGTACAGGTCAGGGGCTGGGAATGAAAGAAACTGCTATTAAGTGATGACTAAATCATGGACCTGATACGACGGCTTATAGCTACCTGAACACGGCAACCAGAAAAGCCAGAGTGTGCTCCATACTTCCCCAAATACATGGCCCCTCTGGGAACTCACACCGGGAAGTATCTATTTCAGCAATTAAGTCCTTTATGGTGATGTAGATCAATGGGATGTCCTATCTGAGGACACCCAAAATAAACAGCCCAGCCCCATCCCCTCTCTCCTGGGTGATAAGGATCTGAGCTGTACAGAGCAGAAACCAAAGTCCGTCAACGCTCCCAAAGGCTGCCAACTCCTGCCTCATTGCAGGCTCTTCCCTGTTTGCCTACAGGATGCCCAGGGTGCCCAGGGCATATGCCATGCCGGCTCTGCCTCCTCTCCTCCAGCTTGTGTTTGTCTGGGACAGCCTTGCACTGGGAGACACACATCACAATCTCCTCTAGGAGGACAGTGCATCATGTAAGAAAGAAAACCCAGCCAGCTCAAAGGACCCTGCCAATGGTGTGTGAGGCTGCACACACCACCACCGCCGCTGGTCCTGCCTCTGGGGTTGGCATCACTTGGACACTCAGAGAGGGGAGGGAAGATGAGCAGCTCTCTCTTCAGCCAATGCTGCAGGCATGCTGCCAATGGGCTTGAACCTCCCAGGGGAGCCTGTGCTGTGAGAAGATGACCTTCACCGTCACCAACATCCCCACACCAGTTGCTCAGGCATCACGGGAGTCAGTTTTATCCCTTAAGACGGAGCACTCAGGACCCATTCCGTGTCCCTTCTGTAAGCATTTAGTGTGTTCATGCCCATGGGCCGTTTGTCAACTCAGCGACTCCATCGCACTCGATACAGCCCCTGAATTCACTCACTCCTTCCTTCCCTCAACCTAATCCTGCCGTGTAGGAATGGAATCATGGGCAGTTCAGGGACAGACCCGAGAGCCTAGAATTAGAGTAACAGAACGTAAAGGGACTCGTTGCTCTGGGGACACAAGAGCCCTCTACCTGCCATCCAGGGAGATAAGTAAGCAAACTGGTGTGGTAATACATGGGCTAATTCACCTGTGGGTTTGTGTAACTGGCAGTGGTCCAACTTCCTTTTCCAAATCAACGGCCATGTTCTTTTTGTCTTCTTAATACTTGTTCATCTAAGGAGAAGAACAGCTTTGAAGTCCTTGTCCAAATATTCAGTCATCGCCCTTGTTACAATTATACCTCACAGCTGCAAGCAAAGCTGCCTGCCCCCAGTGGAACGACTCCCAAATGGATGGCCTTTGCAGGGGCGCGGGAGGTTCCTCTGTCTGTCAGTCCACATCAGGCAGAACAGAGTCCACCCACACAGGTGCCCAGGTAGCCAGGGCGGTGGACATCCTGTCCTCCAAGAAACAGCAGGGCCTGGCATCATCTCAGAGCCACCTTAGCCCCAGACAGGCTGGGCTTCTAAATATGCTTACTGGGTGTTTTCTTTTTCTTTTTTTTTTTCTTAAAAAGTTTTTTTAATTGGTTTATACATTCCAATCCCATTTCCCCCTACCTCCTCTCCTGTTACTCCCTTCATTTCCCCCTACCCTACCCTCCATCTGCTCCTCAGAGAGGGTAAGGCTGCCCCTAGGAAGTCTACTAAGTCTGTAGACTTTCTAGAACGTAGTCATGGATTCTCCCTTAAAACGCCCAACTCTTTGGCTTTTGCTTGCTCACATTCGGCTGCTTAAGGTTCTATTTTGTACGTTGCCAATCTTATTTCTATTTTTTTACTCGACAGATCAGTTTCCCAAGTAACATTTTCTACACTTTACATTTTTAGCACAAAAGACACCTAGGAACTCCAGGTCCTATCAATCTGCACAATTAAAATGCCAGGTCTGAGCTGTGCCGGCATCACAGGAGATCAGGCTGGGGGTGGCTCAGTCTACCCGGCTCCCAGCAACATCAGGTGGGCTTGTGATACTCTGTCCCCTCACTGTTTAGCCTTCCTCGCTGTAGCTGGGCCAGCGATTCCTCTTGGCACTATCATGGCCATTGTGGCTTCCCTTTGAAATGTAACACCAACTGGCAGGCAGTTGCTGAAGGGCGGATGCGGATCATTGGATAAAGCCAGCCCGGCATTAATTTCCTGAGCTTGGCAAGAAAATCACTGTATCGGAGCCACTTAGGGCCGCCCCGCCCCCCCCCAGCCTTCCACCTGTACCAGCAAGCCAGAAGGGTATCATCCCAGAGAGCGTTCAAGGGATAAACATAATCCCAGAGCCCCTCACAACACAGTTACATAAGCAGCACAGGAAATCCCTGTTGCTAGGTACTGGGATCCCCATGACAAAGTCTTGTGAGGCCCAGGGCTCTGGAAGCAGTCTGAACTAACGTCTGAATACTGTCACAAGGGTGACAGCTCCTATGAAGTTTGTTCTTGTTTCGAGGATTTTCACTTTAATAAAGGGGTAGAGCCTCCGTGCAGTTTGGGATGTGGAGTTGGCATTTGGTTTTCAGACACAAACCTCACTCTATAGATCAGTGTGTGTGTGTGGGGGGGAGGGGGGTCCTTCAAATTCTTGGGACATTTCTTCCATATCAATGAATTATAAAAAAGAAACAAAAACAAACAAAACACACACACACACTAACAGGTCTCTTGCGTGGAACACGTTACTCCAAACCACTTGGACCCAAACCATCTTTATGGGGACGATTGCACTTGCAGCCTAGCTCAGGGCCTGCCATCCCATTGAGGACAGGCATGTGTTTGTTCTTAAGCAATCATGGTATGACATGAACAGAGCTGAAGAGAGTGGTGTGGATTCCAGCTCCTTGCATCTGAGGCCAGATATGTCACAACCTCCAAGCTGGAAAAAATTAATTAATTAATTAATTAACCAAACACCTTACTTTGGTTGTAAGAAAAATCCTACACTCCCCTGGTGAACAACACCACCTCTCAGTGGCCCCCTCAAGGCAACAAACAACATCTGTCCACTCCAATGGTTAGATCATGTCTTTTTCTTTTTTCTTTTTCTTTGTTTTTACATGTATATGTGTTCTACACGTGTATGCACGCTTATATGTGCGTGAGTTTAGGTGTGTATAGGTGTGCACATGCATGTTCACAGAGGCTCAAAGTTGACATTAGGTATGTTCCTGGATCGCTCTTCACTTTATTGGATTGGTGTCTCTTGATGGATCCAGAGCTCACTGTTCCCAGAGAGTCTAATTTGCCCTGGGAACCCTCTGTCTCTGCATCCAGAATATTCACATGATAGCTCTTACTATTTATTATTATTATTATTATTATTATTATTATTATTATTATTATTATTAATGTGGATTCTGGGGATCTGAACTCTGGTCCTCACAACTAACACATCAATTCAGCCATCTCACCAGCCCCAGATTCCATCTTTAAATGTAATTCAATCCACATTAAGCTTGATGTCAAATTAATCTGCAATTTAAATAAATTGTTTTCCTTACATCTCAAATGCACAGGGTGCTTTAAACACAGCAGTCGGTGCGGGGGTAAGTTCAACCCACAGAGGAAAACTAAGGCCTCGGTTCATCTCCTGTCCTGCAGTTGTTAAAACAACAGTGTGCGATAAGCTCACTGCTCTCTCGTATTGTCATATCTGATGAGTGGAATTCCCTGAAAGTTGATCTGAATGTCCCAAAGAAAGCCACCCTGCGAGTGTCTCTGGCTCAGCCTGGCAGCTGCTGCCCCAAGCCTGGGTGTGAATGGGACTCAGGTACTGTTTTCTTTTCTGAGCCATGTGTTTTCACCCCAGCCCTGCAGCTCCCTGCGCTGGAGTCAGCAGCATTGTCTGAGCTGGTGACATGTCCGGGCTAAGAGCAGCCTTTGTTCTTAAGTGTGACTGGATTTCCCAGCTCCTCCTATACGCCAAGCAGAGTGTCCTTGGTCCCAAAGCTTTGCGAGTGGGAACCGGGTCTCAGAGACATGGCAGCCGCGCTAGGGCTGCTGGTTTATCCAGAAGGGAAGGGGCAGAGGAGGCCCTCATGCTGCACTGCGGGGATTGGCAAGGGTATGGTGGGAGTGCAGACTGTGCATAACATAGCCAGGCCTGCCAAGGTAAGGAGTGAATCGTTACCACCACGGTCTCCTGAGGCCACCAGGACATCTCCCTGGAAGTGGCCACTTGAGGATCAGTGAAAGCACCTTACCAGATCCTAACAGAGGGCTTAGGGCTTGGCATCTGCCGGATGGCACTCGGAAAGGGCAGCTGAGGTAGCAAAACATGTGTTCAACAGACACACCCATCCATCCCCACACATACGACATACCACACACACACACACACACACACACACACACACCACTGGGCAGTGCGTAGGGAACGAAAGAGAGGCTGAAAACACAGATGAGCAACCGTGCCCACACCCAGCCTGCAGTGAGGCCAGGAAGCCTTATGTCCCCCGATGAAAACGGATTGATCACAGGTTGACGGTGGCCACATCTCTCGGCCTCACCCCCCCCCCCCAGCTCTTCCCGTCCACATTAAAGCAGACATTCCGCACCTCTCCTCAGATCATGAGCAGGCGCGAAGCAGGGCTCAGCTACGTTTCTGAATCAGAAACAGAGCGGTGCATACCCCTGTTGGCTTGCCCTTGGCAGCGCTCTCCAGTCTCCATCCTGACCCCTGAGTCAACTTTCGAGAGTGTAAAAACATCATCCAGGTTACTCTTCCAAATCCCAGGGGTACTTCTCACTGCCCTCGGAAAAGGCCAGGGGCTCGGATGTGACAAGCAGCTCTCAGTCTGCGTGCTACCACCCGCCAAGCTCATCATTACCTTTGCCCCACAGGCTGGCTGTCTCCTCACCTCCACGTTTCCACATGCTGTTCCTTCGCCAGGGAACACTCACTGCCCAGTGCCCGCCCTCACGGTCCGGTTGATTCTCACCCTGAGGCATTGGCTGCAACCCACACTCTTACACTAAACAGACACACACCTGCCCCCATTGCCCAGCTCCCTTCTCTGGATGCCTGCCTTGATGGATGTTCCTTCTCCGTGGTCTGGAAGGCTCTGTGAGTCACAGGGAAGGTGCCATCCTCACTCCTTGCTCTCCATGGCTGCACAAGACCCACAGTCACTTGTCAGTGGTGAGCTCTCGTGCACACCCCCCTCGCACGTAAACTGCACGTGAATATTGGCTGTGCAAGACACTCCGGACCACGTTCAACCTCCCTTTGAGCCCTGTCTGCCTTTCACACCACAGACCCCATCGATCTTTTAAGTTGAGGTCCATAACCAACCCTTTAACAAACCGCGAGTCTGTCGGAAGCAGCCGACTTGCAAGCCACACGAGCTACTCAAAGACCCTCGCTGTGAAATGATCCCAGTAGCGATGCTTCGTGCACCCAACTAGAAGCCATGCTTAAAGGGATGCCAATCATGCACCACATGGCCGCAGATCTTAGACTAAAGTTGCTGCGGTTGAGCCTCTCCGTGCATGAGGGTGGGTCGACATGAGCAAAGCACCTTGGGAACCCATGCCTTTTCGAATGAGAAGGCTCTGCTCACATGGAAGAGCCACGATTGTAGTCCCCGCCCATGTGGCATACTGGATAATTCCATTTTCTCAAGAAATGGAAGCGCCTATTAGCCAAGACTTTAACTGAGAGTAACCCAAAATGTTGGTGATAAAACCTGTTTCCCTCTTAAGTGATAAAACCCAGAGACAGGCTAGCTGCCCCATAGCTAGACAGGAAAATTGTAGCTCCACACTCTCTAAAAACACCAGCCTCAAGATACTTGCTCTAGATTCAATCACATTGCGAGAGAAAAACCGTGAGGTGGCTTTAACCCTCCGCAGCCCCACCTTAAGCAGACTTTCTGTTCCCTGAGGCCATCGTTATCTTCAGGTAAAAAAATAAGAGTTTTATACATAAGGAATTGCATACACTATACTAATATTTTAAAATAAAAATCTTCATAGGTGTTGGGGGAAAAGTTGTTGATGAAGCAAAGAAACAAAACTCAAGACAGGCAGGATAGCATCCTGTCACAGAGAGGAGACCCATCAGTTAACAACCGGCTTCCCACCAGAAACCCTCAACACCAGACCAAAAAATGCATTTAAAGAATTAAAATGAAAAAAAAAAATCATCTAGGTGTTCAATGGCCAACTGTTGCATGACTTACCTTGGGGAGATGTAAGGAAACACCTATTCAACCCACATACGGCGGTTAGCACAGCTCAAAGAAACAAGTCCACCCAAGGCTAGCTTAGCGACCCGGTGAGCTTACCAAGGTTACTTTCAGGAGTGTGGCTGATTTGGACAATTCATCACTGGTCCCCTGTGCAACCCGTAGAGAGTCTCACTTAAGGGTCTCCCACCCCCTGAGGAGGAACCACTACAATCTGGTAATTTACCAGCTTCCTTCCTTAGTGGAACACCATTGGGGGGGAGGGTCTTGAAAATATAAAGAAATTAAGACATTTAGATTAGAAATGAAATCTGAGGGACTTTTCTGCCTGCGGATCTATGCTACTACAAATGCTAAAAGGTACGCCGTGTCTACTATAAATGATAAAGGGTTACGCCGTGTTGAGTAAAAGGACACAGACGGGTCAGAGCTGTAGAGAAAATGAGTCTCCTGGTAAAGACGAATGTGTAAATAAGTATAAATAAGCATAAAAAAAGGGGGTCATTTTCCATTCCCAGCTTGCAACGATGTCTTTCATTTGCTTCTTGATTGCAGGGACAAACACACAAAACAATTGAGTCTGTGAGTAAGGCAGCAAGCTGGGCAACATGGAGATGGACGATTAGTCAACTGCACCATGGAAAGGAGCTCACTGAGCAGGTAGAGGCGTACCACGCTGTCAACAGGAGCTTTTGTGTTGGACGGGACTTTCTGTGGTTTTCTTTAATGTATGCTGCAAAGGGGATTTACTCCTGCTTTAAACTTGATCCTTGTCAGAAGCGAAACTCTGGCTTCCAAAGCAGAAGCAAGTACCAGCGCGAGAGAGTCCTGTCTGCTTCCACAGTTTGCTTCCCTGTGCTACCATACTGGTGCACACACAACAACTACCAATTTTACATGACGGGCCGTGTTCTTTGTGCAAGGGCCCCCATGTGATCTGGAAACCGCCTCCTGCAGCTTTGAGAGCTGATGACCAAAGATCGGAAGTCTGCTAAACTGGGCTGTGGTGTGGAGGTTGTTTGGATAAAGGACAGCTGTGTGCTTTGTGAGACAGACACCTCTGTTGTTGAACCTGGCATTCCTTGATTCATCGCTGAAGCTTTCACCTCCAGGACCTGCATCAGTTTCTCGGTTTGATGCTGTCCATCTGTTTGTTCAATCGCGTCTTGGATGGTTTTCCTGAGTCCGGGGAGATGCCTGTCTGCACTCTTTCAGGCTTACTTAGTTTCATTGATTTGTTTTAGTGGTGTCTATGTTTGGTGAAGAAGGCACCTCTTCCAGCTGTATACAGACAGCAGTTGTCACAGGGATGTCACCTGGGGAGCACTTGTGTTGGCTCTGGTCCTGGGTAGGTGAATCTTCACAGTCTCGGTGCAGGCTCTTCGCCTACATCAAGATGGAAAGCATTGAAAATGTCTCAACATCCTCAGAGCCCATGGCAACAGTCTCCACTGGGGTGGCATTATTACCTAAGGCTCCCAGGCATGTAAAAAGTAGTTAGTCTTGCTGGATGAAGCATGGACCTCCTGCTCAAGACAGGGGTGTCCTTAGTCTCCCAAACGCTCAGGGCTAGCTAATGTCCCTCCAGGTGTCATGCAGCCTCCTCTATGCTATCATAGATGGCCAATCTCCTCTGTTTGCGCCCAACTTTCTCTCTGCAAGACAAGATTGCTAGCAACTGGAGCCCAGGCACTGTGTGGGTTCTGCTGCAGTTGCCAAGGCTGCTTTGGCTGGGCCTGGTTTCCCATAGCTAACATCTGTGGTAGGGAGATGCCAGGGCTAGGTGTCCCGGAAGCACCGGAACAATGCCTATGGTCCCCGGGGTAGCTGAAGTCTCTGCAGGGAACGGAGTAGCATGGGTCCCTTCAAGGTAGAGAAAGCTAGGGCCAAAGAACCTGAGTTCCGCAGCTGCAAGGCTTTCAGGGCAGATATCCCTGCCTACCTCTTCCCCTCTGCGGGGAAGAACTTAGGGTTCAGCTTGTTCCTAGGCCATCAGAGAAGCAGAGCAGGAGCTCCTTTTCCCCTCTGGTAGCTACCCAACATATGTATACTCCAAAGCATCCCAGTCACTTGCTGGGTGCACACCGACACCCTCCTCCAACAGACACAGCTGCTTACTCCTGTGGTTTCTTACTGTTGAGGGGAGAGTGTTGGGCTCAAGTCTTGCTCTGTCCTCACTAGCCTGAAATTCAAAAATCTCTCTTGAATTTAAGAGCATGAATCCTCCTGGCTGCTTCCACAGAGAACCCTGACTTGAGACAATTTTATCTTTAGCCACACTGGGTTCCCAAACCTGTGAATCTTCACTTGACAAGAGACACGCAAGGGTTGTTGGTCTTAAAATAACTGGATGCCAAGGCTGCCCACCCCTTGGTCATGCCCTCCTGGGTTACCGGTTTGAACACAAACATCTCCTGTTGCTAATGACAGGCAAGGGGGTGTCCTCAGAGCTCGCCCCTGTCTCAGCATGAGCTCGGGATGCCTCCTTTACAAATACCCTGGGCAGAGAGCACTGGGTTAATATGAGGATGCCATGGGGTGTATTGAGAAGATACCACGCCTGCCTGCACTAGTTTAAGACCCTTGGAAAGAAGGGATGGACATGCACTGTGTCTCGCCCACAGTAGTTCTCAGCCCCCTGTTACCATGCAGACCACCCAAACGCACATCTGAGGCTGGAGGTGGGCTTGCTCTGGACACCATGCAGCCTGGCCCCTGGCCTTCCATTCTTACCTGCCTGTGACTATGATTATGAAAAGAAATCAGCACACCACACTTACACAAATGTGTCGGAGGCACGTTTAAGGGCTTTGGGTTTTTATTTTATTTTTTTAGTTTATTATTATTTTTTCTTATTTTACATATCAATCCCGGTTCCCTCCCCTTCCAATCCTCCCATCTAATCTCCTCACCCCCCCCTCCCGTCCCATTCCCCACCCACTCCCCAGGGAGGGTGAGGCCTTCTAGGAGGGATCATCAAAATCTGTAAAGTCATTTGGAGTAGGGCCTAGGCCCTCCCTCCTGGCTCTAGGCTAAGGGAGTATCCCTCCATGGAGAATGTGCTCCCAAAGTCCTTTCATTCACCAGGGATACATCCTGGTTCCACTGTCAGAGATCCCTTAGACTGCCCAGGCCTTCTAACTGAGACCCACATTCAGGGGGTCTGAGTCAGTCCAATGCTGGTTTCCCAGCTATCAGTCTGGGGGTCCATGAGTTCCCCCTATTCAGGTCAACTGTCTCTGTGGGTTTCTGCAGCCTGGCCTTAACCCCTTTGCTGATCACTCCCCCCTCTCTGCAAATGGATTCCAGGAGTTCAGCTCAGTGTTCAGCTGTGGGTGTCTGCTTCTGTTTCCATCAGCTACTAGATGAAGGCTCTAGGATGGCATATAAGGTAGTCATCAATCTCATTATCTGGGAAGGGCATTTAAGGTAGTTTCTCCACTATTGCTCAGGTTGTTAGTTGGGGTCATCCTTGTAGAACTCTGGACATTTCCATAGTGCCAGTTTCCTCTTCAAACCTATAATGGCTCCCTCTATTATGGTATCTCTTTTCTTGCTCTCCTCTGTTCCTCCCTCAACTCAATCTTCCTGGTCCCTCTTGATCTTTTATTCTCTTAACATGACCTGATCCCAAAGCTACACTTACTTTTCACTGGTGGCCGACCGTGCACAGAGCCTTCTGTGTGAAAAGTAGGCCACCTACTGAAGGCATCTGGGAAAATCACACAGGAAGTGCTTTCTTACAAGAAGGCATCCCAACTGGACCAGCAGAGTAGGGCCAGAGACCCCTCAGCCCCTTAGGTTCCCACTGTAGAACAGTCCGGAATTCACCCTCCATCTCAAATACTGTGAGGAAGTACGGCCAAGCTCTGCTCCCTCTGTATTTGGGGAATCCTCAAAATAACATCATGACGAAATCTGCTTAGGGTATGGTTTTTCTGTGCCTGAACCCCAGAACGAGGCACACATCCCTCCTGCCCCAAGTGGTACTCAGCATTTCAGGGCTCCTGAAATGTGGCCGATCCCACGGGCAGAGAAACAAGGGTGAGTGAGACTCAGGGACCGGATGAGGGAAGGCAGGAGCTGGGTGCTTGGCACCTGGAGCTCTGACCTGCCCTTTGGGGTTCTAGACCCTGCTGGGCTCTCAATGCGTACATACCCTCCCATGCCACTCAAATTCAAGACCAACTCACTTTGATCTCGTAAAGCTGAGGGAGTTTTTCATGACACTCCAATGGAATCTCTGAAATGTGGTACTCTCAGGGCACTGCGGGTTCTGGAAGGGCAGGTGTAAGTCACTCAATGGAAGGGGACTGGGCTCTCTTTGCTGGAGAGAAGTGGCTGTACCAGGTTCCCGCTTCAAGCTCAAGAATCCTTGGAGAAGACAGCCCAGGGGAGCCCCACACAGAGCATCCTTATATGAGGACTTGTCCTTGGTGGACCGTTCTCTGGCTATGGCTGTGAACGGATTCCTCTCTGAGCTGTTAGAAGCCACCTTCATGCAACCTCAGTCCAGAACCAGTGAGGGCCTACTGACCTCTGCAGCACAGATAAGGCAAACCCCAGGCTCTTCTATTCCAAGTGCATTCAATCTTTCAGTTTTAAAGCATTTTCGGAAGTGAGGTGAAGGATGGACAAGTAGAAAGAACCCACAAACCAGAGGAACACAGTCTCTGCTCACTGTGGAGCCAGCCCCTGGCCTTCCTGCCCTGGAAAGAGAATAGCCAGTGGGTGGGTGCCTTCGGCATGGCCTTCCGAGGTCCCGTTGCTAACCACCCACGGATGCTGAACCCTAGCTGTGAATTTCTTCATGGCTGAGAGCCTGAGATAAACGCAGTTTCATAACCGTGTCGCTGTGAAACCCGCGTTTTCAATGGCCCTTTATGAAAACAGCTGCTTTTCAAGATGTGTCTGAGCAGGAAGCCGTTGATAAGCACAGTCCCATTGCACCCAGTGCCCTCTGGGCATTCCCAAAACGACACTCAGTAACATACACAGTGGAGAGAAATCGCCCCCATCTGCTCATCTGGGGAATCAGTTCTCCCCCATGCTGTGGGGTCAGGCTCTGTTGGTGCACAGCATGGGCACCCACAGATGGATGGCTCCCAGGGAAAACAGCTAGCTGCCCTGACATTAAGTCCACCACTGTATTTTGGTGTGATAAGCTGATTCTGGAAATCCTCCTACCTCACTTTTTCATTTGGCAACTATGTCTTTAAAAAAAAAAAAAAAAAAAAAAAAAAAAGCTTCGTGGAGTGGGTGTAGGTTTTAATCCCAGGGCTTGAAGGGAGGAAAGGAAAACAGAGCTCTCCCGGTTCAAGGCCAGCCAGGAGGACATAGGGAGACCACATTGCAAAACAACAACAGCAAAAACCTCTTGGTGGAGGAACTGGGGCTGGCTCTTCCGTGTGCTCTGGGTCAGGGCTGACGATCAGTTACTGCTGGCCTGGGACACACAGGTGCCTGCAGCACAATTTAAACTGTTGCCCCCTGGTCTTTCTCTATGTCTTAACTTGTGTGTGCTTTAACGTTTCCAAAGCATGAAGAATGTGGAACGTGGATGTTAGCCTTCTTAACTGTCATCACAGAAAGCCGTGTCATCTCTCCTGCCTTTGGGACCAATGCCAGAGGAAGAGACATCGCTTCTTCCAGATTTCTCATAGGCCCTTTCTCCTTTCCGACATCTTTAAATGGAGCTAAAACGAATGCATGCTTCATGCCACTAAAAGCGTTGTATGAGGGAAGCTTGGAGGGATGTGCTAGAGAAATGTCAGCTCCACGTCATGATCCAAAGC
Organism: Phodopus roborovskii; assembly: GCF_943737965.1. Classification (NCBI taxonomy): domain Eukaryota; kingdom Metazoa; phylum Chordata; class Mammalia; order Rodentia; family Cricetidae; genus Phodopus; species Phodopus roborovskii. Next base: position 1,843,263 of record NW_026126611.1, read on the forward strand.
AACTGGACATCTGCCCCTACATTAACAATAGTTAAAAAAAAAATAATCAAGCCTAAAATCAAATCATGCTCGCTGGAATGTCTGACACACTCTCTGTGATAATTGTAGCCTTTGGGGGAAAAGAAAAATGTGTCCTCCCATCAGCTGGAAAACTGTAAGAAGCTTAAAAGTCAGACTTGGAGAGAAGTTGGGGCAGGCACACCCAGTCACTCTGAGCCTGTGCCCTCCTCTGGCTCTGTGATTAAACCCACACTCAGAGGTCAGGATATCCCAAGTGCAAGTGGCTCCTTACTGTAAGTGTGCCCTCACATCTGTAAGAGTGCCCTCACATCTGTAAGTGTGCCCTCACATCTGTAAGAGTGCCTTCACATCTGTAAGTGTGCCCTCACATCTGTAAGTGTGCCCTCACATCTGTAAGTGTGCCCTCACATCTGTCAGTGTGCCCTCACATCTGTAAGTGTGCCCTCACATCTGTGAGTGTGCCTCACATCTGTAAGTGTGCCCTCACATCTGTAAGTGTGCCCTCACATCTGTCAGTGTGCCCTCACATCTGTAAGTGTGCCCTCACATCTGTAAGAGTGCCTTCACATCTGTAAGTGTGCCCTCACATCTGTAAGTGTGCCCTCACATCTGTAAGTGTGCCCTCACATCTGTAAGTGTGCCCTCACATCTGTAAGAGTGCCTTCACATCTGTAAGTGTGCCCTCACATCTGTAAGTGTGCCCTCACATCTGTAAGTGTGCCCTCACATCTGTCAGTGTGCCCTCACATCTGTAAGTGTGCCCTCACATCTGTGAGTGTGCCTCACATCTGTAAGTGTGCCCTCACATCTGTAAGTGTGCCCTCACATCTGTCAGTGTGCCCTCACATCTGTAAGTGTGCCCTCACATCTGTGAGTGTGCACTCACATCTGTAAGTGTGCACTCTGTGTCTGTAAGTGTGCCCTCACATCTGTCAGTGTGCCCTCACATCTGTCAGTGTGCCCTCACATCTGTAAGTGTGCCCTCACATCTGTCAGTGTGCCCTCACATCTGTAAGTGTGCCCTCACATCTGTGAGTGTGCACTCACATCTGTCAGTGTGCCCTCACATCTGTCAGTGTGCCCTCACATCTGTAAGTGTGCCCTCACATCTGTCAGTGTGCCCTCACATCTGTCAGTGTGCCCTCTGTGTCTGTACCTGTGTCCCCTGTGTCTGTCGTCTGTCTCACTGATGCTCCGTAGTCACAGGTGGAAAGTGGGACTGAACCCTCCCCCCAGAATGACAGGGGCTCCTGCTGGGCATCAGTTCTGGGGTGACATACAGACAGAGGTTTTAATGAAGGGTTGCATATGTTATGTTTACATTTATGGAGTAAGCACATGGGCCAACAGTTCTCTTCAGAGATGGAGACTAGCAGCAGTCTCCACAATCCAGCCCCATACTCATTCATTAATGCTTTTCTCTCTCTCTCTCTCTCTCTCTCTCTCTCTCTCTCTCACACACACACACACACACACACACACACACACACACACACACACCACACATCCCCTGACATTTTCTTGACGAACACTCAGGCCTGTCCTGTTAAGCATCACCATTCTGGGTAGCAACTTAAGAGGACACAGCTCTAAGATCTGGACCTGCTCTGCACACCGACAGGACCTCAGCCCGACTCTGGCTCTAGCAAGGATGGATTTTCTCAGGGGCAGAGAGGTGAGCTCCACAAGTGACCCCTGGGCCTAGGCTGACTGCCAAAGAGCTAGGTTCTTTGTGAGAACCTGCCTTGCTGCCTGTAGCAGTGGTCCATGGCCATAACAATTCTCATCCCCTGGTCTCCAGGGTCTCGTTTTTAAACAGCAGCTGTGGGGATTCGCTACAACACAGCCAGGGTGCATGGTGAGACTCCCTGGCTACCATGGCTGGACTGAGATGAAAAGGAATTTGAGTATCTGGCCAGAAGGTGATGGTGTCTGCCACAATGCGTGCTTTGATGGGGTCCTGTGGCTCGAGTTCTTACATTTCTTTTAACTGGAGTTCAGAATCACCAATGAAAATGGGCACACTGGCCTCAGTGCTCTGTGGAGGGCTGTTCCAGCATCCTCATGTAACACGAAAAATTAAATGTATCACTACACCCTCATCCGATGCCAAGGGCTGGGGCTGACAGGCAGGCTCTCAGGGCCTGGGTGGAGATGTTTGCTGGACACTGTAGGTTGCTATGGCAATTGGGAGCACAGACAGCATTCCTGTTTTAAGAAAGATGTAGAGTGGCCTCTCACTCACATACTGTGGGTGTGGTGGTCCTGCAGTGACAATCCACACCCTCTGCCGGGTCACCAGAGTCATGATGTGTGTGAGTTCATTTAAAGCCACACCTTCGCTCTGGGAAAATAAGGCATAAACAAGAGCTTTTGGGTGATTAAATCAATAAAATGAATAAAACTGGCATAAGGAAGTTTGATATGATCGAATCTTGCACGTGTCTCTTTATTTTGAGAGGTACACAGAGGATAAATCTGTACCAACTTTGGATGCTGTTACCTATGTTGCATTTGTCCCTGAGTGGAACAATGAATGAACACACACTTCCACGTGTACACGTGTGCAGACACTGGTGTTCACCCCTGCACATGAAGGTGTGCTTGTGAATATGCATGCCCCTGAGAAGGGGCTACCAGCAATGGTGACATCTATCTCTTATGCCGAGTGGCATCTGCCCCATGAAAGTCTTGAGTAAGCTAAAAGTCAGAAACCTCCTCAGTGTGGACTTCCTGTATAAAGAGGGTTGGCATTTCTAGAATCTTGTTTCGAGTATTTTAATCACAGCATGGTCTACAATGCTGTTTTCTAGGGTAAGCTGCCGGGGTTTCCTGACTCTCGGGCTCTGAATGAAGATGACAGGCATCCCTCCATGGGTACAACTGTGACACCCCAGGTGTCCCAACTTCTGTGATGCCAGCAGAGGGCTAAGTGCTTCGGCCAGCCTTTCCATTCATGCATCTGGCTAAGAGAAGGGAAGTCTGCTGACTTCAAAAGCCTCCCCCCTCTCCCCAGGCAGGCAGCTCTGCCTCTGTCGCTGCCCACAGGTGTGGGCCCCCCATGCTCATGCTGCAGGAGCCACCCTATCTTTCTGCACAAGTGAGCAGAGCACAGGCAGTGGCCAGGGCTGGCCAGGCCCTATCAGGTGTCTCAAGTCTGCCTAGTGAGCATGAATGGCTTTCAGATTTCTTGCATGTGACTCTCTACCAGGGGCCCATGTCCTCTGGGCTCTGAGTCACCCTTTTGTTAACATCATCTTCCAAACAGATGACATGGGGACTCCACTCAGGCTGTGGCTACGATCCCTCCTATCAAAATAAACATATGAGGTCTGCTGCAGCAAGCTACCTCAGGGGAGGGGGAAGCAATTGGGATCCTGGGCCAAGGGTCCCTCCTCACACCTGTCTGTCTGTCTGTCTGGGCTGCTCCCACCCAGAAATAGTCCCACAGTACCAGGCCCAGGACTGTGTTGGATGAAATTCTGAAAACCCCAGAAGAACAGCATGAAACGTCTGATTCTCACTCATTTGAAGCTGTGCCAGAAGGTTCATAACAAGAATATGCTAACACTGCTCCTAACTTTGTTTCTACTAGCCACACCCTGGGCTCCAGAGAATGAAGAGCAAGCACATAGTTGCTGGCTCAAGTGGGAAGCGGCTGGAGCTAGTTTTGAGGTTTGAATCTTTTAGCGTTGACCTTGTAATAACAGTTCAGGTGGGGCGGGGCATGGTGCTGAGTGATGCTGAGTCTTGATCCTGAAGACATTGTAACAATTCCACTAACTGCCATTGTAACAATTCCACTAACTGCCATTGTAACAATTCCACTAACTGCCCTTCCCTGCAGCGGTCCCCAACGGTGTGTGGATGACAGACTAACATCCACCGCCCCTGCCCTTCCCCCCACCCCCACAGGCAGAAGCAGGGTCCCAGAGAGGATCAAATCTATTCACCCACCCTGCAACTCCGGACTCCACAAACATCACCTGGATTGAGCAGTCAGAGTCAACCTGGGACCCTTCAATGCTGTGTTATTTTTGGTGCAGAACACCCCAGACTGTACACACAGGAATTTCCAGTTTCTGTAACAATATAGTTCTGTGCAGTCTGAGGCTGGGCTGCCAAGGGGATGGAAAGACAAAGCTTGCTTTCTTACCCTTTACACCAGTGAGGATTTGGGTGAGCGTCTACGTACAGAGTGCTGCAGCTGCCAGGTCAGGCCGTTTGTGGAAGGAGAAGCTTCCCCCAGGGTCCTTTGTTATGGGTCCTATAAGCGCATGTGTTATTCTGACTTTTGTCGCCACAGCCCAATGCCTGACACAGGGACTCATTTTGCCTTCTGATTTCGGGACTTTCAGGCTCAGTTGCTTCTGGGCCTGCACAAGATGGAAACATGGTCGGGATGGCAAGGCAGGGCTGCCCACCTTGTGACTGCCAGGAAGCAAGGGCAGAGGAATCAGCGTGGGGCACAGAGGAAGCCATAAGTGTGTGATGTCCTTCCTCCCTGAATGTGTGTTGCTGGCAGGAGTGTGACCTCCCTCTCTCTCTCTCTCTCTCTCACACACACACACACACACACACACAGATACAGACATACCCCACCACACACATAAGTAAATACATACACATGTCATAGTATACCAAAGGTAGAGATAACTCTGCGCGTAAACTCAGGGACACCTTTGGCTCCTCTGGGTACCGCCCCCGGTTCTGAACGCCCTAGCAGTGGGGAAGCATTTACTGAGGCTTAACACCTGGTAGTTGGTACAGAGAGAGCCCATGCCATGCAATCACTAGAAACTGGTCCCCCCATTCTGTGCTGTGGGTCCCCAGGAAGCCACCCCATCTCAGGATACAACTTGTTCCCCAGCCAGTGTTCAAACCAAAGGCCAGGAACCAATCCCTTCCGCCCTCCCAGATTTGCCTGCCTGTCTCCCTGTGCTTTGAGCTCATCCCGCCTCTCTGGTCTGAGTGCTTGCTCTGCCTGGTTGCTGTTGAAACACATCTTTGCTTAAAGTGATATTCCACAACAGAGCCCACAAAGAAGACCCACTCAGAAACCGTCTACAGCCGACTGAAAATCTTTATTCCAACTGGTTGGGACTCAGGTATTTGGGACCCAAGAGTAGCCCTGAACATTTAGAGCAAGGGGCTTTTAAAGGCAAGAACCACATCCTTTTTTCTCACTTGGCAGCTGCAGAAGGAGGCTTTGCACAATCAGACACTTTAACAGAAGTCAATGACCCGGTGAGAGTGGCACATGAATTTAAGCCCAGCACTTGAGAGGCCTCTAGAGGCAGATGGATCTCTTTAAGTTGGAGGCCAGCCTGGTCTACAGAACAAGTTGCAGGACAGCCAGGGCTGCATAGAGAAACCCTGTCTCTAAATAAATAAATAAATAAATAAATAAATAAAAACAACAAATAAAACCAGAAGCAAGATAGTTAGCTGGAGGGAGAGTTTCCACACAAACAAGCAGTTTTAACAGAAGCTCAGTTAGCTGGGGGCATCTTAACCTAGATTAGAGTTGGGTAACTTCTCATAGGATTCTCCATCAAGGGGATCAAATTCTAGTCAAACCTAAAAGATGGAGGGACCTCTGCGCTACGTTACGCAGTCACAGGCTCTCTGCCTGGTGTGTCCATCACAGTCAGTGGCTCTGGTTGTCTCACAGAGAACATCTACAAATAACAAACGATATAAGACAAGTGTGGCAGCCGGGCATACTTCTGAGATCCCAGAACTCTGTAGGCCGAGGCAAGAGGATCATACATGTTTGAGGTTAGCCAGGGTTCGAAATTTCAGTACTTGTCCCTTAGAGCTCTCTTCCCCCCACCCAGCTGTAGAACCCCCACGCTCTCAGGGTTGATCAAACAAGGTTGTGCTCATCACTCTCCGGTGTGCAGGGCCCGTGCCTTGACCCCCAGGTGTGGGCGGTGCATGATTTCCTCCTATGCTTAGCCCATCCCCGGCTTGGGTAGATAAGCCCATCACTCTCTGTAATAAACGGCGGCAGCTTCCTCTTCACGTCTCCTAGTGGTCTGTTAAGTGTTTCAATCCCGACACCCTCCGGCAAGCTCGGTACTCCGGCTGCACGTGATTGCCATCTTGGGGGAAAAACATTGATGGAGGAGTTTAGGTAAAAGAGTTGATGGCAAAAGCTGTCTTTAGGAGGACATGTCTGCCATTGCCTTCCTGTGGGCTGAGGTCTCCCTTAGCATTCCTCCAGTGAGCAAACTCAGTTGAGTAAGCATCCTGGCCCCTCCTCCCACCCTCTCTGAATGCCCTTCCCCTCATATCTCAGTGTTATTACTAAACAATGGCCATGTGGGCTTCACAGACTCTCATGAATCACTTCCCAGTGCATCAACAGCCATGATGCCCATGACACGCCTCGTCCCTTCCCACTGACCTAATGGCCCATGGGGCTTTGAGTAATGCTATCTGAATAGTCTCCTAAGAAGGTTGAAAGGGGTGTTTGAACATTATTAAATACTGTGTCTGACACGTGTATGAAGCAGTAACTATGCAATAATCTCTCCCCTTGCAAGAGAAACTAGCGGATGTTGGTGGGATTCTTGGGGATCCCACACCAGAGAACACAGGGCCCATGTCTACTGAGCTGACCTTCCCAAATCCCAGGAAAACTGAACTTTCGCCTCCAAAACACAAAATCCGCCGCCTAAAAACGCACGAGCCAGGGTTCTGTTGCATCCCTTGATAGACGCCCATCCTACCTCTCTCCAGAGACTCTCATCATCCCAAAGACCCACACCTGCAAGCAACCACTCCCTCCTGAGCACCTCCTGGCGAATCTGCCCTGCCCGGTTGACTTGCCTCGAAGTCAATAATTAGAATCGTCAATACTCTTCATGTGTGTCTAAATGCCCTTCTAGCACATTTTCTAGAATCTTAAAGCCTCCTGCCTCTGTATGGCTGAACATTCCTCGGTGAGAACCCTGCCATGTGTTACAGGTACCATGCCCACTGCTGACTTCCTGTGTGTTGGGCTGTTCTGGACAATGCAACTGTGAATATTCAAGCTGTGAACATTCAACTTTTTTTTTTTTTTTCTGCGTGGACGTTCTTATGACACCTGCGTACCGAGAAGCACAGTGGCTGGGCCACGTAAAAACTCCACATTTAGCCTCCTTTTGTGTTTGCCTTTCCATATCAAGAAAATTCTGATTTGGGGACCTCCCAGTCAGTTGTGGGGTCATCTTGCTTGCGCACAGATCAGCTTGCGTTTAGAACCAGACGAGAGTGTGCTAAAAGGTGAGGCCGTTCCTGGAGAACCCTGATCACAGATGGCCAGCATCAGTCCGACACTGATGGGAGTGAACTCACAGCTTGGTACTGAGAAGCCGCCCACACACCTGGGGTTTCACAACTGGGGACTTTCCAAAGTGTTCTGACAAACCGGACAGCTGTGTACCTTATCAGCAAGACTTTGGGTCTGTGCCGTCCCATAATGCCTCCCTCTCATGATCCATCAGGGCGGCTGAGAACCACTTCTGACGGGAGCTACCCAATTCATGCTGTTTGCCATCTTAGATACAGCACCAGAGTCATGTGCTTTCACCTCTGATGCAAAGCCTGTGTGCACCAGAGAGAGAGAGAGAGAGAGAGAGAGAGAGAGAGAGAGAGAGAGAGAGAGATTAAATAAGGAGCCATCAGGGCCCTGGAGAGAAGGTGTATAAGCATAGCAGCATTAGCTAATGGAGCCCCTGTAGAGATGCTCCATGCTCGAGGATGGAGGAGGGTCTTCGTGTGTGTCACTGGCAGGAGAGGCACATGGAAAACCTGACTGTAGGTGTAATATGGCTAGCTGCTTTAAGGTCCTTGCTGCTCTAAAGATGGATAGTGTCTTAGGGTTTCTATTGCTGTGATGAAACACCGTGTAAAAAAGCAACTTGGGGATGGGGTGGTGGGTTGCAGGGAAGGGTTTATTTCAGCTTAAGTTTATGGTCTATCACTGAGGGAAGTCAGGGCAGGAACCGGGAGGCAGGAGCTGACGCAGGGGCAGCTTACTGGCTTACTCTTTCTAGAGAGCTGGTTTGTTTTCTTGCACACCAAAGGACCACCTACCTGCCAGGGGTGGAAGCCACCTGGAGGCTGGGTCCTCCCAATCAATCATCAATCAGTCCAGAAAATGCTTCACAGACCTACCTCCAGGTCAACTCTATGGAGGTATTCCTCAACTAAGAACCCTTCCCAGATGACCCTGGCTTGTTGAGTTGGCATTAAAAATTAGCCAGCATGGAGAGTAATGTGGAACTCTCAACCAAACAAGCCCCTTCTTCCCCATGTCGCTCTAGTCAGGGTGTTCATCAAGGCAAGGAGAACGAAGCTAGGAGAGAAATTGGTGCTGAAAGAGATCATCACACATTCCACGAGCTATCAGTCCTGTTGCTCGGCACAAGCCCCAAAGAAACAGTGCCTACATTCAATAGTAAGCTCTACAAGCTTGTAGCCCTACTATTAATAATAGCCTCCAAAGTAGAAAGAGCCCAGTGCCCATCTGTGTGCCGATAAACTATGATAATACATCCCTGACACAGAAAAACAGTGGAAATAGCCACAGTTACATATACCACTCACCTCTGAACAAAGGCAAACCTGCTTTTTAAATATACAACCTTTCAGTGAGCCATGCTTTTTAAATATACAACCTTTCAGTGAGCCATAGCAGGAGAAGATCTCTGTTGATGCATTGTGTCTAAAGCGAAGAACAAAAGAGGTGGAAAGCAGCAAGGCTGAAGAGCTGTACACCAGATCGGGATTGAACTGTTATGGCTCCAGTGACGTCTGAGATTGTGAAAGTATGGCCAGAAGCCAGTGTCATTTAAGCCAAAGCTCTTCCACCAGGACAGGTGCGGGCCTGCTGTGGCTGACCGACCGTAGGCAGAACAGAGGGAGGGCATGTGCCTGGGACGGCTCCCTCTTTGGCAGACAATATAATTCTGCAACCTCTTGTTTGTGGTTCTCTAGTCTCTCTGCTTTAAGCACAGAGGAAGCAGAGGTGCCTACTCGAGCTGCAGCAGCTCGCACACACAGGGACGCAGGGGGATCCTCCTGAGGGGGATCCTGGTTAGTTTGCACCTTGCAATGATGCCTTCCCGGGGACTTCTAACCAACACAATGCGGTGTCTGCAAAGGCATAAACTCCCTCACCTTGTTTCATCTTGACTGCAGCAAAGACAAGTTGCTATTATGTGAACGCCTCTCCCCTCAGTGTGCAGAGCACACATTTTCAATACACCATTATCATTCTCAGAGCCGCGTGCTGAAGCCAGCATGGCAGAAAGACTATCCTGCTTACACACTTGAGACGGAATGACAAACGATGGGTGGAAGATCCTGTCCACACCCACGGGGCAAGAAACCTTTGTCCTCTTCCCATATTCTCCAAGCACGCCAGAGTACATGAGACCAGTTGAATGTCTCATGGTCACAGACCCTTTGGCAGTTACGTCCCATCAGCAAGTCTAAAAACCGTCTACAACCTCCCAAAACAGACCCACCAAGATGTAGGGGACATTTCACATTCTACGTATACAATTCACCACACTTGTGCCTGTCGGAGTCTCCACCGAGAGGTCCCTGTCCCAGTATGCTGAACTCAAGGCTGGCCAGAGAGTAGCCCCTGTGAGGTCTCAGATAGAGTGAAGGGTCATCTTTCTCTAGAGATATAAGGATGTCTGTCAGCTGTCACAACGCATAGAACTTCAGTGGGAAGAGACCTCAGTTCGAGCTCTCAGTTCAGCCCAATGTGGTTGTCTCATCCATTCAGGTAGCCCAGGGTCCTCTGGGGGAAAATGTGGGCTTGCTGGCTGCCACCCTTCCCTTGTCCTGACTGCAGCAAGGATGCGAACACACACTCATGTACCCACATCTTTAAGAGCCTTGGACTTCTGAGGAAGGAAGGATGGGATGGGGCGAAGGATGAGAGAGAGGAGTGGGGAGGAAGAGAGGGGGAACTTGAGGCAGAGATGAAGTAGGAGGGTTACATGCCAGTTTGCTACGGTGGGGGAATTTTATAACTCAGAAACCTGGCGAGCATGCTGCCCTGCTGAGAACACCCACCCCCAGGATGGCCCTGTGAGAGGATGTGAGCCCGCTGGCCATATACATAAGCCTGGAGTGCCCTCTGCTGGACTGCACTAGAAAGGCAGCCGGTTTCAATGTCAGAATCCTCAGTTAAAAGAAAGTATCACTCACTGCCTTTAGGCCTTTGCTTGTCTTGCAGGAACACACACACCACACACACACACACACACACACACACACACACACACACCACACACACACACACACACACCACACACACACACACACACACACTGGCGTCACGTAAGATACGAGGTAGAGATTCTTCCAACGACTGAATCTTCTATGAACAGCGGCTTCTGTTCCTCTGCCGGTTCCAGAACCGTCCTTGCATTCTCCCCCACCCCAGACCCGCCACCCCGGTATTTCATAGGTTTAGTTAAAAGTTAACCTGGCCTTAGTTTTAGTGCAAGGAACAAAGTGTGCCATGAACTCCCTGTTCCTGAGGAGATATCTGAAGAAGAAAAGAGAGGAGGAGGATGGGAAAGACTCCCAGCCCTGCGGGCATCTGTGATTGTTGCCACAGTCTGACCTGAGTCTTGCACTCACCATGAGGTCTCAGGATCTGTGCTGCAGCCTTTAAGACGTCTGGGCCTTTTTTCATCTGTAGATACACGGCTAGACCGACTCCATGGCTTACTGTTGGAATAGTGCTGCGGAGGAATGTAGATGTCTTTGTAGTTTCAATGATGTTGGACCATCTGGAGTGCCTGTGCTGTCTTGCCATCCGGGCAATATGGAGGTTGCTAGGACTCTCAAAACAGAGCCTGTCCCAGCAAGCTGGCCGTAGACTCCAGGCCTCTGGTGGGGTGAGCACGAGGAGGAGGCACACGATAGCCTCGAATTGAGTCAGCGAGGCCCAGAGGGCTCAGTGGTCTCTCTCAGAATCCCAGAGCCCACCTGAGTTTGAACACTCCACACTACATAAGAGGATTGGGAGCCTGCAAACGTCAATGTGGCTGTGTCTGAAGAAAATAAATCACAGGGGGAAGTGTCTGGACAGTGAGGTCATCTAAACCCCCCATGGAGTCTAGATCATTCTGTTCACAGCTCCCTAAACCCAGGCCTTGTCCGACCTGCAGGCCAGATGCCCTATTCCAAACCCCTTAGGGACAGGCTCACGTTCCACAATTGACAAACTTCCCAGGTAGGTGTGTGATGCAGGAGGTGCCGACACGGGGACTGCCTAGACTAGCAGGCACTCAGCGCTATTAACCCAGTTCACCTGCTGCAGTCCTCCCTGTCACCACCAGGAGGTGCTGTTGTGACTCTTCTTACAGATGACTTCCCTCATGGAAAAATAATAATAAATGAAGTAATGACCTGACCTTCATGGAGTGACCAGGCAGGCATGAGAAGAAAAGTCTGTTTTCATCTCTGCAAAGAAGGGACCTGAAGTAATCGGTTTCCTTCTGCCCTATTCTTGTGAGCAAAGCCCCTTTGAGACGGCTGGCCTACCGTTCCTCATGTCTGCTTTATTCAGCTGTTCCTTCAAGCCAGCCTTCTTGGGCTCCGTTCGCCTCGACACATGCAAGTCTGAGCCACAGTGGCATGGCCAGGGGTGGCAGGCTTTTCTTTATGTCTTTGCTTTTCAACTCTCAGGCTTGGCAATGAGCTCCAAGGGTTTAGTATCTGCAAACTTGTAGCTCCTCTACAGGGCGGCTAAAGCCCCAGGAGAGAGTCCTCAGGAGAGCAGCAGACACTGCCCTGTGCACAGTACTTCTGAAAAGCAGAGGCTTTTCCAGGGCTCGGTCCTGTGCGCGAGCATTAGCTCCCAGCGAGCGGCACTGGGTGTTCAGGAATGATGCAGCATCTTGGGTCCTGTGCCTGACTGTGGTTCACACTCTATTTCATCCATGTCAGTGCAGCTGCCCTGTTCCTTCTGGTCACAGGGTGCACAGAGCAGCTGGTCCTCTTTCTACCCAGGGACCTTTGCTCACCAAAGTGAGCCTTGCACATGGCATGAGGGATTTGGGTCTTGTTTTCCATACATGCTGCCCGACTCTGTGAAGTATGTGAGAGGGTGTGTGTGTGTGTGTGTGTTTGCACGTGTGTGAGAGCACACTTATGTGCCTGAGTGTACATGCATACCCTTACGTATGTGTGCTGTCAGAGGCTAGCCTCAGAATTGGTCCTGTTTCCATTGAGGAGAGGTCTCTTAAAGGACACTTGCACACCAGACTGCCTGTCCCACTAGTTTCCAGGACTCCCCTCTCTGCCTCCCATCCTCAGCCTAGGGATGTTGAGCTTACGGATTTGTGTGGCAGCACCCAGCTTTGATGTGGCCTCTGGGGAATTTTGAGGACAGTGACTTCCCTGCTGGGTCAGATAGGAACGGAGCTTCATCTGAAACATTAAGTTGTAGCATCATCTTGGGCCCAGAATTCAAAGGAAAGGTGTCACGGACAGCAAGACAGGAGGCGCAGAGACAATCAAACCAGAGACTGAGGGCATCACAGCGTCCTTCAGGCTTTGGTTTCTAAAAGCCTAAGGCCAGTCTCCATAGCCCACCTGAGCCAGAACCTGTGCGTCCTGCCCAGCTGTGTCAGGGCAGGGCAGGTCCTGCTATGACCTCACGGGGAGCGATTGTGAGGGGTCCAGCCAGCAGGTTTTATGCTGCGGCCAGGCCTGGATTTCTTTGGGTGTGTTGAGAGGAGCTGTGGAGAGGTGCCCTGGGAGACCTTAGTGTATCTAGTGAGGTTGTGTGTCAATTTTGCATTTGATTGTTTGGTTTGTGTGTGTGTGCTTGTGTTTGTATGAGCATGTGTGTCTAGAGTGTGTGTAGGTTTGCTTGTGTGTGTGTGTGTGTGTGTGTGTGTGTGTGTGTGTGTGTGTGACCCAGGTAGAAAGTGTCTCCAGGATTAAGGCCGGGATGGAAAAGATTCAGAAGACGGAGTAAAGCTGGCCCAGGAGTTCCCAGGGAATACAGTGGGGGGGGGGGGAGTCACCTGAGAGCAGAAGTGTTGTCATGGAGGACTGGAAGGAAAATGAACATGGCTTACCTGATCCCAGCCCCGTGCGGTCACTGGATGTCCCGAGTAGAGTCCTTTAGATTTCATTTTTTATTTCAGCTGTTTTCTCCCTCACATGGTTGTTTCCATTATTTTTATTTTATTTTTCTAGAATTTACTAGATTTTTATCCTGTACTTCACCCTCCTTTTATTTGCTTATCCTAGGTAGCGTTTGTAGCGTTTTTAGCTACAATGGCCACACCTAGTGACGAGGAGTCACCAGGGTCCAGCCCCTTGAGCAGCACCTTTGAAGAGGAAAGCTTCCAGTCTCAATACAGAGTCCTGAGGACCATCGGCCACGGGAGCAACGCCAAGGTCCAGCTGGCACACCACCGCCTCACGGACACCCCCGTGGCTGTCAAAGTGCTCCGGAAGAAGAGGAAATGGTACCAGCCACTCATGTCCGAGGTAGACATCATGATGACGATCAACCATCCCAACATCATCTCACTTTTCCAAGTGATTGAGACGGAGAAGAGAATCTACCTCGTCATGGAGCTGGCCGAGGGGCAGCAACTGTATCAGTATATCCGGAAAGTTGGCCACCTGCTGGAGGACGAGGCCCGGGGAATATTCAGGCAAATAATAGCAGGTGTGAGCTACTGCCATGACCTGGGTATAGTTCACAGGGACCTGAAACCAGACAACATCATGCTGGACCGGAATGGAAATGTCAAAATCATCGACTTTGGCCTCGGCACCCAAGTCAAGCCGGGGCAAAGGCTGAGCCGCCACTGTGGCGCTTATTCCTTTGGTGCCCCTGAACTCTTCCTCGGCAGACTTTATGACGGCCCCAAGATCGACATATGGACCTTGGGGGTCGTCCTATATTTCATGGTAGTCGGGAAGGTCCCGTTTGGTGCTGTCACCATACCAGAGTTGCGAAGGCAGGTTGTGGCAGGGAAGTATGCTGTCCCCTCGGGTCTGTCAGAAGAACTCCGGGACCTGCTTAGCCTCTTGATGACGGTCAACCCCAGGTTCAGACCAACCGTGGCCGAAGTGATGACACACCCCTGGCTCAGGGTAGACGTGGAGGCTTTACCAAATCACTGTGAGGAAATGGTCCCCAGCTTGCCTGACCCTGCAATTGTGGAAGCCATGGAGCACATTGGGTTCCAAGCCCAGGACATTAAAGATTCATTACATCAGAGGAAATTCAACCAAACCATGGCATCCTATTGCTTATTTCAAGGGCAGGCTCTCCAGAAGCATGGCTGCCCAACCCGGGCTCAGCCCGCGCCGAATCCAGGGGTGACGCCATTCCCTTCCCTTGAAGATCCTACTGCTTTCCCTCTAGAACAAGGGAGAAGGGGAAGTGAGCCGGCCCTTGGCACGTTACTCGGAGGGCCATCCACTAATGGTCAGCAGGCGGGTCAAAGGGGAGGCAGACATGCCACCGGGCCGATGCAGAGGACACCCATACTGGACCCGGCTCATCAACGTCCCAGGAGTGCTCCCTGCATTTATTCACCGAGCAGCAGCTGTGAGAACACAGGAGACAACATAAGCTCGCAGGGCGCCGCAGCAGAGGGCAAGTCCGTCCACAGCCGGGGCCAGCACAGAGGCCTGAAGGGATGGACAAGGAGGGTAGGAAATGACCTGATGAGACTGTGTTGCTGCTTCCCATCAAGGAAGAAACCTCGCCGAGGGCAGAACAGAGTCTACGCCGCTGAGAAATGAGGCGCACGGGAGGGAGTCTGGAGAACAAGCAGCAGGCGTGGCCCAGGTACCTATGTGCTTCTGCCTGCTCTGAACGCGTCCCTCCTCCGCTGCCGCTGACTTCCTTCTCACCTAAAGCACAACCCTTCCCTTCCCTGAGTACTTACCATTCTCTTCCATCCCAAGCCTCTCCCCAGCATGGGCTCAGTAACACTGACGTGGACTCCAGTCTAAAAGGTTCTTTATCTGACCCCATCTCATTACCTCCTCCCAAAGCCAACAGCTCCCACACAAGATGAGGGCCGGAAGACTACGGGCTCAGAGACCCTTGCAGGCGCCACCAGCCCCTAGCACACGTGGTCATCAGTCACAAGAGCTGAGGACAGCCTTAAGTTTTCAAGAGCAACATCACATTCCCTAAGCCTCAAACCCGATAACCAACAATGTCAGCTAAGCCTCCTGGTATAGAGTTGGCTGGTTATTGAAGCCCGGGAGGCCTCCTGCATGCGTGTGTAACCTTTCAGATACTTATTGTCCCTCTGTTCCTCAGATCCAATGACGCACAGATTTCCATAGGAAACACTTCCAAAAGATTTCTATCAAAGATTTCAACTGAGGGGCAGAAAAAGAAGACATGACATAGTGCAAGGCAATATTCTAAGAAGTAATTTAACCTACTTCGTCATCTCTTTTTTGCCCAGAACAAATTATCTTGTCTCTTTCACACACTGTCATCTGGAAATTCTGTCTTACCCTGAACAGACAGACACAGGAGGTGATTTCAGACGCATGACCCAAGAAAAGACGCAGCGGCGGCAGCTGACCGACCCCCTGGCATCCCTGAGCCTGTGGGGATTGCTGGATGGCTACTCCTGGAGCCACATGACAGATGAAAATGTTTGGTTT
The DNA here is from genome assembly GCF_943737965.1 of Phodopus roborovskii. Taxonomy (NCBI): domain Eukaryota; kingdom Metazoa; phylum Chordata; class Mammalia; order Rodentia; family Cricetidae; genus Phodopus; species Phodopus roborovskii. The sequence continues at coordinate 1,858,971 of NW_026126611.1, forward strand.
AACTAGACACCAACATTCATAGAAGACACTAGATCTTCCTGGGACTGAACTGGAAGTTGGAACTGGAAGGCAAGGGCAAGCAGCATGCTGTGCTTCCAACGAGGGTTACCCTCTCCAAGCTCATGGCTGTAGTGTGTCCTACCTAAGCTCATGCTCAGTGACATGGGGACATGAGCCCCTGCAGTCGGGGTGCTGAGATAGAAGGGGGAGGGGTACCTGAACAGCAGGGGTCCTGGGAGAGTGGAAATTGCTGAAGGGGCCAGGCAGCCACGCTTTCCTTGTCCAGGTACCCTGTAGTCACACAGACTTCAGCATAATGAGGAGCGATTCAGTTCCTCAAGGGCAGGTTCCTGCTGTACCCGCCACTCAGGGTGGTGAATACGGACTCTACAATGCCTCTTCGACGTGCCAGGAGTGAAGAGGTTCCTCACAGAAGGAGCTGTCTGGAGCCACAGCACGTGGACACTTAGGTACTTAGCAACTAGGCAGCTATGGGATATGTCTATTTATAAGCAGAAGACATTGTCTCTGTGCTGGGTGTCCACGTGGGCCTCACCCTGAGTGTCCCTGACAGGAACCTAACCAGCACTGGCCCATAAGACAGAAGCAACACACTGGTAAAGGCCTCACTTCAGGCTGCACCTTGGAGCCACAGGCCACTGGCTGCCCTGACCCCATGTTGAGGAATCTTGTCAGTGAGGAGGTCTTCCCAGAAAGGACTGCAATTTAAAGGGAAATACTACCAAAGTGGAAATGCCAGGCTGTGGTATAAATCAATACTTATTGCTATTGCACAAATAAAAAATCGTATGTAACCGTGTTAATGTTTATGCGCCCATTAATACATGTTGCCTGAACTAGGTTTCTACTCCTGTGATAAACTCTCCATGGCCCAAAGCAACTTGGAGAGGAAGAGTTCATTTCGGTTTTTGGCTTGCAGTTTTAGTCCATTGTGAAGGGGAGTTAAGGCGTAGCCCAGGGAGGAATGTGGCTTGCTTGCTCCTTCTCCATTGACTGCTTGGCCTAATTACACCGACTAGGTGTACCTGCCCAGGGGGAGGCACGGACTCGGTGGGCCAGGCCCTCCCCATCAATCGTTAATCAAGAAGATGAGCTACAGTTCAGCCTGACCGATGGAGGCGTTTCCTCAAGTGAGGCTCTTTTCCCGGCGCTTGTCAAGCTGACAAGAAACAACTAGAATATGTGTAAATCAATATAGGACGCCCAGGTGGTCAGGAAATAAATCCATGTTGGTTCATTTAAAGTTCAAAGGTAACTCTCCCAAGGATCCATCTCTAGGAACACAGCCCAAGAAACGATGCCATAGTACAGGAAGAAGGCCGAAGGTCGTACTTAAGTAGAGTGTAGGGAGATAGAATGTATCACAATGTAGCTAGTTGTTGACTAGACACACAGCTCAGGAACAGGAAGGTCCAAGGCTGTCACATCAGACATCTTTCCACGCTAGCCTGAGTCCAACCAGGAAGTGATATCCATATGTTGACAAAGCTCTATTTCACCTCCTTTGTTTAGGGAGAAGGATTCCTTTCCATCTCCTGAAGCTTTCACTCACTTCCCCAAGGCCCCTTCCCAAGCTGGGCTCTGCCCTGGAGCCTCTGGCCAGGAATGTAGGGTCCCCATAGCAACCGAGAATCTTGGTCAGGTCAGCAGCAAGCTTGGCAGGTGAGGTAATGGAAGAACAGGCCAAGCCCTGGGGAGGGGGAGGAGCCATCCTGAAGCATCGTGAACCCTTTGCTGTCCAACCTCTTTCAGTCTATGCCACGGAGAAGACCCTCAGTCCCCAGCCAGGGAATGCCAAATGGCATGGAATACATTTTCATAAAGGACGGGTACACGGGGCTGTGGGCTTTCATCACAGAAAGACATAAAGAAACTCCCACACAGGTGTGCCACAGAGCTGAGCTCAGAGAACAATGTCAGGTGAAAGGGCAATTTTGAAATTAGACGCCTTCGTTCACTTCTCACTTAGTGTTCTCTTGTCTTATTTAGAGATAGACTCAATGGCGTAGCTGAGGCCATACTGCCACAGAGATGTGCGCTGCTGGAGTTTCTTTCCAGCCTGGTTCTGCAGCTGATTTGCCCCAAATAAGCACACAAATGCTACATTAATTATAAAACTGTTGTCCAATGGCTAGGGCTTCTTATTAGCTAACTACCTTATTAACCCATTTCTATAAAACTTGGTCTTGGCTTACCAGAGAAAACCTGGACCTGTTACTCCTTTGGGGACTACATGGCATCTCTTCGAGGACTCTCTCTGTGGCCCTCCCCCCCCCCTCCCAGCCTTCTCCTGGTCTGTCTGGTAGCCCTGCCTATCCTTCCTGTCTGGCTATAAGCCAAACAGTGTTTTTTTTTTTTTTTTTTTTTTTTTTAATTCATCAACCGATAAGAGAAACATATACAGAAGGACACCCCCCATCAGATATGAGTCCCAGGGAGATGGGAGCCATTTGTACGTGAAGGGACTTTGTGTGGGGGCAGAGCCCTGGGTGCCATGAATGGGGACCACCAGTGAGCCACAGAAGCTAAATGAGGCGTGGGCAACCCTCCCACCCCCACCTCCCAGAACCAGTCTGCCAACACTAGACCTGAAGCTCCTGCTCCCAGACTATGAGAGATGATTGTGTCTTCACTAAACCATCATGAGCCTAGTCTTGCCAGGAAGCCATAGTGTTTGGGGGAAGACTCCTGGGTCCTCCTCAAGGTGCCTCTGGTGTCCCACAACACATGAAATTATGCCCACTAGATGTCCTGCCTCTCTTGGGTGGAACCTCTGTTGTCTGGGTGGGGTTGGCCTTCACAACTGGCATTGCACAGCGTTGTCCTCCAAGCCAAACATCCATCTATATGATCTCTGCTGTGCATGCTGGGTACCCCTGAAGGCACTAACAAAACTCACCCTGAACAGTCAGAAAAGTTAACAGTCAGAGCGGTCAAGCAGGTGGAAAGCCAAACCACGCCCTGCCCAGAGATGTCCATCTCTAGGGGGTGTCGTTAAAGTTGGCATCAGAGGAACCTTTGCATCATGGAGGTGTGTGGAGTGTGCTAGTGGTAGTTTCTGAGCGACTGTGGCCTGACTTTCCAGCTCCAGGAGCCAGGGGCCAGCTCTCCCCAGTCTGTTTCTGAGTTTCGTGGACTCACAGCCACTGACCACGGTTCAGTGTTAGCCCTTGTGTGTAAGCCACCTTGGTGCCCTCCTCATCGAACACAGAGGGAGCCCAGCTTCATCTTCCTTGGGTCCCCATGTCAGCTTCAACTCTCCCAACTTGGACTCTGCTTCGGCTGGTATTTGATGGTGCTGATGCTATCTCTTTATTTCTAGTTTGAGTCTCACCCTCTGCTAATTCCACCAGTTAGGTGCGCGGGTGGATAACTGTTTAGACAGCATGTGTATTTGCAAGAATGGTCTGTGGCCACACTATTCGACATACCTGATCTTGTCTGAAAACTGAAGTTTGACAGGGTTGAAAGCATGTGGGGTAGCTCAGAGGGGTCTGTCTACCTGTAAGCTCCTGCAGCTCTACTGTCCGGCCATCGGAGTCAAGGGTTATTGGCTCAAGATGTGTTTGTTGTTTCTCCTGTTTGGAGAGCATAGCAGTTTTGGCTCAGTGCAAGGAATGTTTTCACTCGTAACTGGATGCAGAGAATGCAAAGAATCTGTTCTCTGAGCCGACAAAGTCCAGAGCTGGAGAGGGCACTGAATGGCTTAGGGAGGGTGTGCCTGTTGCCAAGCTGGAATGAGCATCTCCATGCTTTCCAGCTTGCATTCCTCCCTCAACCCTGGCTTCTTTACACGTGATTAGAAAGCCAGCCACATCGGGGAATGGTACACAGAACTAACCTGGTGCATCCCAGGGTCCTGTGTCCAAGCCAGGAGATCTGGCAAAAGTGGTTTTTGAGGCTCCAGGGCTCAAGCAATCAAGAGTAGGCCGGACTTTTCCTGCCCCAACTCTGGGCTTTCCCTGCAGAGGGCTTTTCTCCATCGCTTGAAGGATTGTTGGAACTATCGGAGTGCACTGGGTGTGGAGGGAAGCAGCCTGTGGAGACGCAGGAAGCGTGTAGAGCCCTTCTGCAGGCACTCAGGCCCCTAAGCTGGCCCTCTGTGCCTATGCTCCGATGACCAGTTCAAGCGCACCCGGGTGATGCATGGCATTCCTGGATAGAACTTGGAAAGGTTCCCGCTTCAAACGCCTCTGGCCCCTGCTCGAGAGCATGGCCCAAAAGTGTATTCTCTACGGGAACAAACACAGAGGCAGTGGGGCGGGATCTCCAAGGGTCCCTGGTGCTGTGTCCCACATACAAGTCAACTCAATCCACAGACACCACGAGCCATCCCAAACCCGGTCCATATCTTGACCGGGCACCTGCCACTAAAAGCATTTAGGAGGAGGGGGGTAGCCCACGCTTGAGGGATGGCAGGCTTAAGCCTGAGGAAGCTCCCTCCACCCTGGGTGTCAGGCTTTGTGATGTGACTATAGTAGGAGATAAGACGCGCATCGTGGCACTGACAATGAATGACCCCTACGAACGCTCGCTCTTCCTTTGGATGAGATGCTTAGGCCCCTCATGGGAGCCACTCTTGTACTGGGTGAAGCCGCCTGAGCGCTGCAGGGCCTCCAAGAGGCTAGAGAGGCCCAGGGCGCATGTGTGTACATTCTCAATTAGCGCGTGCTCGCTCGGGCGTTCACAGGCAGACACGTGTGCGCGCAGACGCAAAGGCGCAGATGGGGGGTCAGGCTGTGTTAGTTCACCGCTCTAGAGCTTATCTGTGTTTCATTCACTTTGTGGGGTATAATTTACACAATGTGAGGTCACTTTCCTTTGAAATGTTAGTAAGTTTAGGAGTTGTGCCACCACCTCATACAGCAGGTGCCACTGAGCCTGCGCACTTCGGTCCCCTCCACAGGCAGCCACATTTCTTTCCAGGGACCTCACCTTGTCCGGACTTCTTCAGCAGGCAACACACACAAACACACACACACACACACACACACACACACACAGAGTTTCTGTTTTCACCTTGTTAGTACTTTGTTGCTCTTTATTGGTGAAGGCTCCTCCCATTTTGACAACTGTCTGTTTTAGATGTTTGTCTCCAAAGCTTTAGTTCTGGAATGTTCTCAGCGGGCTCATCTAAGGACATGGGAAGGTTAGGCGGAAGGTTAGCCTCATTCCTTCCTTGTGCTCCCACACAGTGGAAAATCACAGCCCGAGTCAGACAAGCACCTCCACCTTGATCAACCTAAACCAGAATATGACACTTGGGGTTGACGCCTACATTTCTAGACATTACAGCTGCAGATCCGTGAACGGAGCTGAATGGCTCAGTCTGTAAAGAGCTTGATACTCAAACACAAAGACTTACATAAACATCCAGGAGCAACATGTGCCCATTATCCCAGCACTGGGGTTGGGGATGAAGACAAGCCTCGAGCTTGCTGGCAAAGCGATCTAGCTGAATATATGAGCTCTGGGTTCAGCAAAGAGACCTTATCTCACAAAAAGAGGTGGAGAGTAACAGAAGGTACCCTCTAACTTCCCCACACACAAACACATACACATACATGCATGATCCACCCTACATACACACATCAATCAGTACTGCAACATCCCCACACATGTACATCTATGCATGTGCAGAAATAATGGGAGAGAAATACTACATGCCCTGAACATACACACACACACACACACACACACACACACACACACACACACACTTTTTCCTCGTTAATTCCCCCCAAATGTGCAGCACAAAAAGTATGTTCATAGTGTGTACGTTAACAAGCCACCCAGAGGGAAATTCATGGGAGCAGGGTACATCACAGGCGAGCTATGATTTCAGGTAATGGACCTGAGCATCTGTGGATCTTAACTCCCTGGGGCCCCAGAACCAAATGCCCACAGAGACTGAGAGGTGATGCCGAGGAGTGGTGCTCACTTGGGTCCCAGTCACATTTCTGTTTTTATAGAGACAGAAAGCTGCTGCCTTTTGCAGAGGCAGAAGTCTATGGTCCCTGACTGTGGTCTTCAGGGTGTTGTTGTCCAGGGTAACCAGGTTGACTGGGGTCCGTAGCCATGGAGCGTCACAGCTGCCTGGCTGGGAGATAAGGGGCTTCTTTAGGACCTGATGTAGTCTTTGTGAACTGTTACTTCCCAGGCATGCTGCTATGGCCCTCCATTGGTACTGGAAAGCCTGTGAGCACTGGGTTATGAGCCACCAGAGACTTAGTTTTAGAAAAATCTGTCGCATTTATCAGTAATAACGTGAATCAGGAGATGTTTGCAACCCATTTTGCTAAGTGTTACCTGTAAAGCATCAGCCACAGGACCCATGACTACTGACTAGCATTCTGCCAGGCTCCAGGATGACTCCTGCTACCCTCTCCAGATCCGTGGGTGCTGTACGCGGTGCAGGGGCTGCCGATGCTTCCCTCCTGGCTACAGATACAGTTGGAAGAGTAGCCAGCCATACTTCGCTGCCATATTGGAACCGATGCCTGCCTCTGGGGTGAGTCCTGTTCAGACAATAAATGGGTTCTGGGGACACAGCTGTGTAGTGTTGAGAGCCTGGATCTGTGCCCTGGGGATGTTTCCCACCAGTTCAGTGCAACGGACGCTGAGCTTACCCGATGGCGAAGTGAGCTGGCCACTTCCTCATCAGGTATGTATGTATGACATGGTGTAGCCGGGAAGATGACCTGGCACTGGCCCCTGCCTCTTCAGATCCTGCTGGGCGTCACACTGCTTCTCTTGGATTCCGTAGCAGGACTTTTTCTAATGCTGTATGGGAAGACCTCTGTATGCGAATGACCTGCTCAGGGCTGATCCTTACAGTTCCCAGGTGTCTTCTCATCCTGGCTGGTGGCAGATGTCTTGCTCAGCCACGCAGCTGTGACCTCTTAGGTGCCCATCACTGTGAGCTTCGTGGCCTACTCCTTGGACTCGACCACCTGCTGCAGAGGGGAGGGATGTCATGGTTCTGGCCCCTGTGTGGCCTTGCCACCGTCTGAGGAGCTGAAGGAGCATCTCATGGGAGTCAGGGTCCCATCACCTCCCGTCGGGGCACACAGCGCTCCTGGCATTGCATCCTGCCCGAGAGCGCTGTGGCTGGCCTGCATTCCAGCGGCCTCCACACACCCAGCCTTATGGCCCCAACCTTTGTCCCTGCTCAGCCACTGAGTTCCAAGTCTCTCCCAGGCAGGGCCTGGGCAAGGCCAGCACAGACAGCACAGTCACCAATGGGAGGTGATAACGTCCGCCCGCCTGCAGTGGCGGCCAGGGAGGACATGGGAGAAGGGGCATATTGGTCCGCCCGAGTGGGAGGCTCAGGACTGCCCTAGTTCACGGTGCTCTGCAGGGAGCAGTAGCAAAGCCTGGTTCTGAGAGAGAGTCCCGTGTGCACTTCCCAACAGAGACCAATACCAGGGACCCTGAGATGAGCTCCCAGCTCAGGGACATCTTAGTGCTGCTGCCTACCTGGCAACAACTGCGGCTGTCAGTGGAGGTAAGCAGAGAAACAGCAGGGGCTCTTCTGTGTCCACAGCAGCTGCCATGGGCCCCTAAGGACCAGGCCAGGCCAGGGAGACTTTGCATCTTGAGGGGCGGGGTACAGCCAGAGCCATGTGTCCAAGGGGTTACGGGGGAGGGGGGGAAGGACCGAGGAGGCTGCGTGCCTGGAGGGAAGGGTGACAGCGGGGATCACATGTAGGAAGCTGCCTGTACACGATGCCTGGGACCTCCGCTTCCCGACAAAGAATACCACTGGGGTACCGTTAGCCCCCTAGTGTCTAGCATCTTGGCTTGCCTGGTCCCCACAGGGTGCTGGGCTGTTTGGTTCCCCCTCCCTCTCCGTATCTGGTGTGGTGGGTTTCCCTGTCCCTCATGCTGTCCGGGGCTTCCATGGGCTGAGTTTATTATGCAAGGCCTCTGAGTACCCTGACCTCCCATCATCCAGGATGCTGACTGCTTGAGAAAGAATCCGGCCACTACAGAGGGTTCTGAGCACTACCGTCTTGCCCTTTGCCCCTGGCACACTCTGGACCCTGACAGATCTCTAGCTTCTGTCTGCTTGAGTCCTCGCTCTGAGTCATTGTCCCTACTGCCCCATCATCAAGTTTGCAACCGTCACAGGGCACACCCCGTTTTCCAGGCCACGCAGCTTCTTCTCTATCTTTCCTTCACTCTTGGCATCACGTTGTGTGACCAGGCCACCCCTCTACCCTATGGGCACGGCATTGTGTTACCCTCAGTTAGGCTTCTTCAGCCCCAGGGACAGGAGCTTGCTAGCTGCAGAAACTACAACCAGGGCCTCTACAGACCTCTCTGATGGGGATGATTATTATTGTTATTTTAATCAAATTCAGCTTGTAGGGAAATTCTCACAGCCACAAACTTCTCTCTAAGAAAGGGAGCATATCCTTTCCACTCCCCAGGCTGTTCTTTTTGGGGAGCAATGTTTATATCCGTGCTTTGGGAATAAGTGGGTGGCCCAGGCCCTGGTTCCTGGCTCCATTCCCTGCCTGGCCAGATAAGACTGCTCTCTTCCTGACTCAGTGTCCCTGCCAGCCCACGGGTCTTATGGGGAAGTTCTGTATCTGAATCTTAGGTCCTTCTTCTATTCCAGGTCACAGCCACAGGACAAGAGCTCTTCCAGCAAGTGTGTTACATAACAAACATTCAAGAAGCCCACATTTTTGGCCTCAGCGTGGTCAGAAGTAAGCATTGCTTGGTATCCCCAACACAGGGTCCTTGGAGTTCAGGTGTATTTGCTTTGCCATAGACCCTGCCTGCGGCTAAACCAGTTGGGTCATCATGTCCAGAGTCTGCGTGTATCTATGTACACACACACACACACACACACACACACACACACACACACGTGCATACTTGTACACATGCACCACAAAATATACATACTACTCACATACACACAGCACACATGTGCACACATACACACGCAAACACGTGCACACACACGACACAGGCACCCACACCACACACTGTATGCCATACCACGTGACATATATTCTCACACACACGCCGTCAAACCATGTATTCCCTCATACATTCATCCGCATGCAGTTACCATAGGCACTCAAACACACGTGCCCGTACCTGCATGCTACACATATGTGTACAATTATACACACGGTGCATGTCACTCACAGGCACACTCACTCGTGCAAGAGAAATGTGCGCCCTTAACTGCTGAGCCTGTACATCCATAGGCTCGTGGACGTAAGAACCAAGTTGGACAGAAGACCGAGGAGCTCCAACCCAGCAGAGAAGGGGAACTGGAGAGCTTGGGCAGGCCTGTCCGGTAGCCTCGTCCGAGTGGGGTGGGGGAGGGAGGCTTCCCCAGCTACATCATGCTGTCTGTGGAAGCAGGAAGCAGCTCCATCCAGCTCTGCCTGCCGTGTCCTGTTGTCTGTACTGCAGTCTCTGCACTGACATGGCTATTTCACCGGTGCGGAAGAGACTCAGAGCTCCCTTCTCCGTGGGGTGTGGTAGCCACTGGCTATGGAGCTCCTCTTGCGGGGAGATGGTCTTTGGTCTAGAGCAGAACGCTGCTCTAGAGAAGACAGCTGGGGCATGACTCTATGTCCTGCCTGCAGGCCCCTTGGGCCTGGTTCTCTCGGGCCCCAAAGAGCCTAGAACAGCAGGTGGAAGGGTAAGGTGAAGCCCTTGGAAGTGGCAGGCATTGTCCCCACCGAAGGAGACTCCAGAAACTGCAGTGGGTGGCCCTGTGCCCGTCTGGGCGGGGACCCAGAGTTCAGTTTCCCTGGAGATCCCTTTAAAGTCATGAGTTCATTAGTCGTCTGGGATCCTGTGATGCCAGGCTGCATGTGACTGGTATCTAATGTGCAAAGCCAAAGCCCATGGTATGACCAAGACCAAGCCATGTGTTGTTCTATGACCTTTGTCTTCTTAGCTGAGGCTCAACGTCAACACCAAGAGCTGTCCAGCACGTTAGGACTTTGACAGCTGGGCAACCACACCTAGGAAATGGACTTGGTTAATCAGGGCGCAGTCACAAGAGGCCATGGGTTGTAAGTCCAGGTCTATTCTAGCTGAGGGGCCGGCCTGTAAGGGCCTGCAAGGTGGAGTAGCCCCAGCTTGCTGTAAGTAGGAGCGAATGTTTGCTCAGGCTGTGCCTTCTCCCAGCAGGGGACACTCCTCACGGGAGGGGTCCAACTCTTACCAATCAACCGTCCATCTCCTTCCATGTGAGATGTCTCAGCAACTCAGGGAACAGGTGGCCAGGACATGGGCAAAGGAAGGACGTGGGATGAACTAAGAGATGGACTAAGTTCTCTCTGAACAAGGGGTGACAGGCTCTGGGCTCACCCGGGGACCTGAGGACGGCAGAAGGCTGCCAGCTGAGCCAAGCACGTCACTCCTCCTGGCTGAGCTCTGAGACGATGGGCACACGGGTAATGTGTGCCCAGAACCCTTGCTATGGGGACTGGGACTCTTACGAGCGTGACCTTGGGTCCCTTGCTTTCGTTACTCCGTGATCTATAATTCTGGCAACACTTCTGAGACTCAGGTATGTAGCAACAGCAAAAAATGCAGGCATGGTGGTGAGGCATGTGATCCCAGGACCTGGGGGGCAAGGCAGGAGGATCATGACATTGAAGATATCCTGGGATTCACAGTGAGTCCGCCCTGGGTTGTGATACCCTGCCTCGGGAGGAAACAAGGCAAGGTATGAACCCTCTGCTTGCAAGAGATCGAGACAGTGTAAGCAAGAGAAAGACAGAGCTGTTGTCATTCTGCTTGGCTCTGTTTTGTAGCACTTAGAACTCCTGAAGACAGGCGTGTATGTCTGGCTCCTCTGTCTACTTGGAGCTGGCCTTGAGCAGCCATTCCCTTCGTACTTAAGTATCAAGGCTCAGAGGAGAACGGAGGAGACCTGGGCACTTTACCCGGTCAACAGGCTTTTGCTCTGTGCCCAGAGTGATTCTGGCTGTAGAGAGAGTTGGGAAGGCTTCTGGGGTTGATTACCCCCCCCCCCTTTGGTTTGGGGAAGCCTGTAGCTGGTTTTCTCTCCTATACCAACACGGCCCTCCTAAAGCTAAGTCTGTGTTGGCACAAGGTCTCCAGAGATGCAGTGAACAGGGTCAGAGAGAGGTCATGGAGCTCAGGAGACTGAGGCCATCAAGTCTGTAATCTACAGGCAGGATACCAATGCCTGTGGGTGGCAGCTGTCCACCCTGCTAGGCTATGGGGTGATGTTGGTGATGTCAACTGTGGTGTCAGCCCTTGCCTTGGAGGAGCTGCTGGCTGTAGGGCCCAGCGCCTTCTCCTCCACAAGGTCACAGTAAGAAGCCAGCTAGGAATTTTATTAAATCTGGAAATGTGGCTGCATTCCTGGGCCAGGCTATACATAGGGCGCTTAGCCTGCCGTGCCCAAAGGACCTGCAAGAGAAACAGTTTTCCCACAGAGATATAGCCCTGGGTGTATAGCAGCCCCTGATTGCCTGGGTTTTGTAGAATCCCTGCTGACCTCATGTGGTTGCCCTGGCAACAGGCTCTGATTTAAAGAGCTCTATCCAGGTCTCTCCTGATGCTGGGATGATATAGGGAGTAGAGGAAGCAGCAGACTCTTCTTCCCTCGCTGATCAGGGACCTCAGGGCAAGAGTCCCCTTGGGGACCACTGTCCACCACACTGGTGCACTCACATGAAGGGCAGGCAAGGTTTATTTTGGCAATGCTGGGGATTGAACCGAGGGCCTCCCATAAGTGAGGCAAGCACTCTACCACAGAGCTACAGCCCCAGCCCTAGGACCCTGTTTCTTAGAAAGGCTTTAATCTCATAGCAAAACTGAAGAGAGAAAGTACAAAACGCCCCACACAGCACAAGTTCCCCCACCTAACCCCAGCTGGGTGCACAGCTCCGGCAGGCTGGGCTCGGCTCCTGCCTGGTGGGACTCCCAGGGAGATCAAGCTTGTCTTCCCTGCCCTCGACTTCTCTTTTCCAGACGACGACGAGTATGTGTTCCTGGATTTGAAGCAAAAGCTCAGTAAATACTTCTCGAAGGACTGGAAGATGGACGCGGACCAAGTAAGCAAAGGGCAGGCGGAAGGGCCAGGGCCACCACTGCAGCCAGTGACTGGGAGGGTTTGGGTGCTGCTGCTGTGCCTGGCCCGCCATGGTCACCTGTCTGCCAAGAGGCCCTACTCACAAGGTTCTCAAGCCCTGCCGCTTTCGTCCATGCCCACGCCTGCTTGCAACTTCCCTTGAGGACAATCCCACCCCTTGACGACAATCCCACTTGGGGATCCCCCCTCCAAAGAAAAATAAGATGAAACAGCTGGTGCCCGGCCCCACTAAGACCTGAGTGTGAAATGTCCCCAGACAGGACTGTGGGAGCTCCCTCGCTGTGCGTGCGTGCCTCATTTCCAAGCTCCTGCATCTCTCTCTCTCTCTCTCTCTCTCTCTCTCTCTCTCTCTCTCTCTCTCTCTCTCTCTCTCTCTCCTGACAGAGGGATAAGATATCCAGGGCGCCCTTTATCACCTTCTTCAGAGTGCAGTTCTACGTGGAGAACGGGAGGGCCATCAGGTAACTGCGCTGCCGTCGGAGACGCTAGGTGGGAAGGGAAATGCACGCCTAAGATGGGCAAAGTGCCTCCCAGTGTTCTCCGAAAAAGGAAGGTCCCGTCATGAGGGTCATGAGGACGTGGCCTCTTCCGAGCCAGGCACACCTGCACTCTGAGGCAGGCATCCCCATCTGGCGCTGTACGGGAGTCTCGGAGTTGAGCTTTAAATTGGAACTGTGCTTCCTGCCAGGTGCCCTCCCCCCCCCCCCCCGCACCACCCAAGTCTTCTTGGGCAGGGAGGGTCCTAGGGAGGCTGAGTAGAGAACCGGAAGGTTCTGGATTTCCAGGAGGTAGATCTGCTGCCATCAGTGGGCTGCCTCAGTACCTGACAGGAAACAGTGAGCTCTTTAGGGACCACCAAAGAACTGTGTATACTCCGCAAGCACAGCTCTCTGTGAGGTTATCGGTGAGGCTTGGGTGTCCTTTGGCAAGTGCAAATCTGGTTTCTGGTGCCAAGAAATGGTGAATGAGGGTGTGGAAGATTCTGGAGTCAGATGTGTGCAACCGTAGAAGGCTCTAGAGAAAGAGGGTGTGCGTAGCTAACCAGAGAAGGTTCTAAGGTTCTAGAGAGTGAGAATGTGTGGCTATATGGAAAGTCCTAGAGACATCTTGGGTGGGGGGGTAGATGGTGGCTGATGCGTGGTTCCCTGTACTGTGTTGACTAGCCGTACTGTGTTGCTAGTTGTAGTAGAGGTTCTCAGGAGGCATGCACTGATGCTGGGTTAGCTGACGGTATTGCACAGGCAGTCTGACTGACTGGGGGGCAAGTCTGTGGCATGGGTTTGCCCTGTGCGGGAGATTCCAAATGCCCTCACTCAGGAGCTATCTCCAATGGTCCCACTTGTTCCTGAATCTCAGCTGAACGCACCTGAATTCACCCATGTCTTACTAAGGACCCTGCAACAGGAGATGCCCCCGTATGAACAGGCTAGGAAATGGCCACCAAGAGTCCTCAGAGGCCTGTGGATCAGGAAGCCGGGCCTGGTGAGGGTGGGGACAGTGGTGGCTGCCACGGGAGGATTCATCTTCCTGTCCCTTCTTCCCTGTTGCCATCCAGTGACAAGACAGCCCGGTACCTATACTACTGCCACTTGAAGGAACGGGTACTGAGGTCCCGGTGTGTACTCAGAGAGGAGGCCTACTTTCTGCTGGCTGCCCGTGGGTTACAGGCCGACCTGGGAAACTACCAGGAGTCGGTCCACGTGGGCAAGTACTTCGAGCCACACGCCTACTTCCCACAGTGGGTAAGGCTGCGTGGCACCCTCCTTGGGGTGCATGGGGTAGGGGTGATGTCAGCTCAGCTCACCAAGAGAAAACTCTGCAATCCATGAATAAGGGGAGGGGGGAGGGGCTGGGGGGGCACGGCCATGGAAAGAGAGGGACCCAAGTCCAAGGGTGCTCACTGCAAAGGCTGGCAACGTGGCGTAGGAGTCACAGCCACAGCAGGCTATACCTTCAGTCCTGCATAAGCCAGCCAGCTCCAACATCTCTGCACTCCCTTGGCCTGCCCAGCTGCCCAGTGTTACCCATCCAGCCTCTGTCAAAACAAACAGACCCAAGGACCTCAGCCTCCCTGCGCCTCAGTTTCCTTACCTATGTCCTAGGACAGGTAGTGAGCAGGAGGTACCTCTCCTCTGTGTGCAAAATTCCAGCTTGACTTGCATGCTGAGCAAATGGTCCCAGGGGCTGTGGGCCGCGGCCACACTCCCCTGCGTTGGCCCTCACATACCTGCCCTGCAGAACCATCTCCAATGCCAGGCTGGAGGCCAGGCAGCTTTTCTCAGGGCCTCCCTGAACCCACACATACTGCTGCCCTTCGTCGGAGCCTCGGCTCTTTTATTTCAGCCACGGTTCCCTGACTGGGAAGCCGTGGCCTTCGGGATGAAATGAGTTCCACAAACCTCCAAGGAGGGCTGTTTCTGTGCTCCCTATGGGCACCTGGGTGACACAAGAGAGGGTATCAGGACCAAAGATTTAGGGGCATCACATCCTCACCTTAGCCTGATCTGAGGCTAAGGCAGAAGGCCCAACCCCCTCGGCTGAACCTAGGCTCTGGCTAGGATGTTGGCCCGGACTCCAAAGGTGGCAGAGGGTATCAGCACAGAGAAAGGGCGGGGTGGGGGTCTGAGCTGGCCGGTGGCTCTGTCCTCAGATTATCAACGACAGGGGAGCTGACTACATCCTCAGGCATGTGCCTGCCATGCACGGTGAGCTGCGGGGCCTGAGTCCCAAGGAGGCCATACTACGCTTCATCAGGGAGGCCTGCCGGCTGGAGGATGTTCCTGTCCACTTCTTCAGGCTGTACAAGGTCGCACCATGGTTTCAGGGGTGGGATGGTCCCAGGGCAGGGTGTGTGGGTGCATCCCCCCATGTCTGGCAATGTGACTCCAGGCGGTGTAGGTGGGACTGTCCTTAGGACCTGGTTGGCACGTGATGTGTTGGACACAGTTACCTGGTAGCTGTCCTGGAGGTGGCATGTTAGGTTTCTCTGGTGTCTGAGTTCTATGAAACCCAGCTTGCTCAGCTTCTGCTATAACTGGTCTGGCCCAACAGTGGCCCCTCATGCACTGCCTGAGCACAGCATGGGCTCTAAGGGTGGAACTTTTGTCTGTATGGTTTGGAAAGTATCTATGGGAGAATACCACGCGTGTGCCCTGGGCGGGCTGCAGGGTGGCTTAGGCTTACGCAGGATAACAAGCGGCACCTAAACAGAGCTCTTGGTCTGTGGGGCTCCTAGCCTGTTAGACAGACCTCCTTCCACCTGCCCCAGGACCAGAGCCTTAACCTCTGACCCGTGCCCTTTTAGGAAAAGAAGGAAGATGACCCTACCATCCTCCTGGGGCTCACTCTGAAAGGAGTGTGCATCTACCGGGTAAGGGTTCCTTCTGGTTCTCGGTTGTCGTCCCTCCTGCATCCCCTGCTGTCGCGGTCCTGAACTTGTGTTTTGGCTGGCTTCCACCTTCCTCCATATCCCTACTGTCTTTCAGGAGGCGGACCACGCCCCACAGCTGCTCTTCGACTTGCCCTGGTCACGTATTGCGAAGGTGACGTTTCTGGTGGGTGTCTGAAGAGGGAGGGCATCCACAACACTCAGGAGCCCTAAAGAACGGAGAGCCTGCAGCTTTTCTCAGAGTTTCTTGTGCCCCCCCCACACACACCCTCAGGCATCTCCCAGCCCTGTGGGTCCTCACAGCCATCGCTGGTGGCACAGCCATACTGGCATTAAAGCCTCTGAGAGATCTAGAGCTATGGGCACCACCAATTTCCGAGCTCAGAGGGGATGTGGTATCTTAACAACACACCATGTGGCTTCCATCCTCCTCACTTGTCCCCAAAGCTGTCTTTCTGGGCCCACAGCCATGACAGAGAGAGGTCATTGGACAGCAGCCTGGTTCCGGGCAGCGACCAGGGGTTCACTGCAAATCCTGATTTTGAGATGTGTGTGCAGTCACAGGCAGGGAGGTCATGCACAGGAGGGCTGCCCCAGGGTCCTTCTGCTTTTCAAGGCTGGGGACAGATGTTACCGAATCACAGTGACCTATTTCCACGGGGACATCAATTCTTTGCATTGGGAGTGTGGGCCAGCTTGTAGCTGTCTTCAGGGTATTTCTGTCCCTGCTGCTGGGAAAGTTTTATGAACTGTAAAATCATATCGACCTTCCTGTCTGACTAGAGGAAGAAGCTGGAAATCCACCCAGAAGGGTTTCTGGCAATGCAGAAGCTGCTGTTCTACACGGGCTACACCTGGCGCTCCCGCTACCTGCTGCAACTACTTCGCACCACACACCAGCTGCACCTCAGCCTGCGGCCTGTGCTGCAGTGGCTACAACAGCTGGAGGAGGCAGAAGGTGGGTGGGTGTGATCTCCACCTGGGTCTGGGCCCCTAGCTAGCTGATGGCCACACATCATACATCCTCTCTAGGGTCTGAGGTATAGCAAATCAGCCCTTGAGACACACACGCACACACACACACACACACACACGCACGCACACACGTGCACACACACATGTGTGTGTGTGTGTGCGTGTGTGTGTGCGTGTGTGTGTACACCTCTGTGCCCGTGTTAGGAGGAAGGCAGCTGAGAATGCTGGGTGCAGATGCCATATCAGTGCATCCTCAGGACCAGCAGATGTCATCTGTCCTGGGTAACAGAGCACCAGGGCTGCTCAGGATGTGGCTAGGAGACAGGGTGTCCTAGCATCACAAGAGGATGCTAGGAAGCTGCTGGTGACAAGTTCTATTCACGGTTGTGCAGCTGTCACCATGGGCGTGCAGGGCCCACCCCCTCCCCTCTGAGGACAATGCTTTACCCACAGACATAAGCTCTGCTGCCATGCCTAGGCTCTGATGCATCCCCAGGTTGTGAGGCTCTGCGCAGCGCTGGCTCCAGGAGGTACTTAGCCTTCCTCCAACACCGGCTCTTATGTTGTTCTCCACACAGAGAAGAAATGCTACCGGGAATCCTACATCAGTGACCCACTGGAGCTGGACCTGAACCCAGGCAGCAGGAATTTCCTGGACAACGAGGACAGTATGGACAGCAGACAACGATCCCTTCCCTCCCTCTACTCCGAGGGCCATGGCAGCTCCCACACAGTAGGCATCAGGCTCAACTCCCTGCATGGGGAGCGCGAGATGTGCGTGGATGGGCCTACAGGGACCGAGAGGCTCTGGGGGACAACACCATCCAGGAGTCCCTGGAGCAGCTTCAGCAGCCAGGACACATGCACTGACTGCAGAGGTGAGCCGTAGGACCCGGTGGCATGAGCCTGAGCTGGCCAGTGCTAATCTGGGTGCAGGTTAAAATGGCCACTCATGGCTGCATGGTAACTCATACTCGGGGTCAGGCAGACCTGTCACTAACAGTCTGCAGTCACATTCTCAGAGTCTTGTCCAAGCAAAGGGCAGCTGGTGTTGGTCTCTGACGTCGAGGTCAGTCCAGCAGATCAGCCCACACATGAAATCACATGAATGTGATCGATCGTTCCCTGGCCATTGAAAAGGTGTCGTTCCCAGCTCTGCAGGGGGCTGCTCAGCTTCCATCAACAGCAGCCTCTGCCCCTCCTAACCCTGACCGTAGTCACTCTAGGGAGGACGTGATGTCACGTGTGTCAGAAGGAGCCCAGACATCATGGGCTCATCTGGGATTCTGCACTCCTGTGTGTGTGTGTGTGTGTGTGTGTGTGTGTGTGTGTGTGTGAAATCACAGACAGCATGTGCCTTCCCTGCTGACAGTTAGATGGGCAGTCCTGTGAGGACAGGCATTTGGTTCCTACCTCAGAGTTATGGCAGAAAAGAGCCCAGGGCAGGATGGGCCACAGCAGTTGAGTGTGGGCTATGTTCTTCCTCGACCCTGCTGACTCTTCCCCGTCTCTTTCTCTACCTCTTTTTATCAGTGTCCCCAGAGCCCCTCACAGGAGTTTGAGACATGCTGATCAGGACATTGGGCCCCGAGAACTGAGGCTGTGCCCCAGGTAAGGACTCCTCGTGGCTCCTGCCCCCTGCCCACCTGGATTTCCAGGGCAGTGCAGACCCCTCTAGTGGCTGTACATACCCACCTCTCACCGACCTCTGGCTCTCTGCTAGAGGCTCTACTCTGAAGGGCAGAGTCTGAAATGCACTTCCAAGAGTCCCGCAGACAACAGACCCTATGCATAGCTCTCTAAACTCTGCCCTGTGTCAGGGCCCTCCAGACAGATCCAACGGCCCGTCGTGGCTGAAAGGCGTGACTTTGAGCATCACTGAAGTGTGGAGGCTACTCTCAGCTGATGGGACCCACATAGTCAGGAGACCCGTGTGCTTAACTGAGAGATGGCCGCTCTTGGAATCTCAGGTGCTTCCAGGGCTGGTGTGTGATGACCATATCCAGAGCCATTCCTGAAAGACATACAGTATTGAGGCTTCACGTTCAGAAAGGCAACCACAGGGAAAGGAGCCCGGGCTGGTCAGCATCTCCGGCTAGGGGCCAGTGTGGACCCTAAGGGTCCTACACCGTGGCATGGAGCGTCCTGCTGGAACGCACCAGCCTGGGGCACCATTAAAGGATCTGGTGTTATCAGGGAGACTAAGGTGGGGTGGGGTGTGCAGCTGGGTGGTCAGAGGACGAGGCAGACAGAGAAACCAACAGGAAGGCCTATCGGGTCCTGGCTATGCTAGACTTAGAATGATCTGGGTCGAGCTGGGGTCCTGGAGCTATAGCAGCACAAAACAAAAACAAAAACAAAAACCCCAAAGCACCAGTAGGCAGGTGAGAACTACCACGCTGCTAAATCTCTCTGTAGGTTGGGGAGGCAGAGGCCAACCACGGGGGTGACCAGTATCTCCACAGCCTGGACACCGTGTGCCTGCACCAGTCTTCCCAGAACCTTCTGACTACACCGGGGGCAGGGCTGCTGGTGCCCCCTAGAGGCCTGCTGAAGAGTCGCCCCCCGCGGGAGTTTGTGGTGTAGTCAAGAGCCACACAGCAGCCCTATCTGTGCCAGCCAGCCTTGAAGGTAGCTTGGTTGCATCCAGCACCATTAGCCTTGGGCCAGTTCTGGGCAGGGAAGTCCCTGGCCCTTACTTAACTCTTCTTTGCCTACTCACCTGTAAGAGGGGCGGAGCCAGCTCTGACTTTAGCCTAGAGGTAAGGCCCTGAGTTGGGCTGTAATCTCCTAGGTCTCTCACGGTGGAAGTGTCCGAGGGAACCAGGAGCCAACATTAGCCCTGAAGCAGAGGGTTCTTGTCTTATCTGTGAGAGAAGGTGTCATAGCGGGACGTGGTCATTAGAGGGATCTCCATGGTTGCAAAGCCAGAGCTGGGCGCACCAGGGTCTCTGTGCTGGCCAGGCTTCCAGATCACAACTCCAATAAATGTTACACCAAACTCAGAGGCCTCTGTCGCACTGTGTGACTCGGTCCCACTCAGAGACCTCTGCCACTGTCTTGGATGCAGTGGATTCTTTTCCTTTAGGAGAGCTCCCCTTACTCCCCCCTTGGGCTGTGGGGGCCTCCCTCCACCTGGCCAGACAGTGTCGCCAGGCAGTGGTGTAGGGCTGTTTGGGGATTTCCTCCACTTCCTCCCCACAGTCCAGGAGGGTTAGGGGGCACTGAGCAGGTGTAATTCACGGGCTCTGGGAAGACCCCGGGGTATGGTGGGTTATCTACCTGTGCAGCCCTCAGGACTTTTCCTGCCCAGGATCCAAAGAAGCACCTGATGCCCCTTTATTTAGACAAGAGGGGACTTGTATGTCACTGTTGGCCACAGTTCCTGGTCACCGTGCCCAACACTTACCCGGTTGGTGTGAGGGCCACATCTGGGCCCCTTTCTAACTCCCAGATTTGTCAGAGTGGAACACAAGTCTGGCTGGCGGGGTAGGGCAGCCCTTCTTCATCTAGGCCACACCTCCCTGTGCATCCTGAGCCCAGGCAGAGTGTGGAAACGCGCCTGCCAGCCAGGATGGCGGCTGAGATACGGCTCACTCACACAAGGGAGCCGGTTGGACCGAGGGTTTCGTTCCCTGGACACTGTGATGTAGAACAGACCGAGAACTGTGGATAAGAGAGGACACCCAGGACTGGCTCAAGACCAGTGTACCCCATTACACACACACACACACACACACACGCACACATGCACACACACACACAGAGGCACACACACACATGCACACACACAGGCACACACACACGCATGCACACACACACATGCACACACACAGGCACACACACACGCATGCACACACACACACACACACAGAGGCACACACACACATGCACACACACAGGCACACACACACAGGCACACACACACGCATGCACACACACACATGTACACACACAGGCGCACACAGGCACACACACATGCACACACATGCACGCACACATGCACACACACACTCAAACACACACGCACACACACATATGCACACACTCACACACACTCACACACACGCACGCACACACACATGTACACACACACGCACACACACATATGCACACACTCACACACACACAGGCACACACACACGCACGCGCACACACACACACAGGCACATACACACACACATGTACACACACATGCCCACACAGGCACACAGACAGGTCTAGCACCGTCATGGTATGACCTCCTCTGGGCCTGGATATGTGTGTCTGCCCTTCTCACTAGAGCATGGCCGGCTGTTACAGCTGCTTTTCATTATGTTTGGAATAGATCAGCAAGAGCCCAGCCGAGTCTCCAGCCCTCAGGGAGCAGGCCTCGTGCTCAGCCGTCCCCTGCGAGTCCCCTTGGCCCAGGGTTGTAGCTTTCAATACTCCCAAGAGCAGCAGAGAGCCACTTCAACCCATCCTTAGTGTGTGTGCAGCAGCCAGGGCCTCGTGGAGGTCAGGACCTGTGCCCTGTGTCTTCCCAGACAAGAAGACAAGGCCACTGGCTGCCCCTGAGAAGCCACATGGGTCCCACAGGGATTCCTATTTCTGTCCTTCCTCTGGGCCTGTGGACAGGCATGAGGAGCTCTGCCAAGTGCCTCTCTGACCACCAGATTGCACACAGCTGCAGACTGGGGTCGTGACCCTCGGGGAATGGAGAGTATGATTAAAGGCCAGGCTCTCTGCGTGCCTCTCCCCGAGAGGGTTCACTGGGGCAGGGAAAGGTGGATGCATAACAAGCGGCCGGCCGAGGCAAGGTCCCCAGGCTCATCCATGGGGCTGGAAAAAGAAAGCCACCACTCTAAATCCCTCTGGTCCCTGAGCAGGGGCTGGGACTCTGTCTTACTTGTTCCCTAACGCAGAGTGGCTTCTCATAGCAGGCCAGTCCTATGGCAGGGCCAGGCTCAAGGTAGAGCTAGGTGTCCTGATTCAAGAGACCCTCCCAGGTCTCATCCATGTGTGGCTGAGATCTTGTGCCTTTCCACTTGATATATGGCCGCTCTTCTGACTATCAGCGCTGCTAGGAGACCTCGGCAGACGGGCTGCACCTCAGGGCCTCAGAGGGAGATGCATTATTAACTGAGAGCTGTGAGAGATGGCCACCGGCTGGGGGTGTGTTACAGCTCACTGTAGGGTATCCGGCTTCCTGGAACTTGGCAGCCCTTGGCTCGTTCCATTCTGGAATGGATGACAGAGTGAAGACAGCTTGTCATGATCCACCCACATCCCCCGTCCCTGTCCCGTTCCCCCCCCCTTCCGGAAGCTAGAGCACACGGTCCTGGGGTCACACCGGCAGGATCGAGACAGGACAGAACCTGCCTCCAAATCACACAGCTGCAGTTTTGGGATCTTAAAGGCCCTCTGTGTCCCCAGTAACAAGCTGGGGAGGAAAGGAGCCTTGGGAGCATCCCAGAAGCAAGCTGCATCTGACACACCGGGCTATTCCAGTCACATGAGGGGGTGATGGGCTAGGACTCAGCTGGAACATGGAGAGGGAACACAGGATAGACCACGGGCAACCATGGGTAATGGGAGGAGCTCAGCGGGTAAGAAGATCCTGCAAACAAAATGCACTGGCACCCTGAATCTGTGCTTATCTGCCAGCTTTTCAGAGGTCTGGGTTTGGTGGCTTTTAATCTTTCCTTCATTTATCTCCAGAGACACGCCAGAATTTGTCACGCTAATTCTTTGCTTGTTTTCATAAAAGAGCATGGCCCTGGGACCATCTGTGAAGGTTTCAGGCCTCACAATCAGGTTGAAGATGGGACCCTAATTTGGGGGCTTCGGGTGCCATGTGACCAAGTCCCCTGACGCTTGACGGCTGCTCAAAGCCCCAGCCAGCAGATGGCGGCTTCTGGCTGCCAGGAATGGGCCTGCCGGGTGGTGGCTCTTCTCCACTCCTTACCTGCTTTCCCTCCTTATGACCCCTCTGATGCCGTTGGCCTTGACTTCAGGTAGCTCATACTCTTGGTGCCTATACTGAGTGAGCCTCCAGAATCTCCCACTGAGCTGGGCATAGCTACACCCCACCAGTCCCCCCATTAGTCACTAGCAGGCACATGGGGTAGGGCAGGCTGATGGTTCAGGCCTCGAGGCGGAAACCAGATGTCAAGGTCGCCAAGTGTCCCGGGGCCTGATGGTGGCACCTTCACCCACTGCATGCTGGGTCCCGGACAGGCTTGATACATTGGGTTGGTACTCTGGCTGGCCACACAGGGGGGGTTAGAGTCCATAGGGCCAGTCGCTCCTGTCACCTAGCCTTGGGACACAGGGACATATACCGTTCTGTATTCAGAACACAGCATCCCTGGTGACGTGGGGAAACGCAGCTGTGCAGGGTGTCGAGAGCTCTGATGCTGTGGCTATGCTCTGGACATAAGGTCTGGGCCTGCAGAGGCCAAGCTTTTCCTTACCTGACCCGTGGCCCCCCATGGCCCCCTCAGTACCGAAGAAGGGATGGTGTGCTGTCTTAAGGCAGCACATTGATCTTTGCACATACCCTATCCCTGGGGACTTCCTCTTGGCCACAGTCAGGACCCACACACTGGCCTAGAGGCAATGATGGAAGAGGAAGGAGCTACCCTGTCTGCAGCCTTACCTTCCTCTTACCCCTCCACCTGAACCCACTTATGCTTTGCCTAAGCCAGGACCAGTGGACGCAGAGGTCAGCCTGACTCCCTCCATGAAGGCGCTTGGGCTCCTGGGCAGCACCCCAGGCCTGACAATCCCCCTGTAGCCCCTGTCACAGAGCATGCTCTTCCTGCTGGAACCCTTGCCCGGGTGAACCCACCCCGGGGTCAAGTCCCTCCTAGAGTCCCTGCTGGAGGGCGCCCCCCCCAGGGGCTTCCGGGATGCTGTGGCAGCCTCGCCAGCCCCTGACTCCCCCCTCATCTCAGACTCACCTCCACTGTCTCCCGCTCTGCAGGGGTCAGGGGTCGACCTGAGCAATAGGGGGCGGGGTCAGAGGGGCGATGAAACCCTCATCTAGCCGTGGTTCCTCTGGAGCTAGCCAGGCCCAGTGTCCCCCATAGATCTCACCTGGCCGGTGTTGGCCCTCTGGGTTTCCACCCCCCACCACACAGCTGGGAGACTGGGAATGGGACTTTAAATTGTCTGGGCCGCAGAGCTGGGGGCTGAGGGCTGGAGGGGGGGGGGCAGGTAGAGTTCACCTATGGCTGTGAGACCTTCGCGTGCGGATTCTGGGCCTCACTATATATCCTGAGCTGACAGCCTCAGCCTGCCTTACAGCCTGTCTGTGTGGCAAGACATTCCAGCTCCTTCTGGGGCAAGGCTAAGCCCAGGCCCGGGGAGCAAACGGCCTCCTCCAGGCCAAGAGAACACTGTTTATTTCTGAAGCACACGCATCCTAAAGCGATGACAAGAAGCACGTCTCAAGGAAGAGCCGGTGACCCCACCAGGCCCGTCCCTGGCTTCCGCATCTGGGGGCTGGGAGGTCTCCTTCTGGATGTTGTTCTTCCGCTCAACCTGCCGAGCTCGGACCCCAAATGTTAGGCCCCGTAGAGTCCCCGCCATGTGCTTCTGCCCAGGGGATACACACAGAACCATCAGTAACTTTACATCACCACCTTAAAAGAAAGAAAAAAAAAAATTAAAGATGCCAGGTGTAAGGCATGAAAATGGCATTTCTAAGTGCTGAACAGCTATTTGAACAGAGAAAGTCTGCCCACACTCTAAGCAGGGGTAACCTCCTACCAAACACGTGATAAAAAGCCAGCACAGGCCCAGGGCGGGGCTGGAAGCCACTGAAGGCCACCCACCCCTCAGTGGGGTCATATCTCCACAGCGTAGAGACCCAGGCATGGACTATGCCTGCCACAGTGGAGAGTGATGAAGACATTCCCCCTGAAGAACTTTGTAGCCTGGCCGGAAAGGCAAGAGAAAGTTCCGCCACCCACGCCGACCTGCGGCATAACTAACACACAGTGTAAGTCGTAGTGACCAATAGTCCTGAAGACACTGAGGACAGAACATGGCACGGGCCTGGCAGAGCCCTCGCTTTGCCGAAGATTGCTTGGCTTGGGCAAAAGGACAAGCAGGGCTAGGGAGGGTTGCCCCCTAAGGCTTGGCTCTCTGTCCCCCTCTGTTTTGGGGCCTCTTAGGAAGACAAACCGATGGAATCCTGGAGCAAGTGGGTGAGCTTGCTGTTACGATATGGGACGCGGTCACGGTGCTCTGACAAGGCTCCAAGGACATCTGCGAGGGCAGCCAGGCTCCGGCTGATGAAAGAGGTCCCCTTCAGTGACAAACCGGTCACCCCAGACACTGCTGGACAGCGTGGAGACAAGCTAAGCATGTACTTAGCTTCCCGCCCGCCAGAAAGCAGCATGGCCTTCAGTGCCAGCTCAGTCTACTCCACGGAGCTGCCCTTTGCTGATGACGCTGGCACGCACCCCCGGGGCAGATCCCACCCCCCATCCCCCAACTCCCACCCCTCACCCACCCCCCACCCCTCCCACCCCCGCTCACCTGCGCACTCGCTGCCTGCCAAGTCCACAGCCGCAGCCTGGACAGCACCTGCCCAGGACGGTCTGCAGAGTCAGCTGGGACTGTGTGCGCAGATGCAGACGAAGCCCGGGGAGGGGCAGTCCACCAGTTACCGGCCCCTGCTTTCTTCTCGAGGGAAGCTTGGCTGGACTGTGGGGCTGGGGTAGGGAGAAGGACAGTTTGAGAGCCGAAAGTTCCCCCTTCAGAGGCTACTTCTCACTGTCCTGTAAACACAGACAGTTAAGGAGTGACAATTCTTGCCCCTCTGGGGGTGGGTGGGGGGTGGGGGGAAACAGGGCATGCTGCCCTAAGGGCGGCTGAGCCAGTGCCTGACCTGTTGCCCCAAAACTGAATAATGCGTTTGGAAAGTGTTGGTAGTGGTGTGAACTAAATAGGTATTTGCGTGTTATGTGCCAGACGGCCTTGAACTCTAGACAACCAATGCCCACTGTGGTGCTCACTTGGGTCCTGAGAGATGCCAAGAGGGACGCCGGGGTGGTTTCCTGGGAATGACTTTTCCACATCTTGAGCTGACCTGGCACACGTGTCAACTTACCGGCGCTGCCCAAGGACGAGGGTGTGGTCAGTGTCGCTGTGACGATCAAGTGAGATCGGGAAGAGTTCTTGTGTACCAGGGTGGGGTGCTTGCTGCACTCTGAGCTCCCCACCCCTGTGGATGAGCCCCACGAACTCCACGGCACTGGTGACGGCCCTGGCAGACAGAGGACAGCGCGGGTCAGAGGACACTCCCCCAGCCCACCCCGGGGTTGATGTGGGGAGGGCGTTCAGGTTAACCTAGCTTGCCCAGCTGACAGACAACTCCCATGGGAACTGAGTGTGCCAAGTTCAACAAAGCAGACTGGCAGGCCTAGAGAAATAACACAAACACTCAGGGAGTACAGTGTGTGTGGGGGGGGATCACAAGTTCAAGGCTAGCCCAGTCTGTACAGTGAGTTCAAGGCTAGCCTGGTCTACAGAGGGAGTGCAAGGCTGGCTTGGACAACTTGTAGAGCACTGGGCCTGTGTTAGGGAAGAGCCAAGCTCTAATTAATGGGCTGTCCAGAGCAACTTCTGGAGGGTTCATTACCACGAGCTCAGGCCAGTAAGAAGCACGCCGTACTTATGTACGTGACAGAGTTCCAGGAACTGTCCTCCTCAGAGC
The DNA here is from genome assembly GCF_943737965.1 of Phodopus roborovskii. Lineage (NCBI taxonomy): Eukaryota > Metazoa > Chordata > Mammalia > Rodentia > Cricetidae > Phodopus > Phodopus roborovskii. The sequence goes on from NW_026126611.1 coordinate 1,885,173, forward strand.
TTTCAGGGAATTTCGGGAACAATGTGGCTATATCCTGTGCGTCACACATTTCCCCCCGTCCAATCCCAGCAATTATTCCAAGGACTTTCAGCATGATGACCTGACAATGAGTAGATGAAAGGACTTGGCACGGGTTAATATTTACCCTCGACAACACATCATGACATGTCACTAGAGTGTAACCATATGGTTTTTTTTGTTGTTGTTGTTGTTTTTGTTTTTGTTTTGTCTCTTTAGTTAGGAATAACGGAGATCCTTCCTATGCACAGAAATCTTGTAATAAAAGATAGCAACGCCAAGCTCAATTGAGGTGCTTTTATCATACAGGACATAAACAGTTATGTAGCTTATTCAAAGATAGGCTGATTTTTACCAAGCTGGGAGGGAATTTACAATGAGTTCTACATGAACCCATTATGGACAGATATAGCTTAAGCCTTCACGTCTGACCACAGCAAGTTAATCCTGTTTGCAGATGGGGTTTACATTGTTTTAACGGGTTTTTTTTTTTTTTTCCTGTTTCCCACCCTGGACACATTGTTTTTAACATAAGGTAGAATGATGTTTTTAATCAATTGTATAAAAATATCTACCACAATCTCACACTGGAGACTTGCCAAATACACTAAGTGCCATAGCTGTCTTCCTGGCTTTTCCCTCTAGAAGCCACTGACAGTTGAAAGACTGCTTGTTCATGATGATGTGGCAGGGGTTACCTATGTTATTACGAACACTTTCTACCATTAAGCTTTAAAATAACCACCGCGGAGGCTGGAGAGATGGGTTAGCAGTTAGAGGGCACCCGGAGCGCGATTCCCAGCACTCACTCATATGGCGGTGCCTAGCTGTCTGTAACTACAGTCTCAGGAGATTGGATGCCCTCTGTTACCCTGAGGGCATCTGCATGCATATGGTGCACGTGGGCAAAAGGCACATACACACAAAAACAACAACAACCCTGACTTATGAGAGACTAAGCCTCCACTGCTGCGATCTCAAGACATTTGTCTGCTGGCCAGAAACTACTTATGTCCCAAGTTCGCTCAGGTGCCAATAAGTTCTTTGGATTTTTTTTTCTTTTACTGAGCAGTGAAGAGCTGAACCAGTGTGAGCGTCCTAGGGTGAGCCTCTCCTGAGAGAGCAGATGCCAAGAGTGCTCTCCTAAGCCCTCCACCACTCAACGTCTGTGCATGAATGGTGATCTTGGCAGTGCTGAGGTTACTGCTACCCTCACCAGGTAGCCAAGCCAAGCGGAAGGAAGGCTGAACGGATGCTTCCCTGCTGACACCGTCTCATCCTGAGCAGAGCATAGAGCCAGGCCTCACCGCTGCTCCTGTCCGTCCTCTCCCGGTGCTACACAGAAAGAAAACATAATGTAACGTTTGAAACCTCCTGTGACCCCGAGAAAAAGTTGCTGATGGCCCATGATACACAGGACACAGGAAGAGGGCTGCCAACGGCTCTAGAGTGGGCGGAGTCAGAGGAGGAGTCCCCGGAGTGTGGACCCTTGGAGGTCAGGGGTCTCGGGGCTACGCCTGAAGGCACTGGCCACGTAGGAAGAAGGGATGCAGAGAGAGGCCAAGCCAAGCGGAGGCTGTGAGTGACAGACCTCAGAAGAGAAAGGACAGCAGAGGAGGTGCAAAGCCTGGGCGGGCATTCACTCAAGGGCGGTGCCAACCCCGGGAAAGGCTTTCAGTAGCAAGGCTTTTCAACAGACACACATTTGTAGAAGACCCTTCTGGATGTTTTTGGAGCACGAGGGGAGGTGACAGGAAATACAAGGTGCTGTTGCTGTCGCCCGGGACAGCAGAGATGCTGGCAGGGTTGGCCAGAGTTCTATCCGGGTTTCCACAGGTATCAGTGCAGGGGCCCCAGATGAGCAAGGCTATGCCTGTGGGGTTTGCTTCATTTTGCTGCTTTCCTGTGTGTTGGCGGGGTGGAAGGTGGTGGTGGGGGTTATCTATCCACACGGGCGTTCACCCTAGCCGAGAGCTCACATCACACAGTACTATGACCCAATGTCAAAGTGAAGAGCAACAAGCAGACCAGGGCTCAGTTCTCACTCTCGAGGACTGAGCAGGAAGCAGGGCCCTAGCCTCTGACGTGTTCCTGTGACGGAGGCAGTGTCTGAGCTCCTGTGGGAGGGCCCTGCCCACGCAGACTTCTAGTTTCTGGCTTAGTCCTTAACTGATCCTGAGAGCAGGCAAGCTGCCTCAAAAAGGGTGGGAGAGGGCAGAGGAAGCCCCTGAGGATGCCCAGCAACCTGTTGTAGATTGTTCCTCCAAGATTCATGCTGACAAACAATGTCCACTGAGGTGGTATAAAGATGGGGGGGGGGGTTGGGAGGCTATGAAATCCCTCGTAAATGGATAAGACTAGAGAGCTATTTGCTCATCTACTGCACCACAGGAAGACATCTAGACAGTGCCAGTTAGAGAAATGAGCCGGCCCCAGATATCAAACCTGCAGTGCCTTAATCTTGGACCCCAGAACTGAGAGAAAGAAATGCTCTTTGTAAATAATGGTCTCGGGTATGCTGCTACAGCAACATGGGGAGGTTGTAGTAGTTATCTGTAGATTTAATAAATGCAGAGTGGTACAACTTAACATCTGCTGGGCGTATTACTGACGGATTATTCCTTAGATGCTTGAGAGCACCAAGATGGATAATGCAGACTCCATCCCTGTTCGGGTACAGGATGACAGCTGTGAACCCAAGTGTCCCTTCTAGCTCGCAGAATGGGACAAAAGACCAAATGAAGGTCGCTCTCCCTTTGCATCTTTTGCAAGTACAGTAAGTAGCCGGCTCCAAACCGCCACTCGTGCTCGGTCTGTTGGTCTGCCGGTCTACAAGGCGCATTAAAATGTTGTTACCTCTGCCAATTTCAGGTGCAGAATGGCATTTTCTGTTTCCAGTTGAACTATTCTTTCTTCTTTGACCTACAACCAAGGATCCAAAGGGAAAACCCATCACCACAGCCCCTGCTTGGTCATACTGAAATAGTGTGAAAGAGAAGGGTGAGCAGTCTCAGCAAAGGACTGCAGGGAAGGTCGGCAGTCAGGGCGCTCAGACCCCTTCACATACGCACTGCAGAGGCAAGGCAGCAAAAAAAAAAAGCAGCTGGACCGGTGGTGGCGTACGCCTTTATTCCCAGAGAGGCAGAGGCACACACACACACACACACATACAGAGTGATGATGATGATGATGATGGGAGGGAGGTGGGCAGGGCCCTTTTAAAAGGCAACATAGTGAACGAGCACAGGTTGTGCTCTTAGTGGCTGCAGCTGAGGACGTATCCTGTCAGAACCTGAAGGACAGCCCAGTATAGATGCCTGAATACTAACAAAAACGCCTCCGCCCAAATTAAAAAAAATATATACACAAATAAAAATAATAAAAAATGTAAAACCCCAAAACAGGCCCCTGAAAATCTCAACCTAGAGAGAGAGAGAGAGAGAGAGAGAGAGAGAGAGAGAGAGAGAGAGAGTATAAGAGATGTGAGTAGGCTCAGAAGGTCAAGGAGAAAGGATTTCTATGAGGACAGGAAGGTGGAAAATGGAGGTTGGACTCTGGAAGGAAGTCAGAGCATGGACTGCTTGGATTTTACAAGCCAAAGAAGTGAAGTGTACGTTAACTCCCACAAATGACTGGTCCGGGTGTGGCCGTCTCACTGGGGGCTCAGTGTCCCAGCTAAGGATGTATGTATCATTCCCAGAAACTCAGAGGATAATTTAAGTCCCTCCTTCTAGGGATCCTGTCATTCCTGCGAGGGATCCCATCTTTCCTGCAGGGGATTCGGTCCTTCCTTTCGTGGGTATATTTATTTTTGCTGGAAATGTAGCTCCTCTTATTAGAGAATTATTCTCTAAATTGGCTCACAAAGAGTCTACAATGCTAAACTCTAATTGAATAATCTGAAACCTAGGCGTTACAGTGTTGCTAAATTTCTTCAAGTCCCTTATAAACAATCCTCCTTCAACGTGCTCTCTTAGAGCAATTTGCAGAGTTCTGATAGGCTGCCTGTGGCTCTCACCAGTTTTCCTGGAACACATGCCCACCACAGGGCTCCTTGCCTTCCGCCCAGGGAGCCCTGTCCTTTAGAGGCAGCTTATGCAGTCAGCTGCTTTTCTTGTTTTTTTTTTTTTTTTTTTTTTTTTTGTTGTTGTTGTTTTGTTTTGAGACAGGGTTTCTCTGTGTAGAGCTGGCTGGCCTAGAACTAATAACTCCACTCGCCTCTCTCAGCCTCTATGTTGCTCCCAGCATAACCACCGAGGCCTGGCTGGTCATGTATCCACAGGGACCTCTCCCAAGCCCTCAGGCCCCACTGTGCAGCAGGAGCAGCTAGTCCCTACAGGCTATCCACCTACTCTTTAACTTTTGCAGCGCTGACTACAGACCTCGTAAGGTTCGGGATCCCTGCTTAGCACAGTATTTATATTTTTTGTTTACTTTATCGCTCCATATTGTTCTGCTGTGTGCTCTAAGAGGGCAGCGGTCAGGATTACGTAAGCAAGCACTGTTGGTTAACTAACCACTGCTCTTGCTCAGCATCTAGAGGGCCCGCAGAGCTGACCCAGGTGCCAGGTTAGGAGACCCCGAGGTGGGCTGAAGGGATGGTCGGGGATGCCTCAGTGGGAATTGAAGGGAGGCGCCTTAACCGCAGTTGGGACAAAATGCATGTGTCCATCATCCTTAGATCCCCAAACCGACCCCAGTTCTCCCAGCCCCGCCCCTCTGGGAGGCGTGGTTTCAAGCTGCGGGGTTCCCCTCACACTCACCCGCATTTGATGCTGAAGCTGTCACAACCTCTGTTCTGAGAAACCCCACAATATATGGTGGCCTGGCATTTCCTTCTCTTCTTCGCACCAGGCAGCCAGCGAGTGAAGGGCATGGCTAAGTCGGGGTAGCTTTCACCGACCGCTCGCTCGCATGCGCCTTGCCCAACCACATAAGTTTCTCCTGGGTGCTGCTAACCAGCTCATAGAATGTCAGGCACTGCTCCTACTTGTCCAAGAGCATTGGGATCGTGATAATGCGTGTATAAAGAGCATCGATAGCCTTAACATGGCCTTGAAAACCTATAGCCTCTTTCTCTGATGCACCGGCTCTTCCCTTCCTTCTAGCATGTCATTAGAGCCTATCATGATGTCAGACCCCACAGGTTACTTGCCAGCCAGCCAGCCAGCCAGCCAGCAACATTTTGCTAAATCTTACCATAAATATATCTGAAATCGTATTAGCGGGGAGGGCACAGAGGAAAATTTGTCTAGGGTTTGGTAGATTATTATTATTATTATTTTGATTTTTCGAAACTGGGTTTCTCCGTATTGCTTTGGAGCCTGTCCTGGAACTAGCTTTGTGGACCAGGCTGGACTCAAACTCACAGAGATCCGCCTGCCTCTGCCCCAGTGCTGGGATTAAAGGTGTGCGCCACCAACGCCCGGCGGGTTTGGTAGATGCTCTTATGATGTGACGGAGACAACAGACAACTGTAGGCCAGAACCACAACCTCCCTAAGAGGGAGGAGGGCGCAGGAGGGGATAAGTGTGTCTACAGAATCTAAAAAACACGGCAAATTAAAACATAGTACACACAATATCGTAATTGCAACATATAAATCCTGATTCTACCAAAAAGGCTCCCCACAGCTTCCTTCAACCCTTAAACACGCCTTCCTTCCTTCAAGTTCTTCTACATTTTACAGTACATTGCTGACTGTAATGCTTTACCGGTGCAACCGTACTCAAAGTTATTTCCCTTTCGTATCCAATTTTATATATTCTGACCAGTAACTCCCTGCCCCCACCGCCCCCCATTCCATTTCACCGAAGCCCTGAAATTGGGATGCTGCACGGCCCCACTGCTAAAATACAGAGAAAAGGCTGCTACAGCTGCGGAGCTTGGTCACAGCTCTGCGTCCAGCCTGCTAGAACTGGCCAGTGTTGCCTGTGCACGACAATAAAACGTACCTTCATTCCAGTCATCGTGAGTGGGCTCTTACACTTCAAACGTGCATGACCACAATACCGTTCATGCAGTGTGCACGGCCACCGAGTATGTTCAGGGAGTCCAGTGACCAGTGGGACACGGTGCCAGTGGCCATCTGCGACTGCGGGGTGCGAAGGTGACCAAGCTCTCATCCGAGACTCTCGAGAAAAGGTCACCCTAGTTCTTACTTAGCTGGTTGTGTTGCCAGTCAAAGAACATTACCCGCAGACAGAAAAACAACCGAGGGACATAGGAGTGACACTCGGCATTGTTTAATGAAGTAGTGACAGGTGGAAATGGGGGAGAGGAGGGCTGGCATTACAAATATAAACTTTGTCAGCACTTTGAAAACAATAGCAAATACACTTAAATAGATACAAAGTTTATTTTAAAAAAGGCTGCAACTGAAATACAGTAGAAATGGAAAACAGCAGTTTGGGCGTTTCCCCACGGTAACACGCTATGTAACGCGCTCTCACAACACATATTCACATTTGATCTCACTGTCCAGGGATGGCCAAGTCTACATCACTATGGGTTTCACAAACACACATGCAGTTTTCAGATGTTTGCAGGTTCTTGTGTGCATCTGTCTTCCCATGTACAAGCAAACAGCAGGTATCTGCTCTTCTCTGGGAGGAAGGCTATGCCACCCAAAGGCTACCAGTGTGCTCCAGACTCAAGGAGACTGTACTTCCTAGGCAAGGCAAGTGTGCAAATCCTTCATTAACTCTCAGGACCACTCAATTCTCTTACAGAGGAAACAGCAAAGGCACACTTCCAAATAGGAAGCTTGATAGACATAAAAAATATTTACAATTGTATTTCAACAACTTATCGTACAGTCCTTATTAAAAGTGGCTTTCAGGGTTGCAAATGCTTCTGTTCTATTTGCAAGTGTGCCTATTTTCCTAACGTACACGTTTATCAGAGAATAGTATGGTACAGAAACATCATCTGGATCCACATTAGGGCTTTGTCAAATGAGAAGTGTTCTTGAAGTCATAAAGCTTGCTTTCACACAAACATAAACAAACTCATGTCTGCCTCCCACAACTCAGCTGGAGGAATGACAGTGCAAATTCACAAATTAAAATTAAACTACTCTTTTATGCTGTGAAAGAAATGTGAATTGACTACCACGCGTTATTCTTTACAGTATTAAAGTTCAGATGGCACGCACAGTAACCGATCCCTCCCCTTTCCGACAAGTGTACCTAACACAAATCCTTTTTGCTAAATTTAAAATTTCTGCTAGCTATGTTTGACTGCCACCCGTGAGCTGAGCTCTTCTCAGACATCTTTGCTTCTACCTACATGAACGCTGTTTAGCTAGAGAGCTCTCTAGATTCTTCGGAGTATCTGAAATATTAGGTAACTTCCCAACATAACTGTCATCTTTAATTTTCACCAATGATTAGTCTAACAGTAATTTGGTATTTATAAAAATAAAATCCCCTAAGGTTAAGTCTTTAAATTTTTGAGAATTTTAAAAATTGAATTATTAATTAGATGCTCAATCTCAAACATTTAGAATTGATCGGGAGGCTCACGTTTGTCAAGAATGATGAATGTGTTGTGCACCTTACATGTAAGAAGCTCCATCTAGCCACCATTAGGTGGCACATTATAGAAGGTACAGTGGGGACATCCACCTTGGGCTCCAGGCTGACGGTTCTGTCTCCTGAACACAGGTCCACCAGAACACGGCGATGGTCTGTGTTGTTCAGCCAAGTGGAGTTTAGAGAAAGAACAGAGATAATTTCTTGGCCTACTACCTTGGGAATAATGAGGGGAAAAGAGGGCAGAGGAAACGCCCTGTGATCTTCACTGCCCTTCATTCTGCCCTGTGAGTCTGAGACTCCCCAAAGAAGCTAGCAAAGGAAGATAACCTCACCTGAGTCAAATCAACAGGACCTAGGCAGGGCTTTCTTGGTAAAGTAAAACAAGATTTCTTAGAATTGGAACATCTCTAACTTGCAACCATTTTAGAAACAGAAATTAGAAATCTCTTAGGACTAGAACTGTTCCCTCCTCTTCAGGCTCGCCCCCACAGAGCCACTGCCATGCAGACTCATGTGGGCACAAGGCGCCCTCTCCTCTCCTCCTCTCACTTGGTGTTCAGTTCGTTCTCAAGTTCTGTTAATTTACGAGATGCTTTTACTTTGTCAGACACATCTTGGCCTTGAGAAAAGAGGCGCTGGCGCTCTTTAAATGTCAGGTTTTCAGGGGCTCCAGAACTGCCAGGGAAGTCTGCATCTTGGCTGGAGGAGAGGGAAACACAACAGATTATGCATCACAATACGAGTACTTAGCCTTTTCACAGGGGCCACAGGGTTTCAGCAAGCCTTGTTCATTGTTGCACACTACTCTAAAGACAGACTTTAAAAGCCAATCCATGCTCACACAATTCAATTTCAATGAACAAGGACAGGGGCAGGGACAGAGTCCTATAGTCAACGTGGGCCAAACAGTTAAGATTAACTTTAAAAAAGAACTCTAAAAACAGTAATAAATAAATATATCTATGTAGAAAAAGAGCAAAATACTCTCTTTACTTAACACAGTAACTTTAAAACCAACTAAGGGGACTAGAGATGGCTGAATGGTTAACAGAGATCACAGTATGAATACTAGAATACTAGGAATACAGGGCAGCCAGCTTGTAATGATAGCTTCAGAAGGAAGGATTTCCAGAGCAACTTGCTAGCTAGCTAGACTAGCCATGCTGATGAGACACCCAGTCTCAATGAGTAAGATGGAAGGACAATGTGAGGGTCTCAGGCCTCAACATGCACCCACATACATGCAAACATGTGGTGCATATGCACGTGCCCACATGCCCGGTGCCACCCATCCACACTAAAAATGGGAAAAGAGAATAACTCAGTGAGCTCAACTTCAGTAAGCAGGCTTTTCTTGCCAGCTAAACAAGTGTAATTAATAGGGGTACAGTTTAAGAATACAGCGTTTCTACAAATCTTCCATGTACTTGAGATACATTAATAGACCCACCCAGTCTAGTAAGAGGCAGGCCAGGACTGTTACATCTAGGATGAGCAAATGTCCAGCTAAATCCCAGAAGCAATCGGCCTGTGGCAACAGGCTCAACTGACAGGCCTGGCCTTCATGCCTCTAGCATTTCAGTCTTACAGCAGGCAGGCCCTGCTCCAAGTATCACTACCCTCAAACAGAAGCATGACAGCAACAGGAACTTTAAAAAAGCTACGTGGCTCGGCAGGCTGGTCTACAGAGCAAGTTCCAGGAGGGAAACCCACTGTAAGGAAGGGTGTGGTGGCTCACACACACACACACACACACACACACACACACACACGTGTGTGTGTGGGGGCACACCCACATTCTCACATGATACTTTGCAGGGGAAAACACCTGGATGTCTGATGAAGTCTGACACAATTCACCACGACATGAAAAGGGCAACAAGAAGGAAAAGCAGCACAGATCAGACCCAGCCGAGCCCAGCCCTTGAGTACCTTCTCGTGTGCTTTTCTCTTGGGTCCCGAGGAGCATCGTGGGCTCCCGAGCCTGTCCCAGCAGATCCCGTATAAGGGTGTGGTCCTTTTCCATGAAAACAGAAAAAAAAAGGCCAAGTTAAATAAAGTATTTGGTCACGATATAGAGTGTCTGCAGGAAAACAAGACTCCTTTAATCACTTAGATGATGAGGAATCAAAGGTTCTTCATATGCTCGAAGACGCACCAGTTTAAAATTCACCCCTTTCGGTGGCTAGGTAATCCAATCACTAGGTCCAATAGCTGACATCAAGGCCTTTTGTTCTTAGAATGGAAAAACTGAAACACATTCTTTAAAAAACAAATCAAAACAATAAAATACCTCAGGCCGGCACAGAGCATAATGACCACAAATACAGAAGACTTACTTAAGTGGGGAGTAAACAAAATGTTTTAGGTATACTCCAACACACTGTAGGAACTCTTGCTTTTGTTTGTTCTTTTATTTTTTTAAATTTATTTTTACTGTAAGAGCACTGGCGTTTTGCCTGCATATGTCTGTGTAAGGGTGTCTGATCCCTGGGAACTGGAGTTATAGACAGTTGTGAGCTGCCATGTGGGTGCTGGGAATTCCAGGACCTCTGGAAGAGCAGCCAGTGGTCTTAACCTGAACCATCTCTGCAGCCGCAGGAGTTATATAAATATATAAATATATATATATATATATATATATATATATATATATATATATATATATATATATTCATTCCGTGTATAATCATTGAGAACAAATGTAACCCCAAAGTGTAAGAGTTAAACCTGTCTGTCTATGATTAAAGTTCCTTTGTGTACGATGACTAGATTTCTTTTTCAAGATAGATGTAACTATTAAAGGCAAAATAAAGCCTTTGAAACAAATGAGCTACCAAAACCAAACTAGAATAAAATTCCTACCATTCCACATTAGTGCTGCTGACAAAAATTTCCAAGAGAACAAAATGTGAGGGCAGAATTAGAATTAGGCTGGCCCTGTGTGCACCATATCTGTCTTGGCCAAGAAACCACAGTTGAGAGTTGAGTCCATTGCCAACATTTGCCAAGACCTTAGGATACACAGAGAAATGATACAGATAAACATTTACTGTGTATCAAATTATATAATGCTGTAATAAAGTATCTCAGCACTATTACAGTATCCACTGTAACAGTGCTAAATAATGTAAGGGGGCTGGAGAGGGAGTTCAGCAGTTAAGAGTACTTGCTGCCTTCCTTCGCAGAAGACCAGGTTAGGGCTCCAAGCACCCATGTGGAGTCAAGTTCCTGGTGACAGACACGCATGTAGACAAAACACTCTTAAACCTATTCACATCTGAGAAACCAGCTTCTAACAACATAGAGTAAGTACAAAAGGCTCAGAATATTTGTCAACCATGGTAAGATTGGATTAAATAGACCACAAAATTATCACCACGTTCTTACATTAAAACTCTCCTCTTTAGACAAGTGGCAGGTGAATAATGGATTTTCTTCCATATAAAGAACCTGAGGGTATAGTATTTTGGAATTATCTAGACAGAGCCCAGCAGCCTTCAAGTCAAAAACCCCAAAGTCACCACAGAGCATGTCACTTTCAGCAAAGACTCAAAAAACAAAACAAAACAAAAAAAGCAGAAAACATACTTTTCCCTCCTAGCAATCCACAGTGGGCACTTACACTGGTAATTTGCATAGCTGGTTTCAATTCCTAACTTTATATTTATTTTGTGTGTTATTAAGAACACTGTACTTCTGAGCTTTGCTGGGAGTGACACTGGCTTCTTCCATGAGCAAAAATCAGTTCTTCAAAATTTCCAGAGTGTTTAGAGATTGTTACAATGTTAAAACTTTGAGCTGACTATATGTATAAAACTGTCCATCATAAGTAGTTTCCAAAGAGCTCTCGTAAAACAAAAACATCGTGTGAGGAAATACTGCCACTGGAATTTAGTCTTAACCATTTCAATTCCAGAAGCTCTGCGTCTCCCATGACCCGTTGCAAGAAGCATGCCTCACCACAGACAGAGATGAGGAAGACGAGGCCGGGACACGGCAGCGTGGAGCACCGGGTGTGAAGTGCTCTGACCACTGTCACTGTCTGACCACTTGTGGTGTCACTGAGGGCCACAGCTGACAGGTGTGGTCCCCAACTATTCTGAGACGGCCAAATCTGCCCAAAGTTCATAAAATTCAACAGCATTTTGCATTGCTATTCCATGAATGCCTTGAAAGGGCACCAGCTTTTCACCATTCACAGCAGAAATTTTATAAAAGGATTGGGTTTTTGACTTTCAGAGTGACTTAACCATACTACTACATCTTCCAAGATAGATTAAAAGTCTGACACAGGTAAGTAAAAAAGGAATCCCGGCAAACTGTGTCACGTAAGTAGGAAACAAACGTCTTAAGAGAATGTGGCTTCTGTTAGGACTGCTGAGTTCACATGTTTGTGTAAAAACCACAGAATTTTGAAGCCGCTCACATTCACTAAAATTACACCGGATGCTCTCGGTGGGTGCCAGGATTCCATCTCGTTTACGGCCACGGTAGCTTGAAGTCCCAATTTGAATATAACTGAGCTACACCTTCAGCATAAATTCAATGCTTACTGCAACTCTGTGGGCAACGGCCTCTGTGTTTGTCATTAACAGCCCCTCCCCCCCATTCAGAAGCCGGGAGCCTGCAAAGGCTTGGGTGCTAGTGCTCTGAGGGGCAGGAAGGCAAGACAATAAAGGGGACTGGGCATGGAAGAGGGACAGAGGGAGCCCTCCAAGACAGGGTTTGTGGGCACGGGCTCTCTGCAGGCGTCAGAGTAAAGCTGTCCTGTTAACTCGTTCTCAACCAAGCTTCCTCAAAGGGTATGTATGGGTCACTGCACAGGCCTCAGGAGCAGAACCAAACGGTCTACTGACATTAAACGATGTGAACCTAAAGTGCAACCGACACTCTGGCACTGATGCGTTTGCTGAGAAGACACTTGCTTGACAAAAGAATGACTTGAAGAGGTACAGAAAAAAAAAAAAAAAAAAAAAAAAAAAAAAAAGCCACGACCAACAGTACTTGAAATAATTTGGTAACAGTGGAGGACTGACTGTTGTCAGCGGATTAAGGAAACGAGTGCCTTAAAGTGTAAGAGAAACTGGAGTACCAAGGCTTAATTAACAGAGCATTAGCACAAACACCACAATCAGGGGTACAGGGAGATCACATGCTGAGAATAACCAGGTGACACCCAAGGCCAAGACGGGCGTGGTCTCAGTGTACCGTGCCAAGGGGCAGGGGTACAGAGATCCCAGGCTCAATCATCAAGACAAGAGAGGTCTGATTCAACATTCCCTCTTTTACCTCTACCTTTCCAGTGGCCAGGACGGTAGAAGCTTGGTTTGCCTGGAGGGGGTGGGGGCTGGCCTGCTTTGTTAGCAGTACTGTTGGCTTTGGCCAAGGGTGGCTGGAATGAGTTGGAGAGAAAGATGCCATCCGAGGCTGGGCGTGGCCGGCAGGGGGGCTGCTGCGGCTTAGGGGCAGCAAGAGGAACGTGCCCATGAGACTTCCTTGTGCCGGGGTACTTATCCTGACCTGCTGGGCCGCAGTCCTCCTCATCATCATCATAGGCAACAAACTTGGCAGTAAACAGCGAGTCCGGGGAGAGGACCTGTGTTTTGAGGTAGGAGGCGTTTCGCTGAGGTGGGGGAGGAGGGGCGCTGGGTGCTGGGGACGGGGATGGGGGCTCATAATCCCGTGGAAGAGGAGGTCGGCTCAGCCCAGGCTCTTCGGGCTCCAGCAGCCTTCGTGCTGCCTCGTCATGCTGTCTGCGCCTCTCAGCTTCCAGGCGGCTGTAATACCCTTCTTCCTGTCGCCTCTGCAGGCAGGGATAGACAAGAGTGCAAAAGGTCAAGGGTCAGAGGGGAGGGGCGGTGCGGCCCTCCGCGCCTTCACAGGGAAGGGCAAGCACACCCATCACCACTACCCATCACTACAGCAGCATGTGCACAGGACATCATGTTCCAGTGTCATAACTATCGTAACTTCATGAAGACACGCACACTGTTCCACACTAACACGAACTGCTCAGAAGCATGGGATCAGGCAGGACTTTCATTCACAATTAGACTCCGGATCGTTTACATTCTTTATTCTTCCTCTTTTCCTCCAACGATTTCTCTCCTTTTCTGTTTGGACAGGATATCAACTTACCTGTTTCCACTGTGTTTCAATAGGAAACCATTAACAGTAAGAAATAACACTCATTTCCCCAGAGCCACAATCTAACATGTATGCTTTCCACAGTTAATACGTTTCAAAGCTTAATAAACTCTCTGAAGAACAGAAAATGGGAGTCAAGCATTAATAGTAATAGCAGGTATATTCTGACACACACACTGTACATTTCCATCCAGGCAAACTACAGTTGACAGCATTGAATTCTTTTAACATGTAAAAAAGGCAACGGCACAGTTTTGTTAAGGATTGACAAGAGCTTAGAGCACAAGAAGAAGTAACTATGGGGAGGGAGGGGAGGGCGAACAAGTCATCTGCCTGGACTGAAGTGAAGCAAGAGCTCGGTGCTAGGAAACCAAGTATGGTCAGCTGGAGTCCACCCAGACTCAGGGAACTAACACCAAGGACCTGCTGGTCTGACCGGACTGTCCGGGCCTCACCATGCTGCCTTGCTTCTCTGGTCCCTCTAGAGCTACACACAAGCACACACAGTGAGCATGGAATGCTCCCTGCTTCATACTCTGAGAGAGAAAAGAGAGACTACAAGGCCAGTCCCACTCATTACCCTGGCCCACATTTCCAGCTTTATTTCTTGTTCTATGTTGTAAAATTCTAAAGGAAAGATATTTTTATCTTCTTGACTATACAAAATTAGTACTATCTTAGGTTGGGTAATTAAGCTACAATGATTTCTGTGGCTTTTAAGTGGCACTGTCGAGAATGTTAAAATTACATGAAAAACAATTGTTTGATAACACTGCACGGAGAGGCCAAACCAACCTTTTCCGGTTATACCAAGAACAGATACAATTAAATGACCATGGTGACTTTACCCAGAAAATGAATGCACATATTCCATAACAAATCAAACCCATCAATTGTGGACATTCTGTAGTAAAAATAGTATTTCAGTCTCTTTTTACAGTGACTACTGGATTATAGAAACAGTTACTAGAACACAAGTATGTTTGACATAATTATGAGTTAGGAGAACACACATTGGGGAAATTGATAGCCTAGAGCCTCTCAACACAGAAAGCGCAGGCTGCTTGTCTCTGAGTACACAGCTCTGATGCAACAGCCAGGATGCTTCTTCCAGGCTCCAGCAAGGCCAGGGCTGTTCTGGTCATAACGAAGAGGCTGGCCAACGCTGAACTGGGAGAGCACCTATCCCTGCAGCCCGAGGACTCTCAGGGAATACACAGCAAAGGGAGACCACGACTGTAACTTAGGAGCTTGGCTGGGTCCAGTGCCAGGCACTTCTGATTTCAACTAGCGTTACCCCGGTTCAAGATTCATGGGCAGCGTGGCCCTGGAAGCTGAGTCTTTCAGAAGGGCTCTGCCATTAGCACGCAGCCAGCCACTGCTCTGGATTCAGGTGTGGGGCCCACATCACCCACTGTTTCATTTAAATGAGCCACACATGTCTACCAATCATACTCGTAGATTGTCTTGTGACCAATTCATCACTTCATTAAAAATGTAGAGCTTCCTTAAAAATTAATGTTTTTTTTTTTTTTTTTTAAACTTTTTTGGGGAGGAGGGATGTCCCTATTTACATAGTTCACTGGGACCATCAAGGAAGTAACTATTAATAAAAACTAAACTTTTCTCCATCTGAAGTAGTGACACTCAGAACTTCTACCTTCACAGAAGGTAAGTAACAGAGAAAAACAGCTTTGCTTACACCACACAGCAACATGCAATACCCAGGGATGGGCCAGAGCCAACCTGGGCTCAAGGGAGCTGCTCGTCACCCAAGAGAGCCTCAGCCCCAGGCACAGGAAGGTCTGAGAACTACATCTTGGAAGCCCCTGCTTTGAAGACTGTCAAAACTGCTATCATTTAAAATTCAACTATGGAAATTATTCGAGATAAAACCCACACGTAGAAATAACCAGAATATTTGTTGGGTTGCATACTAAATTTTCCTTGTGTGTGTTTGACAAACCGTCTAACTCTCTTTACTATCAACCACAATTAAACAGTTTTAGTGAACAACCTGTTTGAAATGGTTAATGAGAGCCAACCGCCTTGCTATGTTCCTATTGCCTCCCAGAGTTCACACTAAATTCTCACAGTAACTGAAAAAGCGACACCTTCATCAAAGCCACCTGGACCCTGTCTGCGGGCGGGACCAGAGCACTGTCATGTCCCAGACCCCTTGCTGTGCTGCATGGTGCTCAAGAGTTTGAGGGAGACCAGATCAGAAGGCAAAGGAGCCTGAAGACAGTCCAGAAGAGAGGTAGGCAGGTCAGATGGGGCTAGAGTTTTTGGTCCAAAGAGCGAAAGGTGGAAGATCCGTCCCTGCTCTGTCTTATGCATCCTAGACACACATAATGCCTCGCCCCCTTTGCCCTAGCCCATCCTCTGTGCTCGGGCTAATGTGGTGACAGCTAGCTGCCTTTAGAGGAGCATAACCTTTTCTTCAGCGTCTCTCTTCACTCGCTCCTCCTCCTCAAGGCGACGACCTTCCTCTTGTCTCACGCGGTCTTCTGCTTCTCGTTTGCGCATCTCTTCCAACTGCTGCTGGCGCCTGCGCTCCTCATCCTGCAACTAACAATAAACTGAATTTAACTTTCGCCCAGTAAAACCCACCAGCACAGACATAAAAAGCACACCCTGAAACAAGCACAGACACAGACACCCACCCACCCACACGCACACAGACACAGAAAGCCAAGGAGAAAACACCACGCTAAATCACTGTTGGAAGATGGTAAAGCTCATGTATTAATTAGCTCTTATCGTTTCAAAGTAAGTTACCTAATCTCCCATTAATCGTGACTCAGAGAAACAAGTTGTTTCATACACTCATGCATTAATCAAGTACAATTTCTTTTGTTATAATAAATTTGTTAGCTACTTCCTGCAAATCACCAAAAGGCTCTGCTTTAAGAACTACAGAATTCCGCAACCACCCTTGAATGTTCACAAACTCTTTTCTCATGGGATGTGGGTAGCACAGGGCTACCTGTCATGAGCCCAGCCGCAGTTGAGAGCTGCTACTTGGGGAGTGGGTTGAAAGACTACTGGGGTCCCTTCCTAGCTGGCAAGACCTCAAACTTGCGATCAGAAGCTGGGGTTTAGAATAAACTCATTCTGGCTCAGCTGTGTCTATACAGCACATGGGAGGGCACCACTGTTGACTCCCCAATACAGGACATTCTGCTTTAGGGTGACAGCTAGTTTAAAAGCTCTTGTGTTGGTATCAATCCTCTATGTTTGGTCGTTCGAGTTCTACCTTTCTGAAACGACAGAAGATGCAACACCTTCCCCTCGCAGTATGAAACACTAACAGCTGTCTTCAGTGCCTGTGACAGGTTTCTCCTTTTTCTTGTGGCCCCCTTCACCCTCCTGACCCTATTTCTCTATGTACCACATGCTCTAGGTTGGGGCAGACTCCATTTCATACATCCTGATCTATGGCTACGTCTGTAGTTTCATCACAGACAGTGGTAGCAGCACCATGACACGTCTCCCAGAGGACTGACTCAAACTCTCCACAATCCGAAAAAAAGAATTCCAAAATTATTCCACTGATCTCTAAGCTACCGCTTCATATGAGATTTCTGTGAGATGTAGTTTAATTTCTATAAAAATCACCAGTTTTCCTATACGTTGTTTATAGGAAAACAATTTGTGTATGCTTTAAAACAGCAAAAACCAAGATGGGATGGATGGTGGTGTTGCAGGCCTTTAGTCCCAGCACTCAGGAGGGAGAGGCGGGCCGATCTGTGAGTTCAAGGCCAGCCCGGTCTACAGTAGTCCCAAACAGCCAGGGCTATACAGAGGAACCACGTCTTGAAAAACAAAACTAAACAAAACAAACAAACAAAACCACATAAAAATCTAATTAATTTCATCCCTAATTTTCGATGGAATAAAACAGTCTATCTAGGGGTGGAGAGATATGTTGGCCATTAAGATAAATTAGCTAGTGTTTTTATAACTGAGACTTTTTCCCCTATTGTTTAGTAAATCGTGTATTTTTTACTCGGAAATGTTTTGTTCCTTTTACTCACTCCCACACCCCCTTTCTATGTAAGCATTGTTGGGGGGGGGGTATCTCTTAATTTCTTCAATCCAAACAGGACCTTGTAAGCGTTCTATAACAGAGAAAGGGGCATCATTAGCATCGGTCTAACTGTTCTTCAGCCTGGTGACAAAGTGCCTATAACGGTGTAACTGAGCATGGGCCGGGCGTCTTTGATCCAATCAAGGCAGCCTGGGTCAGTGCTAATGTAACCCTCACACTCCTGGAATCCAGGTAAGATGCAGGTTCTGCCACCAGTCTGCATTTTAAAAGGGCATTTCCAGGTCAAACAACACTGTAGGCTGAGATCTGAGTGTTTATAAATTCACAAAATATACTAAGGTTATTATCATTGTTGAACTAACAGCCATGTTTAAATTATTTTACTATGAAACAGGATCGTGAAACTCTTTACTTGCTGACATCTGAAGTCTGACACTGTCTTTAAAGACTTTTAAAAAATCCTTTCCCTGTGTAGTTCATTTTTTCTAAAATACAAGACAAATATACACATATACATATATGTATATATACATATACGTGTGTGTGTGTGTGTGTATGTGTGTGTGTGGGTGTATCTGACTTATTACAAGAGCCACTCAAATCTCTGAACACAACTCTTCACTTCCGCCTCCCCACAGTAGACGCTCATTCCTGTGACTAATCATGTTAGCCAGAGCACCACATGCCCATTAATGTGTGGTGACAAGGCAAAGCTGGCGAAAGGCACGGAAGGGTGACAGCACAGAACGTGACTTAGTGAAGAGGAGAGTGCTTTTGATGAAGCAGGAAATGCACAATGTGTCAAGAAAAATGCAGGCCAGAATGCAAACTCACACTGGCTCTACGGGACACTGGGTGGCCATGTGAGGTTTGTTATGAAGAAATAAACAACTGGGAGCTACGTTAGCGATGCGGCCATCACCAGGTGCTTAGGTTAGCAGAAAATGGTAGTGGGTCAGCCAGGGCAGGAAGGTGGGCAGGGGCAGTGGTCTCTGAGCTGAGTGAAATGGGATCATGGGAGGCTGCTTGGAACGGGAGGTCAAGGCCCAGTGGGCTGTAGTGTGAGAGGCACAGGAGAGGGGTGTATGTGTGTGCGTGCGTGTGTGCGCATGCGTGTGCGCGCGCATATATGTGTGTGTGTGTGTGTGCGCATGTGTGTGCGTGCGCGTGCGTGATTTTGCACAGGCGCTATCTGGAAAGCTTCCCCTTTGTCACCAGGAGGAGAAGGTATACAGGCATGTTGGTAACCAATCTTACTATGCAAAAGGGCTAGACTAGAGTCACTGGCATCACTATGTCCCTAAAGTTGTGGATATAGAACGAGAGGGAAAAGCTACGAAGTCCGCTGTGGGCTGACAGCTGCATCAGGTCCCTGGGAGGCCACAGGAAGAGTGGGAATCAGTTCAGGCAGCCCTCCAACCTTAGGGAACTCTGCTGCTCCTGACACGATAAAACCTGCCTCACTCACCCCATGAGTCACCCCAAATCTATCCTGCGATACGCTGAGAACAAGCCTGGAGACTGCGGGGCGGCACACATGTTTGCCACTACCCACTCTGCCTGGGAAGAGGTTTCCAAGGCAATCTGCCAATTCCCACAAGTTAAGAGTTCAGTGAATAATGCACTGCTGTTAATAATATTAATACCTACCAAAGAACTAGGGTAGGGAGCACTTAGATACAGAAAGGTTAAGACCAACACTAATAATCGAAATATTCCTTTAAAACAAGAAAAACTGGGAACAAACTTTAGTGCAAACATTATTTAGTATTATTCATCAAGGATAAGTCCACAGATAGAACCATCCTTGGGCCAAGAGCTGGCTAGTGCCTGTGACAGTGCCTGTGGTCAGTGCCTGCTCTGTAAGGGCTACTGATAAATACTTGCTGAATGACTAGCCATTACCAAGAATGACTCTAAACTGGGGAACATGGCACGCACCTGCAAGCCCTGGAGAATCGCTGAGTTTGGGGGACCATCCTGGCTCAGAGTGACACACTTTCTCAAAACAAAATAACAACAAACATTCTAACTAACCCATGTACTCCTTGATACATAAAGTGTCTGTGGGGGATGGATGTTTATTATCTTTGTTTCATATAAAGAAGGAAGATATAGAAGATAGAAAATATTCCTCTGTTCACCAAGGAGGGGAGATGCTTATAAAAAAAGTTTCTCTCTGGTAACCTGTCCTCAAGCTACATAAACAGAGGAGAGGGGGGAATTGTATTTGATGTGGTAGCCATTAAATTAAATTTTAAGGAGTTTTTAAAGTATTGGATTTCTTTAATCATTTATAAGTTGACCTGCAATAGACTCTTGAGTTAAGGATTGGTATAAATATGTACGTCAGAATATAACTGTCTATCGGGTAACAAACACATCACTTTACTGAACTAAAAGCCACATAGTATTAGGAAAAGCTAGGATGCAGGTTCATAGGAAACCGCTTGCTTTACGATAAACAGTGATATCCTGGCTACAATTTAAATCTGTAAGTAATGCCAATGTCCTTTCCACTGAGCTCACAGTGAACATACTTAAAATCTGCTTCCAATACAACAAGAACGAAATAATTACTCAATGCAAAACTTGTTTCATTTGCTCACATACTTCAAGTAAGAATACACAGACTCAAATTGTGACTGAAACTGTAAAAATAAATAAATAACAAATAAATAAATAAAAAGTCAAGCCCATAAACAAACAGTAACATTTAAAGTTAACGAGAAAGTAGAGTAACTAATCTAGTAACATTCCGAGGCATGCTTCTAACCACAGAGCTAGTCTCCTGATCCAGGAGGCTCTAGGGAGAGCTGACTACTGAGAACACAGAACAGCCATCACCAAAGGAGAGATGAAAATCAAGACAGGGAAAAAAAAAAAAAGTACCAAAGGGAAAGAAGCAAGAACATACCAAATCTAGAACAGAGATTGCTGGCATAGCAGTCTGCTGCAGGTAACAGAGAGGGGAAAAAAAGAAAGACGAAGTGTGAAACCAAAGTTAGGGTTAGACCTGTATGCCGCCTCCGGCACGCTTGCTGTCATGCTTCATCTGCGTTTGGACAACTCGATAGGAAAACTACAGGACCACAGACCAACTTTTAGCATTCAGAGACACAACAATGTCCACACGTCATTAGTGTTTTGAGTTTTACCATTAAGAAACACAAATACTACTAAAAAGTGTTTTTCTTTGGAGACTAAGATATTCAACTAAATATAATTATTAAAATGAAATTACTTTTTACTAAATTAATATAAAAAATTTTCCAAGCATCATAGTCCATACTAAAAGGTTAAAAATATTCAAAGCAGTAGCAATTTTGCAAAACTATGACAAATCTTCAATAAAAATTTCATTGTCACAGAAAAGGCTACTGAGATGTTACAATGTAGTGGCTAACTTTTCACTACTGGGCTCAGCTGGGAACCAAAGTAACACTGATGCTGTGTGATCACTGGCCATGAAAGCATCCGCCACTCACTTCATGCATCTTGGCGTGAGGGCAACACAAAGCTACCAATCATTTCATCTATCACTAGCCAGTCAAGGTAGAGAGGGATACGTGGGTTCTGGCCAACGCCTGAGGGCTCTGACCATAAGCACAGTGAAAACTACTCAGGGTACCCTTACAGTAGAAGTCCCAGTCATCAGCTGCTCTTTCAGATAAAATGGTTGAAGTGGTGGATTTTAAAGAACATATTCACAATGAATGTGTATATGCTTAAGTATGTATGCATGAGGTATGTGTGTGATAGTCCTTAGGAAAAATTCACAGAGCAAGCTGAAAAAATGCTGACACTAGTGGATTCTTTCTTGTAACAGCATCAAAGATTAAATTTCATCATGCCTTTGGAGTAAGATGTCTGACCTAACAGCTGTTTTAACAACCCCTTTCATGTGCAACATTAAAAAAAAAAAAAGGAAAAAAAAAAAAAGACTCAGAAAAAAAATTTATCTATAAAAAAAAGTACCAATGAAACTCACTAACATGACAGACAGCAGCACTCTTCACAAGTTAACATCAAGTGCCCAAGTTAATAGCAATAAATCCCTCAGAACAACCATGCCTGACGGGAGCAAAGGACAGGCATTTTAAGAACTTGTTTACATTGGGCTAATTTAAATTTTTACCTACAGAATTTGTATCTGCAACAAAATAATTACATTATTTTTGTAATATGGAGACATAAATTATACCCACAGTTGTTAACATCTTTATGTTACAGCTAAAATTATTAAATTAAATAAATACTTGATGTATCAAACATAAAAATAAACGTACAGATCCTACATCTGGTAATGACACTGAATTTCAGTGCTGATGTGCTCAAGCTTCCTCTGCTCATAATAATTAGCATCAGGACCAGGGGCTTTCACTGACTGCCTTGGCTTAGTGTTTGCATGACAACTGTGGCTGCTTTGCTCACAGCAGAGCCAAGTGGCCATTATAGGTTACAAAGCCCATCAAATCTCAGGTATTCACCGTCTGGCCTTATAAATGAAACCTTTGCCAAGCCCTGATCACAAATGTGAGTGGTCATTACTAACTAAGTACTTGCTTTCTCAACTGAAGTGTCATGGGGATAACTATGGGGCTGGCTAATTGAAACAGTGAGTCCCTAGGGGGTCTGGGTCACTCCTGCAATGCCAGCCAGAATGGCCAGGAGACACCAGAGGCCTCTTAACTGTGTTCCTTAGGGTTGCGAAATTAGCCGTTTCCACAGCAACACCCAGAAAGCACCATAGGGAGCACAGATACGCACAACCAAGGCCTTTCCCCTTTACCCTGGCTCTCCGCTCGGCCTCCAGGCGCTGCATGATCAGCATGGTATCCACATCATCATCTTCCTCTTCCTCGTCATCCTCATCCTTCTGCTTAGACTCCTGCAGTCTCTTCTGGAACTGCCACTCCAGCATAAGCTTCCTCAGGCGGTCGCTCTCCTCGGCACTGCGGTCCCCCTTGCTTTGCAGCTCCTGGATCTCCTTGCTCAGCATGTCGACAATGTGCATTTGCTGCTGCTTCTCCAGCTTCTCCCTGGCGTCTCGTTTCCAGGGGTCTGGAGACAGACTGTCCCCGGAGGACAGCTCCTCCTTACTGATGGTGATGTACTGCAGGTCCCTGCGCTCAATCGTGCGGGGCTGCTGCTGGGGCTGCAGCTCCCGGATGACTGTTTCTTGGGGCCTCTGCAGTGTGGAAGGCTTTTCTGGCTTGGCCTGCGTGGCCAGAGGAGAGAAGGAAGCAGGGTTCAGGGACTGGGTGCGCATCTGACCCAGCTTGCGCTCCTGCTCCCTGCGCTTCCTCTCCCGCTCCTCCTCGAGGCGGGCCTTCTCTTTCTCATACCACCGCTGGTGCTCTTCTCTCTTCTTCCTCTCTGCAGCGGCCACCTGAGCGGACTGGGGTCCCAGCTGGTGGGCAGGAGGAGGTGGGAGGGACAAATCCACTGCAATGCCATCAGAATCACTGGCGTAGTGGACAGGAGGTGGAGGGGGCGGGGGAGGCAGGTCTGTTCGAATGGGCTGGGAGGCAGCCACAGGGGTGGGCAGTACTGCTGCTGGGGTTTTCCAACGCCCGGGACCGCTTTTAGTCAGGGTGGAAGCAGGGGTGACGGACTTGGAGGAATGGTTCAGGTGCTCTTGGCTGGATGTGCTGGAATCCACTGAGGAGCTCTGATTGATCCACATGTCACTGTCACACTTGCGATCCATGCCAGCCTCTATTCGATGCCGCTCGAGCTGGTAAACCTCTTCTCGAAGCTCTTCCTGGGAACGGGTAACGCGCTGAGAAGAGAAAAGAGGAAGCACACACTTCAGGGATTCACCAGAGAAGCTACCAGGTTTCGTGCATGTTTCCTCTTCACAAGGAGAAGAGAAGACGGATAGAATGAGCATGTAACAATAGCGGGCTGCTTTATGGCTCTCTGGCCGAATGACACAGCTGGGACTTTGTCTACAAAGGGAATGAAGGTCTGTCTGTCTGTCCACTAACGCATGCTATTTGTGGCACTGTCCTTCCGGCGCTGCCAGGTAAAGGCACCTGCTCAGGCTCCAGGGGGACCAGTCACATAAGAATGAGCAGAGTGGAAACCAAGAAAAGCAACAAACGCTTCTTGTGACGTAATTCTAATTATCACACAGTACTCACTGTATACCTCCATGGCTCAATTCTGAATGAGTTCTACAGCTCACGACTAGCTTCATGAGCTCTTTGATTGAGCCACACATGCAAGAGTAAGTCCCAACAATCTAAGATGTTTCTAAGTCGCCACAGAAACAGGGCAGTAGCATACTTTGATAAACATACAGTTTTTGAATACATGAAGAAAGATTAAAACAAATATTACACACTACAGGACCATCGTGAAGTTACATGCACTGTGGGACAGAAAACTGGCCCTGCCATAAAACTCAACTCTGCACCGTTTGCCGCCAGAGAAGATGCGGTATAGGGCAGGGGCAAGGACTCTAGCTGCTAGCCAGGAAAAGACAGAATAGCCCCCTGGAATAGGCCAGAGATGACTTTCTGCCCAGCCTCTTATGAGCACAGCCCTTTCCGCTCTCTGCCCAACCTTTTCTCGTCTTTTAAGACTCACTCTAATCCCATGTCTGCTCAAGAGAGGGGAGAAGAAGTCTTGTGTGACCACGCTAATGAGGAATGACTGTTTCGGGGATTCCCACACCATTTGCTCTCCAGGACACATATTTTGTATCCTAGACCGTGTCTCCCTTGAAAGCGCAACGCTGGCTTCTTCTCCGGTCACAACTGATAGCACTTCCCAGACGGACATCTCTGACTGTCACTCATCTGAGCTCCCACAACCTTCTAAGGAGCCCTGTCTGTCTTCTGATGCCCAGGCCCTTTCCTCCAGCCACACAAGAACCTAGGGAGGCCGGGGTCTTTCCAAACTGAGACCCTCAGTGGCGCCCACTTTCTCAGTGGCTCTAAGAACATGGCAGGCTTTCTGTATGTCTCGCTTCTCAGCCCTACCTCCAGAAACACTAGCAGGGACCGAACCAAGTGCCAGTCACCATCTTTCATTTTTGTGTCCTAAAACTCAGGGAGCCTTGCATTACGTTACCAACACTTTCATTAACCAACCAAACGCTAAGAGAACACAGAGCTCCTTTTCTTAGGCGTTCTGTACGTAAGCCTATTCTTTGTTGTCTTGGACTTAAAACACGCACATACAACAATAGGAGGACCACCTCTCTGCTGTATTTAACATCACCCTTGAGCTGGCCAAGATGGTTCAGCTGTCAAACCTGCTCATCTGTTTGATCCCCAGAGCCCATGTGGCTGAAGGAGAGAACTGACCCCTGCAAACCGTCCCCTGACCTCTGCCCGTGTGCTCCATGCGCACACAAGCGCGCACGCATGCACGCACAATAAACACAAATTAGTATTTTAAAAGAAAAAGACAGACAGCCATCACTGTCTTTATCTTGCCAAACCATGTACCATACCCATCGAGATGGGAAAACTTTGTGAATCTTGTTGTTTCTAACCTGGATTGAAACACTGGAATGATTACTTTCTGTGTGCGTTTGCGGCTTTTCCTCATAGTTTGGCCATTGGTTCTGAGGAGGAGCCATCCGATCCTGGGATTTTGAAGCTGGAAAGGTAAAATACTCTCTGGTGTATGTCTGAGTAGGGATGGGATAGGCTTCAGGTCTAGGTGGAGGGGTCTGCTCCTGAAAGGTGTAAAAAAAGAAAAAGAAAAACAGCTATTTGTAATTGTATGAAAGGGTAACTTAATAATACCCAGTGATCTATTTTTACAATCTTTTAAAAAGCATGCATATTAAGTGTTGTGTTATAAATTGAAAATTTGATCTTACACTGTGAAAGAGAAACATTTTAATTTTTTCAGATTTACTGTTAGGACTAACTCTCATTTACCCCAGATCTATTAATTTAAAACTAACTTATATGCTGCCTAGTGTATTAAAAGTAAAGGTATTAAATAACAAAAATGCGGGAGTTATATAGTCAGTGTAGCTTGTGAGCACTGTACAGACAACGCCAACAGCCTACACGGGAGAAAGCCTCGCAGACCTCAGTGCACAGGTTTCCAGTGGAGACAGACGTTATTTTAGCTGCTGCTCCAGAAGCATATGGACTCTTCCCTCCAGGGCTAGGAGGCTGATCTGTTGGAAACAGTGGAGAAACACATTAAATGACAATTAATCACAGCAACATCCCGTCGAAGGTGGATCACCACATGTCTCCTGCCACCACAGCCCGGAACAGGCTTCCCCCAGGGCCAGGGCAGGGCTGACATCTTTGGGAAAGAGACTCAGGAGTCTACCCTGAGGCCGTTTAAATTTGGGGTCTCTATTAAATCCCCCTGCCGACCTCACCTCTTTGCCACCCATCTTTAAAATGTGCATGCCCTCAGCTTTATCTGGCAATCTGACACCCCTTTCCCTTTTCCAGACACGTCAGCAATGATTCTGATCTACAGTGTCCACCGAGCCAAGGGTTTTCCAAACAAAACTGAAATTTTATTTCCATCAAAGAATATTAAGACAACTCTAGGTAGCCATCAGATGCAAATAGTAACTAGCAAAGTACCATGTGCCCTACTCCCTTCTGGCAGTGACCAAACACACTTAGAAAACCATTCTTCTTACTTGCCACATTAGGGCTGGAACGGTGGTCAGCTCTATTCTTCATCAGCCTGTCATCACCAGGAAGTTTCTTTGGCTCACTGTACTCTGTCCAAGGCAGCTGAGGACTCTCTGGGGAGCCATTTTGAGCTGAATTATTGTAGAGCTCAAAACCTTCACTCTTTGGTCTGGGTTTACCTGAGCCACGACGATCTGAAACTGAAATCAAAGTGGACTTATTCATTCTCTGTTCCTCTCACTGGTTCTAAGAGTCTGCTTTGGATGCTCTGAGAAGCTTCAAAGGCTGCATCTGAAATACTTCATTTCATAATTGTTCTTAGTATAGTAAGACCATTTTCATATACATTCTTTATACAGCTTTAAAGAGACAAAAACAAGCAAGCAAGCAGAACAAGACAAAACCCAGGGTCTCACTGGATAGCCACGGCTGGCCTGAAATTCCCTATAAAGACCAGGGTAGCCCCAAACGCACAGAAATCAGGAGGCCTCCTGAGTGCTGGGATTAAAGGTGTGTGCCATCACAAACAGCTTTATATAAAAACTTTCCAATGCTTTAAAGTATATTGTGATTAGAAAATATTTAATTGGTGTGTATCTACGGGGGAAACTGACATTATTTTCTCAACAACTGAAGTGTAATTAGTAAGTAACAAAGCAACTCTTTTTAGAGTAATGTGCTGTGATTATCCATTCCTTGTCATCACTTCGTCTTCTCATCTCCTGACCAGGGACTGACCCATTACCTACGTCTCCTTGGGTTTCTAATAGACGGACATGATGTTGTCGGATACCTTGCTGTTTCTCTGCTTTAGTCAACAGGGGGCTTCTAGGCTGTCAGATGCCTTTCTTGTTGCGGATACCATACACTACAGGGGTCAGGTGCTGGCACGTGCAGTTTGCAAAGCTGACTTGGGAGAAGAGGGTTGAAGGAACTACACTTGACAGACTGTGCATACATTTAGCAAACTCTATCATTAAGGCTGATCTGAAGGGTCAATCATCACATGAGAATAAGAGTCACAATGCTTTTCCTCTTGTAGTTTCTCAAGCAATTCTTTAGAAAGCCTTAAAATTACATTTATCTTTTTCTAAAGATTTTAATATAGCTGGAGGGTCAGTTCCTACAAATAAATTACTTTGTTGAAATAAGTGAATTTTTCTCTGCAGACTTAAAGACTTTATGTTCCGATCATGCCTATCAAGACTCAAAATGTACTCATTTTTACTGGTGCTTGAGTACTCCGCACAATCTAGGGAGTTCATGAGCAGACAGCCAGACAGCCAAATGGGCTGAGGTTAAAGATCTCTTGAGAACCACGAGAAGCTGGGTGAACTAAAGTGTGGGCTTCAGGTCGGCTGATGTCCACCTGAATCCTGACCTAGTAGAGTTTCTCAGCACCTTACACTGTTTCTCAACTGCTTATTTTAAGAACTGGGCAGCAACAGTACCAGCAGCTACTGCATGAGACTCCTGATAACTCCCTTTGTAAAAGCAATTTATCTTATACATATGAGTGCACTGCCTGCATGTATCCACATGCATCTTTGACTGTTGTCCAAGGAGGTGTGAGGACGGCATCAAGTCCCTGAAACTGGAAAACAGGTACTTCTTAGCTAACATGAGAGTGCTGGGAATCAAACCCAGGTCCTCTGGAAGAGAGGTGGGTGCTTTTAATTACTAAGCCAATCTCTCCAGCCCCAGCTTCTGATAACTTCTGAGGAGTCACACTACTCTGCAGGATCAGCGTAGGACAGATAGATCACCCAGGCTTGAGTCACTATTTCTTACTTCTCTGCATCATGGGGGATGGCTGGTTGAGGAGGGTGGCCAGGCCGTGATAGATGGCGCCTTGCTTTGCAACTTCAAGTGTGACCACAGAACTGGTTCTTGTCATGAGTTCTGCTGCCCTAGGAAGTAAATACAGAATGTAAGAAAACTGAGTGCTCAATGTCACAGAGAGCCTGTGTTTGAACACTCATGCTTAGGTTCCTCAGCCTGATTGCTGCTTGGGAAAATAAATCTGGCTTTCAGAAAGTTTACCTCCTGCCCACATCCTTTTTGAAATTTAATTATAAAAACGTGTAAATATATCCTATGTTATCATATTAATACTCAGATGGTATTAGAAGTCCTATGAGTACTAAGTATTATGTATTTACATAATCACTTAAAGAAATATTCTAGACTAAAATATGTATTTGTGACCCAATTGAAAAATGAGGTTCATGCACTTTAAGAATTTTAGGATTACAAAGGCGAATGAGGGTATGGAGCTACTTCAGCACTACTTTTTGAATTCCAATTTAGAAATTAAATGTAAAGTATCACTTCAATACACTAAGACTAAGCTTTAAACTAACTCACTAGTCATACCTTTCCTGAGAAAGTCCAACCAGACTTCGCCCGTCCACACTGAGGAGCTGGTCACCAGCAGCTAGACGTCCATCCTTAGGCACCGAAGGGTGCAGGGAGAGGGAGAAAGACAGTTGTCAGTACAGAGAGCACACGCCACACCGCACAGCACTTCCCAGCACTAACGCGCACACTGCACATACTGACCACATCTGCAGCGCCTCCTTTCACAACAGACTTCACGTAGATTCCCAGTTTGTCCTGGCCAGCACCCTACGTGAAGACAAGGCCAGAGCAACACAATAAAACCACGCTGCAGGAAATGGACAACAACCACCACGTGGGTAACTCATTTTATACAAAAACTAGAACTATAAACTCTATTAATAGGACATACTTTTTGACAAAAAATTAGAGAAACTAGTTAGGAATGTTTCTATTTTATGGCTCCAAGTTTATAAGAAAAGTACTCTTGTAAAATCGTTCAACTCATGAACAATATAATGAGAAAACACCCTTAGACTTGGAATACTCAAAAGGATTGTTTATAAACAGTGTAAACAGCCACAAACCCAAGTGAATGAGAAATTCTTCAAGGGATCAGCTGGCTATATATGGTATTGCTGTATTTCTGTAACCACCTTTTGTATCCTCACTCTTTTCATATTATAGTTTAAATTTCAAAACAAGAACTTCTTGCAACAAGTAGTTAAGAGGGGCTAAGAAAATATCATCCAGAAAACTATACTGTAGCTCATATATAACCAAAGATTCAAACACAGATACATGACATTCCTATGAAAAAAAACTAATGGAATCTTCAAGAAAAACAGGTATCTCATATGATTTCAGGATCAATATTCTGCTTAGAGATCATAATCTCAACACATCAGCTTTGGATCCCTTATTAGAACTACTAAACAAAATGGTCAAAGCATAAAGCGGGAGTGTAATAGCTGGGTATAGTATACTTCACACCAACAGTAGGAAACATTTCACCTTAACAGCTATGAGATATTATGACACACAATAAAAATAAGTATAAAAAATGATTTCAATAAATTAAGATAGACTTTTTAAAGTAATAATCTGGAAGATGTCATCTTTATGTGCAAACTATTCATAGTTCCCCTATTAGTTAGCAACTGTAGTTTATAGACTTTCTGCTGGGACCTGGCCCCTTCTCCCTCTGCAGTAGGGAGGAGGACACAGTCATTAGGAATGCACAGCAGCCATAACAACACAACTGGGAGAGTTGGCAGTGCCACAGTAAATTATGAGTGAAATAAAGACCTGGAACTCTGGAGGAAATCACAGATGGGAGGGGGGATCAACCTAAAGGAAGATAGTATGAGAAACTGCAACCCAATTAAAAATGGAGGGGATGATACGATAAATCTGACATGAACTGGGTTAAAGGGTCAAGCAGGGGAAGGGTGAGGAAATGGGAGGTCCATTCTACCAACATATAATAATGGTGGTGACAGTAAACGGAGTTCAAACAGGTATTCTGTATGAACGAATAACACCGTCCTAGAAGATATGGGCTAAATGAAATTTGCAAGTCCAGGCATTGGATACCTCCCTACAAGTTGTTGGTCAAGGAGAGTCCAGAAGTCTCCAAAACAACACAGGCTATTGGCGCTGCTCTTAGTTGCTCACCATAACTACATGGTTAGTACTTACTGCTAAATACCAGGACATAAAACTCAAACTTAAACCAAAAGGGAAAATGCCTTTCTGGCTGGCTGGCTGGGGAAGAAGGGAGGCCGACAGTCTCATTTAGCGCTGGACCCTGCTTGCTAGAATGCCAGCCTGCAGAGCCAGACCCACCAAATGAGCACTAGCGGCCTGCCTGTGACTGAGGGAGCTAAGGATTTTCTGACTGCATCTGCAGTCTACTGCACAGGGGGAATTTAGTGATATTGGTCAAAAGCCCATAGCTGGAAATTCATAGACATCCAATTGAGGAACCTACTGTTGATATTTTACTAAATGGCTGTGTTATCAGCTTGCCTTCTAGGTACTTGTTTATATCCACAGATTTGTTCTCTCAATCTAGGTGAGAGCAGTTTCCATATGTAATGGGCAGCAGTCAATGAGAAGACTCATAACTGGCCCACATGTGAGGCTAAGTGAGGGAGGGCTCTGTCCTACGTGGAAGCCCATTGTCAAGCCCTGTGCTTCCCCAGCAAAGTTCAAGGAACATTGTGGGGGGGAGAGGGAGGGAGGGAGGGAGGGAGGGAGAAAGAGGGAAGGAGAGAGAGACAGACAGACAGAGAGGGAGCTCTGAAGGTCAGGGACGTGACATGCTGACCTCTGCACTCATGACCCTGCAGCAGCTGCAGTTACCTGAACAAACCGGTGCCAGTCAAAGATCAGAAGGGTGGGAGAGGAGCTACTGGCAGCCGCTGATGAAAAACATTATTCTTTGGGGGTGTGGCCACTGGTAGGTTTCCCGTGTTACCGTGTATGCGCATATGAGTAGCACTAATAGGCTTAATGGGATGATTCTCTCTCTCTCTCTCTCTCTCTCACACACACACACACACACACACACACACACACGCACGCTCACAATTGGCATGGTGGTGCATGCTTTTAATCCTAGACAGCAGGCCTTCTGTGAGTTCTAGGCTAATCTGACCAGCCAGGTCTATGCAGACAAGAGAGGGCATTTTAAGGGGAAGCCAGGGGCAGTAGGTTGGAGGAGAGAAGTAGGAGTGGACACAATCAGTAAAATCTGTAAACACAAATGAAATTGGCAATAAATTAAAAACTACGTCAAGTAACTGAGTTAAACAAAAATAGGTACAGATACACGGGAGGCAATAATGGTTTGACAAATAACTTGGCAAAAGAAAAATACGTATGACTTTTACTTGATTTCATCTATACCAACACCAGTTTCCTTGTGTCAAGAAACCTAATATATATGATAAGAAATGCCTCTGAAGTCAAGCTTCCTCTCAGCAACCATGTGCTAGGTTGGGAATTTATAGTTCTAATTAATCAAGTTAGAACACATTTCATAATTCTATGTAATCTATTATATACATTTGACTTTTCATACATCTGTTTAATTCCACAGCTCAGCTTTTAAGTGATCACTTAATTCTCTCAGTGAACAGCCACTGTGAGCCATGCTATGGGCACTGGGCAAATGGTGCTGAGCCATTTACAACCCACTGTCCAATACCAGTCACTGGGCCACATGCAACAGTACCTACAATGTGTCTAGTTCAAAATGAAGTATTCTGACTTCAAAGGCACAGTATAGAGATAGGGTGGAAAATAATCTTTTCTATACTAATTACATATTAAAGTAACATTTTGAAAATATTAAATTACTTTGAAAAACAGGTAGGAGGAATTTTTAAGTTACCTGTGTGACCTACAATATTTTTACTGAATAGCATTGCTTTAAGAATTTTTTGCTGTCTTATAGTTTACTAGTAACTGCCATTATCAGCAATAAATTCCTAATTATGTACAAAGTTGTCAAAACAACATCTTACTGTAACACTATATTAACATTCATGTTCTGATTTCCAACCATGAGAAATGCAATGAGAGTAATACTGAGATAAATACATAGGGCTAAATAATTAAAAAAAAAAAAAAAAAAACCTATTTGTCTAAAGGTACCTAAAATGTCTGTTCTACTTAGTTGAGAAATTAAAAGATTAAACACAGCTACTACGAACTTCTCATTTAATAATTAATTCCTTGAATGAAAGGGGAAGGAGATCTTTTAGAAAACAGTTATACATTTCTAAAGACACTAAGTAGTACCAATTTTGCTAATTGCAACTTTTAAATGACTTGAGCAAACTTAAATGAAAGGTATAATACCCACTTTCCCCTGGGAGAACCCCTGAGATCCACATCCACAACACAACGCTCAAGATGGGCAGCTCAGCCTTGGTGGGCCTTTTTAGCAACTGCCTAGAAAGCAAGAAAGCAGGTAATTCCCAGGGAAGGCAGGACCAGAGGAACTCAATAGTCTAATCTTAAAACCGCACCCTAGAGATGGATACTTTTCTTCTACAGATAGATACTTTTCTTCTACAGATAGATACCTTTCTTCCATTTTTAAAGCAAAAGAAGGGTAAGAGGAACTGGGACTAGTAAGGGAGGAAACAGGGTAACTATCTGAACTTTACCTACAGAAAGAATGTAACAAATTTACCTGCAGAAAGAATGTAACAAATTTACCTGCAGAAAGAATGTAACAAAAAAAGATAAACCATGTCAGAGAAGAGAAGGACACTAACTACTCCCACCCCTAATCCGGACTAAAGAGATGCACAGAACGAGCACAGACACAAACCTACTAGCTGCCTCGGCCTCGGGTGAGAAGGTCCAGAAAGAAGGCAGTCCGTCTGTCCTCCTAACTCTTCTACCTTCTCAGAAGCTCCAAACGTGCAGCCAGTTCCCTTTTCACTAGGGAGGAACTACCACAAGGAGCCTATTCTCTGGACGGCTTGGCTGCCAACTTAGTGTGTGGGAGTATACCTCAGTAACAGCATTAAAAAAAAAAAGCATCATTAAACACAACCCAAAAGGGGAAAGAAAAAAAAAAAAAAAAAAAAAGCCAGAGGAAGAGGTGTCTGCCAAGCAATGTAGGGCTTAGCCCATTGTTCTGGGGTGGAGGCCTGGCCTAGACTCCCCAGCTGGAGCACAAAACAATGTGGGCTGGATGACCTAAGAGCCAGGAGCAGCTTAAACGAAACTCCCAGACAGAAATGCCGTAGGTAAGCTGTGTGCTCCCCAGCATTTTCCTCTCACCTTTTTCTACAAACTACTTCAATTTTAAAATTGGTTCTAAAGTGCTTTCTACACCTAAATTTCACCTGCAGCCATTCTCAAAATAAAGTTATCCCAACAGTATGGTGGTAAACAAAGTAACTGAGCTAGAATTGCATAAGCTGCGTTCTAACCTCCACTGTGTTCCTTTACCTTTTACACTGACTCAGAAACACCAAAAAAACAACATTGACCTGAAACAGTGACATGAGCCGGGCCACCTCCACTGTGTTCCTTTACCTTTAATACCAACACAGAAGAAACACAACAAAACAACAACACTGAGCACACATCCATCTGTTCTCTCTGAAACAGTGAGGCGAGCCAGCTGGGGTTTCTGAAATGGGATCCACAGATAGGAGGGCTGGTCCACAGCCCTCAGGAGACGGGTCCAGGCTGGGAGGGGGTATACCAACAGAGGGAGTTGTGCAGAACATCTTAGTCTCAAATGGGAGAGTCAAGGCCCTAGAAGCCACCTACAGTGTGGCTACAGATATAAATACAAAATTCTGGCTCCCTGGGCCTTCAATGAGGGTGAGGTGTCAGGGGGAAATGGTCTGTTTCTGTGTAGCCACAGTAAACACATGGTTCTTTAGAGTAACAACGATTATGTTATTAGATTAATACTCCAATGCAATTCAATATTTCAGTCAATCCCAGAAATAAGTACTTAGGTAATAATAATCCCTCGGGGGGGGGGGACCCTTTTATGTAATTCTTTTCATTCTTTTTATTTTAGCAAAAACATACATAATACTGTTCCAAATTCAAGGGATACTGTTGTCGTTTCAAGAGTAAGAAAGAACTCTGCATTTCTGTGGAGCAGAGCTTGGGTCCTCGGGTCTCTCCAGCCAGACTTTGAAAGGGAACTGAAAACCCCAAGTCCACTTCTTTGACCAGGCCTTTCCCATGAAGGGTTACAGGGCCATTAAAGAATACAATGGGGAGGTCTCAAGTGCTTCAAGGACCTAAATTATAGTCTAGGCAAGGAGCTTGCGCTTCAAGAGAGAAGACGGCTATTTACAGACACTGTTTGCTCTCACTCTTTCAATATATACAAATCTTATGGTTTAAGCTAAGATTTAAAAACTTAAAGCTCAGTATTTAGTCTAAAAGATACTAATTTACCATTTACTTCTAGATTAGATATTGTAGCATACAGAAAATATTCCATGAATTTGTTTATCCTTAAAAACAATACAACAAAAGACTATAGAGAGAGCCTACCCTGAAACTACCTACCAACGTTGCCAGAAGTTTTTTTAATGAGTACCTGACTACATGCTTTTGAAATTACACAGCAGCAGCTGTTATGTGAAAGTAATCTTATTCATATTATAAGCAGTAGTTAACACTTCTGTTTTTTCTGAATAAAAATGTAAGAACGTCACATTTTTATGAACCTTAAATATTTACAACATAGAGAGAGAACAACAACTATCAGGGTGTGTAATTACAAGCTACATTATACGGTTCACTCTTCACAAGCAAGTTAATTATTAACAGGTTTAAACAGGTCGCAGTGGAAGATGAAGCACATTCTTTAAAGACCATAGTTTGCACAAGAACATTACGGGACACACCCTGTAGAAACTCACCACCGGTTCTGTCCTTCCAACAACAGAGAACCACATTTTTATCTCTGGGACACAGTCTGGAGCAGGAGACCAGTTGTCTGCTTCTCTCAGTTTCAACAGCAACCAACACAGCTGGCTTTTCGAGAATGGATTGCCACAGTGCTGAGCTGGACGCTGTGACTCTGTATGGCATTTATCAACATGAGCTGGAGCCAGTGCAACACTCACATTCTTATGCAACCAGGCCACTCTGATTTTCATTCCCTTCGTCCTTTATTAAGCGTTAAAGGGCTATAAAAATGAAAGGGAACTGTTCGCATCTTAAAAATCCAAATTAAACAGGAAGCATCAGCATCATGTTGTGCCACAGATGAGTAAGAAGTAGCATGCTGAACTCTCGCAAAGCAACGTCTCAGAAAGTAGACGGCAAGCCCACACTGCTTCCAAATCATCTGGATTTCATCAACTCTAACCACCATGTAGAGGGCAAGGAGAAGAACTTAATATCAAAACATGGTTCGGTTACAGCGTCAGAGCCACACACCAATTAAAAAAGGGAAAAGGCCTGGGTCAAACACAGACAGCAAAAACACGAGTGCAGACATCGGAAGGCATTTGGGGGTGACAGGAAAACCGGCAGGGCTGGGTGGGTGGAAGTAAGGGCTATTACCAGTGTTTCCTACGGCTCCCTCCTACTCAATCATCACTAGGCTTAAAGGCACACAACAGCACTGCACTGGTAGACCTGCCGCTACCGTGCCTGCTACACAGGCACCGCGATAGTGTGGTCTGCCAGAAGAGCCCACAACACCAAGAGTGTAAGCGGCTCCGTGGGAGGGAGACAGGGCCCTCCACACTAACTTGTACCAGAGGTCGTAAGACCTGACCTATCTGATGCTCAAAGTGTACTCCGAAGTCGTAATGGTGAGTCGACTCCATCACTGTACCTACAGAGACCAGATACCTCTCACTTGTACTGGGCTGTCCTGGCAGTGTATATACCCAAGGTAGCTTGTGTTTTCATTTGCTGAGCCTTCCTTGCCATACCACACACATGACAAATATAGTGTGGAAATGGACACAATGAACAGCTATTCATCTGTCTCATTATTTTAAAAAAATGTGATAATATACTACCATTTCATGTATTAAAGTGGCACTGCCCAGTTGACAGAGAATTTTTAAGCATTTCCTTCAGAGTGCCCATATACCAATTCCTAAATTTCATCTCTGGCTCTTTTTTTTGTTTGTTTGTTTGTTTGTTTGTTTGTTTTTCAACACAGGGTTTCTCTGTGTAACCACCCTGGCTGTCCTGTAACTCATTCTGTAGACTAGGCTGGTCTTGAACTCAGAGATCTACCTGCCTCTGCCTCCCGAGTGCTGGTGGGAATTAAAGGTGTGCACCACCATGTCTGGCCCCTCTGGCTCTAACTTTCTGAGCTCCATTATCCAATCCCTTACCAGGCTCCCAAATTTTCAAGTGTGGCGTGTTCAATCCTGACCTCACAACTTGTGCAGGCTCCCTTCCTTGGCAGCCACCTAAAGGACCCAGGCACTCAAGTCGGATTCTTTTCTCCATTCCCACTCTGACCTATCACATCCAGCTCACCCCACCTGCCGCTGTCATCCAACAAGTATCTGCCAGCACTGGCCATGTCCCCCAGAAACGACCAACTCTTCAACAAGGCAGGAAAGAAACAAGTTTCCCCACAGAGTCTGGTCTCAGCATGTCTGTATCTGTTAGTGGTTTTTGGCTTTATGTGTGTCGTGGTTTGAGGTGGCAGAGTCCACCACGGTTGGGAGGGTACAGCAGTGGGAATTGAGGTGGCTGGCCACATGACACCCCACTTAAGAGGCAGAGAGAGGAGTACTGGTACCCTTCCCTCCTTTCCTTTTCTGTCCAGTCTAGGAACCTACTCGGTGGGACAGCACAGCCACAGCGCTGTTAGCTCTGGAAACATCCGCAGACAAAACAAAGGAATCTAGGTATCTCCTGGTGATTGTAAGTCCAGTCAATGTGGCGACAAAGATTAGCCATCCAAGCCCACAACCTCCAGCCCACACCGAAGAGCAGTGAACATATCTTACACCCTAAGTATAAAGACTACAATTCTGCCAAGACCACCTTCACAAGGCTGAAGCGATAAGCCAAGACCTCATCTAGTAAACAGATAGGAGTCTGTTTAAGGGAACACAGGTTGAACTATGACTTTCAGCTTGGCTGGGTGATAGGAGTCTGTTTAAGGGAACACAGGTTGAACTATGACTTTCAGCTTGGCTGGGTGTCCTAATTCTCTACCTGATACCTGGCAGAGGATACAAGAGTGGGCAAGGGTGCAAGATGAAGCCTGAGCCTACTATTATGAAATACTAGGTCCTTTTCATCAGGACACCACACCGAGCAAATCAAAACCTAAGTCGTACTGGAGTCCAGAGAAAACAAGTCATTCTGCACTGGAAGACGTTTTCTACTGGAAATAACAGTAACTCTGATAATGGTCGCCCTCCAGCAAGACCAGTATTAGAGAAAAAGATTATGTCCACAATGTATTACAGAACTTAAGGCTTCTTTGCTGCTTTCCTTTACACGAGAGGCAGTCCTAAGTGCTGGGTAGACAGTTTACCACTGAGACACACCCATCCCAGGAGTTAAGTCTCCGCTGCTGTGTATGAGTGACACTGCTCTCTGAACTGTTTCCCCTCTAGAAATGAGCAGATTCATCTATAACCAAGAAAGAAAATGGTTCCACGGGTGACATTTTCATGCTTGCAAATGTTCTGAGCTTGGGTCAAGCATACTCTAACAGTCTAGAAACATGTTGCATGATCTGGGCTATGCAAGAGATGGACAGTGAAGTAGGACCGACCGGGGGCTCAGGATCTTTGCTCTGTCTATCACAGCTGACTCCACAGAATCTCAGCTTCAGGGACAACTGTGGTGGGTATACACACAGGTTCCTCCAGTCCAGTCCTGAACACACCCCACAGTTCCAGGCCCTTCTGTTCAGCCATGCCCACCAAATCTCAGACACCAATGCCTTTTCCTCCTTCCAAACCCTTAATTTTGTTGTTCTGCGAACAAGGCAACAAGACTCCTCTCTGTCAACGTAACAGAATTCTGATGTACAAAATTTACCATTACTATTTAAACCATTTCTCAATACACTGGCATCATGCGATTTGGAATGTTCTTCTTTCGTAATGCTACGCAGTGTTTGCAAGCTTTTCATACAGTCTCTTGAAACAGGACACAGGTAACAATTTCAGCTGATAAAGTATTATGGGCAAAATATTACCACAGCTTAACAAAGTATGTCTTTAATACTAGCTGAAAATAGTATTTGGGAAAGAGAAGGAAGTCGCATATGAAAACAGAGGGAGACTATTTGGGGAAGAAAACCAGTCAGAGTGAGGTAAGGGCACAAGAAATCAGCAATGGGAGAGGGGAATAACTCAGAACCAAATATAGTGACATACTTATAAAAATATCATGATGAAACCCATTACTTTGTATGCTAACTTGAATTTTTACCTTTAAAAAAAAAAATCACTTGTTCCATTGAAAATACCTGACTATGGTTGTGGAAGCTTTATTAACAGACTAGTAGGACAGGACAGGAAGGGCGAGGGAGCTGTCAGTCCCTCAGATGAGCTGTATGCTGAGCTCCAGTCCACCTCCAGGAGAGACGGCCTAGAGATAAGAGTGGTTATGTCATAGCACCTGCTATGACAAAGTGACAGATGCAACTATTTCTCGTGCCCACGTTTCTTTCCCACGATGCCCAACACATCTTGACCATGCCTTTAAACTGCTTCCTCTGAGACCATCCACTTCACCTCCACATTTTCAGAGAAGGAGCTCATGCCCGAGTGAACACCAGGAGACCAGGGGCTGCCTTCGGGAGGCACGCTCCATCCTCCCAGGAGCAAAGCTGAACATGTGCTCTGAAGGTCCGTGTCTCTCATGGCCACAGACGGGAGCAGGGAGAAGATGCTCTCCGGGAAGTCCCTCGGGCTTACCTTCGCTGCTACGATGCTGAGACCCATTCCATTCTGTTTTTTTAGGGTCACAGTGATTATCTCAGGTTCCTTCCTCAGAGGCTGGGCCTAAAGATGAGAAAACAGACTCATTTTATGACAAAATGGAAGTGTTTTCACATGGTTAGAAAGCCATTTAATTTGTTACAAACAAAGAACGGAATGGGCATAAAAAGTCCACTGCCTCAGGTACATTTCATTTGCTAAACAAAATACTGCAGCATTTGACTAAAGTCTACAAGACGAACCTAGTTACA
This sequence comes from Phodopus roborovskii, assembly GCF_943737965.1. Lineage (NCBI taxonomy): Eukaryota > Metazoa > Chordata > Mammalia > Rodentia > Cricetidae > Phodopus > Phodopus roborovskii. The sequence continues at coordinate 1,924,602 of NW_026126611.1, forward strand.
AGTGCTATTTAAAAGTTAAGATTTGCTCTATGAAACAAAACTAAGCTTCCATTTGTATCAGGCTAGAAAACACAACCATAAAAATCAAATCCAATTTTTACCATTATGACCTTTTAAAATAAATTGTTAAGCTTTTGTTTTCTTTTCCAAAGAAAAAGTGTAAAGTTATTTCACACTGGGAAGATAGCAGAAATTGCTGTTACTTCATCTCTTGGGAAATTGTACTACAGGGTACGTAAGGGGCATTCCCAGCACTCTGCCAAGAAGCACACTCTGAGCTGGGCAGCCAATACAGAGGGGGCAACCAGGGCTTGCACAAATCCCAAGGGAGAGCTCGTCTTTTTTTTTTTTTTTTTTTTTTTTTTTTAAGGAAAGCATCACTGAAGTCACATATTACACTCATGCCAAACTTCACAATGAACACTGAACACACACTGAAAGCTTAACTACTAAGATGCACATAAGATAGTGATTAAACAAAAGGCAGGGGTTTAAAGCCTAGGAGAGACTTTTAAGAAGGAAACAAAGTTATGTGACATTCATTAAGAGTTTTGTTTTATATAAATCAAGACCTGAAATCTATCTCCCACAGAATCTGATAATAAATCTGAAAGATGATCAGCCAGTGAATCCAAGAGATACTTGTTGTCCTATAAAAGCTTGTCATCAGAAGTTGATCCTTTACTTTGAATGTGAGCAAAAATAAACAAAAGGAGTCAAGAAAAAGGAATAGTAACTTTGTCAGTAGCGAGCCCACATATCAATCAATTCTAGGAAATGGCTCTGATTAATGGTTTAAATCTAAAAGTTATATAAATGTATACACTATATAAGAAAGTATCCATTTTGAAACTCCATATTTGGCAAAGTGTAATTTTAAGAGGAGTGAAATTCCTTATTATTTCAAAGTTATGAATTATTTGATACACATTTAAGATCATAGAAATCAGCAGAAAATAAAATATTTTTATCACTGAAAAATGTGTTTCTAGTAAAATCTTTCAAAGTTACACTAATATGTTTCAAAGATATATATGTAGGCTACCATAACTGTCATCATAAGTATTCTTTACTGCTACAAAACCACTTATTACTACACAAAACTGTACAAAACCTGGCTCAGGGAGTACATACATGTGTTTTTACCTACCAAGGTTTTAAAATGTTTGAATCAAATTGGTATTAGAAAACCATTTAAAAATTTCCCACTGTAACATTGCACATATGCAAAGAATAAATTAGATCCCATCTTCAAAGTCACTAGCAACATCTCATGCGTTAATCCACCCCAACCTCAAACACTTGCCAGTTCTGTGCTCTCTCGCATAAGATGACTCTCAAAATCTGCACCCTCGAAATGTATCGTCCAGGTTCCTGGGGAACGCGTATGAGGAATCAATCTGCAAAACCCTAAACAGAAAATAATAATTGTAAAACACGTAAGGCATCCTTAATCCCACACAGTTTCAACAAGGAAAACAAAACACATTATTGGATTAAACCATTTTCCTTTTCCTATGAAAACTGGGGAACTGCTCTGTACATAGTCTGCAAATGTACACATCCCACCTGAAAGCAAACCCTCAGTGGCAAAAGAAAGCAAAAGAAAGGCTCTCGGGACTAAGAACGACACAGACACAGGCTGGGTTAAGTGACTCAGACACAGACTCACACTACAACAGCCTGGGGCCGGGAGGTCCTTTCTCAGCTCAGGTGCACTTAAAGTCTTAAAGAACAGTTCTGTTTTGTGAGGCAGGAGCTTTGAACTTACTTTGTAGCCTAGGCCAGCCTCACTGAGTGTAGAGCACTTTGCCTAGTGTGTGCGAGGCCCTTAGCTGGATCCCTGATACTCCCACCAAAGTATTTCTGATGGCCTTATTTAGGACAGTTGACGTATTTAAAATATCAAGGCCTTTATTCAAAGCCATGCCACCTTAACTTAGTCAAATTTTATTGTACATTTCTCAGTTCTTCCATCACTCTGAAGTTTGCTCGAGGGCTACTGCCTTCTTGTTGTGAACAGTCAGGGTTGCTCAAGCCCTCACCACATGTAGACTGGTGCAGTTCTGAAGCCTAGCTGCCCTAGCCTGAGTCTTTCCTGGCCTAGTGTTTTACCAATGGAGTATACCTGGAATTGCTGTTCTCAGACATGTATTTGTTGGAGAGTTCCAGAAGGAGAAATATTAAGAACATCAGTTAAAATAAAAAATATAATGTAGTGTCAATGATGTGTAACCAAAATTTTCTTCCTTGTGTTTTAGAGGATTATAACTATTAAAGTTAAAATTTCAACAATGTGGTTTTTTCCCCCCAAATGTTAGATTTCCACAACAAGCTCTGCACTATACTGCTAATGGAAACTCATTTGTCATAGCTTGAGGTACTTAACCATCACAACCCAGGCATTGGTGTGGGCTGGCATTACAGTCTCCCACAGAGCTGTGTTGCACTGAGGTGGGGGGGGGGGGGGAGAGCTACTGAGACCATACAGCAGTCCTTTAATAAGTTTACAAAGAAAGAGTATAAAGAATCAGAAACACTGATGTCATAACACACAACCCATGTTACGCCTTTAAAGGCATCTGTGTGCCAGGCTGCATGAACTATAAACATCCATATGTATGAAATAATATATGGATGCCAAGACCAGGATGGAATACCAAATGGCCTAAGACTACTTATCCAGAAGAGCCTAGGGGAAGATAGGAAGGAAACTCTTTGTCACGTTAGGACCTCACTGTTTCCACGCTGGCAAATACCTATAGTGCACAAGACAAAACTGGCACACGATAAATATGTCCATTTGCAAAGTCGGAGCAGATTAGTCTCCTGGCTTATTTACAAGATATTAATTAACACGTTTCTGAGTGTTGGCATGAAGCATGCCTAAGTGAGTATGGACAGGAGTGAGGAAGCCCAGCCAAACCTAAGGTACAGTAACTCAGCACTAACAAGACAGGGTCCTCATCCTTGCTGTAGAGACAACACTCACACCACCACTGAGAACACTTATACCCTCTGTGTAACACAGAACACTCACATACCTACCCTCCACTAGGAAGGTACAACACTCACACCCCTTTACAATGAACTAGCATCCTAGTCACTGGCTCTGTCACAGACTTGATGGAAAAGCTTCTGGAAACATCTGTAGAAACATGGTATCTCAAGAACAGTTCAACAGCCTATCAACTGAAGGTGGTAATACAGAAGTCTCACTCCTGGGGGAAACATGCCTATTGCTTGAGGCCATGGTTTTGGCCTCATGTGCTGAGACAGAAAAACACCATTAAGTAGCTCTATAGCAAGCTTGCTTCACTGTCTTCCCCATGCTGTGACCAGGGGCTTGAATTCCACAGGCTTGAGCTCTTCCATTAGACAGGGATGCCAACAACGTTCAAAACTACTGCAGCCAGGCTCACCTACCCTGCCCGGTCACAGGTCTACCGGTACCATGAATGAGGGCTTTTCAGGACTAAACACGTTCACTCTCTTCAAACTCGCACAGTTTTCCTACGTGGCCTCTGCTTCCCTCACCCTGGACTGTGTGTCTCTGGGAACAGCAGGCCTGCTAGGGGACTAAAGCACAAGCTGCTTTGCCAACAACTCCATTCATAAGAAAAGGCAGTCTTTCAATGTAATGGCCTTTTATATTCCCCACTACACTTTTGAAGATGTAAAATTATTTATTGTGGTCAAACAGTTTAAAAAAAACCACTCTCACTACAGTACTTTCACTAGTCTTACTATTTGTTATTTAACTGAAGCCTGTGTTTAAAGTCTACTTTCCTATTCATCTGCTATCGTCTACATCACACACACACACACACACACACACACACACACACACACACACACACACACACACAGAGTACATTAAAATTTGTATTGCTTCAAATCTCATACTTTAAAACAAAGATTTTTAAAAAAAATTGTTATATACCATCAAAACAGTATATCAAAGGTGACAGAGGCAGTCAGGAGGGAGAAGCTGCAAACAGTTACAAGTCAGCCTGATGTGGTGGCTCCAGAAGCCGTAGCAGGACACAGGGCACTCACAGATCTCCCTCCCTCCTCAGGCAGCCTGTCCATTCTCACACCTCTTAGCCCGCTTTGTGAGGAAGGAACAGGAGAGGGATGACGTGCACATGGCTGGGTGGCAGTGATCTAGAACACTCAGAAGCGAGGGAGCCAGGAGAAAGGCCCCTTGTTATGGAGCACGTGGGTGGAGAGCAGGGGCTCAGTCAAGGGACACAGCACACCCACATGGTTGTGTCGGGGCATGTGAGATCTTTCACCTGAGTCACAGGACCACAGCTTCCTCAGGCACATTTCCACAAGCCTGCCATTCAGAGAGTCAGTGCGAAGCTCATTTGAGCCCAGCTGCATGCTCCAACTGAGATAACGATAAATGGTATTTACCTCTCTGGCACAGAGGGTCTAAAAATTCTTGTAAACCATTTGGAATGTTTCTGACGACATCACAGGAATAGCCATCTTCTGGCAAGAGAAAAGGTAGTTGTAGGTCAGGGTCCTCCTCCAACTGCACATCTCTGCCATCACTGCGGGCAAGCTCATCAGCTGTGTTCTCAGCAACAGCCACAACATTTTCTATGAGATCCTGCAGAAAGCAAACGCTGACTCATCAAGGGCCACTCACTGACGGGAAGCACCTTGGTATGTCATAGACATGACCTCAGGGTAGAGCACACTCGACACGGCATGAACAGTGGGCTTCATAAAGCCCATACATACTACTCAAAAAGGCAGAACAAGAGGCTCATTAACTCCCAACTACTTATGGCTTTAAAACGTTGTTTTACCTCAGGATGGTCTCGCTGGGCAGTGGTGGCGCACACCTTTAGCCCCAGCACGCGGGAGGCAGAAACAGGTGGATCTCTGAGTCTACAGAGTGAGTCCTAGGACAGCCAAGGTTACACAGAGAAACTCTGTGTCCAAAAAGCAAACAAAAAACAACAACAAAAAAATGTCCTTCTTTTGTCCAAAGCAGCTGATTTATTTGCACAACTCTTTAACACATGATCATTAAGTTGTGAGCCCTTTTTACAGAACACGCCTGACGGGTGGGGATGGTGAGAAAGGAAACAGACATGTGAAACTCACATGTCTCAATTGTATGACTCATTAAAGTGAAGATTCAGTATCAAGGACGGGTGGTCCCTTCGAGGCAGCCCTGGGCTCTACCGCCACCTTCCTTTCCCACACAGAGAACAACTACTCAGGCTGAAAATGTCATGCAGTTTTGTCTGTTCTAGAAATTAACATCTGGAAGCCACTGCAGATATTCTTTGCACACACACAGTTTCTTTTGCAGCAACTGCCATCATAATATTCACACACATTGTGGTGTCAACCACAATTCCTTCTCCACTGTAGCAAAACAACCCTGCACTTCACTGTTAGGTGATTTCCTGGTGCACTGCATTGCTAATTGGGTCGTTCTCACTGTTTGGCTATTTTGTACCCGTCTTTCATTGATATAAACTCAACACTGAACTTCATTTGTTCATCAGCTCGTATCATCTGGACACAAGTGGCTCAGATGTAGATGTCACGGTTTGGATCTGAAGCATCCCCTAAAGGCCTATGTGGAGGTGGCTTGCAACCCCTATGTTTAGAGGTGAGGCTTTGGGGAAATGATTGGGTCAAAAAGACTCCTGTTTGTCAATTGATTAATAGGTAGTGAATTCAAAATTTGAACAGGTTATCATGAAGTACTGGAACCAGGGAAAATTGGGGGTAAAAAAAAAAGTCTTGAGTCGTGCGGGGGGGGGGGGTGTCTATCTTTAAAGATTTTATCTTGTTATGTCTCATGGCTGTCTTTGAACAACCTCCCACCCCCAGAGTCCATATATACCACCCTATATACAGAGAAATGATTCCACCAAGTCTGACATGGTACATTACTCTAAATGAGGTTACCCATTAAATGAGCATGGCCAACTTACAGGCAGCAATACCACCAAGGAGGAGCTCTGGAAGCCCCAGAAATTGCTACCTGTTTATATACTATATTCTTCAGGTGCACAGGGGCCCTGTGAGTTCTCCCCAGTCCACTGAAAATGCCAGTGGGCTCCGTCTTGTGTCCTAAGGGTCTATTTTGAGTCGCTCTCATTTTACGATGGCAACACCATATCATGACCAAAGGATAGAGCTCCACAAGTCCTCTGCTTCCTGGCTGCAGGAAGTGAGCAGCTCTTCCTCACAGTGCCTTCTTTGCAAGATGTTCTCTGACTTACTACAGTCACAGTCATGAGAACAGAAACTCTGAGCCCAGATCTCTTCTCTTTCAAACTGTTTCTCTCAGATGGTCCTATCTGTGGTACAGCTCTGCATATACACTCAATGGGGCTAAGGTATTATGGATGGACTTCTTATCCTGAGTCCAGACTCTTGTGGGTGAGACTCTGGTTGTTACCAATCAGACACTCCCGGATGAAATGGAGAAAGCTAACATGTTGTGAATACTCATGCTGCTGCTGATGGCGGGAGTGTGCACGTGGTATATGGTGAAGACTCATGCTGATGGCGGGAGTGCACGTGGTATATGGTGAAGATTCGTGCTGATGGCTGGAGTGTGCACGTGGTATATGGTGAAGGCCCATGCTGATGGCGGGAATGCACGTGGTATATGGTGAAGATTCGTGCTGATGGCGGGAGTGTGCATGTGGTATATGAAAAGCACCCTTGCATCTTTCACAGAGGCTCTGGGTCTCTGGTACTTCAGCATGGTGGTATAGACTTTAACTCAACTTCCTTTCCTCTATTCCTTCCAAAGATTCCCCAGAAGCAATGGCCCGAATTAAATAATTTGTTCCTTAAAATGCTTATACAGACTATATTCTTTGCACCCAACAGCTAAGACTTCAGAGTGAAATGATCTTCCTTCTCTTCCTCTCTTCGTCCCAGATTTCCGGTGCAGGCATGCCCACACTTCACAGTATCGTGGTTATATTCACTTACCGCAGGAATGAAAGGCTCATCAGGTGCACAGTGGTAGTTCTGTAATAGGGCTTGAAGTTGCAGAGAATTTAACTTGAAGCATGTACTGTTTATATTTGGAATGTCATCAGGTACATACTTATCCATGGTAAGCAGAGTAGTAGCCTATTTAAAAGAGCAAATATTTTGAAGTAAGATACTAAAAATGTGAGGCCCTGGGTTCAAATCCCCAGCACAAAATAAAACAAACAAACAAAAAAAAAAAAAAAAAAAAAAAACCCTTTGTAACAGCTGTTAAGCTAATAACTTGCTTATCTGGCTTTGCAATGCAGGATACTTATAAAGAGGCATTAACATTTAGCAGCATATACTAAACTATATGCATACTTTTTGTAGGCTTTATAAACATCCTCTTGGGTTTACTTTAGTTTTTATGTTTTTAACATAATTTGATTCAAGTATCAATGTTTATAACATGCTTTTGAAGTATTTGAAAGTTTGAATATTTATACAGCAATCCAGATGATCAATTACAAGAATCGGGAGTTTTGCTGATACAAATTTTGATAAACGTTGAGAGCTAAGTAGCTTCTCAGGATAATGACTATCTTTAATTGTTGTATGTTTTGAGATTGCATATAACTCATTTCCTTAATTATAAACACCAGTTCCTAGACTGTAGTATCTAAAGCTTTCCCTGAGAGCTGTTAAGACAGCAGACTATGACTTGGCACCTAATTATCACTCATCCTTCAGTAGATGGCTTTCTAAAGTATATCTTGCTGTTCTCAACAAAAAGAGCACTTCGGTGGTTATCTCTATCCTGCTTACACGCCTTGTTATAAGGGAGCAGTGCCCTTGACACTCTGGTGCTAGAGTCTTACAGAGAAGGGACCTTGTTTACACACAGTTGGCTTAAAAAGGAGGCCAGCACCACCGGTGTCCTTGTACAAACCGAACACTTGGGCAGACCTGCACCCGAGAGCACCACGTAACGACTGTGAGTGCCCGCTGGATGTGAACCACCGGAGGCTGCGAGAACACAATTACCATCCCGCAAAGGGTACTCCCACGCCAGCACCTTCATTTCAACCTCCAGTTTCCAGAAGTAGGAGACACTTGCTTTTAGCTGGTTTGTTACAGCGGCCAGGTGGTGCCCCGCCCCGCTGCGTGACTACTGTGCAGTGAGAAAAGGACAGACGCTTTACTGAACCCAAGCTCTTGGCCAACATAAAGGTGTGAGATTCAGCACTGAGTACATTAACCCCGGGGGTGGGGGTGTGAGGGGGGACCTTGTGCACACCTGCACGATCCTGCTCAAGTGACAATCAGCGGCCAGCTCCAGGCCCTGCTTCTCCGCCCAGGCTTCGATATGCCCCAGCTGCTGGCGGATGATTGCTCCCCAGTAGTGGGAGCACAGGCCCGAGTCTGGGTCTGTCACCAGTCTGTTGAACAGCCACATGTTGATGAAATGGAAGAGCTGCGAGAACAGCTGGATGGTCAGGGCAGCATTGACTCTGCAGCGCCTCAGCAAGGACATGGCTCCCGTCAGGGTGTGCAGCACGTCATCTGTTCAGGACACGGGACATGCCAGAACTTTCTCAGTTACACCAGTGATAGACAAAGGTGGTTACAGCAACTAACACGTTCTGCCAAGCCATTACAAATGCCAAATTCAAACAGAAAGCAGGGATGTGGTCTCAAATACATGCAGTTACTAACTAACCACGATTCACATATAAATTCACCCACAGGGCTTTTTAGGACCTTTTGTGTATTACCAACATAGCAAAGCAAAAGTGAAAATTATTCACAAATCTAACAGACAGTTCCTTAAAAGTTATTTTCAAAGACCACCAAACCCAATTAGACATTTAAGAAACAACCCCGGGGCTGGGAAGATGGCTGCACGGTTAAGAACTCTTGCTGATCTCCTGGGAGACCCAAATTCATTTCCCTGCTGCGTGCGCTCCAACTCTGGTGCTGTAACGCCCTCTTCTGGCCTCCGTGGGTACTGGCACCCAAAGCATGCACTCACATAAACACATTACATAAATAAATCTTTAAAAAAGGAACACGCCCTCACAATACAGTCAACTTTAAGACAAACGTAAGGGCTGGGGCGTGGCTACAAGTTAAGAGCGCTTGCTGCACTTACAGCAAACCCAGGTTCAGTCCCAGCACCCTACATGACAGGTAACGGCCATCTGCAACTCTAGTTCCAGGGACACAGCATTGGTATTCAGGCATCTGTACTGCCCTGCTCTTGGGGTTCTGACAGGATATGCCCTCTTCCAGAAGACCTAAGTCAACTCCCTCAATCCCCAGCACCCACATGGTGGCCTCACAACACTTTGTAATTCAGTTCCAAGGGACCAGACACCCTCTTTGGCCTCTATAGCTCATATACAGTACACAAACATGTAATCAGGCAAAGCACACATACTTAAAGATTAAAAAATAAAGATAAATCTAAAAAAGAAAAGATACCAAGTTGAATAAATATTAAAGGAAGGCTCATAAGATCCTAACCTATTTTTGGTCTTTGTAGACTGTTTTCCTCAGGATCATCCAGAAAGGCTGGCATGTAGTTATTAAGTTCTGACTGAAGACAGTGAACCAAGTACCTGAAAATACATAATTTGTCAGACTTGTTATAGAGGCAATCTTTATTCTTAAAGACTATTTTCCACTAAAAATAACACAAATTGTACTGTGGCACACCAGAAACGGAGTGCCAGAGTACAGTGCTCACAAGTCAACACATTTCCCCAAGCTTCTTGTAAGCATCTTCAATTGGGTTAACTAAAAATCTTCAAATGAGCTGAAGACAGAACACGAAGCATTGAAGTTAACTCTTTGCAGAGCTGTGCTTCTTACTTAAATGCCATCTGAACCAAGTGTGCTAAGACGTCCTGGGCATCTAGTGTGATCCGACTAAGGTCTCGGTCCTGCTTGATGAAGTTGAGAAGTTCTGATGCATTTGCCATCCAGAAAGCAAGCGCCCCTGCAATGTTCTTTTGTTTCTGTGGACAGAAAACATTCCCATTAAAAACGCAAGACATTAGAAAAATCAGAAGTAAACAGGAATGCCCCTGAATAGCTGAATGAAGATAGACCAGTACCTTCCCATCCTCACCAGGTATTTACCACAGATACCAGATACTTGCAAAGAAATTTAGTACATGCAGAGCAATGGGAAGAAATGACCACTGCAACATCTCAAGATTCATATACATAGACATATTGGTCGCATTAGACGTAATTTGCAGAATTAGTAGAGTGGAAATGTTGTATATCACCAAACCAAATTGTAGATTATGCATTATCTGGTAATCTGTGTAGCATACACACCATGTATCCATGGTTACCCACAGCCACCCTGATACTTGTAGTTACTGGCTTGGACACCATGCAACTCAGTATCTAGTACTGATCTATCAGAGTCCTCTCCCGACCACATTTGCAGGCCAGGCAACCTTAGATGAGATCCAAAGAATAGGAACCAAGGGTAAATAATAGAGAAGAAACAGAACTTTTGTCATTTCATATCCACACTCAAGTGCATAAAGCAGAAATTATGAAATGCTGATAAAGTTGCATAGTAAAAAAGGATTTTAGTACTGCATGTTTCAGTTGCTGAATGAGGGGTTATGAACTGCTCAGTCCAGTTTTTGTAGGATAATATTTGTAATGGAAGCAGCATGAGAAACTCAGCTAAGCCAACACAGCTAGGATCAGCTCCCAGCAGCATGTCCTACCTGATCAACCTGGTCTACTTCCTGGAGAAAAACAGACGAGGGGAAATCAAGCAGAACGAGAGAAAGAAACTTGTAAACAATCATGGTAGTTTAAAAAAAAAAATCAAAACACTAAGGTACATGAAGGTACAACATGAGGTACGACAGTTAGTCCCAAATTATTTGACATAAAGGGTTGGTTTCATGTTCTTAACATTGGCACAACAACTGAGTTTTACAGATTACAAAGATGACGTAATAATAAAGCACAAATGAACATACTGATTTATTTGAAAGATATGCAAAGGAAGGACATCCAAACACTTTTTTTTTTTTTTTTTAATGACACCGTGGGCTTACTACTTAAAAGGTAAAGGAGTCCATTCCCCTGAACTAATTATGAAGATGAGAATGAAAAGGCTAATCAAAACAACCAAAGTAAAAGCTGAAAATGTTGGCAGTGCATGAAGGGTTCACATCACAGCTGTACTAAAGGGAATGATGTTTTGAAAACAGAACTTAAATTACTTGCCAAAATTATTCACTGTGACAATTATTGTTCACCAACCAAGAGTGCTCCAACTTTACACTGAACCTACTCTGAAGTTTAAAAGCCTTTCCTCACTAGCAGAAAGCAGCAAGGACAAACTCTCAAAAAACAGCAGTTTGACAGTACCACAGTCTGGAACAGGCTTCTAAGCCCACACATGGCAAGAGACAGACAATGACTTTGAGCAACAACTGAAAAGGACATTTACATTTGTTTATACATAATAAAGTGATGATACCAGAGTAACAAAACATCCAGATAAAATGACCTTCCTTTTTTTCCATTCTTTAGCTTGAACAAGCCCATCTAACTCCTACTGTGCTAATCACTCAAATGTGAAAGAAGTATTTGTGGAAAGCTTAAAAGACCATCTCAGTTTCCCTCAAATTATACTGCGAGTATTTACTTATTTATTTGTTGTTTATTTATAGATTCTTCTGGGCAGGGTTTCTCTCTGTCGCTCGAACTCTCAGAGCTCCCAGAACTCCACCTGCCTCTCTCTGCCTCCTGAGTGCTGGGATTAAAGGTATGCACCATTATCGCCCTGCTTAATCACCAAACCATTTAACCAAAGTATTTAACACTCCATTACTAGTTTCTTAGCTGAGTAAAGGCACTGGTTAAGTTAGGAAAACTTTAACCAAAGTATTTAACACTCCATTACTAGTTTCTTAGCTGAGTAAAGGCACTGGTTAAGTTAGGAAAACTTTAAAATCTGTAAATTTACTTAAAATAACCTTTACAATTGAATCATCAAATTACCTGCAAAAATAAAAACAGCTGTGCCAATTTTGTCAACTATGGATTGTGAATAGTTAGAAGAACCAAACCACTCTACCAACAGAGAAGTCCACCCTAAGTGAGAAGTCTACCCTCAACTCCATCAACCCTACATCTACACTGCCAAAACCACACATTCCCAACACCGCAGCAGGCTCATCACAAAGCAGGGAGTGCCTGACAGACAGACACCTGGGCCTGTGGGAGGGAGGGTGGCTGGCCTCTTGGCACCGGACAAACATTCTCAAGGTAGAGCTGCACACATACATTGTGTGAATTTCATTCCAATAAATTAAACAGAATTCAAAGAAAGCTGACCTTCACCTCCGCACTTTCTCACGGTGACTAATTTTAAGACGATTGTGTTACAACACATACAGTACATCTTCACTTACTCCACTAGGCTATAAAGACAAACTATTACCACACCAGAAATATCACAGAACCCAACAAGGCTTGCTGGGCCAACACTCACCTGAATGACCCCTTCCATCATGCTCACCATCTTGTTGACAACAGCAATGGCCTTATGTGTGCGCTCTGTTGGACTGATGTCAGGCCTGTGCTGGCTGGACAATACATACCGGCATGCCATGTATAACACATATGTAGGAGACAACTTAAAATGGACTGTAGAGCTATTGGTATAGTTTATAATGGCAGATAAAAAAGAATCTTCAGCTGTAAAGAGATTTTAGAAAAGAAGAAAAATGAACAAAAAAGTATGAACTGGAGAAAAATAGAACAAAGACCAAGAACTCGCTCACTAGTAATAGAATCTAAAATGACTCACAGCTTTCCCTGAATTCAATGCTGGCAGGCAGTATCAGTTCCGGCCCAGCCCCGTCCTGAGTTCTAAAAGAAAAACCGACATCACTTCAGTAAGGTCAACAGGTACCTATGCACACTTCCATAACCAGTTTGTCCCCACATGGCGTTGTGAAGTGTTAAATCATACACTGCACAGTCTCCAGCCGCTTCTGTTAACCTAGGCACACACTCAGGTGAATGAATGGACAGGAGACTGGCTCCTTCAAGGACAGAATTCTAGTGTGAGGGCAGAGAAGACACACACGTCTGGATTATTAATAAGCACTGCATGTTGAAGACAAGGATCTAACCACCTAGCTCAGGTAACAGTGAACAGATCAAGTTTTCTAGTAATTTACAGACCGGCTAACTGAAATATTCTTTCCCATTGGCAAAGAGGTCCGTCCGTTCTCCTCATTATCTGACCTTTGCCAAGCATGTAAAGATGAATAAAAAGAAAAGAATACCCAGGGACTGGAGAAATTGACTAACATTAAAAACGATGCTGAGAACAGAGTTTGGATCCCAGCACCCATGTAACAAACATACATATGTACGTGTGTACACACACACACACACACACACACACTAAATCTAAAGAAAAAAGAACACAATGTAAGTTAACACATTATCATTTTTAAAGCAAAAATCTTTCCATTAAATTCTATTATTCAAAGTTTACTTCAGTCTGTAATTTAACAATTTGAGTTTACCTTAAGAATTAGGAAAACAGTATGATTTAAATGCATGAGTATTTCAACACAGTTCTTAATAATAAAAGAAAAAAATTTGAGACACGATCTCACCATAAAGTCCTGGCTGGTATGGAATCGACTATGTAGACCAGACTGGCCTCAAACTCATAAACTCTGAGATTTGCTTGCCTCCAGGATTAACTGTGTGCACTATCTTGCTTGGCTGGCAGTTTCAAATTTTTAAAAGAATTATCTTGGCCGGGCATTGGTGGCACACGCCTTTAATCCCAGCACTGGGGAGGCAGAGGCAGGTGGATCTTTGTGAGTTTGAGGCCAGCCTGGCCTACAGATTGAATCCCAGGACAGCCTGTCTCAAGAATAAATAAATAAATAAATAAATAAATAATGAGGAGGAGGAGAAGCAGCAGCAGCAGCTGCAACAGCTTGGATAAATTGTATAAATTAGTCATTTCATTATTTTAACAAATTTAGTAAAGACATTAACTGAAAAAAGGAAAAAAATTGGAGATGATTAAAAGAAAAGCTACTCCCATCACTCAAAAGGATGTTTATACTTGCTTAAAATTATAATTTTAACAATGACTAAGACTTTATACTATACCAATTAAGAACTGCTAATGTCATCATTGTCAATGTGAAAACTGCAGGAGGAATTAGAAGGGTTTATCTGTTTCCATCCTGTCTTAATATCAACAAACAACATCCTTAGTGTAAGTAAAACTTTTAGTACCAGCATTACTTTGCAAGAAATTATCAAAATATGTCCTTATGAGCAATAATTTTAATTAGCCTTCACATGGCTGTTTTGCTGTAACAGGAATTATTTACTTGCTTACATGGTCCGTGTGTCCTGTTCCACCTAAACTCCTATCTTCCATCACATACAGACACACGGCTGTGGTCACTACAGCACAGCACCGACTCTTACAGATACAGTGGCACACCTTTAATCCCAGCCCCTGGGATTGAAGAGACAGGGTTCCCATAGTCAGTGACTCTACACCACCCAAAACAAGTATAAATGGAGGAAGAAAACTATGTTTTACAACATCCAATAATCACACAGCAAATACTGTGATACTTGCTGATAGTTACGTATTTCATTACTGGACTGAAGTTATTACTCATCTTGTAACACACAGTGCCCTCTGCTGGAGAATGGCGAAGTAACAGACTTTTTATGGCCTAGGACTGCACTGACAATTGGCTCTGAGCATGAGCAAGTCTCTGCCACTGCCAATCATCTGTTTTGGGTCTGTGACAAGAACAGCAAGAACATCTCCTCCAAGACCTGTGATGGTCAGCTCCCCGCTAACCACATACAGGGTACACTTGGCATCCCTGCTCCCCGTCTGAGGCCTCAGATGACAGTGAGCATTGGGGCACAGAGTACCCAGCACTTAAAATGAAGAACCCTGATTCACCCTCTGCTGCCTCCGCAGGGAGATATACCCCATTAGAGTGTGGGACAGGGAATTAGTTCTGTGTTTACATGTTTTTAATTTCATCTACAAATGGATGCGATAATTAATTTTCTCTATAAAAATGATCACATACTAAAATGTTACAAAAACTTCCTTTCTCTATACGCTACAGATCAGGTAACTTAAAAGGAAAGTGAAACTCAATGTGCCTGTGTCGCCAAGGCTACCCTGTGGTGAGTAAGGAATGCAATTACTAAACATTCACTTTATTCGTCTTCAATTCAGTAATATAAAAATACTCATAAAAGCCTATTAAACTGTAAAACTTCTGGCTGAATCTACAAACTTGGCAATCTCTTTTTTTTTTAACCCCAAAGCCTCCTCTAAGGTGTTCACTTGCATAGCACCTAGTCAACGTGGTTACCTGCTTTCTCTTCGCCGGTAGTCCTGCTCCTGGTCCAGTCGGACCATCGGCTTCACCATCCCTCGCTCGGCTGTACTGGAGGCAGAGGACACCCTGTCACTGTCCAGTCTAGTAGTACTCTGTACCGAGGGAAGCCACAGTGCGTTAGGAACACCTCACGCCCCAATCAGTCACGCTTTACCCTCTGCACTGTGGGTGCCAATCTCACGTGGGCCGCTATGCGGGGAAGTAAAGACAAGGGACACGGGACGGGTGAGTGGGAAACACAGGTCAGAAACTCGCTCACAGCAGTGAGAGCCAGCAGCATGAAGAACACAGCCACTCTCAAAGAGCAAGGAAAAACTTTAGCAACAACATAGAAAGACAGAATTGTTTGAAAGAACAGTCATTTTATTTCCCCAAGTTACACTCATAAAAAGAAAACTTGCCAGTAAATGGCTTTAAAACTTAAAAAAATAAAATAAACATAAATGACCAATAATGGCAATGGAAAAAGAGATTAGGACATGTTTATGCGTTATTATAGTAGAGAATTATTTTTAAATGACTTAAGAAAACAACAACAACAACAAAAACCTGCTCACAATTAACTGTCACAGTACAGAAAGGTATGTCGATTAGATGAACAAAAGCCTAGTAGAGCTGAAACACCTAAGTGAACACAAGGCTATGACCTGAGCACTCTGGGGAGGGTCCACTACGGGCTTCCACTCCCCTCTATTTACCAAGCCTGCTATGCTGAGTACACAGTGTGAGACAATGTGCATGGCCTCTGAAGTATTTCTTCACCTGTATGTGCCAAGGTCCTTGCAGCATGGCACTCTTCAAAGCATTAGAGGCGTTAACAACAATTCATGACCCCTGTGTCCAGAGTTCATGGGCCACATCATCAATGAGCAAGCAGAGGCACCAGGTGGTAATAATAACTACACAAAAGCCTTACGTGCAGAAGTATGACCTCATCAGGAGGATGGGCTAAGACAAGTAGAGGTCAACCATGCAAAAACAAAGGATAAGACCTAGTAGAAGATAAAAAGAGCCTCAGACGAAAGGAGTGGGCACACCACGTAAGGACAGAGGGTGAAGTGAGAAGCCAGTGTGAAGGCCAGGATCTATTGCCTGAAGAGTTAGCAGAGGCTTTGACGGCAGGGCTCCAACAGAACAAAACGCACGCACGTCTCTAAAATTCAAGAGCAATGACAACCAGCAAGGGCTGGTCAGTGACACCTGAGAGGAACTGCTACTCACAAAAGTGCCCTGCCCTTTAAATGAGTGCTGAATGCTAACACGTAAGGCAGAGGCCGGGTGGATTCCTCACAGCCAGAGAAGCAGGACATCGCGGTCCTCATGCAGGAGTCGTGCAAAAGAAAGGAATCAAAGGCAACTGCAACAGAGTTCAGTTGGGCAAAGCCATGGTTGGTGGTGTAACTAAAATGGAGGAACGAGACAGATGTAAATTTAAACAAAACCCAGGCTTAATCCGCTACGTTAAATTTGAAGTACTCATCAGATGCGTAATAGAAAATCAGTCAAGCATCTGATTTTAGTTTGGGGAGACCAGGGTCAAAGACACACACTATGGGGACAGTGGACATCAAATGGTGGCATCTTAGGCAGCATGGAGGGTCAGCAAGGGAACATGTATAAGCAGAAGAGACAGAGCTGAGCTCTCCAATCATCACGAGATAAGTGCATCTGAGAAAGGGGTGCCAACAATCCCCAACACAGAGTCAGCACACCGCTGCCCTGGTAAACGCAGACCAGTCCACACAACTGTCAATAAATGAAGGGGCTCAACGAGCTTTGCAGTGACTGCAATCCAGGATCAGGTCACCAAGATGAGGAGAGACATCCCAGGAACAGAGAATGACTTAGAGAAGCGAGCAACCCCCAGCATGGTCTGGCTGGCCAGAGGTTACACACAGCAGCAGCACAGCTAACATACACACAAACACACACACACACACACACACACACACACACACACACCCTGCTTCAAAGAGAAAGCACTATCTCCTGACTTCATAACAAAAGGAACAACTGGCTACCTTTCATTTATGCACCACCAGGTGAGCAGGTGTAGCAGAGAGACAGGCTGCTGTGAAACCCAGGCTTACAAAGGAGCTTCTGTCTTTGGGTATCCTCTAACATCCAACCCCCTAGATGATCAGGTCATGGATCCGCAACCACCTACCCTGCTTGCTGGCAATGCTGTCCCGCTGTGAATATCTCCTCCCAAATCAAAGGTTGTCTCCTGAATGGCTCTAGTGAATGAAAAGGAAACATAAAAATTAAATTTCAACTGACAGGGTAGTACTCTTAACACAACAAGAATAGGTAAGTATTCTATTCCAATATTCAAGGATCATTAATAAATTCATTTATTTTGGCCTATAGACTTTTTAAAAAGTCACACTAAACCCGTGAGCTTTTCTTATTAGGAAGTATACCAAACATTCTCAGGATCCTGTTCTTAAAACCACATGTTAATAACAAAAACCGGGGCTGAAGAAATGGCTCTATGATTAAGAGTACTTGCTATTCTTGGCAGAGAACCTGAGTTCAATTACCAGCACCCACATGATAGCCCACAACCATATATAACCCCAATTTTAGGGGATCTCACACTCTCTTCTGGCTTCTGTGGGCATCAAGCAGACATATGATGTACAAACAGACATATAGGCAAAACACTTGTACACATAAAGAAAACAAAAACTTTAAAATAATACAAAAAATAATATTCTCAATAGTAACAACACTGTGGCAGGCAAAACTATATTCTTTGGCACAAATAAGGCATAAATGCAACACACTGGTCCCAACCTAAGAAGAAAAGAATTCTAAAGGTGCCTGTAAGCTAACAAGAATAAGGTAACAACTATGTCTGGATTGCTCTAACATCTGAGAACTACATGGTTTAATTTCAAAGTTTGATTGATAGACTGAAACAAGTAAGCAATGTTGAAATTCAAGTCATTTTTCTATTAAAACTTCCTCTAAATAAGTCTCCAAGAACATAAAATATCTTGCAATGTAAAGCAATACTATGCTCTGAATAGAAACTCCTAAGAATTTTTTTTACTAAGTAATCATTAACTTTCTCTGTGTAACTGTCTCCAAGACCTCAGTTTGGGGATTTCAGGGGCGTGTGATGACACGCTCATATGTGAATTATTCACATATCATAGTCTTGATCCACTGAACACATATGTCATTGCTTCAATCAGTACATGTTACTACTATGTGTCCACACTGGAGAAAAAAATATTAACTCTGAGCAGTACCACCTGGTCCAAAGTGTCAGATCTGTGGCGTTAACCCCAACAACACACTAGGACTCTGTGAGTTTGAGGCCAGTCTGGTCTACAGTTGAGTTTCAGGACAGACGGGGTTACATGGTGACACCCTGTCTTTGACAAACAAATTGTGGGTGGGGCAGTACAGAGAGTGTACTGACACACCAGTTTACAGGTTGTCTTGTGTTCATGTCCTTTGGGGACACTTCTGTGAACTTAGCTTTCTGTAAATAGCACAGTTGTGACAATTATTTCTCCAAGATCGGTATCTTATTAACTTATAAAATAGATAGCAAAGTAGCTTAACAGTGTATGCTTCCAAAATTATTACCAAAAGGAAAGTAACTCTTCACACACACACACACACACACAACACACACACACACACACACACACACACACACACACACACACACACACACACCAAAAAAGACATAACAGACCACACTGCAAGCCCTCCTGAGGACACTAGGTGGAGCTAACATGTTCTGATTTCCCCCAACCTTTTCGTTAGTAGAGCTGTTTAGACAAGGAGGATAGTTGTTAAATACTATTATTAGTTACCTAGGGTGACTCCTCTAAAAGGAAGAAACTTTAAAACCAGGCAGAACTTCCAATTTCAAGATTAGTCAGAATCTTTCTACTTTTTTTTTTGTCCCCAAACCAATCCAAATTTATAATAAACTCCTAATCCATAAACTTCACTTTGACATTTAAGAAAGTTTTGTTTTTATTGTACATGGATGTTTCACCTGCATGTATATATGTGGAATACGTGTGTGTAGCACCCACATCACAACCCCTGGAACTAATTACAGACAGTTGGGAGCCTCCTCACTCAGGTGCTCTTAAGCACTGAGCCATGTCTACCTCCAGACCCTTCACTTTTATGTACGTGAACATAAAGATGGGAAAAATGGGAGTGAGTAAAGTGCTTGCTTCATTGCCAGTCTGACGACCTGAATTTTATCCACGGGACCCACTCATATGAAATATCCTTCTCGCTTCCAGAAAAAGAGCATGCACACACACATGCAGAGAGAAAATAAGACAAGCAATAAAAACTGAAAATAGAAGGACATGTACATCTAGTTGAACTCACTTTATAGACAGAACACTAAAACCCGCAAGCTGACCCATCGCACTCACCCGGGTTTATGCCTCGGGCCCTTGACCACCAGGCCTCCATCCACAGACCTCTTCGAAAGAACATGGTCCTGGACGGGGTCCACAAACTTAAACACGTGTGAGGTGCCAAACTGCACTTTCATGCCGCTCTGCAGCATGGTGGTCTCCGAGATGCGCTGCCCATCCACGTAGGTCTCTGCATCCATACTTCTGGGCGTCACAGTGACCACTCCGTCCATGTTAGTGAGGTCACAGTGATGAGGCTGAATTCCTGGGCCAAACAACTGAAAAGTGAAGAAAAAGATAGTCCATCACCAAGTACACAGCGCCTAAAAAAGTCAAGTTCTGCCATGAAAAACGCAGACTAACACGGCCTGGATTTTTGTTGTTGTTTGTTTTTGTTTTTTTTTCCCAGTGGATTTCTCTCTTAATAGTGTAAAATTATGCATACTGTAACTGTGCCTTATTGGTCATGTGACTGGAGCTCAGGAAGCAGTTCAATAGTATTGTCCTTGGCAATTTCCATGAGGTGCTGGGTTCCAACCCCAGGGCTTCCCCACAAGCATACACACAAAGCGAATCATCTTAAACATCAACTATGCAATGAACAGATGAATCTATACAGGAAATTGTTGCTTTTTAAAAGTCTTATTTATATTTTAAGAACTAAGGAATATGAATCAGAACTACAAACCCAATCACTTTACTCTTCTTATACAGAAACAAGAAGTGCATAGCAAAGGTGATTTGGTCAAGTCCAATGTCAAATGCTGACATTCTTTCTTTAAGTTCTTAAGATGCTCGGGCAGTGCTGACTGCGAGCAGGCGTGGTCATCCTAAGACAGACCTATCAACGAGCACCTCTGCTTCCCAAACAGGAGTGAACAGACTGAAGTGTTCCGGCAGCACACATTACAGGAGGTGCATTCTGGACACAGACGTATCATGCTCTCTCTGCACTAAGCAGAGAAAAGTGAGTCTGAGAAGACTGAACGACTTAAGAGTTAAAAACAAGGCCTGTTCCTCTGATTCCTTCTTATGTGGCTGGCTCCCTGATATGTGCTCATTATAACTACTAATAGGAGGACTTATGTGGCAAACTCAATCCAGTACCTGGATAGAATTGTCATCGAACTTTTCTGTCCCAACTTCAGTCACGCTTAATTGAAGGCGGTATAACTTTGGCTTGTCTCTGGAGTCAGAGCCATCTGTGAGAAGAGAAGGCATCAAGCTCTGTTTGTGAAGTCTAGTAACCGAATGTTTGAAACAAACAAGTCATCTTACTAAGGATAGTACAGTTTCACTTCTCAGGATTTCATTCCCAGGACTCTCCAACTAACATCATACACGGTAACTCACTAGACACAGACACCAATCAGCTTCTGTTCGTACAAAATACTAAGTGTTATTAATTCCAACATTTACTGATGAAACTTTTTTCCCCGGCACACTACCCTAGAAATTCCTTGTTGACTCTGAGGATGGAATTGTATTGAGAACAAAGAGTAAGACAACAGAAGCCATTAGGGCAGAATCGCCACGCACCCTAAAGTTCACGGCACACAATACAAGGTGTGGTACGACAATGCTCGCCCGGCTCACCCAGGCCTCCTGAATCACAATCTAAATCTCACGTGTTCCGGTGTGTACCACTGATAAGAAATGCTACTGAGATGCTTAACTCCCTTCAGAACCGGGTCAAAGGCGGAAAGGAAAACCTCTTTTGCTTTTTATTTTCTAATCTGTTCCCTGAGAAATTCATACATGCTTTGATCATATTCACACCATACCCCCAACTCCTTCAGATTTGCCCACCCAACTCTGTGCCCTTTAAAGAAAACATGGAGTGTGACTACCCTAAGCCAGACTTTCTGTGATGGGCAAGGAGCAGGGAGACAGGGAGCAGCAGAGCCCTGGCCCACTGGCTCTCACCCACTGTATTCCGTCCGCAGAAAGGGTATTTGTTCATCCAAGTCCTCTCTGATCCCCCAGATAACACAACAGACATACTCACAGAACCTAAGAATTAGTATATACAATCCCAGGGCTCCAGCCCAGCCACAACATTCGGTGTGGGCTGCAAACGCACCGAGCAAGGTTCCCTTGTGAAAGCAAGTGAGTCTCCCCAAGTAATTTTCAGTCATTTACTCAAGTCTTCAGTTTCTGGAGTCCATGTTGGCACTGAGAGGTTCAGAAAGTCTGGAGGACTCTGTGCACACAGACTATTAAATCTTAAAATCTGTCAGCTGTGTTGTATGTAGTGTGAACTCTTACAAACAAGACACCGTAAGTACCTGAGTTCTCTAGAACCAACTTTACTCTTACGGTGCACAAATCAGCGCTCTGCTGTTATGATTTTCTATCTCTGGGATATCATCAGATCTAGCATCTGGGTGAAGGCAAGATGAAACTGGAGTGTGCCAGAGACATAAGTTGGGATATTCTCAACTCTATAAATATTCTCAGAAACTCTGGATTCAAATGAGACAGGCATCAAAATCACAGAAGCTAAACACTGATTAGCTTGGTTAATGTCAGCACTTGTGGATACTGAGTCTGAAGGAAGAGAGGCTTAAAGCCAGCAATGTGTTAAGACCCTGTCTCAAAAACAAAGCAAACGAAAGTGTTGTAGGCTTTTCCTGAGGTGCACCCCTCTCCTCCTGGGATGTTTGCTGCCGTTTGCTTCACTATGGCAGGCAGTTAACAAACCAGCCCCATCAATTCCAAGCTCCGTGGTAGCTAGGCCACACTGGCCTTCCTTAATAACTAATGTTCTAGAGCAAACAGTTATACTAAAAGTGAAACAATGCAGTACAGCCACACAAACAACACACACAAATTACAAAGGAACAAAGTAGGTGACCATGTGAGTCAAAGCCACAGGAACAACAACAAAAGGCCAGTCCGCTAAGAGCAACGTCCACATTGACACCCTTCTGCAGCTAGCAAAAACTTTCAGAGCTTGCTTTCCCAGTCTCTACCACTTCACCGTAACAGAAAGCTGTAGACAAACTTGTGTAGAGTGCAGAGGATCTCAGGGCTACAGGACAAGTGGATGGATGGCAGGACATCTAGTCCAAGCTGAGGGAGGTGGCCAGTGAGGGCGGCTGGAAGAGCCAGTGGCAGCCCACCTCCAGCGCAGGAGTATTACAGGTGCTCCCTCTACCTCCATTCCAATTGTCCTTCATCTCCAAGGAGCACTCTACACAGCCAACTGTCCACAGCACCCGAACGCCTCTCCAATGGAAAATCAGGGTATCTGAAGTACTACAGGCCAGCTGTAAGAAGACCCGTGGCAGACACAACAGGCTACCAGAGCCCTAGCTAAGTTTCAGATCGTAACTTTCCCCCAGATTCTGTGATAGTCACATATATTTAGTATAACACATATCTTGGGGGACTGAACCTACCTTTAAACACAAACTCCATGACCATTTAACACACAGCTTAGCACACGGCCTACAGGAAATTGCACCGACATGCTTAGAGTGCCCGGGTGATGACCATTACATGAGACACTTAAGACATTTCAACCCTGGAGTGAGTGGTGCTTACTTAGCCTGCTCTCTCTAAGTATGAAAGGGACACAAACCGTAGCACAGCACAAGAGCACTTAAAGGCCCTTTGCTTGCCGTCTGCAGCTCTGTAGTCAACCCTCTGACTACATCCACTTCCCGAAATAAACCTGGAAAAGGAAAGCAGCAGGAAAAGCTCCCAATAAATTATCTGGGTGCTGGACGTAGGGCACTGAGCAGATACGAGCAGAAAGAGTGCGTGTTACGCTTCTTACACATACAGTGTCTGTTCAGGCAACCCTGTTTCCCTAAGAAGTTGTTAAAAAGTAGTATTAAGTACAGCGTTACCTTCGTAAGTGTGGTAGTTGTAGTAGGCAAAGTGATTCCTTCTCCCTGGGGTTAAGGGACAAGCCAGGACCCAGGTGAAGGCAGCATCAGCAGGAGAGAGCCCATGCGGAGCAGGGGGAGAGGGGGGGAGAAGAGAGGCAAAGGGTGAGCTTCAGTGAGACGTTTCAAAGGAGGAAATGCCAAGTTTGCCCTCTAGCAGTCAGGGCTGTGCAGAAAGACTGTGGCAGACCCCGGTCAGTGTTTTAGAAACCAGGGCAGACTGTTAAGGAAAACAGCAGGACAATAGGTGAGTCACCAGGCCAGCTTGTGTTAACAGTGAGCTAACCTGACAGGAAGTTACCACCCATTTGGCTGGCTCCTTCTGCTCAGGGGACACAGGAAAGTCAGCACCCTGGCTCCCGCTCTTCTACAACACTGTAAACATGCCAGCACCTCAGAAACTTCCTTCCAGTGCCTGGCAGGTCTTTCACACTTAGGGCACACACTTGATTGACAATGTGCCCAGTGGAAATAGAGCCCTCATCCATTCACAACATACCAACATGCATGAATATTTCCTATAGTGGGACACTATCCACTCAGAATACTGATCTGAAAAGGTATCACGGCATAACTCTGATGCAACAAAGACCTTATTCTAGCACTCAGGCCTGCCACCAGAGCCATTACCTTCAGGTCAAAAGTAGTGCTTCCTCGTCTTCGGTACCTGTGCAACAATAATGAAGGCAGCTCTTACCAGCAGCCCAGAGAACTTGAAGGGAGTGTGGGCCTGGAGCGTCAAGGACACTGACACTAACCCGTGCATGTCACCTGGCGTCACAGACGGCCTTACTCATACCCATTGGTCTACATAAGGAACGCTATAAATTTTGCCCAAAGGTAACAGAGTGCTAAGAAACACACTAGTGAAGATACAATTATGTTGTTGTAGTGTCTGATGACAAGTAGTACAGAACTAATCTTTATTCAGGGTCTGTCGTCTTTTAAACGCAGAATATTCTATGCATGTGATTATCCAAGAGACAAGTAAAAACTAAGCAGTTAAAATGGAAGCACTCACTAGAAGAAGAGGTTGGATTTAATCTTGTGCTGTTACTATTCCATCTCTAAGGTCCACAATGATGCCTAGTATAGCCTCTTCGCTATGTACCAAAATCTATGATCTACTATACTTTTAAAAAGTACTATCAATTGCTAACAACTAAGACTCTTCAACTATTAAAAATAAGTTCTGCAACTGATGCAATACCCTCCCCGCATGCCCCAAGACAGGGTCTCTCTGTGTAGCCCTGGCTGTCTTGGAACACTTTATAGACCAGAATGGCCTCACACTCACAGAGATCCTCCGCCTCCGCCTGCTGAGTGCTAGGATTAAAAGTGTGCACCGCCACTGCCCAGCTCTGACATAACAAGTTAATGTACAGACCTATACCTGAAAAGCAGCCTAAAATTTTCAGCTGGAAACAACTGCTGTTTTTCTTTTCTTCAGCTACACTACGAACAGTAACACAGAGTGTTCCAATTTACAGTGAGAAACAAAACATCAAAATGAACTTCCCAGGCAGAGAGCTGAGTAAAGAGCAGCAGAGATCAATTCCTCACAAACTGCTTAGCATGGAAACGGGTCCTCGAGCACAATTAAATGTGAGACCACTCCCCCAGAACCACACTGCCATGGCCATGAGTTACAGTGGCTTTCAAAGCACTCAATGTAACTCAGCTACCTCCTAAGACTGTTGAACCACAAAGGACATATCTAATCTCTAGTTAATTATAATAGCCAGCTGGGTAAAACGTAATCAGCCTTAGAAATAAAAATGAACATTAAAAACCAAAGGAGGGAGGGGAAAAAAACCTACCCAAGGAACTATATATTATTTATGCAATGTATTGTTTTTATGCTAACTTCCTCTAACTAACTGGATTTTACTATGGTTCCCAACTAGGAGAAGGTGGATGAAGTAACTTCATACTATTCTCAATAACACAGGTCACATAATCGCATCTTAACTAATTAGAAATGATGCAATTTTAGCTGACTGATAAATGTCACAAAGGGCACATATATGCAGATACATACTACATGAGGACGTGTGTTACATGAAACACTTAAAGAATGTCAGTGTATTTGCCTATCTGGTGACTAACATCTTTAGCTATAAAAATTCTATAAGCAATATAACTAGAAGATTAATATGAGTATCAATGTGTGATACTATTGTAAAACATCCTACTGGTTGCTAAGATAGGTTTTAAAGACATACTGATAAATTTAAGGACATTCCTTTTGATCACTGTACATATACATAACTAACAGCATAATCTCTCTCCCTCACACACATGAATACACATAGATTGGCGCCAGGAATAGTAAATTTCAATTGTTTTAGTACATTAACTAAAGTTACTTTGGAAAATTTTTAAAGTAACTGATTATCTAAAACTTTTAAATGGTACTCATACTTTAAAGCTTATGTTAGATTCATGTGAACTTTATTTTTATGTATGAAATTAATGTACTCTATGGCCTTAAGGGTTTTTTTTTTTTTTTTTTTTTTAGCTTTTTGTCATTTTATGAATGTTACACTTTTAATGTAAATGGACACTTAAGCTAAAAACATTCATTTCCTGACACGGCCAGCTTTCTCACCTGGGCTTAACTCTACTAAGTAGGGCAGTTTCTCGGGAGGAAGAGCAGAGCCACAGCCAGACCCGTCGACCCTATCCTTCCCCTTCGGCAGCTTCCCTTCAACGTGCTTCTTCATTTTCTTTGGGATATAGTCCGGTGGCCTCCTCTTCAACTGAAAGACTAAAATTCCTAGAACAGTGACAACGGCAATTATCAATGGAGCAAACTTGGCAGGTGATGATCACTGGCTAACAACCACTGGCCCAAACATTACCAAGAAGATGTTATTTTAATCACATCTGCCAAGTAGCAGAGGAGCAAAGCTTGACCCAATTGATAACTTAGTCAGTGAAGGATGAACTAGTCCAGTCTCTAACCAGCAACATGCAGAAATTATTTTTAACTGACAGCTAGCTGCCAAAGGATAGCTATGTGCTAGTAAGCAGCATATTAGTTAAAAATAAATGAACGCGCAGTTGTAGATAGACCTATCAACATTCACACACAAATACAGATATACAAACATCTCAGCTGACCTGATTTTTATTTAATTCAAATGAACTAACTCAAAATTCAAAACAACTTTCGAAACAAGACTTAACTTTTATAAGTGTCTATAATAGTACAGAATAGGTAGTTTAATAAAACTAGAAATACACTTATTCTTAGGGTTTTTTGTATTTTTAAGTTATCAATCTAGATGCAATATGCTTATTACATAATTATTAGATATGATTAGGAAGGATTTTTATGTCTTTGTTAATATAAAGGCACTCACCTAGGAAGTCAACTGTACCAATCTTAATGTGAGAAACTATACTTCATCAAAAACACAACATTAAATACTTTGCTGCTTTGAAATAGAGGGAAATATCCAAATACGCATGCATTACAAGTTGAGTGTCCATAAACCAAACCTAAAATCCAAAATGCTACAATTTCAAACATGATACGAATGAAAACAACCTCATGACAGGTAGCAGGTCAAACACCAATACACTAAAACGTACGGACCCAATTACGAGCAGGGTGTGTGTATAAGGTAGACACAGAAGAAGATGCCAAGACTCCATCTGCAAGCACTCAGACCTCAAAAGTTCTGGAATCTGAAACACTTCTGGGTTCTGAATATCTCCAATTAGGATTGCTCAGCCCATATCTAAAATGACTGTATTACTGGACAAACTTTAGGGTCGGGGGCATTCCCCTGTCCTAACAAACCTGCTCAAACACCGCCTAACTGGCGTGGTCAGTATGGACACTATTTCACAGCTCGTCTTTCCCGGCTAGTGTCTGTCATCTCGCCTGCCATGTCATCTGCAGAGGACACTCGAATGAGCGGAGTGTGGCCCCACAGGGCAAGGCGCACACGCACACACCACGCATACCCACACACCCCCTTCCGTGTTAGGTGGCCTACTGAGGAGGCCCCCAGTGATGTCGTTTACCTTTGTCACTTGGCCACTCCCTGAAGATCTGTAAAGGACACTCGTCATCGTCAAGAACAACCTCCTTAGCACCTCTGTCATCAGAGTGCTGGGCTCCGGGAGGAAGCATAACCTAATAAAAAGATAATTATCAAAGGACATAAAAGCAAATCATCAAGGACGCAAAAGGGCTGTTGCTATTTTTGGTCTGACTCTATGGCCCGGGCTGACCCCAAACTTATGACCTTCCTGCTTCCTGGGGACTGGTATAGTCCTGTATCTATCTTGAAAGTACTGGTCTGAATGAGCTAAACAAACAAAAAACTTGTCAAGTACTTTACATAGTTGCTATTGATCATTGAAAAGAAAAAAAAAAATTTAACAAAGTATAGGAAATTTTCCCATGGAAAAACCACATAGAATAGTTAGCCTTCAAGCAATTTCTTAAGGAAAGATGACGCCTCTACTGCAGTCCCACTCCATCTTTCACATTCCAGCAAGTATTTATAAAGCAAATTTACAAAATCTGAAATATTTAATGCACTCAGAACTCAAGACAGTTTTATTATGAATAACTGTACATTTTAAGTAGAGTGTTTAGGTATATTACATAACCGTTCAACAACTCTTTGCAGGCAACTGTTTGATGATCTTGTGTACACTACTCTATCTGGTTTTCCCCGATCCTTATTTTTCCACGATAAATGCTGTCACTGTTTACTATGCATGGAGGGGGAATGTGGTTGACGGCTGTGCAGACAACTGCCGACCTAGGCTCTCTTCACTCTGATTCACTGTAAACAAACACAGGAAGCCAAGCTATTGCTTTCAACTTCTTAACACAACAGACCTTAGTGTGCAAACCTACTATTGTGCTTACACATAAAACAGATAAAACAATTCTGTGGAAATCTCTTAATCCTTTCCAGAAGGCTTCCAATTAGCTTTAAAGGAAAGGGAATAATAATATACCTATGTTAACCTCATCTTTCCTTTTCATTAGTATTTTAAAGTTAATATCCTACCACGTCAAGACTTGACCTTCAATTTTCTCTTTTCCCTCTGTGTCACTCGTTTTGGGGGCACAATTTTTTCAGGGGCCCGAGTGTTACTAATGGCTCACCAGCCAGGCCCCGAGCTTCATGTGTCACAGACCTCTCCCACTCTCGGGTCTGAAATCACCATCGCTGCTCTACCTCCTGGCCTTTTGGTCTCCCTGCACTACTATAAGCTCTTGCAGGGGCAGCTCTTAACTCTGTGCCCTAGCAGAATAGCTAACAAACAGAAAAGAAGACATTAAACACTTAACAGTTATCTGGATATATAAAATTAATAAAGTGTGGACAGCTATAGTTTACCTTGGCAAGCTGAGAAGATAATGCATTTCTAACTCAGGTAAATGATCAACTAGGCTGCCTAAGCTGGCTGACTAGAGCAAAAACCCGAAAGCAAAGGAGCTCCTCCAAAGAAATCAAGCTCCTAGTCAGGGGACGAAGAGACAAGAGCAAAAAAAAAAAAAAAAAAAAAAAAAAAAAGAGAGAGAGAGAGAGAGAGAGAGAGAGAGAGAGAGATACCATAACAGAGGGAGCCATTATAAGTTTGAAGAGAAAACTGACTCTAGAGAAATGTCCAGAGCTAATGAACTACTGACAGTGGATGTCGTCTGGAGGAGGGAGACTCAGTTTCCTTTAAGGAAATGATCCCTGGTAAACTGGTCACGCTTAGTTGATGACTCCACACCCATGAGTAAATATATTTGAAGCACAAATTGAACCAAGTGGATTATTTGGAAAAATAAGATAAAAAGCAGGAAGCTCTCAGATCTTCTTCACGATGGGGCTGCAGACCTGAATCCTCTATGTACACAGATTCCCTACATCTTGGACTGAACAGCCACCAGGCTCTCTCCATCTCCAATGTGCGGCACTAAGATATTCTACTTATGTATTACGTAAGAGCACACACGTAAATTGGTTGTACTCCTCTGAAACTCTGACTTATACAAGATAAAAACTGGAAGAGTGCCTATCAAAATGTTAATGAAGAGGCTATCTTTTGGTAGAACAACTTTGGGCTATGTTTTATTCGATTATCATTACCTTTCGTTACGTTTACTTATTATTCCTGTAAGTGTATTAAATGGAGGGGGGTCATGAATAAGAGTGAACACAAACACGCAGTCTTAGCAGGAAGAACTTGGGGGAAGCAGTGATCATAGTCCATACCCGGGCAATGCAGTAGTCCTTGGGACTCTCTTTTTCCAGACCGTACTTCTCCAGAGATTCCGCTACAGCGAAGTCTGCAGAGTCTGTAGTAGACAGCAGGATTGTCTTGTACGGAATATTTGGTTTTAAACTGTCTGCATATATTCTCAGTGTTCCACCTGGAAAAATGTTTTTACATCTTTGAGTTCATCTTCATTTTGAGTCACAATCACTTTTAAACAGGGCACTCGAGCCCCAACTACAGTAGTAAAAATACAGTCAATAGCAACGTGGGGCTGACCCCAGAGTGTCTGTCTGCAGTACAGTTCTCATCTACTGCTCGACTTCCTGTTGCCAACTTCCTTAGCCTCCTCTACACTCTAAGACCTATTTCCTCCACTTCTACCCTGTAAACTTGCATCAGAAGCAAAGTATGAGACCCACTAAACAAAACTGTATAAAGTGAGCTCAGAACCAGAAGACCTCAGGTATTCAAGTCCAAAGACTTCTATGAGGGATTTGCCACCATGGTGGGGCTATTTCGATGCTAGGCAACTATAAACTAAATGTTTACATGTAGATATAGTCTTTGAAGGGGCCCAGAGTGATAGGAAGGGTAATTTGGATCTCCTCAGGTGTTCTGTTTTTTATATGGTCCCTTCTCAGTAGAAATAGACAAATGCCACATTATTGTCAATTTGACTCTCATAATCTTTTTTTCTATTAATAATTCAAGATTAAGAAACCCTGAACCAAGCCAGATATGATGACACAAGCCCTTACTCACTGTGGTGATATTTTGTTCATAACAAATAAAGCTCGCCTGAAGTTCAGAGTGCAGAGCTAGCCACTAGTTGGCCATAGAGGCCAGGCAGTGGTGGCTCAGACCTTTAAACCCAGCACTCGATAGACAGACATCTCTGTTAGCTCAAGGCCACCCTGGGTTACACAAAATTGATCCAGTCTAATAGAGAAAGAGCCAGGCAGTGGTGGCTCACACCTTTACTTGGGAGTCACAAGCCTTTAATCCCAGCATAAGGAGCTGGAGACAGGAAAAGATATGGCTGGGCAGAGAGGAACACAAGGCGAGAGGAGACAGGAGCTCATGGCAGTCTGAGCATTGGTAGAGTGAGAGCTCTGCTGGGGCTGGCCACTTTACTTCTCTGGTAGCTGACTGAGTTATTGGAATCAACTAGAATTTATGCTCCAACTTCCAGGACTCTGGAGGCAAAGGCAGAGGAATTGAAGCTCAAGGCCACCTTGTTCTACTATAAATTCCAGTACAGCCAGAGCTACACAGTGAGACCCGGTCTCAACAACAACAAAAAGAAGAGAGAAGAAATAAGAATCCCTGAATCAAGCTAATGTATTTGCAAACTGCAAACTACAAGGAATGTAGAAAAATGAAACAATACAGCCTACAAAAGCCTGTAACTCCTCAATTGCTAAATCTGAAGGTAATGAAATGCTTGAAATACTGGACATCAAAGCTCTACTTATAAGAATGATCAGTGACTTCAGAAGGAAACAAGGAAAGAAACCAATTCAGGAAGTAGAAGAGAAACAATGTGTACTGGGTCATGCATGCACCTGCACTCACATGTGCACATAGAAAATCAGTAAGTAAAATTTAAAACAAACAAGAGTCAGCAACACAAGCAAATTCAGCAAGGACACTACAATTTTAAAAATCAACTCAACTAACTGAAATACGTTGGCCACGTTTTGGATTGGCTACACTTTAAAGACATCAAAGAAAGTGAATATGTCTGTTATTTAAAGGTGTTGTTTAAAAATGCTTTACAAGTTCAGGAGCAAAGCCTGTGTGAGTCTGGATGCCTGATCTGATTCCAAACCACAGCTAAGGATAAGAAAGCTGCACCATTAAAACTTTGGGGGCAACTCCTAGGAAAATTATAGCCTCCCTCATCATGGTCAGATAAGAGGAGGTACCCCAGGCTCTGTCCCCAGTCTCAAAGACTAGCACACAGCCATAGTAGGCTAGCTCTCAGGGTACACTTTTCTCAAGGATTTATTAAAGCAGACAAAAACCAGGGCAGAAGAGATGGTTCTGTTAAGAGCTCCTGCTGCTGTTTCAGAGGACCCAGGTTCATTTCCCAGGACCACTGGGGTGGCTCACAGATCTGCAAACCCCAACTCCCTCTTCTGGACTTCTGGACATGTGCGCGAATGTACACATGAACTACTATAAATCTTTTTTCAAAAAGCTGACAAAAATATTGAGATGCAGTCTAATTATGTGGCTAGGCTGGCCTCAAACAAACAGCCCTCCTGCCTCCGTCCCCTGAAACTGAGGGTGTAAGTACACACCACAATACTGGCTCATTGCTCTTAACAATGGCTGTAAGGTTTTGACATCCTTTCTACCCAATTACTCTGCAGAGGGCAATGGATAGTGAAATAGAAGGATAGAGTTAATAACGGTAACTGTCTGTCTTGTCTAACATTCTCTGGGTTGAAGGGGTAGGGTGGGAAGAGCCCTGCTGGTAAGTACATAAGACTAACACTATCTATCTCTAAGTGAGAATAAGCCTATGTAAGACAAACATGGGACACACCTGCTACTAAAAGGCTACTTCACCTATGCTTTTAGTTTTGGAAATGCATGTATGAAAGTACACTGGATACATTTTACGGTGAATATGAAGGAAGACGGCCGTCTCTACCTGAGTCGGGCCGCCCATCTGAGCTTCGGAACTCCTGCATTCTCTTTTCAAGCTTTTGCTGCCGCCGCCGTTTCATAACTACCTCCGGGTTAGAAATCGTTCGAGTAAAGCTGGTTTCGGGCATGTCTTTGTAAACTTCAGCAGCCAGTCGAGAGTTTTCGCTGTAAGAAAAAAAGATAATCAACAACATTTTAAACTTTTTTCTCCTTAGAAATAGAAACAGCACAATGGCAAATGTCATCTGTCTACGCCTGTCCCCTCAGAGGTCTGTTGTTTTTTGTTTACTAGCTACTACGTGGTAATTACCATGAGATTAAAAATACAGTTTTCTCAGCCAGGTGATGGTGGCACACGCCTTGGGAGGCAGAGGCAGGGGATCTCTGTAACTCTAAAGCCAGCCTAGTCTACAGAGTGAGTGAGCTCCAGGACAGCTAGAGCTACACAGAGAAACAACAAAACAAAAGAACCCACACACAGTTTCTCTCAGATACAAACTAACAGACTAAGAGCTCTGTAAGTAAAACTTCCTAGGTTTACAACTTAGCTGCCATGGACAAATGAACAAAGTGACAAGGAAGATGTACAGAATGTAAGTTTCAATGTCTAGCAGCATATGCTGAAACACAACAAATGATATTACAGCACAGCATTCCAAATATAAGAAGCAATACTAAAATAATAGGAAATCTTGAAGGATCTAAATTAAATAGCATGATTATTTTGGGGTTTTTGTTGTTGTTTTGGAGCTGTCCTGGAACTCAATTTGTGGATCAGCCTATCCTCAAACTCAGAGATCCACCTGCCTCTGCCTCCTGCGTGCTGGGATTAAAGGTGTGCACCACCACCCAGCTGCATGATTGTTTGATTTTTTTTAACACCTAAAGATTTACCAAAATTTCCTGAAACTAAAATTTTGTAGGGATACTTCTCAAAAAATCTCTGCAAAGGAAATCAACTATACAAAGTGCTCGGTAGAAACTGAATACAAGGTATGATGGAAAAAAACAAAACAAAAACTTTAAATACTTAAGCATTAAGAATATCAACATAATTGTAATCAACATGCAATCATAAAATAATTTATTAACAATTTAATTCAACTGAAATAGTTCACTTTCTAAATCAAATAATATACCTGTCATAATATAAACCAAGGAAAGAAACAAGCCACAAGTTGTCCTGTTTGGACTCTCCTTTTCTAGGATGCTCTCCAGGATATCCACGCAAGTTTTTTTCCGTTCACAATCAGCCACACAGGTATCACCTCGTACGAGGCTACCTCTACAATGGGGCTTTTCCGATAGAACAGCCATGCCCA
Organism: Phodopus roborovskii; assembly: GCF_943737965.1. Classification (NCBI taxonomy): domain Eukaryota; kingdom Metazoa; phylum Chordata; class Mammalia; order Rodentia; family Cricetidae; genus Phodopus; species Phodopus roborovskii. Next base: position 1,958,564 of record NW_026126611.1, read on the forward strand.
AGGTGCATACGGATTTAAAAGGGAAAGATCTACTTGACTCCCCAGCCCTGCCAATTCTGGCCAGTTTATATGAGCTAAACATGGAACCATAATTGCCTCTGGGACCAAAAGCACAAAAGTGAGTTTCACAGGACTAGCTGAAGACAGGGACAACTAAATTTGGTGGTCTGTTCAGGAAAAACTGTTAACCAGTGTTTGCCTAGAAGGAGCAGCCCTTTCCCGTTTGAGATGGCGTCTGCTACACATGGAAGGGCTTCAGTTCCCAAAGCAGTCTCACTCAGCTTTGCCGTCGTTTACCCGTAATGGAGTCCTTTGCTGTATTATACACACCTGGTTCACAGCACCTCGGCGGTCAGACTACTTCCCGAAAGACCTACCTGTCTTCGCCTTGGGAAGGCCTTTCTTCCTTATCGGAGGCTTGTCTCAATGCCTCTTTCTCTCTCTTCTTTTTCTCCTTCTTTTCTTTCTTTGAGAGAGTTCTCTTGAAGTTCTGGATAACGCCTTCCTTGTCCTGCTTCTCGGGTCCATTACTCTGAGCCTTCTGGTAAAAAGGAGCATCATTAGCTCACAGCCACGCCCAGGAACCACACCTGGGCGCTCAGGCTTCACCACAGCCTTCACCTCCACAAGATAAACTACACACACTCAAACAGGGAGGAGTGAGGGGAGCACTCACAGCCTGAGTAAACAGTCAGGGGTGAGGGGAGCACTCCACAGCCTGAGTAAACAGTGAGGGGTGAGGGGAGCACTCACAGCCTGAGTAAACAGTTGAGGGGTGAGGGGAGCACTCACAGCCTGAGTAAACAGGGAGGGACATTGGAAAATCCTACACAACTGAGTGACCCGTGCATGCAGGGAGCATGCACCGGTCTGCAAATTCCACCTCTATCTAAAGCAAAACAAAAAGCCAAATTCACACAGAAAGTAGGGTGTAGAGGTAAAAGTCCACCGAATGAGTATCTTTATACAGCTGCAAACCAAAGTTAGCAGTAGTGATAAGCTGGTTTTCACAAACCAAATCTGTACCTACTTCTGAAAAATGTCTTGACTTGTTTTCTATATCTTGATTATTAGCTGTTTTTCTTAGTTTAAATTTTCAACCTACAAACATGGCCTGCTAACACACAAAAAGCTACAGTGTTTTTAAGTAGTTTAATACATAAAGAAGAAAAAAATAATTATGGTATGGAAACAAAACCTACTTCATATTTTTTTTTCATTCAGACACGTAAGACATTGTATTGGTCCTAAGAAGAATTCCTACACACCAGTAAGGGTCAGTGGTCAACAGCAAAGTAAACAAAAGGGAGTAATGCCAGCTGAAATCAGGGTATAAAGCATGAACAGCAAAGCCACGGGAGCCTTTCTACTCCACACACGTTTGCCACATACTTTACAAGAACCCAGCGATGAGGAAGCCCAGGGGCACATCTGTGTGGCTATCCAGGATAGCACACAACGTGGACACAAGGCAGCAGGAAGTCCCTTGCTGTTATACAGTGACAGTGTTTTTCCATAAAGGGAAAATTTAGAAGATGTTTTCACTACCACTTGTTAACACCAAAATACTGCATACAATATGCCACTCAATTTAGCACAGAACTACACTTTCAAGTCACAAGAAGGGAATACAATCAGCTGTCCCCAGCTCCTGCCACCAGGAAAACCCCACCAAACTGTCCCTCTCTCCTTTAAGCTGCCTGAGTCGGGGTGTCTTATCACAGCAACAGAAGAGCAACTGAGACACAATCTACTACGATACCCAAAGGAAAGCAAGCCTTAAATTGTGGCTTAGGAAGTTGCACTTGGAAGTAGGTACCCCACATTTCCTTTGCCCCTTTTTATTTGCTACAAACAATTTTGATCTTGTAACATGGGTGAAATAAAGGATGAAGCAATACAACAGGCTGCTCCTTAAGTGTATTCTAGAAGGTGAAGGACGGCAGGAGTGTAGAGAAGCTCCCGTGGCACAACCAATCCTGCCCACGCCATGCACCCAGCCCTGGACTGCAGGGGGCAGCAGACTCGGGGACCGTGCCCACCTTGGCTGGAACGGCATCGTTCTCATTCTTAAGGACGAATCTACCTTCCCGATCATCTTTGTTCCAGTTCAACTGTACAACTAGAGGTTTCTCATCGATGTCTAATCTTCTTTCTTCTTCAAAACATGAAATGGAAACAAAACAAAACAAGCCGTGGTCATTTCGTGGCACGGTCACAATATCTGCCATATACATTTAATTTATGTACATAAAGTACTTTAGTCTCTCAATTACCTGCTCATAGATTGAGATATATTGTTTATCATTTTAAACCAGTTTTAACTGGTTCAGCACCTTGTTGCTACTGTTCTACCATGCTAGACACTGACCAGGTGATATGTTTTAATTAGTTGGGTATTTTGCTGCCACTGACCAGGTGATATGTTTTAATTAGTTGGGTATTTTGCTGCTAGCCAATGTGTTTGTCACCATAGGTTCGGTACACTGACCAGGAAAGAATCCTTGCTTTCTTCTGATCTAACTGAGAAAGCTAAAGAGATGCATATCCCATATGCAACTAAAAGAAAAGGAAATCATGTTAATGGTGCATACAACCCCAGTGATTCACCAGATTGTCCTTATCAAGAAACGGCACAGGCCCATCACCTGTCAAGTAATGGGTGCCTTCCCTTCATGAAACTGTCCTCCACCCTCCACACACAATCATGACATGTGCCTTCTTCCCCGGTAACATTAAACAGACAAACAAACAATCAAGCGAGTTTCCCTGATGACTGAAGCCCACAAAAGCAAAGCAGCCATGAAGGGTGCCCGGGGAGAGCGGGCCACGAGTGAGCTCCGGTGTGTGTGAGTGCTGTCCACCACGGCTCCCTGTGGGCTCCTGGTCTATAGCAGTCTGCTGCAACCCCCGCCAGTATCACGTGGGTGCAAAAGAAAGCACTGTGTCAGAGAAGTCCACCAGGGTCAGGAGGCGCAAGCCTAGGTAGCCGCTATAATCGAGAATGAAATAAAGTGTAGCTTTCCTTTCATTCATGACTTTATAAAGACCACCTGAGTCCACAGAACACATGGACTTGCAGGTGAGAGAGCTTCCAAAGATTACGGAGACACTGAGGCTGGAGGAGGTGCCAGCTCTGTGGTGGGCACTGTGCCTGGCATGCTCACATTCTAAGCTCTCCTATTATCTATCCCAGGCCCTTAGTGGTAGGGTTCCAATAACCAACCGGCACAGACTGGACACCAGTTTCTCTCCTTGGTAACACAGTTTTAGAAATTTGCAGATGGAAGAAAATCATGCTAAACTGAGAACACTCTCTGACTTCAGTCTGGGTATCTATCACTTAGGCAGGAAATATGCTTATAAAAGTAATGAACAAATATGGACCATATTATACATTCCTGGAAAAGGGTGTTTATAACCCTTGAAAATCCCACATATCAGAAACATTTTGGTCTTATTTCAAATTTACAAAGAAAGCTGTCTACATAAAAATGCAGGAAAATCTATTGTTTTAAAAACTCCATAGCTTAAAATTAAGAGGTACTGAAATTGGGGTTTGTGCCGCACATAACCCTTTTTAGCCGTTTTTCTCGTAATTCACACATTTTTAAAAGTAGCTATAAAAAAAAAAAAAGTTTACATCTATGCATTTCTAGTCAGCCTAACTCGTGGTATCAAGTTGCAAGACACTTTTATTACCTGCTGATACACAGCCATTTCCTAAGAGAGAAAACGTTCATCTTGGAGGAAAGTACATTAGGACAAAAGAGTCTGCCAAAGGGAGGTCAAACATTCCATCCCTACAGGAAAGGGCCTTGAGCTCAGCAGTCCCTAAAACTGACCTGACTTGCTAGGCCCCTACCTCTCTCTACAATCATATCTGAAGCCAGGAGACATTCTCAGACACTATCTCTGTACAAGAAGTGGAGAACAGTTGTGATGTATGCTGTGCTCCGGGTTTTCGGCTTTCAAGAGTTGTCATCCATGCTGGAAGAGGCTTTTTGTGATATAGCTGTCTTTGAGTCATGTCTGCTCTTATAAATAGACTCTCACTAATATTCATCTAAGAAACCAAAAAAAAAAAAAAAAAAAATCTCAGTGGTTCAACAAGTTGGACTCTGGTCTGTTGGTGATTCTCTATCTGGGCTGAGTAAATATTTGTTCATGTCTCACACAACAACTGCTAAAGTTAAAAACGAATAGAAGGTAAAAAAAAAAAAAATATACAAGGAGATTCCTCAAGATGACCTATTGTCCCCAGAGAATAAAATGTGCTGTTTACAGAAGGTAAAAATATGATGGCACTTGATCTACACAATATTTAACTGAGTTATAAGTAATCATGGCATTATCATCTACACCTGAGATTTCCTACAAAAGCATGTAGCACACAATAGCATTGATACACAAGACAGATATGTTGGGTGAAAGTTACAGTGAAATGTTAATGGTACTTATTTAAAGAAATAATCGTATAAAATACATTTATCATAACTTTTAATAAACCATGTGCAAGAACTTGAGTTCTTCTCAGACTTGAAGAGTTTGCCACCCTGCCAGCCCCTGTGTTGGCTGAGGGAAAGAAAAAGAGGTATGAGCAGTAAGTAACCCTGAAACCTGATTGTCACACAGCACAAACTACTGACCCCAGGTCAGGACACAGCCTCCACTGACCTCCACTGACATGCACTTCGTAGAGGGAGTACTTGGGAGAGGACAGCATGCGCATATCAGGGCGGAACTTCTCTGCCAGTGTTTCAATCACATCTTGAGTGGTTGCCGTGCTAGATACCCGGATGCATTTTGTCGCAAAGTTTCCAGCAGCTTTGTCTTGAAAATAAAATCTCATGACTCCATGAAACTCCAGATCCTACAAGAAAACAAAATGTTATTGGAGAAGTTACTCTGAAAATACTCAACTTTTTAGCAATAACAAATGAAAAGACTATCCATCTTTTTCCAAATGTTTATCATAAATATCTTAGAAGAAATGGTTGGGGGTTCTAAACCGGGGTTCGAAGAACCCTCTCACAGGGGTCACCTAAGAAAGCCGAGTTATAGCTATGAAGTAGCAATGAAAACGATTCTATGGTCAGGGTCAGCACACTTGAGGAAGTGTGTTAAACGAGTGAAGCATTAGGAAGGTTGAGGACCGCTGGAGTTTCTCCTTGTCTCACCTCTCACATCTAAAACAAAGGGTTGGGAGCAGCTGGTATCAGCAGCAGCTGACATTTACTGAGGTCTCAGCCAGTGCCAGGCATAGCATTGTTTCATTATGTCTTTAAAGCCATGCTGTTCAACAGACACTATTACTAAACCCCACCTCAAGATCTCACCATTGGGTATACAGCTATACATGTCTGCAATCCTAGCACTTGGGAGGGGATGCAGGGAGACGGGTGTTCAAGGACGACAGCTTGTGTTAGGAGAAAATGCCACCCTAACAGAATTAAAACCCATACCTACACTGCCAAAGTCCGACAGTTTAACTAACTTTCTATATGAATTATCACACTGAATAAACATTTCAGACATATCTCAAATCTTATGGAGAAATGCCATGGTGGAATTCCAGCTAAGGTGTCTGGTTTCACATTCTGAAGTTCATGCAACTCTGAGCCTCCTTTTATTTTCTTAAAAAATACAGTAATCACCAACAAAATCCCAAAGGACAGGTCACACCCACGTCTCTAGCAGTAACAAAGATTTAACTGTGCTATTGGTGCCACAGATTCCTCTTTCTGTTCACCCTCTGCATCTAATTATTAAATCAGAAACCAATTAGGGGTGAAGCAAAGGCGGAGATGCACACATAGCATTGTGCTCCCTCTGCCCTCCTCCAACGAGGCTCCAGGTATGAGACTGTGTCATCGGCCCAGTGGCAAATGCCTGTACACCCTGGCCTTTATTTATGCTTATAGCTTCCCTTCTCACTCAGTGACCAATAAACCTCTCCAGTCTTCCCCAATCCACATCCTTTCCTGCAGATGTCAATAAAGTAATAATACTCAGTTAAAGAACAAGAAGTGGGAGCTGGAGAGATGGCTCAGGGGTTAAGAGCACGGGCTGCTCTTCCAGAGGTCCTGAGTTCAATTCCAGCAACCACATGGTGGCTCTCAACCATCTGTAGTGAGATCTGGCGCCCTCTTCTGGTGTGCAGCCACATACACAGGGAGAATACTGTATAAATAACAGCACTGTGGTATCTGAATGGAGTCAGCAAGGACATAAACGCAGAGAATTACAGCAGAAGTAGTGGTGCATGAAGTCTCTTTCCAGCCCAGAGTGTCCCTGGACGTGTCCAGTGTAGCCTATCTACCAGGGATTCTCCCTAGTGCGTTAGTGGGAGGCTGCGGATACCAGGAATTGGGACACAGACCTGGCAAGGCATACACCAGCTGCAGTCCCTTTGGGATTGGGCTAATCATGAACATGTTCTACAGGCAAGAAGGCCACCAATTACGGGGTGAGAGCTGGTGCAGTGTAAGGTTAGCAAGCCTAAATAGAACTGTTGGCTCTTGCTCTGGGTCTTCCAGAAATTACAGCAAACTAACAGAGCACAGCTGGCATGCCTTTTAAATACAGCTGCATCATGTGTCAGACAACCATGTGCCTGAGATCAGCTCCTTTCTGCTCTCTAATACCCAAAAGAAAACCCAAGTAGAGGGAGAAGGCATTAAAACTTATCTTTATAACCCTCTTTGTGTATCTAATATGTAGGTGGGAAGTTTCTAAGTTTCAGTAGAGATAATGCCCTATACAAATTGTATGTGCTAAAGTTGATAAGCTATCATTTACCCATGTTTGTACTATTTCCATCCATGCAAAATAACTTTTTAAACTATGGGAAGTTAATTGAAGAATTCTCTATAATCAAAATGTTCCCACCTACAGCCGCAAAAAAAAAAAAAAAAAAAAAAAAAAAAAAACGAAATTCACAGCATTCAATGTATTTCGATGTGTAAAAATCTTCACGACACCTACCTGAATTAACAATATCGTCAAAACTCTGCCCTTTTTACTATTACTAATTAGCAAACACTTTTGAATATTTACTTTCTTTTTATTGAAAATTCTTTTCATACAGTATTCTGACCGTGGTTTCAAATTTGAGCAGTTTCTCAAGTATTCTTACGTTAATGACTCTCACAAGTGACACAAGACAGGTACATGTGTCTGAGAACTGGAACTTTTGAGTCGTCCCCGAGACATGAACGTTCAAGCTCTCCAGTGGGGTTTATGAGCTACGGAAAGCCTTGCTGCCTTGCTGAAGTATTTAAACACTTTCTTTGCCACGTAGGCAGCGACCCTGAACTACAGTTGGTACCTGGCACTACCTCGCTCCTGCCTATCTTCTTCTTGCAGTGTTTGCATTACCAAATGACCACAGCAGACTGGAATGTCACTTGGGGCCAGGCCTGAGGAAAACAAAAGGGTAAGCTGCATACATCAGCAGCCATTTCAGGAAGGAGGTCTGGCTGTTCCGGGGAGTTTGTAACTGTGGTTATTTACAAAAAGAAATGTAAGTGTGACCTGGTAACCACCTCAAGGGTCCACCTGCTCTGCCGGTACCTCGTAAGTAAGAATACAGAAATCCTCCCCCTAGTTATTCACTATTAGGGTTAAATAAAACTTATCAGTACAGAAAGTAACAAACAAAAATGTTGTTTAGATTCCTGTGTTTTAACTCTGGAAAAGCATAAGAACATAATTATTCTTGGCTAGCAATAAGAATAATAACCATGTTTTATTTAGGCAATGGAATTCTATAAAGTGATTAAAATGAATGTACGTTGTCCAGGTTAGCAGCTTTCCTGAGTAGATAGAAAACCAAAGGTAGAAAACTCCACTGGCTGTCTTTAAGTCCTGAAGTTTCTGAACCTTATTCGATTGAAAGAATGTGGAAAGCTGGGCTGATGCTAACGCTTAAATTAATGCTACATGTGTAACACATTATCCAGAACAAGCAATCATGACAGTCACTACAGATTCAAAGGAAGGAAGCATCTAGGACCTGCAGCAGAGGATGGTACCCTCAAACCATGTCTCCCAGCAGGTTCATCAAAGGTGTTTAGGGTTAGTACTCTCTAAATACTCCCAAGATCATCACGGAATAGCAAATAAAGAGATGGAAGTTCCTGTAAGAGAAGGAACAGAAAGCAACACCAACATGACTCTTGAAGCTGGGACAAGTAGAGCTGTTTCAAAGTGATGCTTTGATGGCGCTTTAAACATCCTAATTCCAAGTAGCACAGGAGTGCAATCTATGCTAAATTTACCTTCCATTTACCCTGGCAACTCCCCTCTCCACTCCTCACACACAGTGAGTCAATCAGGCTAGTCTACAATTCCTGGATTGCACCTAGAGATGGCCAGGCAGCAATAGACTACCAAGGAGCTTGAGTTCAAGATAACAACCTATCTCAGAAATGTAAATTCAGAACGTATCATCTCTAAAGCCATGAAAACAAAAACAGAAAAATCATGGATGGCAAGAGAAGAAAGTGCCATGAATGATAGATGCTTAGGAATAAGATAAACAGAGTAAGACAGAAATTATATCTGGTGGTGGTATGAGGCACTCAATATGCAGTCAGTGTCAGCTTTACACGGAGCTTTACGAATTTTATAATAGGTAACTCCTCTGAAAATGTCACTTACGGCACAACCAATACTTGGCCACTCCCGCACCCCAGAGAGAAGTCTGCAAGTACATTAGAGATACCTTTTGTCAGCCTGTTAATTTATATTGTTACTGGGGAGGGCACAGAGGTAAGCACTAGGGAAACCAGGCTGTTAAACATGCAGGGTCTCTCTTCAAAGGAACCTGTTCTCTGCCCAGAAGGAGATGGCTAGTAGCCATCTGTGACCTCTGTGCTACCACTGTAGGGCCAAGCCACACCTGACTCCCCCAGGATCTCCAAGCTTCCCCAGACTCTAGCAGCAGAACTGGAGGTAGTTAATAGCCTAGTGGCCTTTGTGCTATCTGTATGACAGACACCACACCAGACCCTCCCTGGGCCTCAGGATGACACCTGCAGTCTATCTGTGGAGCCCATCTCCATGGGAGAGGCAACATGTACTTTGAAAAGTAATTATGCCTTGAGCTTTATCGTACACACAGGGCTACATTACATCAGGAAACTCTTTTCCAAATTGTACTGTACTTAAATGTGCCCAAAATAAACTGACCAAAGTCGGACTCTTATTTTTTTCCCTCTGAACCAACACTGGCTACCAAGTCATGCTGAACTGGACTTCCTGTCCCAGGCAGATCAAAACTTTGATCCCCATGGTATCTGTCGAGGACCCCACACGATATCATGAAGTCTGTGGAAATAAACTGAAATAAAACATGGCTACTTTATCATTTGATATACATGTGCCACAACAAATAAAAAGCTCATTAATGCATACACATATAACATGTAACGCATACACACGTGCCATACAGCTTACAAGTGTGGTACACTATACCATCTAGGTTTGTAGTGGTATCACATATATGATGTTCACAAGACAAATTCTAACAACATATTTCTTAAAACCCAAACACTGTCACATGACTACCTTTATAATCACCAATAAAGCTAATTTCTATAACAGTTGCTGCTTATTTTTTAACCTTTGCAAGTGTATGCTTTGGTTCTGGGGGATTTTAAGTTCATTTATTTCACACACACACACACACACACACACACACACACACACACGAGGTGTATGAGAAATGGGTGTGTCTATATGTACATGTACACATTTGTAACACCTTAGAGTAAAAATAAGTTTGGTAAAATTTTTTTGTAGTTATTGGAAAACAGGGAGTTAAATTCAAAATCATGAAAATCAGTTAAAAATCTCAAAAAAGAAAAGAGCCTACCTATAACCCATACTCTTCTAATGTTAATAGCACAGTGGTACAGCGTCTTAATTAAGGCTTCTACTGCTATGATGAAACACCACGACCAAAAGCAACTTGGAGAGAAAAGGAGGAAGTCAGGGCCCTCAAGCCTTAAGGGTGTTGGACACCGCTCACTTCCCACGCAGACCCAGCCTGGCTTCTGACAGTAAGCAGCAAGAACTGCCTGCACTGCTCAAGTGAACTGGACTCTCATCAATCATAAGGAAACACCCCACAACCCTGCCCACAGACCAGTCTGGCAGGGGCATTTTCTCAATGGAGCCCTCTTCACAGACATAAACAAGACAGCACACACACACAGCTGAGCAGATCAGAGCCTGACTTGACTGGCAAAGTGACTCATCAAGGAAAGGTCTTGCTGCCAAGCAACCCATGGCTGCCTCGCGACCCAGATAGTAAGAGAAAACCAACTTACACAGGTTTTCCCTCGGTGCAGCACATGGGGAAATAAAATTTGTAATGAAATTAAAAGAGACAAATAAAAGTAAAAAGAAGGGGAAAGCCTACCCAAGCCCAAGCTCTGACAAATGTGGTACTTATTAGAATTTTTTAAAGGTACAAACTATCAATTACAATTACAGCTATGATAATGCTATTATTTGTGGTACTAAGTGTTCCCTCAGTTTTTCCAGTACCATTTCAAGTATCCTAAAAATAAAGAGACATATTTCATTGAGTGGCAAACAGCAGAATTACTAAATTATTAAGAAGGAAAAAGCATTTGTAAACATAGGGTAAGAGATCAATGTTTTTGAGCCAGGTGTAATAGAACACAACTTCAATCCCAGCACTTGGGAGTTTGAGGCCAGCCTGGTCTACACAGAGCTCCAGGACAGCCTGAGCTGTATACAGTGAGACCCTCACTCAGCAGACAAGAGTGACAGAGAGGAGAGACAGAGATACAGAGAGGAAATCAGTATTCTCCTTAGAAAGGCTTTTCAGCAATTACAATGTCCTGACAGAGAAACAAGCATTTCACTTATAAAGTGGCAAGCACTACCCATGAAAAAGATGTCCAACCTCAACAATGAGCAAGAATCTAAAACTCTGAAAATGCCCCCCCTGCCTGGCAAGCAGACAGGGCGAACTCACACTGCCCAGTGCTAGAGGAAGGGCATTCATTCCCACAAAGGGGGCAGGGGTGTACAGTAGAATCATTTGGAATCCAGCTACCCCTCGGTAAATATAATCCCTAGGCTCAGAATCTACTTGTAGGAAGCTGCTTTATGGAAATACAAGTGCAGAAAGAAAAGCATGCAGTGAACATGGCCAGTTCAGGACTGCTGGGAAAGGGAGACTTTCAACTTTACTTTAAGGACTTGATTGAGAATCTTGAACTAATTTTAATCCACAAAACTCATTAAATGCAGGCTTTTCATATCACTTGTTACAAGAGTCATGTTTGCCCCCTCCCTGAAAAGACAGGTCACTGTTTCCTGTGAAAGGCCTCCATTATCCCTCACTAGCCTCCACTGCAGTGTCTACCAAGTTGGTCAGATAGGAAAATTTTAACACATCAGGTACAAAGTGGGCGTGTACTCCCAGAGCACATCAGTGTCTTTCATGACATGCTACCAAAGTCGTTAATATTTGCAACAAGCTACATGCATTTCGTACATTTTTGCTGTAATATGAGTTACAAAGTGTCTATGTAGAAGGCCCTGCCTATCTGTAATTTAAATTTCTACCAATTCAGTGACATGTGCAAACTATAATCCAAATAACTGCAGAAATAAACAGTTTTAAGGCTTTGTTTGCACATGTATGTGTGTGGTGCGTGCTGTGTGGGCCAGTAGGCCAATGTTCTCCTCAATTCCCCCTCCACTTACTTTTGAGACACAGGTACAGTGACTGGCCAGTGAACTTCAGGGACCTGCCTGTCTGCACACTTCCACCATAGCATTGAGACTACAAATGCACACATCTGCACCCAGCTTCCACATGGGTGACAGGCACTCAAATTCACTCCCTCACGTTTTCATAGCACGCACTGTTCCAACTGAACTAACTCCCTCCAAATCATAACTTTTACATTGCAAGTGCTAACAGGTGTGGTGGAGCATGCCTTTAATCCCTCCCGGAACTAAGTGAGGCAGAGGCATGCATGAGTTCGAGTTCAGTCAGGTCTACAGAGTTAGTTCCAGGACAGGCTCCAAAGCCACAGAGAAACTGTGTCTTGAACCCCCCCCCCCAAAAAAAATGACTTCAAAATACAGATTATTGATAATTTCTGACCCCAATCTATAAATTAAACTTTATCATAGAGCTGTGTGTATAAAAAGAGCATATACACATATCAGGTGCCATCCCTGGCTTTAGGGTCTCCACTGAATGAACTCCCGATGAATCCCTACCAATAGGGAAGGGAAGGGGGGTTGAATTTCACTTCCCACCTAGACTCACTCTGCAAAACCATTCACCACACTTCACTAATCTTACACACAGAAACAGAAGGCTCTCATGGACAGCTCACCCCTAAACTGTCATGCTTGAAACTTAGTCCTTTTTGCAATGGCTCATATTCACTCTGTAGATAGTAAGAATCTGCTAGTCACAATCAAATTAGTGCCTACAAACAATTTCTCTAAAATTCAAGTGTTGCCTGAAGAAAACTGATATGTCATATATGCTACAGTTTTATGAAATCAAATTAGCTGAGCTTTAGCAGAGAGGAGAATCAGGGTCTCTAGGTTGCTTAGTTTTCAGTTTAGCTCAGGCAAGGCCGGGCAGCTCTGTAAGAAGCCAGTTCTAAAGAAACACAGCCACAGAGAAGCTACAGCACACACCACACACTCATGGCCCAACAGGCATGGTCAAAACTCACTGGCTCTTGTTTATCCTCTCTTTTTTTTTCTCTGCCTCCCTCCCTGTCAACCCCCCCCCCACGCCCGCCCCCAGTGAGCACAGGAAAGGTGTCATAGAGCTAGAGTTTTGCTCACACATTCACCACTCACACAATCTGGCTGCTGTGTAGGAGATACAATAACGCTATATATACTGTGCCTGTAGTTAGTAAAATACATCACGTGGCCTGTCAAAGACAGAGTAATCTATCTAAAAGGATGACTATAATAAAGCCTTAGGAGGCAAGATAAAAATCAATATACTACAGACTGCTATCAAGATGGCTTGGCAGAGAAAGGTGCCTGCCATCAACCTGATGACCTGAGTTCAATTCCTTCCAGGAATCCATGTGGTTAAAGGAAAACTGTCTCCTGAAAGCTGTCCTCTAATTTCCATGTGGGCGGGCCATGGCATATACTCCCTTACACATGGGTACGCACACGCATGTGCGCACACACACTTAAAAAAATATCAATACACTCAGCCAGGTGTGGTGGCCCATGCTTCTAATCCCGGCACTCTGGAGGTAGAAGCAGGCAGATCTTTGTGAGTTTGAGGCCAGCATGGTCTATAAACCAAGTTCCAGGACAGACAAGGCTGTTACAAAGAGGAAACCCTGTCACAAAATCACACACACCAAAAAAAAAAAAAAAAAAAAACACCCGCGCACATGTGTAAAATGTGTCTGTGTGCACACATAGAACGTGAACTAAACAGAAAAGACATGTTACTGCATCATATCTATAATTCTTCAGTTCTAACTTATTAATAAATTACCTTCCTGTAAAACCTTTGAACACTGCTTTGGGATTACAAACACACTAACAGCCGGTGTAGTTAGACTACTGCCGCATGGCTGACTGGCTGTGTCCCTGGCACAGTTCTTGATAACTGAAGGAGGTTACACGTAGCAAACACACGACAGCCATGACACACACGGGGCCTCATGAAGCGTGGAGTGCCATTTCCAAATAACCTGGGCCTGTTTTAATAACTAAACCCTTGACAGATGCAGCTAAGAAATATGACTCACTACAAGCTAAAATGGAAATGATTAGCCAGATGTAACATGTACTCTCCCATCCCTAAGTAAAATAAAATCCTGCAAGAAACTCTGAAAGTCAATGAAGAATTTCTTTGGACAGCAACCACTGGATAATTTGTTATTTTTGTTTCTTTAGTATTTCCAAATATCTAACGCATGCATCTTATAATAGAAAACCAGCACCTTTAAATATATAACTACAATGGACACCCATTAACCACTTCAAGTCTAACAGTATGCAAGAGTATTCTCTAACAATCAGCCATAAATAACAAGTATGTCAATGTTCTTCCTGATTTAATACTCTTCAATTTCTCCATCCCTGATATTGTCCAAAACAATTTCATGAATTTAATTTTTAAAAACTTACATTTTATGACAAACTTGCCATAAAAATCACAATAACTGTACCATGAACTCAACAAGGTCAGCTCTGCCAAACTTGACAGTTTCACACACTGAAATCCTAAATATTACATGCAGTAAAAATCACTGTCCATGGTACTCATGACAGCCTCCTCCTCTTAAGTAAACTGAATGTTTAATAATAAGCTTTTTTCACTTTTTAAAAATAATATGCCATCAATACATCTATAACACTAAATAACAGGTATCCAAATAGCCAAAGATACTTATAAAACACCCAGGAATTAACAGTATAATATACTGTTGGGAAACAAGTTGCCACTAGATAAAAATAAGGGAAGTTTAAATGTTGCCAGTCAGAAATCAAAGCACTAAAATTCCAAATATTCATGATAGCTGTCTGTGCTTGTATGGCTGTCTTTCTCGTGTGACATGCTCTAAAGCGAGGGAAAAGGGCATGTCTACAGCCAGCCAAGAATGGGCATAACTCAGAGTCTCTGCTTCCGAGAGGAGAGCTTAGTAAAAGGGCAGTTTGGCCAGATAGCGGTAGTGCACGCCTTTAATCCCAGCACTCTGGAGGCAAAGGCAGGTGCATGTCTGTGAGTTTGAGGCCAGCATGGTCTGTCTAGAAAAAACAACAACAAAAAGTTGGGGGGAGGGAGGCAAGGAGGATCTTGGGGAAGGAGAAGTCATGATTAGAATATTATGTCAGAGAGAGAGACAGAGAGAGAGAGAGAGAGAGAGAGAGAAGCTACTTCAATTAGAAAACAAGATCAACCGAGTGCCAGAACTCAATCAACATTAGACAAGGAGACCTGGCATCGTGCTTACACTCACGCTGACCCTGACTACACTGACACTCTGCTCCCCATGCACCCTGAAAATGGGCCCAGAGACTACAACAAATTACAGAGGAGTGATTTGGGTCATATCTTCAAACTTAATAAAACGTGATGGTCACTGCTGTGACTAGGCATGGCCAATATTACTGAGTAACAAGGATGTGTAAAAAAAGAAAATGCTTACACTGTATCACTAGTAACTAAAAATTAAAATGGAGTACATTAAGACACAGAAAGTGAGGAAACATGTCTAAAAGTAATGCTTCAATTCACTCTCCCATAAGACCCATGTTCATTTAAAATAAATTACACATTTATGCTACAGGCCCCCTTGAAAACGTCATTCACAGAAGTCAAACTTTAGGATACACATCATCAATGCTATACTGCTAGAGATTAAATCCAAGAGTTGTGCAAGCTAGGCAAGCGTATTATCACTGAGCCGCAAGACAAAGACATGTAGAGGCATCTCTAAATATTTTATTTAGGGCATAGCTTACAAATTGTTGTCCACCAAAATCTTAGCGTATCCTGTGGCTCTTTTGGATCATCTAAATAAGGTATTTTTGCAATAGTTAGACAGTATTAGCCTCTCCCATGTATTGGCATTAGTACAGGTGGCCAAAAATTACAATGAGTAAAAGTGGCAGTCAGTATCTTAGATTTTATACTCAGCATGCTTGTAGGTGGTTATTCAATTTCAAAATAAAACAGGCTTTAAATATGTGATGATTTCCTATAACAGCTACATTGTTCTGTTTCCTCTAGGAATCACACTGTAGAAACTAGACACTAAGAAAAGCTCAGGCCTTCAGAGTGATGCCATCATTCAACACTAAGACATCGGGGTTGGCAGGGACTTTTTAAATAGAACACCAATGGCTCAGGAAATAACCCCAAGTAACTACACAAAAAATAAAGTTTCTGTACAGCAAAGGAAACAATCAGCAGAGTTAACAGACAGCCATTGAATGGGAGGAAATCTGACCAGTTACACTTCAGACAAGAGGCTAATATCCAGAATTTACAAAGAATTGTCAAAATCAAATATCAAAACAAAAAAACTCCAATCAAGAAATGATGAATAGATGGTTAAAGAATACAAAAGGCCAATAACTATTTCTAATAATGTTCACTATCCCTGGTCATCACAGCAATGAAAATTAAAGCTTTTTTTTTTTTTTTTTTTTTTTAGACAGGTTTTTTTCTGTATTACTTTGGAGCCTGTCCTGGAATTAGCTCTGTAGACCAGACTGGTCTCAAACTTACAGAGAACCACCTGTCTCTGCCTCTGCCTCTGCTGGGATTAAAAGCGTGTGCCACCAATGCTCGGCCTTAAAACTATTCTTGAAATACTACTTCACCCCAGTCAGAATGGGACTGGAGAGATGGCTCAGCGGTTAAGGGCACCCGCTGCTCTTCCACAGGGCCCAGGCTCAATTCCCAGCATCCACATTGCAGTTCACAACTATCTGTAACTCCAGTTCCAGAGGATCTGACACCCTCACACAGATATACATGCAGGCAAACACCAAAAATAAACAAATCTGACAATAAGCGTTGGAGAGCATTAAGGAAAAGTCCCCTTACTCATTATGGTAGAAGGATAAACTAATACAGCCACTGTGGAAATCAGCCATTTCACTCCCAGCCATATACCCAGGGCAGTCCACGCCCTTCCACAGAGGTACCTGCACCATGCTCTCCTGCTGCCTTATTGCTATAGCTAAGAAGCGGGGTCAGCACAGCCGTCCCATCAACAGCAGGTAATGAAAAAACTGAAAACCTCTCAGCTCTAGAGAAAAGTTTATTAATGCTGTCGAAAACTGAATGGAAATGGAAGATTAAGTGAGGTCACAAACCTTCAGAAAGAAATAAACCACATATCCCTTCTCCTATGTGGACTCTAGACAAGAATATTTCTATAAGGTAAACAAATATACCTAAGGGTACATTAAACCATGAAGGAAAGAGAACAAAAAAAGGCTAAATATGGGGACGAGGAAGGGCCGAGTGCAAGTAATGGACACAGGCTATGAGGGAAGATTTAAAACTACTTGTTTTTCTACTTCTAAGTCTGCTATGGATTTTTGTTGTTTTGGTGGTGGCTAAGTACATAAAACATAGTCAACACTGAAAATACAAACTTCAACGTGGAGTTTTGCAGCATCTGCTCCAGATGCTGATTCTAACGGTATGTTAAGTTCATGAAGTTTTGTAGAGACTTTGGATCTGGTTTGTTTGGGTGTGTAATATCTGTGCTTACTTCCAAGTTTCTTTTATAATAAAGTTCATTAGAACAAAGAAGAAAGCCAACAAGTCTTAGTACACAGCGCACTCTGAACAGACATAAAATGAACTTCTCTCTCAGGATTAACAGGAATGCAAAGGACGGCATTTTCTTTTCTTTTTTAAGTTTTTAAAATTTTTATTGTCTTATGTGTATGTGTTTTATTGTGTATTTGTGCTTGCATGTATGACTGTGTACTACACATGTGCAGGGCATTCCTGCCTAAGAGAACATCCCATCCCTTGGAATTGGAGTTAACGGACTGTTGTGAGCTGCCAAACAGATGCTGGCAATCAGACCCAGGTCCTTTGGAAGAGCAGCCTCTCCAGCCCCATCTGATTCCCTGTAACAGAGCACATGAAGCCAAGCAGCAGGGAACCAGGAGCACATCCCTGACAAAGTACAGAAAGGACTCCTGTACAAATGGCATCATCTGGCAGGTCAGACTTCTCTATCCTGAAAATCACACTTTCTTAAGCGGCATTCTCTGGAACACATCTTCCCAACCTGGAAACAACACATTCCTCACCACAGAGCTAGACCCCACTGAATCATGTTCTCAGTCTGACTTCATCTTAACAAAACGCAAACGCAAACAAATACACACACACACACACACACACACACACACCTACCTGTGGGAAAAGGTCTAGAATTGCTTGTCTAAGGTCAGCAAACTCCAGCAAGTTCAAAGGGGCAGTAAGTGTAAAGACAGTTCTACCCAGTCTGCTCTGACTACCAAAGAGCTAGCAGGGGGAAAAAATGCCAGTCTATGCCTTCCTGCTGTAATTAACAGCATCCAGCTTAAGTCACAGTGTTCAGAATAGTCACCCTCCTGCAACCCAGTGACATTTTCAAGGTAAGATACACACACACACACACACATACACTCACAAGTCTCTAAACAGCTTCACTCCTGACACATTCCTGTAAACTTGAATGATGCAGGCTCATATTCCTCATATAAGTTTTAGGCTCAACTTGTATGAGGAAACTACTGTCCAGCATTACAAGGAAGCATTTGCCTAGTGCTTAGCTTCACTTGACTGAGTATATTCACTCTCTAAATCATGTGATGTGGGCAGGTAACGTGTGCAAAACTGAGAGTGAATTTTTGTTGTCATTGTTGCTGGAACAAAACCCAAGCCAGGGATAGGGGAAAGAAATCTAAACCAAGATAACCTGAGACCAGCAAACACTGTCAATCACACTTACAGTCATCTCTCAGACAACTTTAATATAGTTCTGAACTCCTAAGTGCTTGGGATCAAAACTGCTTCAGAGCTCCTGTTTCTCTGAGTTTTATAATAGCTGCATGTATGTAAGATATCTTGGGGATAGAGCGTGGATTTAAACGTCAAACTTACTTGTTTATGTCACACTTTATTAAGAGCCTGCATGTAATTCTATACAGTATGTTCATGTGCCTGTAGTTTTGCTACAACCTGTCACATGAGGACAGATGTTGATTTTTCCACTTGTGAAAGCTTGTTAGCATTCACACTGTTTTGGCTTCTGGAACATTTTGGACTTTGGATTTCAAATTGAGCAGAGATGTTAAGAAAAATGTGCTCGCGAATAAACAAAGTCCATCCTTGATAGCATGTAGACACCTACCATCAATTCCAGGTAGAAGACACACCAGCAGGCAGGCCACCTGGGGATTTCAGGCCTTATCAGGATGCCAGTGCTAGCAAACACTTAACCTACCCAGAACTGATAAAGAGTCGATGGGATGTATGTAGATTGTATGTAGGTATGTATGTGGTGTATGTAGGAACACTTCTTAGTACCTATCTTATAAGTACAAATGCAAGCCAAGTACATATACCGATCCTTGTAGGTATCTTCTAAGTAAATGAGATTAAGTCTACATATAACCTCTGCTAGGTTATATAGAAACCCCAAACTTCTCAACAAAAACCAGTGCTCTCCCTAATGTAGAAATAACTTTCTACTAAAACACTGCAGTTTTTTTTAAACATAGATTTCCACTTTATATAATAAAGGAAAGTAAGTTTATATATATTTATTATATAATTTTCTGACAATACCTCCAAGTTTAAGTCAGGCAAAATTGTTTAAAAACAAACATGTGCTACCAGAATAATAACCAATGTCTATCAGTAATACTATACAGATTACAATTACTCAATTCACCCACAATAGCATAACAATAAACTTGTTTAAGCTTCCACCAACTTAGTACTATATTCTAATATGGTTCCCATTTTTTTTTTTTCAACATGAAAGCCAACTTCTACAGATAATCTACTGTTGTCATTTAATCACGGTTAAAGTTCCATTAAAAAAAATACACTTGCAAAATGCATATTCCACTGGGCCAACAATGGGGACAGAACAATGAATTAGAACTGGCCTAAGTGCCATTCTAACCTATGAACCTAAGTTCACCACCAACACCAGTGCTAATCTAGCTGCCTAGCACCAGCTTGAGAGGGCCAGGTAAGCCTGTGACTGGGGCAGAGCGCACTGTGCACACACTCACCAGCAGCAGGCTCCCAGAAACGAGGAGCCATGGAAATCTTTCACAGCAGTCACTGGCATGCTGACATGAAGAAATGTCATCACAGGCCTAGGACTGTGGCACTCTGTGGAATCAGACACCACCGGATGCCAGCTTCCAGTTAGTTCTCAAACCCCCTCCCAGCATTAATTATCTGGTATGGAAAATTGCTCAGGACTTCAAGACAGAGCTGCGCTCCCAGAGAACAGCCATTGGTGATGCTTGCAGGAGGCAAGGGACACCTACCTGGTTGGCAGGTTCGAAGACACCAACCAGATTGTTATCCATGCCACATGTGTAGGAACTGTGCCAAAAGACAGCCAGCTAGCATGCCGCAGGAGCACGGAATCTAAGAACTGGCTACCATGAGAGACATTTCCTTGTCAACATTACTTTTCCCTTCTTCCCATTAGCAGAGTCAAACAGTACCTAAGTATATGACTGCAAGCGGAAAAAACGGGGAGTATAAATCTCTGACTTTCATTTATGTGTGAATTTCAAATAAAAATACGGGGTATGAAGCATTTTACACAAGTCAGAATTTTCCAGGAAAACAAGTTGTTTAAACAGTTCAATCAGCTAACTGTTAGAAATTAACCTGCAAAAAAAAAAAAAAAAAAAAAAAAATCTGGACATGATATCATCTGAAACTGTTATAATAATCTCAATCTCTCTCTGTGTCTCTGTTTTTGAGACAGGGTGTGTGTGTGTGTGTGTGTGTGTGTGTGTGTGTGTGTGTGTGTGTGTGTGTGTGTGTGTAACAGCCCTAGCTGTCCTAGAACTCACTCTGTAGACCAGGCTAGTCTAGAGAACTCACAGAAATCTGCCTGCTTTTTGCCTCCAGAGTGCTGGGAAATTTCTTACTGATGAGACCAAAAAAAACAAAAACAAAAACAAAAATCCTAACAGCATCAGACAAATCAGAAAGAGCTAACTAAACACAAAAATTAACCAGTTAAGGGATTATAACAACCACTGAAGGTCACTAAGCTAAGGAGGAAAAGTAATCAAGCATGCATGCTTGCGGCTAGAGACCACTAGCCCCAGGCCAGCCATAGCTATTTAAGGGAGACTATCTCAATAACAATAAAAAAGAACAGAATGACCAGGCATGCTGGCACAGGTCTTTAATCCCAGCACTTAGGAGGGAGAGGCAGACAAGATCAGTGAGTTCAAGCCCAGCCTGATCTACAGGGAAACCGTGTCTTGAAAATCAACAAAAGAGAGGAAGGGAGAGAGGGAGGAAGGGGCCTATGAATATTAAATCTCACCAATAACCACCTGTTTCACTTAAAGTCACAAAAAAAAAAAAAAAAAAAAAAAAAAAAGATTCTTACCGATACCATTACTTTACCCACCACTGTGACCTTAAAATTTTTTCAAGCATAATTAGGTTGCATGACAAAGCATATTACAACCTGTCAGTCGAGAACACGGATGTAGCTATAATAAGCTATGCGATCACCACCTCTTCCCCTGAAGACTTCCTAGTCCATCTCTGACAGCAATCTCCAAGTTATTTTTTGCACACATCTTTTAGGTAACATCATCACATGACTTCTAAGATAAACCAAGGAGTCAGAATGAGCCATGTTCACCAATAATAAAGCATATGTGGTGTTCATACAAACTGTGGGTTATTTTTCCCTGAGGCCAAAAGAAAAAAGAAAAAAACCCAAATAAATAAAACACAAATGACCAAAAGGTATCTCATGAAGCTAAAAGGTCAATAATTTAGCATAGTTTATTAGTATAAGCTTTATGCAAAAGTAAGAATAAAAGAAATCTTTATTATGTAAACGATTTTCAATAAACTTTTATAAGGCATCTATCCCACACTTTGTCAAGAATAAAGGCAAACACAAAGTAAATCATATTCAATATTTCTTTCCACAAATGTTTACTAAGTACCAATCTTGACAGACAGCAGTTTTGCAAGAAAACCAGTAAGTCTAATGACAAGTGTTGGTGAGACTTGTGACCAAGCAGAGAAGCCCTCTAAAAAGGTACTGGGAAGTTAAAAGGATTCATAGGGGCACTCTGCCATCATAAATCATCGGGAATCCCTAGGGCAATAAAGCCCTACCCTTAAAAGAAAGAGAATCCCAAAACGCTTTAAGAAACATGTTTGTTTGTTTCTATGGCGGTCAAGGTATTAATTCAGCTTAACATCAATCTCCTAGTCAGGAAGTACACAAGAACCTAGGACCCCAGTAAGGGAATGACTGAAAAATATTCAACAGCAACTTGCTGGCTCCTTAAAAGTGTACCCTTTTCACTTCACACACAGAAGTGTGAACATGAAGAAGAAAAAAACAAGCAAACATAACCAGGACGATGCCAAAAACATATTCTAACTTTCTTTAAAAGCAAATGTAACTCAAGTTTATCATCTTGCTAGATATAGAAAGCAAAGAATTATCAGTGGTGATCAAAACTGCAAAAAAAAAAAAAAAAAACCCACCAAGTCACGGATGACTAATGGAGTTTAAAACATGGTAACAGATACCAAAAATAAACAAGAGGAAAAAAAAAAAACAACTCATTACTCTCTTACAAACATACATGAAAGAGGGACCAATTAAACAAATATAAGGTTTAAATCTTCCACAATCAAACTTCTGCAAGGAATCTTTTCAATGTTTACTGAAGATCTAGTAAGAGTTGGTATACTTAAATTGCTTGATTTTTAACAGCCAAATGGAACAAAAAGCAAGCATTAGATGGTAAAAATTAATTTCGGAAACAAGCTTAGACAAACCAGGCTGAAACTACAGGCCTCAGACTATTTTCCTTAGAGGACTGAATTTACTTTCATGACGTAATATGTTAAACATAAAGCTTAGCTTCAAATTGAAGAACAGAATAACTTTAATAGCATCCAAAGGTTCTCCAATAAACAAAACAGAAAATGTGAGCTAGCCATTACATTACACAACAGTAAAGCTAAGAAAAACTAGACATTTTTGGAAAAGTAACTTCAATATGAAAGCTTTCAATTGCAAGTCACTTCTAAAAATAGAACTGTTCAGATGTAAGTGAGGATAATGCAGTGTGAAAAAGATAATCTCGCTTTTTATAAAGTCCTTTAATTTCTTTCCGGGTCTACACAACTCTTCACCTGCAGAGTAGCTGGGGGAGGGGAGAGGACTCCCAAAAAGTACGCCAACTTTAACAACTGCTCACATCTCCAAAACGATACGTAAAAGTTTCAACTTAATTCTTATAAAAACAGAGTCAAATTAAATCAAATATACTTTATTTGAAGTGCTTCAACGTTAACGTCTCAGTTTAAGTCTAAACCTTGAGCTGAATACTACCTCTCGACTGAAAAGACACCTCTCCTTAACCATACTCCAGAACTCTCAAAGCACAGAAAAAGAATAAGCATGACTAGCAATATTCACCTGCAAACCTTATCCTGCCATTAAAAAAAAAATCAAGCTAATTATTCTGAAAGACAAGATAAAATGCTGAAGCTAAATTACTAGATGGCTAATTTCTAAAGAACATGTATGAATGAACACTAACTACACGGTAAATGTGCTTACTAAAACCTAAGTCGTAAAACCATTGTAGAAGGCGAATTATGAATCAGGAGTCAACCTAACATCGCGGTGTTCAACTGGCAACCTGAACCTAGTCATTTACCTTAGCTTGTCAATTAGAGCTCCAGAGGAAGGGCCCTAACTAGGTCAAGTGTGCTAGCCAGGAGAGGAAGAGAACGCCTCCCCCTCCACAGGCAAAGGGGGAAAGCCAAGAACGAAGGCGATCACACCGGCAGAGACTGTGCCAAACCTACCTAACACATGCACACCTTCGCGGCTAAGCGCTGCTGCTGTATTTCAGCAAGCACCTTTTTTTTTTTTTTTTTTAATAACAGATCAAAAGTAGAGCTATTTCCTGATCCGTCACAAATCCCGGGTAAAGTGTGGGGCTGCGCAGTGCTAGTCCTCCTCCTCCTCTTCCCCGTCCTTCTCCCCGCGCTGTCACAAGAGGCTTCCCGCCAGACACCCCAGCTCTGCCCGCACAACCTCCGGGGCACTCACTAAGCGGCGGGACACCTGCGTGCACGCCACCCCCAGAACCGGTGGGAACCCCTCCCGCAGCCCCGATCGGAACTGCGGCTGCCCCGGGCTGCAGCAGGGCAGGGGTGGCCCCCGCCACCGTGCACGGCCAGGCCCGGGCGCACACCCGCGCGCTGGGCGCACCGCGGGGCTCGCTCACACCGCCGCGGGCACCGGCCGGCCGGCCGCTCGGTCACGTGCCTCGGAGGGGCCGGGATCGGCGCGTCCCGACACTGGGAAGACGCCATCAAAGAAAACTGGCGGCGACCAGGACACTCACTGTCCGCCCGGCGGAGCCGGCGGGGGAAGCCCTGGGCCTGGGGAGGGTGTCGCGCGCGCGCGTGTGTGTGTGTGTGTGCGTGCGGGGCTGGCGGGGGAGGGGGTCCCCGGTGCGCTGCCAGGTGGGGGCCGGGTGGCACAGGTGGCTTGTGCGGGCACAGGTGGAGTCCCGCGGGCGC
The DNA here is from genome assembly GCF_943737965.1 of Phodopus roborovskii. Taxonomy (NCBI): domain Eukaryota; kingdom Metazoa; phylum Chordata; class Mammalia; order Rodentia; family Cricetidae; genus Phodopus; species Phodopus roborovskii. The sequence goes on from NW_026126611.1 coordinate 1,982,925, forward strand.
CAAGCGGGGCGGGAGCACACGGGTACGCGGCTAGGAAAGCGGTCCCGGCGGCGACCCCGGGTGCGGTGCACACGTGGTGGGGAGGGGACCCGGGGACACGAGTGCACGTCCAGGTGCGTCCCCGGGCGGTTGCAGGTGGCCGGCAGGCCGGCCCGCCAGCTCCGATCCGATCCGCCCCGCTCCGCTCTGCAGGCCACCGAGCAGCCCTGGACCCCGCCCGGGCGGCGGGGCGCGGCAAGAGGCGACAAGGACGAGCGCCCCTTGGGACCCTGGTGGCCGGCACGGTGGGCGGAGGCCGAGGGGGACGCGGGCGAGGGCGGATCCGCGGGCTGGCGCGCGGGCGGGCGGGGGAGGGGCGGCCCGGGGACCGAAGCCGCGCTCTGCCTCCCCTCCCGCGGCCTCGGCGTCTCCGGCCTGCGCGCGCCGCGCCCCCCGGCCCCGGCCCCGGCCCCGGCCCCTCCCGCCACGGCGCTCACCTCGGTCGGCTGGCTGATCTCGAACAGGTCCAGCCGGTTGGCGTTCCAGTGGTGAATGATGTCGGCCAGCTTCCGCCGCTCCTCGTCGCGGCCGCCCGCCGACATGGTGGCTGCAGCGGCGGCGGCGGCGGCGGGGCGGCCGCTCCGCTCCTCTCCGCTCCGCTCCGCTCCTCCCCTGCCTTCGCCGCGGCCGGCCGGCCGGGCCCCGAGCACCGCAGGCCGCCTGGAGCCTCCTCCTCCGCCGCCGCCGCCGCCGCGCGCGCGCGTCCTCCTCCGCCGGGCTCGGCCCGCGCCGCCTCCGCCCGCCTCAGCCTCAGCCTCAGCCGCGGCCGGTGCGCCCGCCGAGCGCCGCCTCCGCAGCCCCCGCCCTCAGCCTCACCATCCCCGCCCGCCCGCCGTGCGCGCCGCGCGGCCGTGCGCGCCCCCGACGCTCGCTCTCGCGTGTGCGTGCGTGCGTGTGCGCGCGCGCCGCGCTGCTAGGTGCCGCGCGCTCGGGGTTGTGGGGGGGGGGGCGGCTGCTGCGCTCCGATCCGCTCCGATCCGATCCGCGCGCGGCTGCTGCGCTCCGCTCCGATCCGATCCGCTCCGATCCGCTCCGCGCGTGGCTGCTGCGCTCCGCTCCGATCCGATCCGATCAGACCCGATCCGCGCCGCTTGTGGCCCGGTCCGCCCTGGGCAGGCTGAGGTGTGGCGTTGGGCTTGCCCCGCGGCGGCGCGGGCGTCCTGGCGGGTGGGGCGGGCCCGGAGCTGCAGAGCCGGGCGGACAGGTGGGCGTGGGCGTGGGCAGCGCGGCCGGCGGAACTGGCTCGTCCTCCGCGCCTCGCCGCGGCCCTGACCCCGGGGGATGCACCGGCTGCTGGGGGCCGGGAGGGGGGGGTCAGACCCGAGCTGACCTTCCCGCGGAGCAAAGATAAATTATTGTGGTTGTGGGTGAGCGTCGGTGCAAATGTTTTCCGAGCCCTCCTCCTCCGTCCAGCCCGCATTCCTCAGCGCCGGAGGATGCGCGCGGGGAGCGGCGGCGGCCTTTGTGTGTGTGTGAGTGTGTGTGTGAGTGTGTGAGTGTGTGTGTGTGTGTGTGAGTGTGTGTCCACCTCCACCCCCGGGAGCTCAGTGCCACCTCGGAGGACCAGAATGAAAGAACGGGGAGTGACATTAGCGTGAGTCTTGCTGTTTTTATTTTATTTTTTTAATCTTTTAAAACGCCCCCGGTGAAACCTGGAAATTGACTTCAGCAAATGTTGTGGGTTTTAGCGACGTCTGTTCCTTTGTCTTTTTCATTGCCTCCCCCCACCCCACCCCTCCCGCCCGAAAATACTTGTTCACTGGAGAGCGCGTCCGGAAGAGCTGATTTCCCCCTCCGTTCATCCAGGTAAAACTGGTGTCTGGCTCTCCCTGTGGCATGCTCTGTGGGGAAGAATAAAAAGCCTTCACCCAAGCTGAGTGCCATACGCCCTGTTAGACACGGCCCCTTTATTTTTACCACCACCCTGCCCAGTGTGAAGACTATGTTTTCCCTCTGCCACTTGGATTTCTTCTTTTGTAGGAGAGAAGAGCATCTGTCCTCCAGGCTTTGTGTGCTCTACACAGCAAGGCTACATAAGGAGGCTTTTCAGCCTAGGAGCTGGGTGTTGAACTCGTGCCACGGGGAATGAATTCTTCAATAGACCCCCCCTCGCCCTCTTCTGGAAATCAGAGAGGGGCGGATTGCAGGAAAGCATATGTGTGCGGATGCATCTTCCTATCCTGGCATTCTGTCCCTTTGTGCCTCTAAGCTCCCGAGCTTCTGTGTGCACTCGCTTTTTATGGTGGTAAGATAGATCCCTAGTGGCACAGTGCTGATTTTGACAGTTAAGAGTTTTACTCCTGCTGAACAGTGACAGGCTCTTACAGACTTGGTTTGCAAGGCTAGCGACTAGATAACTAATTTCCGTGGTGCTGCGTTGCTACAGAGGAAATTCAGTGTTGCTAGAAGCCAAGGATGGACTCTGTAGTGTTGTTTTTAAGGGGGAAAAATTTTTGTATGTAGAGAAGCCACCTTACAATGAAGGGTTTACAGATGGCCCTGAGTCACCATCAGTTACCTTTTGTTTCTGGTTTTCTTTTTCTTTTTTTTTTTTTTTTTTTTTTTGTGTTTGTTTTTGTTTGTTTGTTTGTTTTTCAAACCATTTTATCTGCATTTTTTTTTTTTGGAGCCTGTCCCGGAACTCACTCTGTAGACCAGGTTGGCCTCTAACTCACAGAGACCTGCCTGCCTCTGCCTCCCGAGTGCTGGGATTAAAGGCGTGCACCACCAACGCCCCGGCGGTTTCTAGTGCTCTTAAAGGGTCCATCTCTAAAGTCTCGAGCAGTGAATCAAACTTTAGCTCATAGTAGGTCATTAGTTTACTGAAAAAGGCTTAAAAAGCAATTTGAAATATACAGAATACCTGTGATTCTCAGTTACAAATGCTCTAAGAACTATTTTATATTTAGCCAAAAAAAAAAAAAAAAGAAAGAAACTTTAGGTTGACCCATTCCTCCATTAATAGTCATCGTTTGAGACTCAAAGGTAAGTGGGGATGTGGGGGCAGCAAGATCAGGAATTTTATCAGTAAAAGAAAAAGGCATCAAAATAATGTTCTGCGTCATGTGACGACCCAGCCAGCCATGGTAATAATAATCCATTACCCTGAGATGAGTGAGGTAGGGGCTGAGACTGGAAGATTGCAAGCTCCAGCCACAGGCAACTTAGGGAAACCACAGGGGCTCACTGAGGCCGTGGGTCCTTCACATGCATGAGGTCCTTCCTGGGTTCCAATCACCAGTGTCACAGAAAGAATTATGACATGTAAAAATAAAATCCTGATCCTTTTTGGTTCACAGCACAATGACTGGTCACACATGACACAGAAAAGAAGGGAAAAGAGGCCTAAGGTCCTTTGAGTCCTTGCCGGCCACATCCACGCAGAAACAGACTCAGCGCAGGGCGATCGTGTGTGTGTGTGTGTGTGTGTGACACGAAGCCAGGCTGGATGAGGCTGGCTTTGTGATGTGTCAGTCAGTTTTGAAATTTGTTTCTGCTTTACACTTAGTAAAGGAAGAACCATAAGCACTAATTTTCATTAAATTTCTAGCCAGACTTTAGCTTTTTTCTTTTTTGACAGTCTGAGTATCTCAGGCTGGCTTTGTGTTTGTGTTTGCTATGTAGCCAAGGATGGCCTTGAACGTCTGACCCTCTCCCTTTGGACCTACAGAGTCTACAGAGTAATAGGACTGTGGGTGTGGGTGGGTGTGTCACCACTAACAGCGTATGCGGTGCTGGGGGGGGGGGGTTGACAAGTCCTCTACCAACTGAGCTACATCCCTAGCCCTTTGAAGTTTATTTCTGATAAAGTATTTTTAAAAACCACATTCTACAACCAACAATGTGCAATGAACCTTTCTCTGCCTCAATCCGCCCAAGCCCCGGGAAAGACGGAAGAACTGGGAACAAGATTAACAACGCGTCTGAGAAAAGTGAACGACACAAACACAGCAGCTGTGTTGTGTGTAATGACCAGCAGATCACCTGACTACCAGTGACTTTCATACTTTGGCAAGTTAGAATGCTGAAATATTTCAGTTTTATAGTTGTACAGATCTGCTTACAACCAACCCATTTTAGTAGATTTATCAATTCAAAGGGTGCCCTTTAAGCAAAATGTAAAGTCAGAGGGTATACCTCTACAGGTGCCGGCGGGGTAGGTATCTCGCTACAAATAAAAGTAAATCTATACCACATTGGTATACATTGTCTTCCACAGGAGCCTCTGCACAGGGAAGCTAGCTGTTCTAGCTACTTAACCTTGGAAACCAAACAGCTAACTTCATTTCAGAACTTACGGGCTAGAAAAGTCAATGCTGGTTGGTTTCTTTAATCGAGAGCCAAGGAAAAGAAGGGTGGGTGGGAAGGACAGAAGGCACTCCAGATTAGATTTCCATAGATAGATACCCATTCTTGATCGCCCCAGGGAAACCCTCGCACCAAAGTCAACTGTGGGGCTATGTGTGCAGCTTTGGTCCCCTGCCCTTTCATACGTGAGTCCGGTATACCTCCACTCAGGCACTCCTTTCTACGCCGAAGCCGCCCTGACCTTCTCTGTAGTTCACGAGCCTCGGCTTCGAATTGCTGAGCTCACAGGACACAGAATTTCACTTTCCACCCTGTAAAATAAGCATAGCCACATGACTTGCCCGGGTCGACGAGCGGTGAAGAACTAGTGTGTGTCACTGCCAGTGCCAGTGAGTGGTACACTGCTCTGTCTTTCCCCTCTGCAGTGACTGGAGAACCAGACATGAATGATTAGAGGTGTCACAATGCACGGAAGCCCAGCACAGCCACGGGACAGTGACTCTGGTGGGTCCAACAAGTCCCCACGGTGTTGTTTACAAAAAAGTTGATTTCTGTTGTAATAAGCACAGAAATGAGAGTTGGGGTTCCTTCTAGAAGCAAGATAATGTGGGCGATGCAGACTCAAGTATCTCCGGATAAAGTGCTCTCTGCCACTCAAAAGCCCTGCCAGCCCCCACCCCTACAGAAACCCAGAGCTTTTTGCCTCTTTTTCTTGGAAATTGTATCTCAGGATGATGGAACCAGTGTGGCTCTAGAGTTATACAGCCCTCAGTTCATCCAGCTGCCGTTGGCCATGTAACGCTCAAGTATCGTTCCAAAACTCTGTTCTTAATCTGAATACTTGATGTTGTTCCTTGTGGAGCTGTTTATAGAACAAACAACACAGCAGCCACACGTGTGCAATGCTCACTGTCATTAAAGTTTTCAACACAGATATGTTTTCTCTCCTTGGGATTAAAACAAAGTACAAAACATTAGGAAATTTTCAAAAAAAACAGTGTTTTTATTTGTGACTGGTAACACGGTGATAAGACTGCACAGGCAAATATCTCCACTTAGTAAGCCCACACGAGTGCACTTTCTCAAGGAGCAGATGCCCATCTATGACAGTTAATATGGTTAAACACAACTATATAGTTCCATTAAGTTATCAAGGATGGGGCTGGGTGTGGTGGCACACGCATTTACTCCGAGCACTTGGGAGGCTGAGGCAGGTGGATCTCTGTGAGTTAGAGGCCAGCCTGGTCTACATAGTTTCAGGCCAGCAAGGACAAGACAGAAGGTCCCTGCCTCAAACATTTATTATTATTATCATTGTTATTTTTAATCATCAAAATAAGGTATTAAAATGACAGATTGAGCTTGTGTGGCGATTCTGTGGTTAAGAATGTGCATTGCCCCTGCGGAAGACACCAGTCCAGTTCCCACCACCCATATCAGGTGCCTCACAGATCTGTCTTGAATTCCTTTTGGTCTGGGCCTCTGTCTTGAAACGTATGAAGAAAATGCTTGGTTTAAGGCTTTTGGTTTGATTGCTTACCAGGGATTTAAGTAAACGTCAGTAGGAAAATGAATAAATGTACGGTTATTGTGGATAAGCTCAGGGCTTTGACAGGAAGAAACCAATCCTCGTTCAGACCCTAAATCCTTTACAGTCACTATGTATCACAGCAAACTGGAACTACTCAGTTTCAGCAGTCTAGTATGAGGCACGGTGTGGCCAAAGAGTGCACTATTCGTGAAGTCTAGTACTTGGCAGCTTCAATGATCTGTAATTCCTATGAGAAATGTAAGATAATCATTAGCATCTTTTAAAACATTACTCTCCGGAGCTGGTTATGAAAGACTTTTTGTATGATTCTAGATGTTACCTTGAATTGGTAATTCAGAAGATAAGCTTTCTGACTCAATATTTAAGATTCCTCCCTCCCCCAAAGGGTAATATTTAACCCTAAATTTCCTATACAGTTGTTAAAGAAGACAGTATTACAGTTTGGAGTGCAGAAATATCAGTAAAGTAAAAATGGAACTTTAGAAAAGGGCCGTGATATAATTTAATCTTGTTTTCTCCACCATAAATGTGCCTTCTCACAAGCAGGTGGTCATGTAGACTGTAGGTTAAAATGTGAGCAAAGGCAAATGTTCTAAACAGGGGCCTACAAACCTGTGGGCCCAGTATGGCCTACATCCGGGTTTTTGTAGACTGAGTGGGAGTTGGATAGGTTGGGGGATTTTTGTTTGTTTGTTTGTGGCTGACTTTGAACTCTTGTACCCTTTACCTTAGCCTCCCAAAGGCTAGGACTGTAGGCACGCACAACCTCATACAATTACATTTTTAAATGGTTGAAAAAGTCAAAATGAGTTGAGCTGGAAAGATGTCTCAGTGTTTAAGAGCACGGGCTGCCCTTTCAGAGGACCTGGGTTCAGCTCCCGGCAACCACATGGCGGCTCTGTAACTCCAGTTCCAGGGGATCTGACATCCTCACACACACATACATGTAGGCAAAACACCATTGCACATAAAATGCAGATAAAAGAAAAAAGTCAAAATGAGTTACAACAGGTTACAACATACTAACTTTAAAGGCTAGGTATAAGATACCAGCTAACAGATACTAAGTTGCAGAAGGAACTTAGGGAAGGGAAATGCCTAGTTCTTGAAAATCCATATCACTATGAACTTGCTTTGGCAGGAAAACAAAACAGGTAAGTTTTAAGTATTCTTTAAGAACGGTGACAATCCCAAAGAAAGAATCGGGGTCCAAATGACCCTGGCATTTTAACTCGGCAAGATCAGCAGCCTTTACCTACATGAGATCCCTCTAAGGTCATTTGGAGAGTTCACAGACAGGCCTCTGGGGAAGAACTTTAATCCCTAATTAGATTGTCTGAGGAAGCAGCTCTAGGGAAGATTGTTATTTTTTAACTTAGCAATTATGTTTTCTTAGCTGCAGATAGACGATAATTACGAATGCACTTCTGTTTTTGCAAAAGCACACAGATTAATTAATGGGCACCTTCAGCCGATCCAGGCAGAGGGCTGGTAGGACAGAGCCAGAATGCCGCCTTGCATGTTCATGTCTGTGTCCTTGAACACAGGAGCAGGCTCCTCTGCACGTGCTGTCTGGAGATGTAGGTGAGAGCTCGCGCCTTCTGTCACACCCTGAGCTCTCTTTAGCAACAGCAGTTTCTCATCTTCAGCCATCACAGGTTTCCTTTATTTCTTCATTTCCGAGAATCAACCCAGCCCATTACACACCGTAGCTGGTAATGCTCTGTCCTCAGCACTCTTGCAATATTGCTTTCTAAGTCATTCATTCCCCCATAACCGATGCATATTTTATGGGGATCACATATAGAAAAGATTACGCCCCATAACTGTACAGCTTAATTAACTTTAAAAACAATTTAAAAAAAAAAAAAAACCACTCTTCCCACCCCTGAAGTCTTGCTCCTATCTCTCCCAAAACTTACCCTTTGTCTTCTGACACTGTTCTGACTCCTGTCACCACAGGTTAAGTCATCTCACTTTTGAAGTTTATGAAGATACAATCATATAGGCTCTGTGTTGCACGTTTGGCTTCTGTTGCTCAAACCGTGTGTCTTTGCGTGTGGGAGAATTGTTGTGCAGGACCCCATCGGTGACTGTGGTATGTCCCATAGTTGGCGAGCTTGAGTTCCTTCCAGGTCTTGGCTCTTTAAGGAAAGTGCTGGCCTGGATAGTTCAAGATGACCCCGTGTACCATCTGGGTACATACATCATTTGGGCCTGGATGCAGAAGTTGCAGGAGCAGAGGTGTGTACATGCACACGGGTTTCCAAGTTCATTTACATTTCCTTCAGCAGCTCCTCAGGGTCACAGTGGGCGATGTTAGATGGTCTTTAGCCATCTTAAGTATTTGATACTTTCTGCTCTTACATATTTGATACCTATTTTAATTATTTTACTTTCCAGTTATTGCTAGTACATAGAAATATAAATGATTGTTAAAATACGTATATACTCTATTCGCAGCTTACTAAGAGTGTTTTGAATGGCTAGTAGATTTAAATTACTTTGAGCAAAGTTGTGTGGCTTCACAAATCATGTTAGGAAGTGTCTCCTTTTTTAATTCTTTGGCCTTCCCCCACTTCCTTTGAACTTTCGTAGACAAGGTCAGGGAGTAAGAGCTTTACGTGTAGATATAATTCCTGGGATAGTTACAGATCTATTGATATCCTCTGTTTCTTCTGGATCCATATTGGTAAGTTTCATCTTTCTGAAATTACGTCTAGTTTTTCTTAAAATTTCAAATCTGCCAGCGTGAAGATATAATACAGTGTGAGGAATCTTCAGTGATGTCTGGCCATTTCCATTTCCAGTTAAATTTCATTTAAAGAGCGGACACTCACTGGAGATCATGAGTCAGGCCTAACACCAGAACTCGGGATGTGGGTTTAAGGCTGGCCAGGGCTACAGGAAATGAGTTCCTGCCTCAAAAAACAAAATAACAACAACAACAAAAAGAAAATCAGAATAAATCATACCTTTCTTTCTGTGTGATTTAATAATTTAGAAACGTCCCAGCTCATCTGAGAAGTTTGGTTTGGAAATATTCGTCTGAATGTTCTGACTTATCAAGATAACTATGTCAGAAGAAGACGTTTGCAAAGCATGCATCCAGGGAAGGGGAAGGAGGGGCTAAGCACGGAGGATCATCCCGGTGTCTGCATTGGTACCCTCACAGATTAAAACACAGCACAGCGAACATGATAAGGAGGAGCTTCAGGTCGGGGCTGAGCGTGGCCGTTGAACCTCTTTGTTCATCTTCCCAGCATGGCCGATTTATACATCTATTTATGTGTCCCAAAGAGCAGAAACAGTACAGTGTACTCTCTAAACTCTAAATATTTAGAAAGCAAATTTTGGCCCAGTGAAATAGTTCAGCAGGTAAAGGCGCCTGCCATTCAAGCCCGATGACCCTAGCTCAATCCCTGTAACCCACAGTGGGTGTAGAACACTGATTCTAGTGGATTTTCTTCCTCCGGTCTCTGCACACTCTCCGTGGTATACCCACACCAACACATCATGCATGTGAGTGTTTTTTTTTTTTTTTAATGCAACTTGCATTCTCCTGCTTCAGCCTCCTGAGTGCTGCATTGCAGGCGTGTGCAGCCATGCTTGGCCTAATTAAACACTATCTCAGTAAAACTGGAAGAAGATCCAGCGTCTGCTCTCTGTGCAGTAGACACAGTAAATGTCATTGCTTGACCAGAGTGGCTTCCTGTTGTGGTTTTCCTTGCTTGAAGTGGTTGGATTTAAGCAAAGATGTGGTTGCTGTTTTCTTCCTGGCCCTTTTCAGATGTTGAACTTGAGAAGTTTTGCCCCCACTCCCACCCCTTGAAAAGAAAAGACACATATGGTTTAAATGTAAACGTGACATTGACAATAACGTATACTTCAATTGTTGAACTCACTCTTCCATTTCTAGCCGTAAGCTATAATCTTTACATTTAAATATTTTTTTTCCCAAAGAAAAATGTTTCCTGGTAAGAAATCTCGGTAGAGATGCATATAAAAGCCACATCAAAAAATTGTTTTTTTGCTGGGTGGCGGTAGCACATACCATTAATGACAGCACTTGGGAAGCAGAGGTAGGTAGATCTCTGTGAGTTCAAGGCCAGCTAGAGCTGTCATACAGAGAAACCCTATTTTGAAAAAGACAAAACAAGAAAGAAAAGAAAACTTTTTTTAGGGCATATGGCTCCATTGGTGGCACCTACCTAACATCCACAAAGTCCTGGGTTTGATCTCTAGTAAGTACTGCACGAACCAGGCATGTAGCACGCATCTCAGCACTTAGGGCTGAGAGGAGCAGAAATTTAAGGTCACCCTTTACTCCGTAGCAAGTTTGAGGCTAGCCTTAACTACATGAAGACCCTGGTGTCAAAGAAAAAAGTAAATAAACAGTACAACTTAAAAGTTCAGAAACCCAACTTGGTTTTTATTTGTAATTACAAGATTGCTTTCCCATTTTAAAAGTCCATAGCATCCAAACTGAAGGGTCTCACGTAACTATGCATCATAAGCGTCAGGGTCCGAGCAGGTGGTGGCCTCTGCTTGGCCTCGGGTTCCAAACGGGAGGAACACACACACACCGGGTACCCAGACATTCACATACCTACTGCCTGTGCTTTCTAAAGATCCTTATTATTATGGATCTGTGTCTGAGTGGGGTCTGTGCTTCCCTCAGAGACCAGAAGTCTTGGATTCACAGGGGGGATGTGAGCTGCCTGTGTGGGAAGGAAACTGGGATCCTCTGGAAGAACAGTATGCACTTAGCCTCCAAACCATCCCTCTGCCTCCGACTTGCTTTCTGTTGTTGGTTCAGAGAGCAGAGTTCTAGAGTCAGACCTCTTAGAGGTGAACGCCGATTCTTCGTTTTAGTAGACGTGCCTACCTTTAGCAGGCTGATTACCTTTTGGACTATTTACTATCTATACAAAGTGAAAGCTTCTTGATCCCTGTTGGGAGAGCATTTCCCCACGCACCAACAGCTTTGATCATGGGCCACCTTTCAAACGCTAGTGGTGGGGTCTTGAGTTGAAAGTGGACTCCCAGGAGGGCACAGGTCTGATTTGCTTGTAGCATATTAATGAATGATATGGTTTTCCTGAGCTTGAACACAGCTATAACACAAACTCACCATGTCTGCAACATTCTGTGTCACACCCCCACCACCACCACCACCACCAAGGGACTCCCTGTCCAGTAAGGGAAGCTGGTACAGACATGAAATGCAAACTGCCGACTGATGCAAGCAAGGGAGTCTTTGCTTCTGAGGCCCCAAGCCCTTTGCCAAAAGCATAACACCAGGGCAGGGAGGTAAGGCTGGATGCTTGCCAATTTTCAGGATGACTGTGAGAAAAGCCTGGCACACTGCAAAAAAAAACAAACAAACAAAAAACAAAAAACCCACAACCCTGTGAGTGTTTATCCACACCTCAGTGGCCTTTTTTTTTTTTTTTTTTTTTTTCAAGTTTCAGTTAAGGAGTGTAATAATTAACAGATCTCAATACCTTACTGGGGGGGGGGGGAGGGAAGATCTACATAACAGACTGAGAGGTGAAAATGGATACACTTTCACAGACTCTCCAAATGATGGATTCAAGCTTCCCGTGCTTATGTAAAATGTTACCAATGTTACCAATTCCATACGTACCTAGTATAACCCGTGTGCTCATAAGTAAATAGATACCACCGCCTGTCCAGCGGCTCTGTCCCACTGACTTCTTACTGTTGTTTTGTAGGGATAGGGCTATGAGTTGATCATGTGAAGAAAAGCGAGCAACCATTCTTACTGAGAGAAACGTGCTGAGTACTTGCTATGCCACAGAGCTGTGGGATGTCCTAACAGTATGGCATGCTTCTCCAACGGCAAATCCTGCTTAAGGGTCTCGTAGCACCTTGGTGTTGAAGAAAGGACCATCCTCACCCCTTCCCTCACCTCCTGGGCATCGGCCAAAGTGCCCACCATCTGCCAACATGGCAGCGGTCATACATGGAAAATCAACCACTGGACAAGTTTATCGTCTTTGAAAATCATAGCAGAGTTTCCAGAGTGAAACAGCATTTCTTTGTCAAACCATTTTATCAGAACTTCTGCCTAAGGAAAGCATCCAGACGGGTCCCATGTGCTGCTTCCTTTAGCTGGAAAAGCCTCCTCTCTATAGAATTTCTGGGGATTCATCCTTCAGGTACCACCCCCAGAAGGTGGTTCCTTGCCTGTGAGCCTTAATTTTTTGGGAGGCAGTTTTGAACTTGCTTTTTAGTTTATAACCCCCCCCCCATTTCTACCACTCACTTCACCCCCCCCCCCCCGAGCTTTCTTAGGTTTGTGATGTGGTGTGTGTGTGTGTGTGAGAGAGAGAGAGAGAGAGAGAGAAAGAGAGAGAGAGAGAGGGACTGTCGGACCTTCACTAGCAGGGATGGCAGGCATACATCAAACGTGACAGAAAGCAGTCCCTTAGCCATGGCACACAAGTGCACGGCCAGCAGCTACACAGAAGTGTAAATGCTGCTTTCTGATGACTTCAGCTTCCTGGTGCAGTGAGCTGGCACATTCCTTTGGTGTGACGATTTCCCAACCGGCCATATCTTCATCTGTAAACAGAGGCTGTAACACCTACTTCTGGCCCTGTGAGACCACCCCCCTCCCCTCCCCACCGATGCCTCATAAAGGCAACCCTGGCTTGTGGGAAGCTTCCTCCTCACCTCCTGTCTGTCCTTACACCTCATGGGGAAGCATTGAATGCAGCCAGGGAGGTGACAAGGGCAGCCAGGGGATACGCCTGTTCCGAGGGTGTCTTTTCTCACACTTTCTGACATTTCCTGCATTAAGCACACGGCCAGGGTTTGGTAGTGTTCCACTGGGAGCAGCTCTTGGCTGATGACACCCGAAAATGTGGCGGCAGACAGCCCGTGTGGGGACTCAATACTACTGTCACACACAGCCCCCCTCCACACACACACACACCCCTCCCTTCTTACTCTCCTGGATGGTGGACCACTGCTGCAACACTGATTTTCTTAATGACAAAATACGAGGCTACTCCCTTGAGGATCAGCAAAGGTCGGTGTCACAGAGGTGTGCAAGAAGCAAGTGCCACCACCCCTGCAGCTCTGGGTCCCCAGGGAACTTGAATCTAGGGACACTGTACTACTGGACAGGCTGTACAAGGTTTCACAGTACAAAGAGCTAAGGAGGAGCTCACTGAGGCAAGTTCTGAGGACAAAGGAAGGTGGGGGACTTCATATTCCAGTAATTCCAGCAAGGCTTGCTGGTCCTCTGTCCTGCCCCACCCGCCCTGTGCCCAGCAAGTCTGGTCTCGGTTCTGTCTCAAGAAGCACAGGGCTAGGAAAGAAGGGCAGCATGCGAAAGCCAAGGCCTTCCTTCTGCTCGCTCCTCCCTACACCAGGTCAGGCAGTAGTTGTATTCCAGCCTGGCCAGGTGACCCTCAGAGCCAACTGGGCTTTCCATACCTCTGGCCACTCCCTGCTGGCAGACTTGCAACCTAAAGCCTCCAGCTTCCTATGCTACTTAATTCTTTCTCTCTCTCTCACTCTCTCTCTCTCCTATTTGCTTTACCGAAACTTAATCCACAAAGCACCGTAGCGGTGGTTTCTGGAGCATGGGAAGTTGACTAGCCATCACTATGATCAATTTTAAAACATTTTAATCTCAAAAGAGACCTGGCACCTAGTCTCAGCCCTCCAGCACTGGGGAGCCACCAGCCTAATCTCTCTCTCTGTGCCTATAGAGCTGTCTGTCCTTAAGATTTCAGATGAAGGGTCGGGTGACATTCTTCACCCTTCCGAGTTCCCTTAATCTTGTCCACACCTGTGTAAACAATCCCTCCACGGAACTCCCCTCGGTAACCCTTTAATGGGCACTTTGTCTTCCTGGGACCCTTAGCTTGGACTTGTTTACCAGCAAGGGATGAAGAGCAGGAAGGGCATCCCCAGCCGAGGCCCTGGGACATAAATAGTGCAATAAACACGATAAGCATAGAATTGGGACATTGTGAAAGCTGAGCGGACCATAGCTGCCCTTTCAGGTTAAGGTGCTTGCAGGGTCCCGGGGGGGGGGGGGGGAGAATGTCCAGCAGCATTGAGGTGCAAAGGACCGAAGCCAGCAGCATGGTGTGCTCTGAGTATCCCCTCCTTGCTTGGATCTTAGAACTAAGCCCCATAAAAAGACTTCCCCGCCCCACAAGAACTCCTGCCCTTCCTTTGCACTCTTAGACCCGGTGGGTGGGGGTAAGTATCTCCGTGGGCCTTCTGGTGGGCCGCATATCTCTCTGTCTGCTTTGACCTGTCCCCACAGGCCACTTAGTGGTTGGTGTCTTCAGAATCTTTATTCTTCCCTGTTTCTCTCTGTCCATCTGCTCCTGTAAGCAAGCCATCATGTCCAGTACAATAAGAGGTTATCTTTGATGGACAGAAAGGAGGAAGACAAGAGATGACCGTCAGGTAGTAGATGGTGCCATGGCTTCCTCAAGGGCCAGGTGTATATATATATATGCCATTGCCCTGACCTGCCATGCATGTCACTAAGGGTAAACAGCGGATGGCCTTGAGGGACTTGCCAGCACGAAAGGGCAGGAGGAAGAGGAGGAGGAGGAGGAAACCCAGCAAGGAGGTGACAAAGAGTCACAGAAATTTAACAGAGAGTATAGTAAGAACAGTTTTTGGAACCTGAGGAGAAGGAGGTTGCCAGGGGTAGAGATCTTGAGAGATGGAGAAACCATCTGGGTGCAAGGAACTTCTTTCTACAAGGACAGCTCTCTCTGAAGTTGGTCTTGGAAGACTACATCTCTCTCTCCTCTCTCTCTGTGCGTGTGTGTGTGTGTGTGTGTGTGTGTGTGTGTGTGTGTGTGTGTGTGTCCAAACTCAGGGGTATCTTCAGACTTCTCCAGGCTGCTTTCTGTCTGCGGGACCTCACTTCCTGTGCTTTCTGGCAAATGTACTTCCTGTTTGGGAATGAAAGCATCCCAGGGAGGCATCTATGCCCCTTCCTCTTGCTTCCCGGAGCTTGCATCATGCGCCCTAAGCTGGTATTCTTGTAGAACAGGGACCTGGAAGCCAGGAAAGCTTGCCGTCAGCTGCTGCGTCTTGAGTCACCAAGAAGAGTATAACTCTCATTCTAACCATTAAAAAAAAAAAAAAAAAAGGCCCATTATTAACTTCAGCCACGCCCCTCATAAACAGGTTTACATGCTGGCCCATTTATACAAGTGAAGGGCAAACATTAAATAATTGCAGGCCACAGCACACACAGCCAGTAAAGCAAATTGTCACAGAGGGTGGCTTTCACATCCCTAAGTACTAGGTGGGAGGGGGGTTCTGTTTGTTTCATTTTGAGAGAAATGTGGGTTTTTAGAAAACAAAAATAAAAAAAAAAATCACAGCCTATGGAAATTTGATTCACTGCCCGTCTTTCTTAATTGAATTGATAATTTTTATTTAGCTCAGGACCATGTTCTCCTACTGTTATCTGTTGGGGAGGTCTTATTTCACATCCCACAAAGTTTACAGGCAAAGTGTCTCTGTGAGTCTCCCCTCTGATGTCTTTGGTGAACGACTATTGCTTTTCTTTCTGTCACAAATGGGAAGGTCGGTCACACAGATCTCCATTGACTAGAAGCTAGACTGCTTCTGCTGCTGGAATTTGTGATCTAGAAATATCCTGGGAGCCTTTTTTTTTTTTAACCAAGTTCAGTGTCACACAACAGTACAGCTAAGAAGACCTCAGAAGCCATTAAAGCCAGGGCCAAGCCTCTTATTTTACAGCCAAGTAATAAGTAACAATGGATATAATTCCATTAAAAAGTATGATTCAGAAAAGCAGTTTCTACATTAACAAGATACTAAGTAAAAAACAAAACAAAAACAAAACAAACAAAAATGGATTGAGGAGCCGGGTGGTAGTCACACATGCATTTAATTCCAGCGTTTTGGGAGACAGACACAGGCAGATCTCCCAAGTTTGAGTCCAGCCTGGTCAGGGCTACAGAGAGAAATCCTGTCTTGAAAGAAAACAAAACAAAAGACAAATGTGTGGTGTTATATTGTTTATGCTTTAATCAAGCCACCAAAGATCTGAGTGCAAAGCCAGCCTAGCCATCAGGGTTAGGGAGAGCCTATCCTCAGCGCAGCTGGAGACTAATTGCCTAAGGCTGGAGACTAATTGCCTAAAACTCAATCCTTAATGCCCTGCTCCTATTTTACAGATCTCTGTAGCGGTGGGATTAAAGACCTGAGTTCTGTTTCTCTTTTAGACTGATTCACTCTCATATGTAACCCTGAGTGGTCTTGAACTCACAGAGTTCTGTCTGTCTGTGTTTCCTGAGTCCTGGGATTAAAGCTGTGTGCTACCACTGCCCAGCCTCTATGGCTGACTGGTGTGGCTGATTCTGATCTGTGTTCTGATATTCAGTGGCTTTGTTAGATGATAAACAGTGTATCGCCACACAACACTCCCCCCAAAAAAACCCACCAAAACAAACAAACAAACAAAACACACACCTGAGCTGGGCGTTAGTGGCGCATGCTTTAATCCCAGCACTTGGGACGCAGAGGCCAGCCTGGTCTTCAGAGTGAATTCTAGGACAGGCTGAAACCCTGTCTCAAAAAACAAACAAACAAACAACAAACAAACAATCAAAAAAACCCACACACCTGACTGAAACCACCAGATATTCTGAAGTGGTAAAAACTAGCATTATCCAACAGGACTATAACAGAATCACAAACGTGATTTAAACCTTCCTGTAGCTACCTTCTGGCTAAAAAAAATTGTTTTAATTATGTACTACATTTTGCCCCATAGATACAAAATAGTATAGTCTGGAACGTGTTTATGCAAAAATTACCAGTATTTATATTATAGTATTATATATCATATTATTTATATTGTGTGTCATATTCTCCTTTTAACAAAGCCTTTGGGGTTGGGTCCATATTCTGATCCACTGTGTGCCTCAGTTCACACCAGCCTCAGTTCACACCAGCCTCAGTTCACACCAGCCCAGGTGCCTGGTGGGTCCCTGTAACATCTTTAGAGGACTGGCGAAGTCCAGATTGTCCGGTTTATTTTCGTAGATCACTGCCGTATCGCAGTCACTGGAGAAATGAGGAGCTGCCTGGTTTCAGTGAGGGCCGATACCCTTCAGTGATTTCTGGAAATTTCCAGAATACCATAGTTAAAAGTTTCCACTTTCAGTTGGATAACCAAGAGTCGCATTTGCTAGTGAGTGCAGCACAGGCCGCAGTCTATTTCTGTTTCCTGCGTGACGGAGGGGGGGGGGTGAGTCGGGTGGGGCAGCACCTCTCGTTAGTGAGGAGGAAAACCATAGGTTTGAGTCTATTCTGAGGCACAGAAGGAGACTGTCTCAACAATAGTAGAAATAGTAAGGAAAATGCACATTAAGGTGACACACACATATGTGTTTGAACACATATGTGTTCAGCACAGCATTATCTTTCTGGATGCATGCGTACCTCAGGGTGCCACCTCTTGGACATTTGCCAATAAATAGGTGCTGACATTGCCGGGTGTCATTTCCCCAGCTGCTGCCAGAACTTAAACCTTCACACCCTGGTGCTTTAGCTCCCGGGTCTCCACTGCATCTTTGTTATGCTGGTTTCTTAGGCAACAGCATCCAAGCCTTGGGAAGGGTCGGCAGGGAAGATATTTAAGGAATTTATGGGTCTGAAACAAGATCCATGTTGGAAGGTGTCACCACCGGGGAATGACAGGCAGCCAGAGGCCACGGGTCCCTCGTGAGCAGGATGATCCAGAACAGAATAAGTCCAAGGTCGGCGTCTGCCTGGTAGCATTCCACTTGGGACAGCTCGTGCAGCTGCTGTGTTCCGTACAGATGGTTGTCTGTAGCGTGGGAGAGGGACCCACTGAGAAACAGGCACTCATACATATTGCCACTCTCTCCCTCCCCTTCCTTCTTACCCACCTGGACGGTGACCACTATTGTGACACTGATGCTCTTACTAACAAGGTGCACATTTTTAAAGATCCTTCAGAAACGTGTTTCCTTGACCTGAAGCCAACAGTAACATAGCAGCTGTAATTCCAACCACCCCGACCAAGGGGAGAGCTGAGAAGGAAATGGCAATGAGGGATGCTGAGGTCACTTGTCCCTTTTAGTGGTAATCTTCCACCTCACATGCCACTGTGTCTGAGAGCTGTGCATGTTAATAAGACAGCCTTGGTGGCGGACGGGAACGGGGACTCCCCTGGGAGCTGTCCATCATCGCTGCTGAGTCCTAGGCAGCGGTGAGGTCCCACCTCTGAGGGTGAGGTGGCTCAGGAAGTCCTGGGTTGTGACAGGAGAGCCCAGGCATCTCCCTTGCCTGCTTCCTAGGCTCATCCCCTCTCAGCTTGGAATGGAATTGCATGGTTACTGTGAAAATGCATGGGTTGGGACTCCCTGCAGTGGCCGTCAATGCCTGGAAATGCACTGCATCCTCTCATTGTGTTGCGGGGGAGAGGCCGGCCAGAGCCGGTGAGGGCATAGCTGCCAGCATCCAGATACTATGGCTCAGTCAAGTTCTAAGAAGAGACAGACACTGGCTTGGACCTGGGGCAGCTCAGTCCTGTGTGACAGACGTGATCATGACCTAGCAAGTCCGGGGCGCTAGACACTGCCAGAAGCATGCACACCCCTGGACAAGCTGTCTCCCGGAGAGGCACTGTGCAGGCTGCCGCTTTGGGAGGGCTTCTCAGCTACTGCCTCTGCCCAGTTTTTCCTGACTGGGAAGAGAGCCTTCTGTGTAGCACAGGCCCAGGATGAGAACTGACCACAGTTCCAGAGTAACTCGTTAACTCGTCGCAAGTGCCTGCCCACAGCTGTGGACGTTCTCAGCTCTCTCTCCACAGCAATGGCCGGACTTCATGCCAACATTTTCTGACTCCAAGAATGCCACAGTTCCCAACGCTCTCAGGGGAAAATCTTTATCACTTAGGAAGTGTAATATTAATATGTGTCGTGGGGAAGTAAAGAGGTAGTGGCTGAGACTGGCAGGGAATGTTCTAGCACAACCAAGAAAGAGTTTCATTGAATGTGGAGATAAGGGGGTTGTCAGAAGCAAGATAGGTTTTTTTTTTTTAACAGAATTTAATTGTGTGTGTGTGTGTGTGTGTGTCTGTCTGTCTGTCTGTCTGTCATTGTGGAGTTATTTCTCTCCTGTATGTCTAGGTTACCAGACATGTGTGGCGAGCACCTTTACCTGCTGAGTAATCTCAGCAAACTGGATAATTTTAACAATAGTTACATGAGTGGACTGATCTGGGTAAAGGTCTAGCATCTGGGGGGTTTTAGACCCTAGCTCTACCAGTGACACATGCAGACCGGTCAATATGGAGGCTTGATTCATGAGATGTGCTGGCGCCACAGTTGAGTTCATAGTCCCCGGGATGCCTGTGTCCCCTCATGTCAGAGTCCTGCAGAAACCGGCCTGAGGCTGAGTGGAAGGATACTATAGATGGGCCACGGGGCCTGGCACTTCTGGAAGATAAGGAAAAGGGATGTGTGTAGCAAGGCTAGACCATATGCTGTATTTTAGTGGGTGGCTAGCCCTAAACCATGGAGATATTTGACAAGCGCACCACACGTATGTCAGTCCTAAAATTGTGTTTCTTTTTAAGCCACAAAAGTGTCTTAGTCTATTTCTCATTGCTGTAACACAGTACCACATATAAACCAGAATACTCCTCATGGTGTTGTAGGCTGGGAAGTTCAATATCATGGAGTCGAGCCGTCACAGGATGAGAGAGGGAGTTCTTACCAGCTCTAGCCTCTCTACCTTTTTTTATAAAGCAGTGGATGCTATCAGGGGCTATACCATCAATACCCTCAGGAACCCCAATGGCTTCTTGTAGCTTACCTCAAAATGCCATCACCATGTGGATTTGGGTCTTGTGCTTCCAACACACGAATTTTGAAGGAGCTTCTTATAAGCCATAGCAACAAGAGAGGGACATTCAAAAAACAAAACAAAGCAATTCTTTGCTTTGGGAGCACTGTGTTTTAAAATACCCCAGCCAATCAGAAAAACGTTGGCACCCTTACACGAAATCCCGACCCACAAAGACGTCCAGATGTCGACTTCGACACCTCATAACTGCTTCATGCGGCCTTTCCCTGTATGCACAGTGTCACTCGTGAAGAGCCAGCGTCCCCCGTGTTTGCTCTTGGAGTTTCCATTTCCCAAGGCTGTGGCAAGAATCTCTGCCACCTGGTTGCTAAGATACCTGCTAGTTTAAAGCACAGTCTCTAAAGGGTTAACGAGAAATGAAGATCCATCTTGCCTGTGACTGGGGAGAAGGGAGGTAGCTCTGGGCCTAGCCCCTCATTCCTTCCCACAGGAGCCCTTGTTTGTGAGCTGTCCTTGAGCACCCACCTGACCTGTGGCTTCAAGAGCACTGCAAGATTCAGCGGATGCAAACATCCAAGAGTGAGCCAGCAGAGTGTGGAAAAACTCTGATTTCACATTCTAGGGCTCAGTTAGCTTATCTCTTGTCTCGTTTCAGAATGGCTTCAAAGAAGAATATCCGCAATTATCCAAGAAGGCCGCTGCATTGTCTCCTCTCCTATGTTTAGTCACAGCGGTCTATCACCGTGGGACGAACACAGAAACAGATCTGAGTCTGACTTCAAAAACGTTAAAGCCACGCCTTGAAAAAAAATATTTGCAAAAGTGTACTTTTTGAACTGCCTGCACCCATGCACCAATTTTTTTGTTTGTTTAAAAAAAAGTAACTATTTCTCATAAAAACACATAATGTTTGTGTTAATATGCGATTGGTTCATTATTGTTTTTGAGTGGGTTAGTACTTTGGAGAATTCTGTTTTTCTTTCTTTTTTCTTTTGTTTTTTGCTTTTAGTCGAGACAGGGTTTCTCTGTGGCTTTGGAGCCTGTCCTGGAACTAGCTCTTGTAGACCAGGCTGGCCTCGAACTCACAGAGATCCACCTGCCTCTGCCTCCCGAGTGCTGGGATTAAAGGCGTGCACCAACAACGCCCAGCCCAGTTTTTATTTCTAACAAAGGAAATATTGATGGGATAGAAATTATCTACATTAGCAAAACCTCTGATATGTTTTGAGTAGACATGGCCCTGAGACCAACCAAGAAGGATGAGGTGTGTCCCTGGGGACGTGGGTGACGGGACGGTAGGTCTATTTGGGGTTCACTCATGTAGCAGAACAGCTGTACAAGCAGGACAGAGGGCAGAGAAAAATGGGAGAGAGGAGAAATGGGGGGCTGTGATAAAGTTGACTGCTGGTGAGTAGGGCTGCACTTCAAGTGTGCAGAGAACAGCTCATGTGTGGAACTTGCTTCCAAGGATGGATAGACCAAGGAGAGAGTGAGCCAGATTCAGGGAAAGCGGGTGCTTCATACACTGCCCTGGAAAACGGATTGCGGGGAAGCAGTTTAAAGTGCATTTGGCAGGTGGTGGGAAGGCACATCAAGCCTCCAACCTCTCATTTATTCTGCAGCAGGAGAGGGCTCTTACCTGAGCTCTCCAAACTCATGTCCCCTTTAACTGCCTGCTCTGAGAGCTCTGATGTGATAGGATATAGCTAGAGTCTCTGTCCAACATGGTCCCACCACCCTTTAGCCCCAAATAAACACACAGCGTCTGATGTTAATTATAAACTGTTTGGCCGATGGCTCAGGCTTCTTATTGACTAGCTCTCTCTTAATTATTAACCCATTTCTATTAACTTAGGTATTTCCACATGCTCTCTTGGCCCCTGCACGTTACTCCTGCCACTACAGAGGCTTCTCGTGGCAGCCTCTCTCTCTCTCTCTGCATACTCTCCCCAGAATTCTCTTTGTTTGGTCTATACTTCCTGCCTGGCTACTGGCTGGCCAGTCAGTGTTTTATTCTTCAACCAAAAATACAAACATAGATACAGAAGGACATCTTCCATCAACGGGAGACCCCAGAGCAAGGAGGCAACTTGGGCGGTAACTGAGCATGTCCTTGCAGAGTAGAATGCCAACCTGTTCTGTAAGGTCCAGATGAAGTCTGGAGGATTCGGGGGACGGTGTAGGGTGCACAGAGGGCAGGGGACACTTTGTTTTTTAGGGTGCTGGGGGATGGGTCCAGGGTCTTACTTCAGCAAGCACTGCTTAACTACCTCGAATATTTCCTGCACGTTCTGGATGGTCACAGCTTGTCCAGGAACTGGGACAAAGGGGAGGTAGGCAGCCTTTGCGTCGGGGTTGTTTATGGTTCCCAAGAGTCCTGGGTTTCTGAGTGCAGACAGCTGGCGGGAGACCTGTTCTGGTCTCACTGTGGCCCTGTGACCTTGAGTAAAAGGCTTCATGGTTTATGAAACGGAACCAAGGACACGCCAGAGGGTTGGACGGTTTGCTTTGAGCTGAGGAAGCACGTTGGAGCTACAGGCCGGAGAAAGGGACGCCAGAGAAGTGAGGATGGTTCAGGTCCCAGGACCGGTAGGCCCAGTCCTCGGGGCTAGACAGAAGCAGGCAGTCTGCAGTGCTCAGTAATTACTAGCCTTCTACGTTCCTGAGCAAAGGAGCTACTCGGACATCACCTGATCACCTGGGGCAGTAGTCTGGACAGGGCTGTAGAAGAAAAGGGGAGACTGGGACAGGTGGGCAGGTAGGGTGCCTGTGAGGACTCAGAGAGGAGACAGGAAATGGGGTACCCACAGAGAGCAGGCAGGCAGGCAGCCTGCGGTGGGGATCCCGGGGCTTTGGGTCACTGTAGTCACTGGGCGGGAGGGGTCACAGCGGAAGGGACATTACCAGACTGGCTCTGTGCTGAGGAGTCCAGCCAGGGCGTCCGGGCAGAGCAGTAGACAAGAGTCCTACAGTCTGAGAGACAGTGACATTTTACGAGACTCCTGTTTCACCATCAGAGATAATGACCCAGGATTGCAGTATAAGAACCATTCATTAACATTCGCACAGGGATCCCTGCCAGAGACAAGACAGCATTTGGAAAAGGCTTCTGTATGAGACAAGCAGACAAGGAGGGTTTCCCTCCAGAAGGAGCTTTTCAAGCCCTGGACTCAATTACAATGGCGGTCACGGAAGGCTGGCGTGACCGGGTGGCCAGGCGGGGGAATAGAGTGTGCTTCTCAGTCATTGGCTCTGGGCACCACAGTGCCACCCTCACGGAGCCATTGTCTATTCCAGACGAAGGTCCCTGCAGACACGTCCCCATATACTTTGGGTTTGTATATCCCATCCTTGGTAATGGGGTTGAGAAGTGGGAGGTATCAGCACTAGAATCCGGTTTCCTTAGATGGGTAGAGGTAGAGCTGTGGCTTGCGGAGTCTGAACTGTCCTGTGGACACTTGAAGGTCTGAAGCCAATGCTTATCGCTCTGTCATCACTACAACGCCCCACTGTACAGTCTTAGAATGGAAGCCATGCCTGTCTCCATTTGTCCAGCCTTATCCCCTCCTTCAGGGTCCGTGAACTCACCCAGGACCTGTGCTAGGACGGATGGAGCCTGGGGTCTGCCCTATGTGTGGAAGTCCTGCTCATGAATTGTGGCCACTCCTGATCCTCCTGCCAAATTCTGAGATTATAGGATTTCTCCACCACATTTGATTTAAAAATGCTAAATCATCCACGTTTTTTTTTTTTTAGAGCTACGGAGATATTGTTCTGCTAAAGGCTTAAAGTGTATGTATTGGGTGCTTTTCCCATCGCTGTGACAAAATGCCTGGAGAAAGCAACCTAAGAGAGGAAGGGCTTATTTGGGCTTCAGGTTTGAGGGCATAGCTGTGGGAGCTTGCTCTCATCTGGGTGGTCAAGAAACAGGGGAGAGGGAGGTGTTTGAGAATTAAAAAAAGGAAAAAAGAACCTCATGATATTCAATGGCGAGAATAACTATGAAAAATTACCAGTATACATTTTGTTGTTGTTTTGGTTTGGTTTTCAAGACAGGGTCTTTTTATGTAACCCTGGCCGTCCTAGAACTTGCTACATCTGTAGACCAGGTTGGCTTTGAACTAAGCCTCCTAAATGCTGGGATTAAAGGTGTGGGTCACCACTCACTGCCCAGGTGATAATTTTCAATGAGAGATATGTAGAAAGAACCATGCAATTCCTCCATACCTTCCAATCCAGCTAATGATACAGATGTCTTCTAGAACTTTTAGTACAAGATAACACCCTTGGTGACCCTCATGGGTGGGTCATTATAATCTAGTTTGTTATTGTTGTTGTTTGTATTTTAATTCAAAGTACGCATCTGCTGAAACATTTTTTAAAACCTGCAAATCAAGGTAGTCGAATTTCAGTCATTATTAATCCATTTCCATCCATTTCTCATAAGAAAATATAGTTAACTGATTAGAAAAGCAAAATTCAGGTCTCTGGAGATAGCCTGATGGTCTTGTTGATTGTGCGATGTGGGGGACTCTTATACATTCACAGTATTCATAATTTGACTGGCTGGAAAAGGTAATTTCTGTTCTTTTGCAGTGCATGGAGTGGAACCGAGGACCTCATGCATGGCAAGCAAGTACTCTAGCCTTGAGCCACACCCCTGGGCTGGGAAGATTGGTAATGGGAATTTTTCCTACACAACACACATTTAGAATCCACAATGTCAGAATAAAACCACAGAGAGTATGTCTTTTCTGACATTAAGAAGTTTCCTGGTTTTTTTTTTTTTTGAATGAGACGGCTTAAAATGTGCGTAACTAATTATTATAAAATTATTAAAAATAATCATAATTATTATAGCCATGTAATAAAATACAGTTACAGAATAGATGCATATAAGGAAATCTGTACATCAGGTGAGCAAGGGAGAGAGTCAAGTGCTATGAAAATTGACAACTGGGAGCATGTTCATGTCCCAGGGCTGCTCTGCTCTGCGCTCATCTGAGGGAATGTTTGTTTGCCCATGCCCCCTAACAGATCTGTGCCGTGAAAGGGGTTGAACAGCAGAGAACTCATTTTGATAAACACTGCTCTCTGCCCAAAAGACGGAGACTTTCCCTAGCACAGAAAGAAAGTCTTGCTAGGAGCAGGAGAAAGGCCTGATGTTCATGGGCAGCCTTCACTGCCTCTAAGTCATAGACAGTGTCTTCTCTGTTACTGCTATTTTCTTCCCGCTACATTGCAAGCCCATAGAGAGCAGAGATGTTTGTTGTTGCTGACTTTGATGCCGGGTCTAGCCGCCTCTCTCAGAGCAGACATTTCTGAGCCAACAGAGTCGTATAGAATAAGTAGATGGAGTGATGAAGGCAAGCTAGAAGACGATATTTACACAAGATGTAAGCTATGAAATTTGAAACAAAGACATAAAGTCACCAAGAGGGAAAACCATCACTTTGTCCATTGAATCGTATATATAAAAAAAAAAGTCCTTGTGGTTTGGTGGGGAAAAGTGAAGAAATAAAGCAAATATAAAGGCAGTTAAACACTTTGAATTATGAAACTAGATCGGGGACGTCGGCCTCTGTAGATAAAGCTCACCCAAATAGTCACCCACGACTTCTCAGTAAAACTGTTGCAAGGTTTGGCTTAATCGTATGACGGAGGCTGGAACCCTCTCAGGCTGGAACGCTCTCCCTTAGTTGGTGTTGAAAGTGGAAATGGGTTCTGTACCATCAGGTGTATCAGTGATGACACCTGACAGACAATCCCGCTTCAGGGACATCACTAACTACTATGTAATAAGGTGGGGAGGGGCTAGAAGACATTTCAGGACAGTCCATGCTAAGCCATCGCTCATTCAAAGGCAGCTCTGCAAGCCAAGCAGAAACCATGCATGTTTTAGGGATTTGTAAATGATTTGAAGATTATTGGAGCAATCGGATGAGAAAATTTGAACTGCAATGCATGTGTATTGGTCAGTGACTATGTGTGAGTTTGAGTAATAACTAGTTTTAGAAGCCTAGGGGAATATGCCTGAGGATTATTATCACTATTTTTTTTTTTTTTTTAATTTTTGTGTCATGATCTCACCATGTAGTCTTGACTGGCCTGGATCTTTCCTTACAGAGGAGATTGGCCTCAGATTCATAGAGACCCACCTACCTCTGCCTCCCAAGTGCTAGGATTAAAGGCGTGTGCTACCATGCCCAGCTACCCCCAAGAATTTTTAAGCATCCAATTTTTGAGCATATATTGATTCCTATGTCCGTCCACTTGCTTGTATGGTTGTTAACTTTCTTCACTCCTGGCATGGGCACCTCCTAGGGCTGCAAGCGGTCTTTCCAGCTTGCACGGATTCTCAAGGCCCGTGAAGCTTCCACGCATTTCCACGCATACACTTCATGCTGGGAAACCCAATGCAGGGTTTACAACGGAGCCCACTGCAGTAACTGGGCCAGGAGCAGATAAGCAGCTACTGTGTGTGACAGGACATGTTCAAGGTCTGGAGAAGGTGGCTTGAACTCTGTGGCAATTGGCAGGCATTTTAGGGATTAGAGTCAGGCTTGTGTCAGGACTGGGAGTCTGGGGCAGGGCAGGAATGGGGGCTCACAGAAAGCACAGGGCAGCACCGGGAAAGCTCCTTGGCAGGCCTGAGGTTTGCAGCAGGCTGGAGTGCCAGGATACCAGCTCAGACTGGAGTCTGGCTCCTTGGCAGTGGGTGGAGGGGTGGGCATGTGTGCTCTAGAAAGACAGGCTTATGTGAGCCTGGATCACGGTTTGCATATGGCACCCGGGAGGGTCCCCAGAGGTTCCTGTGTGTGGTGTGATGAAGCTGCTGCGGGATCTTTAAGAAGGGGGTGGGCCTAGCGAGTCCCGAGGGCTGGGAGTCCATTGATTCTGATCCAGGATAAACTGGTTCACACAAGGGTGAACTGGCTCCAGTGTTATGAAAAGAGTGAGCCTGGCCCTCCCCAGCCTCTGTTTTTTTTTTTTTTTTTTACCCTATCGTGCCGTCCCGTTTGGCACAAGACCCTGCCTCTGTGATGTCACCTGCCAGGAGGCCCTCACCACAGCTAGCAGATGCTTGCAGTGTGGCCTGAAATCTCTAGAACCGACGTGAGATAAATTAACCTCTTCTTAAAATAAAGTACCCAGCTCCAGGTAGTGTGTTACAGCAACACCGAATGGTTAAGACAGCTGGGCCGGAGGCAAAGAGCTGGGCACGCGTTGGAGGTGCTGGTAAGAGGAAGGAGGTGGTAGAGGCTCACACAAAGTTCTCCCGGCTTAGGAACAGGGAGGGATATGTAAAGAAGTAACCATCTTCAGAAGGCTCCTCAGGGAGGAGACTGAGGTTGAAAGGAAGTGGTAGATAATAAAGGTCCACACAGCATCCAGGCTGTAGAGACGTGATGGACTTGCTTGAGCCTGAACGCTGTAGGGCCCTGGAAATGTCGGAGACCAGGGCAGAGCTACGATTCCTGCTTGGAGGGAAGAGTTGAAGCCTAGAACAATAGTCTTCAAGGCACTGTGCCTGGCTCAAGTTGGAAAGTTTTGGAACGGGTTGGAAGGTCTGATCGGGCTGAGGAAAGTTGGGCCCTGCTCCGGGAGGGGCCGGGGAGCATCTCTCAGCTCTAAGGGTGAAGATGTGCACTCGGGACCTTCTCCTAGCGGGGAAGGGGAGCCATCGTCTAGGGGAGCCATCAGGGGAAAAGCTGGTGCTGCCCACCCTAGATAGCATCATGGTCATGATGGGTGGTGAGCCCCCATGGGGAAGGCACTATGCATGTTAGTTGACAAGGTAGACTTGCTGACTGCCTCATCCACAGCAAGGCCTCCTCGGACAACGCCACCTCTGGGGTCACAGTTTATGTGAGAGAACCCTCCTGTGGACCCTCCTCTCAGAAGGCTTCACGGGGGTAAAATAGATGTGGGAAGGGTGTGTGTGCAGGACAGAACTGATGAGCCATGCACTATTGGGCCTGCAGTGCCTGTGCCGAGGTCCCTGCCGTCTCTCTGGTTTCTTCTTTTAGGACGGGTTGCTGGGGATTTCTTGGCTGCTCACTTGGGGCCAGAAAACTTGCTAATGTATCATTGGCTGTGCTTACCTTGGCTGTGTCTCACGTGGCTTCTCCGTGTCCACAGCTGAGCGAGATCTTCCCTGGTTCTCGTCCAACCTTCCACACTAGCCTTGGCGAGGCATTTATGCGAAGCTCATGAGGTACCAGTGGGTCTCTAAGGTGGTTATCAGATAAAAGCGATGGAGGCTTTTATAGTATAAAATGTAACACTGGGGTGGGGAGAACACGTGTCCAATCAGGCTTGGGAGCTTTCTTTGTTATAACTTGTAAGTTTGTTAAAAGTGAGCCTAACCTTGCACTTTTCTAGTCTTGAGCCTGATCACCCGTTCTGTTTGTTCAGCCAAAATTTGGTCCCTCTACAGAGCTAAACAGAACCTTGGCGTGTTACACTGATTATCACTGAGGGAAACTGAGTGTTGGGAGACTATCTTTTGAAAAATAAGGCTATTTCACAGAAAATTACAGCAATAAAACTTACCTCCCTGAGGGATGTTCCCGATATGTCCGTGCTCTAATTAGAGAGCTGTAATTTATCCCGAAAAAGAAAAAGGGAAGAAACTAGGAAAATGATGTGTGCATCTTAAGATCATTGTAATAAAACAGAGAGGAAATAGTCACAAGACCCCAAGTGTGGAAATAGGGCAACAAAGCCAACATTTATCTTGCGTGAGGATCACATGTGGCCTGTTCTCCCCCATGGTGGATCACGTGTGTGACTGTGGCCTGTTCTCCCCATGGACCCGTGTCCACAGACATGATGGTGTATGAGTGCTTCGGAGGCCTTTGTACGAGACTTCTGTACCTGCTCTGTCGGGAGTTCCAGGGGCAGCCATTTCTTGCGTTAACTACTGCCATGGTTCATCGTTACCATTAGCTGTTTCAGTCCCAGAAAACATCTGGCTGATGAAGCCTGTCCTAAAGGGACTTGCGGGCATGTGTTTGACATAGTGCTACATACAGTGTCCGGGCTTCAAACCCTGAGGGAGATGAGGTCTCTTCTTGTTTCTCTCATCCTTATTTTGAGCCTTCAACTGTGCTTTAGCCAATGGCAACCTCACAGAAGCTTGGATGCATCCGATACAATGAGAACCGCAGAGCAAGTGTGCTTGACACAGCTCAGCCTCGGGGCTGTGTATGCTGGCTGTTTTGGAAAGCCCCCAAGTACCATGTTTATTATTTATCGATCAAAGCTGCTATCCTTTCTTCTGCCCCAGATGGGAACACAAAGATTCCATTATGTCTCCCGACAGTGGCTTGTGTGCTGACATTTGGCTTTATGCTGGCAAAAACAAGATCAAGAAAGCTCAGAGTTTGCAGAACTTACAACAGAGGCAGGTTGTATCCCAGGAGCAGGTTCCACCCGTCATATAGTGTGGGGATAATTAAGCTGTGGAAGACGGGATGTGTCTGGTTATAAATCTCCTCATCAGCGCAATCGAGGTCTTATGTCATTCTGGGCCAGGTAATCTGTCATTCTGTCACACAAAACCCAGTTGCCTTTCTCTCTCCTCAATCAAGTCTGTGCCCTAGAGAGGATGCAGTCTTCTCCAGGACTGAAAGGAAGTTTCTGGAAAGGGCGACTCAGAAGAGAAACGCTTTCTCGGGCCTTGCCAGGGTGGCGAGAGGAGTCGAGATGAGCATTGGGATGAGTTCAGAAAAGCAGCAGTGAAACCATCTGCGCATCCCCCATTCCACAGAAGGCCCAGCGGTTCCCAGTTAGCCATTCCTGCTCTCTCTGTATGTCTTGTCTAATCTGCACGGCAGCCTAGCCAATATGGTGCCTCTCCAGCTCTTCCCTCCCTCTGCCGGTGCCTTCTTCGAACTGTTGCCCAACCAGTAGCAACATACAGATGCATTGGTGGCAGATCAATATACATGGAAGGCGGCTGGGTTGGTGGGATGGAGGGAGGGGAGAGGGAGAGAGGGGAGGGGGGTATACAGTGAATGGCTCTAAGGTGTTGAGCTGGACCAAGGGAGTAAGGACAGCAGAGGAATGCTACTCAGATATTTTGAGTCCTAGTGCCCAGCACGATCACTCTGTGGACCTTTCTCTGTGTTCTGAACCAAACAGCATAAAGGGTGGCTGTGGGATTGACACCAGAAGGGTGTGCTTGGAAAAGTTGCCCAACATCTGTGGCTATCGATACCGTCATTAACTAAGTGGCAGAAGCTGCTGGGCTTCTCGGGCAGGAGAAAACCCCTGTGTGCTGTGCTGCAGAGGACAGGGCTCACAGAGCCTCTGGACAGAGCTGGGAAGCCAGGGCCGGAGCCAACGTTTTTCATAGTTTCAAAATGCTTCCTCGCCTTTGACCCTGGCATGTCAAGGATTACAGGAAGCCTTGTGGAGCACTGTAGTCTTGGCCGGGGGGTGAATGAAGTCTTTAAGAAGCCATCCAGCTGGTTGTGACTTTGGCTCAGGGTACTTTGCCCAAAGTCCTCAGACTGCATGGCCGGCATTGTCCCGCACAGCTTCATCTGTGCCCATTCATTTATCCACTTAGAAAATAATCGCCACTGTTTGCAAAGGTGCCGTTCTGGGCTCGTCGCCTCGCTTTTCTCTCCTGAGAAGGCCTTTTCCTAAAATGTTTGGCTTCCTGTTCTGCAGTCAGACTTGGGTTTGGCAAGCATGTTCTTAGAAGCTGGAGGGAGGCGACAGTGGGTGATTTTTAACACAGCTGGTCCCCTTCTTTTCTCAGCTCCTTTTTCAGCTCTAACTCCAACGTGTTCCCTTGATTCTAGACCTGGTGGACTTTCCCGTGGAAGGTTCCAGAAGTCAGACTCGAGTATCCCATTGAGACCACGCGGGCAGTCTGGCTGTGGTCAGAAAGAGTGGCTGTCTGTGTTTCTTGGAATGTGCCCTGATATCCTGATATAGTTTTCTGTCTCCAGAGCAGAATCACAGGTACCAGAATCAGAGGGAGCGCTCATTCATACGTGCTTCAGGGAATGGGTTAGCCCAGACACAGCTCCAAGGGCCTGGAAGCGTGACCATGAAATCGCCACGAGCCGTCATCAGTGCCAGAAAATCCACAGTAAGTGGTGACGGAGTGTTGAGGAGTTTTTTTCCCAGCCTGGTCCCGCAGCTGATTTGCCCCCAAATAAGCACACGGAGACATATATTAATTCATAAACTGTTGCCAAAGGGCTAGGGCTTCTTACTGGCTAGCTCTCTCTTAATTATTAACCCATAACTGCTGATGTGCGTATTTCTACATGGCCTCATCTTACCAGAGAACACCTGGCCCGAGCTATCTTCCAGGTCTCTACAAGGAGCCTCTCTGCCCCTTCTCTCCACCCTTCCAATGATCTGGTTGGCCCACCTATCTTCCTGCCTGACTATTGGACAAACACTGCTGTGTTCGTAAAACCAATAAGGACATCCCTCATCACCGGAGTCTCCTCCACCAGCCCACAGCCAGCTGTTCTTTTCCTCCTCCTCTTTATACGATTGCACCTTGTCACCTGATCTCCTGGGGGCCATGGCACACCTGCAGATCACTGTCTGTGGTCAGGCAAGTTGAGACGGGGTGACCTTTTATACATGCCCACCTGCCTTGTTTGGAGAGCTGTGGATGTTCCTATATTGAACCTTGTTGCCTTTTTTTTTTTTTTTTTTTTTTTTTACTCTTTTGGAGGCCCGCCACCCAGCTCCCAAATAAATACACAGAACAGAAACTTATTCTTACTTATGAATGCCCAGCCTTAGCTTGGCTTGTTTCTAGCCAACTTTTCCTGAACTATCCCATCTACCTTTTGCCTCTGGGCTTTTTACCTTTCCCTATTCTACACACCTTCCTTTTCTTCTTACTCTGGCTGGTTGTGTGGCAGGGTGGCTGGCCCCTGGCATCTTCCTTTTCTCAAACCTCCCTCTTCTATTTATTCTCTCTGCCCGCCAGCCCCAACTGTTTCTCTCTCCTGCCTAGCTATTGGCCCATCAGCTGTGTTTTAAACTGGCAAAGTAACACTTGTCTGCAGAGTTAAAGAAGTGCAGCATAAAAGAATGCAACGCATCTTTGCATCGTTAAACAAATGTTCCACGGCATAAACTAAATGCAACACGTCTGAAACTAATATTCTACAGCAGAACCTGTCATTGGATTGACCCTGCCAGGCTTCTGTTCCTACCTTCTCTTGGGCCCTTTATCTGTGTGTTCACTCACCATCTCAGACAAACTGCAGAACTCTGTCTTCTCTGTCCTTCTCCCCTTTGCCCTATCCCTCTGTCCTGGGTCTGCTCCTCCTCCTTAGCTCTTTCAAATTCATATATAGACGTGCTGTGGTCTCTTGCTCCCCCAGACAGATCATGAACTCCGTTTAGGTCTCATTTCCTTTCCCATCGAGCATGGTGACCGCTCCCTCCTTAGGCCATCCTTCACTGGTCCTGGGTCCTGGTTGCCTCATACCTTGTGAGGCAGCTACTTCTCTGCCTCCTTCTCTGGGTCCCTCGCCCTGCTTCTCAGAAGGCTTCCTTCTAGATCAAGTCTCTTCTCTACATTTTACCTCCAGTTTTGTGGTTTGAGTCCCATCTCTGGGCTGTCCCTCAGTCTAGTCTCTGGCTCCACCCTTGGGGCTTGGCCCTGTGGCTTTTTGTAAGACTCAGGTCCTTCTCTGTGTCACTATGCTACATATCAAATATGCTACCAGCTCCCTGTGAATCACAGTGGGCCCACTCCATACATCCAAAGCTCAACTGCCCCCCTCCCGGCCACACCCAGGATAGGAAAAGCCCAGCTAGAGAGCCAGGTCTCGTGATTGGTGTCACCGTTTTTCTGTAATGGGTGTTGGTTGCTTATATGGACATAGAGTGGACGACCTGATGGACGTTCCTCTCAGGGCTCGTGTTTAAATGGCTTCTCCTCACTCCAGTAAGAAACACACAGTTGGGCCACCCTCCTTGTAGACAGGCACAGTTGGGAGGTAGAAGGCGTGTGGACGCTTCGGAAGCAGTTGTTGCTTTCATGGCTGCCGGCCGATGAACGAGGTGGGCCACCACCTCGGGAGGAAAGGCCGCATAGTGCACTACAATCGATGATACCCTCAGCCTCGCAGGCCCAGTCCCTTAAGGCGACCGACACGTGCCTCGGCGCACCTGTGGAAGGACACGTACACAGGGCTGCTCACGGTGGCATAGCTTGTGGGCACAAAATATTGAGGATGACTCCGGGTCCGCCTGAGGAATGTGAAGCTGTCAGAGAACGAAAGAAGATGCCCACAAACTGCCAGGAAGTCTACAAAGTTCCAGGAAGAGCCCGGGAACTCAACGGGAAGAAGTGAACGCAGAGCTGTTACGTAGGAACGGAGGGATGGTGCTAACGCACATTATCATCAGCTTGCATGTATCTGAAGAGACGGAAAGACAAGGAGGCCAAGGACCAGGAGGAGTTAGTGATGAAGGGGGCTGGAAGAGCCGCATAGATCCGGGGGGAGGGGTCCTTGGGAGGGAGACCTCTCGATGCGTGCATCTTTCAACTTCATACTGGGACCTGAAGGATGTCAAGTGGCATCCAGCTTAGCAGAAAGCTAGAGACAAACACTGGGATCGTGGTCTCCCTGCTGGGGATCCTTGAGGCTTGCTCCAGGGCTCTAGAAGCTTTCACTCTGAGGGAACTATGGCCCCTGTCTCCAATTCGGTGTCTGAGTATTTACTATAGCATCTGCTTCGAGCAGCTTACATAAGTAACAGTCATTAACCTGCTTGTCTCCCCCCTCAGTGATACTGTGCCCCAGGGGACGGCGGCTTCCGTGTGACTCATCACGGCACTTGGCACTGAGTAACTCCACTAACATCTGTTGAATGGATGAATGAATAGTTTAGGGGATCCCGGGAAGACCATGTCTACATTAGGAGGTGTGGCAGCTAGGTTAGTGACAGATTTTCTAGGAGGAACTAGAGTGCTCACAACGTATGGGAACTACATGCACTCACTATAAAGGGTCATGTCTACGCAGGCATCCTCCATTACGACATCTATTGTGCTGGTCGCAGGCAATGGTATTCTTGCTGTCCTGACACAAGGCCAGTGCTTGCCTCCACTATGTTTCCCCAGCACAGTCATCTTGCCCACAGAAGGCCATGTAGATAAATGATTTCATCAGCTTAAGCAGTGTAAGTGTGGAGGCCATAATTACGGAGCTTTCCTTAATGCCTCTTCTTTCCCAATCTCAGAGAGTCTCACCGAAACGGCTATGTGTGCAGAGCTGAGCCACGGGCATGGATCTTCACCCTAGGCAGATGAGGCTGGACTGGAAGGCTATGAGGCAAGCAGGTGCTGAGATTTATGATCTACGGTAACACAGTCAGCATTCCAGCAGTGTTGCTCATTCTGAGACCTCAAGGCTGGCGGGCATCGATGTTCATTCCTGCACCCATCCACTCAAATCCTCAAGGAACTGAGTCGGCAGCCCTATAAAATCAGGATCTCTTCTATGTAAAGCTGAAGGAAACATGGAGATGTTCTCTTTCCTCTCTGTGACTCATGGGACACTGGCCATTTGAGGTCCCGGGGGATTTCAGGTGACAGTAGGGACCTTTCGCCCTGGTATCCATCTTTAAACTTGCATGACTGCCAAGATACATACATACATACATACATACATACATACATACATACATACATACATATATCCGTCTCTGCTTACACAAGCCTCTGGCTGACCCATGCTGGTGAAGTCCAGAGTGTTCTATATACATGCCACCGACCCCAGGAAGGAGATGCTCACAGAGGACTTCTATTGTGTGTTTTTACTGTGGTACTAAGGATTATTGTGTGGACCGGTGATTATAATTTCCACAACTTGCTAGGTAGTCTCTACTTGACTCCATTTTTTTTTTTTTTTTTTTTTTTTTTTTTGTAGGAGCGTTGAAGAAGCAGAGAAAGATTAAGTCTCTTGGCTCAGAACCACAGGGCCAGGGAGTGGGAAATACCACATATCTCATCGGCTACCCCCTCCACCCCTCCAAAAAAAAAAAGGGTTGCATCTACCTGAGGTATCCCTGAGCTTTTTGAAAAAGATAATGACTTCTGAACACACACCTGATTTCTACATCAAAGTTGAAAAACAACAAAAAACCCCCACTAAAGTCATTAAAAGATTTAACAGGAGTTTGAGGAGCTGTGGCTGTGCTGACCAGAGGTTTGTGGTACCTGGGGCGGATCTGGAGGAGTGGGAAGCGTGAGCCAGGACCAGGAGGCACCCTGGGACCTCCCAGCATGGTGCCTTCTGTAGCGGCTTCTGGGTGTCCGCAGCAATGCAGACCCCAGGGCCTTCCTATTCTGCTGACGATGTAAGTCCTGCCCTGAGCCACGCGCCCACGTCAGGAGGTTCTGCCTCTGAGCTGCTCTAATCCCCAGTTCCATGATTCACAGTCTTTGAGATTGTGGCTATGATGTAACAGGTGCTGTGGTTCGCTGAGTGCAATCAATGGCAGGATGGCTCCCTTGGCACCGGTACCAGCGCCCAGCCCAGAGCACCAGCCACAGCCCCTTGGCCTGCTCCTTTGTTGATTCTGGAGATGGGGTTTGGATGTTGCTTGGTTTTCTTATTCACCACTCAGAAGGGAAGGCTGCTTGCTTACGTACGGGGCAGGAGAACTAAAACTAGGTGTTTGTCCCATGTGCCCTGGACGAGCAGTGGCAGAGCCACGAAGAAGGCTTTGCTACGGCATTGGGCACACTTGCTGGGTCCTGGGGTTACTGCACACAGAGTACAGGCTGCACCTGGGCATCTGCGTTTTACAAAGCTACTGGGTACGAGCTATTTTGGGGCTAGCCAGCAATATGGCAGACAATGGATGTCCCAGAAAACAGGGAGGTTCCCAGTGGTCACGGCAGCAGATGGAAACCCAAGCAAGGCTCCCTTTGCTGACACACAGGCAAAGGAGCCCCGGGACTCAGAGGCATGCCAGTCACTGGCCATGTGTCCCACTATGCCATGCTTTGGATCAACCCTGTACATCCCAGTTCTGGAGAAACAGACCCACAAATCCTTAATGAAGCCATGCTGTCGGGGCTAAGATCCCTTCATGAATCCAGATGGGTGCATCTGACAGGCCAAACAGCCAGCCTGGGTCTATTATGTAATTTACTACTGAAATCACAAACAAGCTGGGCTTCACAGGGCGGGCTGGTAAGCAGCCCAACAGGTTCCACGGGGCTGGCTCTGGAATCTGGTATAGGTGACCAGAGCTTTGAGCTGTGTGTGTGACTGTCCTTGTAGAAAGGTGAGTGAGGAACTCCTGACCCCGGAGCTGGTTCTGGAGTAGCCGGTCCAGGACCTCCAGCCTTCCTGTGGAGGCATTAGGCTTGCTGGAGTGGGGAGTGGCGGGGGGGGGGGGGGCATTGTTAATGAGAAACCTGGACTGTTCTGAGCTCCAGGCCAGGCTGCTGCAGGAGCCTGTGTACACAACTATATATACTATAAGGAGCCTGGAATTTGGATCTTACAATAAACACAAGGGATGAGAAGGTCATGAAAACTTGTAGTCTTTTGACTCCTGAAAAAAAAAAAAAGGTAGAAAATCAGTTATTTTCATGCAGGAACATGGTAACTGCCTGGATATCCTCTGTGAGCTTGTTAAGGCTTCTACACCTGTCACCCAGACATATCTCCCTGAGTGGACACCAGCACCTCCCCCTACACCTAAGGAAGCATGACCTCCAAGGGGAGGTGACCTTCCAGGACCCTCCAGCCTGTATGCTGTGGGATATTATGCATTCCAAATACTAAAGGGACTAAGACTGGCTCTATCGGTCACCAACAGAAAACATTGCTTCAAATGTAACAAAAACAGTTTCTACAGGGGTTATGTGGGAGTCTGGAAGCTGTGTGTGGAGGAAATGAAGAGTGGCAATAGAAGGAAAGACACGGAATGTTCCTGGAACTTGGAATGCCCCGGTAGGGATGAGGTAAAATGCTAAGCATTTCTGTTTAAGATCCATTACACTGGGAGCTTTCCTCTTAAAAGTTGGTTATAACAGGAGGCAGATTTCAAAAGAAATGCTGCTCACATCTTCCTATGAGAGGAGTGAGTGATGAGACGCTCCCCTACAGCAATGCCTAGTCTCCACTTTCAAAGTGTAAGTCACCTTTCCAGGATGAAGAATTCTACAAGCCAGAAAAGTTTTAAATTCTTTCCTGAGAAACGTGTCCGCAAACAAAACCCCGTGGCTGCCGGCGCCGAGAAATTCAGGTTCTTAATTTTCATTATTTATTTGTTTGGAGACAAGTTCTTATTTAAGCCAGGCTGGCCTTAAACTTAGTGTGCAGCTGAGGGTCCTCTGACCTCCACGTATGGAGTGCTGGGGTTACAGGCATGGCACCATTCTGTCTAGTACACCGTGTTGAGCATCGAGCCCAGAGCTTTATGCTTGTCAGAGAAGCAAGCACTCTATTAAGTGAGGGACAGACCCAGGCCACGAGAATTTCAGGTTCAGCCCGGCGTTGGTGGTACACGCCTTTAATCCCAACACAGAGGCAGGCGGATCTCTGTGAAGCCAGAGCAAGTTCCAGGGCAGGCTCCAAAGCAATACAGAGAAAACCTGTCTCAAAAAAAAAAAAAAAAAACAAAAAAACAAAAAAACAAAGACAAAACCAAACAATTTCAGGTTCATTGGCGTCTTGACCTTGAACCCTGTGTAGGATCCCCATGTTCACAGCCCTCCATTGGTGGCCTAGGTGACACTCCTATGGCTTCTGTTCGGGCACGCCTTCCTTGCTGAGGGCAGTGGCTTGCAACCATTAACCAAGTGACAGCGTTTGTAATCAGCCATGCTCCACTGCCAGTGTTTTCAAGCAGCCAAGTCAAACTAAGGTGTGTCCTTTCCCATACCACTGGCGGTGACTTGATCTCTCCTAGGTGACCGGGAGCATGGCAGCCACTGTTAGTCCCTAGGCTGCGAGACCCATGGTCCTGTCTGTACATCTTTCATCGAGTTGACTGGCTATCCCATTGATTGATGCCCTCTCCTCTCTGGGGAAATGGGTAGCAAAGGGACAGAGTGCTGCTCATCCATCCATCCAACACATGACTTGCGGCGCATTTCAAACTCTACAGCTGGGGCTTGAGCACATTCTTGCTACAGGGTGCTCCTTCATGCTGAGGAGACAGTGTTGTTGGTAAGGTAGCTGGTACAGGGAAGGCCCTGGGGCAGCCCGTCTGCAGTGGAACCTCAGCTTCAGAGGTAGGTGTGAGCCAGTGGCCCACCCCCTTCAGTGTGGGGAAAGGTTGAGGTCACCCCAGGTCAGGCATTGGTGAATCCTCCAGTGAAGAGCACAGGATCTCTTCTGGCTTGCTTTCTTCTGAGCAACAGAGCCCGTTTTGGGCCAACTGGGGCACAGGTGTGGGCTATCTTCCACCAGACGAGACAGGAACCCCACTAACGACATGCTGTGTCCTGGTTACCCTTTCATAGCTCCTCCCCGCTTCTCTCCCAGCATGTATGCACACAGACATGAATAAGAACATGCGCACACTACCAACAAGGCTGATACAGGCATTAAATAAACACGATTTCATACCCTCCCCCCCAGCAAAGTCATTAACCAACACAATAACAATGCAAGAA
Organism: Phodopus roborovskii; assembly: GCF_943737965.1. Taxonomy (NCBI): domain Eukaryota; kingdom Metazoa; phylum Chordata; class Mammalia; order Rodentia; family Cricetidae; genus Phodopus; species Phodopus roborovskii. The sequence goes on from NW_026126611.1 coordinate 2,021,351, forward strand.
GGAATGTGTGAAGGGGAGGATTTGCTCTCTGTACCCAAACACACACAACGCTCATTCAAAATAAGCACTTTCACATTGTTCGCCACTGAAATCACTCAAACTAGTAAATGGGCACACACCGGCACTGTTCTAAATGCATTATTTATTTTGTTTAAAAAATTTATGGTGTGCTTATCAATAATGCAACTCAGGGAACAGTGAGAACTCATTCAGGGCACACCTCACCTGAGGGCTCCTGCTCTAGCACCTTCTGTAACCGCCCCTGGCCAGAGTGGCCAGTTAGAGAGCCTGGCAAGTCAGGGCCTCATCCACGTCACTGCTGTTGGCTTGTGGTAAACCCCAAACCTAAAGACTTTGCTATTCAAGCCTGAACTCTGCAAAACCAGCTCCTGGGGGATTAGGGTCTGAGGGAATGATGCAGGATCACCTGTCCTGGGGAATGCACCAGTTACCGTGGAAGAAGGAGGAACCGAGGGTACAGAGCGTTTCTTCTTCTTCCATCAAGAAGCGCCCCGAATTTGGTTTGAATCTGCTCTTTGCAAGATTCCCCAGAGCACAGCTATCATAAATCTAAGCATTAACACACCCTGCATGACCTGATCGGGCATCAGTAAGACCCTGTGGGGCCCAAACAGCTCAACATCACCCTCTAGATCGAGCCAGTGCTTAGGCAGACAATGGAGGGAGCCTCTGTTCAGACAGAGTTGAGCCTTGGCTGGAGGTGCCACCTGTAAACCCCGGGGGACACAGGCAAGCCTCAGTCCTCAGTCCCTCCCTAAATGCAAGGAGGGGATAGTGGAGGAAGAGTCCTGGCTCTCGTGGGTCCAGAACCCCTGTCCTCCCCCCTCCCCAGGCTTTGTAGCAGTGTCTGTTCCGGCTGAAGACTCTGGAGGAGGAGGCTTTTCCCAGCTTCTTCTTTCATGTCACAGGAGCGTCTTCGTCAGCCAGACCAGCATGCCGAGGGCTGGCACCAGGTCATGAGAGGCAGCTCTCCTGGGTCAGAAATATTATTTCTAGGCTAAAATGAAAATCCCAGGAGGCATTAACAAGGCCAGCATCTCAGGAGGCAGGGCAGGGAGCAGGGCCCTTTGAAAGAAATTAAGTTGGCAGTCTGAATTTTTACAATTTCATTTTGGTGTTCTTTTGCATATGTACACCGTGCATATTGACCACTCTCAGCCCCCCACCAAACCCCTGCCGTATCCCTTACCACAATCTCCCTCATTCACATCTACTCATTTTGTTTTGTGAGCCACATAGGCTAACCAGTGACCATGGGTTTGGAGTTCTGGTGGGCTCAGCAGTGGGAACTGCTAAAGCCAGTAGTAATCTGGATCTTTCCTTCCTTCCTTCCTTCTTTCCTTCCTTCCTTCCTTCCTTCCCTCCCTCCCTCCTTCCTTCCTCCTTTTTTTGAGACGGGGTTTCTCTGTGTAGCCCTGGCAGTCCTGGAACTACTTCTATACACCATGCTGGCCTTGAATTTGGAGATCCTCCTGCCCCTTAGTGCTGGGATCAAAGGCGCATGCTACCACACACAGCTGCCTGGGTAAGGGTTCACCCTTAGGATATAATTTCTAACTTGTGTCATGAACACAGCCCCCTACTTGACAGAGAGGAGCCTAAGCCACCAGCAGTCGCTGTAACAGTTAGAGAGAAGCTGGGTCTAGAATTCAAATCCATAGCGCTATGTGACGTAGTTCTATGCTTGGGAATCTAGTGCTCTCCGCGGTGTGAGAAGAGCCACATCTAGTGCTAATTACAGTTCTCCTGACTCCAGGTCCCCAGATTTGCAGAGCTATGTGACACTGGTGCTCCCTGGTAGGGGAGGGTGCTGTGTACAGAACACTGTCATAGATCCATGTCTACACCAGAGCCAGCCACACTCACACAGGGAAAGCCTCCCATCCCCACCCAGACCCAGGCCTCTCTAATCTGAGGTGGATCAGAAACAGGAGCAGGGTACACAAAGGAGACTTCCATCACTGTGCTTATAAAGAGACAGGGTAACTCAGCTAGTCCTCCAGAGTAGGGTTAGTAAAGCCTCAGAAAATGCTTGGAATGTACCACATATAAGTGTGCTCTACAAGAACTTCCTGTCCCAAAGCTGGGAGGTAAGAACATTGGAGCTCTTCTATGTGTGTGTGTGTGTGTGTGTGTGTGTGTGTATGTGTGTGAGTGTGTGTATGTGTGTGTGTGAGAGAGTGTGTGTGTATGTGTGTGTGTGTGTGTATGTGTGTGTGTGTATCAGATGATGCATGCCTCCTCTCCCATTTCATCAGACTTGGATTTCTACAATGAGAAGTTTATACTTTTATCTCCTGGGTCCAAAGCCTGTAATCTCTGGAATCCAAAAGCTGCTCTCAGATCTCAGGTCCAGGACCGGCCCTCTGCCCTCTGCCCTGGGTCCATGGTGGATTGTTTAATTCTTCAGGGGTTTTGGCTTCTTATCTTGGAGGCAAGCCTGTTAGGAGATAAGCCTGCATTCCTAAGACAGGCACCTCCCCCAGTCAAAGGTGTCTACTTTAAGCTGGTGAGACCTCAGGAAAAGAAAGACAAGATCACCCTAAGCTACTATGATGTAACCTGGTACACAAAGAATTTGAAATTTCTCAATGACTGAAATCCTAAACCACCTGGAAACTTTGGCCTGGCATAGTGGAAGCTATGGGCTAGGCTAGAGGGTGGGGAGCTCATGGGTAGGAGCTGAGTGGCTCGGCTTCTTTAAATAAGCAAAGATAGTTTTTAACCCTCTAGCCCTGGAGGGCGGAGGTGCTGCAGGAACTTCATGGCTCCATTAAGAACCAGGTTGATGACTGCAACTGACAGGTGAGTGTGGTGGAGCATGTCTTTAAGCCCAACAGTAGGGAGGTAGAGGTGGGTGGGTCCCTGTGAGTTTGAGGCCAGCCTGGTTTAGATAGTTTGTTCCAGGACAACCAGAGCCTATGTGTAGAAAGCCTGTCACTCTGTCTCAAAAGAAAGAAGAAAAGGCCAACCAACCCCCAAAAAACAAACAAACAAAAACCCTACAACCGGTCCCCAGAAAAAGGCCTTCCGGATACATGCTGATTTCTGTACTCAGTTTCTGCATGCAAACCCAAGACCTCCTGCCTGGACACTCTTAGCTTTGGACATCTCTTTCTGGATGCAGCTTCAGGCTGGCTCATAGCTCAGAGGCTATGGGGAGCAAGGTCTCGGGGACACTGATTGCTGCAGCAAACTCTTCTGAACAGGAAAGTCTAATGATGGGTGATGGACGGAGTCAAAGTGTGGGTGGCCTTCTGTTACTTCTCACGGGCTTTTGGGGTTCAGAGATTCCAATCTGAGTAGATCTTGCTCCCAGAGACAATTATGACCATGGTTCTGTGATATTCACAATGACGTTCCCGCCCAGGGATGCTTCTCCTTTTAATCCTGGAAGCTGAGGTTCAAGTTCAGGACCCGTGTAGCTGGCTCTGTGTTGTTGACCCCCACCCTCAGTAACAGGGCTGCTGGCAGTTGCATTGCTGCGGGCCCTTTCTGTTCACAGCTGACTTTGCAGCTGTGATATAGGAATAGGTACCCTTCTTTCTCCTTCATCCTCGGCTCTTAGTCACGTCGGTTTCTCTACATTTCTAGAGGCAAAATCAGTTGACATTCAGCCGGAGAAAAGGAGCCAGTAGACATCAACGACGTGATGCGATTCAGTGCAGAGAATTAGCTCTTGTGCCTTTTGGGAGTGGGCGGTTCTACAAATCAGGCCACTGGAGAGGACAGGTTGGATCGCTGCCACAAGCTAGAGTGGTTGTCAACGGAGGATGTTCTTGCTCAGGAACGTTCCAGGTACCCATGAATGCCTTCAACTGATGATCCAACCACCTCACGGAAGCTCAGTGAGAATGGACCTTATTTGAAGCGGTTGCTTTCACGGTGTTGGCTGCGTCTACAGAGTGTCTAACCAATGACAGGAGCTGAACCTAGACTATGACACATAAATGAACTCTCCCAGCCTGCCCTTGACAAGTCGACGCCAACAGCAAAGCCATGGTACTATCAGTTAAAACCAAGCACACAGTTGGCCCTTCCTTCTAGGAGCACACCTGGCGTGCCTGAAAGACACTCCTTCGCCTTGACAGCTTGTGTTTGCTATTCGTCCATCTCAGGTTAGACAGCGAAGAAAAAGAGTGGATACAGACATTCGGAACACGACCAGGGAGAAGCCTCCCAACAAATACAGTCCTGTCTCCCACACCTGGTCTTGGGGTTCAAGCTTATAGCTACACATGGCACCCAACTTAGGATGACTTGACTTGTGACCGTTAACTTCCCTGTCACTGGTGTAGAAGTGGTCGTTGTTAGGTCTCAAAGAAACCCAAGGCAAATGGCTGAGTGTCCATTAACATATCAAAGAAGAAGCTGGCTCCCAGGCTCTCTTACCCCCTATGGAAAGTACCTGTTACTGAGCCCTGATTCCTGTCAGCACTTTCCACACGCCTGCTCCCCTACCCTAAACCTCTCCATCCTCTGAGCTTTGCTTCCCCTCTCTCCTCATTCCTAGACAACCCAGCCATCTCGGCCACACGCTATCTTAGTTCTCAGGCCCTTGTCCTCTCTTTATTAACAAAGAGAGCAACACATTTTCACAGTGTACAGGGTTATTCCACAGCAGACGTGGACCTTCCTAGACAGCTTTGAGAATTATTCATTATTATTTGTTCTGATGAAGACATTGAATGCAGGGCCTCGTGCATTCTAGAGGCAGGCACCCTACCGTTGAGATAAACACATTTTTTTTTTGACTTCTGATATCTTCGACTTTTGATAGAGTTGTTGATACCTCAACACCCTGTTGCTGGTGTTAGGTGGAGGATATTCTCATTTCTTCCATTGGCCACCACGTTGTTTTCCTGAACCAGGCATCTTTTTGTCGGGTCTGTTGAATTCCTAAAGGGTCTGGGCCGTTGGCCATCTGAGTCAAAGTCCGGTTTTTCGGTGATCTTTAACTCAAGACGTGAAGGTGGCAAGAGCTGAATCTAGGCACACTCTTCCCTGGAGGAGCATCCCAACCTCCCCTGGCACCATGTATAGTCCCCCATTCTGTGCCTGTTGACTCAGACACATGAGGACCCCTGAGAAGCATGATGACATCTGGGCTTCCAGCTCAATGAAGTCATTGTTGTTATTGTTCCCTGGCGGAGACATTCCTCCCCGTGGACCCAAGGCCTCTGGCCTATTGGAGCCAAGGTCATGAAGCTGGGAAGCAAATATTTTTGTTAGTGGCTCCCCGAGGGGAATGGGGAGTGAGCCAACTCCTCTTTCACTCGCTTGCAGCCGGGACGAGGAAGTGGTGGCCCGGTTTTCTTGCTGTGGATGAAGATAAGCACATTTGACCTTTTCTTCTCACAGAGAAACAAATGGATTAACCAACATAATAGAAATGTGTGCATTGCTAAGCCAAGGAGGTGAGCAGAGCCTCTGGCTGGCTGCCCTTCTTGGGCATCGCCCACTATAATAGTATCTTTTCTGCAGTGCCTTGGCAGCACACACACACACACACACACACACACACACACACACACACACACACACACACGTGGGCCTGGAATCCATTCTTTCCTCTACCGTGCACCAACGGGATAATTTGTGTTTCACCTGCATGGTGTTTCGTTCATGTAGTTATTTAACTCATCCACACATCCCATCATTCATTCATCCCCCCCCCCTGCTGTTCATCCCCTTACTGTAACATTTAGCAAGTGTTTATTGAAACACACACACACACACACACTTTTCTGGGCACTGTTCTAGGTGTACGGCGCTGTCCTTGTAAACCAGGCACGCAACTCTCTCTGGTGCTGCTTACTCACCTTGACACTAAGTGCATCTCAGAGAACATGCTGGATCAAGGATGCCTCCTGTTCCTGACATGGAAGTGATAGGAACGTAGGCTTTTTCCACCGCCCCATACCACCGCTTGATGCACTGGTAGCTGAATGAACGCGCAGTTGCTAATGACTAATAGTTACAGTATCTTCTCTTGGAAAACTTGTTTGTAACAAGAACTTAAGGTTACACCTGATGGCCTATGACTTTAATCCCAGCCCTCAGGAGGCAGAGGCAGGCGGATCTCTCTGAGTTCCAGGCCAGCCTGGTCTACAGAGAGAGAGTTCCAGGACAGCCAGGACTACCGAGAAACTATATCTTGAAAACAAAACAAAGCACAAAACAAAAAAAAGAACCCTGTCATGCGCAGTTTCCTAGAGCTGAGCTCGACTCCTTGGGAACTAGAATAACACATTCTTAAACTGGAATAAGGAACTACAGCAACAGAGTAAAACAACAAGGTGACATGATCTTGTACACATGGAAAAGGATTTAAAACAAACAAACAAACAAAACCAGGGTCTCAATATGTAGGCCATGCTGGCCTGGAACTCTCAGAGACCCATCTTCTCCCTTCTAAGTGCTGGGATCAGAGGTGCCAACCGTCAGTGATCACTTTATGAACTTCATGATAACGGATGTGGACAAACATCACAGAACTTCCTCAGCACTAATCTACAAAAGGCCTACAATGGCTATCTCAGTCCACTGGGCAGTACTAATGACTTTGCCCTGCCGCCAGGAACAAAGCTGTTCTCACACAGCTCCTTCACAGAGTTTCTAGACAGTTCAGCGTCAGTGAAAAAATGCAGGAAGATCTGAAACAAAGAAATGAAAGCTGTCATTCTTTACCCGTGGCATGCCGGGGCACGTGGCAAAAATAAATGAGTTAGCAATGCCAGAGGTTCAACGTGTAGAGTTGTACTGAGATATTCAATATAGAGTGATATTGGTTACATTTCCATATATTAGTAATGAGAATAAAAATTAAAGGCAAACACTGTTACCTAACCTACATCAGTCTAATAAAATATATGTAATAAATACCTCGACACTGGAAAACCGGAAAACGTTGCTGATAGAAATTAGAGAAGCTCCAAATAAGAGCTTCGGTTTCTGTTCACAGACAGAGACTCAATGTTGTTATGGTGTCAATTTCCACAAGTGAGTACAGATGCAATGCAATCTATATTAAAATCCCAGCAGGTTCTTAAGAACAGAAATCTGATAATATCATTCTTGATGCCAAGATTTTTCAAATGACCTACAATATTCAAAACAGTTTTGGAAAAAGAGGTCAGCTGGAGAAATGCATGACCAGGCTTTCCAGCCAGCTTCAGAGTTAGAGGGATCAGGCCACTTGGAGAAAGGCAGAGACAGGTGTGTGGTCTGGAAGCAGGTTCTGCTCAACTGTGCGCACCTGGCTTGTAACTAACCTGCCAAGTCCACCGAATGGAGGAGAATGCAAAGCCTTTTACGGAATTTTTTAAAGATTTATTTTATGTGGATGAGCCTTTTGCTTGTATAAGTGTCTGTGAACCATGTGTACACTCATGGAGTCCAGTGTTCGGGAGAGGTATAAACAACAACAACATCACTAGACGCCAGAGGGTTGGGCATCTGTGCCGGGCATCTGCACGGTCAGAGCTAAGGAGGGTTTGATTGGAAAGGCACAGAGGGTGATCGAAAATTTGGAGTTGAGTTGATGTGTGGAAGAATAAGTAGCAGTCCACGGATCACACAGGAGTTCTGTGTTTATTTTGTGCTGGTCATATGTAAATCAAAGAGAGAAAGTTCAGGGGCCTTTCCTGGAAGTACTTTGAAAAGTCTACTCAACAATTGTTCTTCTAGGGCCTGGGGAGGCCGCTCAGTCATCAAAGCACTTGCTGTGGAAGCGTGAGGTCCTGAGTTCAGATCCCCAGCACCCATGTTTAAAAAAAAAAAAAAAAAGGCCAGGTATGGCATCGTGCAGTGTAGGTGACCCCAGTGCCAGACATGGGGCATGGGGGAAGGGAGACAGCTAGCCCTCGGTAACTCACTGGCTAGCCATCCTGGTCAAATGGTGAAATCCAGGTTCAGTGAGAGACCCTATTTCAAAAAGTAGGGTATAGAATGAGGAAGGAAGCTATTCCACATTGATCTCTGGCCTACACACACACACACACACACACACACACACACACACACACACACACACACACACACAGGAACATGTACACACCACCTTTACACACACAAACATCATACCTGTGTAGAAAGACAAGCTGCTGCTGTCTAATAATAGCAAACTGTAGCATTGACTCTCTGATTTAGTCAGTCCATTTTTCTGGTGAGCATGACGGGGATATGGTGTTTTGCTGACCAGAGGGGCTGGAAAAAAAGATGATGTAGAGAAATGTGCTCCAGGAAGAACTGCTCTCTCTCATTACTTATGCGCACCGAGGACGATAGGTTTGCTGGCACGCACAGTAGTACGTCCCAATGGGAAGGGACATCTTCACCTTTGCTCACCCCAGGTGAGTTTGTATCCAAAGCAGTATGGATGTCGTGAGACTCAGAGATACTGCGTCCCACCTTGTGGGGTGCGGGGGAGGGTCGCGGGGCCCATTTTTACCTCCTTTGGTATCAGTGCAGGCAGGACCCCTGATTTCCTAGTACTACACAAGTTACAAATGACCTTTCTTGGTGCGGGTCGGGTGCCTCTGCATCTCTGCTGGCAGAAGAGATGGGCCCTTTCCGCCAGGAAGCATGGGCTTCCAGTGGGCAGACGAAGAAAGCACATGCATACATAACATCAGAGAGGAGATAAGTAGCCAAAAGACATCTTGGACAGGGGAAAGCCTGCCTGGCGTGCTATAGGCCAGCCTTTGCAAAGTCCTGTAGCTCTGTGGGCAGTTTCGGGGTTCTGTAGGATGGAGAGCCAGGTCTCCAGAGGAGGGGCTGGCAAGCACAGAGTGTGACTCAGAGCAGTCAGGGGGGCAGTCAGGAGGGTCCTGAGGAGTCTTCTACGTACTTTAGGTCCCTTTACACTCTTTCAGCATGGCTGGGCTGGATGCCTGCAGAAGGTGTGAGGTTTTATCAGTCCTTCTTTTGCAATCCCGGAGGGGAATTCACAGAATCTGTCATCCTCAGGGGCGGTTTGTTACCTGTGAATGAGGACACTGTGCCCACTAGCTTCACAGGTAAATGCGACAGCAGAGGACCCTGGAGGGGTCACTAGGGCCTGCATTTCTGCATGCTGACTGTGTGTGTGTGGAGGAAAGCCGGATGGCTCCTGCTGCCTAGGAGGTTCTGGGAGCTCAGGCCTCAGGTAACCCTTGGATCTCCCACAGCCTTGCAGAGTTGGGCTCTGAGGTCAAGGCACCTGGACCCGCCCTTGTGGACCCTTTCAGTTTCCATTCACTCACGCAGATTGGAGCTGCAGCTGTGATCCACAGAGGAGGGCAGGAACTGGCAGCCTCCACATTCTGCAGACTCGCTGGGGAGCAGCTTTGAAAGAACTGTAATTTAACCCGGATAGCAAGGGGCATTGCAAGTTCAGGGCACCATCCCGGGCACTGAAAGGCCTGTTTTTGTTGTGGCTAATGGGTATGGTTGTGAGTAGGGACTTAAATAGCCTTTTCCCTCCAGGATAATGGGCAGACACTGTCAGGAAGTTGCACGATGTCAAATCCGAGTCCAGGACTCAGTAGAGTTCAAAAAGATAGAACAAAGTAGGTTGAATGCCAGCCTCCTCGTCGGGGATGAATTTAGGCCTTTGTTTGAAGCCAGCTGTTTGGCTAGAAAAACCCACAGTTGTGCAAATAGTGAGAGAGGCTGGAGACCACTGTGGAGCATGGAAAACTGAGGGCTGGCAACTTGAGGAGCGTTCTTGTGTCAATTCCTAGCTGCACTCTTTGAAAAGTGTTCTACTTCAGAGGGGCTGGGCATGGGTCAAAGGGCAACGGAAGGCTTCTGTGCCCACACAGGACTTCCTTCCTTGCTGGGGGGGGTGCAACTGGACAGCCCTGGACGGCGCTCTCTCAATGCCTTGGGGATAGTTTCCAAGCTGGCGTTCCCCCACACAGGTGGACAATGTAGGGGGAAGGTGTTAGGGTAACAAGGGTAGAACAGAAAGGACTATGGGTTCTCGGAGGACCCTGATGGGTGGAGGGGATGACAGATAGGCAAGTGCATGAGGACTCAAGACAAGTAGAGAAGTTCATGAGTGTGTGTGTGTGTGTGTGTGTGTGTGTGTGTGTGTGTTGGAATGCAGAGCTAACAAGCTGCTTCTTTCAGACGAGCTGACAAGGGCAGCTGTGTCTCTTAACCCTTCCTCTCTTCCACTTTGGGCCTGTCCCCTTGCTCTATGTGGCAGAAAGTCAGTAGTCTTAGACACAGCCTCAGGGATGCCAGCTCCCAACACCAGAGAGACAGCAAAGCTGTCTCCACAGTGGGTCTTCCTGTAAGGTCTATGGTAGGGCCACATGAAGGACAGCTCAGCACAGGTGGAAGGCTTCTCCACATGGGGCAGGGTGGACACACAGCTACACTCACTCAGACACAGGGCCAAGCGCTCCTCAGGATCCTAGTTTCTGAAATAGACATGCGTTTAATATTTAATTAAATATTCATTATTAAGTTACACTTCCTCATTTGGTGGGGGAGGGAGTGTATGTGTGCCACGCTACATGTATGGAGGGCAGAGGACGGCCTGAGGGAGTCTGTGTTCTCCCTACCTTGTATGTTTCCGGTATTGAATCCAGCCTGTCCGGCTTGTCAGCAAACTCCTATAGCCAGCGAGCCATCTTGGTAGCTATGCCATCATTTTAAAAATGACTTTGTGCTTTTAGAGCAATTTTAGTCTCTTTGCAGGAAGATGCACAGATTTAAACTTTTTGTAAAACTACAAAAACATCATGAAGCCTCTTCCACGTTGAAATCTGGAATTTGGGGTAGAACTAAATCTGTGTTCCTGGACCGTGGGTTGCTCAGAATGGCTCCAGAACAAGCTATCTCTTGTCCCCTGTGAGAAGACAGCTGTGGGTTTTGCACTGACAGCACTGTGTGGTGGGACCACACAGCAGAGGAGGCTTGCTCACCTCACATCTACCAGGAGCGAAGAGACAGACAGACAGACGGACAGGAAGAGCCCAGAGTCTCAACTTCCCCCTTTTATTCCACACTGACAAACCTCTAACTTCTTCCCACCAGGCCTCACTAAACATAGCGCCAAGCTGAGGACACACAGGCTTTTGCTCAACCTTCAAGATCCAAACTGTAGCGTGTGCCCCCCCCCCCCGTCCCTCCTCTCCCTCCCCCCCCCCCCCCCCCCCGCCTTCCCAACTCTATAGCCTTGACTCTTCCAGAATACTGTATAGTTGAAGTTAAGACTGACTTCTTTTACTTATCAATATTCATGCAGGGTTTTTACTTCTTTTCAGGGCTTGAGTGTTCTTTAGTTTTTAGTGCTAAGAAACATCCCGTTGTTTGGACGTACCGTAACTTTGCTTATTTGGCCCTCCTGGGAGCTCAGGTAGGCCGGTGTGGTCTCCCATAACGGTCTGGTACCAGAGCAGTGAGGACACAGGGCTGTTGCTTCATGCCTGTCCCACTCAGTCCCAGTCCAGTGATGACGGAGGATTCGTTACTGTTTAAAAACTACACCAGGGAAGTTATGCTGTACTCGGCCTGACTCTGAAATCTTGGAGGAGAGCAGAGAGGTCTTCAGTCATAAGTCTCCTACAAGACGCCTTAGCATAACTCTTTGTCCTTCTTAAGTGCAAAAGCTTGATGTCTCCCCAATCTAGGTCAGTAAAACCCTGTCCTGTCCCAGTAGCCAGGATCTGCTCTTTCTAAATCATGGCTCTTTATCCTGGATTTATTTTCCACACATCTGGGTAAATTCCTGCCAAGCTAACAGCTGGAAAGCCAGCATCCTCAGCATTGTCTTAAGGGATGGCACCATCTTTGTTAGGCAAGGTTGATGGCTTCCTGGCGGTGGCCCATAGCAGGCTCTTACTAATATATTTGCAAATGAGGAAAGAATTGGAGAGTGGGGATCCAATTTGCTCTGTCAATCACCCGGGATTTTCTGTTTGCACGGCCCACAGAGACAGGCAGATTTACTACAGTTGAGCAGCTTCTGTGCCGGCTCAGGGATTTGCAGTGTCAACAGGAGCCACATGGTCCCACTCTTCCTGTGTGAGTGGAAAGGTAGCACAGGGCCCAGGTCCCTGGAGCCTGTTTCCAGGAGTGGGTTCTCAGATCTTCTGGCAGAGTCAGACAAACCCCTGTGGAGTAACACAGATGGGTGCCAAGGGCTTGGAGTCTGAATGCCACACTACCTAAAAGGTAGCTGTACAATGGTAGTAGCAAAGCAGAGGTTTGCCATGAGCCCTTCCTTTACTGAATCAGCACAGGCAAGCCATGGTGGAGGCCGGGGAAGCCAAAGCTGTCATGAGCATGGGCTGGCCCAGAGCCCCAGACTATCATATTTCCTTATTGCCATAATCCTGCTTGTTGTCTGTATAAGCATTCTTTAACATGTCCAAACTTTGTAATTGCTCCTGTCTGTGTCTCTCTAATCAACAGTTTTGTTTCATCTTCCTTTTTATTCCCCATATAACAAATAAATTTTGAGGAAGGAAGCCTGTAAGAAAGTGAAACGCATCCAAAATTAACAGATAAAGGTAAGTTTTAATTTCCAGGATAATACATTATAACATACAGTATGTACACATGCACACAAAATCCAAATGAGTGACTTGCTTTGACTAACAGGCGGGCAGCTAAGTATTACCCTGTAACCTGAAGGTGAGGCCAAGAGAAGCCTGTGGGAAACCTTACACATGGAGCCTGTGGGAGGCCCTGAGCTCCCCAGCTGCAGGCAGATGTGCCATCTTGCTTTGTGCAGCACACTGAGCCTCAGCCCTGAATTTGCAGCCCAGGGAAGTCAGAGTAAACAACTAGGACCAGGACATTCTGTGACAAAGCAAGACACAACAGCATCTCCTTCTCCAAAGCTGTGTGCTTAGAACCGTATCTCTCCAGATTGGCACAGTGATTGCAATATCTTCACTTCTCCTCTTTGGTGGTGGAGTGGACTCTCCAGAGGACCAGAGGACCCCCAGAGAGAGCTCCTGCAGATGGGATGCCAACAACCCAACCTTTCCTGGGAAGTTTAGGGTGGGGTTGGCTGAAGCACAGATGGATTCGGGATAAGCCAGGGATACTTTACAGCAAAACAAAACAGGACATTCATCCACTGTTCATCCTTATCTGGAATTGGAATTGAGTTGGTCTACCTTGAGTTTCCTTGCAAGGGTCAGATGCCAGCTACTGCATCATGCTGGCCTTATCTGTGTTTGTTGATCCCATCCTGTAAACATCCTCCTTGGATTGTCCAGTTACAGGTGAGGTCTCTCAACTTGGGGGAAAGCTGTAGGGCAAATGTTAGGTGCTTGCGTGTGCCTCTCTGATCTGAACCTTGGGTGTGCCATTGTGGTCCCAAGGACCTGGCCCGTAGTGAGGAGGGGGGCCTGCCCACAGGCAGCGTGGGATGTTGCATTCTGCAGGAAGAGTTTCTGCTCAGTTGGAGTTGGCTGCGTGGAGCTGCAAACTCTTCCAGGGAAACACGCAGGATGCCTTGGTCCAACAGCACATAGATTCCAGGAGAGATGAGGGCAGAAAGGGAGAAGGCATTTGGGGTCTGGGGGGGGGGAGGCTGGGAGTGGATCGTGGCTGCATGACCCACCTTCTTTTGTTTGTTCTACACCGGGCAATCTAGCCAGACAATCACTTCCGTGATTAAAGTCTGCTGTAATGACCATCGTTTCCTCAAGCCAGAGGATCTCTCTGTCTCCCTGACCCCCATTTATATTTTTAGATAGTCTCATTGTGTAGCCCTGGCTGGTCTAGGTAGGACTCACTCTGTAGACGAGCCTGGCCTTGGTCATGTATCCATCCTCCTGCCTCTGCCACCTGGGTATTGGGAACCACTGGTGTGTACCACCATGGCCAGCACAGAGGAATTTAAATAAATAAATAAATAAACCTCTCCTCAGATTGCTTGAATAGCTGAGGCCCCCTGTTGATGTGTAGAGAGGGAGGAGGGCATGTTTCCCCCCTCACTACACTTTGGCATGGCTGCCTGCCCTTGTTGTCATGGAAACTGGTCCCTCTAGTGTTTTTGTACTGTGATAGTAGCTTTGTGTATCATATTGCATTTCCCATACTTCTGGGGTCCCAGTGTCTTGGTTTGGGGGTACATTTTTCTGTTGAGGCCTAAGAGATCTTACCGCCAGGATGGGTACAGCCTTGGAGCATGCCCGCAGAGCATTCCTACAGGACGTAACAATGAAGCATTTTGGTGAAGTATGCCCGTAGAATGTGTACACGGAGCATGTCCACACAATGTGTCCACGGAGCGATGTCCACAGAGCGCATCTAGGTTACTCACATGAAGCAACAATAAAACCTCAGGGGCATCATAGACCATGAGGCTTTTGTTTCCCAGCTTGGGGGCATTCCGGCAGTCTGTGATGGAGCCTATCACCAGTTGTGTCAAGTGGGTCTTCCGAGCCTCTTAGGCCAGTGGCTTGTTCCATTCGTAGAGAGGGCTCCGCAAGGCTTAGCCACTGAGGCTTTGTGGCTGTTTTTACACAAGTAACACAGCCCAGCACTGGGCACAGGGAAGTTTGAGCTTGAATACTGGGGGTGTCTCCCAGTGTCCTCTTAAAGCAGGGGGTGTCCCCATTGTTGCGTGGGGATTACGCTTAGGTACTGTAGGGGGTGATGTGATGGAGTCACTAGGTGCAGGCACAGATCTTACCAGTCACAAATGCCACGTCTTAGGTTCTAGTACATGCTAGACATGCCTGCCTGACCTGAGAAAGGCAGCAGGTCCCTGAGGCGGCTACACAAGAAAAGGTGTGCTTTCTCCCTGGACGCTGTCCTCCTTGGATATGACGGTCCCGCCGTCGAGAGGCCTGGGAGCCTAAGGATGACTTGAAGCCGCTAAACCACCCAGGTTCGCCTGGCCATGGCATCTGCTGCATCTGCTGCAGGGCATGCTGCTCACCCACAGCTGTGCCTGCTGGCTTCGAAGCCCTCCTTCCCAGGAAACAGAATCCATAGCTCCGGCTGGAAGGTACGCTCTGCCTCTGCCTGAGAGTGAACGGTGCCACAGTCCACATGAGTGGAACGTGGATGTGGAACGGGACACTAAGAGGGAGGGGGACATGCACACAGCTGGCTCAAACGCTCCTGACCCTCCTCTGCCTCACGACTTCGAGGACACTGTGCTGAGGAGGGTTGACAAGAGAGGGGCAGAGTTTCTGTAGAGGGAATAAGGTGATGAGGATGGCTCAGAGCGGGACCTGCGAGGACACACCACACGGGACCTATGAGAGACAGTAGGGGGAATGGCTAACGCTGTGGGCTGAGCCTTGACTGCCATTCACTGTGGGCAAGGCCTTTTCTGACATTTTAATTTTGTTTCCCTGAAACTTAGCACGATAATTAGGCTGGAGACTCCTTCTTTCACAGATTTTTAAGGCGTCCCAGAGGTCTTGGCCAGCATCTCTAGCTTTGGACTTTCACACGCCATAGCAAACTTTCACTTTCAACCTCAGTTTCAAGTAGATTTTCATAGGAAGTGCATCCTTTGTAAATCCTCCCGTATCTAACACGATTGCTTTGAACCCGGGTTTCTTTGTTGACCAGAGGTTGAGAATATAATTAAACACACGAACCTATCTTTACTCACAAGATTCGGTGGATTTGAGATTCAAAAGTGGCTTTCATCTCTTCAAACCTTACCCTCTCTGGCGAGGATATTTGAAGAGCAGACGGCGTATTTTGATGTACCCTCATTTTCAACCTCCTACTCTCAGGAGCCTAGAGAGGCACACAGCCACACACTTACAACATAAGGCCCCAAACACAGCCTTTCTCTGCGTATCAGACTTTCAGGTTCTACGTGTTGCTGAATGGGAGGAAATAGGCGGTGCTCCCATGGAGAGAGCCAGAAACTCTGACTCAAGCAGGCTTCAACCTAAAGAGGAAACGGACCGCCTCACACTCCAGGAAAAAGGAAGTTCAGGGCAGGTGTGGCCTGCCAGAGCGATGAATCAGACTTTTAACAAAGGCGCTGGCTTTCTGTCCCTCCCCAGGCCGGCCCAGCGGGGGCTTTGGCTCAAGTCTGCCTAACCCCTTCACTCAGGCACTGAGAGCAGAAACTGGGCGGGGTCCTCGCTTGCACCACCTGCTGGGATGGACTCAATTCCCAGCCAAGGGATGTGACCCTCTGCAGCCAGGGGTATTGGTTTGAGTCCTTCCCCTCCCAGGGCAGAGATCCTGAAAGAGGACAACTTGTTAGTAATGTCGATGCCAGCGCCCAGGCAGGCCCAGCCCTGGGGTGGGCTGGCCGGCTGTAAGGAACCAGTCCTCTTGTGTCGGCTGCTCATCAAGGCTTTGGTTTCTCAGCTGAGCCCAATCAGATCCACCCCTGCAACCAAGGAAGGGAATCAAGTGGGTGAGGGTGGGGTGGGGGTAGGGGGAATTGACAACAGACAAAATTCCCAACGAAACTGGTTCTGTCGGGGGAGCAAGGCGGTCCCTGTTAGCACGTCTTCCCGGTCTTGTAAAGGGAAAAGAGGAAGAAGAGCCACAGGGAAACCAAATGGCAGCTCTGCCAATGGGCAAAGTGCTCAGTGCTGGCTAGTTTCATGCAGTGCCCAGTAGCTGTGCCGGAACCCTACAACTTAACTCCCCAAGGACAGAATGACGTCCGGGCTGCCATCCGAAACGAGGTAGAGAGAGGAGGGACAGACGGAAGCTGGGAAGAGGTTCTTAGACTCTGGTGGGAGCACCCCTAGCAGGGGCAGGAGCAGAAGGAGGGCTTCTGTTTGGGGCAACATGCCTGCTCCTGCATGCCTGGCACACAGCCCCCTGAATGCGGATGTGGCCATCCTATGCCGGGTTCCCAGCAGGTGGGGAGTGACTGTCTCAGCCACACACACTGGGCTCCCCTCCAGGCGTGGTGAGGGTCTGGCTGGCTCTACCTCTACTGCCCTCTCTTCATCACGTGCTCCCTCTCAACTCCTCCCACTTCTGCTCTTCCAGAAGGCTACCCCCGCCTTTGGTTCACAAGCTTCCTCCTCCCTCTCCCCTGTGCCTTTACCTGGGGTCCCTGCCTGGAGGCCCTGAAAGCATTTCTGGTGGCTCTCAACTGCCGTGGCACGTGCAGAGTCTGAAGGCATGTTTCCAACCCCTCCTCCCCCAAGGTTGATCAGCCTGTGCCCTGTTCTCTGGGGTGGCCCAGGGCCCGCGGGACCGGACAGCTAGTCATTCACCAGAGTGGACAGAGGGTGCTGGTCTCAGCTACCCTGTCGGGCCACGTGGTGTCATCTACCCACACGGCAATTCTCCTGTGGTTTTGTGGTTAGCCTTAGATTAAATCATGGCTGCCTGTCAGCTGAGACTTGTAAGGGAGTTACATTCTCCCACGGTCACCTGAGACGGGCACAGTCACAGGCTGAGACAAATCCAGGAGCCTGAGAAGGCCCTGGGCCCTCAGAGCTTGTGGATAGGAGACATGCAGGCATTTTGGTCAAACCTGACTAAAAGTGAATTGTTCTGTTGCAACGTATGCATGTGTCCATATGCACAGAGCATTCCCGTGTTATCACAGTGGGTCATGTTTGTCCCCCTCTGTGGCTCTTCACCTTGCTTTTAAAGTCAGTACTTTAATTAAGCACTAATTAAGTTCACTAATTAGACTAGCAGGATGGCAGGCTCGGGGAATCGTCCAGTCTCCACCTCTCCAGCACTGGGTTTACAGACAGGCACTGCAGCTTTTTACCCTGGAGCTGGGGTTCCAAAGCCAGGGCTTCAAGCTCTTGAGACAAGTACTTTGCTGATTAGGTCACGTAAGCAGCCCGGAGAGGCAAGTAACTCCAGTTCCGTTTCCGCTGCCTGTAACCCTCACTCCAGGGAATCCAGCGCCCTCTTCTGGACTCCAAGGGCACCTGCACTCACATGCATATACAGCCACACCTATCACACACACACACACACACACACACACACACACACACAATTAAAAATAAATTATTTTAAAAAATGAATTTTCTGTCCTCGCTGGCTAGCTCGTTTCTCAGGAAAGGAAAGCCAAAAGGTGTTTGCTTATTTTTATTTTATTTATTTATTTTGCTAGAAATAGGAAAGATGGCGCCTCCCTCAGATGGGTGAGGCTTTGGGGCTGCTCCTCAGAGCAGATGCTCCTCTCCAAGCAGATGGGTTTGTGGAGATGGTAACTGAGCCAGCCATCTGGGAACAGCTGCCAGCAACACAGAGTCAAGGGCTGCCAGCGTTCACAGACCCTCCACCTGGGCTGACCCAACCGGTAAACTTTCTCATGTTCCTCATTTAAACACGCAGACATTCAAGGTCACAGACGTGGAGGGACTCTCTCCATGGGGCTTGGTGGTGACAGCTGTTCTTCCTCTCAGGAGAACAGCTGGTACCCCCAGATCTGATGTCCCTCATCCTGGATGTTATGGTGGAAATTTCACCCCAAGCTCCTGGCATCCATACCCTAAGAGTCTGGGATGTTACAGTGGAAGTCTCACCCAAGCCCCCTCCCCTATCTCTCTCCAAACCCTGCTGTATCTCAGAAAGCCTGCAAAATTATGACTCCTCCCCCAAGAGATGCCCAAGACCACTCCCATAGGGTATTTAAACAGCTCTCCCAGAAAACAGACTCCTGCTTTTCAGGTCTCTCTTTCCCATCTCCTCTCTGGGGGTGGGGGGACTGGAAAGCCATCTGGGAGCGTTGTATCCATTAAACATGGGTTTTTGTTGTTTTGGCTTTTTTCCCCCTAATTTGGTTTGATTTGGTTTGTTGTATTGGCATTATCGGGGTGTAGAAACCTTTCATTTGGGGTCCAGGTCATCTGAGGCACAACTCTGATTTTCTTTCTTTTTTCTTTTCTTTTCTTTCTTTTTTTTTTTTTTTTTTTTTTTTTTTTTGCTGAGTTACTGTTACACTTTCTCCTTGCCTTCACACTTGTGTCTGCAAATAGACTCCGGAGTCATTCTTCGTTCTCCTCACAACCCCTGAGATTCAGTGTACTCGGTATTTCCGAATGGACTTATCTGGGTCTGGTGGAGTGGGAAGCAACTTGGGAAGCAGAGATAGGAGGACAGCCAAGTTTACAGCCAAGGTAGCTAACTTAGTGAGACTCTGCCTCAGAATAAAAAAAAAAAAAAGTTAAAAAGGGGGCTGTGGATACAAGTTCAGTGGCAGAGCACTTGCTTGACATGCATGAAGCCCTAGGTCAAATTCCTGCTATCACAAATAAATAAATACAGGGTTGCAAACAGTTTGGTGGTTGGAGGTTGAAAGGCCACCTCAAAGACCAGATGGAGCTTAGAAAAAGAAACCAGAGTTACAGGTAGAGAAAACATTGGGGCAGTTGGGATTCTCTTCTTGTGGCTAAGCTTTGAATCTGTAATGATACAATGTTATTCTTCTTATTAAAAAAAAATGTGTGAATGAACCATACAGGACTCCTACAGAGCCAGCATGGTTTGTGTTGTTCAGGTCTGAGCTCTGGCCAGCGGGTGCTGTTGGGAAAGTTCAATCACAGATCTGGTGTCCTTTAAAGCTAGAGCTGAGCTGAGCGCGTGCAGCAGCTCCTGTGCAAACTGCAGTCTATTTTGAGTCGTTTAAATCTGTTCCCTGGCTCCTGCAGGTGGGATCTCGAAAGCTCCTTCCCCAGGCAGTGCTGATACTTTCCTTGTGCCTTCTCAGTGTGGGAGGAAAGCAGAAAGCACAGCTGGAAGAAGCCTAAGACGGACTTCACCTAGACACACAGGTAAGGAGGGGCTGGAGGCCCTTGATTCCCAGCGCTCAGCTGCGGAGGGAGACGTCAACACAGCTCATTTAAAACTCGGGACAATATTTCTTCCTCCCAAAACACGGGAAGCTGTTTCCTATTTAAAGTTGCTTGTTCACAGCTGACCCAGAAACCTGATGAGGGATAAGTGATCAAGAAAAGAGAGAAATCATCGCCATGTGATGGTAGCAGCAGGCGGTGGCCTGCACCTCCAGGCCAGGGAAAGACTATCTCACTGGAGACTGCCGTAGGAGTCACACAGGAGCCGGGGGAATGTAGGTTTGTGTGGGGTGCTAGTATCCCCTGTGAGAACACGGCCAGGACAGCCAGGTCACCATATCTGGGCACAGAGACTGAGCCACATAAGACTGCCTTCATCCCCGGTTTGTATGCTCAATTCTTTGGTCTTTAGCAAGTGACAGCTTGTGGCTCCATGGCCTGGCCTGTGCCGTAGGATCTTGTATCTTGACCCCTGGCTTTTTCTTTTTCTCTTTTTTCTTTTTTTTTTCAAGTGGCAGCCCTGTGGGCTTGAGCTGAGCACAGCGCAGAGAATTTGAAGGACAAGAGCAGAGAACCTGAGCTACCTCTCCAGCTAAACTGCACAGCTACACTCAGGAGGGGCAGGGGGGGTGCCCTGTCCGAGCTTCGAGCTTCGTCCCCCCCACTCTGTGGAGGGAAGAGGGCTTCTATGCAGTCAAGTACCTGGCATGCAGCGAGGGCATCTGATAGCAGGCTCACCTGACAGCTTGAGTCTCTAGTGAATGTCAGCTCATGGCCCTTGTCGAGAAAAGGACAACACAATGCATGCCCACGTCCAGCAGCTCGAGGACATGGTAGGGCTATGTTCAAGATCTCAGACCAGTTCTTTTGGAAACTCACAGTTCTGGTCAAAGAATCCTAAAGCCTCTGCCCACCCCCACAGCAGTGTGTGCATGCATCATTCGTCGTAGGAAGCAGCACACACAACAAACAGCAGAGCAATGGGTACGAAGCAGACTGTGTTTAAAACAGAACGTGGGCTGGAGTGACAGCTTACTCAGTAAAGTGCTTGCTGTGCAAACGTGGGAACCTGAGTCCATCCCCCTTGCCCCCCCCAACTGGAAACCACATAAAGAAAGCCTGGCATTGCAGCGTTCATATATAATCTCGCTGCTGGGGAGGCAAGAAACAGGGGGATGGATACCTGGGGCATGCTGCTGGTCAGTTTGTGCTTAACTCCATGAGCTTCAGGTCAATGAGAAACATTGTCTCTAAAAACAAGGTAGACAGAACTCAAAGATCTATAGCCAAGGTTGACCTCTTCCCTCCTTATGCCCATGTATATACCTATGCACACATGTTTTAAATGCCAAATGCAGGTCAACAGGAGATGGCTGCCCTTGGGAACTTCTGCCACGAATAGCAGACATGTCTACTCCGAGCTTGCTTTCAGTCTGGGACCCAGCGTCCTGAAACCTTCCAGATTCTTCTATCAGAAAACAGCAATTACCTCTTGCATCATCTGTTGCTTTATCCAATTCGGCCCCCTTCACCTACCACTGCTGCTCTCACAGGAGCTTGTGACCTCAATTCAGGGAGGGTCGGGATCCTGGCTAAAAACTATGCCTCCTGCTCCTGGATGAATCCTCCAGCATGGGGGAAGGTCCTCAGCATCTGCTGTAGGATCCCAAGACGTCAAACACAGCTTTCTTGACACTGCCATGCTGGGGGGGGGGTGGCAGGCAGTGTGAACCCTAACAGCCATCCAAGTTAATTCTGCAGCTTATTGGCATCTCTTTCCCTCCTAGGAGACAAATCGGCGTCACACCTACTCATGAGATGCACACCTCATAACAGGGAAAGCACAGGGCCAGAGGCAGGGAGGCAGAGGGACAGGTGCTCAGTGTACTTTCATTTACTTTGGTGGCCAGTAGCAGAAGCACTAGAAAAGAGACCAGGGTCATTCTCCACTAGCTCTGAGGGCAAGAAGGCAAGATGACTACTACTCTAACTCTCATTTGTACACTGACACGCACTGGCATGCACACACATAGGTTTCCCCTTCACACCTATATAAACACACACACACACACACTGAACTACACATACTTAGAGCCACACTCCCTTGTCTGCCAGGCCCCTCCGCTGCTTCAGTCCCAAATAAACACGCAGACATTATATCAATTATATAAAACTGTTAGCCGATGACTAGGGATTCTTGTTTTGTTTTGTTTTGTTCTTTCGAGACAGGGTTTCTCTGCGTCCAGGCTGGCCTCAAACTCACAGAGATCCGCCTGCCTCTTCCTCCCAAGTGCTGGGATTAAAGGCATTCGACACCACCGGATGACTAGGGCTTCTAATTGGCTAGCTTTGTCTTAATTATTAACCCATCTCTATTAAACTATGTACTTGTCTTATTTTACTGGAGGACCCCTGGTGCATCATTTCTTCCCAGTCCTTACATGGTGACTCTTGTCTGCCTACACTTCCCAGAATCCTCCTCATCTGGTAGCCCCGCCTATCCTTCCTGCCTAGCCACTAGTCAGTGTTATTCATTAACCAATAAGAGAAACATATGTACAGAAGGGCATCCCCCAACATCCCCTACACCTGAACTATTTGGCTACACACACACACACACACACACACACACACACACACACACACACGCTCATACTGTCACACACACGACAAATATGTGTGCCATCACACGTGTGGAGGTCAGAGGTCAACTTTGTGGCATTGGTTCTCTTCCTCCTTACGTGGATTCTACATATCAAGCTCCGGGCATCTTGCTTGAGGGACAAGTTCTTTTACCTGCTGAGCCATCTCACCAGCCCTGAGAGGGTTCTTCTGGTCAGTTCAACTCGGCGCTGAGATTTTTTTTTTTCCTAGCTGCCATCCTATGCGGGGAACCAAACATTTACATCTGTGTATGATGATCGCCTCTGCTAGCTACCTCCTGCCTGCCTCAGTGTGCCTCAGTGTGTGTGTCATGGTCTCTCACCACAGACCTGAAGTGGGGATGAACTAAAATTCTCAAAAGACTTGTCCGTCACAACCCAGTTCTGCCTGCCAAGCCCCACGTCCTATCAAAAACATTGCCAGAACATATGAACCTGTGGGAGAACATCTATAAGATGCCTTGTATGCTCCCCCCCACCCTATATTCTGAGGCACCGAGTCTAACAGGTGCTCAGACAGGCTCTCCATCAGTGCCTGAGTAGGCACCGCGGGAGCCTCTTCTGCAGGATGCTGGAGCCTGTTCTGAGGCCCAGGGGACTCTTTCTCTCCGGTGGGCTATTTGGTTCAATGGGAGCCACCGGACCTCTCTTGGCTCCCATCATGCAGGACAGACATCTCCCATGCACGGTGGGGAAGGGTGGCTGGCATCTGCCCAGAGGGGAAGCGTTCATGGCAAAGTTGTCCCACATAGAGAAGTTACACGCAAGCTGCTATGTATGGACCTTGACCTCCCAAGCACAGTTAACAAAGCTCTCCTGTCCTCCTGCGAGGCAGCCATGGGGAGGGAGTATGAAAGAAGCCACCGTCAGTTCCAAGTTCCAGGGGAAGAAGGCAGGGCCATTCCCAGTTGTGGACCTTAGAGCAGGACAGGCAGGCTTGAAGGCATGTGGCTTTCTTCTGGGGTATGTGCTGTCTCGGACTGCTTACCCAGGCAGAAGTCCCCAGGGCGCTGAGCCTTTCCTGGTCACAAGTTCTATTCTGCAGGGACATGAAGCTACATAACTAGACACTCGCTTCATTTATGCTTTTAAAGTTAACTTAATATAATGAAGTTATCAAATGCTTTCTTTGTCTTAAAATACTTTATCGTGTGCGTGCATGTGCGTGAGCTTGCCTGTGCATGTGCGTGTACGCGTTTACCCGTGTACCTGCAGAGGAGGAAGTACGCTTTACTTCTTGAGATACTCGGCTTTGTATGTGGGGACTAGGGACTTGAAATCCAGCCTTCATGCTTGTGAAGCAAACACTCACTGATTTAAGCAGCGTTTGAAGCACTGGGCAGAGATTACCACTAAGTCCTCCCCCCTGACCTGGAGACAGTGCAGAGGGTGCAGAGTCATCAAGAGTATTCATTATCCACGGTACCACTGAACAGCAGATATTAACTGGAGTTGGTGGTGAGGGCAGTATGCCCACTCTGCCAACCCAGCTGCTTGGCGGCTCTGGCGGTCACTATTGGGGGGGGAGGTGCCTGGTGGGCTGAGTGGGAAATGGTAAAGCTTTTGGTGTTTGTACTCAGCACAGCAGCGCTAGGCTTGTGCAAGCCTTGAGAGAGATGGGGACCTGCGATCTGGTTAGGGAGGGAATAAGGAGGTATTGCTCCATGGTGTCTCAGCTGGGCAAGCATCAACTAAGCCAGGTCTCATGCATTTGGACTCACTTCTGTCATTCAGTTGTTGTTGAATTACCTCTACTTGACTTGGGTATCCGGCATCTTCTAACAGGGTTTAAATGATCACTGCATACAATTCAGTCTTTTTTTTTTTTTTTTTTTTTTTTTTTTGCATGTGGCAACCCCTGAATATGTTTTGTGCAATTGTGTGTGTGTGTGTGTGTGGTGGTGGTGATGAGACAGATCATGTTCTTCTGGAAGCTTCTTGTTTCCAACACTACCCATGCGGACTTTTGGATCCCACGCTCATGGGTCTTTGTCCCTCCCACCCGACTGACTCCAGAGCCTACTTCTTGCTCCATGAAGAGTTCCCCACTTAGAGCTGCTGCAAGTAAGTGAGCCCTAGCCTCTGTGAGGTTTAATACTGCAGCCCTGGACTAGAAATAACCCGAGAAGCCAGTTTCACCCCGGTGTCCCCAAGTGCTCCCTAACCCTGACTTGGGAAGCTGGATGGCGACCTTGGTGTTCCTCCCCAGGCCACACGGCTCTTTCTATAGCTTTTCTCCCCTCCTCTCCCGCTCCCCACCCAGGCTTCCCTCTTGTTGGTTTGTAGCTGGTACAAACCCTCTAAGGACTGACCACACTGCCATCACACTAGTTCAGCCCACTCAGGCTGCTGCAATAATGTAACAAAAAGCCACAGACTGAGCCGCTTACAGACCAATAGGTTTGTTTGTTTCGGGGCCAGAGGCTGGAAGTTCAAGGTCATGCCTTGAACTACCTGGTGTTTTCCGGGAGGCTCTGCCTGGTTTCCAGAGGGTGTTTCCTCTGAGTCCTCTTTTGGCTAATCACTCCTGTGGGGCACCAGTCCCATTATAAGGGCTTCCAGGTGAGTGATCGCTACCCAAGGCCCTGTCTCTCGTCATCACCAGCTTGAAGAACCAGCCTTTGGCAGGTAGGTGAATTTGGGGAGCAGTTCTAACACAAAGCCCACAGCACAAGCTCGTGTTGTGACCTCCAACGAGCAAGCTGTTGTCTTCTAAAGGCGATTTGGTGTTGGTATTCTTTCTCTTTCCCCAATTAGGTTCCATCGACTTCCTAATGCTTCTAACTTCCATGCCAAACTTGGGGCCTAGCACCCTGCCCCCAACACTCCCTTCTTCCAGCCGAGTAGTCTCTGAGGTCTAAGAGAACCATCGTCATCAGTCACGCAGGTATTTGTTAGTGCTGACAGACAAGGAACAAAGTGAAAAGACTAATTACAGCCCGCCCCCTCCTGCATCCGAGCAGTGGCTCACTTCCGTCCAGTTGTGAGAAGTGTAGTGCTCTCAGAACGCCGGCCTGGTGGTCGTTTGACACCGCCATGTTCTGTGTCCACATTAATTTGGGTCCTCGCCCATTAACCCGACTCCTGATTCTGAGCGGGGACAACTACCCGACCCCAGAACAAGAGACAGCTGGGCTTGCTGCATCCCTCACTGACTCCCCGGAGCACAAGGGTGCACTCGGTGGCCAATCTCATCTGCTGGAGCTTGCTGGGCGTTCATTAGTGCTGGCCCCTGCTGCTCAAGAACGCCAGGGTTGTGTGGCAGTCAGAGCCGTGTGGGGGAAGGGCGGCCAGCTGGTGGCTTTTGGCTTTTCCCCTCTGCTGATGAGAGGGGGCACCTGGGTATCCTGTTTCATCTGCCTGCTTTACCTTCCTGGGGAAGGAGGGTTGGAGGTCCATGAAGCATCTTGTTTGGCTCCTAACTCAGCAAAAGTGTTCAGTGCCATTAGTATCCTGTCTCTTCCATCCAGTAACACTAGAGGTTCTGGAAACAAAAGGCACAGGGCTGGCTGAGATGCCAAGTCAGCCACGAAGAGGAAAATAATAGCCTGTGACCAACCAAGGGCTCAGTTTAGACTCCTTCCGCTCTGTCTCCAAAAGGTCCTCTTGCCTCAGGAAAGGAACATGAGTGTCAAATAGGCCTGGGGAAGAGGTTCCATAGGCGAGAGAGCACTTGCTGTGCAACACCCACATAAGAAGCTAGTCATGGCGCTCTGTGCCTGTAACCCTAGCCTTGGGAAATGGAGATGGGTATGTCCCTAGAGCTTGTTGGCCACCCTGGCCAAAATGGTGAGCTTCCAGGAAGATGGCAGAAAAAGGTACCCTGTGTCTTTCTCTGGCCTCTGTGTGAGTATGCACCTGTGTATTCATTGTATGCTTCATGCACACACACACACACACACACACACACACACGCGCGCGCGCGCGCGTGAATGCACACACGATGCAAGCACAACACAGCCTCCGGCCATTCTTCTGTTTCCTAGTTGATTCTTAGAGGAAGGCAAAGCCTTTTCGGGGAGTCTGTGGATCTCGGAGTTATCATGCAGCATCCTCATCTGTCTCCACCAGCTAATCCCTGAGTGTTGATCAATATCAAACGCCCGGGCTTGCCTCCAGCCTGTGACGCCATGTGGTTCCTGGAGAACACTGTCTGTGCATTTCAGAGCGCACCCACGGCAACCCACAGCAACCCACAGCATCCATATTCACCGACCGCCCTGAGAGAAAAAAATCCTCCTTAATCTCCTAAAATCATAATAGGCAGTGTCAGCCTGGAGAATTTATTTATTTATTTTTAAAGCGGGAAATGAGAAACACAAGAAGCAGCACATTTATTACAAGAATTCCGCGTGTCTCCTGACCCGAATAAATCCCAAAAATCCCTTCAATTGTTTTTCAGTTTAGAATTCAGAGTCGAGGGTGCCAGCCAGCCAGCCAGCAGGCTGAATCCCTGCATTTCCCATTCTTTTTGCTATTTCATCAAAAAAAAAAAAAAATCTTTCTTAACGACTGGCAGAGACTCCAGGTGCCCTGGGAGCATGCACAAAACCTACTTTGGCCCAGGGGAAGATTATAGTCAGTGCAACCTAGGCATTCTGGACCTGGGGCGTAGCACAAGGAAGCTGCAGGTGTAAAGGGCCAACCCCGGGCTCCAGGGGCTGGAAGTGGGGAGGAGATCGACGGGAGGAGAGCTGGAGGGGTGAGAAGGGCTTGAGCAAGCAATAAATATACTGCCTGGTGCCTTGATTCATATGCTAAGGAGCATCAAATTCGGCTTTAATTGGTGTGAGAGGGATGCTTGCAGCTGCCTCGGGCCCACACTGTGCGCTGTGGGATGCTCCCTGAATAGCGGTTAAAAATAAGCTCCCGCAGGGAAACGCAGCGCAAACTCAGGGAGCGGCCAATGACCGGGCGGGGCGACGGGGAGGTGGGCTGTGGGGTTACAAGGTTAAATCTGAGTGGACCTCAGACCCCAGTGCCCAGCTTAGCGTCCCAGGAGCCTTGAGAACTTTCTCTGTGCCCTGCAAAGTTTCCTGCTTCATCTTTCTGTGAAGATGCCTGTGGTCTTTGGTACCCGTAGACATTCCACTGTGGACTCCTGTGGGGAGGGGCCATGGGGCGCTATCTAGTGGCAACCAGGTCGGGCTGTTCTGCCTGGAAACTTCCTCCAGCCCTATTTCCCTCTCTCTGGCGCTGTTTATCCCCGCCCAAGCCCTAGGAAGGGACCCCTAGAGAAGGTAGAAAGCTCTGCCCAAAGCTGAGTCTTTCTCCACAGGAGAGAATGGAGCATTACTAGGGCAGCTCTGCTTGGGTGCTGGCCAAGCCTAGTCAATTAATTCAGCCTCTTCCTAGCTAGGGTGACCACGTGTACAGCCAGCTCCTGGCCAAGAGCCTCAGAGTTCAGGATCTGGGAGAGGTGGCTACTCTTTTTGTGATTGTGTGAGTCTAGGTTGTAGAAACCATCGCTCATTTAAATTTTGTTTATAAACCACCATGAAGAGGCTTTCTGATCTGAGTGTGTGTGTTCTTTGTGTGTGGGAAAGCGGGGGGGGGGGGGGAGGGAAGAGGAGGAGGAGAAGAGGGAGGGAGGGAGAGAGAGAGAGAGAGAGAGGGAGAGAGATTTGCTGTAAGAAAAGCCCGGTGCATTCCACGGTGAATTCCAGGTGCCAGGTTTCAGGTGAAAGTGGTACCCTAATGGGTAGTCTGTAGCCATTGGATCTACTCACGGAGTTCAAGGTGGGTGGGGCATCTGTACTTCCAGCTGTGGGGCAGGGTGGCTATGAGGCCTGGCCACAGCTGGGTTTGTAACAGCTTCATGGCTTGTAGACTTTAAAAGTGTATCTCAGTACCTTGAGCTGTGTGACTGCTGTGACAAATAACATCTAAAATGCAATTTTAAAACACTGGCTTCCAGTTCAATGAGGTCTGTGCCCCCAGTGTGTGTGTGTGTGTGTGTGTGTGTGTGTGTGTGTGTGTGTGTAGGGGAGGACCCTCTCGGGCTGTGTCCCCAGCCTGTGGGCAGAGCTTTGGAGAGCATCTGATAAAGCCCCTAATCCCAGCAGGACCGCACTGTACCCCCCACCCCACCCCACCCTCGCCTTGTGGCAGAGCTGATGCTTCTGTGTCAGTCCGGGAGATGGAGCCTGGCCATTTTGTTTCCACCTTAGTGAGCATGTTGCTCTTTATCCCGTGGCTGCTCCAAGGGCTATTGCACCCAGGAACACAGGCTCAGACTTTGATCCCACCAGCCAGTGGAGGACAGCTCAGAATAACTGCAGGGTAGGACACTGGGCAGGGTCAGGATAGGAGAGGCAGCATGGGGAGAGGCTTTGCGTCCCACACCTGCCCGGGCCCTCTGGAAAGGGAAGTTAAGGCAGCACAGGGCTCCTCTGAGCTTTGGGACATGAGGAATAGTCTTGGCGAAGGCCATACAGCTGTGACCTATTCACAATTCTTACTCTCCATGAATGTGCTCCAGAGCGGTCAGAATGAGTTCTTGGGAAGTTTTGAGAAGGCGGTGACTCCATTTGTAAATCTGTGGAATGAAAGCTCGGTGCTAGCAGGGTCATGAGTGACCCCTCATTGGAACCCACGGTTCTCTGGCATTCTAAAGGTCTTCACTTGGGGTGGCATGGGATTAGCTCACAAGCCTCCTTGTCCCTCTAATGCCACAGCTGTTTCCTTGGACAGAGTGAGGGCACAGTTCAGACCACACCACACACACACACACACACACACACACACACACACACACGCACGCACGCACGCACGCACGCACGGCTGGTGTTAAAACATCAGTGACGGTGTGCACACAGCCTGGGATAGCAAAGGAACACGGGTTGGAAACCATAGGGAGCTGTCCATTTGGCTTTTCTCTTCCTTCAAGAGAGGGTACTGGGAAGCAAGGAATCCCACAGCTGCCCTCTACAGTACTTAGGTCTGGAGGAGAGTGGGGTAGGGAGACTTAGCTGCTGCTGTACCTGGGAGCTCAAGGGAGGGAACCCACAGGATATTTTACCGATGCAAAGTTCCTGGGTGTGGCCAGTTCTAAGGACTCTGTCTTGATTGACATCCCAGGTGGAGTCTTTGCCTTGCCTTCCCTTCCATCAGATGTAAGGTATGCCCTGACTTAGTGACCCCTATCCACACTGTATGTGAGGGGCGCCCATTCCCCAGAAACATTAGAATGTGATGGAGAGCATCTGTAATCAACAGAGTAACGATATGTGGGGACTGGGGCCACCATCCCCTGCACTCATGTGAAATTCTGGGTGTGGTGCGGTGTGCCTGTAATCCCAGCACTGGGGAGGTGGACACAGGCAGTTCCCTGGGGCTCCCAGGGCGGCCAATATAATCAGGGAATCCCAGGCCAGTGAGAGCTCAACAAGCACAGTTGGTACCTGGCCCCTGAAGGATGACAGTGAGGTTGACCTCTGGTCTGCAAATGCACATGTATACACATATGTGCATGCACACACACACACACACACACACACACCAAAGGAGTGATACTATACTAATATGGCGTGAATCTCTGCTCTCACAAATGTGCTGTTTGGAGAAGGAGAAATTGGTGGGAAACTGCAGAGCAGACAAGTTTCCACGGAGTTTGAGCTCTGCAGCATAGGGGAGCTGGGGTCCTCTGGGAGAGCCCAAGGGAAGACCTAGCAATGACCAAGGAGAAGCCTGGGGAAGGTCTCGGGGCATGTGGCATTCACCATGGGGGCAAAACTCCCGGATTACAGTGCGTCCAAATAGGTAATCCTACCGGACTGTGTTGGGAAGTCCCTCCCAGACCTGAGTGTGGAGGAGGGCAGAACTAGGTAGCATCAAACAAACGCTTGGCCACAGAAGGGGAAACAGCAATGTTGGGGGAGCAAATAATTCACTGCCACCCACCCCCTTCCCCCCTCTCCGCCCCCCCCCTTCCCTAGGGGCTTTTCCCAGGATGCTTCAGTTCTGGGAACTTTTTGACGGCGATCGGCAAACCACCCTGTACGGGAAAACGGGTGGAGTGTTTTCTGTAGATGGTTGTGGCGGGATGAGAGCATCCTGTCTGGGTCAGCTCTTCCAGGATGTGACCTCGGCTCATAGACTGATAGATCTGAGCCCTGGGCCAATGCCATGCTTATAACACTCTGCGAGTCAGCTCTGTGAGCCCCCAGACAGCCTTCTGGAAAGCGAGTCCTTTGTCCCGCACACTCCCACTCTACCTAATATGCACAAGGTGTTTTCGGAGCACCAGAGCATGCCTGAAGGAAGGAAACCGGTCCAAGGACAATGAGGCAGGAGGCTCTCCTCCGCTCTTTGGTTGGTTATTTCTAGAATCCTAGTTTTGGAGAGTGTTATTTTTTTTTTCTTTGTCAAATCTTGAACTTTATCTAGTTTTATCGTTCATACCCTTTTGTTGTTGGGCTTTCTTTCCCGCCAGGCCCCACAATCGCTTTGCCCCAAACAAACACACGGATGCTATATTAATTATAAAAGTGTTGGCTGATGGCTAGGGCTTCTTACTGGCTAGCTCTGTCTTAATTATTAACCCATTGCTATAAATCTATGTATATCCGCATGGTCTTATCTTACCGGAAAAACGCCTGGCGCACGCTATCCTCCTGGTCTCCACATGGTGTCTTCTGCAGTCTCCCTCTCTCCACCGACCTTTCCCAGAATTCCCCTTGTCTCCTAGTCCCTGCCTCTATTGGCCAAGCAGTGTCTTATTCATCAATCAATAAGAGAAACATCGACACAGAAGGCCATCCCCCATCATCACCCATCCGCTGGCCTGTACTTTATTTAGCTCACTGTAATGACCCTCCTCTGGTGGGGCATCTGGTCTCACCAACGCCGAATACGTCATCAAAGACCTATCCAGGTGCCTAGAGGAACTGCTGAGTAGATGATTATGCACAGGTCAATTCTCCTGGGGGCTTTGTTCGTGGTTACTCAGTTTCCTTTGGGCTGTGCTGGACATTGTCCTCTTGGCTCTGGGCTTCATCAGTACTGATTCTTCTACACAAGTGTGCAATGGTCCCACTTCCACAGCCAGCACTGTAAGCTCAGGCTAGGCCATTCTCTTTTGAATCTAGAGAAAGTGGCTGTGGCGGAGAAAGAAACAATGTTGGTGGCTGCTAGGTGTGGTGCCTGGGATCTGGACCGTTCAGTCTCTGCACCAAGCAGAAGCATTTTAACTCCACACAGGCGTGAAGATGAAAGTGAAGGGTGGTCCTATGCTGCCCTGCCCATGGGAGAAGGTGGTCAAACAGAATCTCTGCCCCATCTGGGCAGACATTTGGATCACATTAGCATTTAATTAGGAACAGAACAGAAACCTGGATTGTAGCTGGAGTTTCTTGTCCTGCAGGCTTCCCCCACCCCCTCGCTTCAGCCCCAAATGAACACGCAGAGACACTGTATTAATTATCAAACTGTTAGTCGATGGCTAGGGCTTGTTACTGGCTAGCTCTGTCTTAACTATTAACCCATTTTTATAAATCTATGTATTTCCACGTGGTCTTGGCTTATGGGAGGAGAAGTCCCAGACCTGTTTCTCCTTTGGTGGCTACATGGTGTCTCTGGATGGTGCTTAGCCCTCATACTCCAGCCTCGACTGGGCAGGCATCTCTCCTCCATCTGACAAAGCAGGGGTGCTCCTGCCTCGGGGAATCGACCTGATGAACTTCCCTGGGAACTGGTAGGGTGTCTGGAGCCCCGAGGGAGCCCTGGAGGCTAGCAAACGACACATCTCAGCTGACTGAAGGAGGAAGTGTAAGAGTCCTAGAGGCTATGTGACTTGGTGGGGTCACCGTGTCCGGGATGACTAGGTGACCCTGATGTCTGCCTGGGATCATTCTTGCCCCTGTCCCCTTACTTCCTGGAGGAGCCAGCCCTTCACAGACCATGAACACGATGACTTCCCAGGCAGGGGGCAGGCAGACCCCAGCCCAGGTGCCTGGGTGCTCTAGTGATATTCCCCAGAGGGTGATGAGAGGCTACCTAAACCCTGGGCGTCCTGAGCAGCTGAAGGGGGTTTCAAGGCCATGACTTCAGCCGTGGGGACATCCCCTGATGGTTACCATGCTATTAGAACTCTCTCATATTTGTGGGCTGCCCAGCATCCCCTGATCACTCATTCTTCACAAGAAGCCAGAGTGAGCTTGAGCCAAGAGGCCAGAGGCTCTGAGAAGTCCTGTTTGGCCCTCTCGAGTGGGATAGGCTAGCAGCACACAGGACAAGAAACAGGAAGGAACCCACATTCTAGGCCTTCCTGGGGATCGTGGCCTCTATGCAAAGCTATGTGAGCAGCTCCCACAACTCAAGAAGACTTCAGAGTCACTCTCTGCCAGAAGGGGCACCCTCTGGGATTGGCGATGGAGGCACGCTCCAATGGCCTATGTGTTTGTTGGGTTCAAGCTGGGGAAATTCTTAGGCTTATATTGTCCTCAGGGTGGAAGAACCTCAAGGGTGAGAAATAGAGATCTAGGAGCTGGAGAGATGGCTCAGCAGTTAAGAGCACTGGCTGCTCTTCCAGAGGACCCCAGTTCAATTCCCAGCACCCACCCAGCAGCTCCCAACTCCAGTTCCAGGGGATCTGACACCTTCACAACAATGCACATAAAATAAATTATTTAAAAAAAAAAAGAAAGAAAAACTCAGGTCGTCTAGCAAGCATAGAGGTTGTGGAGGCAAGCGACTGTGTATTCTCCCCAAAGACACAGGTTCAAGGCCAGCCTCCTCAGCTTTTGGCCACACTTATGTCATTCTCCCCAAAGTCTGAGTGAAAGGTCATATCTGCCACCCAGTTATGTAGAGCAAGGTTGAGAACACTGAGATGCACTCTGTGCATGGATGATGCTCTTGGATCAGCTTCCTGGCCCCGCCTTCCTCAGTCAAGAGGACACAGGGCTCAAATGATCCCTGCAGGCTGCACAGCCGGTGAAGATTGGCCCGAGGGTCGACAGATGTCTCTGCTTCCTTCTTGGCCACAGCAGAGCTGGTTCTTTGGCTATGGGGTTGTAGGAGGAGGTAGGCGTGGAGAATGAGCGTTCCCAATGCCTCCTTCTCAATTCCTGTGTCCCTCACCTAACCCTTGGAGGGTTTTCTATAGGGGAACTTTTCCCCAGGTCTCACGCTCTGTCCCCGTCCTGCTCTACCTCAGCAGCAGAGGGGTCTGGATCAGGGTCATCTGCGGGGGAGATGGAAAATCAGCTGCTCCTGGGTGTCTGGTAGGTGCAGTTACTCACTTTTCCTGCTCAGGTATGAGCCTGTTCTTGATACATGCCCAGCCTTCCTAGCTCTTCCAGGCTGGCTTCTGTCATCTTATTTCATTGATACATGCTTTTCTTGAAAACAAGCTGCTTTTGGGAAACATACCCCAGGATAGCGGTGCGCTTTGCCTGGACGGGCCTGTGGCCATTTGATACATTTGGGAGTGGGTGGGTGGGGCTCTGCTACCACTGGGCTCTTCTAGGCTGTCAGCTCCTGGCAAGAACTGCCATCTGTATGTCCCCGAGTGAGCTGTGCTCTCCAGCTGCCATTACTGCTGTGTCTGTGCCTCTGTCTGTACAGAACCCCTAAAGTCCAGTGGTCACTTCTGTCACATGCCTGTCCCCTCTCCACAGTTGCTGTAGCCCTGCCAGCATTAGAAACCCCCACTGACCACAGAGAAAATCAAATTGGCTCAGTCCCTCTCCTCGGCTGGACCTCTCAGAGGTAGCTAAAGACACCAAGAGGTAGATGTGGCAGGTCCTGGCAACGGCTGCGTCTCCGAGGTAGCAAAAGGTTCCGGGAATGTGTGAGACAAATGAACCTCACCAGAGGTTGGCTGAGTCTTGCCCCATTCCCTTATCGAGACTTTGGAGCAACAAAGCTGGCCTGACCTAGAAACTCGGTGAGAGGAAAATGTTATCTCCTGGTGCCCGGCATATCTCCGGGCATGAGGGCAGAGGTGGCTGGCTGTGGACAAAACACGGAGGGAGGGTGACAGGACATATGAACAATGCTCCTGCAAGGCTGAGTTACAGTAAACACGCAGCCCCCCCACCTGGCTGGATCAGTCCAGCCTCCTGGGCTTCTAAGTGGACACTGGTGTCCTAACGTCAGTCAAACCCTTGGGAGGACACTCCGGTGCCTGTCCATCCTCTCAGGGCAAAGAGGCTATGGGAAGGGGCAGAGATGCCATGAAAGGAGCCAGATGCCAGTGCCTCGTTCTGTGTCTGACCCTACATATTCACTGAATCCCATGAGAGATTTTGGCTCAAGTGTACGCTGGGCAGTGCTTAAACCAAGGCACATCTCTCTGTGTTCTCAAATCTGTTGTGGTAACAAGGTCCAGAATGGTTTGCAAAACACTTTTGATACCATTGGACATTTCACCAAGTGCCACACTGCCGAGGAGACAGCGCTGTAGTCTGTACCAGGCATTTTCTTTTGGGCCACCGACCAGCTCCCAAACCATGACACAGAGGCCTCTTAGTTAGGAAGGCTCCGCCTAGCTTAGGCTCATTTCTGGCTAGCCCTTTTAACTTAGCCTGCTGCTCTTTAGCTATGGTTTTGCCTTGGCCCCTTTTAAACCTTTTCTTTCTGTGTGTCTTATTTTCCTGCTTCTTCCATGTCCGTCTGTCTGGTGGCTGCCTGGCTTCTGGCCCTCATCATCATTCTTTTTCTCCTTCTTGCTCTTCTCAAGCCTAGATTTCTCCTCCTATTTATTCTGTCTGCCTGCCAGCCCTGCCTATCCCTCTCCTGCTTAGCCATTGGCCGTTCAGCTTTCTACTAGACCAGCCAGACAAGGTGAAACAAATGTAGCACATCTTTTCATAATTAAACAAATCCAGCATAAGCAAGTGTAGCACACCTTTACACAGTTAAAGTAACATTCCATAATTAAACAAATCCAGCATAAGCAAGTGTAGCACACCTTTACACAGTTAAAGTAACATTCCATAATTAAACAAATCCAGCATAAGCAAGTGTAGCACACCTTTACACAGTTAAAGTAACATTCCATAATTAAACAAATCCAGCATAAGCAAGTGTAGCACACCTTTACACAGTTAAAGTAACATTCCGCGGCATGAACAAATGTAACATGTCTCCACCCAGTTTTTAAAAAAAAATATTCCACTACAGCAGTCCTCACATGCCACTCGGAGGAATTCCAGAGGTCACCAGGACATAGAATGGAAGAAGGGCCACTTCACACAGGAGGCATGACTCCGGAGGCTACTGGCCTGCAGATGGAACTAACTGCCTGGCACGTGGGCAGGTTCTGTGGACAGTCACTTCTGGTGGCCTGGGGTTGTCAGGAGCACTACATGGTGGTGAGGTAGGACCTAGGCTAGCCAGACAGAGCATGCAGATGGGGGTGTTGTGAGAAAATACTATAATGTGACACTGAAATATTCAGCCCTGTGGCAGGAAGCATGGCGCCCATCCCCAGGGACTTTCCAGTTCCCCAAAGTGAGACTGTTACCCATAACACGGTGGCTTCCCATTCCATGACCCCAGTCACCTCCCACAACCCACTTGCTGTTTGCGGACCTCATTGTAATGGAAGAATCACCAGGCACTTGGTCTGCTACGGCGTGATGTCTTCAAGGACCCCTCTAGGAGTCATGCCTTGGCATTTCCTCTGTTCTTCGGGTGGGAACAAAACTCCATTTGTATGGGCACACAGGTGGAATGAGATTTCGATATCCCAACGCCACCTCAAAGTTTGTAAAACACATCCTGACCATCTTCGTTTATTTTCTCAGCTGTCTCCAGTGATCCCAGTCTAGACACAGCAGATCACCCTGGAAATGGTTGCTGTCTGCACTTGCAATGCCGGAGAAACCTGGCAGAGGAATTGGGACCGGACCGTTACCACCTCCCTCTGAGGGGTGTTTGTGTGACACCCACACAAACCGTGTTTTCAGTGAAGGGGACCCACACAAACCGTGTTTTCAGTGAAGGGGAATGACCTCCTGAGCCAGATGTGGAGTGGACGTGGATAGCAGAGAACAGCTTTTCACGCCTCTGGCCTGACTCTCCAGTGGACACCAGCTCAATTTTAACACTGTCTACCTGAAAGGCACTGTCAGATGCCACATGTCAAAGGTGTAGGCCCCAAGACAGCTGTCTGTACAGTATGGCAGCTCCAGCTCCAAGCTGTGACCCGTTCGGACCAACTGGCTGTACCTCCGGGTTCTGTTTATTTCCTGGAGCAGCTCAGAGGACTCAGAGGGACACTTGCACTGCCAGATGACTTAAAAAGGTTTGAAGAGGCACACCAGGCTGTGCACAAGGGAGGGGATGGAATTCCCACACCCTCTGCCCTCCAGTTCACTGCCTGCCAATTCAACTGCTCAAAGCTCACTGACCTTCTTACAGGATGCTATAGGAGGCTTCCCTGTGGGAGACAAGCCACCATCCCTGTCCTCACCCAGGTTGCCCCACCCTCTAAGTGCCCCCATCCTAAAGCTTCTGAGTAAGCACAGCCACAGCTGTGTGGAAAAGATCCAACCCTAACTTGGGAGATTCTAGGACTCTTAGGAGCTGTAGGTCAGAAGCAGGGACAAGCATACATTTTTTTTCATAGTGTCTGGGAATCAGGACCCTGGGGAATGCAAGGTGCCGCATTGCTTTTGATTTGTGCCACGGAGCATGTGCTGTGCACCAGGATTGCTGTTACTCCACCCTAAAAGCAAAACAAAACTGGTAACAGTGTTCATCAGAAAAAAGGACACTAGACCATTGTTGTTTCTCAACTGGTGAGGCTCAGAGAACAATAACCCCCCCACAAATATGGGGTGTTTTGTCACGCTGAGTTGGAGCAAGTTGAAACAAACTACAGAACATGGAAGCATGAGAGAGACTTCTGGTTGAGCTTGCTTTCCTGTCAGAGCTGGACCAGCTAGGCATCATTTCCTTGCCCATGCTAAACATGGTGGTCCGTAGAGGAAACTTGGCCTGCCATACACCACCCTTTCCTTCAGACCCACCCAGGACTCCCCAGAAGGTCAACACTGCTCCTTAGGTGTCTTGCCCAGCAGACCTTGTCACAGAACTGAATGCTCTCTGGGCACACGGTTCTCCAGAAGAACAGCATTCTGGTTCCCTGAAGGGTTCCTGTGCCTGCAACCCTCCTCCCCTGCAGAAACAGGGCCCTGTGGTTTCTGAATGGTGCTGGGTAGAGGTAACTGTCTTTAAGGCCGGTAATAAGTCTGTCTCTCTTTCTTCCTAGCATGCCTTTCTGTTTGCTTTTGTGATTTCAGACAGTGGAGGGTTTTCCCTCTCTCCCTGCACATGTTCAAAGAGAGCTTTCCAGCTCAATCACATCCACCGAGGACCCAAGGACAGTGAGGGTCTGGGTGACAGCCAGAACTGCGACTATCTCCCTCCAGGCTTCCGAGAGAAGACAGAAGCTGCTGAGGAGCCAGGAACTGTGAAGAAGGGAACAGCTGGCCGCCTATTAGACCATGGTTCCCTCCCTTCTGCTAAGATGATTTGAGACTTAGGAGGTGAGGCTACAAGGGTATCGCTTGCCTGGGATGCTGAGGCCAGGTCACACTGACAAACCTCCGAGCTGTGGCTCATCCAAGATTAGAGGTCAAGATGTCCAAGGGGATGTATGGACACAGGCTGCCAGAGGCCAGCCTTGTGCAGCAAATGGGAGTAGATGCCTCTGTGATGGTAGATCCTGTGTAGCTGCACAGGATGTGTGGAGTGTGCTGTGCTGTGCTGTGCCGTGTGTGTGTGTGTGTGTGTGTGTGTGTGTGTGTGTGTGTGTGTAGCTCTGTGGTGTGTGTGAAGTAGCATTGTGGAAGTTGGACTATCTTCTCACTCCCATTGGTCCTTGGTACGGTGGGGCTCAGAAAAAACTAACCACTGAGTTACACTGGTCGCACTGACCTACTTAGAAAGACTGCCGGATAAAGAATTTGTCCTGGAGGGAGGAGCTTTGTGACCTGAAAGATTTCCCCTTCCCTTCTGTTAAACTGCGTCAAACATTCTATCAAAGTGTCATTTAATATACATTGTTATGTAACTATGATTATATATATTTGTATGATTTTACAAATAAAAAAAAAAAAAAAAAAAAAAAGAAGCCTGGATCCCATTCAGGGCTGCTGGCAAAGGCTATCATGAGAGGTGTCCACTTACTCCCAGAGTTAGGATTCACTGTGTTCCAAAACTCTTCTGGAATTCCCCCAAATGTTTTATTTGGACTCTGTGATCCGGACGATGCACCTTTGGCTTAGAAACACTCTCTTCTGCCTACACACCGCCAACGTCCTCCACTGTGTCAGCTCCACACACCGCAAACAGACACAGTTCGGAATTTGGAGGATAACTATGGTGAAAAATAATCCCGGGTAGTACATTTATTTATTTATTCGTCTGTTGGAAGCCCAGAAATAAAACTGGTTCTCAGGCAACTCACAAACTGGCCCTGGGGGGGAGGGTGATGGGCTGATGCCTGAAGCCCTGGGCAGGCCCTGCTGTGAGGACTGGTTTCCTGTGGTGTCCACTTCAAAAGATAGCCTGGCAGCTCACACAGTGGCCTCGGATTAAAGAAATACACTGTCCTGGCTAGAACCTTGTCATCCTTGGGTCGTTTTCTTACCGTCCCTTGTTACTACACAGCCTGCAATCTGTCCAGCAGAGGAGTATCAAGGGGAAAGGGACAGGTCTGTTTCTCCCTGGAAGATGTCCAAGGCCAGACAATGGCTCCTTCACCCCATCCTCGAAACTGGCCTCGGGTTACTCCCTGCCCTGGTACCAGGAAATTTATTTTTAGATCAGGAAGACAGTATGGGGGAGGGGGTGGGGGGGTATGGATCCTGCTAGGGCAAACAGTTAACACTTGGTTCTCAAAGCAGAAAGACATGCCTGCCTGTTTGTGTTTACTTAGAGTCAGAAAAGGGCCCTCGAAAAACGAGTGACAAATACACATCACTCTCCCTGTGTGCATCCCCTGTGAGGGTAGAGTCATACACCGAGACGGGTCAGGGATGTCTGTCTCTGTGGACAGCTCCGGGGTGCACGGAAGCCACAGCTCCGGGTTCACCCGGAACCTGTTTCCAACCTGCTCGGGCTGTTTCTCCCCTCCCTTTCTCCATCTCTGCTGACTAGTTTTGTGTCAAACTAGACAGGACAGGAGGGAGGGAGCCTCAGTTGAGAAAAAGCCTTTATACTATCAGGCTGTACGCAAGTCTGCAGGACATTTTCTAAGTGATCCAGTCCATTGTGGGTGGGGCCATCCCTGGACTGGTAGACCTGGTTTCTGAGCGAGCCATCGGGAGCAAGCCAGTGAGCAGCACCCTCCATGGCCTCTGCATCAGCTCCTGCCTCCAGGATCCTGCCCTGCTTGAGTTCCTACCTTGGTTTCCCTCAATGGACTGAGACTCCAGATATGTTAGCTGAATAAACCCTGTCCTCCCCAAGCTGCTTTGGGTCATGGTATTTAACAGCAATGGTAACCCTAACTAATATACTACCACAGCACTTGAAAGAAAATCCCCAGGTGTGTGAAATTTCATAGTTGAGATCATGATAGGGGACAGGAAACCAGAATTAGAATATTTTGTATAAAAAATTATTTTCAATTAAAAACGAAAAGACAAACACCCTCCAAGTCAACCAGCCGTCCTGAGCCACAGGGGCCAGCTGCAGTACACACGGAGTAGGTGGCCAGGCCAGTAGGGTAGCATTGGTGTCTGTCACACATTTGTCCATCTGGGCCTGGCCCCCATGGGAAGTAAGCCTCAGGATTTTCTAGGGTTGTGTAAACTTGTGGGGTTACATAGCACTGGGATGATGTGGCCTGGAAGTGTCCTAGGTGCCCCTAAAACTGTTAATGGATCTGGAACATTCCATAAGATTCACCTTGCCATTCCTCAACTTGGGGCATCGTCCATCTGGAGCAGGAGGGCATTTGCTACATTGCAACATATATATATATATATATATATATATATATATATATATATAATTTTTCCCTATAGTCCTGTACCTCTGGTCACTTGGGAATGAGGAGAGGCCTTTGTGCAGGGTGCAGGGTGCAGGGTGCAGTGTACTGAGTTATTTCCTGGCAAACTCAGAAATAACTGAAGTGCACAGCAAAGAGGCAGTGTCTGAGGAATGAGGTATGTCCCATACACCCAATTCTGTGGTCATGGGTCAGTTAGGAAGCGCACACACACACACACACACACACACACACACACACACACACACACGCCCGCGCGTTTTCTCTTGCTTGATTGCTTGTCTCCTCTCGTGTGTGTGTGTGGGGGGGGCCTGGGGTGGGGGCGGACACTCCACTCCACATTGGCTGTGGTAAGTTCTGCTCTGCAGACTTCTTGGCCAGAGGTACTGTCTTCTAGGCTCATGCTGTCTGCCAGAGCAGCGCGGCTTGCCGCGTCCTCTCTGGGAAGTGCCCAAGGTCACCTGACCTATAAGGAACTCTTACACCTCAGCCTTTTATTACTTTAGTTGCTGGAAAACAGGGAGGGCCTGTGTTGTTCCTCCAAATACACATTTATAGCAGCGGTGTCCCTTGCTTCCCGATTTCTTCCCTTCCAGTCTCTCCCTCCTTTAACTCCCAATAATTGACTTAGAGGGCTCCCTCCTTTCTTGCCTCGATTCCCTCCTCCCCTTCCTTCCCTCCTTACCCCCTCTTCCTTCCTTTCCCCCACCCCTCCTATCTCCCCCCTCCTTTCCTCCAACCCCCCTTCTTCACCCTCTTCCTTTCTTCCTTT
The DNA here is from genome assembly GCF_943737965.1 of Phodopus roborovskii. Lineage (NCBI taxonomy): Eukaryota > Metazoa > Chordata > Mammalia > Rodentia > Cricetidae > Phodopus > Phodopus roborovskii. Next base: position 2,062,499 of record NW_026126611.1, read on the forward strand.
TCCCTCTTCCTTTTTCCAGGACAGTGTTTATCCACCTCCAACAGCCCCTGTACCCTGCGGTGGGTGTGCAGATGGCTTGGGGGGGATGGTGTCTTTCACGGCCCTGGGATCCTGCAGGCTCACATCATACCCCAGCTGCACAGGACCTGCTTGAGTGAGATTAATTCTATTGCTCCAGTGCCCGTTGATGCTGGCGCATCCAGCATGTGCCGCACAGCTCCCTTGATTCCTATGGAATATATAACTTGCTGCAGGACATCATGGGAGGACATCGTTTAAAATATGTGCGCAGCTCTGGTCGCTCAACTGGGCGACACCAGGCGTACAGAGATTAGCTAAAATTACCCATGGGACAATAAAGCAGGGGAAATTGCGCGGTGGAAGTGGAACAGTCTAATGGCCTTGGTGGTGGGAGCTGCTGGCTATGAAGCTGTGTTTCGTTTGCTTAGAATAGAGCAGCCCAATGACTCTCAGGCTCATTCCTGAGTGGCACGATGCCCTCCTCTCTCCAGTTGCCACCTGAAGCTGGTCCTCTGAAAAGGACAGCTGTGTAGTCAGTCAGAGTGTGGTGGCTTCCCCCATTTTAGTGCCATAATTTTCTTTTGCTTATTGCATTACATTCAAGGGCCCAGCCTGCTGTGGAAAGGCAGGGAATGGGCAGACCCCACCCCCTTTGCCTTCCCTAAAGACTCTGAGTTTGGCCATGTGACTTGTGGTACAGCTGTTCACCATCTCCTGCTCCTTCCTCTGCCCCTTCCTAGGAGGAAGAGAGGCAGCAGAGAGCCTAACACTACAGCCACCTCAGCTCACCGCCACCTGCCAAGCTCAGCTTGAACAACAGAATCTGGGTTGAGCGTTAAATGTACACGGTGTGTACACACAATTGTCTTGAACAACACCTACCACAGCGACAGCTGACAGGTGTATTGGCCAGTAAAGGTGTGGCCATCTTGGGCAAGGATAGATGTCGGTTTAAACCAGGCAGTATCTGAGTTGTCGCTATCCCAGGGTTTTTTTCCCCCTGAGGACAGTGGTGGTTCAGTCGCAATCACAGCTTCTCTCTTGTGGGGACTCTGGAAACACATTCCGTGCCTCTCAGGACATTTCAGAAGTAAACCACACAGAGTCAAGCTCCACCCAGGGGGCAGCCGGGATTATCTGGAAGTTGGACTTTGAGTTGGCCCAGCCTCTGAATTAGGAACAATGCAGGCTTCTGGTCTCCTACATCTTAGGGTGAACTTTGTATCTGACCAGTTTCCAGAACAAGGAGTGCATGCACATGCGCATAATACACATACAATCCAAATACATACAGAGAGACAGACAGACACACAGACAGACACAGAGACAGACACACACAGACACACAGACAGACAAACAGATAGACAGACACACACAGAGACATAGACAGACACAGGAAGACAGACAGACAGACAGGCAGGCAGACACACACACACACACACACACACACACACACACACACGGATATGGCTGCACAGCGCACAGGCTCACTGTGAGTTTGCTGGAATTTCTGGAGTCTGGTTTTTACTTTAGACTGGAGTTTCTGGAGTGAGGCCTCAGGGTCACCAGCTCGTCAAACCAAACCAAAGAACACATGGTTATTGGTTTTTTGTTTGTTTTTCTTTTTCCCTGATTTTTATGATTCATGAAATTTTCTGCAGGAGGGGTGGGTGCAATTCTGAAATCCCCTGTGGGTTTCAGAGAGGGTGAGATGCACCCCTGGCTGGGCAAAGATGTGCGCGGGTATGCCTACTGACTTTCTAGAACCTGGCTCATAGCTTCCCTGCCTGGCTTACCCTAGTGTCTCTCCTGGGTCAGAGCCTCACATGGGGACGTGGCTGTCAGGTATACCTCAGGCGCCATGATGTTCGCTCTTTATTATCACAAGAGAACTGAGATGAAAGGCCATCTTGAAAGCTGGCAAACTCAGCTGTTACCATGGCTCCAGCGGCTGGGATGACACTTCTTCCTGTTAAGACAGTGTGACAGCACATACTGTCATTCAGTTAAGTTTCTGTGCCCGAGAGCTGAAGTATCTCCTAAAGCCATTTGACATCAGGGTCCATAAAAAAAGGCCACCCTGGGCAGCATTGCGACAGAGAGAAAGAGGCAGGGGGAACAGGGAGGGACATGGGTGGTGAGCGGATATTGACTGTGCAGGACCATTGCACACCCTCCCCTCTCTGTGAGTGCATGTGCACGCCCTTGCTACAAGACAGTAACAGTCCACAGGCTCTGTCTCCAGGACCCTCTTACGCTATGTCACCGTGTCCAAAAGCTGCACTGGCGCGTGGCAGAGGGAAGTAAAAGTACCAACCACGCAAACAGGAGGTTCCGAGTTAGATCTGCACCAGGTGAGTAGTCTGGAGTGGAGGTGTGTGCTTGTAATCCAGGTGCTAGGGGAAGGGAGGGCACTGAGACAGGGTCTCTGGGGCTTACTGCAAGTCAGTCTAGCCTAAGCATGGAGATGGATCCCTTCCGGTCCCCAGTGAGAGTCCCTGTTCCAAAAAGCAAGGTGAACAGTACCTGGAAAGCAATAGCCAAGGTTGACTTGTTGCTGGCTTTCATACCCTTCCCTCAAGAACATGCTCTTACTTGAATCTTGTGTGTGCTGGGACTGCCTTGGGCAATGTGCTGGGTACAGTAAAGGTATAGATTCTAGGGTCAGGGTCAACCCAAGTCTACTCTTTGATTCTGAGGCTGCCTAGATGAGTCTTACACAGGTTCTTGCTTGGCTATGCAATGGTACCGTCTGCATCAATTCAGTTCTGGAATAAGATGGTATCCAGCACACAATGAGTGCTCAAGGGATGTTAGGAGCGGGTATGTCTCAGTACAGCTTTCTCCTCCTCCTCCTTCTCTCTCTCTCTCTTTCTCTCTCTGTGCATGTGTGCGTGCGTGCGTGCGTGCGTGCGTGCGTGCGTGCGTGTGTGTGTGTGTGTGTGTGTGTGTGTGTGTGTGCACTGGCAGGTTGCCTGTAGAAGCCAGAAATCAAATCTACTAGAACTGGAGAGTTAGGATTACAGGTGGGTTGTGAGCCTGTAATCCCAGTGTGGGCACTGGGAACCAAACTTGGTTTTAGAGAGAAACAAGTACTCTTAACCCCTGAGCCATCTGCCCAGTCCTCAGACACCCTTCTTAAAAACCACGATATGTTTAGGGGCCTGTGGTAGATATAAATCCAGTGGGGGCCCATTTAGAGGGTGAGTGGTAACTTGGGTACTCCCCCTACCCTCATTTGCATCTGGAATCCATACTAAGTATGCTGTGAGGGGCTTCTTGGCTCCCCAGACAGATGGTGTCATCTCTATGCAAAACACAGGGCCTTTGATAACCACTGCTTTCAGCAGTCTGAGATGTGTGGAAGACAGCACATACCTTACAAGGATGTCCGAGTTTATTCCTGTTTCCTCTGAAGCCTGTGGGATGCTAGGGACTGGGATTATGGATTAATTATTTTCTGACTTTCCAGGACTAAACTATATGATGAACACACAAGGCAAGAACAAGCCAATGCCAAATGGCTAACAGAGGGGCAGGAATTCACAGTAAGTGCTTAGATAGTGCCACATAAGCTCACAGAGATGGTGCCTGGAGGAAGCACTTAACCAAGAGCCCTGATGATGAGCATCCTGCTGTGTATTGGACCCCTGCCGTCATCAAGCCAAGTACCTGATGGCTTTGGAGCTGCCTCTAAGGAAACTTGTCTCCCAGTGTGTATCTAGCTATAGGCAGGTGGCTGTGAGCCATGCCTGTTAGGGATGACCTAGGAGCCATCATTTGGTGACAGGGGAGGAATGCTCCCCTCCAGCAGACAGGGAGGATGTTGGTAAACTACCCTTGAAAATTCCAGCCTCGTGCCGTTCGACTTGATAAAGGGCTCAGCATTTCCGGTGCTGAGTGTGCAGTTGGGGTGCTGGGGTGTTGCCGGGACGCTGGGGAAGAATAAGTAATAGGGATGATTGCCCGTAATGATGCTCTCTGGAAGTTGCCCGGCTGATTAAATGCTGAAGGAAGAGTGCATAATCGTTGGAATTTCAATTAAACACTCGTTTCATATTATCAGAGGAAGAAGCAATCTAATTTGCACTTCTGGCCGCGGCTCCGCCGCCTGTCAGAAACTTGCAGATTGTGTCTCACTGTGCGGCTGAAACTGCATCTCCAGGCCCCGGGCTCGCATCCGTGCCAACGTCAGTCCATCCAGAGAAGCAGAGTGTAGCCCACAGCTTCCATTCCTTTCTGAGGAGGTCGGGGACGCTCAACCTCCAGCCCTCCTCCTGTATTAATTCCCATGGCAAGCCTGGTTTGCCCGGGGAGCTGCCAGGTGAACGGTCTGCGAGCAGACTTCAGGTCTGGAGAGAGACTGAACTAAAGCCCCGCAGGGCTGTATTTCTTCTGTTAGCTTCTCCTGCTCCCCGTCATCTCTCACCTTGCCCCCTCCTTCACCTCTCTCTTTTCCTTTCCTCCCCTCCTGGACCTCATTTTCCCACCTGCCCTTAATAATATGTCTTCTGAAGGGCTTCTACACCCACTGTTCCCTCAGGGCAATGTCTGTCACTGGTGGTGGAGTTTGCTTCTAGGCTGGGTGGACTGGACTCTGTTTTCTGCTCCCCAGGGACAGAGGTTTCTCCAATTGTTTCCTGAGCCACCATGACAAACAGTGGCTTCCTGTGACCATTTGTTCCGAAGCCTCCTGCCTTCCCTGTGTGGCTTTCCTACCTAGAGCAGAGCTTCTGTGGTTGTTGCCTTGGGGATAGCCTAGTGTTTACTTCCTTCATCTCGGTTGTCCTGTCCTGGGGAGTCCAGATACACTCATATAAGGACATGGAGCAGGCAGTCACGGCTGCTTACATATCATACAGAGAAATGGTCAGGCTGATACCCGTGTATAGGAGTTTTATCCCATTATCGTCACTCGATGATGTCATCCTTGTCAACCTAGTTCAAGGCGTTCACTGTGTGCGTGTTCATGGTGACGCTGAAGTGTGTGCACCTACACCAGTACTAGTGAAATAAAACCATAACACACACAGCTAGGAATGGTGTATGACGCTCAACGGTAATGGCTGGTGGCTGCCCTGGTTTGCTTCCTATTGCCGTGATGAAAACCACGACCTTAGTAAAGAAACTTGGGGAGGAAAGGTGTTATTTCTTCTTATATTTCACAGTCCATCATCAGGGAAGCCAGGCAGGAACCCAAGTGAGTCAGGAAGCTGGAGTCAGAAACTGAGACTGGGTGGTGGTGGCACACACCTTTAATCCCAGCATCTGGGAGGCAGAAGCAGGCAGTTCTCTGTGAGTTTGAGGCCAGCCTGGTCTACAGAGTGAATTCCGGGACTGTTATACAGAGAAACCTTGTCTTGAAAAATAAAACAAAAGAGAGAGAGAGAGGATGAAAGGAAGGAAGGGAGGGAGGGAGGGAGGGAAGGAGGGAGGGAGGGAGGGAGGGAGGGAGGGAGAAACTGAGACAGAGATCATGGAGGATTGCTGCTTATTGGCTTGCTCCTCAGGCTTGCTGAGCCTGCGTTCTTAGGTAAAGCTGCTCTGCCCAGGAGTGGCCCCACCTGTGTTAGGCTTGGCTTTCCGATGTAAATCATTAATGAAGGAAATGACCCTACAAACGACTCTCACACTTGCCAATCTTATGGGGGCATTTTCTTAACTGGGGTTCCTCTTCACAGATAATCCCATCTTGCATCAAGCTGACCCCAAAACCAAACCAAAACTGTAACAGTATGCATGTTACTAGTTCCAGCCTTTCTCATCTTGCTATAATTGTTGTTGTTACTGTTACTGTTGCTACTTTAGCACACTTTGCTGTTGCCGAAACAAAGGCAGCTGTGAACAGTTTTCTGGGTGAGGCAGCAACAATCTTCATTCATAGTTTGCATCCCTCCCTCCTCTTGATCACCTCAGGGTGCTGTGTCAGGCCTGTCCCTCTAGGCCTGTAAAAGTGCCCCCTGTGATGTTCTCACAGGGTAAATCCACCCGTGGTGTGTTTCCATTGTTAAACCCTGTAGGACTGTTTCCCTCCTGTTCCCAGGGGATTGCTTTGTACAGCTGCAGATGCTGTGAGTTGACCCTCAGGAGAGACAAGGGAGAAACGGTCTGGAGTGCACTGCTATGAAATGGGTTCACTTCAGAAAAACAGGTATTTGCAGGCCGTTACGGGACTCTGTGCTTGAGTCCCTTCCATCGCCGGCACTCAGCTGTTCCTTTGGGCCACTTTGAGTGATTGACTGTCCGTGAGGTGCCAGGTTTTGTTTTGACTTCCTGCTTTGCTGCCACATTCTTGTTCTAGGAATGCCATGAGTTAATTTCTCCCACCTCTCTCTCTCTCACTCTCTGAGGGGAAAAAAAAATCCGGAATGTCATTTTTGACATTGACTTTGAAATGGTAATGTGTGTGTTACTCTGCAGGCTAAGAGCTCAATGTGATCCCAAGAAAAACCTGGAGGCTAATGTGAATACATCATCCCCTACAAGAGGCAGACTCCTTCAAATTCAACTAGAACATTCGTTTTTCTCCTTCTTTCTTTTTCATTCTGCAAATGTTCTAACTAGTACCACCAAAGAGTGACTTGCAAAGGACAGCCCTGTTACCAATAGAAACTGGAGGAGCACTAGCTTCTGCTATGGGAGCCCAGGCATTGAGAGCTTCCTCTGGCCCAGCAATGCTGTGATCTGTGGTTTGTGGTCTATGAAATACAAGGGCAGCAGGCCCTAGTGCCTGAAACAAAATATGTGCCTCTCCGTGTGTCCCAAATATTCCCTCCGCCATGCTTGGGCTTCCTCCTTCCTATCTTAGTGCCCAGGGCCCAGGAGATCAGTGACCTCAGAGCTATAGACCTACCCACCTTCACGGGCGCCAATGGCTCACGTGACTGCGACAGGGAAAAACTGCCCAGCTCTAGGCCTGGGCTACCCCAGCTAGTTACATTAGCACCCACTCTTCATGGCAGAGGGTAACCAGTCCTCACTCGGGGGTGGAGGGTGGGGGTGGGCTGGGGGTGGGTTGGGGTGGGAGTCAAGTGTGTTGGGCACAAAAACTCACCCGATACCATGTGCTAGTACCTTACTCTGACAGAACTATTGTGGGGCTGGCCCCTGCTTCAGGGACTGATATTCAGATGAACCAGTAGGTCCAGGTAGAGGAAGACCCAGGAGAAGGCGGAGAGAGGTGGTCACCTTTCCAAAAGTCAGACTTGACATCTGCAGCAGTTGTGGGTTAGACTGTGACCTTCCAATCTCCAGTTCCTGTGAACAGGACCTTTGCAGATGTGATCCAGTAGAGGTCTTTTTAAGAAGGAAAAGCAAGATGGGAAATAGGGGCTTGGCAGGAGGGCGGGAGATGGTAGAGTCAGAGGCATCTGCAAGCCGATGTTACAAGGCTGGGGCTAGCCAGAGACTAGAAGAGCCTGGGAAGACCCTGTCTCCATCTCCCCAGGGCAAGGCTCTGCCCACATCAGCATTTCTGACAGCCGGTGAGCAAAGGAAACAGGCTGTTCTGCTCCCCAGTTTGAGGCCTGTTATGGCACCCCATGAAAACTTCCTAAACTTTTTCCTACTCCCAATTCCCTTTTGCCCAAGAAATTTTTACATGACCTCTGGTATGTGGGATCGTAAAATAGGGATGCAAATAAGACATTTACTGATTATGAATCATAATGAGGTTTATTTCATGACAATTCTTTGTAATATATGTAATTTTACCATGCGTTAAACACAGAAGAAAATTTACATACTAATGAGATGGGCTGCTTGTTTATTTTTACACAAGGGATTAAATCTTGGCTGAACATTTGATGTGGCAGGGCATGTAGCATTTTCATTTTTCAGAGCTGATTAATATTTAATATTTTGACTTTATAATGGTCAATGCTGAGCTGCGGGTTTGCATAAATAAGCAGTGCAAAATGCAGAAGTATATTTAGGATCGTTTCAGGAACTCTCGGAAAAACTATCCTAATTATTATTTTCCTTACAGAATCAGCTTTCTTTTATTCTTTTTTTTTTTTTTTTTTTTTGGGGCAGGGGAATTTCACATCATGCATTCATTTCCATGTCCATCCCCCACTGTTATAACCTCCCCCACAAAAGAAAATGAAAGATAAAAAATAAAACAAAACAAAAGCACAACCATCTTGTCAACCCCTCTGGGCAACGACCTGCTCCTCTTTCAACCACAGCCTCTGTTCGAATCATTACAGTTGTCAAATCTCCAGCACGCGCAGCTGGGTTCCTCTGTCTTTGCTTCCTTTCCATCATGTACTCCTTCATCGTAGTGGCTCTGGGAGCTGTGGTAAGTCACAAGGTAACCCTTTTGCCCAAACAGCTTTACGTGCAAATGTTCATTGCAATGCATCATTGGTCTGGCTCAGGGCCTCTTGCTACACCATGGATACCGGATCCCCACCAAAGCTCGTCTTGGATATGCCCAGAGTCATAGAGATCCTGTAGCTTTGATTCTGCAGAACCGGCCCCTTCTCAGACTCCAGCAGCTCATAGATAGGCTAGGCCTGGGTAATAGTTAAGTTGCTCAGCTTGGGCCTCCTCCCCAGTGGGGTAGAGCCAGCTCAGCAAAGCCCTCAGACAACATCAACGTGGTCCTAGGGGGCGGACTGGACCATGAACATTTGCACGACCCTTTGGTGGTAACGTGTGCCACGGACATCAACACGGATCCCTGCTGCTGCAGGACCATGGACCCACACATGGCTTTCCACAGCAGCACAGACCCAGACTCCACACTGGCCTCAGGTGGTATTACAGGCCACTCCTACCAGCCTGTTCCTCACTGCCATCCATGGAGTCTCTAGATCCATCTCTGCCCACAACACATGAACTGCTTAGATTGTCTTTCTCTCCCATCTTTCCACCACACACTTGCTCATCACAGCGCCGCCCACACACCCGCCTGCCCATGGAGCAGCTCCCAGCCCCACGCCCGCCTGTCTGGCCCCATGCTCCCTGCCAGGACAGTGGACTGATCCTCCCGTGGTTTCTTTTGTGCGAGTTTCTTTGGTCATGGTGTCTCTTCACGATAGCTAGTCCATCCTACATTCGGTCATGTGAGTCTGCATGAGGGTCATGCCGCATCGATTAAGAAGCTGTGTTTCCTAGGATACCAAGCCAATAACAGAGCAAATCAGGTGCCACACTCATTAGATGCCACTCCTTGTAGAAGCTCAGCTCCCATCGTCAGCTTTGTATTACATTCATCACTCGAAAGTGAGTAGACAAAACACAGTGCTCCCAGCAAGGCTGAGTGCCCCCAGCACAAACTGAGTGCTCCAAATTAGATTAATGCCCCTCTGTGCTGGGGTGTGAGGTCACTGCAGACTAGCATGCTTCTACATGACACAGGGGTGCAGCTTGGTTCATCTGGACACAGTTGGACAGAACCGCATCTCATAGGGAAGTGCCATCATCCCAGTGGAGTTCAGGTCCTAGACCTTCACCACGCAGCCATGGTTCACTGTGACTTCCACAGCAAAGGGGGTGGTTCTTAACCCCCAGGTCCCCAGCTTCCTCTGTCTTCCTTCCTGTGTAGGACTCTGCTGTCCTCACCAGAGGCAGGGCTATTCCTCGATCACCCTGGTAGAGCCTCAGTGCATACTCCCTTGTTTCTCTTAGCCTGTGAACACAGGTGTGCATGTGTCCACCCCAACTGCCTGCTGCCCATCTGCAGGATGTTCTCTGGTGAGTGGCTCACGTATTTACTGCTGGAGGCAGAAGCCTCTCTGGGTTCCCACCGCTATAATGGGAGCTCCATCTCCACTGACCATGACTGTGTTCCTGGAAGGCACCTGGGGATGAAGGAGGGGGTCTGTGCATCGGCAGCTCTGGGGCTCAGAGAACAGGAAAGTCCTATCCCTTCTTCAGACTCCAGCCGGATGACCATGCTGATGGGTCCCACTGCTCACTGAGTTTCTGTTAACTTCTCCCCCACCTTGTCCCGTCATCAAACACAAACAGCCCAAACGTTTTGCTTTTCTGCTGTGTGTGTGTGTGTGTGTGTGTGTGTTGTTTTAATTTAAAGTGCACTGAGTTGCATTCTAAATGTGGGAATTTGAAAGGAAAAAATGCTTCAGCCCCGTCACCCGGAGGAAGTAGATTCTTCTGTCCGTGCTGCTGCATGCCCACAGCAGGTGAAAAGTCAGGCTCAGAAGGTGAAGCTCACACGGTTAGTCACTGGAGGACTGTGAGCTGTACTTACACACGTGCTGTTGCCTCACCGTGATGCTGGCCTACACGTGGAATGCACAGCATAGACACACACCTGGGCAGGAACCCACAGTGCCCCCACACACCCATACACAAACAACATATAACACACATAAACACCTGCACACACAGAGCCCATAGCCCACGCGCACACACACACCTGCACACAGGGGGCACACATCATGCACATACACTTACACATAGGGCCCATAGCAATGCACACACAGCCCACAGCACTCACACACACCTGTGCATTGGACACATATAACAAACACATATACAGCTGAACACCAGAAAGTCCACAGCACCTGTATATGGAACCCATAGCACATGTTTGCTCTAGCATGCACACACACACACACACACACACACACACACACACACACAAAATGCATGACCCAAGCCAACAAGCATGGAATCCTTAGCACAGACACTTCTACACACACCAAGCTGATGGCTCCTTCTCAGACAGGACCGACCTCCACACAAACAAAACAAACACCCTGTTGTCTTCTGTTGTGAGGAGTTAGGAGTCAGGAGACCGTGATGGGGTAGGGGCGGGGCTCCAACCCTTCTGGGCTTTGTAGCCTGGCTGGGTAGTGAGAGGGAGGGTGCTGTGCCGGGGGGGGGGGGGGGGGGGCGAGGGCAGGTGAGCTGGGGGAGGGCCGTTCTCATCCTGCCCACCATGCCACACCTTCCGTTCCCACCACAGGAAGTTTCAGTCCCAGGGGGCTGATTGTAAACATGGGACCTGCTTATATCGCTGCTGTGGGGGTCAGACCCAAAGGGTCTCCATTATCCTAATTCCTGTTGTGCAAGTTCCAAACCTGTCCGGGAACATGTTCAACCTGTCTGGCTGCCTCTTGCTTCTTCACAGATAGAGATCTCAGTCTCGGGGGGGGGGGGGGCTTTAGGAACCTGGTGTCTTCAACCATGACCTGTGTGGTCTGGTGCACATTCCCAGAGCCTCTCAGACATGCGTGGGCAGAGCCAGGGCTCATAGGCTGTTCAGCTCCTCACACTACCAGTTTAAGATTCTGGGACCTGGGGTAAGGAGGCAGGATGTTGTTGAAGGACACTTGAAGTGGGTGGTAGGACTTGGTTCTGTGCCTGTGCCTGGCTAGAATCTTCAGTGGGCTCTGAGTAGGTGAGAAATACCTCCAGAGTACCTAGTGTGCCGCTGTTGCTGTCACAGCTGTAACCGCTGCCTTCGTCTGGTCACAGTCGAGGAGTCACCGTGAAGACCAGTGGTCTCACTGTCCTCCTGCACTCAGCATGATGCAGGCCCAGGATTCTCCCCCGTGACCAAGACTCCTCCAATCGTTCTCAAAACAAAAGAGGACCCAGATCAGCCCCAGATTTCCACATGAGAGAGTGCTGGATGTGCGCACGCTCTCTCTCCCTCCTAAGCCCTATACTACATTAAAGGCCTCTCTTCTGTGCATCCCATTATGGAGTGAATACATTCAACGGCTTCCTTTTATCTTTTTCCATGTTCGTGTGTGTGTGTGTGTGTGTGTGAGTGTGTGTGTCTGTGTGTGTAGAGTGTTGCATGTGTATGCATGTGTGCATGTGTGTATGAGGGTGCACACGCGTTTGCTCATCCTCTCGGAGGCCTGTGGCTGACATTATGAGTCACCTTCACTCCCCACCTCCCCTTTTTTCAAGGAGACAGTCTTTCAATCACACGGCAGAGCTTGCCAGCATGCGAGCCAGCTTGCTTTGGATACTTGTATCTGCCTTCTGGGTCTGGAGTTACAAGTGGGCTTCCATGCCCACCAGGCACTTGTATGTGGGCTGTGGCAATGTCCTCATGTTTCCTTGGCAAGCACTCAACCACCCGGCCAGCTCCCCACCCCCAGCCAGCCAGCTTCAGTGGGAGGGACTACCACAGGTCCACACACAGGTGTTGACAAACAGCTAGGGCCTTGAGTAGCCCATGGACTAATGCCCTGTAAACAGACATCAATTGAACATGGTTCTGGAGTCTGAAGGAGTACAGTTAAGGTGCCTTTCCGGTTCACAGTGGCACCTTCTTGACGTCCCGTCCCACCAAGCGGAGGGGTGGCGGGTGCTGTCTGTGTTCTCAGTGGGGGTGCTGGTTTTCCCCATGGGGCCCTACCCTCATGACCTCCTTGCCTCCACAGGCCTGCCTCCCAACATTGGCTTCTTGGAGGAGGAGCGAGGAGCTTCCACGGAAGGCTCGGAGGGGAACGCAAATGTTGAGAGACAGCAGCAGCCCAAGCATGATGAGTTCTTCCCAGACATTTGGCAGAACTTTCTAGCAGCCCCAGAAAGCGAATCCAGTAGGCGTGTGAGAAAAGCCTGTTTAGGGTGCTGACCCTGAAGCTGGTCTTTCCTGCTAATCTCCATCTTCGTTTTGAGGCAGTGCCCCTAATTGTAGCTCAGGCTGGCCTTAGACTTGAGACCTCCTGGCTTCCTTTCTGGGCCAGCGGGGTCACAAGAATTTGCTGCCACCCCTGGTCTGGGCCACCCTTCCCTCCCCACAGTGGGTCCTGAACAGCTCCCTGCCAGACATTCCCTGGCCTCCACTTCTCGGAGGGGCTAGCGTGGCCATGGCACATCTGGGCACAGCTGCATTACAAAGGAGTGAAAGAGTCAGTGCCTGGCACAGGCTTGCGGCTTGCTGAGAGCGTGCTGGCCTGTGGTCCCTTTTCTCCCCACTCTCCGCCGCCACCTAGACGAGATGCTTTGCCTGCAGATGCTTTGCCTCACGGGCCTTGCAAGGGTGTTGGCAGCTGGGTTCTCTAGAAATCCTCAGCATTCTGAAGTAAGCAGGACCCAGGAACTGAGGCCATCCCCAGGTGCTCTGCTAGCAAGCAGCACTCTGTTTCCCTCTTGCTATTGTATTCATTTATTGAGTTGTTACATTCTGACTTCTATTTCAAGTAATCTTCCCATTCTACCTCATTTCCAACCTCCCCTCCCCCCCACACATACACACACCCGCCAAGCCTGGGCGGGGCCTCCCGGAGAAGCAGCCCTTGGAATGAGGCTGGCCCACCCCCTCAAGAGGGTGGAGGGGTCACAGGGTTCATCAGGTTTAGGTCTTGGGAAGTCCCAGTGCTCGCCAGAGTGGCAGGGACACCGGGACAACTAAGGCGTGAAGCCGGGGCCTTCCTGGCTACCACTTGGCCAGGGAAAGGGTTGAGAGCAGAAGGAAGGAGGGTCTCGGGAGTGGCCATGCATTTGGAATTTGGGGAGTGGCAGAGAGGCCAACAGGAATTTTAGGGGCCACTGCTGAGACCTCTGCTTGTATTTCCTCCCGAGTTTGTGTGTCTTGGCGGCACCAAGAGGGAGTGGGAAGCGGTGAGGAGGGTAACTGAGAATCCAGTTGTTTATAAGCCTTCCCTCCTTTTGGCAGCTTAGGGGCTGTTGTGATGGATGAAGCTTGGACCACACGGGACCCAAGGTCTTGATCCGCCAACAGCATCCTGTTCTCTATTTGCTGACCTCCACAGGACCTAAGCTTGGGCAGCTGGATGTGCTCCCTGTGGGTGCCTTAGCCTCTCCCTGCCTGGGGGAGGCCCTGCAGGGTCCAGGCTGTCCCCACCCTAAGGTCCCCTCTGCTCTGGTCCTTTCTGTTGCCCTGAATCTCCCTACTGCCCCTTCTTCTCGCCAGTCAAACCCATCGCCAAGTGGTTCTGGACATTTCTTGAGCTCCCTAGTCTCTGTCTTTGTTTGCTTGGATCATTCTTTCTGGGAAGTTCTCCCTCCCTGGTGACCAGATTCTATTTAGTCCCCATGCTCAAGCTAAATCCGGCTGTAGTAAATGCCACTGAAGAACCTTGCCTGAAGGGCCTGTGGCCTTGCATCCAGGGTTTTCGAATGAGCTTCAGTGACAGCTGATTTTTTTTTTTTTTAATGATACAGCAGAACTTTTTATACTCAAGTCAAGCTGATGGGAGGAGTATTGGGCTTGGTCCTCCAGCTCAACATCCCTTAGGCTGGCGGTCTGGGTCCGTGGCCATGAGTTCTCCATATTGCCTCGGGTTTGTGTCTGTGGAGGGAGGTGGCTAGAGATTGAGATGGCTGGGCAGGCCCACGAGGGGAGGAAGTTTATATACTTGCACAGAGAAGCCTTTGTGCTGGTCCCTCTTCACTGCTCTGGCTGAGGATAGCTGCCTTGCTTGAGGCCACCACTCTATGAGAAGCTGTGTCCGTTACTTTTCATGGACATGTCTGTGGAACATGGGCTTAAATGTGAGTGTGAAAAAACCATATGAAAGCCGAGAAAATGGCCAGCGTTGTAGCTTGCCATTTACATATTTACATTCTTTGTGAAATTCTTCACAAACTAATACTACGGTGATAAAAAGGAAAACGCGTGTTCATACATGCAAACCCACCCACATGGCATACTGTGCGGTAAAGCTCGGGTTCTGGACAGATAGAGGAGAGGAGAAGACACTGGCTATTAGGTCAGACTGAGGTACATGTCCTGTACTGGGCATTAGCGGCTCTGAACCGGGATAGGCTGTGACTTAGCCCCGGTAGGGCTGCCGTTCGCAGAAGAGTCAGTGGTGGACTCCTGGGTTCACTTGAGCTGTCTCCAGAGCAGAGACAGTGGTCCCTGGGCAGGCGTACAAGATAGAGGCCCAGGCCAGTTTAGAAACCCGTGGGCTGCACATCCTGCGCAAAGCACTGGGCACCAACTGCCTGTCGCGCCTAAGCTTATATAACATATTTGGTCTGGGGTCCAGGACAGGCTTGCTCTCTCTTGGTTCCGGCCAGGTCACAGAGGGCAGCCTGGGTGTGGATCCTTGGAGCGGGAACTTGTGCGTCATTGGTTTCTCTTGTCAGTGACTTCTCCCAGAATAAAACATATAACCCATATGTTATTCTCATCCCGTGTATCTTAATCTGTGCATCATTATACATCCACATCAGTCAGTACTGAGCCTTTTCTGACAAAACAAAAACCCAAACAAAAAGAAAAATTTTTGCTGTGAGAGCTGTCTGCAGCCACTTGCAGAGACTGGCGCTCATTGTCCCTTAGGGGACACTTGGGAGAACCTGTGAGGTGTGCATATCCAGACACTGGGCCTCCAGGAGCTCTGTGAGCGGATCACATAACCACCTGAGAGGAGTCGAAGCCAAACACAGGTCCCCTAAGTTCAGAGGACCCTCATGACTCAGCACCCTGTGGCTCAGCTCCCTCTCCTCACCCCTGCATGGCTCAGCTCCCTCTCCTCACCCCTGCATGGCTCAGCTCCCTCTCCTCACCCCTGCATGGCTCAGCTCCCTCTCCTCACCTCTGCATGGCTCAGCTCCCTCTCCTCACCCCTGCATGGCTCAGCTCCCTCTCCTCACCCCTGCATGGCTCAGCTCCCTCTCCTCACCCCCTGCATGGCTCAGCTCCCTCTCCTCACCTCTGCATGGCTCAGCTCCCTCTCCTCACCCCTGCATGGCTCAGCTCCCTCTCCTCACCCCTGCATGGCTCAGCTCCCTCTCCTCACCCCTGCATGGCTCAGCTCCCTCTCCTCACCCCTGCATGGCTCAGCTCCCTCTTGTTCACCCCTGCATGGCTCAGCTCCCTCTTGCTCATCCCTGCATGGCTCAGCTCCCTCTCCTCACCCCTGCATGGCTCAGCTCCCTCTCCTCACCCCTGCATGGCTCAGCTCCCTCTTGCTCACCCCTGCATGGCTCAGCTCCCTCTCCTCACCCCTGCATGGCTCAGCTCCCTCTTGTTCACCACTGCATGGCTCAGCTCCCTCTTGTTCACCCCTGCATGGCTCAGCTCCCTCTCCTCACCCCTGCATGGCTCAGCTCCCTCTTGTTCACCCCTGCATGGCTCAGCTCCCTCTTGCTCACCCCTGCATGGCTCAGTTCCCTCTCCTCACCCCTGCATGGCTCAGCTCCCTCTTGCTCACCCCTGCATGGCTCAGCCCTATGATTTGGAACCCCATGGCTCAACACCTCATAGCTTAATACCTCATGGCTGACCCCCCCACCCCCATGCTCAGCCCCACGAGACTCAAACTCTCGTGGGATAGCCCCCACTCCCCAACACAGTGGGCTCAGCCCTCTGTGATTCAGCCCCTTTCATGGTGCAACCCAGACGGTATAACTCCCCCGGACTTGTGGTTCAGGCCTCCAGGAAGTCCTCTGAGGTCTCTCCACTCTCAGCAGGCCTTGCCCATCCTCGGGAGCCCCACCCATCCTACAGACTTCTGAAGCAGGAAACTGGACATGGATATGAGATGTTTGTTATTATAGGAATCGTTGTTATTTCTAAGGGCTCACTCCCAGCCCAGACTGGGGCATGCTTAAGAACACTGTTCAGTTTTGTTCTTTTGGAACTGTCTTATGATACAAGGACTATGTTCATATTTATCAAATGCGGGGTATGGGACCTGGCAGGAGTCCCTGGAGACAGCATGCCTCAGTGTGCACACAAGAGGGAGGAGAGGATAGGCAGGGGCCACCCAGGCAACACACCCTGAGGAGGGTGTGGAGTCAGGCCAGGATTTAATGAGGATGAGGGAGAGAGAGAGTGCCTGGGTCAGGGTTCAGGGTGTGTCAGGAAATAGTGAGGTTTTTTTTCTTTCTTTCTTTCTTTTTTTTTATGACTTTAATGCTGGCCCCACAGTTGGCCTACTTTGTTTTTCCTCTTTTAAAGGAAACGAGATCAGCTGAGATTTCTGTGACTGTGTTTTTGTTTTTTTTCAGTAAAGAAATACAGTCGCTGCTACCCGTTCACAGGAATGTGAGGCCAGCCTAATTCAATATTTGAAGTTCATGTGAGCCAGGGGCTCTGATCCACGTGGAGAATTTGTTTCTCTTTAGAAGCAGCCGATGAACTTTAGAAACAAATACTGTGTGTTCTCTCGAAGTCCCAAGTCATGGAGTGATGGCTTAGCCTGCCCAGGGAACCCACAGCAGGCAGCAAGCATCTGCAGAGGTCACACCTCTCACAGAGGGACGTGGGTGGCCCCGATGTGGGGAGGGGCCCCTATAAGCGAGCAGACCTCTGATTCCAGTGAAGGGGTTCTCAGGAGACAGGCATCCTTCCTAACCTGTAGGGTGTGAATCTACCTCAGAAGAAGAGGAGGAAGAAATATTTTATTAGAAAACTTAGGAAAGCGTTCAAGCCTACAACGGAGAGAGCAGCCACCTGGCTGTTTCATCTCAGCCACCGTAAGCCCTGCAGAGTATGGTGCTCAGGACCTCTGTCATCTTTGACTTTTACTCCCAGGACTGCCCCCAAGAAAGCGGCTCTAAAACCAGCGCTCACCGGCAGGGGCGGAGTTGAGCGAATTCTTTCAAGTCCCGCCATGAGTCAGCAATCCCTAAGCAGCTCTGAAGCAGTGACCCTCATCTAATCGTCAAAACCAGCCACTCAGTAACACACACTGCAGAGGGAGAGACCACAGCCTATGCCTACGCCAAGATGCCATGGAGGGAAGGGTCTCTCCTTGGTTTAAGGGTATCTGTGGGGTCCCTGACACAGAGATGTCTGACTGGTTTTTTGACAGGTAGGAAGTTCAAGGCCCAAAGCAGATGGATGAATTGCAGCAGCAGGGGATGGGGGTGGGGAGGAGGGTGGAAGGGAGGGAGCAGGGCAAACCCAACCGCAACCAAAAATCCTGGCTAAACATTTAAACAAGTATTCACAGCGACAGAACACAGACAGGATTAACAATTGTTAGCAGTTTGTGAGGTTTGACAGGTCTCCCCTGATTGCCTGTGTGTGTGTGTGTGTGTGTGTGTGTGTGTGTGTGTGTGTGTGTTAAGACAGGTTTCTCTGTGTGACAGCCCTGGCTGTCCTGGAACGCCTTTGTAGACCAGGCTGGCCTTAAATATCCTGGGTCACAAGGGGAGGAGTTGTTTACTGGGTTAGCTCCTCCTACTTTTTTACACAATCCAGGACCACCTGCCTAGGGGAGGCACCGCCCACAGTGGGCTGGACCTATTGCTGGTCAATAGTCCACGGAGAGAATGTCCTTTCAGGCCAATCTGATGGAGGCGGTTTCTCAGTTGAGGCTCCTCTTTCCACATAACTGTGCCAAGTTGACCCCAAACTAGCCAGGACACTTGCGACCGCACGAAATAATAGCTAATCTATCCTGTGTGCTTTATGTATGTGCCACGGATAAGAGAAAAATTCCAAGAATGTTCTAAGTTAATTGACAGGTTGGAGAGTGGTGGAGGGAAGTGTGAGCTATCCTAAGGGTTAGCGCCAGGCCAGTCTAAGCAGACAAAGAAAAAGGGAGCCACTCCACATTCTTCGCCTGTGTTGAGGACGAGCCACACTGAACTCAGCATGCAGAGCCAACCAGTCAAGAAGAGAAAAACTTTCTCTTCACAGTCCTGATCCTGTCCCTGATTCTCTCAGCTTCACCCGCTGTGGACGGCAGCCAGCACAGTGCTGGCCATGTAAGCATCGGTGGCTTCCCTTACCAAGCACCACCACAGAAACCTCCCTTTTCTGATACACGGATTTCTGTGCTCCGTGATAGCATGGGAGGTTTTGTCCACAATTTCCCGCCCCATGTCTGCCTCTCTTTCTCACCCCTCCCCACAATCCCCTCTTCAGCACAAGAAGTCAGGGCAAGCCTCCGCCGCTGGACTATATCTCCAAGTCTCTTTTTATCTATTTTAAGCCTGGGGTCTTAATGAATTGCCCACACTTGCTTTGTAGCTCTGTGTCCTGTGTCTGTGTCTTGAACTTGTGCGACTCCAGGCTTCATTTCCAAGTACCAGAGGTTGCAGGCCTGAGCCACCAGGTTCATCCAGAGAAAGGTCTCACTGTGTAGCTCAGGCTGTACTTGAACTCATGTCCTCTGACTCAGTTGGGGTTACTATTGCTATGATGATGAAATAGACCAAAGCAAGTTGGGGAGGGGGGTGGGTGGAAGGGTTTATGTGGCTTACACTTCCACATCACAGTTCATCGTCAAAGGAAGTCAGGACAGGAACTCTAGCAGGGCAGGAACCTGGAGGCAGGAGCCCATGCAGAGGCCATAGAGGAGAGCTGCTTACTGGCTTGCTCGCCATAGCTTGCTCAGCCTGCTTCCTTATAGAACCCAGGATGACCAGCCCAGGGATGGCCCCACCCACAATGGGCTGGGCTCTTCCCCATCAACCACTAATTAAGAAAATGCCCCACAGCTGGGTCTTACCGAGGCATTTTCTCAGGTGAGTTTCTCTCCCTTCAGATGACTCTGGCTTGTGACAGGTTGACAGAAAACTATCCAGCACACCTTCCTTCCTTCCTTGTTTTCTTTGATGCTAGGATTATAGGTGTGCATTACCACAACTGGCTGCATTTGTTTCTTAATATTTAAAGTGCACTTCTTGAAGACAGGGCATTACTGCTTTTCTATCCAATGTAATAAATAATGTTTGTGTTTACCCAGGGCCACTGTCAGCTTACGTGGTTTTTAGTGGTTAGGTCCAGGCCAACGGTGCCTGTTTTGAAGCCTTCCAACTTTTTTCTTGGTTCTTTTCCCACATTTTGTCATATTTGGACTAATTGGGTATTTACTATTCTATTTCATCTCCTCCGCTGGACTGTTACCTGTAACTATTTTTTTTTTTTCTATCCTAGTGATCATTCAACATTTACAGCACACAGAATAGTGATACCCTTCTGGTATCACCCCAGCTCCTGGAAGATTTACAGTAAAAATAATAATAATAATAATAATAATAATAATAATAATAATAATGGTCCATTTTCAAAGGTGCCTTGAGTCAGCTTAGGTCTGGCTACAGACGAATAGGAAAACATTGGATCCCCATTAGCACCTGTCGGTCTGGGTACCCTGACCCAAACCAAATTTAGATTGAAAATGTATTAACAGCCCACCTTGCCTGATGGCTTACAGACACGACAAGTTTGCGCACCTGAGAAATGTTTAAATAAACAGGATGTAAAATGCAGGGATGAGCCCTCCTATGGCCTTGTTGAGAAAGGGACAAGCATAAGAGATAGAGAGAAAGTTAAGGCCCAGAATGGGGGGGGGGGGACACTATTAGGAGGTGTGGTTTTGCTGGAGTAGGTGTGGCCTTGTTGGAGGAGGTGTGTCACTGTGGAGTGAGATGTGAGATGGGAATAGACCGGCAGTGGCAAATTTAAGTTTGAACTCGATCTGGGAGCGGGGATGGAGGTGGCAGGGGGCAGGCAGACAGAACATTCAAAGCTCTGAAGCTAACAAGGCACCAGGAGGCACGATCTCAAATGTAATTAAATAGATAAGCACATGAAGTCCGCAGCCACACAAAACCTTCTCTCGACTGAGCCCCACCCTGAATCACTGTGATTGGACCAAGTCTATAGCATGAAAGTCATCTCTAGGCCCAGACAAATGCCTTCCTGGAATTGCTTCAGGAGATATTTAATGTTTTTAAAGTGTCCTTAAACGTCTTTCAGATCTCTGTGGAAAAAACGTTCCCATGTGCCTCACTTTGGGCTCTTAGTGCTCCTTAGTGTTACTAAGGAGGAAGCTCAGTTTACATCTCAAGGGAAGCGGCCTGAGCCAGCAGGGTGCTGTGCTCCTGTGGTCTGCAACTCAACAGAAGAAGTGTGCACTGGTGAGTTTTAATGGCCAACTTGACACGCTCTAGAATCACCTGAGGGACTTGTCTAGGTTAGACTGTGTGCCTGTTGGGGATTTTCTTAGGTGGGTGAGTGGCATCAGTTTTAGGGTTGGGCTATGGGTCACTTGGAAGGGAGGGGTCTGTCTGTGTGCTCACTGCTCTCTGCTCCTGACTAGGGGTGGGGCGCGACTATCTGCTTCAAGTTCCTGGCACGTTGGTTGCAATAATGGACTGCCACCTGGAACTGTGAGCCAAATGAGCCCCTTCTCCCCTGAGGTAAGCTGAGGGCAGAAGTTCTGGATGCCCATAAACTAGGAGTTTATGCAGAAACAGATCCCTTTTGGGTGAAGAATTCTGATCAAATTCATCAGTACCTTGGAGATGTTTCAATACTCGGAACAACTGAACACAAGCGGAAGGGTAGGGTGCTAGGGGGCGGCCGGCTCAGTGCTATGATATTCCTTTAGAACTACTGATTTTTATTAAAATGGCATCATAAAATCCATTCCTTATCCCTTATCTTTCTCACCGATCCTTCCCAAAGTCACCTGGGAACTGACAAAAAAGCTCGTGAAGGTTTGGCACCCCCCAAAAAGACTTCTTCCGGATCCAACACTGAGAACAGGGTTTGTTTTGGGGATGGCACTCTCCAGGCTGCCCTTGGTTCGGCCCAGTCTTCCCAGCATCTACAAGGCTTTTGAAGTTTCACGGGGGGGGGGGGGAGAGTTCTGGTGGCTTATGGGCAAATATGCTTTTCGCATTATTCAGACTTGCCTGAGGATCCAACCATGGAATGCGATATGGTGACTGCCCCCGGAAACATGCCATCAAAACCCCATGCAATCTCAAGCTAAAGGGGAATGTTTCCCTGTGTGCCACCTTAGAATCCGCCCCACCCAATAATAGACTATGTCATATTCAATCCCATAGTGTCAGATTGTTAAAAGATTACATTTAAAAATAATGAGCATGGAGAAATTGGCGGTTCAATATATTTAACAGTTATTAGTACCCTTGCAATAAGAATTGGACGACAGATACATTATGTATGTTTATGGTGCAATGCCATGGTAACCTTGAAATAAAACCAACTCTGGGCCCCACGAGGCATGTAACTAACACAGCTTGGTATTTAAAACCTACTCATCCAGGGTGAAGCACATTCCGGCACCAGATGTGCATGTTGCTATTTAAAACCCCATCTTCAGCTGCATGCATGCCGCACACTGCACATGTGGTATCTCAAATCCAGCTCACCCTCCTGGTAGCATTTCCAGCAGATGCCAGAATCCATGAAGAATCTATAGTACCCCCTGTGTCTAATGATAGTCTGAGAATCTGACGATGAAAAAAAAACTTAGGAAGTGTGTTCTGTTAAGCTGCCCGCAATCTTCTGTGATGGGAAATTGTCCGGGTCTTGCTATGATGTGATGAGCGCAAAATGTCACCAAGTATATCTTGCTATCTCTGGTGCAGACGGCTTTCTTCAGTCTGGACACACTGAGCCCTTCTGATGGGTGCTATGGGAAAGAACTGGATTCTCTCTGTGCCTTTAAGACACTCTTCTTGGAAAGATCAGACACAGAAGCAGTCAGCCACAGCACCCTAAGACAGCAGAGGGTTCACTACAAAACTCACTGGTAAAGAGTTGAGGAATTGTAGTCACTACAGGATGCTGTCTCCTGTGTGTCAGGATGACAGATTTTGGGAGCTCCCCAGCTTCACCTTGTAGGGTGTGGGGCATGTGGAGATGCTGGGTTTCAGGCTGTCCTAGTGAAGTGTAGGGCAGGAGGCAGTGTACATCCTGGAAATAGCTGGGCCTGGAATCCCGTCTGGGAAGCTCAGAGTCAGAGAGGGTCAGGGATACTGAAAGAAGGGAAAGGGACATTTTCTAAATTACTATATAGATATTTTAAAGAGTTGTATTAAATTTTGACTTTTTTGACATTCTTCGATAGCTGCCAGTAAGGACAAGAGATAGGTTATGTACTTAGTTTTGTCTCTCTGGGTAGCTCTGCTTGTCTTAGAACTTACTCTGTTCTCAAACCCACAGAGATCCACCCACCTCTGCCTCCTGAATGCTGGGATTAAAGGCGTGCGCCACCATACCCAACTTTATTTATTTATTTTTATAAATTAGTTGTCTTAGCTTAACAAAACAGTGACTATTTGAAGGGTCAGTGTGATGGCTTCAGAGGTGACACTCTGTGAAACAATTTGCACAATCAGGCTGACCTGCATCTGTTGACTGCAGTCCACTAACATCATGAAGACAGAAAGATGTCCTCTTAGAGTCCTGCAGTGCACCTTCCTCCTGGGTACCTGGAGGATGCTGATATGGATGAGGATGCGGATGCTGATGTGGATGTAAATGCTGATGCAGATGCAGATGCAGATGCTGATGCTGATGTGGATGCTGATGCTGATGTGGATGTGGATGCTGACGCTGATGTGGATGCGGATGCTGATGCAAATGTGAATGCGGATGTGGATGCTGATGCTCTGCTAGACCACTCCCAGTTCCTGACCTATAGAGTTAAAGACTGCTAAGATTTTAGGCCACGAACTTTGGGGTCACTTGTCACAGCAGTGAGTAGCCAGTAAAGCAATGAACTAGTGCCCTTCTGTCTGTGCTTAACATTAACTAACCAACACAAGAGCACCACATAAATGCCCCGACGGGCCACCTTTGCTACGGTTATTTTTGAAGACTAGGGAGTTGGAAGAAGCCTCCTTTGATTCTCTCATCATGTAAGAGTTTAGGAAAAAACGTTTCTCTTTTCCGGGCGTACAGGAAAGGGCGAGTTCAGGGCAAGAAGGACACCAGAGAAACACTTTGAGCAGATGGATCTATGCTCAAGACAAACACAGAGAGAGCGGAACCAATTTTTCAAGGGTGGCGAATTGCTAGACGCGTGTTTACCATCACTTATCTGCCTTGAAATCTGGCCCCAGTTATGAAAACTATGAGGCAAAGAGGAAACTAAATGGAGGGCACAGGGCCCCCGAGCGAGGCAAACGCTGGCTGTTGGGCTGTTGCTTGAGAACCTGGGTGTCGTCATCTCAAAACTTAAGAGGAGTGAAAATCCCAGCCAATCGCAGCAGACCGGAAGGAGCAGGCTTAGACTCACCCCAGGATGGAAAAGCTGTGTGGCCAGGAGGGTAGGCCCATCTCCCTCCTCAAAGCACCCAAGGTGGTTCATGGTGGTATTTGCTGGTATTTAGTCAGTATACAGGCCCACACTCTCCATCCAAGACCTTGTCACGCCAGTTCTTTGGCAAATGTTCCAGGAAGAGGGACATGGTCCTTCACTGTCACCTTCCCAGGTCCTGTCATATCTACTCCCACCTGAAGGTAGGCCATGGGCACTCAGCCACTGCCAATCCAGGCAGCTGTCTGTGGGTGATAAGAGCAGCCAGCTCTGCCTCTACAGGCTCAACCTCAGCTCTTAATAACCACGAGTCTGCAGCCAGGTTGACCTTAACTTCTGTGCAAGGCTCATACTCCCTAAGGCCTATTCTGGGAGCCAGGAGAACCAGAGTTCTGTGGCCCCAAGGTCCTCTAGTTCACCGCCTTCCTGCCAGCGCAGTGGACCCAACAGGACAGGACAGGACATGTCACACTCTGGCGTAGGCAGTGAGGCTTGCTTTGTCCCTAGGAGCCCTTCAAGCTAACTAACTATGCCTCTGGTCTGAGCTGCAACCTCTTTGCTCTGACATTTGCATCTGTATTCAGAACTCAGCTCTGGGGATTCCACGGGAGGGGCCTGTGTGGTCTGCAGTCTGATGGTGCAATCAGCAGAGCAAACTCTTGGCTTTCAGATCATGGCCTGGCTTTGTGAGAACAGAGTCAGCTGACTGATCTATATAGTTTCTCAAGAGGCCGGAGGTGACATTTTCTTCCCCGAGGCAAAGTCTGCTGGGAAGAGCTTCCAGTATCCTTGAAATTATTTCCTATAAGCCACACATCTAACACCAACTCTCCGAGGGTCAGTGAGGAGATCAGCCTGAGTGACAGCTCCTGAGTGACCGACCACAAGGTGAAGATGGAGAGTCAGGGTGTGTTCCTGCCTAAGACTAAGGAAGAGCCTCTGGGCAGGCACAGTGGGATGGAGGCCAGAAGGCTCCTGTCCTCCCCTCTGTGTTCTGAGAAGATCCCAGAAGACCCCCCCCCATCCCAGCCCCGCCCTGCCCCGCCCCGCCCCGCCCGCAGGAGCAGAGAGCCCAGAATGAGAGAATGAGGAACTGGATTTGCCCCTTGTTCACTACCTGGCCTGTGTCGGTAGGGCCTGCCTCTCACAGGAAATATCTACCCTTTCTCTCCTAACACACATACTCCTTCTGCCCAAGGTCTGACTCGTCCGCTGAAGGACGCATGCCTGGGCTAGAACACAAGGGTGACCCCGTCCTGTGGACCTAAAAACTGGAAATACCATGACTGGGGGAGTGACCATCCTGTACGATACAATTAAGGCACACAGCAGAATGGACCAGTGCCTTTCCAGTAACCCCGGGATCCAACCCTGGATTGGGTAGCAAGAATCCATCAGGTTACTGTGCTTGTCTCTGTGGAAATGCAACAACCTGTTGACACCTCATACTCTCACTGGTCCTTCTGAAAACGGTGCTGGTTCCAGAAGGACCCGAAATCCACACTCGTGTTCTGTATTTTCTCGCCTTTGGGTACCTTAGAGCTTGTTCATTTCAAAGACACTTTTAATGACTGGTGGGTGGTGTATGGGGGGTGGTGAAGTCACTTTTCCTGGGGTTTTTCAGTACCACGGGGGCCAATTTTCCTGTGAAAGGAAGATGCGGGCAAACCTCTTCGGCCATCTTTCACAAACATCCCTTTTATTCGCATATTCAGGACAACAACACATCAAGAAGCCTTGTGTGTGTCTGCTACTATGAGGGAGGCAGGGAAGTATCAGGAGGGGAGGGTCTGATGTGGCCCAGGCAGACAGAAGGGTTCCGTCTTCATCGTCTCTGCACAGGTTTTCAGATCCTGCCCCCTGAACACCTTGGAGAGTTGCACCGGGGGTCCTCATCATTTGCTCCCTTCCAGCTGGACTCAGGCCTCTCTCTGAGCAGGATGCAGACACAGCGCCTGATGGGCTTTCTGCTTGGCTCCATTCTGCAGGCCTCTGCCCACCCGTGGGGGCCCTCCGACGCCGTGACGTTCTGCATCCTCCGGAGAACTTTTAAAACGCAGTAACACACGTGACTTGGACGTTACAGGGCGTCTTTCCAGCTGTACTGCTCTCTGAGAGGCTTCCTTCGTCCCGTCTAAACCTTTACTCTCAGTCATCTCTTCCTCTTTCCCTCATCTCCTAGCTCCCACCCCACACCAGCTTTCTCCTCCCTCAGCTCCTCTTCCTTTTCCCTCTCCTATTCCCTTCTCTTAATATGGTCAACACCTTTCGGCTGTTTACTTCTATTCTAACTTCCTTAGATTTCCCATGCGCGGGATATAGCGAGATTTGTCTTCCGGGATGCTAGATATGTTGACAGGTTCTATTCAGCCATCCCGTAGTATCTAGATCTGGTTTCCCCATGCACTGTACTCTATAAATACATATAATTACCATGTGTTCATTGACACAAGCATGAGTAAAATAGATGCATTCAAATACACAAAGGTACCTGGGCCACGCCTGCCGCTTGTTCTCCAGACTCCCTCCCGTGCGCCTCATTTCTCGGCGTGCACTCTGTTCTGCCCTCGGCGAGGTTTCTTCCTTGATGGGTAGCAGCAACACAGTCTCATCAGGGCATTTCCTACCCTCCTTGTCCATCCCTTCAGGCCTCTGTGCTGGCCCCGGCTGTGGACGGACTTGCCCTCTGCTGCGGCGCCCTGCGAGCTTATGTTGTCTCCTGTGTTCTCACAGCTGCTGCTCGGTGAATAAATGCAGGGAGCACTCCTGGGACGTTGATGAGCCGGGTCCAGTATGGGTGTCCTCTGCATCGGCCCGGTGGCATGTCTGCCTCCCCTTTGACCCGCCTGCTGACCATTAGTGGATGGCCCTCCGAGTAACGTGCCAAGGGCCGGCTCACTTCCCCTCCTCCTTGGTTCTAGAGGGAAAGCAGTAGGATCTTCAAGGGAAGGGAATGGCGTCACCCCTGGATTCGGCGCGGGCTGAGCCCGGGTTGGGCAGCCATGCTTCTGGAGAGCCTGCCCTTGAAATAAGCAATAGGATGCCATGGTTTGGTTGAATTTCCTCTGATGTAGTGAATCTTTAATGTCCTGGGCTTGGAACCCAATGTGCTCCATGGCTTCCACAATTGCAGGGTCAGGCAAGCTGGGGACCATTTCCTCACAGCGATTTGGTAAATCTTCCACGTCTACCCTGAGCCAGGGGTGTGCCATCACTTCGGCTACAGTTGGCCTAAGGTTGGGGTTGACCGTCATCAAGAGGCTAAGCAGGTCCCGGAGTTCTTCTGACAGGCTGGAGGGGACAGCATACTTCCCTGCCACAACCTTCCTTCTCAGGTCTGCCGTGGTGAGAGCATCAAACGGGACCTTCCCGACTACCATGAAATATAGGACGACCCCCAAGGTCCATATGTCGATCTTGGGGCCGTCATAAAGTCTGCCGAGGAGGAGTTCAGGGGCACCAAAGGAGTAAGTTCCACAATGATAGCTAAGCTTTTGCCCGGGCTTGACTTGGGTGCCGAGGCCAAAGTCAATGATTTTGACTTTTCCGTTGTTATCCACCATGATGTTGTCTGGTTTCAGGTCGCGATGAATTATTCCAAGATCATGGCAGTAACTTACAGCACTTAGTATTTGCTTGAATATTCCCCGGGCCTCGTCCTCCAGCAGGTGGCCAACTTTCCGGATATACTGATACAGCTGCTGCCCCTCGGCCAGCTCCATGACGAGGTAGATTCTCTTCTCCGTCTCAATCACTTGGAGAAGTGAGATGATGTTGGGATGGTTGATCGTCATCATGATGTCTACCTCGGACATGACTGGATAGCACCACAGCTTTCTTTTCCGGAGCACTTTGACAGCCACCGGGGTGCCTGTGAGGCAGTGGTGTGCCAGTTTTACTTTGGCATAGCCTCCGTGGCCAATGGTCTTCAAGAATTTATACTGAGAGTAGAAACTCTGTTTATCAGAAAAGCTGAAGTCAGATCCGAGTTCTAGTATCTTGTCTTCACTATAAGAGTTCATTTTAGGTAACAACGTATAAATGCTACCTAAGAGAAAGAAAAAGAAGTAATGGAAAGGAAGAAGAAATTGAAAATGGAAAAAAGAAACAGAGAAAAAAAAACCCCAACCAAATTAATAACAACAACAAAAACCCAAAAAACCAAAAGCCACACACATACAAAGCCAAGAAATACAAAACAAATATACAAAGCCAGATATACAAAACAAGAACAAAAATAAACAAAAAACAAGTTGCAAGTCACTAGAGAGGAAGGGTAGTAGCTCAGCAACATGGAGAATAAACACTACTAAATGCCTAAGAAGAACAAAGAAATATGTAAAAGAATCAAATCTTTAAAAAATTAGAAAACTCAAACAACATAAAATTAAAAACAAACCAAGCTCCAAACAAGCAAAACTATATAAACACTAAAAACTTAGACATCAAAACAAAGGATAACCCCTCAAAACTCCTAGAATGTTCAAATAACAAAATAATGATAATAATAAAAATAATAAACACTAAGAAAACAAACAACCCAATGAATAATTGGGATAGGAACTGAAAAGGATGTTTTAGAAGACATACTAGTGGCTTAAGAATATCTATCTTCTATCTGTCTGTCTATCTGTCTATATTTGGTTTTTGAAGACAGTGTTTCTCTATGTAGCTTTTGGAGCCTGTCCTGGAACTCCATCTGTAGACCAGGCTGGCCTGGAACTTACAATAATCCACCTGGGTCTGCCTCCTGAGTGCTGAGATTAAAGGCGTGTGCCACCACTGCATGCATATACATATATATATACATATATATATGCATATATATTTAGAGAGATTGTAGGAACCAGAGGTTAGGAAGGACCAGAGCAAAATACGGTTTTCTTGACCTGATAGGAAAACTTCAGTCATGAATTCACTGCAGCTGTAGCTGCCTGCAGAAGACCTGCCCGAAATCAAGAAGTCAACAGTCCAGCATGACTACCCCATAGGAGGAGCTATCAACAGTTGATGGCTTCTGGGGCAGGGAGGGTCATTTCTCAAGAATGTGGCTCCTGGTAGGTCAACCACACTCTAATTGATGACCCCGCACCATGAGTATATGAGCACAAACTGGTATCAGTGGGCTTGTAAGTGACACAGAGAGAGGAAGTTGGGAGTTGGGGTGTGGAGATAGGGGATGGATCTAGGAGCGGCTGGAAGAAGGGTAGGGAGTGAATATGATCAAAATGAATTCTGTGGATGAATGAAATTCTCAAAAATACTATATTTAAAAAAAAACACCCAACAAACAATCAAGAGCTTAAAACTCCAAACAAAGCAAAAATACAACAAATAAGAAAACCTAGAAAAGCAAAAAAAGTCAGAAAGCCAAAGGTGACATAACAACCCCCCATAATAAAAACACAAAGGAAAACAAATAAATAAATAAACAAACAAGCAAACAAAAAACCCAAATCTTTAACAAACCCTGAAAACCAAAGCCAGCTAAAACAAGAAGCCAGAAAACCCAAAACATCAAAATTAAAACTCAACCGCCAGGCAATGTCCCAGCACTCCAGAGGCAGAGGAAGGCAGCTCTCCATGAGTTCCAGGCCAGCCTGATCTACAGAGTGAGTTCTAGGACAGCCAGAACTACACAGAGAAACCCTGTCTCTCAGGAAAAAAACCCAAACCCAAACCGTTACCTTAGATAGCCACAGGCTGGGCAGATAGTTCAGTAGCTAAATTGACACCCATGCAAAATAGAAGGGCCTAATTCTATCTCTACAAACCCCATGTAAAATAAGTAATTTGGGTGCATTTAATCTCAGTTTGTGGAGCTGGCATAGCAGATCCTGGGAGTCACTGGCCAGTCAAGTTCACCACTTGCCTAACCCCAGTCCTGAGAGAGAGACTGTCTCAAAACACATGGCTTACCTTAGAAACAATGGCCAAGTTGACTCCAGGACTCAACACTTTCCCCCACACAGGTGTTCCCACAGCTACCCACACCTGCACTGATAGGACTCAAAAAACGCGAGCGCACACACTCGTACAAACACACACACGTGAACTCACATTCACACACAGATATACCTACTCACACAAAAACACACAGGTACACACACACACACAAATAGATACTTGCACACAAGAGAACTTACACACACAAACACACACACGTGAACTCACACACAGATGTACCTACTCACACAAAAACACCCAGGTACACACACAAATAGATACTTGCACACAAGAGAACTTACACACACACACACACACACGCAAACCTACACACATATCTACATACACATGCTCATACAAACACAAGCACACACACACAAACCAAACAATCAAATGCAAAATTGACACACAACCTCACTAGATACACTAAAGTCTCACAGGGCACCTCTCCACAGCTCCTCTCAACACACCCAAAGAAATCCAGGCCTGGCCGCAGCATAAAACCTGCTGGCTGGACCCCTCACAATCGCTCCCCGTGAGGTCATAGCAGGACCTGCCCTGCCCTGACACAGCTGGGCAGGACGCACAGGTTCTGGCTCAGGTGGGCTATGGAGACTGGCCTTAGGCTTTTAGAAGCCAAAGCCTGAAGGACGCTGTGATGCCCTCAGTCTCTGGTTTGATTGTCTCTGCGCCTCCTGTCTTGCTGTCCGTGACACCTTTCCTTTGAATTCTGACTGATGGGTCCAAATGAGACTATAGCTAAATGTATATATAAAAGCTCTGCTCACGAAATACAATAAATCAGTGTATTACTACTGTGAGACTGACAGGAACATACCTTTCTCATAACTTCCAAGGTCACTGGATCCTCACAAAATACTTGGTAGGGGAACCTTGAAGATAGGTGAGTGCCCTGCAGAGTGTGGGCACCTCTGTGAAGTCCTGAACCCGAGGGAAGGCTGGATACAGCAGCATGTGTAAAACCAGAACGCCCCACAAGCAGGAAAAGCAATGGAGACACGAAAATGCCTGGGCCTATGGGCCAGGTAACCTGGTATGTGTTGTATCAAATCCCAGACCTCCCAATAAGGTAGACGGTAAAGACTGACAAAAAATGTCCCCTAACCTCTACACACAGTAGGACACACGCATGCCCATGTACATACAAGCATGTTACACACACACACACAGGTAAAACACACACAGTCACAGACACACATGCGCACACACACACACACAGACACACATACACACCACGCATGCACGCATGCACGCACACAGGCAGAGAGAGATCAGAAGGAAATGATCAATATATGCAGCACTAAATGAAGTCAAGCACACTTTATGAACTATGACTATGATTCTCTAGCAAAACATTCCTTCAAAAAAAAAATAAATAAATGGGGAAGAGATTAAGAAGCTCCCAGAGATGAACACTGAGTTAAGGGACTTCAGGTAAGTTAGAAGGAAGGGCAGGACACACAAGAAAGACACTTCTGGAGGCGTGCTTATCTCTATATAGGGGCGATGACTTTGAGAAGCATGTTCTCACTTCAACCCAAACGGACTCTTCCCTACAAGGGCGCAGAGAAGGAGGCAAGTCTGTCCTTAATCTCTCTGCAGTATGTAATGCACCAAGCCACTTCTAGCATTCTGGGCTGAAGAGGGCTGAGCCACGGCTGTGGACACGACACTTACTGGAAACCCCATTCTTCTCACTTAGCTCTGTGGATCATATATATATATATATATCCACATTTGGGATGCCCGCGTCGTAAAATATGCACATGGTTCCTTCCTAAATGTTCCTGAAAAAAAAAAATAACTTTTTTTTTTTTTTTTTTTTAAACAGGGCTTGGGCATGCTCTATTGTTTCAAATGCTTATGAAGACATCTGGGTTCTGTTCATTGTTAGTTCTAGCTGTGGTTTTGATGGCCAAGTGTAGCTGGGTCCACTATAGCATTCCCCTCTGGAGACACAGCTTCATTCTCCAAAGGGCACACCAGTGGCTCCATTAACCCAAGCTGGCTTGGGGGAAATGGCTAGTGCTTTCTCTTCTCACACCTGGAAGCTGAGGTGGGGTAGAATATGGAGAAGTTCCTAAAGGGCTTCCAGACTCTCTTGTCTTAAAATAAAGGAGCTCTGGTCCCCAGAAAGCAAAGAGGCGGTGGTAAACCGATACTGTGGAGCCAGAGCAAATGTGATCAATTATGCTTCAAGAAGGGCCCAGTGAGTGGTCCTTTGCCACTGGGCCTGGGAACTTCCCTTCCCAGCTCCCTCTTCCTCACAGGGAATGTGCTCCCAGCAGGACTTTGCTCAGCCCGGGAGGGAGGGCTCTGGCAGAAATGTAGCCTTTGATCTGTTACAAAAACATCAGAAAAAAGGTAAATCAATTAATTGTCTGAGGCTGCCTGAAAAAACAGCTTCCAGGACAGCCCAGAGCTCCCTCAGCACAGGCCAGGCGGAAGGCACCAGGATAGAGGCAACATTTGTGGTCTGCAGGAAGCCACTGCTCTGTGCTTTTTCTCTTAGGTTTGGGACAGCGTGGCATCGCTCCACCCTGGAGCCAGGCACAGCCAGGTAGATTCAGGGGCAAATCCTGAAACAAGCCGCTAACAGCGCAGGGGAGCACAGAGCAACCCCAGCTAGCCTGTCGTACTGAAGTCCCCACGTCCTGGTAGAGGCGTCCATGCACAGGTGTCCACGGTTCAGCTATGGTGAAGCTGTGTCTCTGTGTTAGAGAGGATCCTTCGCCCTGAAACACACCCCCGAATGCCAGCAAACAGTCTGCCTGTGCTTCCTGCCTGGCTTTTCTTTTAGGAGAAATTCTTTTGTCAAAGGGATTGCTCACTGGGGTTCAGAAAGGCAGGCCATGGGAGCCAGTAGCCTCAGGGGAGACCTTCCTCGTCAGGACGCTTGATTACAATGAGCCTTCTAGGTTCTTTGCTGTACCCTGGCAATGGTAGTGAAGCCAAGTCCCCCAGGAGAGCTTAGCAACCTATCACGGCAGGCTGGCACTGTCTACTCACTGACCACATAACTAAGGAGTGTCAAATAGTGAGCTGCATTCATTTCAATGGCCTTGTCTGTTATATACTCTCCTCCGTGTGATCTGACGAAAGGCAACTCAAGGAAGGAAGGGAGGATTCATTTTTGGTTCACAGATGGAGTTTGCTGTCCACGGCAGAGAAGGAATCAGTAGCAGGGGCTGACGGGCAGGGGCAGCTCTCACGTTGCTTGTTGCTATGCATGGTAGAAGGTATACAACAAGCAGAGCCAAGGCCAAGCGCCCCCCACAGTTAGAGCTGTACTTAATGTTCTGGGAGAGTGTGCAGCTCCAGAGGTGGGTGTGTCTCACAATCACCAGTTTCGTCACAATAGCACATCTGGCCACTCCCTTGAGAAAGCAGCCCTGCTAACACCAAGTCCTTGTTCATAAGCACCAAAATCCTGCTAGCTGTTACCTAAAGCTATTTACCTCCCAGCAGACACCAACAACTGAGAAAATGTCCAGTTATTGTTGGGTTTGTGTGTTGGTGGTGGCGGTGTGGGGTGTTCAAGAGGGACCATGAGAGATTATACCGGACTAAGGAGTTTATTAGAAGAGTTAATAATTCCACAGACAGACAGACAGACAGAGGCAACAGCATGACGGGGTCTCTGAAGAGAGAAATCGGAGTCCTCACAGCAAGGGAGGACGTCTCTTCTCAGCTGGATCTCATAGCAAGAGTCTGCAGTGGCTGGAGTCAGGAGCAGAGTGTGAATAACACCAATATCCCTTTTGATGTTAACTCACTTCCCAGGTGAGACACCCAGGTGCTCAGGACTCACAGACAGCTCAGTCTGTGTCCTTGAAAGGGGAGAGAATGCTGCTTCAGATAACCGTGGCCTTAGCATCCGCCAAATGCTGAAGTCACATTCTGCTACAGGACACCTTTCTTGTCAACTCCCAAAGAAGGCAAACTCCAGATTTCTTCATTAGCAGTGAGAGACTCCTGGGATTTACTGCCTTCCCAAGTATCCACTGCAAAGCCCCGTCCACCTGTGGGAATTGCTCCCTTCTGCAAGGGCAGGGACTGTCCTCTAACCAGCCATGTCTGCAAGCCCTTTGCAAAGTGATTACCCTCTGCAAGAGGAAGTCTCGGCGGGCAATTTCTTCAGGCCTCCAAGCCATGCTTTGTCTACCTGACAACTTATTTGTAGAATAGGTTTAGTCCCAAGTTTCTGGGTCTAGGTGTTTCTCAAACGTTTTGTTTTAATTAAAGATCTTAACTGGCTTTGTGTGTGTGTGTGTGTGTGTGTGTGTGTGTGTGTGTGTGTGTGTGTGTGTGTGTGTGATTCTAGAAGCAGGCTATGAAGTAGAATGTGTTCACAAAGTCTATTTTTAATCAGTTATACAAGAATTCCTTACGAATCAATGACCTTGTTTTCAGGGTTAACAACGTCCAAATCAGGCAGAGGCCCTGTTACCCCATTGTCCCACACTTAAAAAAATGGAGCCTGTGCAAAGTCTTCCTTGGAGTTTCAAGAACTTTCTGTCAGGCTGAGTAATTGGTTCTGACTGGAATTCCAACTGAAGTGTCCCCAAAGTCTGCCTTGGACTGCAAAGAGAAGAAACCCTTGTTTGAGTTGATTTTGCTGGCGAGTCTGCCCTTTCCAGTCTTTCTTCCCTGAGTGTGGGCGCGGCCCCTGGCTCTCTGCT
This sequence comes from Phodopus roborovskii, assembly GCF_943737965.1. Taxonomy (NCBI): domain Eukaryota; kingdom Metazoa; phylum Chordata; class Mammalia; order Rodentia; family Cricetidae; genus Phodopus; species Phodopus roborovskii. Next base: position 2,097,114 of record NW_026126611.1, read on the forward strand.
GACTGAAGGAATCCACCTAGCTGGCTCTCACCTCCTGGAGAGGTTGAAGTCAGCCCAGCACAGGCAACCTGCTAGGCAACTGGCTCTTGAGTAATAGGAACAATCGGGATCAAACCTCGTGCTGACTGATTTCATCTTTGAAGTAAATCGTATGCAGCTTTCAAAACCAAGGCAGTTTTCTTCTAGAAATATGTTACTTTTATGTGGCTTTTGCAACCCGGTTCATTTTGAACTCAAGATCATACCAACGAAGGAATGCGATTTTTATGGGTATCAGGAAAAAGCATACAGAGAGGATGCGCATGAGGGAAATCAGATGTTGGAAAAACCGGAGTTTGCCATCGGCTCACATCTCCTCGCCATTCTGGATTGTGTCTCAGCTTTCTCCGAGTCTCGGTTTCCTTACCGTTGCTGTGACAAAACCCTCTGACAAATGGCACTTAGGGAGGAAGGGTTCTTTTCAGATCACAGTTCTAGCTGAAGGCCCCTCACTGCAGGGTAGTCACGGGCAGGGGTGGGCAGTCATGGTAGAGCGCTTCTGCCATGAAACGGGACGCCTAGGAGACTACATGGGATTTTCTCAGCCTCGCAGGTTCGCAGAGAAAGGAAAGGTCTGTGGAGATGACCTGTCTCCCTTGGGCTAAGAGTTTCAGGGAGCAGAGCCTGCAGACTAGAAACAGGGGTTATGTGGCAAAACCCCCTTATTCTCAAGCCCCTCACCCCACCCCTATAAAGAGTCCTAGCCAGGTGTTGCCCCTGGCAGATGCCCCAGTTTTCCTCAGAAGAGAGGCTGCCTCTCGACGTGCATGCTAATAATCACAGCCTCGTGTGTTGAGGGTCACTCCTGTCTCTTCTATTTTTCTGTCTCTCTATGGTGCCTTGGAAATTTAAGAAGCATAAAGCAAGGAATGCATGCATGGTCATACCCCAGCTTGATTTCTTCCCTTTTGTATACTCTGGGGTGTCCTGATCTGCTAATGATACCATTTGGAGTCTGTAGGTCGATTTTCCCTGCCCCACAAGCCATTCTCAAATAGTCACTCAGAGGTTTCACGTAAATTATAAATGCTTGGCCAATAGCTCAGGCTTGTTACTAACTAGTTCTTACAACTTAACCCATTTCTATTAATCCATGCGCTGTGGCTTTTACCTGTATCCCATATTCTGTGTCTGACGCATTCTCTGTCTGTCTGTCTGGTAACTCCTCTCTGACTCCGCCCGCCCTTCTTCATCCCAGAATCCTCAGTTTATCCTGCCTTGCTATAGGCAGGCCAGTCAGCTTCTTTATTAACCAATGAGTAGTACATATTCACATTTACAGTGTGCAGAAGGACTATTCCAGAGCAGAGTTCTTCCTACCTCAATTAATTTAGTAAGATAGTTCCCAGTAGACCTGGCAGAGTCCCATCTCCAGGAAGATTCCAATTTCTGTCAAGCTGACAAAAAATAAAAAAATAAAACAATAACAACAATAAAAAAAAAAAAACCCACAAGCAATGATGATCAACGGACCATCAATGAATGAGTGAGTGAATGAGTGAGCAAACAAATGCATGCTGGAGAACGGTCCAGAAATCTCAGCAAACATCACACATGACAATCGAGGTGGCTAACAAGTCAGATTCCAATATCTTATAGATTTAACCCATGTCAGACTTTGGGGAGGGAGAAGGCCATACAGTTCACACAAGGGTGGTAAATGGGGTGGAGGTGAGGATGGGGGCAGCGATCCCAGAGCCACACAGGACCCCAACACCAGTCTGGATATGGGGGGCCCAGCGCACTCAGCTGTCTGTGTGCTGTCTGACACTTACTTCCTCTGTTTTAAATGTGGGATAAGGTAATTTTAAAACTTTCTGTGGGTGTGACGCTTTTCCTAAACAGGCCGAGTCTTAAATTTAGATGCGGGTATTGCAAGAGAAACAGAATTGTGGCTGTAGAATGCTGGGGGCGTTATGCGATCAACGGCGGGTGCATCTAGGGAGGAATGAAACCCTCAAGACAGACAGAGGCGAATCTTCGTGAGAGAACTCACACACAGAAGGCAGAAGGGCTCCCAGCACTCTGGGGCTTGAGAACCTTTCTCTAATGAGGGGCTGGTGACATGACCCCATGGCCCATGGGGAAAAGGGCAGAGATCTGAACGCAAACATACTGACGGGAGATGTTTAACAGCCCCTAATAACAGCTTACTGGGTGGTGTGGGGTGGGGGGCTGGTACTGCCCTGTGTCCTCTAGGCCAGCCAGGATCTCCCCAAGAAAGACAAGTAGGGACCCGCTCTTGTATGGAGCCCCGAGGGGGAGAAGGTCTGGAAACTAAACAGCAGAGCTGGGGCTGTTCTACGATTTAATAATAATGATTATCGCGGTTATTATAAGTGCTTTCACTTGTGTATTCGGTGGGCTGGACGCTTTCCCATGCACTCGTGTACTGCGTTCTTAGAACAACCTGCGATGTAGGCTGCATTTTTCACTTACATTGCTTAATTAGTTAATTCTTTGGCCGAGTCTCTGTCTCTCTCTCTCTCTCTCTCTCTCTCTCTCTCTCTCTCTCTCTCACACACACACACACACTAAAATTGGCAGTAACAAAGAGCACGTGAGCAACATGTATGAGGACGGCTCACAGTGGCCGGGGCCAGGCTCTGCTAGCTTTCTGCTTACTGGGGCTCCCTTCATCTCCACACAGCACGGCTACATCCTTTGGAGATGAGTGTGCATCAGTGCTTACGCAGCTGCTTCGCTGTCTTAATGATTGCACGGACCCCCCCCCTTCTATAAATGAGCTATAATTTATTCAGCCAGACCCCTTTAAGGAACGTTTGGATGGCTGCCAATCCCCTGCTTTTAAACCCCCATTTGTGCAAGGGATACCATGATTTCACAAATGGCCAACTGCCCAGACTCAGCTTCTCAAAGCCTAGACCACCTCGAGGGGCTTTCTTTCCCAGCTCCAGTCCCAAGCAAGGCCATATCTTCTCTCCACAGATGTCAATCACACTCTGTAGGCGGGGACAAACTGGAATCCAGCTGTCTTATGTTAAGCCACACATTAAAAAATACTGTAAAATGTAACAACAGTACCCTCTTTTCACCGATTTCTAACAGTTATAATTTTCATGTGATAGAGTTATTATTTTATAATATAGTAAATGCCTTTTAAATTCCTTGTTTTAGCAAGCTTGGGAGACAGCTTACCCAGTAAATGCTTGTCTTGCCAATCTGAGGACCTGAGTTCAATTCTTAATATTCATGTTAAGAAAACAAAACAGCTAGGTGGTAGTGGTACACCCATTTAACACCAGTACTTGGGAGGCAGAGGCAGGAGGATCTCTGTGAGTTTGAAGCCAGCCTGGTCTCAGAGAGTTCCAGGACAGCCAGGGCAACAAAAGAAATCCTATCTCGAAAAAACAAACAACAACAAATAAACAAACAACCGCCCCCCCCAAACTAATGAAAACCCCCAAAAGAAAACAACAACAACAACAAATAAATAACAATAAAATAACAATAATCTCAGTGTTGGAGAGATGGGGCCAGGCAAATCCCTGGGGCTAACAGGGCAGCCAGCCTCACATACTAGGCAAGTTCTAGGCCAGAGCAAGGGTCTATCTGGACAAGAAAAGGTGGACAGTCCCAGAGGAATAACACTTGGGTTGACCTCTGACCTCCACAGTGCAATACAAACACACCCTTACACGTAGAAAAATCCTAATTTAAAACGTTGACATTGCAAATACCCACAGAACACACATGATCAGAGGCTTTTGGGGGGGTGGAGATGAAATGACTCTTACAATGTAAAGCGGTCCTGAACCAAAACGTTTGAAAACTGTTGCCAGTATTTATAATTCTAAGAGTGAAATTGGGACTTGGAAGATTACAGGCCGTGCTGGGCTGGGCTATTGAGTGAGACCCTGCCTCAAAAGACAAACCAAACAAACAAAAGAAATGTTGATTATCTGTAGAGGTCAATATAATTTATTATACCATGTAAAAATATGCAATTCAAGGGCTAGCCTGGGCTAAGTAGCAAAACCAACCAACCAACCTAAGGTCTGAGGATAGAACTCAGTGGAAGAGCATGTACCCAGGGTATGAGAGGCCCTGTGCTCCATCCCCAGCCAAAAAAAAAAAAAAAATACCATCGGTATCACACAAATCCATACAAATGTTGACCAAGAAAGGAACAGAAGAGAATCAGCTTGATGGGCAGGTGGCTTATGGCTAAACAGGGGCAGCCCCCAGCTTCTGGTCCCCGCAAAGCTTGCACGGAGCCAGGACTCATTTCTGGAACGCTTTCTCGAATCTGTGAAGATTGCTTACACCTGTGGTGGCCTGGCTTCTGGGAGGAGCTTCCCCAACTCCTCCTGGGCTAAAGATGAGGCAGGAACACCTGATCCTGCAAGCATAGTTGGTCCGAGAAATCACAACCTTGAGGGCAAATGACGCATAGACAAGATACATGATTAAATGGAAGAGCTTGCTAATGTCCCAGATGCTAGGATGTAGGAGTCCATTGCTATGGCTTCCTTGGCAGCATCTATTTACTTTCTTGAGTCACAGAACCAAAAAAAAAAAAAAAAAACCCAAGGCAGTAAGTTCTATGCTTGTTGGAGCTGCGCTCTGAAAGAGGAGATGTGCCTGAGGGTACTTGTCATCGATGTCTGGTGTCTCGTTTTGCTTTCCCAGTTATAAGCGGAAATGCCCCATGGGACCGATCTGTGGGGACAAGGCCTCATCCAATAGAGGCAGAGACTAGAACTGATTGGCGGCCAGCACCAGGAGCTGATGGCATCACAGCATCTGTGAAGAAACACCGTGGCCCTGTCGGCACAGCTTTGCAGCTGTAGAGCCGTGGAAGGATGGATCGCAGTCCCCTGGGACGGACTCTGCGGCAGCCTAGGACGCTGTTTCAGGGCGAGGATTGGGTATCTCTTAATAACAGGTAGGCTTGACTTTCTTTGTGACATAGGATTTCTTGGTAGTGGTGGCTCCAGGACTAAGGCTTCCTGGGAGGAGACACCACATTGTGTTTCTTGAAGAGCTTGCTCAGAGGAACATGCAGCAAGCCCCCCCCCCCTGCTCGCCCCAGAGAGGAAGGGCAGGACATGTGCCTCCTGCCACTTGGTTGTGCGGCTTGAAGCTGACACTGCTCTTCTCTCCCAGCCGAGAGGTCCAGCAGGCAGCAAGAGAGACAAAGTGACTCTGTTGCTTGCGAGGGTCTCTCCTTCCCCTTTGTGGTTGGTGCGATACATAAACGTGTTCTGTGCAAGCCCAGGAGTCAGAACGGAGACGCGGCTGTTGACTTGCCTGTCCAGCGGGAATTCCAGGCAAATGATGAGAAGACACTTTAACATACTGAAGTATGTGCCAAATATTACACGGGTCAATTTATACTAGAAGATGTATTAGTCATAAACTTAAAATTCAAATTTAACGGAGCAGAGCTGCAGAGATAGCTTGGTGGCTCAAGAACACTTCTGTTCTTTTACTTGAACAGAGTTTGGTTCCTAGCACCCAAGTTGCGTGCACAGCTCATAACAACCTGTATGTAATTCCAGCTCCATGGGATCTTATACACTCTTTCTGGCTTTTGTGGGCATATGTACACACATGTACACACATACACACCTACACACTCACATACACGCAGTCTTTCTTTTTAATAAATTTAGCTATTTGATCTATTTTTATTTTTCTGAGGGGGAAATCCTAGTATGCAGAAATCATGGGGTGGATTTCATTCAGATGCTTCACTTGTTTGGATTAGGTTTGAATTTAACTTCTGTGAGCCTGGATTTTTCTTTTTTTTAAATATTTTTGTTTGTTTCATTTTGTTTTTTCTTTTTCCAGACAGGGTTTCTCTGTGTAGTCCTGGCTGTCCTGGAACTCACTTTGTAGACCAGGTTGGCCTCGAACTCACAGAGATCTGCCCGTCTGTGACTGCCAAGTGCTGGGATTAAAGGTGTGTGCCACCAAGGTCTGTCCGGCCTGAAGTTTTCAGTAACTGAATGATCGGAGAGAAAGGCAACTCCCTTCTTTAGTTTCAAGACACAGCTCAGGACCGAGGTGAGCCAAGGGAGGCCCTAGTTCACTGAGCTCTGGGGAAACCTCCTTCCATAGCCTCAGAAATCTGTGGGCTTGAAGCTTTGTTTGGCCTGGCCCATAGCTCTCCAAGTGGCCATCAGCGTCATTTCTCCACGATAAGCATCAAAATCCCAGTAGAAGAAAAGCCCAGCCCAGCCCTGCCCTCACAGCTCCAGAGCCCACACTCAGGTCCTGTTCCAGGTTGCTCTAACAGACACACCCTTATGCGCCACACCGCTGTTATTCAAGACACACCAGAAAACACTGAGCACTGGGACACGTAGAAATGCCGAGGGACGTGCCTTCACACACACAAGTCCTTGACACTCCCCCTGGTAAAACCCAGGAGGACTGCACGGAACAAAGGTCCTCTGGGGCCATAGGGCAGCACCGGCCACAGTGTACCTCACTGTCCCTGAAACTCGTGTGCTGTGGTAGAATGGAAAATAAAGTTAGCAAAACTGTGTTAACGGGACATTCGATGGAGGGCCGCTTCTTCAAGCCACAGTGTCTGTCCCCTGGCCTGCTGTGGCCGCCTTGCCCCTGCTGTGCTGGTACTTGTGAGGGAGAGAGCTGCCTGCCTGCTGACAGATGGCTGATCAAGGCTGGAAGGCCACCCACCAGTCAGATGCATGGGACCTGCAGAGCGTCACCATGGACAGAAAGTACCTAAACTAGCTATCTGCACTGTCAGTTCCCGGAGGCCATAAACAGCAAGTTTCCCAGAGATAAGCGGCGTCTGCGAACCTTGGGAGAATTTCTAATCTGAGGTTGCTGACTCCAAACCTTCAGGAAGAAAGGTCAGGAGTGTATTTTAAACTGCTGGGCAGTTGATGCTGTCAACGACGCCCTGGGAACTAGGCTGAGAAGCTCCTAGGAGGCATCAGGAGTATCAAGGGGGGGTTCTGTCGAATGTCTTCCGGATGCTGATTAAGCCAGACCGAAGTGCTGAGATTATGGTGCGGCTTTGAGTCCTACGGCATAGAAATGCCTTCATTTTGATAGTGAACTGAGAATGTTAATGACTCTTCACTGCTTAATGGCAGGTAGTATGTGCAACATGAGGGTTGCCTTCTCATTAACCGTGGCTGGGGTATTTGTGAGGAATCCAAGTCTGAGCGTTGTTAATCCTCCAGTTTATTACACGAATCACATGGCAGTGTAAGTCGCAAGGGTTTCTGCAATTGTCTGTAATCCACAGCTCTCTCTCTCTCTCTTCCCAGAAATGACTTACTTCTAAGCTAAAGTAGATTTAAAGACTGTGCCGCTTCAATCATAGCTCAGTAAATGTGCCCCAAACATAGGCCCACTGTGAGCCTTCCAAAGCTTTAAAATTTAGCTATTCACTCGAGCCTCCGATAACACCAGGCTGGCCAGTCAGGTGACAGCCGTCACAAAGGTGAGTATACTCTTTGGAAACAAAATCATTAACCTCCAGTTCAGCAACTGGTTATCAGAATATGGGATAAAAATCCGGGGAACCAAAACCAATACATTTTTAAGTTTTCTTTAATGTAGCTCAACACAGTCAAGAAACTGCCTAACCTAGATTGTGTAAGCTCAGAGTTTCTATGTCACATGCAGTAAGATGTTACTTTAAAAAAAAAAAAAAAAGCCTAACCTAGATTGTGTAAGCTCAGAGTTTCTATGTCACATGCAGTAAGATGTTACTTTAAAAAAAAAAAAAAAACACTAATTACTTATGGATTTGGTTCTTACATCGAGAAGACTCCTAACCTTCATGGTGCTGAACTGGAGGCAGCCTTGGGCTCAGTAGAGGCATGCCAGCAGTGACACCCCCAGATGCTGCAGGATGGAGACCAAACTCTAGTAACTACGGACTTGAAAATTATCCTTTAAGAACAGAGCAAAGCTGGCCTGGTGACACAGGCCTGTGGCTGTGGCTATTCAGGTGGCTGAGGAAGGATGATCAAAAGACGTGCCTCAACAACAGAGTGTGTTCAAGGACAGCCTAAGTACAAACCCCAGCTAACGTAAACAGCATTGTGCATCGTGGTCAGACTCACTCTGACAAGGACCGGGAGCTGCCAACTCCATAAAAAGATGGACACAAATCTCGGGGTGGGGCCACCCGCGGATGGGTGAGAGCTGGGTGAGGAGAGCACAGGAGGAGGTAGAGATGCCAACTCTGAGGTGAATGAAGTGTGTGAGTCTTTAGCTCCCACTGTATGATGAACGAGAGGAATACAAGAGCCCAAGGTGGTCGAAGACCATCGTTGAGAACAGACTCATTCAATTACGTGAACCTGAAACCCACTAAAAGTGCACAAAACAAACATGCAAACAAACAAGCAAGCAGACAAACATCGGAGGCCTTCTAGTTTTGTTTAAATTGGCATCTCATACTTGAATGACAAAATTTGGCCCAGACTGGCCTCCGTATATAGTTCACTGCAATCTATCTTGATGTGTAAGCAGGCTGTATCCAAACTAAGAATGTACCGTGGTAACCAAGCAACCGAGCCTCAGCCAATCGAAGCAGCTAAGTCCCCAGCAGTTAAGTCTGAGGGCCATTAAATTGTGCACAAATAAGGCAAAGGGGGACGGAGGAACCAACCAATAGCCTGTGCAGACACACATGGACTTGCAGGACTGAACCTTCTTGGCCCTGAAATCCTCTTTCTGGGACCTTTTGTGTATTCGGACAACCATAGCTAACTCTGACCAATGTGGGGTTTTCTGGCCTGTTGGGAAGGGAGGCTTTTGGTGATTTTTCTCCGCCAAGCCCAGGACAGACTTGGGAGGCTAAGCTCTTTACAGCTTTTCAGAAGGCGGCGAGAAACCATTTGGATTTGGGAGAGAGCCTCTTAGATGCTGCTGGCTCATTATAGGGCCCACAGGAGAAGTGAGTTTTCACAGGTGACTGAACAGAGGTCTCTCTTCTTCCCGAAGTCACCCTCAGGGGACACAGAAGTCAGGGCTGAAGAATTGGGAGGCGAGACACTGTCTCCGCTCCATAGCTCTGTGCATTCTGGAAAAAAAAAATGCCAAGAATTTCATGAGTAATGCCCACTTCTGCTCTATGATGCTCAGAGCAGGGCTGGGCAGACAGGTGGCCCCACGGGAGGCCCCCTTTACAGAGAAGGCATTAAGCATGTCGAAGGTCAGCGGGCACATCCGATTCCCAGGCACTGGGGGGTCACCATGAGCAGGCTGTCTGTACACAGCATGCTGACAGTCACTTGTTTACTGAGAAGACAGGGATTTTTTCATCAGCTTCCACACCTCCTCAGGGAATGTGCTCAACTAAGGGTTTATATCCAATGCTAGCTCTGTCCAGCAGCTCAGAGTTTAACTCCAAGTGTGCACACATACCGTTCATGTCTTTCAGCGATGAAATACTGGTTTTCAGAGGCAGTTATATTGGCTCCTGCTTGGGACTCACAGGATTCAGCCAGATGTATTCCATGAATCATTCGCTGAAACCAAAGTTCCCATCCCTAGGCCTCTCCAATCCACCACCTCCTCCTCCTCCTTTTTGAACCTTACGACCTGAGTCCTAACTCCCTACAGAGGTAGCCAGGGTCCCTTTAGAACAATTACTTTTGCAACAGGGAGACGCATTTTAACGAGATCATCACCAGCTCTGGAATATGCCGTGCATGCATCGAGACAAGGGAGCTCCCTTCATGCCTTCCTGTGGAACCTCAGATTTCCTGTGACCTGGCTGCTGAGTTGGGTGAAACCTTACTCCTTCAAGTGGTTTTGCTTGGATGGTTGGTCACAGCAATGAGGATGGATGGTAATGACTGGAGATGCTACCCAGGGACTATAGGAGTCCGGGCAGACTGACCAGCCCCACAGAGTGATTACAGAAACAGTACTTATCGGACAACCCAGTACTCAAGCTGGATGGGGGCTGGGGCCTATGAGGCTTTGTGGCATCAGCTCTTGGTTGGCTGTTAAGGAGGTGTGTGTGTGTGTGTGTGTGCACTCGCGCTCAAGTGCGCGCATAGAGACCCGTGCATATGTAGACACACCCACAAACATGCAGGCACACCATTGCTACTATTCAAATCACAGGGATATGGGTGAGGGAAAGCATAGTGTGTCAGCTGGGGATTGTTGTGGGAATCAATCACTGAGGAAAGCCAGGGCAGGAACTCAAGACAGGAACCTGGAGGCAGGAACTGAGGCAGAGGCCACAGATCACTGCTTTCCTGGCTTGTTTAGTTTACTTTCCCTCTCTTACACATCCCAGGATCATCTGCCTGCGGTTGACGTTGCCCGCTCTGCCATGTTTGTGCTTGCCCTCATCAACCATTAATCAAGAAAGTGTGCTCCAGATTTGCCTGCAGGCAATCTGATAGAACGTGTTTTCAACTGAGGTTCCTTTCTCCAGATAACTCTAGCTGTGTCAAGTTGACAAAAAAAAAAAAAAAAAAAAACCTACTAAGACATCTCCCTCCCAAGAAGGCTGTTATTATCACTGGAGGATGCCCAGCCCCCAGGGTACCATGACAAAGCACCTTTCAGGGCCACACTAAAGAGCATGGGCCACAGGACCACACTCTGGCCTTCCAGAGATGCTCAGGAGTCTGCCTTTGGTCTCTCCCAGCTGCCACTGATAAGACTACAATTCTGTACGTCCTAAATTTAGTTCCAAGCCAGAGTGAAGGAAGGAGAGATAAGACACCATTCCGCTAAAAGCTTTGATAATAAACAAAAGCAGCTCCTCGTCCTAAAGGTATGTCATCTGCCACAAACAGCCCCAGAAGGAGTCTGTCACAGTACCACACTCATTTATGGCCTTAGCCACTCAAAGGGCTCAAGGGCTTCTGCTTATGGTCCGTTAAACTTTGTGTTGCCCTGCTCTCCATACTACGGCCAGTTGTGGTGGATGTAAAAGGTTAGTGCTTCCCGTTGCCAAGGTTTTCCTGATGACACGCTGGCATTTCACAACTGCTCTTCACTCTGAAGTCCCCGGAGTCCTTGAATGATCTCAACTTGAGGTCCAGAGACCCCAATTCCAACAGAAGTCACACTCATCAGAGTTAGGACTTAGATGTGTCTTTTGGGGACACATAATTCTACTAAGTACAGCTAAGGCAGGTCTGGAAGGAGTGCCCCGGACAGGGTAGAGAAAGAGATCTCCACCTTACCCCTGAGTGCATCCATGGCAGCCAAGTCTAAGGTACACAAGGCTCTCCCAAGCCTTACTGGGCAGTGCAGAGGTGCTGGGCTCAGCCATTTCTGCCCATTGGGGGCAAGTATATGTCCTGATGTATTTCCTGTGCACATACCTTCTGCCCATGTGTGACCAAGCACGTGGTACAGATGGGTCAAACAAAATTTTCAGGGGTGTGAAAACACTAGCAATAGCCTCTAGCATTTAATTTTGGTTCTCATAACATCTACACACGGATGAGTGTATTCCTATGTATGCATAATGCACCCATGGTGTACATGTGTGGTGACATTTTGTGTTTTTAACAAATAAAGCTTGACTGAAAAGTCAGAGCACAGACGTGGTCACTAGTTAGCCACAGTGGTGGCACACGCCTTTAATCCCAGCACTAGGGAGGCAGAGGCAGGTGGATCGATGTGAGTTCAAGGCCAGCCTGGGCTACCTGAACCATCCCTTTCTATGAGGTATGGTTGATGTGTTAGATCTTTTCGGGCATGGAGCCCCCGCCCCCAGAACACCCTATTGTCTCTACGAGGATGAGAACCAGGCACCTGGGGGGGGCAGGAAGTCCCAGAGCAGGAAGTTCTGCTCTGCACAGCTCTATTTCTCTACAGTGAGCTCCGGGCAGGTTCAGGCCTCCTTGGGAACTAACTGCCTGGCCAGGAACATGCAGCTCCCATAAACCATGCACCATGCATCCACTGCCCACGAGTTCCTCGATATCCACCATCCTTCCCAAGACTGCTACGGATTCAGACGGGTCTATGGACAGGAAAAGACATTATGGGGATGTACTCATCCTACACACTGCAGTGAGCAGATAAGGGTACAGAATACATTTCGGACTTGTGGTTTTTTTTCTTTTTTTCCCTGCTGGCTGCAGGTGGGTCGTGGGTTCCCAGGAAGATAGCAAAGTCTGGGAGATCAATGGCCCAAAGTGTCTGTTAATAAAGGGACTACTACGTGCCCAGTTGAGTGAACAGGTCCAGTTTGTCCTCACAGCACTCACACGTTGGTGTGCTAATCAGCTGTCACTGTAGCAAGACACCCCAGAGAAACAACGGAGGGAAATAGTGCTTTTGTGCACATTTTCAGAGGGTTTAGGCTGTAGTCCTTGGCGTTGATTCTGGGTCTGTGGTGAGGTAGGTAATCTTGGTGGAGATCTTGGGGGGGGGAGCTGCTCACCTCATAGAGTTGGGGAATGGGAAAAGACACCTGCAGAGGGAGAGCCAAACACAGGAGAGGGAGATGGCAGCAAGAAGGAGAGGGAGGGAGGGAGGGAGGGTGTGTGCATGAGGGTCAGGACAAGCTACACCCTTGGAAAGCACATACCTGGTTCTTTCCTCATAAGTGTGCCTCTCTTCCCAGCAGCACCGCCAGCTGGGGACCAGGCGTGGGTCTTTGGGTGAAATCCCATATCAAACCTTAGCACTTAGAAAGCAGGGTGGGAAACCCTTAGGAGAGCTTGGGGAAGCTCAAGCTTAGAAGTTAACATCATAGGTCCTGTTGACTTGAGGTCCACACAGCTGAAAGAACCCCAAAGCTCTTTCGCTCACCAGTGGGTTGCTGTTTTTAGATAATAATAATAATAACTGATACAATGTACCAGAATGCCCGAACGCCTTAAAATATACAATCTGAGGCTTTCCCCCCAAACCAACCTGTGCCAAATACTTCCTTTTACTGCCACTCTGCTGTTCAGCACATGCAGAGCCCCCCACCCCCTGGTGTCTACTCCTGGGGAGGGGCAAGCGTAGCTTCTCCATGCCTCCTGCCTTCACATCTCCACGGCAGGAGCAAAAGGTTTGAGTGAGATAAGCTAAAGCGATGCAATACTGGTCAGCAATAAAAAGAGAAATATCTGAAAAAAAAAAAAAGTCTATGCAATGTTGGCAAAGAAAGGAGAAGAATTCAGGCTAAGGGACTACAAATATATTTAATAAAACCATAGAAGGAGGTTTCCCGAAACAAGGAAAAAGCTGGCTGTACATAAAATTCACCTTGCTCTTCTGTTGTCCCTATAAGCCAAGCTTACCCAAAGCAGACCCCATTTTCCAAAATCTACATCTCTTTTGTACGTCGAGAACGGTTGAGCATTTTAGGGTGTTACACCTCAGGAGGAAGGGAGTGTGAAGCAGTAACACCTTGAAAAACAGGACGAGGGAACCCCAGCCTGTCCCCTGACTTCCCAGGAGCAAATTAGAGATCAACAGACACACTGAATTATTTTTTTGTTTGAGTTTTAGCAATTTAACAGCATCCCAGAGGAACCCAGTGAATGTTGACCTCCTTGCCTCTCGTCAAAGTTTGCTTTCAATGTTTATGCCCCCACCCTCCAACTCCCCATTTACGCCAAATGAATTTAACGTTTGGGAGAATGCTGGCTTCCCATCAGCTTTAATGATTTTATTGCTTTCATCATCTGTAGGTGGTTAAACCACAATGACTCAGGGTTTTGAAATTAACTCCATCATTGCACATATGTTTAGGAACGCGAGCAAAGAATGCATGGCCCAAGCAGCCCATGCCAGCCACAGTTCAGGGTTCAGGGTCCTCCTTCCAGGACCTAGCAGAGGGTGGTCTCTACATTCTCATGCTTGCCTTGAAATTTTGATAGGATAGCTGCTCCGCTGGGCTTTTAAAAATAGCTCTTCTTGCATCAAATTAATCTTTTGTGCCATCTTGTTTTCTTCACGTTCCCACTGCCTTGGCTGCTTAAAGGCAGCATTCATTGTTCCAGCGAGCCTGTTTCACCCGCAGGTGGAAGAAGCCGCCTCCTCCCTCAGACAAGACCTTCCTTTGGTGGAGGGCTAGGCTTGTTAAAGCTTTTCCCAGGCCGCACCACAAAAGATGGCTGGGAAAACAAAAGATGCTGGATCCCTCGGCATGCCTTTGTGGCTCTGATGATGCAAGAATCGCATAAGAGATGTGGGTTCCTCTATTGAACGCAGAGTCGAGGGAAGGGCGGCCCGGAGAGGAGGAGGGGCTTGAGATATTCAAGGCCATTCAGTCAGCGTGGCCCAGCGGTCCTTAGAGCTTGCATAATGCAGTGTAAAAAAATAATTTCTGGGATTGTCAAGGAAAGAAAAAGCAAGAATTCAATCTCTCAGGACAGCAATGCAAAAGAAAGTAGGGAGATGTTGCCCTCTCAGAAGTGTCCTGAGTGTGTGTAAATCAGGAAGCCGCACCTCAGTCCGTAGAACTGCTGTGCAGGCCAGCTGAGGTCTCTTTATCTCGTGAGAGCCTTACACGAGCTTCCCCTAGATCCCCATATTGCAAATTAAAGCTGGCTGGCTGAAAGCTGGGCAGTGTAGCCCTGGGCACTCAGCCAAGCCTTGTCCCATCTGCATGGTTCCTCCCCAGACGCCGGAGTCCTCAGCTAGGAGGAACCAGCCTTATTGCCTGATCTTCTCTTAACTCTGACCTGTGTCTTTTACAGAACCATGTTGCTACGAGGGAGGACAGAGACAGGACGGGAAGGAAACATTTGCTAAAAAAGGTCTGTGTACATGACACTGTTAGGTAAAGACAGGCTTGATTCTGTTTTTAAGAACTTATCCATCCTGGCAGTGGTGGCAGAGAAACCCTGTCAGAGAGAGAGAGAGACCATCTTCCTTTTGACTATGAGATAGTCCAGTTTCCAACCCAGCACCATCAGTATTCTGGATTCATCACTCCTCAAATCCTTGCTATTCCTCAGACTCTCTTGGTGCCACAAGTCTAGACATGTCTGTGAAGGGCGATCACCAGCACATACACATACATGTATGTCTGTGAGCACACACACACACACACACGTTTGTGGTGGGAATGACTTGCAATCTGTACATCCACCTCAGAAAGACACATCTTTTTTTTTTTTTTTTTTTTTTTTTTTTTCCTAATCAGCTTTCTGCTCAGGCAGTGTGATTTTATAAATTTTACTTTTCAAATTTTGCACTACGTGGATGCACTATCACAATGGATTGCTGTTGTTGTTGTTGCTTCAGCCAAACAGCCTACAACTTTGTGAGATGACTTGATTTACAGCTGTAGTAGATTTTCTAGGGGTAATTTCTTGAATTTTTCTGTCAATATCACCAGGTCATTTGCAAAGACAGATGGATTTTTGTTCTCCCTGAGCCTCACCCTGTCCTGCTTTCCCAGAGCTCTTGAGATTAACCCCAATGCCTGGTGCGTGCTGGGCAGGCGCTGTAGCAGAGCTACGTGCCCGGCTCACGGTGTGTGTTGTTCATCCCTTTTATTGGTCTTGTTCTCTGTCACACATTGATTACAATGCTCCCTCCCTCATTTAGACTTACAGAATGTCCAGTCTTTGGTGCTGATGCTGCGTTAGGTGATCTTACCACGGGAAGTTTCTCTTGTCTCTGGTTATCTACTTAGTCATGGTCACCCATGTGCTTTTCATGGGATGCTGCTGCTGGGATGACCAAGCTATCTTTTCCCTCTGCCATTGCAAAGAATCTCCTTAGTTGCTTTTCATGAATCAGACCATATATTTGTGGGTCAAGAATAAGCGCCATTAGCCACTGAATGCTTTTCCTCGGGTTGCGTGAGAAATGGCAGACACAGGGGCAAGGCTAGCATACTTCCTCACAGTTCTCCAGGCCAAAGTGGACGCAGGGGTGTTCGGAGTGAGAATGAAAACTTGTCTCTAGCACTGGTGGGTGACAGCCCAGAGACCCAAGCTCTTTACTGTGCGCGGCGTAATATGGGCGTTGACGTTAGTAATTAAGATCGAAATTAGAACAAAGCAAGACACGTTCATTTGCGTCAGCCAGATTACCAGGTAGGTGGGATCACACGACAAGACGATGTCCTTGAAACTGCTAAGCTTTGTGAACCTATTGTTATTCAATAAATTCAGACACCGTGGAAAGACACACACGTGCCTGCTTGTTGGCACAGCATGATCGTGACAGGCAGCAAGAGGGATCCCACAGGGGCATGGAGGAGATGGAGAGTAGAAGATGACCAGTTCCAGGGGTGTCTAGATGCACCAGAAGTCAGGGAAGCACACGGCTCTCCCTTATTATCTTTGGGTGTGCAGCCCTACCAGCACCCAGATTTCTATCCAGTGAAAGCGTTATGGACTTCTGGCTTCCGGAGCCCTTAGAAGGATGTTCTTCTGTTCTATCTGCCCATCCTGAGAGGTGCTTTATGGTGTAACTGTTGGACCTCACACACTTATGATTTGTCCTCTGTCTTCTAACAACGTAAGCTTGTTATTTAATTTCCAAGCAGTTGGGGATTATTCGGGCTTTTTTTTTTTTTTTACAGCTTTCAAATTTAGTTCACATGTGTTTGTGTTTGGTGCCAAGTGTCTAGCCTGTGGCCACTCTGGGAAACTGTTCTACCACAGAGCATGCCTCCATTCCAAGGAAGCACCCTGTGTGACTTTAGGCCTGGTCACCGGGTAGACATGCCTTGGAGTCCAGAGCATGGCCTGTTTTGATCCATATTCCATGAGCATCTGGAAATTTTTAAAGCCTGTGCTGTTGAGTTTAGCAAATGTCCACTAAGTCAGGTTGGTCTGTGATATTTCAAGACTCCTCTGCCCTGAATGACTTTCTCCCTGGCACAGATGGGCAGGAAATGTGAAGTGTGCAATGAAATTGTGGGTTCATCTCTTTCCTTTCTGGTTGGTCTTCATTCACAAACTTTGGAGCTGTTAGTGGGCTCATCTGCCTATTAAGTAGTAAGTGGCCACACCCAACCTTCTCCACCCACCCTGCCTCCTCACTTCCCATGCTGATGAACTAAACTTATTTGGATCTTTAAGTCTAGAGTGGCAGCTCAGTTTTACATATTTACTTACAGGACTCACAGACAGCTGCTAACAAACACACAGCAGTCAGAATGGAGACTGCCTCCCTCCTCACGTTAGTCACCCCTAAGGAAGTGTGGATGTTTCCAGACTCACTGCACCAACACACCCTGTTTATACCCATCATGGGAGACTATTGCTACCTCAAGACTTTTTTTTTTTTTTTTTTTTTTTTTTTTAAGCTGGGAGTTACAGAAAGACTGGGATTTGGTGATGGACTCTCCATCGTTGGGCGTTTTATTTTTGGGTGGGTGATGTACTTCATTGAACAGTCATCCTGTGCGTGGGTGGTCAGACAGTTTTCTTCTGTGCTTAAGTCCAACAATAGTTTGACGGGGTGTGAAATTCTAGCATGCCTATTCTCTCCCTCGAAGAAGTCTGTATAATCACTGCTTCTAAATTTAGTGCTGGGACTTCCATGTGGGGCGGAATCTGCTTCCTCTGCAAGCCGCCCTTCTTATCAGAGGGCTCAGTAGCTTCTCTTGCCTCCTGCCTCGGGGAGGGAAGGAGGGAGAGAGACTGGTCTTGTTGACATATATGTGTGTGGTGTTCTATACTCTGTGAAGACTGTCTTTCCCTGACTTAGGGGGATCCCCTCCCATTGCTTAACTGGCCTCTTCTGATTCCACCTGGTTGCGCTTTCTAAGTATATGGATGAAACTACGTCCTGTGAGAGTCACCAGAGACCGACCACCCTGAGGTCATGAGCCCGTGTTGTGGCTCAGGGATGGGATGGGATGGGCGGGGCTGCAAGGGTGTGACCTCCCTCCCTGCATCTGTGGTACTATACTGTAGCTGACTGATGGAGATTTGTTTGTTTTATTTTTTATTGTTTGAGAGAAGCTTACACTTTGTTGCCAGACCGCTGCAGAGCCCCAAATCCCCAGGCCTTAGCCTCTCATGCCTCTGTTATAAGCAAAAAGCCATCAAACCTGACTAATATACAGCCTTTGAGAGCCATGAGTGGAAATAAAATGTCCTTAAGACCCAGCGTCAGAGCCACCCCTCACCTCCACCCTGTTCAATTGACCAAAGTCAGTGACGAAGGGCCAGAAAGCAAATTCAAAATGGGGAGAAGTCACCCCCAGTCACTTGGCCAGTGTGGTAGCTTAGGGAGGGAGGGAGGGAGGGGGAGGGGCTGAGTCCTGTGGCGGACTACTGAGGTTCCAGTGGACAGTGGCTGTCCTGACTGGCTCTTAGTCATCTCTTTCTCCTTACCACTATACATCACGATTTGATCTGGGAATGTGCATATGACCTATTACTAGCTTCACAGATAACAAAAGGTGCAAAATTCACATATCGGCCCCAGGCGGAGTACGGGAAATAGGCTCTAGCCTGGGTACCGCTGAACCAGAGCAGACGCAGCGAGGCACGGTGTACCAAACCTGACCAGAGTGGGACAGGGGCCCCTCGCCTGCTTCACCGACAACACACACGGGTACGTAACACTGCCAGAAACACGCTCTTCGTACCAAGCTGACCTAGACCGTTCCCACCAAAGCTGAGCTGTCCAATGAGGCAGCCACACACATGACTGCCAGCTGAGCTAGCCAAACTGAGCCAGAGTGCGAATGAGCTGCTCGCTAGCTAGTCTCATAGGACCAGAATCGAAGGTAATCCATACGCTTATAGTGGCCACACATCAAAGTGGCCATGTTCTGACATAGCAGGTCACATAGAGTGTTTCTTTATAGTTAATTGAAACTGTTGCTTTTTAATCTGTTGCTGTGCCTCTTAGGAGGCAGTGGATACAATGTGTCTCAGGGCAGGGCTGCTCTGGACACTCTTCTCCCCTGCCCCTTAGGCTCACACAGAGCTGTTGTGTTTATCAGCTCAGCCTTTTATTCTTATTATGCATTATCTTATGCTGTTTTCACAATGATGCATTAACAAAATCCTTTGTTTACTGATGGCAAAGAGGAAATGATGTGGAGAGAGAGAGAGAGTTAAAAAAGCAGCCCTAATTGGTCCCAGCCAGACTTCCTTACTACTGTCCTTCCCTCTGTCCCCCAGTACTAGCCAACAGCTGCTGCAGCCCCTCCAAAGGGCCCATCAGGGAAGACGTTTCAGTAAGTGCCTTGGCTGAGACACTCAGCCTCTGTCAGGTGAGTCTATGTCCAGCTGACCAACCAGCCCTGTGAGGAAGCAAATCAGGTGCCTTGTGTCCCCATGACCTCCAGTGCAGCAACTTCCCATCTCACGTGTCTTAGTGCCATCTTGTGGCCATTCCTGTTAGTTACCACCTTCCAGATGGTCCATCCAGCCTGCTGGCAGCGGCTGGGAGCAGGTTCCTGGAGATGTCTCCGGGGCTCTTTGTCCATCTGTCTATGGCGAGAGCTTCTGTAGTGTGCCTGAACTGTACCCTCAGAGCGACTAGCCTCTCACCTCGTTCCCCTTTAAAGGCCACAGGTGACCCCACCATCACCCCGGCTACCATCTGCTTCAGACGGAGCCAAGCCAAATGTGCTAAGCACAAACTTCCGTTTTTCAAAGACTTGAGCGACAAAGTTTTCAGAGCCCTTAACAATGTTGCAAAGCTCACAAGCTTCAGAAGCAAAAAATCAGTCCTCGGATGTGACCAAACAAAGACAAGGCCAAAGTGTGACTTCTGGCCTCTTCCTGGGACTTTATCAATCTCTCTTTGGCTTTGTCCCTTGGGATGTGGTTCAATTATCTCCCAGCTTTGAAATAAACTTCGAAAGAGGGCACAGAGCGGTCATTGTCTGTTTGTATTCAGAGGGAGAGGAAGGACCCAGGAAATAGAAGACGTTGACCGTGGCCCATTTTCCATCGCCCTGCTGGTGAGGAGGCGTGGATTCCAGCCCACCTCCTCAGCTGCTACTGCTGCTTTCTATCACGAAAACACCCGGGTCTAAAAAGCAGTCTTAACGCTTGCTCCACCACCCCTGAAAACACCCCTTACCAGCAAGGACCTTGGGGAAGTGTGCCACCCCTCCCCCCATGCTCTTGGTCAAGCCCCTGCTAGCTGTGCCCAGCAAATGGCCACACCGCCTCCTCTCGCGCACCCCTCCCCTCCTCTAGCATTTCCTGCTCCCACCTTGCCCTCATGCCCCAGCTCCATCCGATGTGTTCATGTTTCCTCCTCCTTTGCTCTGACTCCTCCCCATCCGCAGCTCAGATCAACTCTCAGTTTCCTTCCCTCGGGCCATCCAGAGCCATCCTATGTTGCCAGCAGCCTCTATTGACCTGCACTAGTCAGAGAGAACTCCTGAGTCCAACCCTAGTGAGCTTACAACTGTGGCCCTCACTGAGCCACACAGCCACTTCTCAGGCCACGCCCTCACTAAACACACAGACACCTCTCAGTCCACGCCCTCACTAGCCACACAGACACTTGTCAGGCCACGCCCTCACTAAACACACACGACACCTCTCAGGCCACGCCCTCACTAGCCACACAGACACCTCTCAGGCCACGCCCTCACTACCCACACAGACACCTCTCAGGCCACGCCCTCACTAGCCACACAGCCACTTTGCTCAGTATAGCTGTTACTGATCCAAATATCCCTTTTGTAGATTCCTTGAAGCATATTCATCCTCATTTGCCCAGCACTCTGCAAGGGCTCTAGACAGAACTTGGGCCCTAGAGAGAAGAAACATGACATATTTGCTTTGCCCCTTCCAATACTAAATAACTAACCTTACCCATCAAGGATGGTGGTGACACATGGAGCTAACTAAACGTTGAATAAAAATACTCATCTCTGCTAGCAATCAAAAGTTATTCGGTGCTGCTTGGGGAACAATTACCCCAGTTAAAATAATATTCCACAACAGTTGGCAATCTTTGCACTCTTTTGTACTGGGAAATAATATGGTTTTACCACAGCAGGTCAATGCTATTGGGAAATAACTGCCATCTTGTGTGACAGAGAGTGTGAGCTGGCCCAGATGACCCATTATCCTAAATTGTTGACTAAAGTTTCTGTCCCTCCTGGTCTCAAAGTCGTTTACTCCCAAATAAACACACAGAGGCTTATACTAATGATCAACTGTTTGGCCAACGGCTCAGGCTTCTTATTGGCTAGCTCTCTCTTGATTATTAACCCATTTCTGTTAACCTGTGTATCTGTACATGGTCTTCGGTTACTGGTGATGACCAGACAGGCCTCTTTCTTCTTTGGCAGCTACATGGAGTCTCTTTGGAGACCCACTCTCTGCTTTTCCTCTTTCCAGAATTATCCTAGTCTGTTAGCCCCGCCTGTCTGGCTACATCCTGCCTGTTCATTGGCCAAAACAGTTTTTATTCATCAGCCAGTAAGAGAAACATACATTCACAGCATACAGAAGGACATCCCCCATCGGGAAAGGCTTTGGAGGGGCTGGGTGTGGGTTGCATTTGACGTGGGATGGGAAGTGTTTAATGGGTGTGGGATTTGATTTGGGAAGGAGAAACTCTCTGGAGGTAAGTGGATGGCATAGACCTCTGTACAAGGGTGTGAGCACCACTGATCTAGACACAGAACTACTGAGGTGCTGATGTTACGTGGGTCTTACCCCAACGAAGGGTAGTGCGTTGCATTTGTTTCTAATCTTAATTTTTGTTTAGAATTCGTTTCTTGAAGTTATTTATTTCCGACTACTTAACATTTGAGAAACAGATAATTATTTTATACAAGCTGTTTGAGAAAGAGAAAAGAAAGTAGCTGTCCAGTTTCTGAGGCTACTATACTGTAAGCTTCATTCCAATGGGATCTGTGTGGAGTAGAAGAAAGGAAAAAAAAAATGAGATGCAGAAAAGGAGGAGAAAAAAAATCAACTCAAATAGTTGACAAACATCTATTTATGAGTGACTTCACACATTTTCAAATTAATTAACATTTAAAAAATACACAGGGATAAGCATTGTCTCTCTGAGCATGATCAAAGTGTGAGAGAAGTTGCCAATTTATCACATTAATAAATGGAGAAGAAAAGTCACCAGATTCTCCGTGGGACTGAAAAAAAAAAAAAAAAAGGCATTTGATAAGGTTGCATTGCAGTTTATAATTAGAACTCTCTGAAAGGAAACAAAAATGGCTTTCCATGTGGGTAAAAGCTAAAAGCCTGCAGGGAAAGTTGGAGACCGAGCAAGGCTTGCTGGGAAGCATGAAATAAAGCTGGTTGTATCAGACACATAGTAGGACTGCCAGTCAGTCAGTAGATATAGTAAGATGGACATGTAGATACCTCCCAATCTTTGCCATGAAAATCCCTGTTACAAAGATAAGGTATTGTCCACACATGTCTTGAGGTAGAGAGACAAGAATGTCTTTAAAGCGGGCTTGGGGAGGAGCTTAAGTCAAAGAGGACATGCATGGGTGGTATGTGAGCTGGGCCGAGCACAGCTTGATGCACCCTGCTCATCTTGTGGGACACCACTGACTACACACATCTGGCCCATTAAAAACATCTGCGTGTTTTAATTTGCATTTGAGCGCTGTGTGTTGCACCCAACCATTTCTGAGTGTTTATGAGCTGGTGGTGTTTGTGCAAAACACATGTTTTTACTCCATGCCAGCTCTCTATTGAATTATCAAGGATTTTTTTTTCTCTTGGCTATTTTTGGTTTTAGATACTATGACAACTGGGTTTCCACCCCCCCACCACACACACACTAGATTTTTTTTTTTTTCTTTTCCTGTTGGCTTTGATACATGCTATGTTCCCTTTTGTTTTGGAGTATCTATGTGGCCAAAATAATCAATTGTATCTTTTGTGACTTTTGAAATCTGAGAAATTTTTTTTAAAAGACCTTTTGTGTTCTTGTTTACAAGAATGTTTCCTTAAGCATCACAGGATACATTTAAAAAAAAAAAAAAGGCTTATTAGAAATAACACATTTCTGGGTACAATCAGTCTCAGTGGATGTTTGTGCTTGACCTCTCCAAGCTGTTTTTGCTTCATGAAGAAAACAGAAATGGGACCGGGTGTGGTGTCGAACACCTTTAATGCCAGCACTTGGGAGGTAGAGGCAGGAGGATCTCTGTGAGTTCAAGGCTAGTGTGGTCTATGTAGCTAGTTTTTAAAAAGCTAGGGATACATTGAGAGACACCCCCATCTCAAAAACAAACAGAGAGAAAGAAAATAGGAAGGAAGGTAGAAAAGAAGGAAGAAAGAAGGAAGGAGAAATGTGGTTTGCTAAGACTTCCTAAAAGGAGTAGGGTGGGGGCCTGGTGAGGAAGGGGGGGACGTGAGGAGCCTTTGACTCTGGGTGGGGGCCTGGTGAGGAAGGGGGGGACGTGAGGAGGCTTTGACTCTGGGTGGGGGCCTGGTGAGGAAGGGGGGGACGTGAGGAGGCTTTGACTCTGGGTGGGGGCCTGGTGAGGAAGGGGGGGACGTGAGGAGGCTTTGACTCTGGGTGGGGGCCTGGTGAGGAAGGGGGGGGGACGTGAGGAGGCTTTGACTCTGGGTGGGGGCCTGGTGAGGAAGGGGGGGACGTGAGGAGGCTTTGACTCTGGGTGGGGGCCTGGTGAGGAAGGGGGGGACGTGAGGAGGCTTTGACTCTGGGTGGGGGCCTGGTGAGGAAGGGGGGGACGTGAGGAGGCTTTGACTCTGGGTGGGGGCCTGGTGAGGAAGGGGGGGACGTGAGGAGGCTTTGACTCTGGGTGGGGGCCTGGTGAGGAAGGGGGGGGACGTGAGGAGGCTTTGACTCTGGGTGGGGGCCTGGTGAGGAAGGGGGGGACGTGAGGAGGCTTTGACTCTGGGTGGGGGCCTGGTGAGGAAGGGGGGGACGTGAGGAGGCTTTGACTCTGGGTGGGGGCCTGGTGAGGAAGGGGGGGGACGTGAGGAGGCTTTGACTCTGGGTGGGGGCCTGGTGAGGAAGGGGGGGACGTGAGGAGGCTTTGACTCTGGGTGGGGGCCTGGTGAGGAAGGGGGGGACGTGAGGAGGCTTTGACTCTGGGTGGGGGCCTGGTGAGGAAGGGGGGGACGTGAGGAGGCTTTGACTCTGGGTGGGGGCCTGGTGAGGAAGGGGGGGACGTGAGGAGGCTTTGACTCTGGGTGTGGTACCCACAGAGACCGGAAAAGAGCAGGGATCCCTTGGGACTGGAGTTACTGATGGTTGTGAGCTCCCATGTGGATGCTGGGTAACCCTGGGTACACTGCAAGAGGGCCACGGACGAGCCATCTCTCCAGCCCCTGATAGTGAAGATTAAAATATATATATATATATATATATATATATATATATATATATATATATATTCTAAACATTGTGTTAGGGGCCATTCAACATATTGTGTGTTAAGTCTTATAGTTCTCTTAGCCGTCAAGAATTATTAAAATGGACACAAACATTTTCCTGAAAGAAACTGTTTAAAGAATAGTTTTTCTTTAAAAAATCCTGAGGTCTCAGAGGAGGAAGCTAGAACCTGTTCGTCTAAGTGGCGCAGGGAATCTTTGCATAACTGATTGCCTTTTGCTGCATTTTAAACACCCACCCCCATGCCCGTTCCTAACGAGCTGCTCATACTAAATTCCCAGTCCTCATCAAGGATCCTTCTCTGTGGCACTGCTAATGATAAGCGACTTTAAAATGCCCTTTGATGCGGATACATCCCGACTAATGAGTAAGCACCGGCCCATCTACGCTCCAGGCAAAGTTTCAGCCTGGGAAAGCAAACACAAACTCTTACCTTAAACTGAGGTAGGGCTCAGGAACACTGTGGTCAGGTAGCTCTTGAAGCGGTGATGGAGGTCTCAGTGAAGGTACCGCCAGCCAGCATCCCTAACTTCTCTCCTTAGCCTTCCTCCAGCATCCCCCTCCAGTGTCCCTCCTTCAGCAGCCTGCCTGCATCCCTCCTTCAGTAACCTTCTTTCGGCAACCCGACTCCAGCATCCTGCCTCCATCAGCCCTCCTCCAGAGCAGCTCACTTTGAATGTCTGTTTTTTTTTTTTTTTTTTTTTTCAGACGGCAGCTCCACTTGGACATGAGTATGTTCTGCTTGGTTATGAGTATGTTCTGCTCTTCCTCAGCGTCTCCTCAGCGTCAGGAGGTTACAAAGTATTTTCTATCTATCCCTTTGTTAACTGCCCTTACTCATGATTTCAGAAGCTTCTTAAAATATCTGGCATGTTTTATGTCTTAAATAATAATAATAATAATAATAATAATAATAATAATAATAATAATAAAAGAGGCAGTTTGATTACTCAGATCTCATTGCAGTGACCCACATTGATCTTTGGTTGTGGCTTTCCCTGGTGGTCATTGAAAGGTCTGCATTGAGCTCTACGCTGTTTGTCGGTAGTTTAGCATACGAGATAGGACATGCAGGGAGCCTCAGTGTTTTTTGCTTGGAAGAGATACCCCTATCTGTACACAGGAGCCAGACTATCAGTGTGAGTGAAGAAGGAGACCTTTTGTAGGTTGATCACACTCTACTAAACCATTCAGGAGTTTTGTATAACTGCATATCTTATCAAGTGTGTAATTAACCTGGAGGGTATAGTTACAGATGCAGACTAATTTACCTATGAGGACGGACCCCTGAAATGGCAGAGTCCCCTCGAGGAGACCCCACAGACTCAGGTGTTTCTCAGAGATGTTTTAGGGGTGAGAGTTGGAAAGGATGGTATACCAGTACTCAGATGCAAGTCCCAGTAAGTATGTAAACGTGAGCAGCAGCAGGCTGGTACCTGGATACAGTTAAGATTCTCAAGCATTTAGAAGACAGTTGGCCTCTCCCCAACATAACCAACAAATCCTCCCCGAAGAACCGAGAGACCTATGAAGACAGAATGAAAGACGTGTACAAAAATTATCAACACAGACCACACAGTGGACTTGATGGAGGAAGTACATCACTGGGAGGGAGGACTTTGGGGTTTTTATAACCAAACCTGAGCTGCTGTTCGCTCTCTGCTTCCCGTGTGCTGATAAGATCTGACCACCAGTCCATTTCCTGCTGTGGCTGCTTGTTGCCATGCCTTCTTGGACATTGTCCTTCCTCTGGAACCACTGGCCAAAAATAAACTTTCTTCCTTACATTGCTTTTCATCATGGTGTTTATCAACAGCTGTAGAAAAGTAACTAATCCACACCATAACAGCATGCCAAGTATAGGGCCGTCTCATGCTAGCTTATACAACTTGTAGTAAAGTACAGAGTGGGGAGCAGTTATATACTATGCTCACACCAAACTTCACCTTCCATAGCAGAACTCCCATGGTGCTGTGGTTTACAGAACTCCCATTATCACAGATGCTGCGGTGATATGTCCCAAGCAAGCGGCTGTTATCAGCAGGAACATGGCAGGAGCAGCATCTTCCCAGCAAGACATTTCCACTCCTGCTCACCGACTGTGTGCATTTGACATCCCAGGAGTGGAGCCTCAGCTCCTGTCAAACAGGAAGCTGCAGCTCAGCCTTGCTCAACCAGACCTGCAGATCTTGAACAAAGAGAGTGTTGCTTGAGACTGCAAGCTTTGGGGTTGCTCCTTACACAGCAAACAGACAACAGAGAGAGAGAGAGAGAGAGAGAGAGAGAGAGAGAGAGAGAGAGAGAGAGAGAGAAGGACTGTGTTTGTCCAGTTGATCAGGCTCAAGCTTTTAAGATTTCATTTACTTAACCATTTTCTGGAAAAGATGTTTGCTCTGGGTGTGCACATATTCCTCCCACGCTCACAGATCTTCTGCTTGTTTCAGGAATTCTGGGACTGAACCGGGAGAGTCAGAACCACAACTAATCCATCCAGGCATGATGGTAACCATGATAGGTTAGATAGGACAGCATTGACTTTCAAATATGCCCCAGGGTTTCAGAGGTGTGCCCTTTAACTGAAAGCAAACAAGCTCCCCTAATTACAAATTTTCCTATGATGATTCTCTTCGCACCCCCAAACTTCAGACAATAATCTGTGAGTCTCCAAGGAGAGTGTGCATATTGCTGAGCTGTAAATATCATCAAATGGTCATGTTTATCCTGAAAAATCTTTATAGTAGCAATGTTGGTCATTCCCCACTTTTTTTTTAAATTGCTGGGTTGTGGTATATAGAGCCTTTTTGTTGTGAGGCAGCCAGTATGCCATACCTCTCCTGGTTCGGTGACCTCCCCAGCGTAGTTGTGAAGTGCTGTGCATCATGAGGGAGGTGAGTCAAGCAATTGTTCTACCCTGGGTCCTGACGGACCCACAATCGCTAATTCACTTTTGGAACCACTCAGCCACTGTACTAAGGGCTGCTGATCTTATTCAACCCGGTGTCTCCTCAGTCATGCCCCTCCCCCCCCATCACAAGAATAAGCTGAAGATTTTCCAAATTCTGCTTCCCTTTAGATTAAAACACCCACACTGGACATTCCTCCTTTGTGCTTTAAGCACCCAAGAGGCTACACCATGTCCTCAACACTTACTTAGAAATGCCTTCAGCCAAACATGCTGCTTCATTGCCCATACAGAATGCCAGGATGTAAACCCAGTTCACCAAGTCTCACTGTCAAGTTGTGCAAAGGGCAGGCTTTTGGTTTTGGGTATTTGCTTCTCATTGCCATCAAAGACACTATCAGAACAGCACCGGCTGTCACGATTCCATCAATATCCTTTTCAAGGTCAAGATCTGGGCTCACACAACAGCCACCAGAACCACCCCAAGCATTCTAGGGTGACGTAGGCTCTCCTAACACTACAGGCAACTCGCCCAGCCTCTATCTAGTGTTCTGTACTCTACGGGCATTTATTACAGCAGAATCAAATACCAGTTTTATGTTCTGGCTGCTATAATAAAATACCAAAGTCTGGAGACTGGATGTCTAAGATGAAGATGGATTTGGTGTGTGGCGAGGGCCTGCTTCCTGACTCCAATCATGTCATCACAAGCTATAATAAACACACAGACTCTCCAAGCTGTCTTGTAAAAGGGCACCACCCTGGCCTCTGCCCTCAGGACCCAATCACCCCACAAAGGTCCCACCTTTCAATACGATACCTGTAGGACTAGTTTTCAATACACAAAACTTAAAAAGAAAACAAATTTGCAAAACACATTGGTCATTCAAGGGACTGTTCATTGTCAAGACACTTTGCCTACAATTAAGAAACATCTCACTAGGAGGCACTACAGTTCAGGCCACATTTCCCTTCAGCTCTTTCTCCCAGCAAGAACTAATTGCAATTCTACCTAATTTACTTGAAAGTAACCAATGAACAAGATTTACTGCCAGTTCTGAAGGCTGTCTGTACCTTAAACAATAAAAGCTCTTCACGTCATCATAAATTATTGTTCATCTGTTAACGATCTCTTTTATGTACAAGAAATTGGGCCACCCAAGGAGAAACTACTGTCACTGGCTCTGCCACTAGAGGGCGGTCACTGAAAACACACTGGGCCTGGAAGAGCGACTGTGAGGATTAAATAAGACAGTGTAAGACTGTCTGGAGCCTGGAGTTGCTAATTCCCCACATCCATTTTCTGCAGCCTGTTTTCCTCTTTCTGAGTAGTCACTTGGAAGAACATGGTAGCTAAAGCTCTCTCCTGATGGAGAATCTGTGTAGCTTTCTGGAGAGGACAGAACCCAGGGATTCTCAGGCCTCTGTAGATGTTTTGGGGCAAACCTCAGCCTGGCTACTGACCTAGAAAAAGTGGATGTGGATTCCCTTAAGTCATCCCCAGGCAGGTAGGGTATGACTTTGAGGTGCCACCTTATCTCCTAATGGAGGATGTCTTACCCTGACCTTTCCTCTCTAATGGCTCTGATGCCTCCAATAGGAACATGGGGAACCTGGTCCCTCTAGCCGTCAGGCTTTAGCTAGGTGTGCCATTCACACTGTGAGAACTCATGTCGTGTGAAGGAAGAGACTCCTAGAGACCCATGCATGGTCACTGGCAGGCTTGTGTAAAGGAGAATGACCACACAATAGCTGACAGATACTTATTTATACATGCATTTGTGTACAGGTGTGAGTTTATGTGCACCATATGAGTGTAGCTGCCTGATGAGGCCAGAAGGCATCACACACTCACACACACACACACACACACACACACACACACACACACACCAGTATTGGAGAATTAGAGATTCAGGCAGTTGTGCATGCCCGATGTTGGAACCAAATTCAGGTCCTCTGCAGGAACAGTGAGCACCCTGAGCCATCTCTTCAGCCCCCCAGATGACGTTCTAATATCTGCAAGTTTCTTTAGTGATTTCCTGGGCCCCTCAAACCTGCACCCTGCTGAGTTAGAGACTGAATTTCCTCTTTCTCCCACATCTCACAGAGCTTAGCTTTCCCCTTTATTTTCTCCCAGGATGTTATTCTACCCTAAGGCATCTCACAGCTACAGTGTCACTGCTCTCCCAGTTGTCACAATGAGGCTGGCACCTGGAATTCAAAATGATTGAGGCATTCCTGCCCAGCTATGCATGCACCGAGCGCAGCTCTTCTCTGACTGCTAACGCCATCTTTACCATCTTCTCTCACACTGGATTTTCCTGAAACAGATCCTGGGAGCAGAAACAGATTGCCTCTGGGGCCTCTTGACCCTGTTCGTTACTTTGTATCATTTGATTTGTATATGTTCTCTGAGTCAGCTCCTGCCTTTAAATGTTGCAATATCTGGTGCCTCTTGACCCTGTTCGTTACTTTGTATCATTTGATTTGCATATGCTCTCTAAGTCAGCTCAAGTCTTTAAATGTTGCCATATCTTTTGTCTGGCCAGCGAAATGTTGCCATAGGGACCCCACATCTTGTGTCTGGCCAGGGAGCAGACAACTAAGCTGTTCAGATAGCCCAGGTTTGTGCATATACGTACATGGGTGCATGTGCACATGTAGGTTTATGCATATGTGTGGGTGGAGATGTGGTTCTCCACCTGATAGGTCTCGGCCCCCACAGGAGGTCGCATATCAGATACTTACATTATGAATCACAGCAATAGCAAAATTGTAGTTGTGAAGTAGCAAAGGAATAATTTTAGGGTTGGGGGGTAATCACAGCATGAGGATCTGTGTTAAAGGATCGTAGCATCAGGAAGGTTGAGAAACACTGGTGTGGAGGGTGGAGGTTGACGACAGGAGTCTTCCTTGATTGCTCTCCACAGTATTTTTCAAGATGGGGTGTCTCACTGAACCTGGAATGCCTTGATTCAGCTAAAGTGGCTGGTCCATAAACTCCACCCATCTCCACCTTCCAGCACTGGGGCTCAGACTTGGTAAGCCTGAAGCAGGGTTGTTTGTGGCCCAGCAGGGATTAAGTCAGAGCTCATGGCCCCAGTAATGACAATCTCAGATCCTAGGAGGGACAGGAGAAGGTTCTTCCTTAACCACAAGTCAAGGTCAATATGGCTTCCAGGATGTCATCTTGGGCAGCTTCCATAATCCTAATTTTCAAAGCCCTTCTTCTAGAGTTTGGGTTGCAAAGATGAGGCCCCTGGAAAAATATTGTCCAACTCATGTCCTGTGTCTCACATACCTTCGCCCCTGCTTCTAGAAGCCTTACTGAAATTCTGTCCACCTCCATAGGGCTCTGGCTGGGATCAAAGGTTTCTGTGGACCCTGAGGCTGGGCCTGCAAGCCTCTTCATTTCTCTCCATTGCTAAGAAAGAATAGAGTGAACACATTCCCCAAAAGCAAATGAAATCAGGAAAAGGAGTGATTAGTGGGACCCCAGCGACATACTCTATGCCGATGAGCCAAGACAACTGCACCAGAGACTCTCTTTGCCTTAGTCAGCCCAGTAACCAGTAACTTTTTCTTCCAGGCAGCTGAGCTCTGATTTTTGTCTGCACATCATCCAGGATACCTCCCAGGCTTCTGCAGACTCAGGACCAGAAGCCTCAGGAACAGATGTTTATGATGGGATAGCCTCTCCTTATGGCTCTCTCTAAGCCAAATCCTTCATAGTCTTCTAGCCCAGGCTCCTCTGCAGGGTGGCAAAGGCCAGCTCTGGCTCGTTCCCACCTTTGGCTCTGCCCAGGCAGGTTCCAAATGCCTGCCAAGCTGCTGAGGGTTAGCAAGAGGCCAGTTGTACCATCGGCTTTCAGGAGGTGAAGCAGGGTAGGAGTGTGAGCCAGCACGCTGACCTTCCTTTGCAGGCTAAGCTGGGGTCACATATCACCCTTGGGGCAGGAGGCCTGTCCTGCTGCCACCCCTGAGTGCCAGGACAGCTTTCTCCTGACGTCCTCCACCACCCCTGGGCCACCACTCTCTGTACAGACACGCTCTTCCCGACATTCTTATTCTGTCCTGCAGGCAGCATCTCCACTCTGAGGGGAATGGAACACCAAGGCCCGGACAGACTCAGCCACACTTTCCAAAAACAACAAAGTGTTTTGGTTGTCTTTCAAGGAGGGCTCGGGACCAGCTCTCCAAGAACAGACATGCAGAGGGACTCCAGCCACTCCAGTCGGTGACCTTTTGACATCACAAGCTCAAACACTCCCCCCATCAAAAATGTGTAAATCACCCCAAGGGCAAAAAAGCAAGGTGTTATCCATGCCTGCACAAAGGCAGCCTGAAACTACCATCTCTGCCATCCACGCTGTGAGCAGCTTCTCCCCGTCCCTTTTCTCCTCCGTGATACCACCTGTGCTGGAGGAAGAGGCAAGCCACTCAGCTCTGTCCTTGCCAGGCAGCCTCATGACAGCCCTGTTTCTTTCTGATAGGCCTGGTTGCACAGTATAGTCCACACACATCTTACAGCAAGTCTTATTCTGCCATGAAGAAGCAGAAACTCGGGTTCAGGATGGATAGACCAAAGCCCTACAGAGGTACGTGGCTTTGGGATATGCCAGGTAAATCCACCCCCTTTCCTTCTGGTTGCTATTTCCAGAGTTTCCTGTCACCCATACCCTGTGAGCAGAGGAGTCTGTGCTTTCTAAGAACTGGGAACTGGACCTCTCTCTCCTTCCTCTTTTCCAAACTGATGGAAAGGACCTCTCCATTGCTAAGAAGGAACAGAGTGAACACAGGCCTCATTCCCCAAAAGCAAATGAAATCGGGAAAGGAGTGATTAGTGGGACCCCAGCGACATACTCGATGCTGATGAGCCAAGACAACTGCACCAGAGACTCTCTTTGCCTTAGTCAGCCCAGTAACCAGTAACTTTTTCTTCCAGGCAGCTGAGCTCTGATTTTTGTCTGCACATCATCTAGGACCATGGGGGCCATCCCTGTGAGAAGCAGATCTAGAACTCTGGGATTGAGCACTGGGCTGCACTGTCCCCTCTGTCATAATAGCTCCTCCTCCCTGGGAACACAAGTGAACAGATCCATACATCAACCCCCACTTAGCAACAGCAGGCCCGAGTCCTATAATTACAAGCTTAACAGGCCGGTCCCAGCTGGAGCAAGATGAGAATTATGCTGTGAGAGCCCCTAATGACGGGTCTCTGCAAGGGGAACCAGGTGGGTGCAGGTTATAATGACTTCCAGAAGGGAGCCAGGATGCTCCTATTGAGGAAATACGGTCCTGATACGCAAGGTGGCAACACATTTCTGGGAGCCCACAGAGCCGGGTCCCCGGGGTAGAGAGGAGTTTACTGAGGTCTATTCAGACCACAGCAGGCTGGAAGCAGAGCCTCGTCTTTCAAAGAAGTCATGGGATTCACCCAGGAATGATTGAGGACATGAGGGGTTATGCCTGGGACCACATTTCCTAAGTGATGGTGGACTGATGGATGTGTACACACACACACACACAAACACACACATGCAACACACATGCACACACAGCTTCACCACTCACCCACTGAAAATCAGGTACTCACATATGCCAAGTGTTACCCTGTAGCTACTTGCAGCCACAAGCCTACGTGTAGATAAGAACCTTGAAAGAGCTTCCATGTCTGGTCCAAGTCACAGGGCCAGTGAAGAGCGGAGACAACACTTCATCTAAGACCACAGCCAGGTCAACCACCATACTACACATCCCCCAAGAGCCATTCACGTCTAGCTCCAGGTAAAATTGTGAGTCCAGGTTTCACAGTGGGACAACGGGAAGCCTGGCAACGTGACTTGGTCTCCCCCCCACCCCCCCATACATCAGGCCTGAAATAACCTATACAGAGCAAACTAAACATCCATCCCCCTACCGTGGTTACCACCACAGGGCCTGACACCGCAGTGAAAGTCACTTCCCTAGGATCAGAGTTCCAAAGCCACCCTCTTGTCCTGGGAGGCAGCACACACACATGAAGAATGGAGTTTTCGATGAAATGAAGTTTGCAAAAATGGGGCATTTATCTGCTGGGGCTTTGGGAGGCAGGATCATGGCAGCAAGAGGGGCCTCGATACACCCGAAGGGATAAGTGTGTGGCCAATCAGATGCAGTGGCATCTACGTGCGGTGCCTACTACTGAGGAGGTTTAGGTGGGAGCATCATCTGAGCCTGGGCGTTCAATCCTAGGATACACAATGGGATGATAGATCTGAGCACTCCTATGTGGGTGCACAGCACACCCATCAATGAACGTGTTTGTTTCTTTCTTAACCTGTTTGCTTTGCAGAGATCCTGCCAAGGATGCTGAGATGAATAGACATGAAGAAAAACACTACCTTCCCTGCACAGGAATGTTCTAGCTACCACTGGAAAACAAGGAAACTGTGCCCTAGTTACCAGATGTCCGCTGAGCCAGAACCTCAGGACAGATGGCGGAGGATGGAGGGCAGAGGACAGCTGGCCACTTTCTTTATTGTCCACTCTGCTGCCCAGCCTCCCATTGCCTCCATAGAACTTTTCCTGTCTCATTCCTCACATCGACTGTCTTAGTCGGGGTTTCTATTGCTGCATTGAAACACCATGACCAAAGAGAGGCTGGGGAGGAAAGAGTTTATTTGGCTTATGCTTCCATAGCACAAGACATCATCTAAAGAAGTCATGATAGGAACTTTACACAGGGTAGGAACCTAGAGGCAGGAGCTGATGCAGAGGCCGTAGGGGAGAGCTGCTTACTGGGTTGCTTAGCCTGCTTCCTTTTAGAACCCAGAACCACCAGCCCAGGGATGGCAACACCCACAATGGATGGAACCCTCCCCCACAAATCCCTGATTAAGAAACGTCTTATAGCTGGATCTTATGGAGGTGTTTTCTCAATTGAGGTTCCTTTCTCAATTATCCCAAATTGAGTCACCCTTCAGATAATTCTAGTTTGTGTGTGTCAAGTTGACATAAGACTAGCCAGTACACAGGTTTGGTAGAAAGCTGATTGCTGAGAGGAACTGTGAAACTGCCTGGATACGGGGGACGGCTGATTCTTCCTCCAGTGGTTTCATTGCAGTTGGGCTGTTCTAACCCAAGAGGAGACCAGGTCAAGCTCTCTATGGATTTGAAGTTCTTATTGAGATGCATAGACCTGACTGTGGGCACACACTCACGACTACAAGGCTAGAGGCGGTTGAGCTGAGTGAGCAGGGAACCACAAATTTGTTAGGTCCTGTTGATGTAGCTGTGACGGCTGTCAGAAAGCAGGACAGGACATGAACTTTTAATAAGATCAGGGCACAGCTGTGTCATCATGGTGTTTCTGTTTGATCAGGGAGCAGAAAGCCTTGAGGTTACAGAAGGGGAAGGTTACAGAAGGTTGGCAAAAGGTCCTGTAAGAACTGTATGTGCCTGAGGGTCAGGACGGGCTACCTCAGTTTTCGCCTGAGGTTGGGTCAGGATTTAGCAAGTACATTTTTCTCACTTCAGCATTCTTGGCTGACCTGTAGCCTTGGGAGAAGGATTTCCCACCCAGCTCCATTATTAGTCAGGTGTGGGACCTCAGGAGCCATAGTGGGTCTCCCTGAGCTTTGGCTTCTTGTTTGAAAGAAGAGTTGCTACAGTAGGCAGGCAGGCAACAAGGACAGAGGAAGCTGGCTAGCTTCTGGCAGGCATCTTGCTTTCACACCTGGCCTGGTTTGAGTGTGAAATATCCCTCACAGGCTCCTGTGTTTGAACATTTGGTCCCCTCTTAGTGGTACTGTTTAGGAAACTAACGAAATCTTTGGGAGATAGGACCTGGTTGGAAGAAGTGGGTGGGCCTTGAAGTTTTACAAGACAGCCTCACTTCCTGTTCACTCTCTGTTTCCTGACTGTGGATATAATGAGACCAGCTGCCCATGCCAGGACTTTACCATCATGATGTGCTGAACTCAGAATGGAATACATCACATTGGGGAAGAGGTCTTGCTTTTGTTTCTACAGGAGAAGAAATGCTATGAATACTATCAAAATTGATGAAGATTAAATTTGAACAAGCGAGACCTCTTAATTAGAAAAGATGATGGTTCACCAAACAGTGTGACCATTCAATCTAAACTAAATTATAAAACTACCAAATGCTTTTCATTTGATCAGATATAACTTGCCAAAAGGGAACCTCCCCAAAGTTAGCAGGAGAATGAAGGCATCCAGCTAAGGAATATGAAGACCGTGGATAAATGAGACATCTGAAGAAAAAGAACAAAACAAAACAAAACAAAACAAAAAAAAAATCCCAAGAAAAAGAGTAAATTGGCCTATTGGTATATCACATATCCAAAAGGATACAATTTCATAAATCTTCCCCAAATGTTTGTTTCTGCTGTTATCTACAGACACATAATGCAAATGTTCTTTTTGCAATCCCAGTCCAATTAAAAATTAAAGCTAGCTTTGAAAATGGAGCATGGCTCTCTCCTTCTGTAAACCCAAGCATGCTTGTTAAAGAAAAATCCAAAATCTCTGTCTCATGTCAGAGACATATGGGACAGAAGAAAACCAAAATTAAGGGAGTATTCGATTGCCACTAATCTCATGATCCTTTGACATTATTTTGACTCTTTAAAACTTATTGTAAGGTATAAATATTATTTCAAAAACTGTAATATATATATATACATACATACATACATGCATACACACACATACACACACACACATACATATATATATATATATATATATATATGTTTTGTCATGATATTAATGGTCATAAAGAGCACTAACAAATTCTAGAAAAAGCCATCAACTAGCTTCCTGTACTTGATTTTTGGTTTTGAGTATCTACCAGATAACTAGGAATTAAGTTTTTGTTCTGTGGATGTACATAACAAATTAAGGTTCTCTAACTTCTTCGAGATCTGCTGCATATGACATTTAAAATGTTTAAGTTTTCTGCAATGTACCACGACCACACCTAATATTAACCCTTGAAGTCTCCAAAAGGAGGATGGAACCCCACAATCATGGTTCCACTAGGACTATAATATCACCACTAAGCTGGCAAACACCACCCAAAGACAGGCTTTGGTTTACAAACTGCTTGGGACAATTTCCAGGTGACTTGCTGAGATGGTCCAGCCTCACAGATAACTGTAGTCAGGACTTGAGATGAGCCTTACAATTTTCCATTACACAGAGACTGGCCAACAAATGATATGGCTCTCCCAGGACTTGATAATCATCTCATTTTCCCCCCAGCGTCCTCTAAAGATGTTGTTGCCCCCAGACAGCAAGAAGTAATTTTAAGAACACTATACCTTCATTCCCAAGAGGTGAGACAGGTGGTTTTTGGTCATTCAATGGGTTATGGATATTTTTCATTGTTTAGGGGGTTGGTTAAAAGTTGTTATTGGTAAAGGACAGGAAAGAAGCTGGACAAAGGAGATTAGATTCAGGGATCTTGTTCTAAAAAGAAAAAGGCAGGGGATATAGAGATAGGATAAAAGGGTAGATTATTGAATCTACTTTTAAACCAAAAAAGCAACTACTAGTCTTAAATATTTTACACGGATATGGACGTTTGTATATTGATACAATTTTAAGGCTGTTTTTGATAGCTAGCTCTCCCATACTATACATACATTTCTAATCTTGTTCAGAGTATTGTACCTATACATATCATTTAAAATTGTAATGTAAATTTCTAGTCCTTGAAAGTTATTGTTACAAATTATTTAGGATAATATAGAAATGCAGGTTAGTAGTTAGTCACCTAATGCAATCACACTTATAGTCAGGTTAGGTATGTTTTAGAAAGGTAATCTTCAAACACTTCAGAGATCTACAAAATATGGCATTTAAGGTGTTTTAATAACACAAGTTTTTTTTTTTTTTTTGTTTCTTTCTTTTCTTTTCTTTTTTAAATGACAATGAGACATGTCTGCCCCTGGCAGCACCAATCTTCTTCAGAGAAGATGATTGGCACTGAAGAAACTCCACAGGGAATTTACTTTCTTTGTAGCAAAATTTAGCCACTGAGCAAGGAACTGCCCTTGCCTCGACCGATGACAGAATGCTGTCCAAATTGGACAAGCAGTACACAACAAAGTGGCTGCTGAACTTTGCCAAGACAAGGTAGGATAGCCCTTCAGAATATCCTGCTTCACAAAAAAGTCTGCCAGATGTTCTAGGCCTGTAGGTTCAAGATGGATGCCCCAGTGTTACAGAGGAACCTTGGGTGACTGTCTAGGCAGCCAGCTGTTTCTGTCAGTTCTCACATTTTTTTGAAAGTTGCTTGCTTGAACTTCCTGTTTACTCAGGTAATGTTATTTCCTTCTCTGGTCTCTTATGGAGTTGAAGACTTTATAGTTATAGTTTTCCTTGCTAACAAATTCAGAAAAAACTAATAAAAGAAGTGTAAAGTGTATAAGGTTCAGAGACATAAAGAGATAGTTTTGGATTGGTAATACATATTAGGATAGAAGATGAATTAGGTACAACACTTTGAACTCACCAAAATGGTATAGATAATATAATATTTTTTTTCTGAATTTGTCAAATGCAAATTGACTAGACATTGTTAATGTAATTATTGCCTGTACATATTTGTACACAGTTACTGTTGTTATTGTATGTGATGATATTATATAGTGTTTATGATTTACTAGAGCCACTGGAGATCAAAATAGCAAAGCGGCCATACTAGTTAGCCATAGAAGCCAGGCATACACCTTTAATCCCAGGACTCAGGATTAAGAGGCAGATGGATCTCTGTTAGTTCAAGGCCACACTGAAATTGATCCAGTCCTATAAGAAATAGTTCACACAAAAGTGATCTCACCACCTGGGATCACACGTTTTTAATTGCAGCAGTAAGGGAGGTAGAGACAGGATGATATGGCTGGGCGGAGAAAGGAATAAAAGGAGGAAACAGGAATGGAGAGCTTCTGCCTCTGAGGATTCTTGGAGACAGGAGTGCCATTTCAGCTGGGTAGAGGTAAGATCTACGGGCCTGGCTGCTTTGCTGCTCTGACCTTTAGCTTGAACCCCAATATCTATCTTTGGGTCTTTTATTTATTGAGCTACAATTGTACATAGTTTTTCTGTTAGTTAAAAATCTTCGCTTTTATTTAGACAAGGTAGGGGAAATGTGTGATATTTTGCTTGTGTCCTGAAAAATAAAGCTTGCCTGAAGATCAGAGGGTCGGGGTAGCCACTGGTTAACTATGAGGTCTGGAGGTCTGCACAGACAAAAAGGCTAGGAGGAAAGAGGAGGTGATAAGATTAGGGTAGGAACACATCTCAGCCTTTCAGCCGGAGAATTCAGAGAGGTGAGAAGTTCTCTGGCGGTTGCTGCTCTGACCGCTCATCTTTTACCTTGATATCCGACTCTAGGTTTTTATTGACTAACATTAATTTATTCATTAAGCTCAATCCTTCAGATGGTACCCGGGAACAGTGCTTCAAAACAGACCTTCCTTAAGCTGTTCCTATGGGGCATTTGTCCCAGCAGTGGCAGAAAGTCGCAATGACAGCTCCTTGCAGGTGAGCATCTCTGCATGAATAGGCAAAGTCTCTCACACCCACACTACCACCTGTAACCTCGGAAGAGGCACCAAGGCCAGCCAGGCCCTGGTTCTCATTGCCAAACCACAGACACCACCAAGTTGGAGCCGGTGGGTTTGTCTTGGAGAACCGAGGGAAGAGATGCTGTGCAAGGAGATTCTTGGCTTCCTGATACACAGCAGAGGCACATGAGCAAGGCATAAGGCGTGCTCATGGCTGAGATTCCTGTTGAGCAGGTTGAGCTTGTCACCTGCCACCGCCTCAAGCCTGCTCTTCCCGAAGGTCATCCTGAAGACTGAGAAACTAGAGCAGGCACCCCCAAATCTTGGTCTCAGTGATGCCCTGGGGGAAAAGTCTGGCAGTCAGAGGGGATGGACCTGTGTCCTTTTGGAGCTGGATAGGTGACATACTGGAAGATCTGCCGCAAGTGTGACCAGGTGTGCCTCCCCACCCAAGCCCGTCACACCCTGCAGAGGACACCTGGCTTTGTGTCCAACCCACACACATTTCCCAGCAGTGCTTCCCTTCTGGTTAGGCCCCCTCCCCTTCGCCCCCTCACACTGGAACCTGTGGGACACCCTGGCCACAAACCTGTGACACACTGTCTTCAAAAAAGTGTGCCATTCTGATCTTTTATTTGTTTAGGCGCGCCCACATAAAACCACAGCTCTCATCTTAGAGGGAGTAAGAGCTTACTTAGGAGTCATTTTGAGTGGCCAGGGCCCCAGGAGCACAGACCTGGGTTTCTCCAAATTCCACGTCCCTTTGTGGAAGCAGTTTCATAGTTTCACAGAATGAATGAAGTCATAAATATAGATAATTTGGTGGGTACATCAGAGGCAGGGGCAGCAAGATGGAGGAAATGTTTCTTCCTCTTCTTTTTTTTTTCCTTGAATTTTTTTATGCATTTTATATACAGACTACAGTTCTTCCTCCCCTCCTCATGCCACCCCCCACTAAAGAGTAGAAAGGGTAAGGCTTCCCATGGGGAGTCAATAATGCCTGTCATATCAATTTGATGCAGGACCAAGCCCCTCCCCACTGCATCAAGGCTGGGCAAGGCTAAGGGTGTGTGTGTGTGTGTGTGTGTGTGTGTGTGTGTGTGTGTGTGTGTGTGGAACGACTCTTCTATAAGCCCCTGAGCTTTTGGGTGAGTGGAAGCTAGAAAACTTCAAAGTTAATAGATTGAAAAGGCTTTTGTTGTTGTTGTATTTGTTTGTTTTTCTATTAGTCACAAGCTGTTAGTTCCAAATCTCAGCCTGGCATGAAATAGCTATTCAGAAGGCCAGGGTTTCTTTCCAGGTGATTTCTAGTGGGCAAATGAGGGGAACCCTGCAGGTGTCCAGGCTAATAGCAAAGAGGTTAGAATGGAAACCTGGCATAGACTATCTTCAACCTGGATCAGACATGGGGAGTCAGAGGACAGGTGGTTCATTGTTAGCATGCTTGGACATTTGGGAAAAAGTTTCCCTGCAATAGTCATTCCCATTCCAGGTGTGTGATAAAGCTTAAGGTGTGGCTACAGAGCCACTCCTTTACACCATACATGTGGGTGGGTGGGGTGGTTCTACAACTAAAAGGAATCTAGTGTGGCCTCTGATAGCATAAAGAACAGGGGACATTTATCCCAAGGGTGGGCTTGACTGGGAACTTAAGGCAAAGATCTAGGGAGGGGAGAGTCTAGGATAAATGCTTTTGGGTGAAGTTGGCCTCTATAGCTAAAGGTGGATGAGGTCACAGGTCATTAACAAAATCCACTCCCAGCCTCCTGGGCAGAAAACAGGCAACTCCTCCTTTGAGGAGATGCCCCTAGGGTTTTACATTCCTGGTTTCCTAGCACTCTGTGGGGACGAGAACCTTTGTGCCCCCAGCAAAGCAAGAGTTTTCATGACATCCCCACACACACACACACACACACGTATTGTTGTGGGATACCCACCAGAGAAGAGCGCTCAGACATGGGTTTCCGTCAAAAGGAAGTCTCCATTAGCCGGCCAGGGCCCCCTTTTTCTACTCCATTGGTCTGTACCATCTGTCTTTGTGTGGATGCCATGCAGGTATTGGTACTGTAGCTCCATAATATAATTTAAAATCAGGAATTAAGTTGCTTTGACTGTTTAGGGTGCGTCCTTTGAGTTTTATGGTTTGTTTTGTTTTCCTAGATCCCTGAAGGACTTCATTAGAATTCTGATGAAGTCTGCATTGAAACTGAAGATTGCCTTTTGGTAACGTAGCTGTTTCCACTGTTAATGCTGCCAATCCACAAGCGTGAGGTCTCCGTTACCCTACATTTTCTCTACCTACTGTTTTCCTTATAGAGGTCCATGTCCCTGGTCATGCTTATTCCCCCAGGTTTTATTTTGATAATATTTTCTAGTGGATTTTTCTTCATTTGAAAATGAAAAGACTTTTCTCTCTCTCTTTCTCTTTTTTTGCGTCTTGCTGTTTCTTGAACAGCAACTATTAGATCTCAGAGTCCCTAGCCAAGTCTCCATGGTCTCCAAAGTAGAAGAGCAGGTGATAAGATTTATTCTGCTAGTATCTCTCTCATTTCTTTCTCTTGCTTAATGGCTGTAGCTAAGAATCCAAAGTATTGAATGGGCGTGGACAGAGCGGACACCCTTCCCCATCCCAGATCTGGTAGAAAATGCCTCTACTCTCTCCCCTTCGGTGTGGTGTTGTCCTGTAAGTTTACCATATGCAGCCCTGTGTTTGTTTTGTATGATGCTCTTGCTCCTGGACTCTCACACGCATTCCCCCCCCCCCCAGTTCTGATGAAGACATTGTGTTCCTTTGCTCTCAGATACTGCATTCCTCTTTAATATTCATGTCATGAATCTTCCTTTTGATTTGGACCCATGTGAAATGCTCTGAGGCTTAGGAAAACATCAGCAAATATGTAAGTTGAGCTCTCAGGTTGGGAAGGGCATACTACGATCATTTGCAAGCCTCTCAAACAACAGAGCATTCCTTTATGTCACTAAAAGTAAGACTTGCCCTGGGCAGAAATATGGGTGGGGCTTGGGACTCCTGATGTCATAATACAGCTCGAGAGGGGACCTTGGTGGGAAGCCCCATGGTGGGTGGGTGAGAGACAAACTTGCCATGCAGACAGAGCTTGCCTGGGAAGTGTTATTGGGATACACACACACACACACACACACACACACACACACCAACGAGTAGGGGGGAGGCAAGGATCTGCCTGCCTCTTTAGAGCAGCAGAAAGGGAGAGGAAAAGGGCGGAGTTTATCTCTTAAAGGGGCCTTTTGCAGCTGCCTGCCTACTGAGCCAGGTTGCCACTTGCCATGCCCACAGGGCTGATGCACTCGGCCAGGTTCCCCCCCAGGGCGGGGCCAGGTGTGCCTGGATGCTAACCCTTGATGTGAGAAGCTCTGCCCTGGCTGACCATGGCTGGAACAACATGAGTGCCTTGCAGATATATAGATCTGTGCTCCCCACAGCTCTGGAGGCTGAGATCAAGTGTCAGCACGGTGGAGAAGCCCTGAGGAGGAAGATCCTTTTCAGCATTGCAGATTTCTGTCTTCTCACTATGTCCTGACAGGGCAAGGTGACCCCTCTGAGACCCCCCCCCCCATTTATAAGGGCATGGATTCCCACCACCAAGGGTTCATCTACTCGACATAGTCCTTCCTGTGCTGGTTTGAAAGAGAATGGTCCCCATGGGCTCATAGACTTGGTCAGCAGGGAGAGGAACTATTAGAAAGGATTAGGAGGTATGGCCTTGTTGGAGGAAGTGTGTCATGGTGGGGGGGGGGGTTTGAGGTTTCCAATGTTCAAACCAAGCCTAGTATCTCTCCTGCTGCTTTTGGAGCCTCTGAAACAGCAAGCCAGCCCCAACTAAACGCTTTCTTTTGTAAGAGTTGTTGTGTTTACGACGTCTCTTACCAGCAATGAAATACTGACTAAGGCATTCCCCAAACCCTGAACTTACAAATTCTCGCCTTGGGAGTAAGGTTTTCAGCATGAATTTAGGCACACAAGGAGGCAAACTCTGGCTGGACATTAGGCTTTCTGGCTGCCTCCAGGCTGTAACCCCTTTAACCAAAGCAGAATGAAAGCCACTCTCTGCAAACCTCTTGGAAGGGCATTAAGAAGGGAGACAGATTTTCTTTCTGGAAAAATAGGGCTAAGCAAACAGGATAGAGACTTTGCTTCAGTCTGTGGATTTCGTACTAGCTGCTTCAGATCCTTCACCAACTGTGATAGTTTACACAGCAACCGTGGGAAAACGATAGCCCTCAATAAAATCAACCTGATTGACAACAAAAGTAATTCTATCTCTTTGGGGTTAATGATGACCATGGCTTGGGAAAAACATAGACAAAGTGGCAGCTGGATTTATGGTTTTAAGCCACAAAGGGGTGTGGGTATCACATGACGTACTGGTCAGGGGTAATGATGTACCGAAAACCCCGGCTGTCCTATGGGAGTGTGTGTGGACACCTCTCTGGGAAGCTTGGAGAGGGCGTCCATGAAATGTAAGGTCAA
Source organism: Phodopus roborovskii (assembly GCF_943737965.1). Lineage (NCBI taxonomy): Eukaryota > Metazoa > Chordata > Mammalia > Rodentia > Cricetidae > Phodopus > Phodopus roborovskii. The sequence continues at coordinate 2,140,384 of NW_026126611.1, forward strand.
TGTTTCAGGTAGCTGAGTCTCAAGCCCCCCTTGCGCCGGAGTGGGTGGGGTGTCTGAAGCCCAGTTCAGGCGTCTTCCCAGCGATGGCCTCTTGGTCCCACCCCAAGTGTGTTGCGTTACTCTGTTCTGTGTTTGCTTTTTTCCTTTCCTCCCTTGACAAATATAAACGCGGGCAGACCGATGATAGGTAAGAGCCCCCTGTTCAGGCTGTTCCCGCGTGCTTTCCTATCCCGTTTCATCTCTGTAGTTGGTTGTGATTTTCCCTTCCTGGTCAGGAAGTGGAGTGGCTGAGAAAAGGGTCTCTCGCAATCTCGCGGTGACTAGGGCGGCTGCCAAGGTCTCAGCTCTTCGCGGGTCACGCATCCCGGATGACACTGAGGCCTCATGGGACCCTGGGCTGACCAGGGGACTGGCTGAGTAAATTCTGCCAGGTGACAGGGGCAGGCCAACGTAATGCCTGAATTCTTCCACTTATCTTCCTCCCTTCCTTCCTCCTTCCCTCCCTCTTATCTTCCTCCCTCCCTCCCTCCCTTCCTTCCCTCCTTTCCTTCCTCCTTTCCTCCCTCCTTTCCTTCCTTCCTTCCTCCCCTCCCTCACTTCCTCTTCTCTCTTCCTTTTCTCCTACTCTCCCCAATCCTTTTTTTTTTTTTTTTATTCTTTCTCCTGCTAAGAATTGAGTTCAGGGCCCTGTGCCTGCTAGACAGGTGCTCTGCCATGGGATTCTAGACCAAGCCCCCTTTTAATGTTTTAAGTTTTGAGGCAGGGTCTCATTGAATTTCCCAGGCTGGCCTTGAATTTCCTCTGCAGCTTAGGCGGGCTTTGAACTTCAGCGCTCCTGCCTCAGCCTTCCCAGGAGCTGGGATTAGGGGTGTGTGCCACCATGCACCCCCCCATCTTTATTTCTTTTCAGTTTTGTATGTGAACAGGGTTATAAAATGACCTAAAGGAGTCCTACCCCGAGGAAGAGCGGCCCACGTAATTGGCCGCTGCTTTCGATCCTGTTTTGGCTTGGGATCTCATGTTCTTTTTGTTTGAAGCAAACAAAGGGTCTCTCTACATGGCCTTCACTGTCCTAGAACTTGCTGTGTGCACCAGGCTGGCCTCAAACTTACAGAGGTCTGGCTGCTTCTACCTCTCAAGGGCTGGGTTTTAAAGGCGCGTGACACCACCAGCTCAAAACTAGAAAGGGAATAGAAAGATACCCACTTGTCAGTTTGGGCCTGACTTTAGCGAACACTTTCAATAGGAATCTTTGTCTAGAGTTTCAAAGCCCCAGGTGACCTTTATCCAACACACAGGAGGATTATCTGCAGAAAAGCTAAAGTTGTTCCATGGCTGGATGCAGCGTTGCTTGCATAGAAAACTCTGTTTCGGGGGAGCTATGGATAAGAACTTGGGCTGCCACGGCCTTTCGTTTGTCTGGTTGTGTTTTGGCTTGGGGTTGTCCTGGTCTGTTGTCTGTTACTGTGGGGAAGTGACCTGGGCCACGTGCTTACCATTGCTGCTTACAAAGTTCTAGCAGACCACACTTCTCCATCCAGCACCGTTTTACTTTGATTTAAAAAAATAATAATAATGATTCTCACTATTAATGCCTTTCCCTTCGGGAAATCTGTGTGGGCTCTGGTAAAAGGTGAAAATGTGTACAACGGTAGCCTCTCTAAACAAAGAAATTCTTTGGTGGGGGGGGGGAATCCCTACCACCAAGAATGCCATTGTGCCCTTCTAATGACACCAAGAACAGGGAAGTTAGAGATTTACTAGACACACCTGATTCCAAGAATGAAATGCCTACGATTCAGATCCCAGCCTGAGGCCATTAAGGGCAAGAGTTCAGTTAAGAAATCAGAGTGAGACCTTCCCTTTCGGGAAGTCAGGGCAGGAACTAAGCAGAAACCATGGAGGAACTCTGCTTGCTGGCTTGCTCTATCCCCACCCCCCTCTCTCTCTCCATCCCTCTCTCTCTCTCTCTCTCTCCATCCCGCTCTCTCTCTAATGTGGGGTTTCACTATGTCTGGCACGGAACTTACTATGCAGACTTGGCTGTTGGCACTTACAAGGATCTTCCTGCCTCAGCCTCCTGAGTGCTGTGAGACATATTATTTTGCTGTTGTTGTTTTACTTCTATCAAAGGTAGCTAGACCACCAAGGGCCACTATTCCACAAATGTCACACATACATCCCTTTGGCCTCCTCTCCTCCCCTTCCCTAACTGGTGTTAGTCCTGGTGGCGTCCCAGGTTAGTCCCAACACATTGGCAATGGCGCCGTCTGTACCATCTCAGCACTGGGCGGGCAGTGTGGGGCTGAGGCAGAAGGTTCCTGGCTAGCCAGGTGATTTAAACATGACACAGACAGGGAAGGTGAATAAAACAGTCTGAGACACATCCTATACAGAAAAATATTATTAAAGCGCAATGCCCGAGGAAGCCCGCATTGCGTCGCGACATAAAAACACTTCCAATCAACTTCCCTGGGAAGGGAAAGAATAAAGCCGGCCCCGTGTGCTACTGCATGGCTCAACAGAGAGTCCACGATGACCCAAGATTTTAAAGTTTAAAAAAAGTGCAACATGGAAAATGGGGAGGCAGCTCCAATGCTAAAGCACTTGCCATACAATCGTGGGAGCCTGGGTTCAGATCCCCAAGAGTCCTATCAAAAAGCTTGGCACAGAAGCCGGCCTATACTTCCAGGGCTGGCAGGTAAAGACTGGGTGATTGCCATTGCCATGACTGGCAATGCTGTCCAATAGAGCAAGACACCTGGCATAGATTTATGACCTTCATAAGCATAGGTCTATAACTGCATACACACACACATCACACACACACACATGCACGCACGCACACACACACACGCACGCACACACACATCACACATATAACCATACCCCATACAACATACCACACACAGCACACATCATACACAGCACACATCATACACATACACACCACACATACACACACATACCCCACACACATATACTACACACACACATACACACCACACACATCACACATATAACCATACCCCACACAACACACCACACACAGCACACAGCACACACACACCACATAGCACACACATACACATTACACACACACACACCACACACATCACATATATTACCATACCCCACACAACACACCACACATATCACACACACACACACACACATACACACCACACACATCACACATATAACCATACCCCACACAACACACCACACACAGCACACACACACAGCACATAGCACACACATACACATTACACACACACACACCACACACATCACATATATTACCATAGCCCACACACACACATCACACACACACACATACACACACACCACATCATACATACACGCCACACATATACCACACACACACACAAACACACACACATAAATAGTAGCAACAACAATAATAATGAAATAATACAATAAGCACGCAGACGGCCGAGAGCCACGAATGACAGCGGCAGGAACTGCAGAGGATACATGGGGAACTGCGTGGGAGCTTTACGGAGCGCGTATGGAGCTGCGTCGCTGTGTGGAGGAGCAGCAGGGATGCAGAGGAGCAGGTGGGGAGCAGGCCTGTGCTGTGGGCTTTGAGCAAGGCCACCTGCTCAGAGTTGCTCAGAGTACTGTCAGCAGCTGCGTGGCTGTAAGACTCTTCTAAGTTCCATGCACATTTTAAAAATGGCACAGGATTGTGTCTGCTCCCAGAAGCAAAACGTGGATAAGGAGAGGGCTGGCCACAAGGCAAAGTATGTTGGCAGCACAGCATCACAGAGAAAGAGGCGGAGCCTGTATCGCAGCTAAATAGGACAAAGAACTTTAATAAGTAAAATGCATATAGCAGAAAAGGGTGTAGAATAATCTGAAGTCTATTAAAAATAAAAACAGACAAAAACCTGTCTGAGTTAAGAGACAAACAGCCAGTCTGAAGAAGTCAATGTGAGAAAATGCAATCGTGGCCTTCTGCCTGTTTGCAAATGTCAGTCAAGTCCAAACTCATTGTTGCTTCACCGGACTTCTACCGCAGGCTGCTGGCTGAGTTTCCAGTCTTCCATCTGACCCCTGTCTGCTTCCTGCTACTATCCTGGCTTGCTGTGGACACCCCAGGCTCAATTGCTCCGGCTTCTTGAACATGTCCTCAAGTTTTAACTCAGGCGCCCACTCTCCAGACCAACTTCAGAGCCCTGGGAAGGGACAGCCAAACCTCTACGCCCCTTGGGAAGGAATGCCACGATACAGGCCCTGGTAACACCACCTCCCATCGGATGAGAAGTCCGTGAAACCAAAGACCAACGCCATCCATGGCTTTGCCTCTGGCCCCTTGCCACAACACTGGCACCCAACAAAATGCCAATGAGCCCTTCAAAAGAGCATCCGGGGAAGTAGGTCAAAGCGGGAAACAAAGGTCCCGCAGAGAAGCCCACATGACAGAGAGGAATTATAGCAGCCGCAGCTTGCTCTAGGCGTCCCCGCTGGAAGCCCAACCTGGTACAGATTCCGTGTTTTATTCTGTAAATGTGACGCCAGGAATGCAGCTGGTTTCAGGTAATGGACAAGCAGGCTCTGGCTTCTGACCAAAGCCTGTGAGCGTAGTAATCATCTGTGGACGTGTTGGAAGAAGATGTGATAGGAGCACTGACTGTGGCCCCTGGGGAGGGAAGCCTGGCCCTCTGGCCCCAAGTGGAAGGATCTTGACACAGAGACTTTCTCCACCCTACAACCCCAATGGCCGGGCACAGGTGCCTTCCTCTCTCAGCCCTCTAGCCTGTCCCATCCACAGGGGTAGGGCCTGGGGTCACGTGACGACTCTTTGAACACCCTGCCTGGGGTGGCGTTCATCTGTGGCTGACCGGCTGGCTGGCTCAGAGGGGACCTGACCGCCTCATTCACTCTTTCCCTAGAATTTTGCACTGGAATGTTGAAGGAAGGCAAATACGTTATTTCTAGGAAGATTCAGGTGCTGTGGAGGAACGCTGGTCCTGGTTTGCTGGTGACCTCACTCTGAATTTCCTGTCTCCTTGACAGAGAGGGGAAACTTCCCTCCTCTGTAGCACAGAGCCATCATCAATGGCTACATCAGCCTGCTGTCAGGAGAGTCTCACTGAAGAGGAAATTCCTATAATTAACTAAGTTTTCTCCCAAGAAAAGCCTGGGGAGGTCACACCCAGCCTTCATTCCAGAGAACTAAGCCCCGAGGCTATCCGCGGTGGCTCTAGCCTTAGGTCTCAGGCTCTCACTAACCAGAGATAAAGTGGCAGAACTTGCTCGGGCTGCAGACACTTGCCATCCAGCACCAGAACAAGGTCCCAGTGTGCATGGTCCCTGAAGAACCTTGCAGGTGGGCTCTAGGGTCTGGAAGGTGGAAGGAGGTATGCAGAGGGGCAGGTGCCCCACAAAACATGACAACCCAGCCCCCTTACGGCTGGGGATTGGGGTTTGTCTAGAGCATTTGGAGACAGATTCCTGATTCCTCTGGGTGAGGGCCCTTTCCCTACCAGGACTGGGGCTGTCACGGAAATCAGGGCTCCACCGTCTTACTAAAATTTAGGAAGCTCACAGTTGTCCTCAGAGTCCCACATGAATGGGCGTGGGATATCACGGGCAACGGGTCTGTTAGGCCCAAACAGTGGTTCTCAACCTGTGGGTCACGACCTCCAAGGATCTCATATCAGATATTTATATTACAACTCATGACGGTAGCAAAATTATAGTTACGAGGTGACAAAGAAATAATTTTATGGTCGAGGGACCGTTTTAAAGGGTCGCAGCATCAGGAAGGTTGAGAATCGCTGTGTTGGCGTGGGGGGGATGGGGTGGGGGGTTGAGGGGGGACGACCTTGAATGGGAATGGCCTGGCCTCAGACCTCTGTGGGAAACAAAGGTTGCTTGAACACTGAGGATAATCGGGAGCATGGCTTCAGACCTCTAAAGCTCTGCAGGAGGGTGGGCGGGCTGCAGAGGGTGACTTAGAGCTAGGGATGGCTGGGAGAACCTGCTCAGAAGGTCTGCAGTCTGCAAAGAGGGTGACAGAGCTGGGGACGGCTCGGGGTACCCGCAGACCACGATCTGTTCTTCTCTATGCCCCCGCTACTGTCTGAGGTCAGGCGGTTCTAATCTCCGCCACCAACTCTGCTACAAGGGACAGACAGGTGTGTGGCCCAGTCCCTAGGGACTGACCTCCTGTGAGCCTGAGAAGGCAGGGTACCAAAGTCACACCTGAGCAACGGTGGTGAGGCTGCTCCTATAGCAAGGGGGGGGGGAGGAAAGCAGAGATTTCTGGTGACGGCATACCCCACCGATGCTTTCTTGACATCTGGGTGCAGTGGGTACCAGCGTGGGCCATGAGTGATAGCATAGTGAATGCCCAAGGACGGGTTCTCCCTTTGGCTATGGGTTTTCAGAAACCTGCACGGGAGTAAATTTGACACTTGAAATGGAGGGTGGTGGACAAAGAGGCCAGTTGGAGCCATACCTAAGACCATCGGTGTGATGTTGAAGGAAGCCCTGTGTGGGCAGCCCCTTCCTCCTCCGTACTGAGAGATGTACATGTAGGCACATGCAGTCAGACAGACACACAGACAGACAACACACACATTTGGGCTTGGGTTTTGTTCTTCACTTACAGGTCTGAAGAAATGGAGGGTCTTGGTTACAAATCCCCCTGATCCCTGCTGCTTTGATGGAATCTTGCTCCTCACCCCCCCCCAACCCCACCCTGGACCACCTTGCTCTGCACAGACCCCTGTCGGCTCTCCCTTCCTAGTCTGGGCTGCCCTGCAGAACAACTAACTCTCCAGGGCTTTTTGGAAGGAACACTTGTCGCAGAAGTCGATGCAATATTAGCACACGGGCATCTCAATCCACTTGTTCCTTCGGGCAGAACCCAGAGAGGGTTGTTCCGAGCCTCTGATGCTAGCTCTAGCTCACGCTTTCCCCGGGGGCTGTGAGCATGGGTGACTTCAGCTCCCCAGACACAGTGGCTAACACACAATAGGTGCTGGATAAGGCAGAGAAAGGAGTCCTGAAGACAGGCTGAGCATAGGGAGAAAGGGTTGGTTCGAGGGGCTGGGTGCCCACCCTGCATTCTGAGCCCTTTGCTCGCTCACTCTGTTTCCCAAAGCAGACTTGCAAGGTCTACTTGGGAAGTGCAGTGAGTGGCTTACCAGGGCCACAGAGGAATTCTGGTCAGTGCCAACTACAAACTAAACTTACCCTGGCTTACTTGAGGTCACATGACTGAGCCTACAGCGTTGCTACTTTAGGACTCCTGCAGGTACAGACAGAGGCCACCTATCCAGAGTTGGTGTGAGAAACTGTACCCACTTCATAATAAAAGCCCAGGTAGGTTTATTTTCGGTTTTGCAGCATTTAGGAAAAGAAGCGCAAAAAAAAAAAAAAAAAAAAAAAAAAAAAAAAGGCCTGGTGTGCCAATTTGGTATAAAACTATCCTTTAAAATCACATTTTCCTGCACCCTGAATGCCCACTGGCTAATTCTCCAGGGAGGTACAATCTTTCCTGCGTGTCCAACATAGCCCCGACCCCAAATCCACCATCTTCCTGGGGCTTGACATTCCTTTCCCTTTTCTTCCAGATAGGGTGAGTCTCACAACAGATTCTAATTCTTCAGCCCTAAGATAAACTAAAAAGTGTCCAAGCCAGCAGGTGCCAGCCACTGGCTCAGGAAGACAAGACAGGGGCGTAGTTCCTGTTTATCCCTGATTCTTTGATGAGTTCTGAAAGTGGGCCATGAACTTTAACAACTGTTTGAGAGCACTTAGGGGTGTGTCTCGTTGGGGGCTCTAACATCACCATGGGGAAGCTGGCCACCCTCAGCGGCTGACACCCCACAACTGCAGCTGTGAGCCCAGAGCTCCTGCCCTCCCTTGTGAGTCACAATCCTGCCCACTTTCAGTTCCCTACATCAGCCTGCTTTCTTCCCCAGCCCAGTGGGTTACAGTCTCCCTGCCCTTACCAGGCCATCTCAGCCTTGGGACCCTGCTAGGCAGTACCACCGAAGACAGATCAAAAGGGATGGGCAGGTATGGCTGGGTGCACGTCCCCTTGCCTTGGGGAAGGCTGGTCACCCAAGAGCAGCCCCTAAACCACGGGATCAGGCTGGGAGGAGGGGTCTGGCTTGGTTTTGTGACAGGCCTCTTCCAAACCTAAGGCACAGAATTCAGGAGACACATGCTAGGTGAGCAGCCCCAATCTGCACAGCTGTCTCCCGGGGTTTGTCTGGGCTCTGGGATGAGCTTGGGGCTTCCTTTTAGAACAAGGTAAATAAGCTCCACTAAAAGGTGGTTCCCATCCATGTGCCCCGAGGGGAACTGCAGGAAGGAGGCAAGGCTCAGGTAGCATAGGTTGATTGATTCTCTCCACACTCAGCATGCTCTTTCCAATGTCTGGGTAAGTCCCTGGGCTTGGGTGTGGACAGGTAGATACCGTGGGGAAGCAGGCCAAACAGACATCATGAACACAGGTGACCCATGAACATAAAGCAGCTCTTGTGGCTTGATCTGTGTGTGATGGTTGGAAAGAAGCCAGATGTGGGGCCTATGGCAAGACCCCGGCTGCCCCCAGCAGACCATTGCAGGAAGGGATTGCCCACACTCAATGGATGTCCTAGTTTACTTACTTTGCAGAGTCCCTCCTGAGAAATTTTATTGTTGTAAGTATTGTTCCCTTAAGAATGTTTTTCTTTCGAAAATCAGATGGTCTATAAGGATAGAATAGTATGTAGGTATAGCCAACACACAAAGGCATATATATATATATATATGCCTTTCCTTACTTGATGAATCAAACCAGGGACTCGTTGTATATAGATACGTGCACACAGTATGCTTATACAGACATACACTGAATACACAATGTGATGTGCCTCACAAGTGCATGTTTTTACAATATATTCTGTTGCTTTTAACAACATCTCCGTCATTCGATTTTACCAATAAAGACTTGGGAGCCAGATGCTGGGGTGATAGTCTGTTAGCTCAGAGAGGCAGAGAAAGCACCAGCTGACCTTGCTCCTCAGCTGAGGTCCCAGAAACCTTTCTTCTCCTACATCTTCTCAAAAACTCTCCTCTAAGGGAACGTGTCCCTCCCTTCTACTTCCTGTGTGTCTATCTGTCCTCCTGACTCCCTCTTACTGTCTAAGACTTTCTTTTTTCTTAATAATCCTGTGTTCACTTTCTATCAACTGATTGCTTGCTCCACCTCCGAACCTGTGGCTGACTTTTTAAAATCCTGTTTACAATATTCAAGCAGGAAGCTCTTAGTTTAAAGATGTATGCTAGGGCTGAACCAACACCACAACTAGAAACACATTTTTCCAGTAGATAATGCAATCCTTGGGGTTGACAGTGTGATCAAATATCCTGCAACAATGTTCATGTATATATACATATGTACATATGTGATTTTTCATGAAAATGAGCTTTTCCTATGTTTTTCAAGCGAAGCACTAATCTTCCTGTTAATGTTACATATGTGAGTGCTTTGCCTACATGTATGTATGTGCACCCTGTGTGTGCCTGGTGCCCATGGAGGACAGAAGAGAGCATTAGAGCCCTTGGGACCGGAGTTACAGTTGTAAGCCACTATGTGAGAGCTGGGAATTGAACTCAGGTCCTCTGGAAGAGCAACAGCTGGTCTTAAACACTGAGACATCTCTCTAGCCCCACAGTCCTTATAAATGGCCTTAATAACATTGGGGAGTTTCCCTGCCTCTGAGATCTACCTACAAATCTTCCCCATGACTGGTTCGATAGTTCTTAGTCTGGTCATTGCCAGCAGAGTGGACATTACGAATAGGCTTTGCTGTTTGCTAACATAAAACAAGTGTCACAATGGTTCTAAACAGTGCATTAAAATTTTCACTTGGAAGCCTGGTGGTGGTGGCACACACCTTTAATCCCAGCACTCAGGAGGCAGAGTCAGGTGAATCTCTGTGAGTTCAAGGCCAGCCTGGTTTACAGAGCAAGTTCCAGGACAGCCAGGGTTGTTACACAGAGAAACCCTGGTGTTTGTGTGGGGGTGGGGGGGGGTTAACCTTGAAACCACATTGGCACTCTTAACAGCTGGAAGCAAGAAGGCCATGAAGCTAGGTAAATAGACTCAGATGACCTTTATCTAGCATGGGGACAGAGTACTAGATTTGTGGGTGGGCATGTGTTGTGGGGACCGGACGAAAACTCATTCTTTGAGTTTTCCCAGAACAAACTAATGTGTCTTTGCTCCTGGGAACGGAGCAATCAATTACGAGAATGCACAGGACACAGCATCTCAGTTTCCACTTGTGTGCACCTTGTCCAAGTGCTGTGGGCACGCACGAAGGTGTCTCTCAGCTCTCAAGGTAACCGTGAACACAGTGAGTTGCCTACTTCACTGAGCTGACAGTGCTCATTGGCTTTCCCTTCCTAATGGCAGGGTATCTATCTGCCCCTGGGGGCATTTGTGGATCAGAGCTGCTGTCCTGGGTGGTGGGATTTACTCGACTGCCCTTGTGGATATGGGTTTACACGTATGTTTCCTGCCCTAGTTGTGTTTTGTTGACTGCTTTCCCTTTAGTTCGGCTCTTACAGTCTACGTGAGTTTGCTTGAATGGCCTCTGCATTTGCTTAGTTTTGTTGGTGTCTGTTTCCTCCTCTGGCACTTTGCCCCCATGAGCACAGGCTCGTGTCCATACTGACAGCAGTCAGTCTCCACCGTGTGAATATTTATGTTTCGTTTCCCTTTGGAAAAATTAACAGAATCGACGACCATTTATTTGGTGCCTCTTTTAGATTCCAAACGTAAATGTAAACAACAACAAAACAAAAACAAAAAACCCAAAACACACAAGCACAAACAAACAAGAAAACAAACTTGATAGCAGCTTGGTCACAGGAGTCACTGATTGCTGAGACTTCCCTCAAACAGAGAACAGTCTTCCCATCCTCAGCAGGGAGTTTATGGAGGGAGTGATGTGATGGGGAAGTCCAGGGACCCAGCTTTGGGTCAAGGCTGGCGAGCTGCACCAATGGCCTCCTGAGGTTGGAAGGCTTCTTCCTTGAGGCCTGCACCAAACACGGAGTCCCTGCTCTCTCTCCACTCTGTGAGCTCGCGTCTGAGCACAGCTGTGAGACCTCGGCTTCAGTCCTGAGTGGATGCTGTTCCACTCGTGTGGTTTTATTGATTTGTTTACGGACTTGACACAAGCTGGAGTTCACATGAGAAGGGGGAAGTCTTAGCCGAAAAGAAGCTGTCCACAGGTTGTGGGCTTTGATTGCCTTGACTGATGGCAAGGCAGTCCTGGGGTGTATATGACAGCAAAGTCAGATGACGCTCCTCTATTGTAGCGCCAGCTCCACTAGTCGAGTGAAGGCCTAGAGATTGAAATAAGAAACAAGGCTTATATACTGGCTCACAGCACAAGTGGAAAATAACAGGGTTTCCAGACTTAGCTCCTCCCCAGAAGATGTGTGTTAGCAAAAGAGGAAGAGTACCTATAACAATTCGGGTGGTGGTGGTCAGGGAGGACAAGATGTTCCAGCCAACAGCTCAGGCTTGCTCAAGGTGCCTCCGGGCCCTACACTCTATGTCCATTGATTGTCTTGGTTGATGGCTGACGTGGAGTGCTCAGCGTACCGCAGTGGTGCTGCCATTGGCAAGGCGGTCCCGGGGTGTATATGACCGAAAACTGACTAAGTCAGAAAGAGCAAGGCTCTATGTTCCTCTATGGCCATTGCTTCAGCTCCCATCTCCAGGTTCCTGCGTTGAGTTCCTGCTGTGGTGTGATCCAAGAGTTGTAGTATGAACTAAACCTCTTCCTCCCTATCTTAGTCGGGGTCTCTATTGCTGTGAGGAGACACCATGACTATGGCAACTCTTATAAAAGGACACATTTAACTGGGCTGGCTTACAGTTTCAGAGGGTTGGTCCATTGTCACCGTGGCAAGGAGCTTGGCAGCACGCAGGTGGGCATAGTGCTGGAGAAGTAGCTGAGTATTCTATATCTGGATCTGTAAGCACAGGGAGGGATACTGGGCCCGGTGTGAGCTTTTGAAACCTCAAGGCCCACCCACACAAGGCCAGCTCCTCATCCTCAAATAGAGCCACTACCGGATGACTCAGCATTCAAATACAGGAGCCTGTGGGGGCCATTCTTATTTAAACCCAAGGTTGCTTTGGGCCACGGTGTTCCACCTCAGTAGTGGGAAGCCTAAGACAGAAGTTATCTGTAGGTGGGGTGATGCCTCATACATCCGATACTTGTACTGTTCATGTCTGAGTGCCTTCCCTTAGGAGCTCGGCCTTGGGTCAGGTTCTCTTTCATGGTAAGATCAGCTTTTGGGTACAGAGCTTGCTAGTCTCTCCTCCCATCCAATTGCAGGTCTGCAGGGATGCGTCAGCCAGCCCGGACAGTAGTCAGGATAAGGGACAGTAAGAGCATCCTTGATTTTTGGCTGAGAAAAGATTGCGTCTAAAACTCATTTCACGTTAGAGACCGGGCAATGCTTTAGACGTCTCTTGAAGAACATCTCTTGCAGGCTTCTATGTCTCCCATTTTCAACATTCCCCCTTGACGTAGATAGGAGAATGCTAAGGGAAAGACATGGCTGAAACATTGATGCCACAACCCAATTCCCAATGAGGAGAGCAGCTCGAAGGACATTGGCTCTGACTTGCCAAAGGGAAACTAGACCTCTCAGGGGATTTCCATGGACACCGAGGTCCCTGGAAGATCTAGAAGGAACACAAAGAGCCGAGACAGCAGCTATTAGAAGTTGCTTTCAAGGAGAGTTGCCGACTCCAGAACATAGTCCTGGTAAGGCTGAGACACTAATGGAGCAAAAGAAAATACTAGGCGTTTTCCCATTGCACACAAGTCATTTGGGGTAATTATAGGCAGGGTGATGGAGTTGAAGACTACAAAGACGTCTTCAAAGAAACCAGAAGCCATGAAATGAAGTTGAAAGTTCGTCAACTTGGCAAGGCTTGTGGGCTTGTGTGCGACAGACCACGTGACTCCAAGTACTACACTGCTTTATTTCTTCGGCTCGCCTTGTCTTACTGTCATTTGCTGGTGATGGCTGCGATTTAGGATGGTTCCGGGACTCTCTACACTGTTAGCCTCTTGAACTTTCACAGCTTCCTTTTTCAACAGGAAACTGAAATGTAGAGACTGAGGATCATGGTGCACGATGGTTTCCAGGGCTAGAACACTTTTCAAAGTTCTGTGTGTGTGTTCTTGTGCGCATAGGTGCGCCAGCATGTGGAAGCCAGAGGATACCTTCAGGCTTTTGAGACAGGATTTTGTTGTGCCCATACTCTGAACCTCCAAAACCACCAAGAGACCATGTCTGATGCAAAAGCAAAGAGTCTTTTTATGAGTCCTGTCTGTCCAATACAGTGGGTGGAGGAGGAGGGACCCCAGTAACAGAGGGGCAGGGAATATATTGGGGGTAGGTGTCTGGGTTCTGCTCGTTGCATAGCAACAGTCTCAGGATTGGTGCAGCTCTGGGCTGGGGGAGCCTGTCTTGAGTTCACTGGTCAGCTGCAGCTGCAGGAAGATTGCTGTACCTAGAGAGGCCATCCAGGGCCATTGCTACCTACTGCATTCCACTATTATCAGCAAAGCACATCCAGAGCCTGCCAGCTAACTTCTGATTTGTTCCTTGCCGCATGAAGGGTATCTGGAGGTTGCTTCCCAGTGATTAGGGCAAGGTGGGGGGCTCAGCACATCCTGCTGAGTCAGGGGGTTTATGTCTCGCTTTGTCTTTTCTGCAGCCTGCCATGGCTGCCAAAGCAGGGGGCTGGGGGAGGGGCTGGGCCTTTCACCACAATGCAATGGTCCCCTGTCTACCTCTTTTGAGACAGGCTCTCACATTGGTCTGGAGCTCGCCAATTAGGCTAGACTGGTGGTGGGTGGGTCCTAGGGACCCTCTCCTCTTCCCACCTCACAACCCTGGCATTACAAATGCGCACCACCACACCCGGTATTTTTACCCGAGCTGGGGATCAGACTCAGGTCCTCATGCTTATGATTTAAGTGTTTCACTGACTGGGTAGTGGAGTCCCCTCATCCCACATTAGAATATCCTGCTAGCCCAGTTTGTACTCATATCCGTTATCAGCATAATAGCTCACGTTCAGTCAGCCTTTAAATCCATGTATCCCACAAGGCCTGTTTTTTTTTCCCCCCCTTAGGAGGAACAAGTTAAGCCACAGAGCCTTATCTCCATTATTGGTGGGCATGGCAGTTACCAAGGCTGTAGGATTCACTTGCTTGGTCTGAGGACAGAGCACTCTGGGAGCTGTCTAAAAACAATGCACTTTACTAACAACTGGTTAGAAGAGTGCTTTGGGGAGAAAAGGTCTCACTATGAAGGCCTGGCTGTCTTGGAACTCTGTCCTGGAGCCAGGCTGGCCTCAAATTCAAAGCGATTTGCCTGCCTCTGCCACCAGAGCGCTGGGACTAAAGGGGTATGGCACCATGTCCAGCATGGGGTGTTTTTTGTTTGTTTGTTTCTCTTGCACACAGTGTGTAGAACACTGTTTGACACTCTGGACCTAACCTGGGCACACATGGGTTTTTAATGTTAATCAGCTGAGTGAAGTCCAAACTCAGTTCCACGGTGAGTGCCAGCTGTGTATTAAGAACTCAGTGGCTACACGTGGCGGGCAGCTTCTGAGTCACGCAGCACAGCTCTGGGCTGAAATCCTGGGTTTGCTGTCTTATAAGCTGTCCAAGGTTTCAAATGCTAATTATACCTATAAAATTGTTCTCTGCGTGTAATGAAGTGCCATATTCATCACTTAAAACATCATTGCAATGTTGTGAAATCATGTCTTTGCCCCAAGTCTCTGGCCCTGGGATCTTATCGTATAACATTGTTCTTCAGACGCTGGATGAGGCATCTAAAAGCTGATGTCTTTTGCTTTGTTCTTCCTTTATTATTCGGGTTTTCCCAGACAAGCTTTCTCTGTGTAGCCCTGACTGTCCTGGAACCCGCTCTGTTGCCCAGGCTGGTCCTTGAACTCACAGATATCAGACTACCACTGCCTCCCGCGTGCTTGGATTAAAAGTGTGCACCATCTGCTCTGCTCTTTAGGACAGACGGATATTCCACATTTTGTACTGTTGGCAGTTTCTCTGGATGCAGGAGTTACTGTCAAAGGCACACAAGATGTGACGTTCCTATCTGCAAGTAACAAGGAAACAATGGCAAGGGAAGTGATGGGTGGGAGTCACAATCTTTTCACAAAGGGCAAGAGTAAGGTGAACTTGAACCTGCCAAGACTATCAACTATCCACGGTTTTAACGGCCAACCAACTTCTAACTCAGAGACGATGGGACTGTTTGTCACAGGTTCCATTTCTTGTGTTCTGATTGGTTTCTTTCAGGGACGCACAAGCTTATGCACCCACCGGCATCCACTGGTAGTGACGCGAGTCTATCGGCACAATGGAGAAAAACCTGAAGAATGTCTTAGTGGTGTCCTGTGGATTCTTCCTTCTCTTCACGGCATACGGGGGCCTGCAGAATCTGCAGGTGAGATGATACTCGGCATGTTATCCAATTCACCCCTGATACCCCCTCTTCCCCCCCCCTCCACACACACACCCTCCCTGGAGCAATTCTTGTTTTTCAAATGAAGCCCTGTAAGATTTGGTCTTGTTCCCCCCACAGTGACGCCAGAGCTCCACAGCCCAGGTGTGTGTGTAACCGTGGAGTAAGGAGGAGGAGGACTCAGGACACTTTGCTTTTGAGTGGTTAAAAAGAGATAAAGGAAACTATTGTGGATTTTATGTGCTCTGGGCAGAAACGTCAATTGGTCAATGCTCACTTTTGAACAGTTATGGAATCCTTCTTCTTCCTCGGGTCTTTGAGTCTGCATGAAAACCGAGTAGCTCCCTCCAAGAAGCTGGGCTTGGGGGATCATGTGCATCTAGCTCATGTGGGCCTGGGGAGGATTTGACATTTTTTTCCTGTGGTGATTACAGTGAAAACTAGGACATCTGTCCGTCCGTCCGTCCGTCCATCCATCTTCCTTCTTTCCCTCCTCTTCCCTTTTTTTCTCCTTTCCTGGTATTCTTCCATTCTCTGTCCCCTTTCTTTTAAGACGAGGTTTCATGTAGTATTGGCAATACCAGGCCCGGGCTGATGTTGGCTCTCTGGGTTCTCACGGTGCCTGTGTGTTCACCAGCTGAAGGCGGTGGGCGCCTTTTTAGACTTTAGTGTCTCTGTGGTGTTGCATGGCCCTCTAGTGGAAAGCACCTCCCTTGGCCTGACTGAGAGGATGTTGTATGTTGACGTAATTAGGTCTACTGCATACAATACACGTGTACTTGTAACGTGAGATTTCTGGCCCGGCAGGTCCCGCTGTCCTCAGTCCCAAAGGAACACACGGACGTTATATTAGTTTATAAAGCTCTTGGCAGTTGACTTGGGTTTCTTACTGGCTAGTTCTGTCTTAATTATTAACCCATAGCTACTAATCCATGTGTTTCCACGTGGTCTTATCTTATCGGAGAATGCCGGGCCTGCAAATCCTTTGCCTGCTACGTAATGGCTCTACTTAGATATTGACACCTGTCTGTCTTCTTTTTCGGTGGTCTGCAGTCAAAAGCAATTGTTGGTCACAAATGACCACCCTCCCTAGTTGGTTATGATAACGGGGGTGATAGAGAAATCCCCACGTTGACACGTGCTGTCAGGGCTTCACTAGAGTTGGAAAGCAAGCAGGCTCACGGCTGTGGGTGACGTTCCCAGAGCAAAACTGTTTCTAAAAGGGCCAGGCTGGACCGTGCTTCTAGCTACCCAGGCAAGCCCACTTCAGAGGAAGGTGCTCAGCTCCATCTTTTAGACAGATTGTGGGGGTTTTAGGGACTGGCTAGAGCAGGGTGCAGCTGAGCCACGCGTGAGCCACGCGTGGCCACTGGACACGGGGAAGGGCAGGTAGGACGATGATGGGGACACCTTTGCCACTCTTTCCCCTTCTCCTCCTCCCCTTCCATCCTCATTAGCCAATGCTCCCTCTTCCCCTCCTCCTGTCTCCTCCTCCCTCTCCCTCCCCGCTCCTCCCCCTCTTCCCGACTTTCTTCCTCCTTCTCCTGCCCCTTCCTCCTCCTCTTCCCCATCCTCTCATCCAGCTTCTCTTACAAATGACGGAAGAAGAAAGAGTTCTGCCGGCGCAGGGTTTGAGGGGGTCCCCGAGGCCGGGGCGGGCACTCACACGGTTCAGTCCTCTGACGGCCGGTCTTTCTTTCACAGAGCAGCCTCTACAGTGAGAATGGCCTGGGGGTGGCCACCCTCAGCACCATCTACTGCACTATGATGCTGTCCTCAATGTTCCTCTCACCTATCCTCATCAAGAGGTTTGGATGCAAGTGGACCATGGTGGGCGCCATGTGCTGTTACCTGACCTTCTCCCTGGCCAACTTCTACGCCAACTGGTACAGCCCCTAGAGCCGGCCGGCCCTCCCCAGGGAGTGCGTGCCTGCCTTAGCTCTCATGCAGCCCACTGTCCTCCGCTACTGGGTTGGAGTGCCCTGCTCTGACATTCTATGGAGGGATGGGACTGTGATACTGTAGGCGTGGAAACCGGGATGCTTGACCAGTAAGGGGATGCGGGGTTTATTAGGGGAGAATAACCTACGCGGGAAACAAGTCACTATCTCGCGGCTCCGGCCCCAAGGATGCAGACCCTGACACCCTGATGTTCTTAGTGACCCCAAGGGGCTTCCGAGTCCCAAATCAAATCCTTTTCCGGTTATGTCCGAACCTATGACCACACCCGATAGGGTGTGGTCAGTGCTACAGGTGCGGGAGGGGGTTGGGTGAATATATCACCGCACGATACCTTATCTTCCCTGTGTCCCAGCTGGCTTCCTCTCATACTCCTGACCTCCTCTTGGGATCTCTCTTGCTACCCACTCCCCACCCCCGCCCTCCTTCATCCTCATGGCTCCGATGGTTAGAGAGTCTGATGTAGGTGAGTCTCAGGGAGATTTAGCCAGCAAGGGACCAATGTCTATTCCCTGTACCCTCAGCTTTTGAGAGGGGAATCACACTGGCCTCTTGGGGGGCTCACCCTGACCCCTTCCTCCCTTCTGCTGCATCTTTTTGCAGGTACACCCTGATCTCAAGCTCTGTCATGCTGGGCCTGGGTGCAGGTCCTCTGTGGTCTGCTCAGTGTACCTACATCACCACCATAGGGAATTTGCAGGCACAGAAGAAGGGAAAGCTTGTCAAGGATGTGGTAACCCAGTACTTTGGCATCTTCTTCCTTATATTCCAGTCTTCTGGAGTGTGGGGCAACCTCATTTCCTCACTGGTATTCAGCCAGACAACCAATAAAGGTAAAGGCTGAGGGCTGAGTGGCCTTGGGAAACAGCCGGGTCTCCAAGACAGCAAAGTGGGGTCCCAATTCCACCTGTCCTTACTGTGGAGGCAGGTAGTCCTGCCACTCTCGGGACGATCGTGAGGCTAAGCAGCCGTCTTTTCCCACAAGTACCCTGTGGAGGTTGGGGAGCCCCTAGGGAAAGGGTGTCATGAGGAAACTGGGCATTCCCAAACTTCTGCTAGCGTAACGTGGGTCCCTGGAGTTGCTGAGAATTTATGTGGATTTTTTTTCCCTGTAAAACTGACCCACAAGCCAGTGTTAGCACCATCTGTTGGACGCCTTATCCCACGACAGGGGGAATATTCCATGCCTGTCTTCCCTCAATCCCACGCAGCAGGGGCAGAGCCAGCATCTTCTTCATGCCATGCCCAGGCTGGAGGTCTTCAACCTTCTGGATTTCTGGATGTGACATTTCTGGGTTGGGATGGCTTCTGTCTCTCCATCTTGGCCATGCGTCTGGCTTCTCCCAGGTCACATGCCAATAGGGAGCTCAGAAGTCACCCACCTTCATCCCCTCATAGGGTCAGTGTGTCCCAGGCAGGGAAGCATCATTGCCACTCAGCCAGGATTCTGCAGAAACTGATGTCACAGTCTCTGTGCCATAGCAGATGAAGGGCCGTGACCTGCTCCTAGATACAGCCAGGCCAGTACACTCATTCCTCGAGTAGCGAGATAATCCCCCACTGCCATGCCCAGAGACTGACCTATCCTAGATAACAGTCCCTCACACCTCACAGATGTGCCCAGAGGCTGCCTCCTATGTGACCCTAGATCCGGGCAAGCTGACAACACTATCGCATTAGTTTCAATTTGCGTGCGCGCACGCGCGCACATGTGTGTGTGTGTGTGTGTGTGTGTGTGATATTTATTGTTATTTTATGGGTTCAAGTGTTTTCCTGCACGTATGTCTATGTACCCTGTGCAAGCAGATGCCAGAGAGGGCATTAGATTCTCTGGAACTGGAGTTATACACAGTTGTGTGCCAATGTTGGGTGCTGGGAACCAAACCTGGGTCTTCTACAAGAACAGCCAGTGCTAATTACTGGACCATCTCCCCAGCCCTGGTTTTTTTTTTTTTTTTTTTTCAAATAAAAGAATTAGCATTCATTTCCTGAAACAGAAAAGACACGTCACCTGACGTGCTTTCACTGCTGATTTTTGGCCTCAGGCATCCGACCTGAGTCACTAGAATTCTAACACCATCTTCTTGACTTTCAACTTCATTAGAGGCTATCCCGGAAGATCAGCTCATGTTCTGCGGTGCCAAAGACTGCGGCTCGATGGGTACAGAGGCCAGCAATACTACCCATCGTCCGTCGCAGCAACTGATCTACACGCTGCTGGGCATCTTCAATGGTAAGGCACAAATGCCTAACCTCTTATTGTGGTGAAGGTCCCTCGCATCCAGAGTCTATAGAAACCCCCGCCACACCTTACCTGGCGGAAGAGATGCCATGATCACAAAGGCAGTTTTCCCAGCACGGTGCTTGTCCACTGCACTCTGGATGTGTCGGCCCCGGTGATTCCCCAAATGTAGGGAAGGCAGTGTGTAATTTGTGGTAGTGGGGGGAGGGCTATGATAACGCACACCCCCATCCGCCACCGCCGCCAATTGCAGCCCTCATCTCTGAAAGCAGAATCGGCGGCCAGTACTAACAAAGCTACATGTGACCGCGCTATGTGAGGGCGCACAGTTCTAAAATGGGAATGTGGGTTTATAATGGAGTGAAACCTGGGGGCCCAGGGAGGTGGCCCAAGTCGCTTCCGTGTTTGATCATCTGCGACCCAGACACGTGCTCGACAGGCAGCCTGTTGACATCCATGTGGTGATGGGGACAACAAGAGGTCACCTGGCTTGTGGTGTCTCGATATCGACCCCGCCCCCCTTCTGCAGTGGGGAGGCCAGACACCTGTGGAAAATACTGGGCTGAAGTAATCTCCCCGCCCCCTCTCCACTATGCCTAGAGACTGTTATGGGTGCCGAGACTGGGTAGGCAAGCATTCGCCAAGAGAGCTGGCCTCATAGAGCCCACAGTTCCGTAAGGCTGTGTCACGGTGTCACAGTCAATGTCACATCACTGACAGAATGTCAGGGCACAGCTGTACACCCTGAGCGAGTCTGACCCGCACCCGCCGAGGGAGTCTCACACCCAGAGTTTGGACGCTTCTACCCCTGCGGACGCTTCCACCACTTGTGAGAAAGTATAATAGCATGTGCTCAAAGGACGTCACAGAAGGCACCTCACACCAGCAGGGGACAGAGGGGCCTCCGTGTAAGTC
The DNA here is from genome assembly GCF_943737965.1 of Phodopus roborovskii. Taxonomy (NCBI): domain Eukaryota; kingdom Metazoa; phylum Chordata; class Mammalia; order Rodentia; family Cricetidae; genus Phodopus; species Phodopus roborovskii. Next base: position 2,161,073 of record NW_026126611.1, read on the forward strand.
AAGGCAACACGTACACAGAAATACATTTCCTGTGCAGGGACGTGAAGGTGCCTAGAACAGCAAAGAGGGCAGATGGCCGAGACAGATTCATTTGCTTCCTGCATTTTGGAATTACAGGTTTCCAGACTGTTGAGGTTGAAATGACTAGTTTTAGGTCCTTTGTATTTTTGTTTGTGTGTCTTTTTTTTTTTTTTTACAGATAACCCATTCACGCGTTTCAAAGCACAAATGCAGTAAAAGGTCGCAAGACCCGTGGAGGCCTCTGTTAAGTGCCCTCAAACACACCCCTCTCCAAACGCCTGTGTTTTATGCACAAATGGATTTCTGTGTCCCTCTTTGGTGGTGTTGTGCCTTGCTTTGAGGGGTGGGGCACACCCGGTCCTGGTAGCACTGACGCCCGTCTGTGTGTCCTTCTAGGCAGCAGTGTCCTGGCCATCCTACTGATATCTGTGTGTCTCGAGTCTGTGGAGAACAGACTGGTGAATGAAGGGGAGGCAAGGCCCGAACCGCCACCTGTCTGGTCCACTGTGCTGTCCACCTTCACGCTCTTTAAAGACAAGCGCCTGTGCTTTCTGATACTCCTCCCACTGTACAGCGGGCTCCACCAAGGCTTCCTCTACGGAGAGTACACAAAGGTAGGAGTGCTCCTGCTGTGTACCTGCCTAAGGGTGCCCCAGGGTGTCCCAAGAGCCGCGGCCCAGCTTCCCAGTCCTACAGCGGCGGAAGCTATGATCTGAGACGCCCGTCTCCTGATTCCCACGCAGACACTGTCTTCTTATCTTCGTCTTCCCCTCTTCCTCATCACCACCGTGCTCAGAGGCTGGCGTGACGACTGTCTTCCCATCATATTCACCTTGTCACCATGGCTGGCCCTGGTGGTTGCCTGTTTAGGAGCCAGGACTCAGTGATTTGCACGGGTCCCCCTTCCCATCAGACATCTTGTCATTCCAGCCTCAGCCAGCCGTGCCAGTGCAGCCAGCCTCCTTGCCCCCGGCCTTCCATCCAAGTGTCCTTGATTCTGCTGTCCCTCTATGGCATTATGAATGCTCTGTAGAACAGTGTATCACACCCCTGGCAAAGAACGTGTGGAAAGGAGTTTGACCAGAAGTCTGTCCATCCTGGCCCAAAGTAGGCCCTCTCCTGCGTACGCGGATCCCTCTGATATACAAGCCAGCAAAGCATCCCTGTTTCTTTCCACTAGTCCTTTGTTACCTGCGCCCTGGGCATCCGTTTCGTGGGCTACGTAATGATCTGCTTCTCGGGTTTCACCTCCACGTGTTCCATGCTGTGTGGGAAGATCGCCAAGTACATCAGCAGGACTGCGCTCTATGGGATGGGTGAGTAGATGCACCACTCAGCACACGCTCAGGGCACACACAGGGCAGCGAGGGCCGTGCAAGCCCCGTGGGTGACATGTCTCCCTGCTGCTCTCCCTGTAGCCACCCCTGCTACCTCCTGCTTTCCTCCAAGGAGAGGACGCATAGCTGGCTTTCTTGGACCGCCAGCCCCCAGATTATGACATGGAGACTTAATATTATCAATTATATATGCTTGGCCTTAGCTTAGGCTTGTTTAAACTTAATTTAACCTGTTTCTATTCATATGCGTTTTGTCTCTCTCCAGGCATTTTTTTTTTTTTTTTAACCTTTCTTTCATTTTTGTATGTCCTACTTTTCACCTTCCCCTGGGTCTGGCTAGCTGACCTCCCCTCCCCACCCCCCGGCCAGTTTTTCTCTTTGTACAACAGTTCCACCTAACCCTCTTACATCTTGATACTGGCGGTTCAGCTTTTTACTAGAGCAGTCAGGTGACTTAGGCAGGCAAAGTAAATCGGCAACATATCTCTCTACATAGTTAAACAAATGCAACATATATTTACATAGTTAAACTATTGTACAACACAAATGCAACATATCTTTACATAGTTAAACAAATATTCTATTCCACAAAAAGGAAGTACATCTCACCCCCCACCACCCCAGATAGCTGTCACAGAATTCATGGCTCAAGGAACAATTCCAAATATCATTGTTCAGGGTTCTCCTGGTCTTCTCTCTTTACCCCCCCTAGGACTGTTTAGAAGCCTAGCTCACACTGTAGGGAGACAATCTCCTGGTCCTCCAGCCACATAGCAGGGTCTGGAGTACCATATCCCAGAGCCCTGGTAAGACTGTGGGTCCTCATGGTCTACCCTTGTAGTGATATATTATTTATTAAAGCTTGCCAAAGGGTTCAGAAAGCAAAGCTAGCCATAAGTCATAGAGGTCAGGCAATGGTGATACACACTTTTAATCCCAGCAGCCACACTAGCAAGCCATAGAGCCAGGCAGTGTCGATACACACCTTTAATTCCAGGACTCGTGAGACAGGCAGATGGATCTCTCTGAATTCAAGGCCACCCTGCCCCACACAAGAGTAAAGAGTAACAGAGCTCATGCCTTTGGTCCTAGCGCTTGGGGTCACACACCTTTAATCCCAGTACTAGGGAGGTGGAGAGAGGAATAAAAGGCAGGAGGAGATGGGAACTTAGAGCTTTTGCCTCCGAGGATTCGTGGAGACAGGATGGCCTTTTCAGCTGGGCAGAGGTGAGAGCTACTGGCTGCTTGGCTTCTCTGATCATCAGCTTGACGCTTGAACCCCAACATCTGTCTCTGGGTTTTTATTATTCGTGTTACACCCCCTTTTAGAGTCAGTCACTCACACACACACACATGCACGTTCTCTGCATCGTCCTGTCTCCATGCAAGTACGAGAAAATCTGGGAGCCCCCAACACAGGTGACCGGAGGCACTAGCCACCTCAGGCAGAGGGAACAGCCACCCACTGTCCTGTCTCGTTTCCTCTGACCAGGTGCTACCATTCACCTCTCTTGCATCACTACCCTCCTTCTGTGGCGCCCAGCCCTGGCTCAGCTGCCTGTCTTCTTCATCATCCCCGCCCTGTGGGGAATGGCAGATGCCGTCTGGCAGACACAGAACAATGGTAAGTGCCCAGCACAGGCTTGCAGTGCATCGGTAAGCCTTCTTGAGGGTAGCAAGGCCAGTAGGAGGCAGCCACTCCGTGTATGTCTAGTCGAAGCCCCCAGTTGAAGGCAACTCTGGAGCCAGAAGGGGCGAGGAAGGGACAGGGCTGCCGTGCGTTCTCTAAGCTGAGCCTGCATGATGTAGACGGAGGGTCAAGTCAAGAGAGACCAGGGGCTCCGTGCAGCCCGTGGTCCCCTGGAGTGCTGACAGGTGTGCCCACCCGAAGTGATGGCAGGCAAGGACCAGAGAACGCAAAGATAGGGGCCACAGAACACTCTTACATGCGTCACCCCGTGTCCTGTGGGCATGAGGCCGCAGGAGATGGAGAGATGGACACAGAGGGGGAAGATGCCTGATGTGGGCAGAGGTTAGCACCCCTGATGGACAGTCAGAATCTCAAATGGAGGTCAGAAGATCCCATGCACCCCCCCACACACACACAGAGTCAGAGACAGAGAACGTGACCCCTTGACCGTCCCCAGTTAGAGTGCCCGATCAAAGAGGCCATTGAGTGGCATGCCTAGACACGAGGGTAGCATGACTCTAGAACAGAGCTGTGGAATGGAGGTGCCAGGCCCAGGGTTGCACCAGGAAAGGCCCAAGAGAACCGGCAGGAGAGTCAGTGGTGTGACAGAGGAGGTGCGGAGATGCCAGGGTGCTTGCACTGGATGTTGGGAACTCTCGCTTATACCTCTAAGAGTAGCTCAGAGAGCTTCAGTGCAGGGCTCCAGGGTAAGGACGACACAGGATCCTGTGTGGATGGCATGGGGTCAGGATAGGTGATGGCATGCGCATTTGGGTGATGGTTATAGATGATATAAAGGCCAAGGTCGGACCCTCATCCTAAGTCTCCCACAAACACCTAATGGCAGGTTCCAGGGAGGGCAAGGCTCTGTGTCTGCAATCTGGAAGGTCTTAGTGATCCCAGCCTGAGGGAACCCTGACATGGATATGGTCAGTCAGGACACCCACAGCAGCTTGAGGCTGGGGTTGCCAGGGATGCGAGGTCCGGTGACTCCTTCCATATCTGCACGTGGCCACAGCATGTTGTTGCAGAGGGTGGACAGTGCCCTCCAGAGCTCGCCTGGAGGTACTGAGGAAAAAATGCCCTAGAGGAACCTAAGCTAGCTGGATACTGCAGGTCCTGCTGCCTTCATAGTGTGGTTGGCGTTTAGTGGAGATTAAGCCAAATGATAAGTAGTGCCTTCATCTAGTTTTTTTTTTTTTTTTGTTTGTTTGTTTGGTTGGTTGGTTGGTTTGTTTTTTTTTTTTGACTAAAGTCAGTAACTAGAAATGAACAGCTAGGTTTTCATGGGTTGGGATGTGCTCCTGTTCTTAGGAATATATTGGTTCAGTGGAGGGGGAGGGTTGAGGGTAGGGTAATTAGAAATTCACTTTAACTTTTTTCCCCCAAGTCCAGAATTAAAGCCAGTGACATGGCAGAGCAATTAAGGGGCTTAGCTTATCCAGCCAGCACCAGAGAGGAATTGCATCAAACCCCACACAGGTCTAAGAGTACTGGGACGCAGCCCATCCTCTGCATGCTGACAAACTGTGAACTCTAGCCAGACAGGCAGCCTGCTTTGTCCCTATCCCGCCCTCCAGCACTGCAGAGGTTCAAAATGATCACTGTAAAAACAATTTGTTGTGGTGGCACACGCCTTTGATCCCAGCACTCGGGAGGAAGAGGCAGGTGGATCTCTGTGAGTTCGAGGCCAGCCTGGTCTACAGAGCGAGTTCCAGGACAGGCTCCAAAGCCACAGAGAAACCCTGTCTCGGAAAAACAAAAACAAAACAAAACAAAAAATTTCTTTCCCTCTGAAATATGTGGGTAATTACTTTAACTCTCCCTTTCTTTAAATGGACATAAAATTCTCAGAAGAGCGCCTCTGTTAAACTGTGCAAATTTCCTAAGACCCGATATACATAAGTCCAGCGGGTGACTTGAACAATGACTCCACTGAATAAGGGATGCCCTGGGGAGGGGGGTGTAACCACGACAGGAGAATTGCCGAGACTTGCTTGGCCAGGCAGTCTAGCAGAGAGACCCTGTCTTCGGGGAGTGAGGTCGGTGTGGCAGATTTGAGTAGCCATTTACAAACCCCTCAGCCACTTGCTCTTCTTGCTGGGGCTGGGTGCCTAGCTACCTACCTGCTCACTGGGTCTCACCGTTGAGGGGAGGGTGGGTGCGTTTGCTATCGCAACCCTCACACACCACTGCACTGAGTGGAAGGCATGGGATGCTCACCTAGAAACACACCCCGCCCTGTCGGAGTAAGGCTATTTGCACGGAATCTGCCTTCCTCAGGGGTGCCCTGTTTGTTTAACCTGTCTCCCCAACACATGAGATGCCCGTTTGCTCATTCACATCTCCTCGTTTAAGGACTGGAATCAGTGTCTCGGTCACCTTGGCCTCCAGTGCCCTGAGCAGATGAGGCAGTTAGGTCAGGCTGATGCTGAGAGCTGAAAGAGTTTCTTTGTGAGTAAGGATGATATGTCACAGGCTGCAGAGACAGCACCAAGTCTGCACAGAGCCACGCGATAGTGCCCCCATTCTATTCATCCTTCACAATCAGGGAAAGTCGGCTGCTGTCGGGACATGGGTTCACTATGGCTCACAAAGGGTTCAGAGACCCTGGGATTTCACCAGTTTCCCATAAGCCTCCTTTTCTGCCCTGAGATCTCTTCTTGATTTAGCTGTGTGAGCAAGCCCCAGAAACCCGCCTGCTCTGCACCAGGGTCATCGGCCAGTGCCTGGCATTTTCTGTGGGTGTCAGGAGTCTGAGCTCAGGCTCTCTACCCCACACACATACACTCCACTCACCAAGTCCTGTCTGATGTCTTACACAGTATTTTCAGTCTAGTCTCTCCTCCACAGCTTTTTACGGTATCCTGTTTGAGTCGAAAAAAGAAGCTGCCTTTGCGAACTACCGTCTTGGGGAAGCCTTGGGGTTCCTCACCAGCTTTGTGTACAGCTCGTTTCTGTGCGTGAGCACCAAGCTCTACATTCTCTTGGGCATGTTGAGCACGACCATAACGGCTTACGGGACTGTTGAGTACATGGAGTCCAGGGCTGCCCGCAAGGTCCCCGCTCCCACAGAAGAGAAAAGCCAGCCAGAGAAGGGAGGAGTGAAAGAAATGTGAACGCAGCCAAGCTGTGGCCCCACACTCGGCCCGGGGGCGGCAGAGGTGCCGTATGCAACGGTGCAGTAGGTACATGCGATTATTCACAGCCTGTTTCAGCAATATGTGAGCATTCTGAAGAGCATCTATATATTTTTTTTTACGTATTTTTCTCAATTTAACAAATTTCCAGTCAATTTTTCTACTCACAGACCAACAGTATATGCAATGGGCTGGGAACACAGCCCAGTGAGGGTGTGTTTGCTTCTCATACACAAGGGCCACACGTTCAGTTCTAGTACAACAGAAAGAAAGCAATGACTGTGTACAGGGACAGGAGAGACGGCTCAGTCAGCACAGAGCTTTCTGGGCCGAACATGAGGACCCCAGTTTGAACCCTTGACACACATTAAAAAAAAAAAAAAGTTACATTTGTAACTCTAGCACTGGGGCTGGAGAGGCAGAGGCAGAAAGAGCCAGGAGCTCATTGGCTATCCAGACCCGTGAACTCCAGTGAAACTCTTGTCTCAGACACTAAGGTTAACAGCAACTGAATCACCTAAAGGTCAATCTCTTGCCTATACATACACACAGTCCCACAGACCAAACACACACACACACACACCACATACACACATACACCGTCACACACACAGTCACACACACACACACACTAAACAGTCACAGCACACACACACTCACACACCATGAAAGTATGTTAATTTAATTATAGATATGAAAAGAAACACATAAAAATTTTCCAGAATAGGTTTACCTCAGTTTTTGTTGTTGTTGTTGTGTATAATAATTGGAATAACCATAATTTTACAAGCACCATTATTTTATAAACAGCTGAACATATAACACCACAAACTTTACCAATGGATGCAAAAGGTCAATGAACAAAGCTGACAGGGTGGTCAGCCACTCTGCAGTTTGTGCCTCTGAAAATCCCCGGGGGACTTTTCTGAATAAAAAGTGCAATTGCTTTATGGACTTACTTCCTGCCTAAATGTTTTCTAAACACTCAACTGTATCACAAACACAACACACACACACTCATGTACACATGCACATACACACAACACATACAAACACACACACCACATACTACGAACACACAAAATAAAAATAAACGCATGCAACACTCGTGCACACATACATGTACACAACACACACACAAAGCACACACACATACACACACACAAGCATGCACAGATTTACACACATGCACACACATACACACACACAAGCATGCACAGACTTACAAACATACACACACACATACATGCACAAGCACGCACAGGCTTACCACGTTAGGAATTGTGCATGTTAGAGGCCATAAGAAGGATTTCAAAAGGGATGCTTGATGCTCAGCTATCACTGTGGTGAAGTCGAAGGTAATTCATGCATAGTACCTGCAGGGTGTTCATGCTATGGTCATGGTGGAGTCAGACATGGCGCGTGTGTTACACAGCACATGCCAGCACATGCAGTCCTATAGTCACCATCTGCATCCAGCATTCCAGCAGCCTCTTCATTCTTCCTCATCTTGAACAGCTCCTCGGGGACCGAGCTGTTGTTTTTCCACCACGCTTTTCCCCTGAGTCCTTTGCCATGGAACTCTGAGCCCCTGGCCCTTGCCCAGAGTCCTCTGTGGTTTCTACACGTCTTCCTTCTTTTCTCCTCACTACCACACGGGATCTACCACACGGGATCTACCACACGGGATCTACCACACGGGATCTGGCCATTTCTGAAGGAGTCAAATTTATGTGGAAGGCACTCAACGGGGGCAAAGGACACGCAGATGCCCTCTAGCTTGGAGGTGAGGGTTTTGCAGACAAGTCTTGCATGAACGCTTGATCTGGACCTACCTCGGAGAGTCCTAGTACCAAGATGAGAGTAGGAAATGCATGTCTGCAAACCTGACGAGACCATGGAGTGGCAGGTCCAAATCAGAGAGTCCTCCGGTACGGTCTGAGGCAGAGTCACAGTCAGTACTAACTTTATTTTATTTTTTTAGGGGTGGCTGGGGTTGGGACGAACACAGATAATGCTCGGTGCACTGGGTGGCTTGCTATCAGATACCTCAGCTGTGTGGGTGGGCAACCTGGCCGAAGATGGTGGATCGTCTGTATGTCTCAGTGTTCCCACACAGAACCCAGAATGCCTTGTAGAGTAAAACTGTCGCCTTCCAGCGAGTGCCCCTCAGAGAAGTCATCAGTGACAGAGGTCGGGAAATGTAAAGTATGTCGCAGGAGTGTACTTGTAGCCTAAGGTGTTTTCCATTTCTCTCTGGTCTTCTTCCCCCTTTCTCACCGTCGCCCCGCCCTGCCCCACTCTGGGCTCTAGTGCACAGGCCAGTTTCATAGACCCAAGTCTGTTTGCTCACAAGTTAGTGGGGGGGGGGGGACTTCCTGAGTTTCCTTCCTTCACCTGACGAGTGTTTAATTAGCATTGTCTCAGGCACAGCCAGCAATGCCAAAACAATAAAATTCCACTCCCTTTTACACAAACAGTGTGAAAGGAGTTGGCGGGCAACTGATGTCACTACGCAATAAGACAGGGGTGACAGCAAGAAGGGTCAGCGCCAGGGTAAGAGAAGGAAGGTCAGGGAGGCCCCAAGTCACGGCGGGGGCCGTGAGCGCAAAGAGATCAGATCTGGGTGCACTCTCTAGACAGAGTCTGCAGGCTATGGTGACATGAAAGAGAGCCAAGAAAACCCCAGGAGGTTGACCTAACAAAGGACAGAGCTGCCCCTTCCTTACCTGGAGAGTGTCTGACTCCTGGGTAAAAACACCAGCTTCCAGGCACAGGGCGTGCTAATTCCGGTTTGCTGCGGACACTCCATTTCTTATTTGCCTGGGCATTATCAACAGAGCAGCGTGAGTCTGGGAGTCACAGGAGAATGTTGGATGTTCCCTTCACAGAGGTGACAGACAGGAAGAGCCCCACTCTGCATGGGGGAGTAGAGGGTGCAGAGTTCCAGGGTCTGCGTGCTTGGACCTTGCCGGGTAACGAGGGTCATGAGGGATAGGAAGAGTCAGGGGAACAGACAGGGGAGAGAAAGAAAACCAGGGACCGACTAAGCTCTGAGCAGGGCTGCCCGGGGCCGCTCTTGTGCTCCTGTGTGTGGTCAGAGGAAGAATGAAGCCGATGGCCTGCATGAGCAAGCGCAAGAGGACTCCATGGGGATGACGGGACAGAAAGAGCGGATGATGGACGGGAAGCATTTCTATCTGCCCTGCTAGAATGAGAGACGAGAGCAACCAGATTTCCTGGAATTCCAGATTCATCGCCGTCCCCAGTAACCTCACCAACCAAATGACAAGGCCCACCACAGGCACAGCACCCGCACATGGGGAGAGATGGCGATGGGAATGGACTGCTTAGTGTCTTCCGGACTGTGGGGCTGTTGTAACAGTTAATCAAGGGAGAGATGCATGTAATTAAGGAGCTTAGCCTCTCAAATGGAGGAGAAAATTAAAAAAATAAATAAATAAAAATCTGTTGAATAAATTTAGGATTTCCAAGTCACTAAAATAGCTAATCCAGGCCCAGAAACTGCCTTCCCCTGTTATCTCCTGGACTGGATACGCTATCCAAATAAAATACATGTCACACCCGGCCAAAGAGCACAAGCTTAGTTACACATCGTTTTGCACAGAGTTTATCCGCAGCTAGAGCTGGAAGATAGTAAGTACTTCAGAACAAGAAGGCAATGCTTTGTGGTTTGCATACTACCAGCCCTGGGTTGCTGTTTTGCCTGGTAGGTAGTTCAGCCAGCGTCTTGGGTGTGACTTATTGTACCTGACCAGAAGGATCGCTGGCTCAGAAAGAAGTATTAGAGGAGTCCCCTGACTCCCACTGACATTCAGCACGTAGGCAGTGCTCAGGTCCCTGTCATGGATAGCTAACAGGGTTAGCTAAAGCAGGAGTGTGTGTCGCTGTCACACAGATAAGGGAGCCCCTCCGGCGCTCACCTGCCAGGGTCCTGGCTGCCTGTCTTCTCTGAGGTAGGGAAGACCATGCCTTTGTGAGGACAGCAGGGATGTGCATTGCTAAGCAACAATCACCTCTGTCATCCCTGCCCATACCCACCTAGCTGCATAGGTGACGACACTCACTCTTGGCATCTCTACCCAACGAGATTCCTGTACATTAGGCTGGGTGTCCGCAGAAGTGACACCTAGAGTCCAGAACCTTCTGGAGAGGGCAGAGGCTAGTCAGTGAGTATGCACTGGCCTGCACAACACTGTGGGACCCGAGGGGGCTTAGCGAAAGTAGACCGAGTCACCCTGTCTGCGTACCTACAGGCAGTTTTCAACCCCAAAGACGCACTTACAGCATTCCCCGGTCGTATTAATGGTATTAAGATTCGTGTCTGTGATGAAGGAGGCCATGGGGAGTGCTCCTCTGTGTGGTGGCTCACGGGTAGGGAGTCCACTAAATTCAACTCAAACCCTTGGAACAGTCAGCGTTTTCAGGATGAGTCTTGGTGTTGGGTGTTTGAGCAAGGTGGCCTGCTGGGGCATCTGGCCATCCCCATCAGGTACACAGGAAGTGTCATGGGTCCTAACAGGAAACGAGGTACACCTGGGTGGAAGGGGGAGGTGCAGGAATGTCTTCATCAACGCTCTTTTCCATGCCCTGATGGATTCAATATTGAGAAACTGAGAAGGGCGGAGTCTGGTTGGAGGAGGCAGGTCAATGAATGAAGACACATCTTTGAAAGACACTGCTTGCCCTGAGCTCCTCCCTGTCAGCTTCTTTATGCCACCACGGGGTGAGCTCCCCCCCCCCATGAGGCTCTGCCTCACCTTTAACAAACAAGTGATCCAGCCGGCCGTGGACGGCAACGTCAGAAACCAGCGGCTAGCACAAACCTTCCTTCCTTTCAACGGTATCTTCCAAGTATGTGTCACAGGACCGAGAAGGGATGTTGGAGGCCTGTAGCTACGGTCTGTCCCTGCTTGATAAAGGCTAACATTTCAGATGTCTGAATGGCTAAGGCTCACCGAGCTAGGCTATGTGACTTAGACCGGCAGTCCCCACAGCAGATACAGTGGGGGCCCTTACCTGAAGATGAGGGCCATGCACCACATATACACCACCCAGAGTAAGTCCCAAGAATCCAGAAACAGCAGCTAATTCAATTAAAAAAAAAAATACCCAAAGTGCAAACCCAGGTAGAAAGGTATATTCCTTTAATTCCAGAACTTGGGAGTCAGAGGCAGGTGGATCTTTGTGAGTCTGAGGCCAGCCTCGTTTACATAGTGAGTTCCAGGATGGACTACATAGAGAAACCTTGTCTCAAAAAAAAAAAAAAACCAATCAAACAAAAACAAAAAACAAAACAAAAACAACCCCACCCCCTCCAAAAGGTATGGTTGCTTTCTGTCTTTTATTTTGTACCTGCTGGATGCTGGCATTGACACCACTCTGTCTCTGATGCCCTTCCCCCCCTCCCCTTGCAGGAAAACAGATTCTCTGCACTGCTTTTGTGGATCTAGTAACAGGACCCCCTTGAAGGGGACCTCTGCTTAGCTGCCAAGTATTTTCCCCTCTCAGTCCCACGAGACAGGAGTACAGGGCCTTGCGCTCCAGCTTGATCCAGGGCAGGGGGAAAGGCAAATGGCACCGCCTGTCTTGGTGCCAAGGAGATAAACATAAACAAAGAGGACTCCTAGCTGATTTGAGATTGAGAGGACCTGTTGTGTTAGAGGCGCCTGGGCACACATACATCCTGGTCTGCAGACCTCCCCAGAGCGAGAGGGAACCTTGTTTTTACACTGAGTTTCTTCCCAGGGTATCCTGTCTGCCCTGCATTACATCACAGTATGGGAAAGAGAGGCCCTTCCCCTTCCTAAGCCTGGAATGCTTGCAGCCAGCCCTGGCCTGGATGCAAAACGCTCATCAAACCTGTAATTTTAACAACGGTCTAGTCATGAGCCGGACTGAGGCGTCCGCTGAATCGCGGGTGGAGGGGAGGTTTGTGCTCATTAGGCCACCACGCCTGTGCTCGGGTGACATCATCGTGGTGGAAGGCAAGGAACGATCGAGCTTTAAGTGTTTTAAAACCTGTGTCTGTTGGCAACCGCTCCTGCTTAGTTCCCAACATCTGGGATGACATCATCCCCCTGTCTCTGAGTTGAGCCTTCAAGGGTTCATGGCAGGGGCATTCCACAGTGAAACACCTCAGTGGCTCTGGGTTCCTTCTCTTCTAGAGCCTTCAGCAGATAGCTAGAGCCCCTTAGGCAGTCTTTATGGGTTGGTATGGCCTTGGATTCTGGGGATGCACTCACAGGGGTTTTCCATACGAAGCCTTGGTGCCAAGCCATCTCTTGGCAGCGTGTGCTGGCAATAAGGCCGGGCCTATTGCAGTCGCACACCCATTAGACCTGCTAACTGGCTCCCCCAAGAGGAAGCCTCCAGAAATGCAGGTTGGGCCTCACAAGGCTGTAGATAAAAGTGTTCTGCAGGGAAACTACATCGGGAGATGGTGGAGTTCCCAAGCAAGCTGAGAGCTGTGACTCCTAATGAATGTTTGCCAAGTGTTGAGCAGCATCCCTGTGGCCAGCACACGTGCACTCACACTGTTAATGACTGGGGTGTACTCTGTAAATGTTTGGGTCTGTGACAACTCTGCCTTGGAATTCACCTCTGAACTTTGGCTTTAGGGGTTAAAACTTTGGTGTCAGCCTCCTGGCTGCTCACCTAGGTAGGAGAGGTGCTGTGCAAAAATAGAGAAACCGGAGCAGAAATATCATGCAGAATCACGTGATGACGACTTGTGCCCAGGAGGGGCTTGTTCATGGTTGCTGTGGGAAAATGGGCGGAGCCTGGGAAGACGGTTCAGGGGGTACAGAGCTTGTCACACAAGCGTGAGGACCATGGTTTTGGATCCCCAGAAGCTGTGTGAAAGCTGAGGGGCATCAACCTCAGGACTCCACACATGCAAACACACATATACAAAACAAAACAAAACCTGGTCATTCACAGAGGGCTGTGACACCTGTATCCCTTCCCTTCCTCCTCTGGCTTGCTGGGCTCTTGTCTGCTCCATTATGCGCAGGGCACCTGATGTAGGAGCAAAGTGAACTGGCCTGGTGTGGGTGAGGAGACCAAATGGCTTTTCCTAAGCCCCTGGACCTGAAGAGGACAGTGAGGGACCACGCAGAGATGCCCAGATATCTGGAGGGACACTCTGCAACCCTGTCCCAATCCTTCCAGCAGAGAAACCGTCCCCTGGAGGGGCCCCTTCAGCACCAGCGTGTGTATGGGCCCTGTTGTGTCACCTGTGTGGCCTCTAGTGGGACCCATCAGGGGAACTAGGTTAAGGTGCTGAGGAGTCGCTTTTTCTACTTGGATTGAAGGGATCATCGGTACAGATGAGCTTGATTTCTTTGCGCTGCACTGGCTGAACTGGGAACTCATCCCACTGGGAACAAAATGAAATAAAAGGACAGATTTTTCTCGAAGCAGAGGGTGTGAGATGCTGTCACAGCATATAAGAAACAGCCTGTCCCCAGATTTCTCTGCACACTAGCAAGGGGTGTGCTTGGGCAGTGTTACCCCTGGTCCAACAGATTTGTGACGGGGACAAGTTCCTACTGCTCAGGCTGCCAGGCCCTGGTTCTGAGGGGAGTGTGTGTGGGAGGACAGGATGCAGTTTGATACATTTGTAGCAATCAAAATGGTGCAAACCCTGTGCTCAGCTTCCTGGGAAGCAGATCCTGTGGGCGTTGGACTTTTTTTCAATAGGTCCCATGGTTCCTCTTGAGTGAAAGGATCCCTTCCTGAAAGGCCAGAAGTTGCTGTAATCAGCTCCCGTGCTCCCCTTGGAACATCGGGTCCAGACAAGACCAAGTCTACATCATGACCACAACACAGCCACGGTCCACACTATGGTCTACACCAACGCCATGGCCCATACCATACCACAGACTCTACACCTCCAGTCTTCACCACAGCTCCTGTAAATAGACCCATAAGTACATCTGACTAGTGTTCAGAAACCTCTTATGAGAAACACCAGCTGAGAGTCTCGCTTCTGTGGAAGAAGGGAGCATGGATCTGCAGATCGCAGTCTGGAAAGGCGGCCTGGCCCCCAGCAGCACATCTCAAGGTGGGGCACACCGCCCCCTTTTAAGCCTCAGCTGTATTCTGCACAAGAGTTGGGAGCAGGTGGGGACGGCAAAACACGGGCAAGAGCTGGCTGTATTTTCCTGAGTCTCTTTTCCCCACCCACATTGATTTATGAGATCGTAACTTAGGCGTCACAGTCGTTATGATGAAGCAAGCGTAGGAACCATGCCTGTTTCTTAGAGGTGGACAGGGTTAGGGCAGGATGCTGGTGCCAAACCCCAGGCTTGCCCATTCTAATAAAGTAGTCTACCCCTGAGCTACACTTCTGCCAAAGAAAAGTATTCTTAACTTTAATGTGTCACTTTTTATATGCACTGTGGCTCCTCTTTATATGCACACTGAAATTTATCACACACACACACACACACACACACAAATACCATACATATACCATACACACACACACCATACATACCCCACACATATCATATACACACACAAACCACACACACCATAAGCACAGACACATCCACATGCAGCACACACAACCACACACCATATGACCCACAGACACACACACACACACACACACACACACACACAGGAACCACAGAACTTGAAACGCTTATCAACACCATTAAACTCAGCATGAAATGTCACTACAAACTGAAGTAAACGCTTTTGCAGCCACACGGTCCGTCTCTTACTCCGTCCCGTGACTAGGTTGTAGCAATACTGGAATGCATACCACTCTGTCAACTCTGTCTGTTCCAGCCTGGTGCCCTCCGTATCAAACAGTGACGAGCTACATGTAACAGTGGGCCTCACATTTGAGAAGACGGCTGTTTGGAAACACGTGGTCCCTATTCCATTGAGGACAACTCCTAGTTGCCGATTTGGGAGAGAAGGTGGGTGAGCACACCAGGTAATACACCATTCTCCTTCCTTACCTCCTTTCTGCCCTCTTCAGTCTCTTATCATCTGTAGTGAGGTGGTCCTTCTGTGGCACTGACCACGCCCATTGACCTCCTTCCACAGGTCACTTCCGCCCATGGCTCCACCCCCAATGGGCGTGGTCAGTGCCACAGAAGGACTATCTCACTACAATCATCTGTCTAAATTCTCTCCCTATTCAAGGACTACAAGCTCTTAAACACCACAGAGTTTCCACCCAGTGTCTTAATTATGTCACGTTGTAAACATTAGACACAAATGATGCAAACATTGTAAAAAAAAAAAAAAAAGACCCAAAACCACATAAAAATAAAAATGTCCTTGACTTGTATATTTCACGGAGCCAGTTTAGGCATCTTCCCCCGAGAGGCTTTGCCATTTGTCTCTTCTTCTCTAGGTCACAGAGACACCATGACTTCACTGTCAGGTATGGATTTCTCAAAAATGACCTTGGTTCCCTTTGAAGTTCCAATCCTGGCCAGCCTGGAACTCAGTATGTAGACCAGGCTGGCCTGGAACTCAGTATGTATGTAGACCAGGCTGGCCTGGAACTCAGTATGTAGACCAGGCTGGCCTGGAACTCAGTATGTATGTAGACCAGGCTGGCCTGGAACTCAGTATTATGTAGACCAGGCTGGCCTGGAACTCAGTATATATGTAGACCAGGCTGGCCTGCCTCTGCTCCTCATATTACTTTGTTTTTGATGGCTTTCCTACAAATCCGCCCTTATCTGAATGGCTCCTGAGCGTGTCCAGTGGCCGCCTGCACTGAGGCGGGTACCTGGAGCACTACTGGGTGGCTGGCCTATTGCCCTTACCCTTCTAGGCTGAGGCAACCCCTGAGAGTCACACGACATTGTTGCCCCTTTTCTGCGTGTGAGTGGGTGTCTGCACTCAGGCTTCGAAGGTGGACACGCCCTTATGTGTGTACACAGCAGGGGGCTGACATTGGGTGTCTTCCTCTCTCATTCCTACCTTATTCTTTGAGACGGGGTCTCTCGACGACCAGGATCTAACTCGTTCGGTTAAATTGACTAGCCAGCAATCGCCACCATAGTACTTGGCTTCTTATGGGGGGTGTCAGGGATCCAAACTCTGGTCCTCAAGCTTATGTGACTAACATTTTAGTGACTGGCCCAGCCCTCCAATCTCTCAACTACTTCTTCTTCTTCTTCTTCTTCTTCTTCTTCTTCTTCTTCTTCTTCTTATGTGTTTAAATTCATTTATCTATAAAGTCGATATTCTTTTTTTTGTTACTGACTACTGTCCCTCCTTAACCAACAGTGCTGATCTCAGCAGGGGACTGCGATGAGCTCTCTGCAGAGTCTGGGTGGTGTGGCTGCAAACGTTTTTAGCCTGTCACTAGAGGGGCATAATATACGGGTAAGTAGAGAAATGGCAGGCCTGGGAAGCAGGCAGCTGGAAGGGGGCCCTGGGTACAGAGGCAGGAGAGCCCGGAGGGCGGGACAGAGGGGACCATACCATCTAACCCTGTGTGCACCATCAACGTTTAGAAGAGAAAGCCCAGGAGGGTGGATGATGAAGCCGCGGGGGCCGCCTTGAAGCCGCTGGTGTTCCGAGTGGATCAGAGCACGCCGAGGGTTGTGCGGAGCGTCCTCCTGGAGCGCGGCTGGGACCAGTTCGACGAGCAGCATCAGGGCGTGGAGGACTGGAATCTCTACTGGAGGGCATCCTCCTTCCCGATGGCAGACCACGTCAACGTCAAGCCCTGGCAGAGACTGAACCACCATCCGGGGACGACCACCCTCACGAGGAAGGACCGCCTGGCCAGGCACTTGGCACACATGAGAAGGCTCTACGGCGAGTCCCTCTACGAGTTCACGCCCCTGACGTTCGTCATGCCCAGCGACTACACCAAGTTCGTGGCTGAGTACTTCAAGGAGAAGCAGGTGCTGGGCACCAAGCCCACGTACTGGATCTGCAAGCCCGCGGAGCTTTCTCGAGGGAGGGGCATAATCGTCTTCAGCGACATCCGGGATCTTGCCTTCAACAGCGCGTACGTGGTTCAGAAGTACATCTGCAACCCTTTGCTGGTGGGCAGGTACAAGTGTGACCTCCGCATCTACGTCTGCGTCACGGGCTTCAGGCCCTTGACGATTTACGTGTACCGGGAAGGGCTGGTGAGGTTCGCCACGGAGAAGTTTGACCTCGGGAACTTGCAAGACTCCTGCGCCCACCTGACCAATAGCAGCATCAACAAAGTGGGGGCCTCGTATCAGAAGATCAAGGAGGTGGTGGGTGGGGGCTGCAAGTGGACCCTGAGCAGGTTCTTCTCGTACCTTCGCAACTGGGACGTGGACGATCTGCTGCTGTGGCAGAGGATAAACCACTTGGTGATCCTCACGGTCCTGGCTGTGGCGCCGTCCATCCCCGAAGCCTACAACTGCTTTGAGCTTTTCGGGTTTGACATCCTGATCGACGAGAACCTGAAACCGTGGCTTCTAGAAGTCAACTACAGCCCTGCTTTGTCCTTGGACTGTTCCACGGATGTCTCTGTGAAGAGAAGCCTTGTCCATGACATTATTGAACTCATTTACCTGAATGGCCGAAGAAGCGAAGACAGAAAGCATGGCGGTGGCGGCTGCAGATCTTCCTCCCCTGGGAGCTCCAGGGTCTCCTTTGCTGGGGGGAAACAGCCTGAGCTCCTCCGCAAAGCCCCCGAGTCCCTTCCCCTTCTCATACGGTTTGCAAGCAGGGCGTGCGGTAAAAACAACCCCACTGCACAGAGCCCTAGGCACACACGGACCTCCCAGCTTAGAGAAATGATGAACAGACAGCGTGTGCTTGTCACAAGGGATGCAGCCAAAAGCAAGCCAAGGGTCAGGGCTTGGCACGCGCCCCACAAGGTGTTCTCCCTGTATGCACCGGTAGCTCAGTGGCAGCCCCACAGGATGAAGGGGCCCATGGGTGTCTTCCCGGAAGCTGGCTCCTCACCAAACGACAGCGCGGGTAACTTTGTACTCATTTTCCCTTTCAACGAGGCTACTTTTGGAGCCTCTAGGAATGGATTAAATGTCAAGAGAATAATCCAAGAGCTCCAGAAACTAATGAATAAACAACCCTCAAGTGGTAAAAACTAAAATCCAGAAGTAAGGTGAAACTTTTGAAAACTAAGGATTTGTTTTTCTTCCCTTTCTCTACTTTTATTTTTTTTTTAATATTATTTATTTATTTATTTTTGGACAGGGTTTCTCTGTGGCTTTGGAGCCTGTCCTGGAACTAGCTCTTATAGACCAGGCTGGTCTTGAACTCATAGAGATCCACCTGCCTCTGCCTCTGCCTCCCGAGTGCTGGGATTAAAGGCGTGCACCACCAATGCCCGGCTTTTTACTTATTCTTTGAGACAGGGTTTCTCTGAGTAGCCCTGACTGCCCTGGGGCTCACTCTGAGGACCAGCATGTCCTACGAACTCAGCGATCTGACCTGCCTCTGCTTCCTGGATACTGGGATTAATGACGTGAGCCACCACCACACAGCTGGGATTTCTACCCCAGAAGAGACGATAGGGCAAGCCTTTAGCATGTGCCTTTAGCACACAGCCTTGTTACATGTCACGAAGCACCGTGGCTCCACTAGGATGGCCCCATCAAACACTGGTCACATGACTCTGCCCGGTTAGGTTCCTCAGGTGGCCTGGCGGTAAGTATATTAATGGCCACCTCTTAATTCAGAGACACGTTTCCCTGTGTTATACAATCTGCTCCTCGTGACAGGAAAACATGAAAAATATTATAATGTTTAGAGGGGTTTCTTAGGTAAAACAGTACAAAAATGACAGGGATCACCTTTTATTTGTAATCAGTCGTTGTTTGCAAAAATTATTTTTGGGGGTCCTGGAAGAGATGATTCAGTGAGAACTCACGTCTAATCCCCAGCGCCCACACAGGAAGTCAGACGTGGTTACACATGCTTGCCACCCTGGCACTGGAAGGGCTTCTGCAGGCTGTGCGTGCACATGCGCGTGCGCGCACACACACACACACACACACACACACACACACACACACTCCATTAGGAGTGCAGTGGATTACAGGAAACCTAATCGTTTATAGATTTTGCATCCCAGATCAGACCCCGCGCAAACAGCTGCCCAGACAGATGTCTCTCCTTGAGTCTGTCAAGTTGACATAACATGAAGCGTGGCACAGACAGTGAGTTCCCAGGGCTGAGGGGCGGTGGGGTGGGGTGGGGTGGTGTTCGTGTTCCCTCGGGGTGATAGAAGCACCCCAGCACAAGGTAGCTGAGACAACCACGTGGCTTCTTGAATGTGCCAAGGGTGATGCTTATGTGCTTGCGTTACGTGTATCATAGTAACAGAATAAAGAGGCCCCGTTTATAACATCCACCCACCCACCCAACAAAAATTCTTCAGGCATCTGTGTATAAAGTGCTTCTGAGGGACCCTGGGATTCACATGGGAGCTTGCGAGACATGGCTGGACCCACAACTCAGGAGGGTTGTAGTCACAGGGAAGTCCCCGTGCTCAGAGGATAGACACTGTGTGGTCATGAGCCCTACTGCCATCTTCACTGCCAGCAGCCTATGAGAAATGTGCCCGCTGGTGCCACGGAAGGCCAGCCGGCTCACAGGAGGGCCCAGAGAAGACCCTTGCCGCCAACAGGCATGCAAGCCCCACCTCACCGCAGGGGTGGCTTGGCCCTAGGCTGCGTTGGGTGCAGCCTGTCTTGGGAACCGTTCCTGACAGCACAGACAATGGATGAGACTCATCTGTGTGCTTCTGGGACAGGCTCTACTCCTCTGTCCCCTCTGTGTGCCGTTCCAGGGTCAGTCCTCCTACACAGAGAACGGTACAGAGTCTCACCACCCAGGCCCCAGGCTGGGTTTGCTGGACTGGACCCTGGAGCCTCCCTCCAGTCCCTGCTGGCTGCCCAGGGGTCTGCCAGGAGACACCCCCCAGTCTTGCTAGCCTCTGTCCGGAAGATCTGCTTCTCTCTCCAGCTGAAGAGCAGCTGGTTCCTTCCTACTTTATTATCCTGGGAGTCTTAGGTGTTTCTGTAAATGGGCCTCAGCCCTCCTCGACTAGCTGAAAGCGGTCAGCCCAGGAGCCACTTGACTGTGTGCCTGTCCATGACCCTGAAGCCCACCCAGTGTCATAGGATGGCCCTCATTTTAGTGACAGCCCAAGGCCCTGGAGACAGTTCAATCCATCCTGTGGCCAAACAGAACTCAAGAGTCACCAGAGCCCTTCGTGACAGGTCTGCAAACCGAAATCTCTACTACATACTCAACAGCAGCCATGTGACCCAGACCCAACCACACACACACACACACACACGCACGCACACACACACACACACACACACACACACACAGAGCCCTGCACCTGGAAGCAATTCCATCTACTCAGACTTAACCCGAAACCAAGTGGCTAAAACCAATGTGTGAGAGCTGAAGCGAGACACTAGTTCCTTCAAACTCAAAGTCTAACAGGCTAAGATCACAAGAAATCGTAGTCAACTGATGGGATTGAGAAAGCAGCGCGTAAATTGGAAGCTAAATATTGTAACAGAAGCCACTGGAAAGAACTAGACAGAAGCTCTGACGCCAAGGAACACACCCACAGGTGAATTTAGTAACATGTATGTAGGAGAAAGATTAGTAAATCCTAAGACAGGGGCTATTGAAATTACCTAGTTAGAAAAACACAAAGGAAAAAAGAGATTGCTGTGACGGACCTGACCGTGTTTGGGGGAGGAA
Organism: Phodopus roborovskii; assembly: GCF_943737965.1. Classification (NCBI taxonomy): domain Eukaryota; kingdom Metazoa; phylum Chordata; class Mammalia; order Rodentia; family Cricetidae; genus Phodopus; species Phodopus roborovskii. The sequence goes on from NW_026126611.1 coordinate 2,182,003, forward strand.
TATGGAAGGACTTTGGAACTTTGGGCTAGAAAAGCCACTCAGTATTGAGAGCTTGGTTTGCTGCTCTGTGGGAGCTTGGAAGGGAGAGCGATGAAGATAACAGGGACCTGGCTTGTGAAGTTTCAGAGGGAAGTTTAGAGACTCTGTCAGGGCCATTTGTTGTTTTGAATTAAGGTCCGGTGGTTCTGGTTCACTGGGGCTGAAGAGTCAGCTGTGATTAACAAGATACCAGAACTGCTCAAGTGAAACCTTTGCCTTACTGGGATACTCGATGCTGGTCGGCTAGAGCTGAGAAATTAGCGGTGATGAAGAAGAGACCAGCATGGTTAAGGTGAAATCTTCCGGGAAGTGTTTTTCTGAGAGTTAGTGCTGTATTCCAGAGGTGAAGGGGGGTGGGTGGGGAGAGTGGGGGCAGAGGGGTGGGGAATGGGGCGGGGAATGGGATGGGGGGTGGGATCGGAAGTGACCTGAGTCCTTTGGAGCAGTCCAGAAGATTGTGAGTGGATCCCAGACATTGGACATTGAGTTAGTTATTCACCCCGTTTGGTTTTCTTTAGTTCAGATGGCGGCTCTCCCCTGGCTCTTCCCTCTTGAAGGGAGTATTCAACTTATTTTTGATTTTACAAGATCCTGCAGTTGAGAGACTAATTTTAAAGGAGATCATAGGGTTTTAAAAGACTTCAGAAAAAAAATATCTGTTTTTTTTTTTTTAAGAGACTGAATTTTAAAGTGTTTGAATTTGGGACTTTTAAAATTGATTAAAAATTTTTTATATTGTGATGGTGATGACCATGTGTGATCTAGGGGATGGACGAGAAAGGAAAGGTTAATGGGGCGATGTTTGTGTGTCGGGTTGACAAGGAGAGTCACATAATCTGTTCAGCTCACATGCCCAGAGCTCTGTGAAGTTCTGTTGCATCCTCTGCAGCCCAAGGCCCGTGGTGTCGCTTAGAATGGACTCAAAGTGGCTGTGAAAGTTCTGGCAGCTGTGTGCCCTCGCTGAAGACACGTGCAGCTCTATGGAGGCCTTGCTTCTGTGAGCCTTTCTTCTTGCATCCCTCATCAATTTGCAGAAGCATTTAAAGGGCATCATCAGTTGCCTAACTGAAACCCTGTGCAGAGCCCAGCCAGACAAGGCATTCCGGAGTACCGGGCTTACACAGGCAAGGAGGATTTAACAACTCGCTGAGGCGACACAGACCCTAGCTGTAAAGACCCTGCAGAGACATATAAGAGGAGAATGCACAGGACATCTAAGGAAGCGATGGCATCTGATTGTCTACTCCAAAGACTGGTGCATCCCAGGATGAGCCCAGAAAGAGATCTGTTTCCTACCTTGCAGACCCTCTGCCGCCAAGAAGGCAAGTGCACCTGCCCTGTGGAAATTCTTATCATTGACTCCAAAAGCTAAGCTGGGGCAAGGGGGCGGGGGGGGGGGGACCGTGGCCAGCCATTCCTTTCCCCTGCCTCCAGGGGGCACCTACTGGGCACAGTCTGATAGCTTGCAGCAAATGTTCTTTGCATCTACTCAATTTGCAGCAGTGTGGGGAGAGGACACAGAATTAAAAAAAAAAAAAAAACCCATTCTTGGAACCCCTTATCCGTCAGAAGACAAGCTTTGCGGCTCAAGCCCACACCAGTGAAGGTGGGCTGGAAGGGTTGCCGAGTGCCAGCTGGGGAGAGACCTCCCTTGCCTGGGGCGCAGTGGGGTGCTCCCTCGGAAGGGAGGGGGCACCAGGAACAATCAGGAGGCGCGGTTCAAGTGTGTTTCTGTGGTTTTATATGGGATTTTACTCATGTCCTTGCTGATTGACAGATCATAATTACTCAAATTAATGGGATAGAATGCCACGTGAGGCTCTGTCCAGGCTCTTCAAGGTGGTTAAATCATGTCTACTAATACGCCAAGCACCGGTGAGGATACATCTCCCCCCACCCCCCAGGATCCCGCTATGAGGAGTCTAAAAAGGAGAAGGCAGCAGGCAGGTGTTGGGCATCGGCTGCCAGTGATCAGGCTGTTCTCTTTTTTATCCTCTGCTCCAGGTCCAGACTCTGATAGAAGACACTGAAGTGTGGGCAAGGCCCCGGAAGCCATGCTTATGGGAGCCTCATTCCTGGCTACTGCTCCTCTGACCTCTTTCCCCAGATGGTAACTATAGATGCTCCTTTTTATTTCCTTACAATTTTTTTTGGGGGGGTGGTGGTGCCTCTCTTTCTCCTGATGTGTGGGAGATCTCCAGAACTGTTGGGTTGTGGGGGGTGGGGGGTGGGGGGAATCCACCAGTGTTGGTTGTTGTTTGTTTTGTCTGTTTTGGTCAGAACTGTAACTGGAGCCTGGTGCCTGACAGCGAGTCTGGTGGATGCTCTACTTCCAGTCCAGGATGACAGTCCCCATCTCGTCCTTGACCCTGACCCTCCCTGAGGCATACTTGGTCTCTTGGCAGCCATTGCAGTACACGGTCTTGGTGGTGCCATCTGGGAATTCCCTCCGCTTGAACCTGGCCGTGTGGATTTCTTTTTGTCCGTTGCTGAACATGATGGTTTTGTCTCCATTCCTGTGGAGCACAGACACTCTGGTGAGCGGTTGCCAGCCAGCGGGCAGCGTGGGGGGGGGGGACCGCCGGAGACAAGTGGTACCGTAACACCGCCTAGATTCCCCCCCCCATCTGTCTTGGAGGAGGAAGGATGGAGTAGGGGAAGGCATTTGAGGTTTTAAAGACATAAGAAGCCCATGCTGGCTGAGCGTGGGAAGGGGGTGGATGAGGGAGCTGAGTGGGGTTGCAGGGACCCAGAGGCCTGAGCTCTATAGAATCTGGGATGTGGGAACACACTGCAGGGGCTGATGGGGCTGAGGTCATGAAGGAAACATGCCCCCAGGACACACCATAGTGGGGGGGGGTGTAAGGAATACGGGACATTGGGAGCTGCTAAGGGGAGTTTACTGAACTCTTGTCCAGGCTATTGGGCAAGATATGGACGAAGGTCCTGTGGACCTTGTTGTCTGCACAGGGGTTTGGCACATTCTTGTTGCGTCTGAGGTTCTTGTGTACACACGCTGCGACTGATTCGCACTTCTACACAGAGTGGCCTTGGAGAGGTGGAGGCTGAAGCTGCACTCAGGGCGGGCCGGCTTCAGTCACCTAAGCGTCCGCACAGCACGTGTCAGCTAAACACAGTAGCTCATCCCGAAAAACGGGGGGGGGGGGGGGGGGGGGGATTTCTGTGATTACGACATTAGTTGATGATGTTAACTGTGGGGCCACCTTTGTCCCTGAAGTCAGTCACTGAGTGAGCACAGTTTGGGGGTACATACGGCTGCCCCAGGAATCCTAACATCTAAACTCATAGTCTCTCTAAAGAGACTCGAGGGCACAGAAACTCTTGTAGGTCCAATGGCATTACTTCCTGGAATCACAGCTGTTTTGTAAAGTAATTATTTGATATGCATGAATGTTTATCTGCATATATGTCTGCAAATATGAGTGCCTGGTGTCCATGAACGTCACAGGAGGCCATCGGGCCCCCTGGAACTGGAGTTACAGATATTTTCCAGCTGTCATGTGGGTGTGAGAACTGACCCCGTATTCCTTCCAAGAGCAGCCAGTGCTCCTAATCTCTGAGCCACCACCTCTCCAGCCCCCACCCACCTTGTTGTTATATTTAAATGGCTGCTTGAACGTTTACAAACATCTAAATGACTACAGGTACATTATAGAACACAAACGCCAGGATCAGAGTCTTGGCTCACGCCTGTCAGGTGGGGTGCTGACCTTTTCACCGTCACACACGTCCCATCAGGGAACACAGTCTCCTCACATCCATCCTTAAGTTGCTTCACGGTCCCATCGGGAAACACGGTTTTCTTCGAGCCATCCGGGTAGAACTTTTCTGCAGGGTACATGTGTTTAAAGTATGTGTTAATACTGGGCAGCCTGTTCTCTCTGGCAGATCTAAAGGCAGGATGTCTGCTGCCCCTTCCCTTGATGCTCATAGGAGCTAGCAGGCTCCGCTGGGTGACTTTCTTACCGGTCCACTTGTTTGGAAACTGCACGACCTCGACGCCGTCCGGGTAGGTTGTGTGCGTGGTCTGAGCATCCGCGTAGTAATATATCTGTGGAGACCAGGTAACCCACGTTGGGAGGCAGGCAGTTACCTCCACCCATGTTGTCATGTTAGCCTCAAGTGAATCTGATTAATTACCTCCTGCAGGTGAGTTCTGTGGGGACGTCCACAGTCTGGAGACAAGGGGATCGGGGCTTTGCCACTTGCACCTGGTTGTTTCGGGAGTGTGGGGTGCAGCCTAGCTTTTGGTTTTCTCACTAACCGTGCGCTAATGCATGACTTACTGGGCCTTAGTGCCCCGCGGGGTCTGTAGCTGGTGAGGTCTGGGAGGTGGACGTGGGCCCCCACAGTTTTCTGGGTAGTGGCGGGGTTCTCCCAAGTGCCTCGGACATTTACGCAACTACACGTCAGGAGCTGCCCGTTGACCCGGGTGTTTCCAATGCTCCCTTCTCCCTTGGTTTCCAGGGAGGGAGACAGAGGGAGCAGGAACAACATTTACAAAGCGGGAAGGGGTTGGGGTTGGGGACAGGCCATGGGGCTGGAGACAGGTGCTCCTGATGCTAAGGCCCAGCCACATTTAAAAACCACGGGGTCGAATGGGGCATTTGTTTGAAAAGGATGAATAAGGGAGACCCTGCTCCTAATTCACATTCCTGGCGGGTCACACCGCTGTGACCCTCTGAGACGGAGGTGTGTCTCTACATCCACCAAAGTCATAATATGACTGGGAAATCTGTGGCTCTGGCATTGGGATGCCTTTTGTCAACTTGGCACAAGCGATGGAGCGTTAATTGAGAAGACCCCTTCCTCCTTCATCAGGTTGCCCTGCAGGGAAGTCCGTGAGGGCATTTTCGTGACTAACAATCGATGTGGAAAGGTCTAGGACCACTGTGTGGGTTGGCGCCACACCTGAGCAGGCTGAGCAAGCTGCGGGAACACAAGCCGGTGAGCAGTGTTCCTCCGCGATCCCTTAAACTCCTGCTCTCAGCTTGCAGTGGCGACTTCCCTCAGTGAGTGGTTGTGGCATGTAGGATAAATAAGCCCTTTCCTTCCAGAGGCTGTCTTTGGCCGCGCTGTTTATTACAGCAGCAACAGAAAACAAGCCAGGAAAGAGGCGTTCTCTCTATATTAGCCACATGTCCCAAGCCAGGTGGATCCTGTCTCCATCATCATGTAAATAAATACCACTGTTTCCTCTTGGCAGATCTGGAGATGTGGGCGGAAGGAAACAGCATCTCCTGGGCAGACCCCTGGAGAGAGGCATGCCTCTGTACTTGTCACCAGCACTTGAGTAAAAGTCAAAGCAGGGGAATCTCCCTCCTAGCCTGTACTGAGCCCCATTCTCTCTCCTAACTTGTCCTTGTTGCTACCCATCTGTCACCCTACGTCTGTCCATCCTTCCTACCATGTCTGCCTAAGAAATACATCTGTTCCCGAACCTCAAGATGAGGCAACACTTCTGTTTGTCCCCACTGGGCTTCCTGAAAGTCACCGTTTAATCTAAATAGGTCTCCCAGGGTTTCCTGGTCCATTTCCCTAGGCATGTAAGTTAGCTCAGTGAGAAGAACATCTGGGTAAAGAGAATTCACAGTGGAGGACGGGGCGCTGGTGGGCCACCGCTGAGGTGCAAATCTGTGGGGGCTGAGACTGCAAAGAACCTCGCTGGCATCTCACACCAAGGACAAAAATCCTCACTGACAAGAAGGTTCTGACCTCCGGCCCTCCCTCATCTCCTGACACCAGGAAGACAGATGGATGAGCATCTGTGGATGGTCTGCTAGCAACATTGTGGCAGCTCTGGCTCTGAAATACACGGGTGTGCCCGCTGCACCCACCACTCTCTGATCCGGCTTGACTTTCTTCATGTCTCCATTAAAAAACTTGATGAGGATCGTCTTCTTGTCAGCGCTGATCTCCTTCCTGGTTCCGTTGGGGAAGGTGATGACGGTCCGCCCATCGCTGAGCAACTGCTCCACCTGGATGGGGACACAAGAACTCCCGGTGAAGACCTACAACAAGCATGGTCACGGCAGGTTCCACCGTTTCCCTCGTATTCAGATTCACTGCCCACCGTCCACCTGGCACAGTGGACACAGACACACACGCAGGCACACACTACGCAAGCAGGCGTGTGCCGATGAGCTCCCAATCCCCCCCCCCCCGTTTTGTTGGTCAATAGCTAAGTGTTATGAGCTGTTCCTCAGTGTCTGCCTGCCTTTGCCTTGATGGTGTGCATTTGCCCATGGCTCTGCGTGGTCTCTGGTCATGGGACTGATGAACCTGAAATCCTGGGCCAGATGAAATTTCAGGGTTACCATGTAAAAAAATTAACTTTTTTTTTTTTTTTTTTTTGGTCTTCCCTATCTTAACCTGTCAACCCATATACTAATGGCTTCAATTTAAAAAGAAATCAGCAAATAAGTAACTTCTAATGTATGCTGCTAGGCCCTCGGTAGATGGCATTATCCTGTGAAGATTGGTGTAAACAAAGACACTGGCAGAAATAACATCAATTTGGGGAGTTAATAAATGTATTTTTTTAAAAAGTAGCATTTATTAATTATGCCACATATTGATAGCTATCTTAGTGTAACTGGAAAGGGAGGGTTAAAAACCTATAATCATAGTTAAAAACTAATACTTCTGAAAAAAATCAGAGAACTAGCCAGCCGAACCCAGCTGACAGCCAGTAGAAGGAGGTTTCAACTAAATCTACATACTAAAGCTTTGCAAATGCACGAGTTGTTCTAGGGCCAGAAACGGAAGGTGAGTTGTTATTCCCTGCCATCCAGAAAAGCTCCAGTGAGAGGCTTCAAACGATCTGCTGCAGTTTCCTGTCACCTTGTGCCCTGTGGCATTGAGCATCCCCAAACATTTGTGGTGTGGTATGTTACATACGGCTGTCTGGTCTACAGCAGACACTGACAGCAGACAGCTCCGACAGGGACAGCTTTGTGCATCCACTCCTCCATGCTTTCCTTGCAGTGCTTTAGGCCTCGTTGGTATGAAACACTGCTATGCCAGTGCAGCCTTGCTCATCACGCTCAACATGCTCTTGCTGGCACCAGGAGCATGAGGGACTGAGAGGTGTCTAGGTTTGTGGGAGTCGATACAATGTTCACACAACGGTGAAATCGCCTAATGCGGTTCTGAGAGCATGCCACTACAATTTACATTATAAAAATAGGATGCGAGTCGGGTGGGGTTGGCGCACGCCTTTAATCCCAGCACGTGGGAGGCAGAGACAGGTGGAGTTCTGTGAGTTCAAGGCCAGCCTGGGCTACAGAGTGAGTTCCAGGACAGTCAGAGCTGTCACACAGAGAAACCCTGTTTTGAAAAACAAGAACAAAAGAACCCCTCTCCTCCCCACCGCAAAAAATAGGATATGAGCCACAAAAGAAGTTATAAAGCTAATTATGTTCTAGTTTAGACTTTGCCATGGAGTTTTCATTATTTTCGATGGTGGATAAGTGTGTAAAAAAAAAATGTATTGGATAGTGAAAGTGTAAAATTCATCCTGACTTACCACAGCCTGAGACTGGCTGTTCTTCGGGTCTGGTTAGTTTTAGTGTGCGACTTTTCTTACTGCCAATTTTTTTTTTTTTTTACACCACAAAGTTTTAATTGCAGCAAGTAAAATTTGTAATATTAAAATAAACGACAGATAGAATTTATAATGACAATTGAACAAGAAATGGATGCTGGCATGTCCGCTGCAAGGCACATATAGATGGATGGATTCAGGGCGAAGGGTCGGAAGACACAGTGATGTGACAGGGGCCGTAAAAAGAGGTGGTAGCCAGGGAGCCGGGTGGCGAGGTCAATGCCCAGTAGCCAGACATGGCAGAATAGGATGCCAGTGCATCTTAACAGACTGCGGTGGTCCACACCTGAAATCTAAGTACTCGGGAGGTGGAGGCAGCAGGATCGGAAATTCAAGGTCACTGTGGTACATAGTGAGCTTGAGTCCACAAAAGCTGAGACCTGTCTAAAAGTAGAAGAGGGGGCAAGGAGAGGGAAGGAGGAAGGAAACTTTAGCGCAGAGCTGTGAAGTCAAGCAGAATTCCCTGCTCGTCCATTCACAGGGTTCTCTACTTTCAAGGGTGAAGATCTACTCAGCACAAAGTTCCAAAAAAGAGAGGGCGAAAGTGACGGGGTGCCTTGAGCAAAGGGCCTGGCTGTCTGTCGTTGCCTCCGACACCGCTAAACGCTACCGCCGCGCCCACAGCAGCTCACCCCTTCCTTCCGGCCCTCTCCAAGTCAACCTCAGCCCTCTGGCAGCAGATCTTTGGGACAAGAGCATTTCTTGAGGTAGCAGTGGGGAGGCCATGAGGGAGTGTTTGTTACTGGCAGCAAGCTGGTAACCAGAGGTGCTCTAGAGAGGTGCGCTGGCCCCCAGCTCCGGGACAGTCTGCTTGCTGCGACTATGCAGCACAGGGAACGTGGCAGGGTAAAACCGCGCGATGCCGACACCTACCTTGCCATTTGGGTGTCGCTTTTCCTGTGTCTCATCCTCCTTCTCATCCATGGAGTGCAGTGCCTCCCTAGTAGGTCCTGACCTTGCCAGAAGATTCTATGGAGAGATTATAACTGTTGCCTCCTGTGGTTCCCCCCCCCCCCCCCCGTGAGAACTACAGGGCCGACAAATGCTGGCTCTTGGGACCAAGTTTGTGTTTGTAAAGGTGAAAGGTGTTTCTCCCCTCTTACGGACCATGCCTGATCCGTACCGGGGTGAGCGTGGTGACAGTCACCACGTTCTGATTCTGAGTGCCCGTCACCGAGGCCTTGAGATGAATCGGTAGCAGGGGTTTAGTAGATGACTAAACCCATTTCACATTGCTGGTAACGTTGGGAAGGGCTAACTGACTGCTTTTAGGGGACCCTCTCCTCACTGTCCTCACTGCCCACCTTTGCATGGTTAAAAAAAAAAATCTTTACAATCTACATTTCCTCCTGTGGAGAAAATAGCTTAACTCTGTTGCTATCCCTATCAGATATTATGTAGCCATGCATCTAGAATATTTCTGCTATATTTGTATCATTATTATTATTACTATGTTCATTTACAAATAAAAAGAAGAGAGTAAAACTTTGGTTTCTGGGTCCCCCAGGTCACAGAAGCTTGACCTGCCTTTGGTCATGGGTCTAATGCAGCCCTCCAATGACTAAAGGAACTCCATGTTTCTCCCAATGGAAAGGTTGTGTGCTCGGAACCTGGCGGGGGGGGGATACTTTTGCTGTGTCACAGCCTTCTGTGCTCATGAAGAAAGGATGGAGCAGCAGTTTCTGCCAGCACCTCCATGCTTCCTGCCCCAGCCTCCCCACCCCCAGGTGAAACCCTCCCTACCTACCTGCAGCCACAGTGCATTCTCGGAAAAACTAGGATGGAGCCTGCTCCCTTGAGTGTGCATGAGAAGCTCCCCTTCAGAACTGTCTGGATTGGAGGACCACACGTCTGAAACAGCAGAGAAATGCTTTTCAAGAGAGAGCAAAAAAAAAAAAAAAAAAAAAAAATAAAAAAGGATATATTCCCAGTGTACCAGTGCATTGAGTTCCGGGTCCCAGTTATGTCCCCAACACATTCTCTCTCTCTCTTTTTTTCCCCCCTGAGGCCGCCACGCAGAACCGCCAACTGACTGTGTGGAACCCACAAAGTGCCAAGCCCTGTCTGCTGGTTGTGCCTTCTCTACACATTGGGATCCATCCGGAGGGCCAAGCCAGCAGAGGGCGGAGTCTGTCCTGAGGCTGCTTCTGCCCTGGTGGGGGCGTTCGTGCGTGGGCAGACATAGGGAGAGAAAAGTTGCAAACCCAGTGATGACTGCCCACTGGACGTGTGGAAGGGTACTGGTGAAGGACGCTGTGCGCCCAGGGCAGTTGGGAGCAGGTAGAAAGGTCACCGTGGCTGAGGGACGAGAGCCACACAGCACACCCACAGCCAAGAACAGAGAGAGTGACGTATGGATGCTTGCGTGCTTGCTCTCAGCTCGTGTTCTCTGTCACTCAGGACGCCTTGGCTTAGGGGACGGTGCAGCCTGCTGCAGTGAGCTGGGTTCTCCTATATCAGTTCACAATCAAGACAGTTCCTCACAGACGTGCCCGCGGCAATTAATTCCTCACTAAGATTCCCCTCCCAGTGGCACGCCTTTAATAACCCCAGCGCTCCGGAGGCAGAGGCAGGTGGATCTCTGTGAGTTTGAGGCCAGCCTGGTCTACAGAGCTAGTTCCAGGACAGGCTCCAAAGCAAATACAGAGAAACCCTGTCTTGAGAAAAACCCCCAAAACTAAAAACCAACCAACCAAACAAACGACAACAGAATACGGTCAGCTGGGACATTTGAACACTTGGTCTCCATTTGGTTGCACAGTTGAAGGAGGTTTGATTGGTATGACCTTGATAGGGGAAGTATATTACTTGGGCCTGCTTTTCAGTTTGCTCTGTGTGTGTGTGTGTGTGTGTGTGTGTGTGTGTGTGTGTGTGTGTGTGTGTGTGTGTGCTTATAGTACTTGCCATTGTGAACTAGCCCTTTGGAACCATAAGCCCAAACAGAGTCTTCCTTCCACAAGTTGCCTTGGTCATGGTACTTTATCACGACAACAGAACTGTAATTCACAGAGGTCCAGAAATGCCACACAGGGACAGGGAGAGTCAGAGCTTACCCATGCACAAGGGCCCAGGGCTCAGGATGTCAAAGAGGGTCTCACATGGACAGTGAAAGATGGTGCCCAAGGGTCAGGCTACAGGTGGCCGGGAGGCCTCTCTCTGCCCACTAAGGGTACAGCTGAGCCTGGCAGCCAGGGCTCTGTGTAAAGTCTCTGTAGCAGAGCGTTCATGCCCACCCTCAGGCAAGCCCAAGGACACAGAGAGTATGGTGGTCAGCAGCTGTAGTGAGACATTCTTCCTGCCATTGTGGGAACCAGCAGGTGAGACCCACAGGGTCAGGAAAGGCTATATATACACCCAGACAGACAGCTTTGAGCTCAGAGGGAGGTCAAGCAAGTGTTGGGCAGGAAGGGTTACAACAGATAGGAATGTCCCCAGCCCAGCCAGCAGAAAAGGAAGGGCTAAGGATGGCCCCGGAGAGCTGGTCTGGGCTCTGCAATGGTGTTGGGAGAGGTTACTAAGCCAGATGAAGAGGCTCAAGGAGGAATCAGACAGAAGCCAGGGAGCTCTAGGGACCTTACCCACATGCTACTTCCCCCTCTCCCCCCATTCATCTCACCAGCCACTGACTCTGTGTCCAGGACTGTGGTGTCCGACGGTAGTTCTGGTGATATCCTGCCAAGGTGTCTTTGTACACAGTTGGAAGACAGGTGCATAACCTGGGTACAGAGAGAGTCACAAAGCCAGCGATGCCATCACACCGGTGACCGGGTGCTGTGCACAGCTGTGTTAGCTTCCAGATACCCCAGTCACATCTCAGACTCTACCAAGAGCACTGGGCTCTGTTCCAGGAACTCAGACAATTGATCTAATATAGAAGATCCCCACCCATGCAACCGGTAAAAACAAAACAAAATCAGAAGACACAAAACGACCACTGCAGTTCTACTTAGCTTCTTGCTTTAGTACTGAACTTGTGTATGAAGACACTCAGCTTTCTAAACTATAGGAACATAGTTATGATTAAGAAATTCCCGAGTCAGCTTTGAGTAACAAAGTGAGTTCTATCAAGAACTTCATGCGACATCAGGATTTCATGCTCCCTGGGATAAAGCAGGATGTGTCCCTGGGGTGAGGAGGTAAGGCAGCTCGGAAAAGGAAGGTTGGCAAAGTGCACTCTGCCCAAGCACTAGGGTCAAGGTTCTGATCCCTAGAGCCCACAAAAGGCCAGGCGAGGCAGCATGCCTGTGACCCCAGCACCCAGACAACAGAGACAGCTTGCCTGCCCTGAAGCTTGCCAGCCAGAGAGTGGAGGCAACCGGTACAGCTCAGGCTCCGTTAGGAAATCTCAAAATGAGGTAGAGGGGCCTGGGGACGGACGACCCATTGGTAAGAGCTTCGCTACCGTTTCAGAGGACCCCATTTCGGCCCCCAGCACTCATTGCTGGATGGCTCATAATCGCTTGTAACTCTAGCTGGAGGGGATTGAGCACACTGTCTTCTGGCACCATGGGCACATGGATGGTTCGAGTGAGCACACTCACACGTAAAAATAACTCATAAAAATGATGTGGAGACAGGTACAGGAGAGAAAGGAGAGAGAGAGAGAGAAAGAAGAGGGAGGGGAGAGAGAGGAGAGAGAGGGAGGGAGAGGGAGGGGGGAGAGAGAGAGAGACTATACACAAACAGCACAAGTTCCCAAGGTCACCTTTTCATCAAAAGACATGAAAGACATCCTTTCGTCTAAGGAGTCTGTTCCTCCAGTTGCCATTGTGCTGCCGTTCCGAAAACTTACAGAAGGGGCATCGTCTCTTTCATCCCATGATGTTGTTTTATCTGAATCAGTTCCCTCTATCTTTATGTACACTGGCTAGAAACAAATGTAGGGGATACTTGTGTCAGCATCGAATAATACTGCCCCAAAGCACCAGTTAATTCGGCGTTATTTGCAACCCCGCAGCCTGGACTATGACAACCCCATGTTTTCAGTTCCTTGGGGTGGGGGGGGCGGGCTAAACCGCTCTCCACACACCTCCCCCCACAGTCTCAGTCCAGAACCACGGTACTCCGCAGCCTAGAAAGGATCTGACACCATGGTAAATTAAGAAAGCGAGTTTCTAGCCCTTGCGTTATTTTTAGAAATCTATGGTTCTGAAGTGTGGCTTGCAGGCAAGTCTCCATTTTAGGTAACAAGTCTGTAGTGGGTGGCATTGATGGATACCCTTTTCCTCTGGTACCCTGTGGGGTTACCTTACAGCACCGTAGAGACTAGTTAGTAGGGGTGAAGCTTCTGGCTGGATAACCAGCCTGATTTCTCCATCTCAGTGGGGGAAGTTGTGTCTTCAGCCACAGAGCCACATAACCAGTTTCTGGAGAGCAACCAATAGCCTTAGCCATGGCCTGTTATGTTTGGGGAGTTCTGTGGGACGTACGCCTTTGGCCAATGCCTGGACAAGATGTAATCCATTCCTGACCCCGGAGGATTTATTTAGTTGGTGGGATAAGATGTCTAGTTGGGGTATTGTCTTTCCTATTATATGTCGACTCCATTTAAATTCCATATGGGAAGCTTCTAGAGGAGTTGGACCCTGTATGACTTTTCAGAAGGCATTTTATCACACAATGCTCACACAGCTGTCCAAAGACCTGAGATACAAGCCTTCCTCCTCTGGAGTCTTGTCTGCAAGTGTGGGCTTGGTATTTGGAAATGCACACTTTCCTCCGAGGAAGAAGGGGCAGTGTGAACCTCCAACACTGTTTCTCTGGTGCTAACCTACAGCTGTGCGCCTCGCACACACGTGTACACTTGGCAGACCTTTGGAGTTCATCCCTGGAGCTGTGTTTGAAAACATATCCCCGGGAGTTTGTACCTTGTCTCTTGTTCTAAGGTTAGTGTTTGCAGTGCATGTGCTGTTCTTGCATGCAGTCCCACGAGGAGGGGGACTGTGCGCAGTCAGCGAGCACTGAGAGGCTGGCATCTTAGGGGGATGGAGGGGATACCCTGTTGCCTCGTGGGCACATCTTACCCATGCACCCCAAGCAAGGGGTAACGGAGGCAATGCGCTTTCCATAGGACCCCTCTCAGTCACTAAGTCACAGGGTTATTTATATCTAAGTCCTCCTTCCTCCTCCTCTGCCTCAGCGGAGTCAATGGCAGGATCCAGCCCATCGCTTAAGGTGGAGTAGGAACCTGGAACCCTGCGGTGGCCTGGCCAGGTGTCCAGCTGTTCTATGGGAGCCTGTGAGTATCCTGGGGACAGAGTGGCAATATGCTCTGCTCTCAGGGCTCCTGGGGAGGCCCAGCCAAGACTTGCTGTCACTTCTGTGTGATTTATAACGGAGGGACAGTCTGTAAGCCCTGCAAGGGAGGGGGCACGCCTTCGTGTGCTATTTATCTTCGCAAGGCAGAAAACCTGCTGTACCAGAGTGTTGGCTGCTTCTGCTGTGGGTGGCGTGGCCGGGGGGCTTTTCGTGGCTTCCACGCCCTGGTGCTTCAGAGCCTGCAACTCCTCGCGGAGATCCTGGTTCTCCTTCATCAGAATGTCGATCTGGCTTTGGAGGTTTTTGTGAGCGGCACACCACCAAGACGCCTGCCTGGTGAGCTCTGCCGCAAGGTCGCAGATCTGCTTCTGCAGACCCTGAGGTTGGGAGGGGAATGGCAAGAAAACTCTTAGGAACCCCAAGGAAGCGCCAAACCCCTCCCAAAAAAAAAAAAAAAACAGAGCCCTCCCCACGGAGATTGCGGACTCCTGGAACGCTGTCCGCCTCCAGAGGGAACATGAGATGTCCACAGCTTCGGCCATCATTGCCAAGTGTGTCCACCAGGACTTACTCCACACACTCCAATCAGCCATGGCTGGTGAGGTATTGCTGTTGCTAGAACATTTCTGTGAAAGACATTCACTGCTCTCCCGCAGCCATCTCCTTTGGGGGCAGTAGATAAGGAGTTGCCACCGTGAGTCCGGAAATGACTGGGACCCAGACTCTAGTAATTCCCTGCCACCTAACTGCTCTGGACTTCTTCTTTCCCCACTAGAGAAGCTGAAGCAAAGTTACCTAAGAGTGGAAAATGTCTAGCATGGAGGGCTTTACTTGGAAAATATCACTAGGTTTTGTATCTGCTGATTTGTGAGGGGTTTGGTACTTTATTACACGAGCCCAACTTCAATGTCACATATCTGTTCCTGTTAGTGTATGAGACGCCGGCAGTGGCCGCTCCCACGTGCTCACTGAGCTCCATGACCTAGGCGCTGGTGGCAAATGGACAAATGAGAAGAATCAAGTCAGGAAAGTGCCTTTCTGCCTCACTTTGCCCAAGAGGACAGGTCAGGAAGGCAGAGGCACCTGCATGTATCACAGAACATTTAGTACTGTCATCTGGGGATGCTGCTGGGTCTTGGAACACCTTCCACCAATCATAGTGATTGCTTTCCCGTGCACCTCCACAAGCTCAGACTACTTTTGGCTACTTGGTGACTTCTCCTATGGTCTCTGAGCCCCTTACTGCAACAGGATCCTCACATGTTCTGTCAAAAGCCCCCCAGGGTTCACACTGCAGCTCTGTGACATTAACAGGCCACCCTCTATAAAGTAAGGGACCTAATACCCCACCCAGTACTGACGAAATATGTTTAGGTAAGGACTTAGTGATAAATAAACGCTGTCAACATCAAGGTCATGGTGGCCACGCCACTGTATCTCCAGCGTCCACACTGAGTCCTCAGGTAGGCTCTGATTGATGTGTTTTCCTAGCTTTCAAACGGCTACTGGAAGCCAGAGAGTTTTAAACTTCACACCCCAGGTTTTCTGTGGACCTCTCCAATTGACCCAGTGGAAGCTGCAGCCTTGTTCTGAGAATAAATGGGGTCAGATCCTAAGAGCCTCACATGGAACAGGGGCTGGATATGTGGAAGCGGTGTGTGTGTGTGTGTGTGTGTGTGTGTGTGTGTGTGTGTGTGTGTAAGGACCGGGGAGTTTGCTGTCACGATCTAAGGAATGCAAATCTTCCGAAAAATCAGATGCATTCTCAGAAGTCGGAAGGCTACTCCTGGACTAGAAGGGAATCATGGTATTCTGTATCCTCAGCCCACTCAAAGGCATCCCAGAGGCTGGGACCAGAGTTTGTCTCAACAGAGAATAGCACACCAGCTCACAGCCAGCTCACACTGAGGGGAAACCAGAGTTGTAGAAAGGAATGGCAGGTCTCAAGACAAGAGGCAGAGTTCTACCCAGTACATCCCCCGTTCAAGGGCACGGTGCTTCTTGGTCTGGCTTACCTCCTCAGGCTTTCTGCCCTCTCCAGGGCCCTGAGCTGTAGCATCCATCTTCTTCTCATGGTTAGCCCCTGCTCCCTGACTCAGGTCCTTTAGCATCGCCTGACTCCTGAGCCTCGAGGTGACCAGTGAGCATTCTGATTGTAAAGGAAAAGGGTCACGGGGGCATCTTAGGGCATCCCACCTCTGCCCTTCTGAACCTCTTAGGATGGAGAAAGCCCAACCATGCTTGACTGAGCTGCCTACCCTACTGTCTGGAAAGTTTCTACCTGGAGCCTGACCAAGAAAAGGGTTCCATGTCTGGGAACCACAGAGTGGAAAGGACCCTGCCACTTAAAAGTGGTGCGTCCCCAAAGGTGGGTGGGAGATGCTTTGACCTGAAGAGTAAGCATGGTACCCAATCACCTGAGTGATCTTGGCCAGCATTACCTTGAGGTGGGCAGGGAGGGCACCTGGGAAATCTTAGTCCTTCATCAGACCTCTGCTGTGGGTGTCTTTGACTGCCTCTCAATGGGACAAACCCCTTGTCCCCAACCTACAACTCTATAACCTAAAAGGATGACTTAGAAGGTTCGTGGAAATCTGAGAATTGGAGCAGCAGGGAGAGCCCAGCAGGAGATGGCTGAGCAGAGAGGAAAAGCTAGAAACGACCTTTCATAGGATGGGACAGGTGCCAGCAACCAAATCAACACCCTACTGCCCCACTATAGATAATCCCCATCCGCCTTTCAGTGCAGTGTAGGGGATGGTGACCACTGGCAAGTTTGGGAAAGAAAGTGAGGGCTGGTTATAGTGTCAGGGTTTCTCAGGCAGAGCCTTTGGGAATGTCCTGACCCCAAATCCCAAATATTAACAACATGTTTCCTGTGTCTGCCCTTGTGTTCATAAATCTAGGCTGTATATATAAACAAGGAAGAGAAGCTGAGCCACAGTGACAGGGAGGGAGTCTGGCTGGAGACGAGGTATTTCCTAATGAGAGACAGACAAAGGCATCTGTAGCAGGGCCATTTGTAGACCACTTCATCCTTGCTGATCCCAGACCCCATGGTTTTCTGCCCAGTTGGACTGGCATCCATGGCTTCTCACAAGGAGGACTCCACACCCCCCAGCATTGGCTCCTAAGCCCCTCTCTCCAGGGAGTACCCTCCCTCCATGCCCACCCCACCCCCCCAGGGATCCTGGGTCACTTCACCTAGCCGAAGATGGTGGCTTCTGTCAAGACATTGCTCATCTAGATCATATCCCAACAGCTCTCTGTGCCCTGCACACAGCTAGCTTTAGAACTCTGGGAAACCTGTCCATTCTAAACTGACTCTCTGTCTTAAAGGGCCACGCCAACCCATGCAGCCTTGGGATTTTATAAGGTTAAACGACAATTACCCACGATTCAGCTAGAGTCAGCTCACATCCATCCACATAGAGAAGTGTAGGGAGCCAGATTGTCTGCCCGGTTGACGGCGATGATATCAGGTTTTCCACGTGCAACAGAGTGAAAACTCAATTCTCTCAGCACAAATTCTTAAAAACAAAACAAACAAAAAAAAAACATAAAACTTCTTTAATATAAAAACAAAACTGCTCAGGGATGTTCCACAGGGAGAATATGATGTCTCCAAAGCTAAACTGGAGGCCAAATTTCAACATTCCACAGAATGCTTCTTCTAATAAACGATCCCTCTGGGTTTTGTGATTAAGAAACAGTGAAAGAGTTGGAGTATAGCCTTAAGCTCTAGCCCTCACTTCTTCCCCACAGAACAGTATTTGGAGTAATTAAATATTTAAAGGCAAATAGAAGAAACATTTTTTTTTTTTTTTTTTTACAAGAGCATGCCATTCCATACCTAGGGACCCTTGGTCACACTGATCCTAGGTACATGCAGAGTTCTAACTGTTTTGGGCTTGACAGCACCACTCCTGGAAGACCTTAAATTGCTTCTCTTTCTATCATCAAGTTTTACTTGGACCAGTCCTTCTTAGCCAGAAGAAGCCAGGTGCCCGGGACTTTGATTGTACAAGACGATGTCCAGTGTTTGGCTCTAGTCAGAGGTGATCCTGTCTGATGAGGGATCCCTAGCATGGGTCCATGTGAGTGTGTCTGCTGAACCCTCCCGCCTCACAGCTGCGAGAGAGTAGAGCTGCAGAGGTCAGAGGTCAGCCACCTCCGGCATACGCCACACCACTGCAGCTGCTGCCTTGCTGGAGAGCAGGCTGGATGGAGGATGTCACTAGTACACAGGTGGAAAAGGCCACACTGCATTGCCTTCTGCCCACTCCGATGGGCAAACGTTGGTTGGGGTGAGCCCCTCGGAAGTGCCTGAACCTGCTTGGGACATTGTTCGGTCGGACGGTCTGTGACACGGGATAAAGCAGAAAGCAATAACAGTACAGTACAGTACAGTACAGTACCTGTACTGCATTCTAGACTGGCAAGGTGATTCGGGATTTTACCTCCTAGTAGACGTCTGAGTGTGACTATGTAACCGTGTGTCAATGAGATCTGCATTAAGATGCATTCTTGGACATTCCCGCTCCTCTGTGAGCTGGGGTAACAGTAGACTCTAGGGACGGTCTGCAGGTGTCCTGATAGTCTGTCCTAGCATAATGATGGCAAAACTATAATGTATGGCTAAGGAAGAAGGGGATTTATTAGAATGGTTTGTGGGCTGTGGCCCAGCTAGTTCAACAATGGCTGCCTACCAATGGAAGTTCGAAGAATCCAATAGTCGTTCAGCCCCTGATGCTGGATGCCTCAGCTGGTCTTCAGCCGAAGAAGCCAGACGTCTGTGTCAGGTGTAGGGTGTGTACAGTTTCCTGATGAGAATCTGAACACCAGCGTGAACACACATGATCCTGACAGCCGAGTGACACCGCGCCCGGGCGTGGGAACTCTCCTGTGGATGATGCATCCCCCTGGATCCCAGTGCAGAGTCACCGGCGCTCACTTTCATTTTGCCTGGCTTCTTTTGTCTTTTGAGAAGTACTTTAATCTGACAAGCAACCCATTTAACCAAGCCTGAAAATTAGCAAACCGGCCAAAGTGTCCTTTCTCAGATCCCCGGGCCGTTCATGTCAGCAGTGTGGGATGAAGGGTTTTTGTCATCTAGAGCAATTATAACTCCATTTACAGGAGTCGTTTCACCACAGCACCAAGATTGCCTGGAGGGGGGAGGGCAACCAGAAGCCAGGAGGATCTGCGCAGAGGATCTGCACATATGCTGAAGCTCAGGATGCAGCTAAGGTGATGGGGACAGAGTTGCTCTCTTCCCTCGATGCAAATATCAGACACAGAGCGCTGCAGGCTTGGGCTTGTTAAAGGAACTAAACAACAAGCTACCTGCAGCGAACTCTGTCCTATCCCACAGGAGAAACAGACTCGAAGATGAGATTTCTGATGTTGGTCCCCAAACTCCACAAAATTATGATGCCACGAGTCACTGTCTCATTCATGGGCTTTTGTTCTGCTTTTTTTTTTTTTTTTTTTTTTTTTAATTCTTGAAATAGAAACTGGTCACTGGCTTAGCTCATGATGAGAGAGAGCATTCACATGTTCACATGTGAGGCTTGCTCCTGACCTCAGGGAGCAAAGGGGCAGCCAGAGGGGCGGAGTGGGACACTCATGCAAAGAAGTCTGTATCAGCCTGGGGCGGGGTGGGGCAGAGCGGGGCGGGGCGGAGCTTGAGGTGAGAGAGAGACCTGAAATGTCAAGAGAAGTGAGGGGAAAAAAAGGCCAGGAGGGGTAATCAGCGACTGTCCCAGGAGACCGCCGTTGCGGAAGAGGAGTTCTAAGACTAGACTGGAGGGTTGCTGTGATGCAGGCTTCATTGATAAATTGCCGGATGATGACAATTTGACCTGATGGCCCGTGATTATGCTCGTTAAGAGAAGACCTTGGGATCGAGGTTGATGTTAGACCCAAGCAGCATGTTTGTCTTAAAGAATCCTCCAAATCTTCCTGTCTGGGGGGTGTGAGGTGGCTCCCGTAACTGCATGGAAGAGAACAGCATTCCTGAAAGCAACTACGAGGGCAACCACTTGCAGTGGGGGTTACTACTGTTGTTTATCTCATGACAGAGGTTCGGCCATGGGCAGCTCACAGAGAGAGTCCATCCTAAGCTTTGCTTCTGACCCCCTCAGCTTCCCGACTTGGTTTCTGGTGGGTGTCCCGAGACCCGATTTGATGATGTTAGCTTTCTGATTGCTCTGATTGGGCCACTCCAATCATTTCTGCTGGATGCTGTGAGCAACCAGCTTTGTTAATGCTTTCCTACCTCTTTTCTGTATTTATTATTTTACTCCTGCTTGGAATACACCTAACACACTCACTCATTCTATTCTAGGTTCGTCTCCAGACCGCACAAAACAGTGGGATTAGATGTTATTCCTGTTAGGTTTAGATCCTTGGTCTTAGACTGGAGAGAGGAAGCAAGGGGACCCGTTGCTATTTTACCACCATGAAACTGGTGGATTGTGAAAGATGATTCTGGAAGGAGCATATAAGTAAAAGAAAGAGGAAGGTGGAAAGCCTACCTAGCCCATTAGGTCAGCAGTAAAAAGCCTGCCATGTGAGACACTGTTTATTGGTTCTCTTGCTTGGTGTTTGTTTGTTTAGATAAAGGGCCTGGCAGAGTTCTCTGGGCTGGCATTCTTCATCACCTTCTGTCCCCCTGCCTCCACCACTCTTGGCCATGGTGCATCCGCACAGCTTGTGACCTCCAGTCACTCCCAGGGACAGAATGAGGACCGAATGGGTGGAAGATTTTACCTCACTCGCAGGGCCCAGCCCCCAATGTTCTAGGTCCTATTCAGGTAGTGTGACTATCACAGAAGAGTCTTAGCAGAAAACCTGTCCCTCCCTACACCACACACACACACACACACACACACACACACACACACACACACGAGACAGAATGGAAGAATAAATGAAAACATTCAACTTTAAAAGGCCAGGGAATATTTCAAGCAGGTGTGGCAAACCAGATCTGACCTCACGTATCAAATCTAACCATGCTTTTGGCGGGGGAGGGGGGGTGGGGACTGGGATGGGGGGGGACGAGACTTACCAAGGTCAGAGAGCCATAAACCTTCCTTGTGAAACAGTCACACGGCACAACAATCTACCTGTTCCAATTGTTGTTTTAAATGTCCAAAGATGCAGAAGCCTTCGTGTTGTTAACTGTTTCTAGTTCCCTTTTCAGCGGCCAGGGCACGGCTCTGTTCGCTGAACATTCTCTGAACGCTAAGGTCCTGGCTTGGCGCCGCTAAAGTGGAACGAAACACAATTTCCCCTTTCTCAGGGACATACAAAGCAGGACAAGACTCGGGGTTTCCCCCTGTCTCTCTCCCCATACAGATTTTTGCATCTCCTTGGACCAGATTCCAGCACTGTTTCAGTATTATTTTCTCACCGAACGCAGAACTTTTGCCTGCTCTGTGGTGGGAGAGGGCATTTTCTTTTTTCTCTCAGAGGAAGGGGCATCAGGAGACCCCCTTGCTTTTCTTTTCTTGCTTCCCCTCAGAGTGACTCCAGCCCATGGCGCAGCCCAACTGCTCAACTGGCAGCTCTTTGGCGGACATAGCGGTGGGCACCATGCTGACAGTGGAATGTGCTGTGAGCCTTACAGGCAATGCTGTCGCTCTCTGGACCTTCTTTTACCGTCTCAGAGTGTGGAAGCCTTACGCGGTCTACCTGTTCAACCTGGTGGTGGCTGACCTGCTGTTGGTCGCCTGTCTGCCTCTCCTCGCTGTCTTCTATCTGAAGGGCAAGACCTGGGAACTCGGCCACGCACCCTGCCGAGTCCTGCTTTTCCTGCTGTCCTTCAGCCGTGGTGTGGGGGTGGCCTTCCTGACCACAGTGGCTCTAGACCGGTACCTGCGTGTGGTCCACCCTCGGCTCAGAGTCAACTTGCTGTCTCCAAGGGCAGCCTGGGGCATCTCTAGCCTAGTCTGGCTTCTCATGATTGCCCTTACTCCCCAAAGCCTGCTCACTCACAAGGTTCTCCAGAATTCCACCGAGTGTCCCAGCTTCTACCCCATCAGAGAGACGGAGGCCAGCGCCACCTGGCAGGAGATACTTTTCTTCCTTCAGTTCCTGATTCCCTTTGGCCTCATCTTCTTCTGCAACACTAGGCTCATCAGGACCCTCCAGGAGAGACTCCGGGAGTCTGACAAACAGCCCAGGCTCCAGAGGGCCAGGGCGCTGGTTGCCATAGTGCTGGTGATGTTTGCACTGTGCTTCCTGCCTAGCATCCTGGCCAGAGTCCTGGTGAACGTCCTTCAGGGATTTGAGAGCTGCAGTGTCCAGCAAGCCCTAGTGCAGGTCTCGGACGTCGCTGGCAGCCTCAGCTGCCTGCATAGTGCTTTGAGCCTAGCCATTTACTGCTTCTCCAACCAGGCCTTCACCCACTCATACCGGAAGGTGCTCAGGAGCCTTCGGGGCTGGAGGAAAACAGCAGAGCCAGCTAGCTGCAACCACAGGGACTCCTATTCCTGACGACTGCTGGGATCCTCAGCTCTGCTTTTTTTCAGGAACTGCCTTGAATCTTAAATAATAACCCAGTGACCTCAGGGTCAGAAGGGAGAAACTGCACTACAAAGACCCAGACAAAAGTCAGTCAGTGAGTAGCACGCTTGACTCACCTGGATTTCCCCCTGTTTCTATCACACTGCAGAGTGGCAGACTAGAACCAGCTGGGGAGATCCTGTCTCCTTTGCATGGTGGTCGACCAGATGGAGTTGCCAAGCTGAGAGTAGAGGTGGAATACTTCTGCATATCCACAGGGGAGGATTCCAATGGGCTGTATTAACGGAGGGGGATGCTGGCGTTGCCCAGTGCCATCTGGGCTCTTGGATCATCTTCACTTCCCATGCTTCAGTTCTCCAGAGTGAGAAACTGCTTTCTTCTTGCCCGCCACGGAGCTCAGGACAACGGAAGCCAGCAATCCCCGAGGTTCTGAAGAGGTTGCAGGTCACATTGTGTTTTTATAAAACTCTCCTTTGTTTTTCATAGGACCATTCAGCAAGCTACCTCCTTCACTGCAGGAAGGAGATGCCTGCTGCTTGCCTCAAACCTGACCCGGAAGTTCTAGCTGAGCTTTTCGTGTCTGAATACGGTTTCCTTTCCCCGGCGTGCTTTGAGAGAGAGGCCACTTCTTAATCTTAGTCCTGGGAAAGGCACCTGCTTTTGAAATGGTTCTTGAAGCAAGCCCCTAGGGGAGCCTAAGGGCTGCTATGCATGGTGTCAGTCACCTCAGCCCTAGGACATACAGGGCAGGGACAGCTGGTGAGCAGGAGGATTTGAAAGCAACTCTCTTCACTATTCCACATCCGTTCCCATGCTCACGAGAAAGCTGATGGCATTGGCAATACCATGTCTACTCATGGGGTTCCCTGCCTGCTTGGAGGATCCTTGTTGGGACCTACCTGAGACATTATTCAGAAGGATACAAGAGTCCCATGGACCAGGGTGGCCTACCAGACTTAGTGCCCCCGGGGAATGAGGACTGTGCAGCAGTAGTCTGTTTTGCAGGACTTATTTCCTCCTATGAGAGCAGACTCTCACAGGCCTGAGACTGTCCACTATGGCCTGACCATGCTGAGACTGAGGTCTGCTGGATAGATGCCTGTGGCTGTTCCTTCACCAGAGGACAAGCACCTCCGGCTCTCTCCTCCTCGCTCAAACCCTCCATTTAACATACGCGCTTTCTCTGTTACGTCGTTATTGCTGGCACAAGATGAGTCCCAGTTCTCTCCTGACTCATGCGTGGCTGCACTTAGGACAGGCATCCTGAGTGTCATGGCGTCCTCTGAACAGTCACTACTGTTATCTACAGTGGCAGGAGCTGTAAAACAGTTTGCCCCACTCCTTGTGAAAGCTTGGCTGGTCAGGTGTGGGGAGGCCCAGGACCCCAGCCTTCCTAGTCGTCTTGGGCCTCTGTCCTGCCCGCATGTCAGTAACCTGGGCTGTCTTTGGGACATCCTCAATACAACATTCCTGCCCTTGGGGTCCTGTTATTTTCTGCCCCCCCCCCCCCCAGGAGCCATAGAGGAGGAAACCGTGGTGCCTTAGCCAGGTAGGGATGTTCCATCTGGACTAGATGGGACAGCCCCTACCTTAAATCTATTCATGGTAGCCCAGGCTCAGAACAGCTGCTTTGACGGCTATGGGACATCTTGGAGATAGTGTCTTGCTCCGTCTCTTAGTTCTGTGGCCTGGGACAGGCAGTGAGTGCTGTCTGAGAAATAACTAAAAGGCAACTAAACCAGAAACTGAAAACTGACTGAGTCCCCTAGTGGTGAAGGGCCATCTCTTTCTGTTCTTGTCTGAAATGTCACATTGTATCAAAGGAGCTGATGAGATGCACTTTAACAATTGCCTGAGGTGAGACAGGGACATGTTGCAGAGCCTGCAAGGCCAGAAGGATCAGAGAATCTGGGGAGCTGGTTAAGGCTGCAGGGCCCCTGTGTATCTGAGGGGAGATGATTTATGTTTGACTCCAGCTCCGGCCCAGTGTTTGCCCCTAGTCTACACAACCTTGCAGCCCTTGCTTCCTCTGAGGTTCACAGCATAGATGGTGTCCACAGCTCCCCAGCCTGAAATTGTCCTGTGATTGATGCTACAAGGAAGCAGGGCCTTGAACTTGAGATCACTGACTCGGGGTACTTGGAGTTCAGCTGCAAAGTCAGAATCTGAGCCACGGTGGCATGGCCAGGGGTGGCAGGCTTTTCCTTGCTTCTTTGCTTTTCAACTCTCAGGCTTGGCAATGAGCTCCAAGGGTTTAGTGTCTGCAAACTTGTAGCTCCTCTACAGGGCGGCTAAAGCCCCAGGAGAGAGTCCTCAGGAGAGCAGCAGACACTGCCCTGTGCACAGTACTTCTGAAAAGCAGAGGCTTTTCCAGGGCTCGGTCCTGTGAGCGAGCGTTAGCTCCCAGCGAGCCACACTGGGTGTTCAGGAATGATGCAGCATCCTGGGTCCTGTGCCTGACTGTGGTTCACATTCTATTTCATCCATGTCAGCGCAGCTGCCCTGTTCCTTCTGGTCAAGGGTGCACAGAGCAGCTGGTCCTCTTTCCACCCAGGGACCTTTGCTCACCAAAGTGAGCCTCGCATACCTGGTCGTGTTTGGCAAGGGGTATGTGATAGTTTAAACAATAACCCCCATAGGTTCATATATATAAATGTTAAGAAACCAAGGGTGGGCGTTGAGGTTTCAAAAGCCCAAGTTAGGTCCACTGTCACCTAACGCGGTTAAATAAGGATCTGGATAAACAAATAGGCCGAATAGAAGTTTATTCAGGGAGAAATAACTTACAACCTAGACAGATGAACACCAGAAAATTCAACCCGATCCTCTCCTGTCCGAGTCACGCCAGAAAGAGAGCCTTTTCCTGGCCCCCTCCGACCTCCTTCCACAGGTCACTCCGCCCATGGCTCCACCCCCAATGGGCGTGGTCAGTGCCACAGAACTATCTCACTACAGTCACCCTCTCTTCCTGCTGCCTTTGGATCCAGATGCAGACCACTAAGCTCCTTCTCCAGCACCCTGTCTGCCTGCGTCCCGCCATGCTCCCTATGATGGATAATGGACTAAACCGCTGAACTGTAAGCCAGCCCCCCCCCCAATGAAATGCTTTATTTTTTCTAGTTGCCTTGGTCATGGTGTATCTTCACAGCAATAGAGACCTGACTGAGACAGAGTATACATTTAACATGGAATACATTGATTGATCAAATTCCGCTGGCATCCCCGGTTTCTTGATGAGACTCTAATTATCTTCTGATAAATTACGAGAACCAGCTCACATGGTAATAAATTGTTTTATTGTATTTCGTGAGCAGAGCTTCTTTTATATACATTTAGCTATAGTCTCATTTGGACCCATCAGTCAGAATTCAAAGGAAAGGTGTCACGGACAGCAAGACAGGAGGCGCAGAGACAATCAAACCAGAGACTGAGGGCATCACAGCGTCCTTCAGGCTTTGGCTTCTAAAAGCCTAAGGCCAGTCTCCATAGCCCACCTGAGCCAGAACCTGTGCGTCCTG
Organism: Phodopus roborovskii; assembly: GCF_943737965.1. Taxonomy (NCBI): domain Eukaryota; kingdom Metazoa; phylum Chordata; class Mammalia; order Rodentia; family Cricetidae; genus Phodopus; species Phodopus roborovskii. Next base: position 2,207,980 of record NW_026126611.1, read on the forward strand.
CCCAGCTGTGTCAGGGCAGGGCAGGTCCTGCTATGACCTCACGGGGAGCGATTGTGAGGGGTCCAGCCAGCAGGTTTTATGCTGCATCCAGGCCTGGATTTACTGGGATGAATTGGGAAGAGCTGTGGAGAGGTGCCCAGTGTGACTCTATTGTCTCTAGTGAGGTTGTGTGTGGTTCCCTGTGTTTGGTTGCTTAGTTTGTGTGTGTGCTTGTCCATCCTTACGTGTAAGTGTGTAAAGGTATGTTTGTGCAAGCATTGCTTGTCTATGTACACCTCCTATACATGTGACTGCGTGGATAGGAGGGGTACACCTGTGTGTAAGTGTGGGGTTGGTTATCTGCACATGTGTGTTCCACTTGTGGCCAGAGAGCTCACTAGGTAGGCTAGGCTGGATGGCCAATGAGCCCCGGGGATCTCCCCAGTGTGAGATTAAATCTTGTCTGGTTTGGATTGTTATTGCTGTTTTCAATGTTTGTTTTTAACATTGATTCTTGGGTAGAGTTCAGAAGTTTTTCCTTCCAGGAGCTGATGCCATCTTGTAGTGCCTGGAGGTGGCGTCTGCCACCTCCCCCTGCTTCTATTTACTTATTTGAATTTAGAGGTGCAGTTAGTGTATTTAATGGTTTTATTTGAGGACTGTCTGGTTTTTAGTTTTAATGTTTTCTGTTTTTAATTTGTTTGTTTATTTTTCATTCCTTTTAATCTTTTCCCTTTTTTAAAAAAATGAATATTAGACAGGTGAGTTCCAGGACAGTTAGGGCTACACAGAGAAACCCTGTCATGAACCCCCAAACAAAAATCGATTATTTACCATTGAGAATGTTCTTGACCCATGGAATCTATACCTATTTGACTTTTAGCTAGTTTCAGTTTTCATTTTTGTTTGTTGGTTTGGTTTTTGCTTTCAATTTTCTAGTTTGGGTTTATTATTTTTGTTTCTGTGTTTGTTCTTAGTTTTGAGGCTATCTTGTATCTTATTTTTTTGATTTGGTATTTTGGTTCTTTGGGTGTTCGGAGTTTGGGTTTTAACATTTTGCATATTTTCTGTGTTTTTATTTGTTTTCATTCCTCTTTCCCCTTATTTCCCTTTCATATTTATTTCTTTTCATCTGTTTTTCATTTAGCATCCCAGCAGTCGAGCGGTGGCCCTTCTAACTCACTGGACTGTGAGCTGGCTTTTTGGTTTGGGTTTTAATTTCTGTTTCTGTGGTTTGGTTTTCCAGTTTTGAGTTAGGTCTTTGGTTTTTAATTTTGCCTTCTGTTTTCATTTTATTTTATTTTTCTCAATTTTAATTCCTCGTTTCACTTTATTCCTTTTCCTCGGACACAGTTCCTGCAGACATGCCACCTACAAAGAAGTCTAATCAGACCAAGGAAGAGAGAGTAGGGCTCAACCCTGTGCCCATCTTCTTTGGTGAAGAGATATTCACCAGCCAATACACCGTCCTGAGGAAATTAGGCCAAGGTGCCAACGCCAAGGTGATGCTGGCCCAGCACCGTCTCACAGGTGTCCGAGTGGCCGTGAAAGTGTTGTCGAGGGACAGGCAGTGGCGCCAGCCTTCTGTTGCAGAAGTGGACATTCTGATGGCCATCAACCACCCGAACATTGTTTCTCTCCTCCAAGTCATTGAGACCGAGAAGAATATCTACCTCATCATGGAGATGGCCGAGGGAGAACAGCTGTTTCATTACGTCTGTGAGTCTGGAGGCTTGCAGGAGAATGAGGCCCGGGAACTATTCCACCAGATCGTAGGAGCTGTGGGCTACTGCCACGACCAGGGCATAGTCCACCGAGACCTGAAACCTGATAATATCATTGTAGACCCTTCTGGAAAAGTGAAGATCATCGACTTCGGCTTGGGCACCAAAGTCAGGCCTGGGAAACAGCTTGACAGGCCTGGAGGGGCATTTCACTTTGGAGCCCCTGAATTCTTCCTAGGTGTGCCGTACGACGGCCCTAAAGTGGACGTGTGGACCTTGGGGGTCCTCCTGTTCTTCATGGTAACAGGGACGCTCCCTTTTGCCGCGCCCTCCTTCTCACAGCTTTGGGAGAAGGTGGTACAAGGGAGGTTTGAGGTCCCAAACCAGCTTTCCACAGAGCTCCAGGGCCTGATCAGACACTTACTAACTGTCAACCCCAGCCAGAGGCCAACAGTTAAAGAGATCAAAAGGCACTCGTGGCTGAGACGCGAGAGAACATCGACTCACAGCGAAGAGACAATCCCGAGCTTCCCGGACCCTGCAATCATGGCAGCCATGGCAAACATCGGCTTTAACATCCAAGATATAAGGGAGGCCTTACTGAACAGGAAATTTGATGAGACGATGGCATCGTACTGTTTACTACACCATCAAGCCCGCCAGGGACAGGACGGCTCGGTCCTCCACAAGCTCAGGGACACATCGGTGACACACTTCACCTCACCCACAGACCCTGTCTCCTTCCCTTTGCCTCTGAGGAGGAGGGCCACTGAGCCTGCCCTTCAGACAATCTTATCTTCAACAGGAAACCAGAGGCTAGAGATTGTACGGCAGCCCAGACAAAGTGCCATTGAGTGGGACAGTCCTCTCTGCTTCTATTCTTGGCATATTCTCGGCACTGCTCACCAGTGTGGCGCCAGGGCTCCCCACATTTATCCCCCATCCAGCCGTCAGGGGAACACAGGGAACATCGCATTATTCGAGGAGAAGCCCCTCCCCGGCAAGCCAGATCTTAGCAAGTGCGCAGCCTCGAGTCCCAGACAACACAGTGAGTGGAAGACGTGGCCAAGGAGGCTTGGGCAGCGTCTATCGAAGCTCTGTTGCTGCTTGCCGTCACAGAACGAGCCTCTTGCATGGCAGAACAGAGTGTCTCCCCAGAAATGAGGGGACAGAGTCACTGTCAAAGAAAAGTGAGGCTTGCAGCCAGCCCAGGTCCGTTTCCACGTTCAGCTGTACCTCCGCTTTTATTAATTTCCGCCATCAACCGGCAGATGGTAGTTATGAGCACTTACAGGGTAGAGTGTGCGGAAGGCCAGGTGTAGACACTGTGGGATGGTTGAGTCACCTCCTTCAGCAAGTGCACAGTGACGTCTACGAGTCCCCTTCACACGGATCCTTGCACGGTTAGGTGGCTAGGCTGGGGATGCAGACCAAAGCCACTGTGCTGGGACAGAGCTGTAGGATGGTACCGTGAAAGAGCCTTAGCTGCTCTGTGCCCTTCATTCCCAGCGCAGAGGGAGGCAGGAAGATAACGGATTAGGCTTCATGTGTAGGGTAGTCCAGTCATCAGGGACACCTGCCACAAGGAACTATCCCAGATAGCAGGGATAGAAGGAACCTCACATCAACAGATAAAACAACCCCAGCAAACAGGAACTGGGGGGTGGGGTGGGCACTGAGTTAGGCATTGGGGTCCCACACCCTTCACCAGCTTCCTCTGCAACACTGAGGGAACCAGAACAAGACAGGGACCCAGATTAAAATCTTCCCCGGTTTTAACCGGCTTTTTCTTTCTCTCCCCAGGTTTGACAGGCCTTCTTCTGATTGGTTCCTCGTCCACACTCCCAACCAATCAGGGCCTGAGACTGAAAGTATCTACATCCCAGTTTGCCCAGTCTGGCTCTACAGTCTCTGTCTATCAAGACTGCTGCTGTCGTATGACCTGAAAAGACAGAGCCATCTAAGACTCAACGTTTCCGCGGTAAAGCTGCCGGCGGCGGGAGGCTGGTTCCTGCCTCAGCCCCTGAGACTCAGCCCTGTCTTGGAGACCAACCTCCCTGCTTTCCCATCCGGTCAACCCTGTGAGCCTCCAGGCTGCCGAGACCTGCTCTCTCGGACCTCTCCTGGCCTGCAGTCGGCTGCAGTAGAGTGTCTCAGAGCTAGAACGTTCCCATTGGCATTTCCATGTCCCTTTCTGAACTTGAACTACTGCACTGAAATACAACCTTGTTTGCTCACACTCCCGTTACTGGAAGGAAGGAAAAGACAAGAGCTCAAAATACGTAGACTGGACGGTCGGTCTCACAATCAGGAGTGTTCTAGGTAGGACAGGCCCCAGTCTGTTTGGACTGCAGACACAGATAACAGGCAGTGAGGATTCTAAGGTCAGGGACTCTCATTCAGAGAGACACTGGTTGGCAAGGGTTCCGTTCAGTAGGGGAGATCCCTGTCAGCATGGCTTCTACCCAGTAGTGACCCAAGTCAGCTGGGAGTCTCAGTCAGTGATCACCATGCCTGGATTATTTCTTTACAGGGGTTCTGGGATCCAAACTCACGCTTGTATGACAAGCAATTTACTGATGTTGCTACATCTCTATAACCATGACCCTACTATGCCGATGTTCTACTGCTGTGAAGAGACACCATTGTAGAAGAACCTAATTGGGTTCTTGCTTACAGAGGCTTAGTTTATTATCATCATGGCAGGAATATGGTGGCAGGCACGGCGTTGGAGAAGTAGCTACTATATCCTGATCCACAGGTAGCGGGTAGAGAGAGACCCTGGACCACTTGTCCTTATTTTGTTTGTTTTTTGAGACAGGGTTTCTCTGTGTAGCTTTGGAGGCTGTCCTGTCACTCGCTCTGTAGGCCAGGCTGGCCTCAAACTCACAGAGATCCACCTGCCCCTGACTCCCGAGTCCTGGGAATAAAGGTGTGCACCACCGACGCCCAGCTTGTCAACTCTTCTAACCCTGTCAAGAATTTAATTCCCTGTGACTAAGCATTCAAATATATGGACCAATGCTTCATCAAACCGCCACGCCCCGTATGTAACCTTACAGCATCCTTCACCACAATACATGGGTGATGCTAGTTTGCTGCCACTAATTGTGAACCTTGCTGCTGCCTGAGACTGTGAGGTCTCAGCTACTGTAGCTTTTGGTACTTAGACAGATGAGCACATCAGAAATTAATCCCAGAGACAATTCCCTGGGTATCCCATTCAAACAGGGGAAGCGTTAACTTCTAGCCAAAAGAATAACATCTGCCTTTAGGTGGAGACATAGAATTAAAGATCAAGGGCAGCCTGTATAGTGAAAGACGTTCTGTCCTTCTCCCAACCCCCAACCCCCACAAGGTGCTTAGGAAGCAGCTGCTTTAAAAGCTGCGTCTAAACCTCCTACACGAAGAACAGTGTTCACACCCTGGGTCCCTGCCAAGCCAACCACACCCTGATCACCTCAACAACCTCCACCTGTGCAGGTCTAGGGTGGATTCATGCTCCTCAGCTTCACCTAGCATGGATCATCAGAGCTCAGACTCTGTGTTGTGCTCAGAACTCAGGGCCAGCAGTCGCCTGTCCATGGTGTAGGAGCCAGAAGCAATCGTTGGTCTGTCCCGCAGTGTCCCTTGGGAGCCCTGTGTGGTGCAGTCAGTGCCCTTCTTGTGAGAGCTCTGTCAAAGGGAACAGGCTGGCCAAGGCTCTAATTGCCAGCTGTGTGAGCAGGCAAGTGCTGTTACCATGCATGTGGATTTGACACCTCCTTGTGGCACATCATAATATTGCAAGCACACAGAACTGGCTGTGAGGTATGGTCAAGTTCCAGAAAGAAAAGCCCCAGATAAATAAGTCCTAGAAGGGCATGTTGTTGTCCAGGAACATCAAAGCCTCACTTAGAGCGTGTGTAGCTACAGACCAGTGATACCAGAACATGGTTCTAGGACATTCCCTCAACCTGCAGGCTGCAGTATCCATACTGAGTTCCAATTGCCATTCCCACAGCCTGGCAGCTTTCAACCCCAGGTTCCTGCTGCTGAAATAGTGAAGTAAAGAGAGGGGAGGAGAGGAGGAGGAGGAGGAAAGGTACAGTGGTGGAGTTCATCGCTGCAGTAGACTTATTATTTTAAGACGTGTTACACTTGTATATGCTGTGGGACATTTGCTTAGTGATGTACAGATGTGTGTGCTGCTTCATGTTGCCTTTGTCTGGAACTACAAGCTGAAGCAGACATGTTCTTCCCAAAGCAGCTTTTGGTCAGGATGAATACTTTTATCACATCCGCAGACATTAAACCAGGAGTCTGTGAAAGCAGGTGCACAGTCCGCACACTGCACAAGGTTTCTCTATGTAGCTTTGCAGCCTGTCCTCGAGTTTTACTCTGTAGTCCAGGCAGGCCTCAAACTCACACAGAGATCCCCCTGCCTCTGCCTCCCAAGCACTGGCATCCAAATCGTGGGCCAACACCACCCAGCTCTACTTCCTTTCCTAATGTTTCTTAAAAACAAAGCACACAAGAAGACCCACAATTGTTAAAGCTCGTGAATAAGTTTATATTTCAATGTGTGAAACGATGGCAGTAAACCAAGGGAATCATGTTCCAAATGCTGGGTGGCGAGATGCTTCGGACAGTAAAACACTTGCCTTGCAGGCACAAAGGCTATTTTAATGCCCAAAACCCATGAAAAAAAAAAAAAAAGCTGTGGTGCATGCTGGGAACTGAGGTGGGCGGGTCCATGTCTCCCCTGACCTGCCAATCGAGGCCACTTATTCAGTCCTGAGGCACTGAGAGACTGTCTTAAACAAGGAAAAAGACAACCACACCCGAGTAATACATCTGAATAGTCCTCCACCCTCAAGTACACACACACACTATAGAAAGGCATTGCTACAGCTCACAAACCATCCAACTTCCAAACGATGTATCAGATTGAACATGTCAGTATTTTGACGTTCCTATCAGTAACTTTTGTAAGGAGGTTTCTGTTTCCACATTCCCAGTTCATGTTCGCCATCTGCTTACACAGCTCCTTGAGGACTAGAGTCCCGTGAGCTTCTGATAAGGCAGGAGAGACTTACCAAAACCTGATTCTACTGCTAACCGTAACTTCGGGGTAAAGCTGTCCTAGGATCGGTCTCAGAGCTAGGCACAGTGGCACAGGCTTGCAATCCTAGCTATCATAGAGTGGAGGCAGGAGGACTTCCAAATTCAAGTCCTTAGTGAGACCCCCGTTTCTAAAGGAAAGGTGCGCAAAGGTCTTAGAATATAGTACATTGCAGAGCCTCATGTGAGACCGTAGATTCAATCCCAATTTGAGCAAACGACAAATCCACTTGGCCTCAGAGGCTTCCCCACTGTTCAGGGGACTCACTTGAAGTTCTTGGTGACTGGAATCTTCAGTTCCATTTCAGAACTGGAAGAAAGGCACTCTCAGCTACAGACGAGCCAGGTTCACCATCCGTGGGATGAATGTTAAGCTGTGCTAGAGGCTGCTGAACCCATAGCCCAGCCTGGAACAGGCTCCCTGCTTGACAACTCAAGCTCTGCCCACCTCAGAGGAGGAGAGCCATAGGAAGCCACTTTCTGAAATGGAAGCAAAGCTCACACGCTGGGGCCCTGGGACGGAGCCCAGGCATCCCTGCCTCCCAGGTTGCTGTTCCAGTTTGTGGATGCTTGCCCTTGCCTTCACCCTCCACTGCCTAGCACTTGCTGGGATGATAAGAGGGAGCCAGGTACGGGATCTTTGCAGCTGGCCATCAGGGATGATAAACATCTCATTAGCCTCACGGGAAGTCACAGGAAGACTTCTGATGCTTTCTCTTTTTGAGCTGAGTCCTTGCTTTGTGCTGTGACTGGGTCTGCGAACCCTTCACAAATGTTTCTGGAGTGTCCACGAACACTTCATTCCAATCCAGCATTCCCCAAAGCTTGTTTAGCGGAACACCGACCTCAGAAGACAGGAGCCTCCCACCGGTGTTTCTTGTCAACCATATGGTGGGGGTGGGGTGGGGCAGGGGCTGGTTTGGGGGTGGGGAAGCGAGTTTGGCTATCAGGGTCCACCTCCTGCCCACTGGTTCTGATCCTGCATGAGACTGCTTAATTTCTGTATTTATTTGGGCATGGCCTCTCTCTCTCTCTCTCTCTCTCTCTCTCTCTCTCACACACACACACACACACACACACAAGCAAGTTTCACAAAGGCTTCCGGGGGTATGTAGCGTCATGCGCACATGCTACATGGTGAAGGACGAGGCGATGTCGTTGTCCATGATCTCACTGGTCTGCCGGGAAGTGTAGCTTTCCAAGTACAACCGGGCACAGAGGAAGCCTGGCACCTTGCTCTTTCTTCTGGCACAACAGACATCCTTCACGATCTTCATGAAGTAGTTTCTAAATTTCTGCCCGACGAACGCGTACAGCACCGGGTTGAGGCAGCAGTGCAGGAAAGCCAGCGCCTCAGCCACGTTCCTGGCGTAGGCGAGGCGTATCTCACCGCGGCAGGTGCGGTTCATTCTGCCCGTGTTCGCTGCAGTTATGAGAAGGACCACATTGTGAGGGATCTGACAGGCCAGGAACACAAGGACCACGGCGATGACGACACGGATGGCTCTGTGCCTTTTGGAATTCTGGGCCTGCACCAGGGTCCTGACGATGAGCAGATAGCAGAATACCATGAAGAGCAGAGGGATGAAGAAGCCGAAGAGCAGCTCGAGCCCCAGCCCCAGCAGCTTCCAGGTGATGGGCTCCGAGACAGACTTGTAATGGGGCTCGCAGACATCTCTGCCCTGAAGCCTGTATTTATTGTTGAAGATGAAGGTGGGGCTTGAGATGATGATGGATATGACCCACACCACCAAACAGATGATCTTACTGTGTCCCAGGGTTCTGGATCGTACCCGGAAAGATTTGGTCGCCTGGACGATGGCGATATACCGGTCCATGCTGATGCAGGCCAGGAGCAGCATCCCGCAGTTAAAGTTGACTGCATAGGCGCCTTTCATCAGTTTGCACAGTGAGCTGCTGAAAACCCATGACCCCGTGGCATGGGTCACTGCCCAGAAGGGCAGAGTAAGGACAAAAAGGATGTCTGTGATGGCCATGTTCAACAGGTAAACGTCGGTCATGGACCTGGCCTTCTTGTAGAAGGCAAAGGTCATCACCACCATAATATTGCCCAGGAGGCCGAAGACACAGATTAACGAGTAGGTGATAGGCACGAATACCCGGGTGAACTCCCTGACCTCTCTCAGGGAGCACGGCAAGTCGTCCGTAGGCACGGAATAGACGGGGTCTGAGTAGTCCTCAGTTGAGAAGTATGCCTCTGTGGAATTCATTGCCTCCTGGAAAACAATGGGGACAGAATCAGGGACAGCACACTCTCAAGCCACCGCACCGAGGCAAGCTCCCACCACAAGAGTTTCTCACTCCCCCGCGCCCCACGCCCACGTGCGCGATGGTCCCTTGGTGTTGAGTGTGAAGTGGGGAGGGATTCAGTCACAGGCTCGCTCGGTCGCTCGCACAGACGTTAGGAAGCTATGGAGGAGAGAGGGCAATGTGTGCTTTAGTCATGCCGTGCTCTGGAACATTCTACCCCGAAGTTGTTTGCTGTGAAAACACCAGCTGTACGGGAAGGATTCCCTGACACTTTCCGAAGAGCCAGAGAGGGGGGCACCATGGAGGGCTCTGCAGTCCCAGCAGCTCTTATGGGCTCTATCTAGGTGTCTCAGGCCAGCTTTGGTAGCTTGGAAATCCACCATAAAGAGCATACGAACCAGTGGGCCTGATTGGACTTGATTAGTGAGATTCCAATTTCTCATCTTTGGCTTGAGAAAAGTCTTATCAGAAAAAAACAAGCAAACAAACAAACCCCACAGGTTTTAAACTGTACTGGAGTCTTCACCCCAAATTCCAGTTACAAATATACAAGAAAATCTCATGGAACAAAATCTATAATGACCTAAACGTGATCAGGAACGCACAATTTGAGGCCTGGGGAGATGGCTCAGTGGTTAGGAACACTTGCTGCTCTTCTGGAGGACCTGGGTCTGATTCCCAGCACCGGCCCACGTCAGGTGGCGCATAGTCATAACTCCAGTCCCAGGGAGAGTGATGCCCTCTCCTGGCCTCTGAAGGCACCTCTGTGCATGTGACAGAAACTTACTGGTACCAATACCATGAGCACACACAGTCCTCATGGATAAAGCCACTATGATCCTACCCTAGCAAGAAGACTGAGGGACTGAAAGCTGGAATCCCAGTGCAGTGGTGAGGGCTGCAGCCTCAGCACTCAGGGAGCTGAGGCAGGAGGATGGTGACTTCAGAGCCAGCCTGGGATACACAGCAAAACTGTCTTGCCTGAGAGTCAAGACGGTAACCCTGGTTACATGCAAACAAGGCGTACAGAAACCCAGGCCAGCTCCTGCTGAAGGGGTGGCCAGCACCAGCCACAGTGATTCCTCAAGGTCAGGGGAATGGGGAATGTGGCCTGCATAGTTCCCAGGCTAGGCCACAGGGCAGACAATTGTTCAGATGCACAATGTACTCAAGAAACAGTGTCTTCATTATGCTTGCCGATTGGGATGGTGAAGCAATTCCCAAGGACCACAGATTTGCAAGGGGACGCTGTGAGCATGTTGGGCCCAAGGCACTGTGAAACCCAGAATAATGACAACCTCAGCACAGCGGGCCCTGGCAATCAGCGCTCTCCGTGAGATGACATCTGTCACATCTGCTCGAAGGCCAGACACTCCACAGGAAATGAATCAGTCTGTCAAACCACCATTGTTGTCATAGGAACGCGCATGTTGTTGCTAGGAAATGGCACTGGTCGCGGATCTGAGCATAACTTAGTTATCTGGAGGGGCAATCTGTTGTTTTATTTATTTATTTATTTTAGTGATTTGTTTATTTTTATTTTATGTGCCTTGGTGGTCCTTTGCCTGCCTGTATGTCTGTGTGAGGGTGTCAGATCCCCTGGAACTGTAGTTACAGACAGCTGTGAGCTGCCAGGTGGGTGCCGAGAATTGAACCCAGGACCTCTGGAAGAGCAGCCAGTGCTCTTAAACCTCTGAGCCAACTCTCCAGCCCTCACTGGTGAATTTTTGGGGGTGAAGGGTAAGATGGGGTTTCTTTGTGTACCCCTGCCTGTCCTGGAATCCTCTGTAGACCAGGCTAGCCTCAGACTCACAGAAATCTGTCTACTTCTGCCTCTTGAGTGCTGAATTGAATGTTTATGTCTTTCCTTTAAAGGATTTAGAGCAAAGCAGACTGCTAGTCTTCCAAGATGGGTGCCGCTGAAAGTATAGAGCCTACAGCCTATCTTTCTGTGAACCTACAGTCAAGCTACCCCCAAGCAAGACATTCTCTTTCACACATGCCCACTAACTGGGTCTTATTTTGGCCTAAATAAGTCACGCACAAGACCCATGTTTGTCAACTGATCCTCAATGTACATTATGGCCAGTCGGTCGTCTCTGTGTTTATGCCCAAGTCAGCATATCTCAAACAAGCCTGTATGGAAATATTCTAAAGAACAAATTGATATTAAGAGAATCTGCAAGGACTTGAGAGATGGCTCAGCGGTTAAGAGCATTGGCTGCTCTCCCAGAGGTCCTGAGTTCAATTCCCAGCACCCACATAGTGGCTCTCAACCACCTGTAATGAGAGCTAGCGCCCTCTTCTGGCCTCCAGGCGTACATGCAGCCGGAGTACTGTATATATAATAAGTAAATATTTTTTTCTTGTTAAAAAGAGAGAATGTATGAAAAACTTTAGGGTCCTGCCTTGCCTGCTGTCAGCTGCCTTGAGTAAAATGTCACACTTTCTGCCACCCTGCCTGCCTTTTGGTGGGCTGCCGGGGACTCCTGTCCACTCTAAACATTCCACTACTACCCAAAGAATGTCGTTGTGAGGCTGCCCACTCCATGAGGAGCCCTGCAAATGCCAGGCAATTTTAGCCTCCAAAGGTAGAGACGAGATTTTCCCCAGAGCAAGCTGGCTAGTGAGGCTAAGCATCCTCCAGGTTTGACTGGCAGACCCCGCCTTAAAGGGTAAGATGGAAGAGGGGCTGAAGAAGGTTCATGTGCCCACACACATGAACACATACACGCACATGTTCCACACATGTGGAACTTATCGATAGATGCAGAAAAAGTGAACGTCACTATTGAGGTTTGGTGTCAGTCAATACGCACCCCAGACCATCATTAACAACCAGATGGTGGTGGCACACATCTTCAGTCCTAGCACTCGGGAGGCTGAGGCAGCTGGATCTCTGTGAGTTCAAGGCCAGCCTGGTCTACAGAGTGAGTTACACAGAGAAACCCTGTCTTGAAACCTTCATTAAGCGTGCGCGCGCGCGCGCACACACACACACACACACACACACACACACACACACACACAGAGAGAGAGAGAGAGAGAGAGAGAATATCATGAAGGAATCAAGGCACCTGGTATAGAATTCGCGAGTGAGTTACCACACGTGCTGGCATATAGCTGTCACCTGATCCAGAGCCTTTGGTCCACTCCCAGTCATCAGACAACAACAGTAAGGGAAGTGTGACAGACGTTGCAAATCTGTGATTAAATCTGAAAATTGGAAGCAATCATGAGAAGGAACTGTCGTCTGGGTACTAGGACGCTGAGGCCCGTGGGCCACCAGCTGGGCTGTTAGGGGGTTTGGACTGGCATTCTGGGTGTGGTGACACCCATGTGGAACCCAGGCACACTGGGGGACAGACCTCGACTGACACGTTTCTCACTGTTCACATGAAGTATAAGGGCAAAAGAAAGGAGTCAATGCATCGCATTTGGAAAACGTCAAAAGTTTAGAGAACACAAGAGGATGACCTGGGTCCTCTGCAAGATGGGTACGTGCTGTTAACAACTGAGCCATCTCTCCGGCCCTGCCCCCACACCTGCATCTAAACGGTCAACAACTCAGACGAAGGCAACAAAACAACAGGCAAACAAGAACAACCCCAAGTTCTGAAAGAGCATAACTAGCATTTATTTGGTAGGAAGTCCGACAAGCCGGTGGAGATGCTTCCATCAGGCACAACTGTCTCCCTGCACTCAGCCTTCATGCTTAAAAACAGCTGTTCAGAGCCAGCGGTCTGATGCACCAACAGCGCTGTGCTCACCACCACTACTTAGTTTCCGGAGCCCGTGAGTGTGTCAGTTCACATGGCAAAGGGGACTGTGCAGATTGAGTTTGGACGAGTAGCCACACGGGACAGTTAGAACCGAGAGTCCTTGACCCTCAAGGCTCTCTCATCCGAGGCAGGAGAAGACATGGAGACTCGTGAGGGAAGTGTCTGTTGCTGTTTATGTTGAAAGCAGTTGAGGAGCCACAAGCCAAGCGGGTTTCCTGAAGAGGCTGGCAAGGGCCCTCTCTGACAGCTATTGTGAAAATAGGAATCTGTGTCCCGCCACAGGGACTGAGGTCTGCCTGCAACCTCAGGCAGGGATGGTCGGGCACAGATCCCTCCCCCTCCCTCCCCCCCTTAGGGGCCCAGAAGAGAATGTGACACCTTTTACCCACCTGGCCTGCAGCTGAGGTTGGTATCAGGTCCCTGGAGGCAGAACCGAAACCCAGGAAGCTCAGCCGTATGAGCCGTAGGAGACTCACAAAGTCCAGCAGAATCTTTAACGCTCAGGCAAAACTCACCGAAACCATCAGGCTCAGAATGAGGTCCGTGCCCGTCTGCACCTGGCTTGGGCCAGGTTTACACAGTGGTTAGGGGTTGGGAGAGAGGGGTATGGGGGATATTTAGTGCCTGGAGAAGCACAGTGAAGTGTTATTCAGCCTCAGGCCAGCTAGAGGGACATCCATCACGGCATGACAGACTGTGGCTTCAAAGAGGGGCTTCTGCTCTGCCCTAAAGCAGGACTCTGCTTGGGAGTAGAGATGACATGGATGCCAAGAAGAACTGGCAGCTGGTTTAACAACAACAACAGCAGCACAGGTACCCTTGGGACGTGGGTGACCACTGCCAGTTGGAGAGCCCAGCATGGGCTGGACCTCTTGGGCCAGGAACCCCAGGCTGCAGGAGATGGGTGAGGATGAGGAGCCCAGGAGTCCTATCTGCAAATGCTCATTATCAGGGTAAAACCTAGACTGCTTACTACCTATGCGCCTGGAGGTGAAGGGTGACCCGAGGGAGGCCTCTTGGAGGCAGGAGAGAGTCACACAGGACCTACACTCTGGTGAGGAGTGGGAATAACAGGGGCCTTGAGAAGAACATGTGCACACACGGAGCTTTCCATTACTCCGTAACCACACACATTCCTGGGGAACTTTGACCCTGCTCTGGGAAAGGACTGCTTCCTATGCCGGGCGCCCACTGACGGATGCGGGCTCCTGGGAAAGCTGCTGTCAAAGTGAGGCCTGGAGGTCCTCCAGATGCATGCATTCTGAGCTTCAGTTTTCCAGGAATCACACCACAAACCTCATTCACACGGGAAGGACATGTACTCAACTGTTTGTGTTCCTGGGTTAAGCTCATCACATGATAACTCCGTCCACGGAATCCCGGTCACCCCATGATCTTACACATCAAAAGCAGAGAAGGGAAATGTGTCTTAGCAGATGTTAAGATACACCTCCAGGGCCACCAAGACTGCAATACAGCTGATACCGAGACACTGAAAAATACCACACTTGCTGTCTTACTCTCCACGATTCATGGAGAGGCCCCAACCCTCAGCATATCTTACTTTCTTTCCCCAAGCACCTTCCTTTCCCCTAACTCCTGTGCCTCACATCTATTTTAAGATAACTTCAATAAAATCTCCTGTTTCAGGCCAGCTTGGCGCGTGCCCAGGTCCCCAAAAGATCATGGGAGCTCCTCGTGACGCTGAGGGAGACATCATGGATGTGTGCCACACCAAATCCGGTAGATTCTGTGTGTACTAAGTTGCACAGACAGAGGAGATAACTTCAAAAGAAGGAGGTCTCCTGGAAATGGCTGTGGGACTCTCGGCCGGAGAAAAATATCAAGCTGTAGTTGTCATGGCAATTTCTATTCTTCTATTGTTTTTCTCGTATTAATGAAACGTTCCTGAAAGCCTACACTGACATTATAAACAAAAGAAATAAATGAGAAACCGTCCCCTGACCATGACTTCGTCTCCGGGAAAACCAGCACCTTTCAAACCATTCACGTTATTCACATAAGTAAATAGCATTAAGGCAAATACTCTCCCAACAGTAACATTTCATATGGCTATACATATGTCATCGAAAATGGGCTTAAATGTTTGGTTAAAAAATATAGCTTTTTAATAAGAAAGAGTCAAAAATAGCTCAATATTTCAAAAACTCACAAGAACTAGGTAATAGATGTTAAACAATAACTGACTATAAAAATTTATAGCCTGATCTAAGAAGCAGGCAGTTGGTCTTGAATGATTTTCTAATTTATTGTTTTGGTTAGCCTTGGACAATTTATATATTACTGTGCCTAGTAACAAGGATGCCATGTGTTCTTTCTGGGTTTTACTTCACTAAACACAACCCTAAGAAAATGTTTGTTTCATCCTGGATGAAAAACCTTGCTTTAGAGCTACAAAATAAACTCAGATTCAAACTACCTCTATATTTTTTCCATTTGTCACTGCCTAATCCTTACCCACCTAGTCTTCAAGGCCCCTTTTCCCAGAGACCCCCCCACACACCAGGCTGGGATGATCCATGGCAGATCTGTGTCCCTGTCCCTCACACCGACAACGCCCATGGAACTTTTTCTCTGGACAGGACTTCAGAAAACGCTGACCTGAAAAAGGCAGGTGCCACGGGGCTCCCAAGAGCCGTGCCAGGCTGGGCTGCAGTAGCTTGCAGTCCCTACAGTGACGGTGATACACCTGATTTGGAAGGGGGTGGTGTCACTACTCACAGTGGCGGCGTTCCAGTAGCATTCTGACCCCTGCTACACCACGTCCCAGTGGATCCTGTCTCTCAGAACTGTAAAAACCGGCCACTACTCAAGCTCCCTCCACTGGCTTTAGAATCAGAGAGCAGCTGCCAGTCAGAGCACAGCTTTGGGTGGCTTTTCCTGCCCTTCCAGAGGTGCTGCCCCCGCCCCCTGCTCTCCCCACCATCCAGCACCCAAATGATAAGCTACCTTCTTCCATGGCTTTCGCCTTTAAGGTCTGACACCACATAGACCGCTTCCCCTTCCCAATGCGCTCAGCAGTGCTTGGGTGCAGAGGGAATGACACGAGCAATCACAGCCACCACCCCGACACTACCCCCACCCCCAACCCCCCCAGGCCAATGCCACTACCCCCCCACCCCCACCCCCCAGGCCAACTCTGCCTCTCCCTCTGGGTTCTAACATTTCCAGGGCAATTCTTTTAACCACATAGAAAACCACCCCACCATTTTAGGGAAAGTTTGATACTAGTAATGCTTTAAGCACAGTATAAAGCTTGTATGTACCGTAATCTTCTGTGTACTACGGTATGTTCTTCTAGAGCCATCTCCATTGTGTACACCGTGCAAAGAATGTGTTTCTGAAGGTGACGCACACGCCGCTATCATGGCATTCGGTGCCTTAGCTGGTACCAGATAAATGGTAACCCTAGGAGAATGGCTGCAACTGTCTTTGAGATGAGACAGAGAAGGCAGCCTGGGGTAGGGTGGGGGGAGAGGAAGAGGGGAGGAGAGAGGGAGGGGGGAGAGAGATTTTATGCATGTGCTAGGATGCATATGTGTGTACGTGTCTGTTTATGTGCATATGTGTGTATGTGTATTTGTGTAGATGCAATGATGTTTGTGTATGTAGGTATGTAGGCATGGACAGTTGTGCCTGTATGCACACATATCTATGTTCATGTGTCTATAGGTCTACACGTATTGTCGTCCAAGCATGAGCACTTCTGATGGTAGGCATGGGTGTGTTCCTGTGTTCGTGTATGTGCGCATATACATATATAAGTATGCATGGTATATATTGGCTTAGGTGCATTTGAGTGAGTGCCTATGCAGATGGGTACAGAGAAGTTTGCATGCAGAAGGTGTGTGTGTGTGTGTGTTTGGGTGTGTGTGTACAGCTGTGTGTGTGTATATGTGTGTATACAGCTCCATGTGTGTATGTGTGTGCACAGCTGTGTGTGTGTACATAGCTGTGTATGTTTACAGCTGTGTGTGTGTGTGTACAGCTGTGTGTGTGTGTATGTGTGTATACAGCTCCATGTGTGTATGTGTGTGCACAGCTGTGTGTGTACATAGCTGTGTGTGTGTGTGTATGTGTGTGTGTATACTGTGGTGTGCAGGCTGTAGATCTGGTTCCAGACAAATGCTGGGCACTGAGATCACTGCTTCCCATCTGTTACTGCTGTAACCTTACAAAGCTCCTCCAGACAGACAGCATGTCCTAGCAGACAGACCACAGCCTACTTGAGACTATGAGCAGTGCTAAAATTCCCCCGTTGCCTGTCATTCAGCATCTGGGTCATTTGGCCATGCAGTTCCCACAAGACCTTCAATAATAAGTTTAGTTAAAACTTCTTGCATCGAGTGTTTTCTCGCTACGCTGGCAGGTGTTGAGTGTGTGTTAAAGGTTCACTGGGATCACAGGCACACCTGCTTCTCCACTCTGTCAAACTCAGTACAGCTGAAGTTCTACACAGCTTCCTTCTGCTTTTGAGCTGGTGGTTATGAAGAACCCAGAAGGTATTTTCCAGTGATTTGCTTCTTGTCTGGCAGCTCACTTTTATACTGCATTTTTTGTTGTTGCTCTTTGCTTTGTTTTTGGAGACAAGGTCTCACTATTTGACACACGGTGGAGTTGCATTTAGCTACTAAATTCTGGGAATGCAGGCTGGTGATATCTGCACAGCTAATATTCCCTTTACTTATTTGTAGGAATGAAATCTTTAACCATGTCAAAAGTAGCTGTAATGAGGTTGTTGTGTCCACCCTGTGTATTTAGGGTGCTGGGTGTCCCACCCACAGCTGTGCCTAATTTCTTACTGTCTCTGTGTTGGCTTCTCAAAATCTCTCTGTGTAGTGAGTTAAATAAAAAGTTGCATTTTGTAGGGGTCCAGAGAGATGGCTCTGTTATTAAGAGTAAGCAGTACTCTTGTAGGGGACTAGAGTCTGTTCCCAGCACACACACTTCATAGCTCATGGCCATCTGTGTCTCCAACTTCAGTGGGATCCCACACCTTTGGCCTCCCTGGACACTTACACTAATATGTTCATATCCCCACATACACATAATGAAAAATAAACAATAAATCTTAAGGAGGGCTGGAGAAGAGATGGCTCAGAGGTTGAGAGCATTGGCTGCTCTTCCAGAGTTCCTGAGTTCAATTCCTGGCAACCACATTCATCTATAATAAGATCCGTCTGATTCCCTTTTCTAGCCTGCAGGCATGCATACAGACAGAAACACTCTATACATAATAAATGAATAAATCTGAAAAAAAAAAAAAACCAAACCTCAAGGAAAGCATTACAGTGTTAGGACGGGGTGTAGCTAGGGTAGAGCAGTCACCTAGCATTCATGAGGTCTACGCTTCACTCCCAGCACTACAAAAACAGTAGACTGAGCTTGGTGACACAACGCTGTGATCCTAGGTACTCAGGAGTGAGGCAGGGGAGCATCAAGTTCAATGCCTGCGGTCACAATGTGACTGTGGGATCAGGCCACACACCCTAGTGAGACCCTGTCTCAAAATAAAAGGTAAAAGTGCATCTAGAAATGTAGCTCAGTGGTGGAGTGCTTGTCTGGCATGCACAATACCCTAGATTCAATTCCTAGTAACACACACAGACACAGAGACATATACATAGACACACACACACAGAGACATGTACACACAGACACAGATACACATACACTCCGAGAGACACACAGACACACAGGCAGAGATGCACACACAGACACACACACACACACAGAGACACACATAAACACATACACACATAGATACATGCACACACATATACACAGATACACACATGGACACACACAGACACTCACACAGACATATATACACACAGAACACACACACACACTTCCTTTCTAGACTGATGTCTCTCAGATGCTTCCCAAAGAAGGAAGCAGTGGCCAACCATCTCCAAAGCTCCAGTGTGAGGCGGCGAGAATAAAACCTCCCTGTGAGCCCTATTCCTCTCTCCTAAAACCACAAGGACAGGTACATAACAAAATCATAAGGACTTATTACGTGGAAGCTCGGTTGGCATGCCCACATCCAGTAAGAAACTCTTCCAGCCAGGCATCCCTACCATATGTGAGAAGCTAAGACAAGTCTGAAGAAAAAAAAAAAAAAAGTTGGGAAGGGATGCATGCTCACCCAGGAAATGCTGAGATCCAATGTGGAGTGGCCAGCTACCCACGCCTTGGTGGTTGTCCACGCTCCAGCCGTAGGACTGTGAGGACCATTCTGTCAACAGAAGCGACCGGCAGTGGTCACTGAGAGACTGGTAGTGAGCCACTACTTCCTATTTAAAAGCAACGCCTATCTGCTTGGATGCAAATGGTTAACCGTGTACAGCCTGTAGATTGTAAAAGGATTACAAATCATCATCATCACCATCATCGCTATCACCACCACTATCAATAAACATCACCCTAATCTGACTTGGAGTCAAACCAGAGTAAAGAGGAGAACAACTTTTGTTTTGTGGTTTCTCAAGGAAGAGAGCCTTTGTGCGGTTTTTCTATGTGAAACATTGGAGTGTATATCAAAGTCTCCTGGGAGGGAGGATGCTGGGGCCACCTGGAGGCAAGAGAGGGCATTTACAGTGTTCAGCGTGGCTCAAGACAGGGTCTGTCTGAAGCTCCTCTGGCTGTGTGCCCTGCTCACAAGTCCTCCAGGCACGGGGAAGGATGCTGCACCAGACCATAGCCAGCCTCATGGGACAGAGATGGAGGGGGAGCGGGCTACGGCGATGCTAGCTAGCTTCCATTCCTGGTCAGAGACCGAAAGTGGGGGGGGGAGCGCTAAAATAGAACGCCTAATCTCCAGGAAAAGGCTGGTGAGGGTTAAAAAGCTTGCCTTCAGGTACCGGTGTTGGATGTGTAGCTCGTTCCTCTCACTGGAGATGCCCCCCTCCTGGAAGGAGGCTGGAAAGATGCCAAAAGCAAACAAAATTTACAAGGTTGAGGAGATTCCTAAAGTTCATGAGAGTCACAAGGTTATATACGTAGAGGTGGCTGTGCCTGGAGCTCCAAGTATGCAGCTGCCATGCATTGCCGTCAATGCCAGGCTGGGGTTCCAGGATGCAACCTACCTTTGAGTGACCCCTCTAAAAACAACAACAACAAAACTATGGCATGTGTGTGAGTGTTCTGCTACATGTATGTACATAGATAGTGCTGGTGTTCAGAGGTCAGAAGAGGGAATCAGATCGCCTGGAACTGAGGCTGTAGGTGTTTGTGAGCCGCCATGGGGATACTGGGAATCGAAACCTAGGTCCTCTGTGAGAATCTTAGCCACTGAGCCGTGTCTCCAGCTCCGTGAAGAGATGTTTCTTCGTGTCTCCAGTCATTTTAATACTACAGAAGCACAGACTCGTGAAGCTGTTCACATTTCGGTGGCCAGGAAGCAAGTCCCAGGAAATGCTGAACACTACAGAGCGGAGACGCAGCGGTCACCTCCCAGCATGGCTGACTGACCCCTACTCTCACTTCCTAGAGCGGTCGATCACGCGGTCTCACAACCCGCGCCCCCGACTGGCTCGGTCTGGATACACTTTGTTTTACACCTTTATGTCCCACAGAGCCTTGAACTCAGCTTGTCCCCAAGCTTGAGTGTGACAGGAGAGCTGGGACCTGTCCTGCTCAATTCCTCCAGGGAACTGGCTTTGGGGCTACATGGGAGGTGAATTGTCTGCAGATCTCGTGATCACAGATGCCCCTGCTCTTTGGACAGACGGACAGACGCCTCCTTCCCTCTTCTATGGCAGAGCCTGGGATTTCCCTTGGTTCCAAGCAGCCTGGGCCTCTTGCCTGTGGGAAGCCCTCGCTATCAAAGTACCTTCCCGTGCCTAAAACTGTCACCACAGATAGGAAGGAAGCTGGAAATGCTTCTTCCTTGTGACCCCATTCTCATCCTGCAGTGGCCTCAGCTTCTACTTCTTTCTGGGGTAGAAACTGGTATGAGTACCCATCAGGGGGTTTCTGGCCACACAGAGGAAGATGCTGGGCTCCTAGGATGCCTGTGGACACACATGGCTGTCTTGGCCTTTCTACTCAGTGATTCCCACTCCTTCCGTGGCCTTGTTTGTCATGAAGAAGAGACAGAGTCTCACTACGGAACCCCGGCTGGCTGTCCTGGAACTCACCGTGTACACTAGGCTGGCCTCAAACCTGCTTCTCTGCCTCTCAGGTGCTGGGTGTGCTACCACACTCACCCCCCCCCCTCCATAGGAAGCAAATCTCTTACAGAAAAATAGCCCCAGAAATGACTCATCTCAGAGAAATAAAAATCAATAAAACAGATTAAACCTTGTTAAGGACCAAAAAAAATATATATATATATATTAAACAGAAATCCTGCATGTTAGTCTCCAAGCACTGTGGGACAACCACCCCGAAGGCTGGGAGCCATCTTCCTATCCTGAAAACAGGGATCCAGAGCTGAACTTCCAAGAGGCTGGAGGGGAAAGGTCCTCAGGGCCGGCTCTGACCTCCATTCTCCACCCTAGGGAGTAAAGTGAACCACAGAATATCCTCCCTCTGACTTCCAGGGTTCTCAGTCCCTGCCGGATGACTTCCATTCAGGCGGCCACTGGTGCAGCTGTTATGGAACTCTGCTCCCCCAAACAAACTTCACAGTGCTTTGTGTGCCTCGTCCCAACATTCCTTCCACGCCTCAAAGGAAAATCCAAGTTATACATCACCCCGGAAACACCCATGGACCCATTTTCCAGTGCGGCTGGGAAGAGAGGAGATGGTCACATAGGTGAACATCTTTTTAACTACAGTCTGGATACTGCATGCTGGGGGGGGGGAAAACTAGGTAGAAAAAAACAGAAAAAAAAAAAAACCACCACATGTGTCAGAAGAGAAGACTAGCTGTGCAGTCCCCAACACCCGCCGCTGGAAACAGTACTTGGCCACCGTCCACTCCACTTAGCAAAGGTAGTGAGCAAAGGGGCCTGACTGTGAGGTTCACTGACATGGATTGAGGGCCTTCACCTCCGTTCTGCTTGCGGGGAAAAGCCACACTGACTCACAGAGACGGGCTTTGCTCATGTCTGTGTTCCAGGGCAAAAATGTAACAGCAGCAGCAGTTGCTACCAAACACTGTCGGTTGAGAATTCTACACCAGTGAGGGCTACTCAGATAGGCTACTCTGAATGCATTTCCACGGTGAGGGCATCAAAATGCTAGCAGCCCTGGAGAGGGGTGGAGGCCCTCCATGCCTGCTCCTCCGTGCCTACTTCCTCTAGCGCTATTGGCCTGAGTGGCGGTAAGCTACACTTCAACGGGGGCCGTCCACACCGAATACTGAGTTCCTTTGTCTCTGGGGCTGTGGGGGAGCTGCTCTTAGCAAAAGCACTATTTGCTGTGGTGAGTCTGCCCAGCCCAACCCTGGTCCTGGCTGGCTGTCCTACCCCACCCATATATATCTCTCGTTTTTAAGATGTAAACCTCTTCCACCTGCCTTGGTTTCCCCTTTCTGCTTCGTCATCTGTAGGCTTGTCAAATAAAAACATTTTATCGAGTAAAAGGAAATGTGTGGTTGGCAGGCATTTATATCTCGGCTGTGAAGTCTTTCTTTTTTTGTTCTTTGAGACAGGGTCTCTTGTGGTCTAGGCCGACCTTCCCCTTGCTGTGCAACTGAGGATAGCTTTCTGACCCTCTTGCCTCCGCCTCCCCAGTACCAGGATTACCGGTGTGTACATCATTCCCAGTTACAGGGCCGGGGACCAAACCCAGAGCCTCTGCCCTGCCCTTCTGTAGGTTCTGAATTCAGTTTCTTACCATTGTCCCTGGGAGCTTGCTGTATTGTATGTGGCAACCACAGTGACCAGATTGTTGGTATCTGTAACTGTTGGCGAGACGGCTATTCCTACCTAGCTCTCAGGGAAGGCTCCCCCAACTTGAGCATCTCACACACTCACCATGAGACACCACAGGAGAAAGCCGTGCTGTAACCCAACAGCTGGTGCAATCCCTGGTTGCGTTGCACTAAGAGCACACTCACTTCTAGCCTAGTTTCCCCTTTCTTGGCTTCCTGCTGGACACAGGTGTGCATTCCCTATGTGGCAAATGAAGACCCTTCGAAGGGCTGGAAATCTCATTCAATACCCCCTAACACACCACACACACACACACACACACACACACACACACACACACCCGTGAACTGTATGGTGTGGCTGTGTTAGTAATTCCCATCAGCTTTTGTCTATCGTGTTTTGTTGGTGTTCCTATTAACTCTCTGCTTTTAGAAGTTCCGGGCTGGGAAACCAGACAGTCCTATTTATCAGAACTGTGCCTAAAATAAGAGTCAGTATATTTGAAGGGACACCTGAGAGTCTCCCCTGGGAGAAGCACCCAGGCTCAGAGCAGGGGCTTGCGGTATCTATTTTGGCTACGGTCTCTTTTTCTGCTCATTTCCTCTTTTGGGGGACTGACTTAGGAGATATTATTAGAGAGGAGATCTCCAGGTAAGCCAGGGTGCAGGAAGCCTAAGGCACTTAGTGGGAGGACAACCAGGGAAAGCACAGACCTCTGGCGCTGTCATAGTCACAGTACAACAGCGTCTTTAAATGACACCCATTAACCCGCTATTTGTCACTTTCACTTGGAAGTCGATGTTACCGGAAGAATGTCTTCCGACGAATTGTGTGGCATCCCGCCTTCTCCTGATGGGACACACGGATGGCCCTCGGTGGACCTGGGCACTCCGCTTAGTGGCTCCAGGCTCACTGGTCACTTCCTCCATCATTGTTTGCTATCCGTCAGCACTAGGCAGCTGCCCCTCCCTCTGCCCTGGCCTTGTCCCTCTGCCTTAACTCTTCCTTACTCTTATGAGTCCATTTTCTCCTCTGAGCCCCACCCACCTTAGGTAGGATCATCTGGCTCTGCTGTCCAGCGAGCCCCTGGGGAGAGAGACACCGCAGCTAGTTTGGGTTTGTGAAATCTGTATTTTCTCTCCCTTTGCAAATATTTCTCATGCTCCTTTGCCAAGGCAAAAACAAAGCCAGTCTGAGATGTGCGAGACCTTGTCTCAAAACCAACCAGATAAGAAAATATCATATTCTACCTTCTTATTCGATAGGAAGAGAAGAGACCCTGACACCTGGCAATTTGGGACTCAGACTCCTTCTCTACTGCACCCGAAGGCACAACTCCTCCCCAGCCCTAAGCCCCAAAGAATACTCATGGTACTCAAAAGACTGACAAAGTGAACACCTGTCCTCCATCTCTACAGGACAGAAGGGACCCAAGTCTGTGAGCATCCCATTAATATAGGACTCGGTAATGTGACCACTGCAGTATTCTGCCCTCAAAGCCACACATTAGCAACGACAGCAGAAAGCCAGAGTGTTTCCCAAAGTCCACAACGAAACAAAACTTACCAACAATGTTCCGACCCACAGACCAGCAGTTTTTCTCTTAGATTTCAGATTTCTTAGATCTTTGCTTCCTCTCACAGGTGTGGAGGTCCTGGTCCTAGTCACACGGGATTGAAAGTGATGACTTAAAGCTGCAGGTGTCTAGAATGATGTCTGTCCTTGCTGTCCTGCTCCAGGCCCGGGGCTCGACTCCTCAAGGCAGTGTGGCTTGCTCTTCACCTTCATGGGGGTGGGTGGTGAACTGCCTCGCCACAAATGTCTGTCTTCAACACACTGCAGACCATATGAAGGCAGTAAAGGTAGAGGCAGGAAGACACCTTATGTAACTAGGTCAATGATTTCATTTCGAGATGCAAATTTTTTTTTTTTTTTTGTTTCAGAATTATTAGTCTGTGGAATGTTTCTTGATTCCTGGAAATTACATATCAGGTAGATGATTATAAAGTTCCCTGAAAGTGGTCCTGTCCACCCAATGGACTACAGTTAGCTACCCACATTTTTGCTTCTGAAGGAAAGAAGTCTAAAAATCTCAGTAAGTATCTTCGAAGCTACATATCGCCCAGGACAGTCTTTGTTTGGCCCTTGGTGGAAAACACCAGTGATTTCTGACAGTTCAGGGCTCTGATACCGAGACCTCTCCTGTCTTTGTGAATCTTAGTAATGCTGTTAAAGGCTGGGACATTAACATTGTAACAGTAGTAACACTGCTAAAGGTCAGGACATTAACATTGTAACAGTAGTAACACTTTTAAAGGCCAGGACATTAACATTGTAACAGTAGTAACACTTCTAAAGGCTAGGACATTAACATAGTAACAGTAGTAATATTGCTAAAGGCCAGGACATTAACATTGTAACAGTAGTAACACTTTTAAAGGCCAGGACATTAACATTGTAACATTAGTAACAATTTTAAAGGCCAGGACATTAACATTGTAACAGTAGTTACCCAGGCACAAGGAAAGGATAGTTTCCATTTATTTACTCCTGACAAGTAATTTTGGCAAAATGGATATTATTACCCCCTTTTGTCAGTTGTGAAAAAGCCAGCTCACAAAGGTGTTGAGTCATTTGATGGATTCAGTTGATGTGGCTTGGGAGTGCTGAGGTCCTTTTACACTAACCCACATTCGTCGTTCATCAACAGACACTCATCTAGCGCCCTGTGGGAACACACTTGGGAAAAGCAGAGAAAGCAGGGTATTAAACAGGTGAAATCCTTGACCTTGAAGGATTTCCATGCTTGTCATGGGACAGCAAACACTGTGAAATCAAGTGTTTGCACAGAATGGTGGCCTTTACTGTGACTCGGTTAGCTAAAGGACCCTGTTTCATACATTAACCATAGGTGAGAGGGGACTCTGGGAAGGAATAAAGAAGTGTTTTTCGGGGTGTGGGATCGAACATAGGAAGAGAAGCCTAGTCTAGGAGCTGAGAGCAATGTCAGGAAGCTGGGTCAGAAGCAAGAGAAGCAGCAGCTTGGGGGTCTAGGGGCCTGGGGGTCTGGACACCTCCCACCTCTGCACCGATGCGTGAACTACCTTCCCCAGAAAGGGACTGGGGGGTTCATACTGCACCTGAAGCACTCCAGCTTCACACACAGCTGGCTGGAGAAGACTTGCAGTTCTTCTCGTTATTTTGGCTTGAGTTGCTATCACCAGGGATATTTTACCACCTGGGGGCATGAAAATTCACTGAGCTGACCAAGGTGTGGCCACCTCCTGGGAAACACCTGCCCCCCCTAACCCCACCCCAGGCATCACACTTGTCAGCACCAGGGTCTTTACTGCTGACAGGCTTGCACCATTGAAGTCATCTTGGCCTTGAAAAGATCCCCACGGAGGGAACAAATGATGCAACCTTAAGACCGGCCTGGATTCTAGATGATTCCAAATCCCACCTCTGGAACTAATTCATTATCGCAAAGAAAGCTGTGCTTATCCACCTCTGGTTTGGACACAATTATTTGATGGCCTTATTCCCATTGGCTTATGGAGAGCCTGATAAAATGGCTGCTTTGAGTGGCCCGAGCGTAGACACAAATGTCCTGAGTCGTCTAGGTTCTAGGCCGCACGCACAACTTGGCTCAATGACAAGCTACCCTGGGCTCCAAGTACCTTCCGTCTTCAGGGTCCTGTGTGAGGTCTCTCAAGGGACCCACTCGGGAAATCGAATTTCAGGTCTGTAGATGGTGGGGTCAAGCTCTTGTTGGCATTATAGCCTTTCCACTGATGACCAACAACTGTGAACCTGGACCTGATTGAGAGCACCTTGCTACCTACCACACAACCATGGGGTCTTGGGGTTGCCACACCCAACACCACTTCCTCATTCACTAAAAGCAGCCTGTTCAGGTTGGCAAGGGAGCGTCAGTAAGTCATCTACGCCGTGGCTCTTATTTCCAGCCTGTTTGTCTCTAGCTCAGCCACAGCACACAGTTTCACAGACATTCTTTGTGGCGATAGACATGGCAGAAAGGGTTTGTTGATCACAGGTGTAGCGCCAGGCTGGCAGAAGCTGGAAGCAGCTACAGCAGCCCACATCAGACCACCTAGGGAGGTTGGCAGGGACAGAATCAGCTACGGGGACAAGCTCCACCTGCCAGGAAGGACCTCAGAGCAAGGCGACTGCTAAGGGAGGGTGGAGAAGAGTGGGCATGAGGACACAGAGCATAGGAACCCTAACATTCAGTAGCGCCCCCAGGAAGCACCCCCAGAGCAGTCCGACTGAAACACCTGCTCTGGGGGTGGCCAGCCCCTCACAACCGTCCCACAAAGGCCAGTGACTTAATGCAAGATACAGGATAAGACAGTCCTGGACTCAACAACACAGAGATCTCATCATGGAGGTTGGTTAACATTTCCGCCCACGCTGTCAAACCTGAGCCCAATGTGGTATAGTGGCTTGGGAAATCCCAGACAGCTAGCTACCCAGACTCGGGGCAATTAGAGCTGTGTTGAGACTTGAAGAGATGCGGCTTATGACTTGGAGCCCTTTTTCTCTGCTTGCTTATCCATGCCATTTTCATGCAGTGTGTCGCCACGTCGATCTCACTTGAGGAAAACCCCAGCTCACTGAAGACAGCAATGCCCAGCACATTTGGAGTCACCAGTCTGCCTGGTCCCACAGCGGCCTGAAGCGGTTGCTGCGGCAAGGACAGCATTTCACTAGCTGGAAACATCGATTCCTGCCTGAGGGGCTGATGTGGAGGCAACCCCACCCTACTCACACACAGGGAAAGCAGGATAACTGTGGGTTGGCTGTGAAGGATGAGGTTGGCTTTTCCATAGACAGAACTACGGGAGTGTGATCAGGAGTTTAGCGAGGCCCTGACACTTCAATACTTCAATGGGGAGATAATTTCCCTTTCTTTCTTTCTTTCTTTCTTTCTTTCTTTCTTCCTTCCTTCCTTCCTTCCTTTCTTTCTTTCTTCCTTGAGACAGGGTTTCTCTGTGGCTTTGGAGCCTGTCCTGGAACTCGCTCTGTAGACCAGGCTGGCCTCCAACTCACAGAGCTCCGCCTGCCTCTGCTTCCCAAGTGCTGGGGTTAAAGGCGTACACCACCAATGCCCAGCTGGGGGGATAATTTTCAACCTTGTTAGTTTGGCTGACACCTGACAAATGGTGTCCTTTTAGAGATTAAATTAAGATGAAGTCATCAGTTTTGGTCCTAATCCAGTGACCTCGTAAGAAGGGCAGTGTGTGCAAAGAGATGGGGCTCAACTGGTAAAGGCAGTTGCTTGACAAACTTGACAATCTGATTTGACACTCGGAAGGAATCCTGATGGAAGAAAAAGAACCAGCTCCTACAAATTTTCCGATTGCCGCAATATGTTCTGGTATGGGTGTCCCTCCTCCCCAATAAACAAGTGTTAAAGGAAGAAAAATCAAAAGGAGGTGGCAGCTGGACAGGTGGTTCTGTGATTAAGAGCACTGGCAGCTCTTCCAGAGGACCTGGGTTCAATTCCCAACACACACAGTCATGTCTAACACCAAGGGATCAGATGTCCTCTCCTGGCACACAGTACACAGACACGCGCAGGAAAAACACCCACTTATATAAGCTAAGAAACAAATAAAAAAGATGGTGTCACGTTGCTGTGTCCTTACACAGCATGTGGCTAGAAGGAGCTCTCTGTGCCCTTTTAAAAGCAACTCATCTCACTCATGGCGTTCCACGGTCTCACCACCTTCAGGGAATTACTTACTGAGCCTTGGATGTAAGGACTTTTACTCGTGTTTGGCTGAAACATTAAAATGGTAGCCTTTGTGCAACCAGTCTTACAGAGCATGAGAGTCAAGGTTTAGCTTCCCAACAGGCAAAAGCCCCTGACCTACCTCCTACCCAAGAGGCTGACCAAGGAGAGCCAGAGGAACAGAAACTTGTCGGCAGCTCAGAGTCGTAGAGACACCCTGTCCTCCTGGCTTGGAGCCAGCAGCCCAAGTATGTGCATGCTAGTTGCTCAGGCACTACTCCTGGTCAGGACAGGGGCAGCTGGCCTTCACTGTAGGGATAGCTCACGAAAGAGGAGAAAGGCAGCTTGAGTGACTTCAGCAACACTATGCTACTCACACTGGTACAGGAAGCTCTGTGCACAGTATCTTCCAAGGCCATCATCGCACTGTCATACAATCCAAATATGGTGCCATCACCATCTACACAGACTGTCACCAAGTCCTCCCTTCCCAACACCTGCAATCCCTTTGAAGGGAACATCATACACCCCAAATTCCTTGTCCCTCTAATACTTTCACACACTGATGTTAGCTGACGGCGTGGAAAATCCACGCCATGGATGAGGACAGGGTAGTGCCTGCAGTTTGAAAGTGTTCTGTAAACATCTGTGTGTCAAAAATTAAAAGTAGTCCTGTGCTGATGTATTTAGAGGTGGAACCGTTGGGGACAAGGGGAAGGGGAACCCGTCCTATCCATGCATCACAGCAAGGTGGGGATTGTGGCATTACAATTCACATTTTATTGAGGAGCATTGGTTGCTCTTCCAGAGGACCCTGGTTCAATTCCCAGCATCCACAAGGCAGCTCACAACTGTCTGTAACTCCAGTTCCAGACCAGTGCACATAAAATAAAGTTAAATAAATTTAAAAAATAGTCTTTAAAATGTGTAAAAGAGGGATTTAGAATGAAAAAGTTTGCTTTGATTTGCTGGGATGAGCAACCCTTGATAGTTCGGTTCCGGAAATCCGTAGATTTGAATGGAACAAAGCGGTTCAAGTTTCTCCTAGAGCCAGAAGAAATGGCATTGTAGGACTGGATTAATTTTTGCCTGTTACCGGTGACATCAAATTGTGGAGGCTGTATCGCCCGCACTACGATCTGCTCCATGAATCTGTCGAAGGCCTAGAGATTGAAATAAGAGACAACATCGGGTCATTCGTTCAATGGCAATGTCGGATGCCGAATGCCGTTTATTGAGGGGATGGTACGGGCTTAAATACTGACTCACAGCACAAGTGGAAAACAACAGGATTTTCAGCTCGTCCCCCTGAGGTGCGTGTTATCAAAACGGGAAGGGTACCAATGACAACTCCGGGGCAAGAAGTTCCGACCAACAGCTTCAAGAAAGTTCCAGATGTGGCTCCACGTCTGTTTCAGGATCAGAGCAGCTCTATGGAGTTCTCTGGACCACACGTTTCCTTGACCACCTCCTAGTCTCTCCTGTGTGAGTTTCCTGAGTGACTCACACACAGGGTCTATGCTCCCACAGGACAGCTGAGGATGGAAGGAATTTGGAGCTGGACCCAAAGATCCCAGGATCTAAACAGAGCATGATGAGGAAGTGGGTGGTTCTGACTGAGTTCCTGGAAAGATTTTAGTATATGCTGTAGACTCTGTGAGCTCATAGAAAAGGTATCGGGCTCACCTTCCTGAGTCACCGAGCAACCTGCTTCCTTCCTGGGTGGCTCTGAGCCTGGGTGCAGCTGAGGTAATGGGGTTAGAACAGAGCTGTGTTGCCACAAACACATCCTGGTCTTTGCAAACCACTTTAGTGCATTTCAAACCCTCTGGGTAGGGCTAAGGAGATGTCTTAGTAAAGAGCCTCCGGCGTAAGCATTAGTACCTGAGTTTAGGGTCCCTGACACCATGCAAAACCAGCAGAACACCCACATAAGCTGGGTGGAGCAGCTTGCATCTGTAACCCCAGCCCTGGGGGGTTGGAGTGAGTACAGTCAGATGAATCCTGGGAACCCAGTGGCCAAGCTACAGAGATAATTGATATGTTACAGGTTCAGTGAGAGAGTGTCTGAAAAAAATAGGGTGCAGCAACGGAGGAAGACACTGGACAGCCACCTCTGCACACACACACACACGCACACGCACACACACATGTGTGTGCACTTACATACACTCACACACACATGCCCACACACACTCACATGCAGTGCACACACATTCACAAGCATGTACACACACAAGCATACACAATCACATGCACACACATACACACACAGCATTTGGACAGACAGAGTAGCTCTCATTAGGGAGAGTCTTTGCTGTCTGAATTTGCTTGTGCGGGCCAGAAGTTCTCACTCACACCATGTTCATGCTATGGGGGAGGCTGGGAGCCTAGAACTCAGTCCTTAAGCTGCACTCAATCAGAGCATGTGTCAGGTCAAGCAGGAATCTTGTGGCCTGTGAAAGGACGAGTTGTGAAGCCACACCCCCAAAACATAGGGGTACTGGACCCTCCTCATCCAGTTCCAGTGCCTTTCACCCACTGGGAAGGGCACCAGATGTGGGGAACAAGAGTCTCACCAATTTTCTTTTTCTTTTTTTCTTTTTTTCTTCCTTCCTTCCTATCTTTCTTTCTTTTCCTTTTTTTTTTTTTTTGAGACAGGGTTTCTCTGTGGCTTTGGAGCCTATCCTGGAACTAGCTCTGTAGACCAGGCTGGCCTCAAACTCACAGAGATCCACCTGCCTCTGCCTCCCGAGTGCTGGGATTAAAGGTGTGCACCACAACGCCCGGCTCCAATTTATTTACTGCTCAGACAATAAAGTGGGCCTTTTCTGCCCATGGACCCAGCCCATGGACTAGCACACGTGTGTTGCCTCAGAGCTCGGTCGGTCTGAATGAGTGCACTCCAAACTGGGAAGGTGTGGGTATCGTGGTAGCTGTCTTGAGGTTGTGCAGAGCTGTGGTGGTGAAGAAAACAGCCCTGTTCTCACTTCCCCTAGAGCGTCTATAGGTTGCATACCAGGAACCAAGCTGGACCTGAAGCACAGTGGTCTAACAAATGGACCTGGACACCAGTGTCTCAAATTCAGCTGACACAGGGCGGCTGAATCTGAACGTGCTTAGGCAGGACACAAGGACAAGAGTCCCTGGTTCTCCACCCCCTCTGTCCCCGCGATTTCTCTGCCTGTGGGACACATAACTTCGTACTTATAGGAGCGAGTTACAAAGAGCTTTAATGGGAGGGCTGCGTCTGGAGGGGGCGTCATGTAGTGTTTGACTAGCACGTGCTTAGCAAATCCTCCTGTTACGTTGAAGTGTGGAGAAGTGCACAGCGTCTGAATAGCCCCAGATCACACGAGACACTGGTGCAGACTGGAAGGGAAACAGACTGTGGGGTGGTACTCCACGCAGATCACAAATTCCTCATTGCTGTTTGACCACAGGCCTCGTGTTTCCTTTACCGTGAAACAGGCCATTAAGAGAAAGAACCAGGATTGCAAGTCAGCCCACAAGATGTCCGTCTTATGTGGAAAGCCCGGGACTGAGTAATGCCTGTTTCCTCACACACCAAGACACATCAAGCCCAGGAATTCCGATGCACGGGTAGCACACAGGAGGGCACCCCGACACTGAAGCCGTCCTTAGATGCTGAGAGGTATCTGACCAATCAGCGGGAAGCTCAGAACAGACGGTGGCTGCTAGAAGAAAGGCAAAAATCATCTGCGGAAGGTGGTATGGAAAGCCAGTTGTCGCCCAGAGCTGCCTTCTGCCTGACTTTGAGTTTGCATAAATATTCATCTCTTGGGGGAAGGCAGGAAATTCTGCCCCAATGTCGGACAGCTTTTGAGGGTCCTTTATTAGTTCCTGAAGCTCACAGAGGAACTAAGCCATAAGTAAGAGGAAATGGAGACCTGCCAGGACCCAGGGAGGTTAGGTGAGCTCCAGGCGTCCTGCAGAGACTGGTCAGGGAACTCCTGTCACAGCTGCAGGCCCTGGGGAGTAGTCCATACTGACGCCTGCCGAGCACAGCTGAGAACCGTGATACAAGATGACACCGTGGAAAGCCCTTCTGGATACAGAAGCAAGGGCAATGTGAAATAGCTTGACCTCCATCCCTGCCTCCTGGCCACAGTCAAGCCGGGGACGGTTTGGCATCTTCATGTCTCCTTATCTATGCCCTTGTTGGTGGGACAGGCGCCCAGGTCACAGCCCCAGGGGTCTGGGGGGGGGGTGGAAAGGTGACAGGGCAGGAAACCGTGACTGTGTACCAGCTTAGGCAGAAGAGTGACCAGGAACCCACACGGAATGAGCGGATACACCAGGGTGGACGACGCGTTAGGCCCATCGGTGTTCAGGACAAAAGAGCCTGCCTGTTTCTGTAGGGTCTGTACTCCTGGCTGTGATGGGGCTGACTCAGCGTCTGCCGGCTGCGTTCAGTGCCACAACATAGACACTGAAGGTGTCCGTGTGTGAAAGAACCCACGTTCAGAGAACATGCTCTTTAGGATCAGCTGCTACAGAGACTGGGAGAGGGACAGGAAGTCAGGGTCTGTCAGAGGGCGGGACATGGGGACAGGAAGTCAGGGTCTGTCAGAGGGCGGGACATGGGGACAGGAAGTCAGGGTCTGTCAGAGGGCGGGACATGGGGACAGGAAGTCAGGGTCTGTCAGAGGGCGGGACATGGGGACAGGAAGTCAGGGTCTGTCAGAGGGCGGGACATGGGAGGAGAAGATGCAGGGGACTGTGCGGATGGTAAGTTGGGGGTGTGGGCCAGGATTCAGATACACTATGTCTTGGTTGTTTTGGCTCTAATGGTATGGACTTGCTAAAACTCACTGAAACAGTCTTCAAGTGAATGCATTTAGCTGTATGTCAATTATGCCAGGAGATCTGCTATTAAAATATAAGCCCCCCCCCCAGCCTTGGCAGTGAAGATGGTGAGGCTGTGTTTGGGTCCTAGGCTGGGGAGGGGTGAGAGCTCATGGCTGCAGATCCGCCATGAGGCCTCCACCGCGAAGGCTGTGTCAGAGCAGTTGTAAGCCTGCCCCCTCAGGGAAGGAAGAGATGGTTTAGTGGTATTTGGATCATGTCTATGTTCTGTTCTGGACTCCCTGGGGCCACCCAGTTGCCTCAGAACCCTGTGCGACCAGTAGGATTTACAGGTTCATAGGGAAAATGACCAAGTTCTAAGTTCCACTTCCCTCCCTGTTTATACCAGTCGCCATGGCAACCATGCTGTCCCCTGGATGTGCTCAGCGCCCGTAGATGGGCAGCTGTCACCGTTGTTTGGGTTAGGGCCACGTGAGTAAGGTGCTAACGGACTGGACCATTTACACTGAGAATTGAAAGCAGTGATTGGCGCTGGAAACCAGAGTGTGGGTTTTTATATATACGTTTAATCTCACTTTTGCAGCAATCTGTAGAACCGATCTTGTGTCAATGTTGAGTTGATGCAGAGATAGGCAAAGCAGCATCAATCTGGGGCAAGCCAGCTTTGCGATTTGTCGTCCTCAGAGGGGAAGAGATTTTGACTTGAAAAAGAAAAGCCGTGGATGGTCTTTACACAGAAGAGGTAGAACTTCCTTCTCAACCTCTCCTTACCGGAGATCCTGCTCATTTGCCACCGTGCTCAGGTCCCTGCAGACACATCAAATATCTCCCTAAGCCGAGCTTCCATGCTTGGCAAAATCCACAAGGCCATTCCAGCCATTAGATAACAACTGCAGACATTATTACTGGGTTACATCCTGGACGGTATCACTTCTCAGTTTCCTTTTAAAGTGGTCAACCCTCTCTCACAACACTGGTATGGCACTCTGAGTTAGTTACTTTTCCCATCTCTGTTACCGAGCAACTGATAGGAAGTAACTCGAAAGGGGAAGGGTTTATTTGGAGTGATGGATTGAAGGTGCTGTTCATCACGGAGGGACAGGAGTGGCCCACGGCTGTAGCCATGGGACCTCGTCCATGTCTCAAATCCGAAAGCAGAGCGGCAAACCCTGTTGTCCGATTTGCCGTCTCGTTCCCCCCCTTTTTATTCAGCCTAGGAGCCCGGCCCTTGGATAGAGCCACTGATGTTCAGAGTGAGTATCCTCTCCTCAGTTCAGTTTCTCTGAAAACACCTCGACAGACACACTCAGCACTGTATCTACTAGGCAATTCCCAATCCAGTCAAGATGACCAGAGCATCATGGGCACAAACCTGAGAAACAGAAGCAGATGCAAATGCAGCCCTAAGAGATGAGAGCCCCTGGGATGTAGGGGCTGGCAAGATACATGGGATGTTTATTGGAATGAAAGGTCAGAGGGCTCTAAAGTTGAGGGCATGGGCTGGCATAGGAGTCTTGTCTCTGAGCCTCTGTTTTCTCTTCTGGAATGTACACCAATGTGACTACTTTAAAAGCACAAATTCGACACACACCAGATATAAAGAGTCAGAGGGAAAGCAGGACAACTCACGTCTAATTCTTATTAAAGTATGGATACCACAGACCTGAGTTTTTATGGATCTGACTTGTCAGAATATTGCTAAATGCTCACACTAAACAGCTACAGTTCTGTACTGTTAACTTGATGGCGCTTTCTGGGAGCCGTCTCTTCAGAAAGCTGATGGGAGAAATAGGTGAATTCAGGCATAAGGTCTATAGGTCTGTCTCCATGTGAACTATGCACAATGCCCGACACAAAGGATTCTCTAAATAGAAGGTGTGGGGACCAAAAAATGGAAGGAAAGAACAAAATAGCTCCAAGAGGCAGAGTGGCTGAGAGAGACAGCAGACATCAGAGATCTGGTTTGGTTACATGTCCCAAAAGGGACCCTAGGTCCCTAGGTCTCTCCACACAAGTGCCTACACTCCAGTTGTACCCACAGGGACTCTACGTTCCCACTCTGTCTGCACAGGGCCCTAGAGTTCCCGTTCCCTTTACAGAAGACCACTCTAAAGGCTGGTGTGGGCCGGTGACACTGGAGTCCCCAGGAATCCCTGCTTCTTCCTGAGGACCACCCCAGTACAACAGCATCTGAACAGGAAGGGGTTTCCCAGGCTTCAGCCAGGGCTCACTGTCTTAAGTAAGGCCTAACCGGCTCTGCCTCTTGAACCCGGCCTTGAAAGCAGTACCCCTTATTGGAGAAGACAACAGCCACTCACGAACGTGGGGCCATGAATCTCCTGCCTTTTATTCTCCAGCAATCATTGAAATTGGGCGCAACCTCCTCTTATGAGCAAAGCCCTTGACAGTGGAGGTTGTCCCTTTAACACAGGGGCCTCACCTGGAAGCCCACACCTTAGACCCTCACAAGTGGGAGTGGGACCCAGAAAGTTCCGGGTGCTTCGTTTTTAAACAAGCTCTCCCACGCGATTCTGATGTTAACTCAGTTTGTTTCCCTCCTTAAAATTTAAGTCTCTGTTTGACCATTGGCCTACTTACACAATTAATGTATAATATATTTAAGATGCCGGAAGCTCACCGATATCTCCAACGGTTTCGAAACAACCCCTTTATGCCTGGAAGTATAGATCGCCACCGTAGTAGCTCTCATTTACATTCCCAACTCCTCTCTACCCTGTGTATATTACTAATTTCGTCTACACTGGGATTTGGTTTGATGATATTTTCTCTATTTTTGGTTTTGCTTGTGAAAAACATTGGTGTGATGTCTTAATTTCTTCTCCGTTATCTGGTTTTGGCATCACTGAATCACTCTTCACTAATGAGCAGACTTGGTCCCTCTGTGTTTTGAGGAAGTGACTGGTGATATCTGTGACAACTGTGGCATCTGGAGCTTCCTTCGTTGAAAGGTTTTGGATACAAGTTCAGGGTCTCTAGTAGCTGGACCACTTGGATCAACTATTTCTCTTCCATATTTTTCCCCTTGCAGTATTTCTGCTTTCCATCATCATCTGTCGTAGACTATTGTAAGGTGTGCTACTTTCGTTTATGCTGTATTTGTTTAACTTGGTGAGGCTGTGATTCTTTGTCTAAAACATCTGATGGTCTAATGAAGATCAGAATAGTCAATAGCAAGGCGGGGGCAAGGACAGGAGAGGCTGGCAGGCAGAGAGGATAACTAGGAGGAGAAATCTGGGAGGAGAAAGGAGCGGAGAGAAGGAGAGGAGGAGGCCAGGGGTCACTCACTCACCCAGCCACAGAGTAAGAGTGAAAGTACAATATACAGAAGTAAGAAAAGGAAAAAGCCCCGAGACAAAACGTAGATGGGGTAATTTAAGAAAAGCTTGCTAGAAACAAGCCAAGCTAAGGCTGGGCGTTTGCAGGTAAAAATAAGCCTCCACGAGTGATTTATTTGGGACCAGTGTGGTGGGTCCCCTCAAAGAGCCAAAGAGTAAAAAAAAAAAAATGTACAACAATCATCACCATCATTATCATCACTACGTTTGCAAATTTGATGAAAGCAAATTTATTGTATTTTATCCCGTTTTATTTTATCCCTTGGACTTGGGGTTATTTATCCAGGAACGTTTTGCCAAACACAATAGTGCCAAGGTTTATATTCATAATTTCTTTGAAGTAGTTTAGTTTTGATCTTAAAGGCTGTGACCCATTTCTTTGTTTTTTTACTTTATTTATTTATTATTTATCCATCTATGTATTGTGCGTGGGTGGGGTGGCATGAAGCCACAGCATGCATGCATATGGATGCCAGAGGATGATTAAAAAAAAAAAAAAAACCTTGTTCCTACTCCATTTAAATTAGTTTTTGTATAAAACGTGAGGTGAGCATTAGCTGCTGTTCTTTTCCAGGCGTCTACTCGTTTAATCTAGCCCAGTGAGTGCTTCTCAACCTGTGGGTCATGACCCCTTGGGGGTCACCTATCAGACATCCTACATACCCAATATTTACATTATGATTCATTAACGGTAGTAACACTAGAGTTGTGAAGTAGCAACAACAGAAAAGAAAGTTATGGTTGGGGGTCACCAGGACATGAGGAACCGTATTAAGTAAGGGCTGCGGCGTCGGGAAGGTTGAGGACTGCTCATCTGGTATCACGATAGAGAAGGCTATTTCTACAGTAGATGGACTTGGCTCACTAACAGAATTCAGCTGGCTGTGGGTGTCCTGGTTTTACTTCTCTGCTCCCAGTTCCTCTCTGATTTCCATTTCTCTGTTTGTGTCAGCGCTGTCCTTTTATGACCATTGCATTGTGGGACACTTAAAACTCAGGAAGTGATGGCTGTGACCAAATATGATCATGTGGACTTGGGCCTTTGGAACCGGCGTGTGAGAGGACTCTGGGAGGGTGAGGAGCCCTCCCATGCTGGGAGCAGAACATTCCGGGCCATCTGGTGTGAGCCTGGAAGACGGGGATGACAGGGCTATCGCACAAGTCAAGAGTGGGCTCGGCTCCCGGGGTTTCAGACGGGAGGGGACAGGGGTCCACTGGGACCAGGCTGGAGAACACTGGTGTCACAGCCTGGCAAACCCTGTCTGCTTTGTAGTTGCTGTGACAATCGGAGTGAGGCTGAATTCAGAAGTAATGAACTCATTTGGTGAAGCAGATTCCAAAACTTAGTTTAATAAAATTTAATCACATAATTGCTGTTTCTCTCGCCAAATATAATTCTATGTGGCAGAGGAGTCTCGATGCTGTCCACTGAGTTTGCCACTTGTGGGGAGTTTTCCCTGGGCCTCGGGCATTGGTCAAGTAATAAAGAGCACACTGATTCTTTTTATAGCAAAACAAATGTTCGATTCTTGGCACAGCTGTGGTATTCTGGCAAACAAGAACTTTTGTCGAAATAGGGATGTAATTTTTGTTGGTGGGAAGAAGGGCGGAGTGAGGAGTTGCCAGCCAGATGCGGAGAGAGCAACATGGGCATGCCTTGCTGAGATGAGGCACCACCGTGTGGCGTAAATAAGGAATATGGGCAAATTTAAAATGTAAGACCAAGTTAATAAGTCTGAGCTATTGGCCAAGCATTTGTAAGTATTATTAATCCTCTGTATGGTAATTTTGGGAGTGGCTGCTGGGTATTTGGGACCGACCGAGCAACTATGAGACAGGAAACTTCCACCTACAAGACGTTTGTTTCTAGAAGATGCTTTTACAGGACCCAAGGTAGGAAAGAATGGCTGACGAAACTGACTCTAAAAGAAACGTCCTGGTCCATGTGAAGCTTGATTTTCTGATTCCAGTAAAAAAAAGAAAATCCACTGACAGATGGTAACCTTTGACACTTAGCTTGGCCCTGCAGGAACATCTAAAGGATTAAATGGTGGTTGACACTGAGGAGGGTGTCCTTGACTTCACAAAAGAAGTCAGATCTTTAAGGAACAATTTATCAAACAACTGAATTGCAGTCTACGCATATTACTGATACTGACGTCGGTAATTCTTCCACTTGAAGAGAAGATTGAGCCGGTGAGTTGGGCACCCCGTCTTTGAGTGGTCCTGCTAGGCAAGGCTACGGGTTGAGTTGGGGACCGGAGAATTAGGACTCAAGTCAGCGCACCGCTGCGGTACGACAGGACTCACTCTCAGCGGCTACATTACTTCTAAAACCACACGAGTCAAACCACAGTGGAAAAATTTGGCTTATCTGGGGAGAACCGGCAAGATAATCTTTTGCAAGCCTTCCTATTGGGGCACGAATCTAACGTGGCCTATATTTCTGTGCCTGTGTACACCCATGTGTGAGTGCTTTCTTGTTTGTTATCTGCGCGTGTGGTTGTGTAGGTATGGGAGGGGGAGAGTACGTGAATGCACGGACACAGGTGGGGTCAGAGGACAGCGTTTGGTCCCCTTCCAAACTGAGGCCAGTAGGCTTTTACCTGCTGAGCCCATCTAACCCCCGTTCCGGCTTGCTTTTTGAGATAGAAGCTCTCCTTACATCTGGAACCTGTCATTTTGGGTAGACTGGATAGATTGGATCGGGAACTGGAGTACAGTGAACTAGATGAGTACTTACCTGGTCATACAAAACTGCTCAATCAAACACAATTTCCATCTACAGGTCGGTGTTTTCATTTGCATACTTACTTATTTTGGTGGACTAGGGGTTGGACCCAGGACCTTGTCAGGCAAGTGTTTCACCACAAAGCTCTAGCCTTAGCCTAGAAAAGTTCATTCCTCCAATCGTTCAGAGCCCCCAATTCACGTGTGTGTGTGTGTGTGTGTGTGTGTGTGTGTGTGATTTGTAAAGTAGCTAGTGTTTCTTAGGGCTCACTGCCAAATATTTTTGTAAGCCCATGGTGATTTTTGTTTTTCTTTTTTCAAAGAAGTGAAAAATCCCTTTTGATAAGCCACCCCAGAACCCCAGCGGCAGGGCAGGGTGGGTGACCTAGTTCCTTTTGCCCTCACTGTGGGGCATTTCGTGTGATCTCGCTGAGACACCACAGAACAAACAACACCATGAAGGTGTTTTTGAATACTCTTTCAAGGTGAGCTTTTGAGACATTTAGTTCTTCCTTCACTGATTCTGAGCACAGCTTTCCCAGACCTTGGAGGCCAGGCTGATTTCTCGTCTCATCCTGAGGATCAGGGGTAGATGGCTTCTTTGGTATGTTCCCTTGGTGAGCCGTAAGGTCCACTGGCGTCCCTCACCAAGCCTTGCATGGCCTGGCAGCCTGCGGCCCACGGCCCTGGTTGAGGCCCGAGAACAGATCTGCACAGCACTAGCTAGTCATTTCCAAAGTCCTGGAGTCCACGCAGCCATTTAGGGAGAAGTCACATTGTGGGGAGGAGAGGGGCACTTTCCCGACCCCCGAGAGCGAGGGTTGCCACAGCTCTGAGGAAGAGATGGGGGGGTCTCACCCTACCACACAGGCTGTGAAGCGAACAGTAGGACCCAGACGCTGTGTGACCACAGGCAGGGGCACGTCCTACGCTCCCTGAGTAAGCTGTCACTTGTCATTTGTATGTGCTGTCTCACTCAGGACACATACTTACAAATACAGGCTGATTAACTATTTGACCCAAGCTTCACTCTGACATCTATTTTGATTAATATTTAAGGCCCAGTCTGGAGATGGATACACTGACTGTGAAAAGAGCCAGCTCAGCCAGCTAGACTAGCAACTGGCTAAATTTCTCTCTCTCTCCACACCGCCCCAACTAAAAAACCCAGGCTACCCTCCTCCCCTCTACTTCCTATCAACCAGCTGCTAACCCCCGCCTCTCTGAGCTCAGGTCAATTTACTTAACGCAAATGCAACACATCTTTACATAGTTAAACAAATGCAGGGTTTAAAAAAAAAAAAGTAACACATCATTGTCTACTTAAAGAAAGATTCAATGGATAAATTCAGTGGATGAAGTGCTTCCCTCCGAAGTGCGAGGACTCCCCAGTGCCCACCTGTAATCCGTGTCCTACAGTGAGGTTTGAGGTGCAGACAGGGTACACAGAAACATGAGGGTCAGTCAACTACCCTACTACACACAACGGTGAACAGGAGACTGTCTCAAGCCACGTGGCAGGTGAAGACCAGTATCTGAGGATGTCCTCTGACCTCTACAAGCGTGCCCTGGCATGAATGCCCCAACACTCACACGTGAACACGCATGCGCATAAAAGACCACCACAGAAGCAGTGGTTTTAGGGTAATGTGTCAGGGAAACCATCCGGACCTTCTTTTGCCATTACTCATCTTTGTTATGTAACAGATGTTTCCCCCAAAGACAGATAACAGAGAACAAAGAAAACACTAATCCTCCAGCTTTGCGAGAATTGCATCTCAAACGTCACTAGCCATCAGTGGGCGGATGCACTGAGAGGTGGAGGGCAGAGACCATCTCTGGCAGCCCCCTCTCTCCTGCTGCTGCTGGGGAGCTGTGCAGAGGAAGCAGCTTCTGCTTCCTCTAGACTGTCACGGTGAAGGGCCCATCATGATCCCTTAAATGCTCACAGACAGCTATGAAAGTTTTCTTCCCTAAATACTTGAAACATAAGTGAAAAAACCCCGGGCCATTCGTGAGAAACCACAGTAAGTTGCATGACACATGCCAGGGTACAAACTCTGGGAAGTGTGGGAGCCTTGTTCGGAGCAAGAGAAGGCTGTCCTCCCGGAGACAGGGTTGGCTGGCAAAATGGGGGCGGGAGGGGAGGTCTCATTGTCCACAGAGGTGAACCCTGGGAGCTCAGGTCCCCACTGAGGCAGGCACAAGTACATGACCGTGCTCTGTTGGGACGGGGGGGGGGGGGGGGGCGTACACGAAGCACGTGTGACCTCTACTAGCATGGCCCATAATGGCCCAGTCTCACAGTAATTACCTCAGCTTTTACCCAGTTTCTGCCAAGGTCCTATAAAAGCTCTTTCCTCTTGGAAATCCCTCCCACCCTGGAGTTTCTCTCACTTTTTACTTTCTCCTGTAATTCTCGTCGGTAAAGCTTGCCTCCACGTTGAATATGCTCACAAGTGCCTGTGTGTGTCTTTAGTTTTTAGCAGCAGAGATAATGGACCTGTGAGCTACTACTGTCCCTGAGCCATCTTTGTTGACTATGTCCGTCTGGCACCCTAGGTCTTTGAGTCAAGAATGGCTGTGCCTAGAAAGGTCTTTCCTACTCATAACCTTGCATCAGTAGGGCCTTCATCACCAACAGCAACAGTTAAAATGTCAACGGAGCCCCCTCCGCCACATAAAATGTGTGCAACACAGAGGCTTCATTGAGGAGGCTCTGAAAAGTTGAACAGGAAACTCACTGAGTTTGTAAGAGTCCAAACCAAGCTCCCAACGGAGATGCCAGAGACTGAGATTATCTTGGGTGCCCTTGTCCATTCACCCTCATAATAGCACGGACTCAGCTGGCTACAAGGACCTTCCCCTTCCTGGCTCCTGTTTCTTAGGAAGAGGGGCAGGTCTACAGAAATAAACCTCAATCCATACAGCTGCTGTAAAGACAGGTGGACACGGATAGCACAACCTTCTAGAAGCTGTCTGGGGCCCTTGGAAGGAAGGCACTGCCTTTGGCAGTAGATTTGCCCGGTAGGACTACGGTGAAACTTCTGATGATGCCGACCTCACTGGCATGGTATAAGTACAGATCTTCTTGGGAACCATGGCCTCCTTTGCAGGATCCTACCCGGGGGGACATCTGTTCTCCACCTCAGTGGGTGGGGACATGGACCTCTGTCCAAGTTTTCCAACTGTTTGTGTCATCTTGGGCCTTTTTGTAAAGAGAATTGTTTGGATTAACCTGTAAATTCACAAGTAAGGTCAGGATATGTCTTGTCCATCTACCTTCCAGCCCTTAATCCTAGCCCAACAATTTAAAATCCAAATTCACTTGAGAGTCAGCCAGCCACACTGGTACACATCCGAAGCCCCAAACACCCCAGGCAACATGGCGGGAACCCATGCAGAAGAAAACAAACAAACAAACAACAACAAAAACCCATAGGCCTGGCCAGATGGCTTAGCAGTTAAGAGCTCTTCCTGAGGACCTGGGTTCAAGTCCCAGTACCTACATGATGGCTCATAGCCATCATTAACTTTAGATCAGGGGATCCAATGCCACCTTTTGGCTTCTGTGGCCACTATACACATTTGGTACAGATATGCATGCAGGCAAGACACCCACAAGAATAAAATAAAACTAAAGGAAAACATTTTTAGTTCATTCTTCTTTCACAGTAATGTGTTTTAGGGTAGAAAAAAATGTCATCTCCAATCTAACCAGCTTGATAGGTTTGACTTCATCTGCTTAGGCTAAAACATCCTCTGGACGTTATCTCCCCCCTAGTACCTTCCTACAACGGGGGTCTAGCAGCGCGCCGTGTTAATGCACACAGGCAGAGAACCATGGGGACCACCTCCTAGTCCAGGGCCTAGAGCTGGCGCTGGGCACCTCCCTCCAGGAGAGCGGCTTCTGCTCTCCCGAACCTGCCCTATTACTAGGGAAACTACTTTTTAGAAAAGTTCCTGCTCTTCTGGAGCATCCAGACGACACACACGGACAGGGAGCACTCGGGACGGACAGGGAGCACTCTGGAGACCTCCCAATCCAAACACTCCCTTCTCTAGGACAAGGCTAAGAAAACTTGTGTAGACTCGGGAGTTTAGAAAGCTACAAAGCTGGTGTGCCACTCCCCTCTCCAAGGTTAGACATGCATGCAGTCCAGCTGCCAGGAGAAGACTCCAGCAGAGCTCCTTCAAGCTGACTGGGAAGCTCCAAGCATGCTGATGTAAGCAGTCATGTGTGCTGGTATGGGCTACAGGACCTGAAGTGTTTCTTTGGTCTGTTGTTGGTATCCTACCCAGAGTGAATGGCGTTGCTTATATCTCTCATAACAGTGAGATAAATAGAACACAAGGAAAAACACCGATGTAGAGAGGGGCGGCCAGTCTAGGACTCAGGCTGCTCCGATAATCAGCCTTGTGTGGCTGCAGGGAAGCCTTTTCAGACAAGGGGAGGCGAATACAGCACCCTGAGCAGCTGAGGCTGCACAGGCTGCACGGCCTGCAGTGCTCAGCCCCAGGAGAGTGGACAGAGGGCGGCCTGGGGCGGACGAGGTGAGAGGGAGGCGGGAGTAATATGTAATACGTGCCTTGTCAATCACGGTACCACTGCTG
Source organism: Phodopus roborovskii (assembly GCF_943737965.1). Lineage (NCBI taxonomy): Eukaryota > Metazoa > Chordata > Mammalia > Rodentia > Cricetidae > Phodopus > Phodopus roborovskii. The sequence continues at coordinate 2,251,975 of NW_026126611.1, forward strand.
CGGCGGGTAAGAGGGCAGGAAAGCTGCTCATCAAAGCACGCTACAAAATCAAAGTCCTGTTAGCGTCAAAACCAAACCAAACAAAACCACTGTAAAATGCAGGCCAGCATTTTAATCCACTTTAAACAAAAGAGACATTATTATATGCAGAACCTGCTCAAGTTTAACAGGTTCACAATACCTAAGCAAGGGATACTTGGAAGCAGCTTCCTGCTTGTTGAATTTCACGTTGTACAGAATTATTCAATACCTTATGTAGTGCTGACCACAAAGTAGCAGCTTGGCCTTTTTCCTCCACCTTCTCAAGAATGAGCAAAAGGTCAGTCACTGGGTTATAGAAAGTGACAGATTTCACATCTGACCATTGGAAAGCCACATCCTGCCTTGCTCGCAGGCCAGTCCACTCATAGGTAGTGCCCACCGACTATCAAATCTCGTCTGCTCTGGACTCCAGGGGTCCACGAGCTCCAGCGCTTTCACAGAGCCGTGGAGAGACGACCCAGGGCAATGCAGTTTCTAACAAGCAGACAGTGTCTTCATACAGCACTGTTTCTAAGAGCAAACAGGAAACACAGACAGCACCATGTCAGGCAGACGGAGGACAGAAACACCCAGGGGCTCCAGGCCGCACGGCCCATTTCCTGTGCCTACTTCCTCTCGGCGTTTATAGTTCACTGTCACTCAGGGTTTAAAAAGCCAGACTCCACTGTCGGAATCTTCACTCGTTTTCATTTCCTCTGCACTGGCAGCCTGATAAATGTCACTTGCTCTACTTAGCAATTCTGGAATGGAAAGTGGCATTGACAAAAACCACAGCCTCTGCTCACTTATTCAACATGGATGGACAATTTTTCTAATTTCCCTTTTTTTTTTTTATTAATAAAGGTAACTTTTAACAGTCACAGTGGAAATAAAATGTATCAAAGTTTCACAGCTCCTAAATTTGACTTAGCTGCGGGATGACTATGCATGCGTAGGACTGAGTTTCCTCCTCACACATTTAAATACTTCAGCATTACAGACGCCAACGGCCTATACCTCTGGGGCTCAACAACAACATGATCCAAATTTGCCAGAAATTCCAATATTGGCTCTATTTTTAAAGGACTACAATGCAGTTATGTACAGTATACAAAGTTTGTCAAACTGAATATACATGGTCTTAGGCCATTACTACTATTTCATTCCAATTTGGATTTAAATATAATCAACTTACAGATCTGAAATAAAAGCACTGCTTAACGGTTTCAGATGCATTTTGGTACTGAATGTTTCACGGCATCTTGAGAAATAAATTAAGACTGCAATGAAGTAATCTGTGTCTACAGCTGCTTACAGACAGCAGGAAGAAATGTGACCTTAAACCTTAACTGTTACTGACAAGTCTATGAATGAAGAGTCCTAACCACTTCTAGTTTAAAACAAGCAAAACTAATAGCACAGAGTACTTATAATATAACCTTAATGGTCTAACAAACCTTCCAAATGGAAGGAAATACAACATCAAGTTCAGACACCCAATTACCCAATTTAGCTCGTACTGACTGACACACGTCAGCATCACAGATTTATCAGATCAGGTCACCAACTTGGGGCTAACTCACCTAACGGACATTAAGTGGGTTAGCTTTCTGTGGCTAACGTAAGGTCTAAGAGATCTCAGCAGCAGCCAGAGAAACAGTGACACAAACTACGGCTGTCCTGATCCCGCTTTCTGCTGTTTTTAACACCTGTTACTTCAGGGGTTCCCTTGCTGTAATGCACAGTCTCCCTGGCGATGTACAGCTAAACCAAATTAAGAATATTAACTTCCTAGACATGGGCTCACATAGGAAGTATTTTGTTTACTAAACTGAAAAGCTAACGTTTAAAAATATCTGCAGTCTTTGAAATGCAAGGCACCAGCAGGGGCACACATTCCAGCAAGAGTGACTGACTGGGGACCACGGAGCCGACAAGTCCGTTCCTTCTCTTCTGTTGGTCAGAATACTTCCTTTTCCTGTCTATGCAACGTCTTCCAGATAATCGGCCACATCGCTGAGCTGGGAAACAGTCAGGTCTTGTGTGAGGTCATCGAGCTTCATTGTCCAAAACAAAGAGAAGAATCAGTCTACAACACAGTCAGACTCAATCTGTAAAGCACATTGCTATTTTATAACCGATTTATCTCCTGCCACCTGCTGAGATGGCCAACAGGGGCCTCTCCAGACGGGCGACACACTCCCCTAGGTCTGAGCACTTGGCTCTTCACAGCGTCTCATTTGTTATTCTTTGGAAATGTCAGAAATGAAATCATTTTAAATAAATCTCCCTCATTTTCTCCCTCCCTCTTGTTCAAACATTAATTTTGGCATACAACCATCAGGAAATCTGTAATCGGGAACCTTAAGCCATTACATTTTCTTTTTCTTTTCTTTTTTTTTTTTTTTTTTTTTTGAAAGCTGGTTTTCTTTCCCCAGTTCGTTTTGTCCCCTTTGACCTTTTTGGTTTGTTTTGTTTTTTGAGACAGGTTTCTCTGTGTAGCCCTGGCTGTCCAGGAACTCGCTCTGTAGACCAGGCTGCCCTCAAACTCACAGAGATCCGCCTGCCTCTGCCTCCCAAGTGCTGGGATTAAAGGTGTGCGCCACCACTGCCCGGCCCAAGTCACTGCATTTTTAAAAACAAAACTCAGAAAAGCCCACATCCTGAGAAGTAGGTAACACTGACACTTTGTTTCTCTCCACTAATAAATAATGAACTCATTAAGGCATTGCATTTTATTTGCAAGACAACTGAATTCTGTATTAATGCTAACTTTAGACTAGAATGAAGAGAAACTATGGATAGAAAGTGACCCTCGGCCGCCTACAGTTAGCCGAGGGGATTGTAGTTTCTTGACTGAAAGCAAGGGAAGACCACAGCAAGCAGGACTGTGCTTTGTGCTTTAATGCAGACAATGCTGCTGACTCTATGATTTTGTAGCTGTGCTCAGTCTGCTATCAATTCTAATAGCTCTAAGGCGGACTCCTTCGTATTTTACATGTGTTACAATAAAGCCAGCTGAAACAATGTCAATTTGGTTTCTTCCTTCCTATCTGGGTACTTACTCTTTCTCTTGCCTGATTGCTTTGGCTAGGATCTCCTGCACTGGGTTAAATAAAAGCACAGAAAATGCTGAATGCTGTGAAAATTTGAAAAACAGTAGTTGTTCAGAACCCTCATTTCCTCTCTCCCTTCCCCTCTCAGTTGGTGCTACCTACTGCTGGGAATCAATCCCAAGGCCTCGTGCTCGCTACAAAAGTGCTCACTGCTTACCCCTTCGTCTGTTCTGAAATCCGTGATATCACCGAGAAGCTGAGTTACCAGTGGACCTCCAATATGAATTTCATCACAAATGCTAAACAGTCCGTAGTAGTCTTTGATAAGAGCGCTCACTGCCTCTCACTGATGAGGAACAGTGGATATTTGCTTATATACTGGGACAGCAATTAGATATGATTTATCACCTATTGTCATTTAAGTATCAATATTTTCACCTTAAAAGAAACTGAGATGAAGCTGGGCATAGTAGCGGGCATGCCATTAATTCCAGCACTCGTGAGGCAGAGGCTGGTGAGTCTGAGGCCAGCCTGGTCTACAGAGTGAGTTCCACAACAGACAGAGACCCTATCTCAAAAAACAAAACAAAGCAAACACCAACAGAAAACACACAAAAGAGACCGAGAGGAGAGCCTCAGGCTTACCCAAGACACCGAGCACCACAAGGTGGACGCAGGAGATTTGGTTCAAGTTTGAGGCCTTCCTGGGCTACATGCCAAGTTCAAGGCCAGCCTGGAACTTAAACCAGGGTCCTAGCTCAAAAAATCCAAACCAGAGAACACACTAAAAAACGACACAACCCAAATTCTTCTTAGTCGTTTTAAAATACAACCTCTCTCGAGGGTTCCCTCTTCTTGTGATAATCTGAACACACCCTACACCCACCTCATCTGGCCGGCATCAGACCTGCCAGGCTGTGAACAACAGAGATGCCACAGCTCTCCTCTACTTCACGAAAGCGCCGATGTGGACCTCAAGCCTTTTGCTACCCTGCCTCCGCAGCTCTGTCCCAGCCTGACCTTGGCTAGCCTGAGATGACCAGATGCCCCACAGACGCAACCTCACTTTTAAATCCAAGTGAGACAAGTTTGATGCCGCCCTTAACCCAGGCCTGCCAGAGTACAAATACCAAATAATGACAGCTGTGAGTCACATGCCCTTCAACATTTGCTTCAGGCTTAGCACAGGGGACTGTCACCAACTTTTACCAATTTTCAAACATTTTTTTTTTTTTTTTACTAGTCATATAAGTGTACAAAGCCTCACAGAAAATCAACAAACGGACAGAGACAGCCACAGACTGTGCTAGCACCTTACTTTATCACTGGTGTTGACATCGTCTACGCCCACGGAAAGATCTTCTTCAATTTCTTCGCCAATACTCAACTCGCTTTTTTCTGAGCGATGGCTAGCATTATGCAGAGAGGGAAAATGAAGAGGAGTCTAGAGTAAACCACCAGTTTCCAGAGATTTTTAGCCCTAGTTAAATGTGGCAAGTAACACGCAACATTAAACATCAATTTCTTACATGTCATCTAGGGAAACTTACAGGGTCATCACACAGAAAACCTGCATTTCTCCACTGTCACTCATCACACGCTATTCTTAGCTCTAAAATACAGTACCATAAATTACTGTAATAAATAGACAGACATTTCTAATCAAGACACTGTCAGAATTCTGAGGTATGTAATTTAAATTTTCTAATCACATCTATAACAAAATTACCTTCATATTAGTAGGCAATTCATACAACTTACCTCCAACAAAATGTTAAGTAATGTCATGTTGAAGAAGCTGTTTTGTTTAAAGCCAAACACAGACAATGCCCACCACAAAGACAAAGGGCACAAGAAAAACCAGGATAAGCTACTGACTTGGTTCCAAAGGACAGGTCAACCCTCAATGTCATTTCTTTATCCTATTATCCCCAACTCTCCCAATACTACACGCATAATCGTCTGCACCCTCATTAGAGTTCCCACTCTAAAACACATTCGTGGTTGAACCACCTGTCTGTTCTTTCAGTCAGCATGAGCAAGAGAATCAAGGGTAGAGTAAATCCTAATGTAATTTTGCCAGACCTGTTGTACTCAGAAAGTATTTAAAAGATTTACATAGTCACCTCAAGGTTTTTCTTACCTATTAAAATCATCAATATAGTCTTCATCTTCTCCAGTTCCTGGTAATGAGTTTAAGAAAAGAAATATGTTATTACATGCTTACAGAAAAGTACTTGTTTTAAATAAGTGTGTTTCCTGCCAAAAGAATACATTGCTGAATATTACATCATGAAGACATAAGTACCAAAAGAGTATTTAAAATTTTTTGAGATTGATTTTTATATGTATGAAAATTTTGCCTGCATGTATAGTATGTATATGTATCATGTGTGTGCCCGGTGGCCAAAGAAAAGAGTCTTGGGGTCCTTGGAAGCAGAGTTACAGATGGTGGTGAACCAGCACGTGGGTGCTGTGAAATGAACCTGGGTCCTCTAGAAAAGCGACACATACTCCTGATCACCGGGCCATCTCTTCCTCAGCATTTTACTGCATAAAAGGAAGGAAATTACTATAGCTGCTCAAGTGATTCAACCACATGGTAAAAGTAAACACCCTGTCTGTGTTCCAGGTTCAGGAGGCTTTCATGGGGCAGTCACGGGCAGTGGTGGTCCCTGTGACCTAGTGAAGCCCGCTGGGGTGGAGCTCAGTGGCACAGCACTTTCTTATTAGCATATTATTAGCATATTCATGAACCCTGGCTCTACCCTCATGACCACAAAAACAGACCAATAAGACACATAACAGCAAGGTGCCAACAACTTCTCCAGTCAACCACACCTGGCTGGTGCAGTGGCAGGTAGCAAGATTCCAGGGCACTGCGTGGAACAAGCCCCCAGCAACCCAGGGAACGCCTGTTCTTCTGCAGATGGCTACAAATGGGGAAGGAAACTAGCATTGGAGATGCCCCTGAGCCAGATACTGTACTTATGTGTATGCAGACATGACACACACACACACACACACACACACACACACACACACACACACAGGGCCAACTCCAGACACATGCTAACTCCCCAACACCTGCTGGTGACACCAGGAAGACTCTCCATGTAGACCTGGAAGATGATTTCAACAACACACTAAACTGAAAGCCAGTTAGTTACCTAGCCCAAGCGATCCGATCTTCTCACTGACCAATTTCAGATCCTTCAGGACCGCTCTTCCTCTTCTACCTGCAGGCAGGAAAAAGTACTCGTGTGAAAGAATTCAGGGCAGCATTCTCTAAGCCACACCAAGCATTTATACCCCTAAGAGTAAAATTATAATCAGTAGAGGCTACACTCATGTGATGGAGAGAAGCCACATTACACTATTCTTTGTTGGAACATAACTACCAAACTAAAATCGCACACAAAACCCAGTACTGTGAATCAAGTGGGCGCACCCTAGGAAGTTCTGCTGATGCTCCCTCTGCACACCTGGTTACATACTCTGACTATGACAGGGTGATGTCCACATACGCTCTTTAAAGCCGCGGCAACGCTTTCCCAGGGGTGAGGATAGGATGAGTTGGGAAGTGCAGGGGGCTGGCTACCCTTCTGCCTTGCGAGCAGCCTCTCCTCTGTTCACATAAAAAGGTCAGACACAAGCCTGACGGCAGAGTAACTGTGATGATCACTCTACCACAGAACTTCTTCTAAACTTTACAGTTATTCTACGGGTTTATGAGGCATGACTTACAGGCTACAATGTCTGTCTTGAATTGGAGCAGCACCTAACACTCATCTTAGGTTGACAATACTCCTCTCAAAACTCTACTGGACATGCCTAACCTACTAACCACCCCAGCCCAGCAGTACGCTGTAGCGTCGCCATTTACCTTCCCCAGTGATCACGTGGCTATCTATCAGCATGCTGATAAAACACAGAGGGACATGTCACTGCAGCCAGAGTAAAACCAAGACTAAATTTGAAGTATTGTGTATTACTTCTGTATAAAATTTAAAAACAGAATAACTACGGAGAGTCTAAAGCAGTTAAAAAGTCAGCTTCCTAACACTATCTTGATAGCACAGCAGAGGAGGACACAAATGGTGGAGAATAATCGCTATCACATGTGACTGCTTAAATTTTGTTTTTCAACCTGACACAAGCCAGTCCTTTGGGAGACTAAACAATCAACGGAGGGGCTGCCTCTGCCAGACTGGCCAGTAGGGTAAGCCTGTGGACATTTTCTTGATTAAAGATTGGTGTAGCAGGGCCCAGCTCACTGTGAGCGGAGCTACACCTGCATAGGTTTCATCACAGAGCAAACGGAGTAAGCCTCGGGGAGTAAGCCAGGAAGGTGCTCTTCCACGGCCCGTTTCCGCTCCTGCCCTGCCCTCCTTTCAGGAAGAGCGGAAATAATCCCTTCCTTCCTCAATTACTTTTGATCATGATTTTATACTTATGTGGAAAAACAACAACAAAAACCTGGTGTAGTGATTTCTTGCTTATACTGTAACAAATGAAGATGTAGCAAGAGTAATAATAATAATAATAATAGAAGCCTGGAGTCAGATACAGAGGCCAGGGGCAAGGCACAGCCACCTTTACCTTGCTAACTTCCCAGCTGAAAAGAGACGGAGCCCCTCTCCCTCCCACCTCATCACTTACCACTTCCTGTCTGTCTGTACAGACCTCCAGACCTCTATGGTCTTCAGGCAAGCTTTATTTGTTAGAGTACAAACATGGTATCATTACAACCTGGGGTGCTCAAGTACTTACTCTCAGTATCTGTTAATGAAGGGGCTCCTGCCAGGGAGCTGAGACCACTCCTTAAGGGGGGTATGTCGGAGAGCGAGGCCAGACTTCCCACTTGCTTCCTAGGTTCACTTCTCCTAACAGGAAGCAATTGACAGTTACATGATAATTTCAGACCTTGCCCTTTACTCTATAAACATAAAAGAGCAATTTAAATATGCACATAAGGTTGGACATGGGCTCTTACAGACTGAAAATCATACAGCATTCCTACAGGGCCGACGTGTACGGTTACAGAATCGTAAACAAGGTTGCAGGTAAAGCGCCAGCTCCCCTAAATTCACAGCTGTTTGCTATCTCTCTCTCTCAGCCAAGCGAGCGAGCGGACCTTCAACACCTGCACTGTCTAGGATCGCCTTCAGAAGGCTCCTCCATCTCCCAGAAACACAAGACACAGTACAAGAATCAACAAGTAAGCATTACCTCTCAAATGCACAACTGTTCAGGAAGCTGCAGAAGCCCTCCAACCTGTTAGGGCTGTTTCGTCACAACTTCGTGCATTCCTAACTTCCCAGGCACTGCCATCATCGGGGTCTACTCTGACCACCCCCTCCATTCTGCTGACAACTCTTCCCTGGAGTCTACCACAGGACAGCACTCCAGGAATACTGTTGCCTTATTCTACCCCCCCCCCAGGTGTTCCCCGATACTAGCAAGCATCCACACACGCACAGACTGAACCCCTGAAGCAGCTTCTATCACATGGTGAGCACCTGACAGACAGACTCATCTGGTGAAAATGGCTCATACCCGGTGCCTTCAATAATCCTGGCATTATTTTATAACACACTAGGTTTTACTGACACAAAACTAGACTTACGTATTCAATAACTATGTAGTTGTTAGCAGATCATTAGTTTTAAATATAAAATGAAAGCATTTTAGAAATTTTGTTTTTACATCACAAGTCAGATGATCCAAAGCTGTCTACTCACCAACCGTAAGTTTTTTCTGGCTTAGGAATGGGGTCATCAAAGAAAGAATCCCCGTCTGCATCATCTTCCTCTGCACAAAGGGCACCTTTGTCTTTTGCATCCAAAGTGCTGCTGCTCAAGAAGGATGCAACTCTCGTCTCATGGGCCAGGGAGTGCAGGCTGCTCTTGCTCTTTGGCTCTGACAAGGAGACACTGGTCTCGCTCTGACTGGTCTCGCTGTTGGTCTTCTAAGAAAGAGGAAGGGAGAGGTCTCCGTGGTAATAAAACTTCTAAGATATTTTATAACAGTCGTCAACATAGGTGTGTGTGTGTGTTGTATGTATGTATGTGTGCGCGTGCACCCTGTGCCTGGCCTTCCACAGCAAGAACTACAGTGCAGCCTCCTATGCTTTCCTAGGCTCCCTGACACGGGCAACTTTCAAACGGTAAAGTGTTAACAAGACTATGTCATAAAAATAAACTAAATTGCACTATTCATCAGAAGGGAGAGTGGTTTTCTACCCAACATCAATGAAAGCCTCAAGGTAAAGCCACGGCCTTTGAATGCTCACATTTCCAACAAGCAGAGCTGGCTATGACAATTACCTTAGTTCAGGCTTGCTGGGCTATTTAGTAACCCCACACTTCATGTAATGTCCACAAGCAGACACACAAACCCTTTAGCTATCTTAAACCAACACTAAAAATCCCTACTGAGAAGCTTGTTTCTGCCCACTGACACACAGCATGAACATCAGAGTGTGTGGTTTACCCTGACCACCACAGCACAGTTTTAGTCTGTATCTGGCCTTTGTTTTTGAGACAGCCCTGTAATAGCCCTGGCTGTCCTGGAACTCAATCTGTAGACCAGGCCGGTCTCAAATTCAAGAGCTTCACCTGCCTCTGCCTCCCGAGTGCTAGGATTAAAGGTGTGGGCCACCTGGTTTTAACTGTTTTAGGAACAAAAATGATGGCAGTAGTAAGAGCAGTGACTAACAATTACGGAGACTACGCAAATGCTCACGCAATCTTCAGGCCATGCATGCATGCAGGGTGTGTTATCTGTATGGATTCATGTGGCACAGGTAGCGTTGAGGTGGCTGACTAGCTGAGGGTGGCCTTGAACCCCCATCTCCTTGCTCTTGCCTCCCAATGACTGCAACTATAGGAGAGTGTGATGTCATGCCTGAAGTCAGGAACCCGGAAAGTGCCGGTCCTGGGCCAGTCCTGTGTGATCTTAGGGAATGTGTTCTGACATGAATTTCATCAAGAATTCAATGAGGCCAGTGTGCACATTAAGTTACAAACAGGCTGGGGCAAAGCTCACCAGCAGCGAGGCGAGAAGCGGAGTCAGTGGAGTAGACCCACACACACACGGCACAACGCTGGGGCTGTCCCGTGTGCCCACACGCACAGAGCACAGCACGCCTTACTCAGGTGCACACTTACGGTTTTAGACCCGAGGCCTTGGTTAATTTCCAGAGGCAAGGCATATCGTTCTAGGGGCTTGGATGGAACTATGCAGTCTATGGGCTATTAACAGTGATAGACTAATGGTCATAAAGAGATGTCTGGAAAAGCAAATTATTCATGCTAATCTTTTAAACAACGTAGGAAACTTCCAAGAAGGTTCTTTAAAAAATCCCCTCACAACTTTCTTCAAGTTCTGGCACTGTGAAATACAGAAGTACAGTGTGTTTATATGTACCTAAATTAGATTCACATCCGTTTCAATTTCTGCTGTGAGCAGTGCTCAAGTTCAATTCCTAAAGCACACCGGAGTGAGTCCACGCAGACACAAATGATGGCAGAGCCTGTGTGGGGCGGGCAGAGAGACTGGCAGTCATAAGGCAAAGGCCACCCCCAGGCTTGCTCCAACCAACTGCAGCCGAGAGGGACGCTTTCCTTCTGCTCTGCCTTCAGACTGCACAAACTTTGGTACAAGCGCTGAGGAAAGTCACAGCTGTTGGTGACACGACTCCTAGCTCTCTCATAGCTGCCTATAGTACGACACTTAGCTTTGTCATTTTAGAAGAGTGAAGGGACTTACTGAATTGCACTGCATCAGCCATTCCCTTCGATGGAGCTCAGGATTATCAAACTGTATGGTAAATTATGATAATAAGTTTTTCCAGTAAAACAATCACAGTTTTAATCATTTAAAAAATAATAGAAAATGAGCATCAAAGAAAGGTTTCACAATGGAAAATACTCTTTGTCTAATAGGCAAAAATTGAATTATTGCTACAAAGTCTTTAAGAACCCAAGGAAGGGCTTAGGTATGGCTCAAAGTTAGGACTTGCTGGCACAAAGGCCTCAACTCTCAGTACTAAGGGGAAAAAAAGGACAATATAATTTGTGTTTCCAAAATGAAAGCTTACTATGCACTGTTCACAAGAGTTTTACAAATGTTTCAAGCCTTTTCCTGCAGCATTTCTTTTCCCTGCCCAGGCCTCTATCACCCTCTGCCTCCTCCTCCTCTACTCTGCCAAAGGCAGCTTTTGATTCATGACTTACTTATGAAGCTTACTCTTAGTACTTCTAATATTTACTAACAAAGTATTGAAAAAATTTTATTAAAACGGGCACTATACTTACAAAGTTTAATTTGCCCCCCACAACCAATCTGTAACCTCCAGGGTTCCTCCCCACCCACGGCCCTCGGGAGCCATCACGGGACAGAACAGCTGGCCCCTGCACAGGTGTGTCCACCTTGTTCCTTCAGCTCTAGCAGCTCAGACTCGTATGAGGGCCAGTACCAAACTTCAGGTCCAGAGGCTCAAGAGGTAGGGACCAGAGGGCTGGGTAAGTGCCGGTTTCCAACCGTCCAATAAAGAGTAAACAACACTCATACAGAACACCCTGAGGTGACAGCCACAGACACAAAGAAACCTATCCTGAAAGGCACACACAGCGTGATTGTGACCAATGCCCAACATGAACATGAAATTCAATTTATTCAAGAATTCTGAAAAGGAATAATGACTTGAAATGTGACGTTAAGAACTAAAAGTAAAAATGCCTCAATACACACTGGGCTGGAGACTAATGAAGGGCGACGTCTCATGTAGGCGTTGGTGGTACGATGCAAAGCACTCACTCTAGAACCGAAGGTCCTTCAGCAGGAAAGTGACTGCACCGAACGAACCCAAGGCCTTAAAGGTCCCCCCACCCCACCCCACCCCACCCCCGCCCCAGCCCAGCCAGAAAGGAAACAAAGCCACCCTGGTTTGCTTTTCCCATCAAATGGTACAGATCCGAAGAGCAGAGCTTCGGTGAAGTCTGCTGTGAGTCTGAGAGAGGGTCGCACTACATAGAAGAGGCTGACCTAGAACTCACCACACAGCCCAGACTGGCTCCCAACTATCAATACCCCTGCCTCTGCTTTCAAGAGTGGGAAACAGGCACACACTACACCTAGCTGTCCCAGTCCCTGACTTCATCATATTGTAAGGAACATTTTTGTTAATTCTTACGAGAATTTCACACGATGTATTTTGAACACAGTCACCCCCTCCTCCCTTCCCATCAACGGAGTCCCTCCTCCCCAACCGTCTGCATCAAAGTCCAGTGTGTTGTCCAACTCCTCTCAGGAGTAGGGGTTCCGCAGGTTCATTTCTCAGACAACTGAGTTATTATTTGGTGAAACAAAACGGTAACACAAAGATATAATCACAGGCGCTGCTTGGTGCTAAGGCTCACGCTTTACAGCCAGTGAGATGTCTCAGCAGGTAAGCATCCGCCCAAGCCTGGTACCCAGAGCTCCATCCCCAGGACCCACCATGATGGAAGAAAAGCTCACTCTTACGTTGTTCTCTGACTTAACATGTACTTTGGTACACGTTCAACTATATGAACACACACTATATAGTTAGATGCAAAAAAAAAAAAAAAAATCTAATTCACTAAAGAACTCCTCCTCATTTAATCTCTGTATTCTGAATCTATCCATTCTATGTATTATTTCTTTATAACAAAAGCAGAGCCCTTTCACTGATAACCTTGCACACATCGGTTACATTTACACATGCACGCACACAAGCACACACTTATTTAAAATATGCTGTTTGGTTTCTTGAGGCAGGCCTCAGTATAACAGCCCTGGCCACCGTCATCTGCTTCTGTCTCTGGAGTGCTGAGGTTACAGAAGTCTGTGGCCACACCGAGACTACATAAGGACAACTCACAAGTGTACTCCCAGAATTAATGAGCAGGTGCCCACAGGCTGTTTCAGAGCTCCAGAGCTCAACGGAAAGCACCACCTTGAGCTTCCTTGTTTTTGCTCCAGACCTCCGAATCATACACGCATACTGTGCATGCTTCCTATCTATTGATGCCATGGATGAGGCTCCTGCAGTCGTAAAAAAAACTCACCTGCCACAGCAATGGCTCCCACTGGCATACTGGTGGGCATAACCCAACCACTACATGCAACTAGGAGTCTCGATTATGCTGCTAACAACGCTCTGGAAACTGAAAACTTGCTGCATGCAGGGGGCAAAGCAAAAGAGGCAGAGGAAGGGAGAGGGAAGGGCCGAGCCAGCTAAGGATGGAAAGACACAATGCTGAGAAATAAGACAGGAGAGAAGGGACAAAGAGTTGCCACATGACCGAGGAGACATCTGGACTCTAGAGCACAGTAGCGACACACAAGGAGCTAGACTTACAGTCTCCGTTACGAGGAAGGGCCCATCAGATCCTCGAGTCCCCTCAAGTCAGCGAGCTCTTGAAGGCTAAAGTCTGGCCCCACCACAGCCTCGTCACATTACACAGAGTGAGACTGTGTCAGTGTGCGCTGGTGTTACATACTAATTTACTCCAAATGTTTTAAGTTAAAGACCTAAGAACTAGTAAGGTTATAAAAACTCAATACTATGAAACATGCATCTAACTTAAAAATTCTAAAAAAAAAAAAAAAAAAACCAGTTCAATGAATCTTAATAACACAAACCACAGGTTAATATCTTTATATAGTCTCTAGGTGTCCCATCTTTCCAGTTAGACTGTGAGTTCAAACAAAGCATCTTCACTATGCAAATGTTCCAAAAGTTTGCACTGGACAATGGAACACCTTTTCACTGAACAATGGATGAAGAACAGTGATTACAAAGAGAGTTTGCCTTTGAAATCCCTATAACTAAAAAGCCAGTTAAAAGAGAAAAATCTAAGCTAAAAAAGCCTTTACTTTTGAAGTTTTTAACTTAGGAAAATGTCTAGACATCAGACTCCACACTGGACTGATGGACCTCTGAGAATTGATTTTTCTTTCTTTTTTAATCCCACAATTCTTTGCACTTACTTCCTTTTCTCATTACTGACGACTGAACCTGGGGCTTAGTCCATGCCAGTCCAGTGTACACCTGTGCGTCCTGTGTACATCTGTGCGTCCAGTGTGTACATCTGTGCATCCAGTGTACATCTGTGCATCCAGTGTACATCTGTGCGTCCAGTGTACATCTGTGCGTCCAGTGTACATCTGTGCGTCCAGTGTGTACATCTGTGTGTCCAGTGTGTACATCTGTGCGTCCAGTGTGTACATCTGTGCGTCCAGTGTACATCTGTGTGTCCAGTGTACATCTGTGCGTCCAGTGTACATCTGTGCGTCCAGTGTACATCTGTGCGTCCAGTGTACATCTGTGTGTCCAGTGTACATCTGTACGTCCAGTGTACATCTGTACGTCCAGTGTACATCTGTGCGTCCAGTGTACATCTGTACGTCCAGTGTGTACATCTGTGCGTCCAGTGTACATCTGTGCGTCCAGTGTACATCTGTGCGTCCAGTGTACATCTGTACGTCCAGTGTGTACATCTGTGCGTCCAGTGTACATCTGTGTGTCCAGTGTACATCTGTGCGTCCAGTGTATACCAGATAACTAGATCTCCAGCCTATTTATTGACTTTTTAGTTTTAGACATGATCACACTAAATTGCCTGGGCCAGTCTTGAACTGCAGCCCTTCATCACCCTCTCAAGCGGCTCAGATGGCAGGCCTGTGCCGCTATGCCTAGCTCTCATGGTCTGCTAACAGACGACAGTAATGTTTAAAGGAAGCTTGGAACCCAGGCCGGCAGGGGCCCGTGAGTGTGAAGGCCGCCTCAGCACAGGCTGCTTCTCTCTTCTGCTCTGTTACCTTGTCACCGGACTTCTGCCTGCTTGTCTTCTTCTTACCTTGTCCTTTATACCTTGGTATCTGAGCATGAGAATAAAATGACATTTTACCATAAAATATAAATCTTTAAAAATAAACTAACTCACTACCAGACTAGTAAAGACTCCTATTAGGCAGTCTGTCAATGCAAAAACTAACGCTTGGCTGCTTTTGAAGGCACGTTCCCAACAGGCTCCCGGTCAGCTACAGCAGGGCTCTCCCCATCAGCCTCATCCTCGTATGCAGCGTTCCGGCTGCCGCTCTAGCTCCGTGCCGCACTGGCATGGAGAGAATCCCAAGCAGCTTGCCCAGGGCCCGCCTAGCCTGACTCGACCTTCCTCAAGGCCACACAAGACTGGCTTTTAAAGGCCAAGTCTAAGCCTTGGCTACAACTTCCCAGGGTCCCTCACAGTCTCACTCTCTGGGCTCACAAGGCGGGTGAGGACTAATGGGGGTCAGGGTGGGGTAGGGTTAAGTGACAAGGACGTATTTCAAGGGTTGCTCCGAAAAGAAATGAAAGGTGGCAGCCACCCAACCCAGGAGAGACACAGGCCCCTCCCCACACTAGCCTTTGAGACTGTCCTTAAAACACTCAGAACAGTATCATCACAACACTAAAGTACAGCACCTACTAACAGATTTTACTGTGTTTTTTTTCTTGAGGGTAAACTATACAGGGAATGTCAGTACCACTCCTAAAAATAATTTATGAGCAAGTGCATTTCCAAGCAGCTCAATGCCTCAAGTACTGAGAGATGTCTGGAATGTTGTTTTTTTCTAATACCTGACATTGTCATGGAAAATGCTTCTTCCACAGGCTCTTTCTCATCATGTAAAGGAATTTATAAAAGTTACTCATGACTTGTTGTCACCAGGGTTACAACTTTCCATAAGCATCAAGAGAAAGAAAACATCTTTAAATACTCCTTATCTGGAAAGGCCTGGCCATCTCAGGGGGAGCCACACTAGCAGAGTAGCCCTGTTGGCTAGAAATACGAAGTTTCTTTGGCTTTCAAAGCTTAAAAAGGAACAAATTGTCAAGATCAAGCAACACAGGTAACACAGCAGTGTCCCTATGGAAGAGCCACAGAGTACAATGCTGACCTGTGATGAACTGCAGTGCTGGCCTAGCCGCCTCCTAAGAACCCCCCCAGTATGCTGAAAGCCCAACCCTAAGGTAATGAGAGCTGAGGGGCCCCTGGGGAGTCATTAAGTCAAGAGTGGAGCACTGTGCATGGGCTACAGGGTTACTGAGTTCTTCTCCTCCCAGCCATAAGGGTGGGTACAAGGTCCCAGCAGCTGACAATACACCGGACACCAAACCTGCCAGTGCCTCAATCTGAGAGATCAGCGTCTCCTGCTGTAAGCCACACCGTCTGTGGTAGTTCGCGACAGTGGCTTGGGAGGGCTAAGACGGGACCCAACCCATTATTTCACAGGACAACTAGAACCAATCAAGATATACTCTAGCCAGCCATGGGAGACCATCACTGTTTATTAAATCTCCTATTATTAAATATTAACTCCATGTTTTTCTTCTTCATGTACTATTCCTGAAATCAGGTATTATCTTTAGTACCATGCGCGCGCACACACACACATACATACCATAGTACACTTTCCTAAAAATCTTGTCAAAAATAGTTCATTAATATTAAATACCGCCATGCTTCCAAATCTGGTCATCTAAAAGTCTACAAACTCAACTACAACCTTTTATATTCTGGGACCTCATGCTCTCAAGCTCAGAGTTTATGCAAAGTAAGGAAAGCCTTCTTAATGCAATACAAAAATATTCTAAGTATCAATGTCCTCAGATACAAAATTCAAAATATTACCAATGACACACAAGAAGCAACTTAAAAAAAAAAAAAAAAAAAACAAAAGCAAAAACACCTACTTAATGAAAAGAGGGAAATTACCTTTAGGAACTTTAAAATGATTTGTCACAAAAGGAAATTTACAGGTACCAGGTAAGAGCAGAGCCCCACGTGTCTGCTACAGTGCCCGATTCACTGTCCGCGCAGACTCACCTTACTTGGGGTGGAGTTGGCGCTTGTTTTCCCTTCAGGTGACTTTGATGGAGGATGTCCATCAGACAGGTCCAGTGCACCCTAAAAATCAGTTTAAACTGAAACTAAAGCGTCATCACGCCAATGAACGTCAGTATTTTAGCATTTAGGATCACCATGCCGACAGACACTCTTCACAAATACCTTCACTAGCTAGATTGCCCTCTAGTTTGAATACACATGCGCCACCCAGATTCCAGTCACCTGCAGACTACTCCCTTAGCCACCTTCTACGGGCCACCCGGTCTTGACGAGCACCAATGACTCTCACAGCGTTTGTTTCCGTTCACACTTTCCTGCTGCCTCATTTATAAAGGAGGCCGCCGTGGAGAGCTGAAGTGGCAAGGTCAACAGCTGGTCCGGCTCCCAAACATAACATTCTGAGGACGGACCAATGGCCAAGGCAGGTACACAGGACTATCTGCATATCTTCGTTGTAATTAAAATAGTTACATACCATCTCAGTCCTTCCCATTTTTATACAAGCCTCAGTTATTATGCACGCACCCTGTCCAGTTACTAAAATCAGATACAAAGGGCAGCACTGGACACTTACTTCTGCACTGGCAGGCCCTTTCTCTTTCTGTTGACAGCGCCGAATCACTTCTAACAGTAGGGGGCCACCTACAGTGCCTTCTGCTTCAATGATACCCAAATCTCGGGCTAAGTTCTCCCGTCCTTCAAGACCCTGAAACTAGAAAGGAAAGAAGATTTAGGCGTAGAAAAATATAGCAGAAGAAATCAGGTGGGAAAGGGAGCATTTTAGGAACTTAAAGACGTCTCTAAAGTCAAAAGGCTAACTGTGTATCTGCATCAAGTCTGGCCGTTTTATACACAACATCTACGTGTAAGGCCTCCCCTGACAGCTGCAGGGTAATATCATATCTTAGTAGGATCAACTCTACAGAAGCGTTCCTTTCTTAGCAGCTTCACGTTAAACAGCATAAATGCAAACTCATTTTTCTTACTGTGCTAGTTTCAGGATGGAAAACAGCCAAGGTGAAGTCAAGGCTAAAAAACTGAAGAAATTCTGCGACGAGACTAGCCACTAAACGACCTGTAAAGACCAAGAAAAAGATCTGTCAACAAAGCCAGAATAATTCTCAGTTTTCTTTGTGGCCTGAAGCATTCTATGGGAAGTTTCTAAGTTCTTTAAAATTACGTATTCCTTCTCTGAATAATTCAATTAAGTATAAAAATCCCAGTCTTCCCATCCCCCCTCCCCCCCTCCCCGCCCGCCATTTAGGATCAACAATCTGCAACTGTAGGATTTCATAAATGGACTTCAATGTTTCACTTTCCATACTAAGCCAGACATGGTGGTATACTCCTGTGTAAAGTCATCCTCGTGCAAGAAGGTCACTGAGGGTTAGAGGCCAGCACAAGCCACAGAGGTAGACGATTTTTCTCCCAAATATCGGTAGAATTTTAAAACTCAGAGGCAGATACAATAAATAAACACAAGAATAACATCTTACCATCTTTTGTATTTAAAAATTTTTTCAAGCTCTCATTGACCAAAGGAGTTTTGTTCTGTTAAAAATAAAAAGACATATTTTACATGTCATGTGTTTACTCTAAAATAACTAAAAAGCACACATTAATGTTCTCTTTGCCCCATTGCCAAAGTTTATTATTAGCAAATGAGCAAATAAAAAGTGCAAAGGACACTGTCCAGAGTGGAGAGCAGACCAAGCTGAGTGTCAACAGCCATGTTTCCTTATTTTGGCAAAGATATAAAGAACATATACGTTGCCATTCATAAACATCATGGTTTTGTGAAATCCATTTTATAACTGTTTACTTAGAATAGCCCTTGCTTTGTGCTACTTAATAACTTTTCAAGGTAATGAAGCCAAACTGTACAGGAAGATACTTATTCTCAACTTTTTGAACCATTTTTTTACACTTCTGGGGACTGGACTCAAGGCCTTGCACATGACAGGTAAGAGCTCTTACACTCGCCTACACCACCTATTTCTTCAACATTTTATAACTTATCTGCTTTTGAAACTGTTTATGAATATCTATGTGGTATTACTTTAACTCTATATTTCAAGTATATGCAATTTGAAATTTATCATCTCAGATACGTTTGCAACGTATACACTGTAATTCCAAATTAATCAGTAGTATATGACATGATTTTGTGTGGTCATAGGCCAACTTATTCTTTTGGATTACAGATCTGAACAAGTACTGTAAAACTCACTTCTTGCAAATGGAGCCTGTGGTAACTGTTCAGAGTGAGGCTAATGTAGGCAACAAAGGACGGGCTTTCCCGGGCAGACTCGCATCTTGGTGATGGAAATACAAAAAGGCAGGAGGGATACTTTGGAAAACAGTTTGGAGGACGTTTGTTTGTTTTTAGGTTCCCACACCCGTAGCATATAAACTTAGCATTCTACTGTCAAGCATTTTCTCCAGATAAATTCCAGACCCCAGCAATGATCTGGACATGCTCATCACAGCAGCCTTTTCTACAAGTGAAAAACAGGACAACCCGAAGATAGCATCGGAGTATACAGGACTACACAAATGATCAATGCCCACCCATCGACTAATGGGATGGCCCACAATTCCTCATGTCAGGATTAAATGGAGGAATGACAAACACTACCACATTATGCTGAATAAAAGACCCCAGACTTAAAGAAGTCCATAAGTCGTTCATTCTACATGTTCCCATCAGTGTGGCTCTGATGATGTTGAGGAAAGCAGCTTACAAAGAGATAAGGAAAAGTTAAAGGATAGTAGCTATTGTCTCTTTCTGGCTGTGCAGTTCACATCCTGTAAATGTTAATCAAATCTGACATTTTAAAGTGTGAGTTTACAGAAACAACCGTATCTTGTTAAAATGAAACAGAAGTACATGGCCTAGAGAGTTCATGACAACCAAAGAAAATGGAATGGAATGGAATGGACAGCATCAGGTTTGCATTACAGATGGGCAGCCCGGGACAATGGAGGCCTGAGGGGAAGGGTGAGGGCGCGACAGAGCGTGAAGAGTTGGAAGCCCACTCTGGAAAAGCCCGAGTGAGACAGGCACTCGAGCCCCCTCCCTCGAGGGGCGTCAGTGTGCAGGACAGTCTGACATACATACAGGTCTGGAGCTCAGGAGGGGAGGGAGGTGTGTACTGAAGATGTGAGGGTGGCGAAGTTCCAAGTGGTGCCAAGTTTCCATGGTTACCACCGGGGAGCTGCCACAGCGTAAGTACCAACAGATGCCCCAGTGACCAAATACAGGGAGAACTGAAGTACACTCAGCTGCAGGAGCCTACGACCACAACAAGGGTGAGTCCCGGGGTGGAGCATTGCTACATTCACACACACTTCCAATGGAGCGAGGCGCAGCTGGTCACACACACACACACACACACACACACACACACACACACACATTCTTTCAAAACTCGGTGGTCAAGAGAGTAGGGAAAAGAAAACTATTTAAAGAGCAATTACACAGCTTCATGCTCAAAAGAGCCAGGAGAAAAGTCAGAGACACAGTCACTAACTGAGGAGATGACAATACGTGGGAGATACCACCAGGCAAATCATATTTGGCTACACAGAGCCTCCTCTCCTAAAACAGGACAGATGGGGTTCAGATCCACACGGACACAGGTAAGCTTTCCCTGCACTGACAGGATACAGAGTTAGGACCTAGCAACTTCTACTCTACCTGTGAGGGGGGAGACGGGCCACCTGAACAGAGCGAAGGTAAAGTGAAGGCAGCCAGGAGGGCACCTTCACCCAGCCGGGGTTAGTGCCACCACTCCGCATCTGCAGGGGGTCAGGGAGTTAAGTGACTTCTCTTTGGCAATGCGTATACAGACAGGAACAGTAGGAGGAGACAGTCTGCTGGCTCAGAAGCTGGTCGCGATATAACTAGACAGCAAAGACATGTGGGCCTCTGAGGGGTGGACAGTGGGATCTAGACCAGCCTGGAGCCCATAGAAAGGATGATGCAGATAGAGACAAGGAAGGAAGAGGCCGGACAGTCACAGAGTAGTAGACACGCATGCAGGTCCACGGGGGCGGGAAGAACGGCAACCATTTAAACGCACGGGTTTTCCTGATATTTTTTGCTTGTTTGAGACGATTTTAAAGTCATCGAATGGCCAGAGTTTTAACCGACCAGCCAGAATTTGGGGACAGGTTGCATTGTTCCACCCCCCCCCCCCTTACCAACAAGACGTCCACAGAGTGCATGTACTGGTGTAGCTTGCTCAGAGCAAACCCTGCAGGTCGTCACTCACTGAGCAAGTCCCGGGAGGGAGGGAGATCCAGCTACCAGTGCGGTCTGCCGGAACCAAGCGTGGCACATAAGGCCACCCTGACATGCAAACGACGGTGTAGAGAGGATGGGCAGCAGTTAAAAACAAAACAAATCAAAAAGCGCAGTCCTTAGCGCCGGAATGACCTCCAGCTAGCCTGGGCCAGCACCCTCTCCTCTGCACACTTTGCACTGAACGGCTTTCTGACCTAATGGAAGTGGGGCGTTTGGAGGCGAGGTCCCGTCCAGGTCTGGGGCGGGGCGATCGCTTACCTCTACCTTTTCTTGTTCTTCCAGTGCTAAGAACACGGCCGCTCGGAGTTCAGCCTGCAAAAGGAACACACGCGCGCGGGAGACACGACCCCGAGTCAGTCGCGCAAACCTGCAGCGTCCCGCCCGCCCGCCGTCTACGCGACAGGGACGGGCGCGAGGGTGATCGCCCGCCCGCCCGCCCGCCCGCCCCGCATCGGCGCCCGCCCGCCCCGCATCGGCGCCCGCCCGCCCGCCGCACCTTGATGCGGTTGAGGACGCCGCTGTTCTCCAGCGTCTGCACCAGCAGGTCCCGCAGCTCCGTGTCCTCCTCGGCCACCACCGCGGCCGCCGTCGTCGCCGCCGCCGTCGTCGCCATCTTGATTCTCCAAGACAACCACCCCAAGCCGCGCTAACGGCCAGCGGCGGCCGCGGAAGCCGCAGGGCGCGCGAGCGCGCAGTCGCAGCCCCGCCCCTCGACGCCGTCGCGGGAGGAGGGGCAGGCACGGGGGGCGGGGCCTCAGGGGTTCATGGTGACGTAGGGGGCGGGGCCTCGGGTTTCATGACGCGGCGGTGGGCGGGTCCTCCGGGTGGGCGGGGAAGTGGGCGGGGCCGGGTTTTGGCGACGCCCCCTGTGGTCCCTGAATTGATTTAGCAGCGCCATTCAACTCAATTGCCCTTGGTTTTCCCGGTCCCGGCGAGAGCAAAGAGACCCCGGAGGCTCTGGTGAGGGCTCTGGGTGGCAGGGGCGAGGCGAGCAGGGCGTGCTGTCGCTGTGCGTCGTGGAAAGCTTTTCGGTTGATGGAGCCGAGAGGTTAGTTTTTAAAAACCGGCGGGTAAGGAGGACAGTTAGAGGCTGGAAGGCGCACACCTAACACGAAGAGCATCATGAGTCAGAGGGGGAAGACATGAAGCGGCTCTGCCCAGCTCCAGCGGGGCGAGCGTGGCTCTGCCTTGCGGAAAAACCGTCAGCTTAGATTCCTGAAGCTGCTAGCCGCCAAGGTGGCCACTTCCTCCTCCCGAGGCTGATATGGATCCTTCCACAAAGAGTACTTCCATGAAAGAAAGAAATGGGCAAACTAAGAGGGGTCCTTGGAGTGTGCAAACTTCAAGCTAGGGGAGGATGGAGGAGAGTGCGCTCCAGGCAAGGAGGAAACCTGTCTGTGCTTAGCTTGGCCCACGTGCAGTGAAAGCAACATTGGCGTGGTTGGTAGAAGGAAGGTGGGCTCAGGGAGGAGCTGGTCCAGTGCAGATAACGACGTGTTAGTTTGGAGAATAAAGCGCTTTGAGGCCTCAGCTGATACCTAGATTTGGATGTTCAGGAGGGTGTGAGATGCATTTAATCGGCACTTTTAAATTGAATGCCTACTTAGTTCTAGGCCCTAAATTAAGTGGCTTGGAGATGATCAGAACCTGTTTCCCACAGCCAGGTAGCCCTCAGTCCCTGAACTCAGATAACAACCCCCACAAGCCGTCTGAATGAAGCCCTTGTGGGGAGGACGGGAGAAAGTGCAGCTAGAGGGTCGGGAAGGAGACTGGGGGGTGCTCAGGACTCAGAACTGCAAACCCCAGTGTGGTTACATTTGAAGGCGGGACCTGCACAGGTCAGTGAAGGCTGGGTGAGGTCATAATCAGTGGGGGCCAAGCTCCCAAACTCCACTTTCCCAGAGCTGAGGACCAAGACTGGTTTCTGTTGTTGAGCACGCAGCTCTGTGGTATTTTGTTATGGCAGGCTGAGCTGCCAAAGCCCGATGGCTCCCCCAAGGAGGTGATGCTCTACAGCTTACTGTTGAGTGAGGAGGAAAGGGTACTCCAGACAGAAGGAGCTAGCCAGAGTGCAGGGTCAGGACCAAAAGGACGATTACTGTGTATAGGGGGGGTATAGAGATGCCTGCGGATGCATAAATACACACATACCTACACAAATAAGGACCGAAAGGAAGGCTTGGTGTTAAGAGGCTCTGTGTTTGATTCCCAGACCCCACATGGCAACTGACTGCCAGTTCTGAGGGTTCAGTACCCTCTTCTGGCCACCACAGGCACTGCACAATGGGGTGCACATATGTACATGAAGGCAAAATGCCTATACACATGAAGTAAAAAAAAAAAAAAAAAAAAACAAAAAACAAAATCTTCCTTCAAATGTAAGAAAGCAAATTTTAAAGTGAGAACGTGCCACCCAATTAGAGGAAGCAATACACTACACACTTTACTCCAGCTACCAAAATTTAAACTGCGTCACAGGCTGGGTACCGGTGGCCCAGTAAAGTTAACGCATAAAACTAGCCGGTGCATGCCTGTAGTCTCTCAGAGATTAGAAGCAGGAGTTCAAGTTTATCCTCCATTGTATTCAGATCTGAGGCCAATCTGGAGAACGTGAGACTTGTCTCAAAAACAAAACGATTTGAAAAAGATGCACGTAGCTAGGTTCCTCTAAGAACAAAGGGTCACGCAGGGAGAATGAGTTCCCAGTTTCCACTTGAGATCTGTTGGATATTTCTTTGCTATTAAAAATGTGTCTGGGATCATGGAGATGGTCTCTGTCTGGACACAGGGGTACTAGCTCTTTCTCACTAGAAAGGGCAGAGAGGATCAGGCAGGTAGAGAATGGAATGTTCTCTGTGGCCCACCAAGCTCCACGAATGTTTACGGGCTGTGCATGTGATGTGGTCTGCTGGGGGAAAGAGACGAATTTCACTCTTCCTCTGTTAGAATATTCACCAGGGCGTACTGGAATCGCTCAGGCCGTTATCTGCACAAAGATTTGCCACCAGGTTATGGATAGTGGTTAAAGTTTAGCGTGGGCCTTGGGGCTGCGTTGCCTGGGTTTCAATACGCCATCCAGATGTATCGATTATAGCAACTTACTGAGCCTCTCTGTGCCTCGGTTTCTCATTTGCAAACAGGACCAGAGTGCAGCAGGTATGTGTTTGTGCGAATGGATGTGCGTTTTGTTATTGGTAGCTAGCATTCAATGTCCGAAACATATAATGCACTGTTAAAACTTACTATTTTGGAAATTTGTTTGATGCTGTGAAGAAACTGCTTGGTTTCTTTCTTTGTTTGTTTGTATTTTCTTACTAGCTTCATGCCCCAGAGAAGACCCAAAACCTAGAAAACATAAGTGGTTTTCCCCATTGTGCACAGCCAAGATTATTTGGATCCCTGCTCTCACAGTGAGTGCCGTCTTACTTTCTTCCGATATTGTAAGCTGTAGTTGTCTGGCTTTGTCTTCTGTGGCTGTAACAGTAACTTATAAAGAACAGGGTTCATTTAGCTCCTGTCTCTGGAGATTAGCTCTGTCTCTGGCTTCTGGTGAGGCAACCCACGGCAAGTATGCTAGCCCAGGCTTTTTGTTTGTTTGTTTGTTTCCTCATAAAGCCACTAATGCCATCGCAGGGGCTCCTCCCTCCTGAAGGGCAATGGGGACTACTTGTAAGCACACGGACTTACTGGAAACCTTTAAGCCTCAGCAGTCATGCGATAAAATAAAATAAAATTAGTAATAAAATGGGAAGCCAAAGACAAGTGGACCTTGGCGAGAGAAGTTCATACCCACGGCCACCAGAGGGCAGCATTGCAGCAGAACAGGAACAGGGTCTTTTTTTCTTTAATTACCTGCTCAAAGACTTGGTAACTAGAGTTTGCCATACCTTCTGATCCCCTCAAATGCCACCCCCAAGACCCACTTTGGCATAAAGACTATTTTGAGCTGGAGGCAATTTAGTAGAAGCAGGTATGTGTTTTTAAAACGTCTGTCTTCTGCCTCTCTGCCTACCGGCAGGATAAGCATTTACAAAGGTGTCGTCTATGTCTCTCCCTACCAGGCAAAAGGAAAGCCAGTTACTATGAGCCCCCATGCAGCCTGGGAGGTACTGAGGGATCAAACCATGCTCGCCAGCCCCCTTCTGCCACTAGGTCTCGTGTGTGTGTGTGTGTGTGTGTGTGTGTGTGTGTGTGTGTGTGTGCACGCGCGCATCTGCCCACGTTTCCTGCCCTGGAACCACAGTTTTTTATCAAACATGCCACCACTTTTCCAGGGTATAAAAGCCCAGTTTCTCCTCTAGCCACCCTCCTACTAGCCTCTGGGCCCTTCACGGCATGTGAGGGTGTGCTTCTGTCTGCTTTTCCCGTAACCTCTTGGCCAGACACTGAAATGGGTAGAGAGGAAATGCCTCTCCTACCATGCAGAGGTGTGCAGCCCGTGTCATCAGGTAAGTTCATGCCCACCCTAAGGGTTTTTTTTGGTTTGTTTGTTTGTTTGTTTGTTTTTTTGTCTCCAGGCCCTCTCACATAGTAGGCGATCACTCGACCACTGAGCTGTAGCTCCATGCTTAAATCTGAGCAATAGGAGAAAGCTTTTGAGTGTCTTGTTATTTATTTCTGCCTCCTATTTCACACTGCCTAGCTCTTTTTATAAATGTAATTATCTTGTTGCTAAGTACGTGCCTATGCTAAACTGATAGGTTCAAAAGTTGTCCCCATGGCAACGGCGCAATACCTGGTACATCGAAGCCTGGGAAGGTTCTTAGAGCTGCAGTGGCTGTGGCTGGAGTTACAATTCTGAAAAACGGCTTCCGGCTGTTGCTAGCCCACCATTTCAATCCACTGCTTAAGTGCATTCCACAGTTGTGCTTAGAATCTGACCAGACTCTAAGACATGGTGCTAAGATAAACAGGTGTTGATATTATTTGATATTTTAAATTAAAGACATTTTTCTCATACTGGGGCTGGAAGTCTGTGTGCTAAGCTAACATTGTAAATCTGACAAAGACCTCACCCCCACCCCAGTTATCTGCCAATAGTATTTTAATTAAAAAATTGTTAATTCGGGCTGGAGAGATGGCTCAGGCGGTGGGGGGGGGGGAGCTCCTGTCAATCAAGTATCTGCCTTACAGTGACAGGAACCTGAACACTGATTCCACAGAAAGCTAGGAGTGAGTGGTAGGTGTCAGTACTTCCGGGACTTGGGGCGAAGGAAGCTAGGTCTGAGACAAGATTTGTGAAGTCCTGTGGTCAGCCAGTGTAGACAGTTGGTTAACTCCAGGTTCAGTAAGAAACTCCGTCTCAAAAGGCGGGGGCAGTAGAGTTGGATCAGTGGTTAAGAAAACTCTGTTCTTTCAGGGGACCCAGGTTCCATTCCCAGCAGCGACATGGCAGCTCACAACCATCTGTAGCTTCAGTCCCCGGTTAGCTGATACCTTCTTCTGACCTTTGAGGGCGTCAGACCTACGGGTGGCATACAGGCTTACACACAGGCAAAACACTCACGCACGTAAACTAATAAATAAATCTAAGTACCAACATTGACCTCTGCCCTCCATTACAACCCCCCCCCACACCCCCACCCCCAGCAACCTCCCAACATGGACATGGACATGCTACACACAAGCGCGGACACACCTACCTACTACCATCAAAATGTTAGAAAAAAAAATTTGAACTTTAAAAAGAATATTATTCATTAACCCCTTATTTTTTAAAAAAAATGAGAATAAAGTGATTTTGGACCCAGTGTCACAGGTCTGATCCTAGCTGCTTAGACGGTGAGGAGGCAGGACGATTGGAAGATCATGACCTATAATGGGGGAGAGCTGGGGATGTAACTCAGAGTGCTTGCCTAGCAATGCACAATTTCTAAGTTCAGTCCCCTGAACCGAGAGGAGGGAGGGGAGGGAGGGAGTGGGAGGGAGAGAGAGAAGGGGGAGGGAGGGGAGGGAGAGAGAGAGTGGGGAGGGAGAGAGAGACAAAGACAGAAACAGACAGACAGACAGAATTTAGAAACTGATGCCTTCCTCATTCAAATTATACTATTGTGTCTTCAAGTAGAATACCAGGAGAAATTCCAATTCATAGATTTTTTTTTGGAGGGGGGGCAAATAATGACAAGCCAGGTGTCTATGCACACCTATAATCTCAGTTACTCATGAGGCTGAGGCAGGAGGATTATGAATTTGAGGCCAGCCTGGGTTTCATGGTGAGTTCTCGACTAGGCTATCTTGAGCTGCATAATGGTACTCATTATCAAAACAGGGAGGGGTGTTGGGAGGGAGCTGGAGAGATCTGGTTAAGAGCACAAGCTCTTCTTACAGAAGACCCAAGTGTGGCTTCCAGCACCCATGTTGAGTGGTGCATAGGCACTGTGGATTAGTTTCAGAGGGCTCTCATACCTCTGGCCTTCATGGACACCTGCAGTCACGTGCACACACACACACACACACACACACACACACACTAATAAAACAGTCTTTTTTAAGGGAACCAACATAATTTAATTATTATGTTTCAATCATTCAAGGAATACCATAACAATGCACATGAACACAAAGACACAAGACATCATTCTGAGAATGGACAGACTAACACTTACGATGTAGATGAATGTCAAAAACCAAGCCTGCCAGGCGGATCTCTGTGAGTTCGAGACCAGCCTGCTCTACCAAGCTAGGTCCAGGACAGGCTCCAAAGCTACAGAGAAACCCTGTCTTGAAAAACCAAAAACAATCAAACAAGCAAAACTAAAAACAAACAAACAAACCCAAGCCTGCACCTCAACAAGTCTCTGGCTGGCTACCAATGCATATGAAATGCAGAAGAATGATATTCTAATCCCCACTGGGGAAACTCGAGGAAGGAAGCCTTGATTATAGAACACGCTTTAAGAAGTCTCAGGGTGAGAAGAGGTATGGGAAGCTACAATTTAAAACAGGCTTAAAGACATTTAAGAAAGGAAGGGAGGGAGGGAGGAAGGAGATTGGAATTACAGTGTTTGAGGGTGCCCATTTGGGTAATAAAACTACAGAGAGATAAACGACCGCTATGCAAATCAGGGTAGCTTTTTTAATTTTATTTTTTCCATACAAGTGACAGCTGTATAGGAATGGGAAGAATGTACGGGGTATGTATCTGTGAAGGTTGTCTGGGAGAGTTGTCAAGGGTCTAGCGCCTCACAACAGCACAACTCCATTGGACATTAGACACTCCACAGTGCTGCGGCCTTGAGAGAATGGCAGCAGAATTTCCAAACAAAGCCGCAGGGAAGTGTAACCAAAAACCAAGAAGTGAGCCGGCACAGTAGAGCGGAGGAAATAAGACAGAGCTCCAGGGGTCAGGACTGGGGAAATGCCACCACGCTTTCTTCGGCTTTATGGCCACACCCCTGTGGTTGGAGTCCAGTTTGCAGACCATGAACTCTGGGAAGGGCGCAGGCACTGACCTTCAGTACTCCTAAAGGAAAATCCATTCTGTCTCAACAATGCACCACTAACTGGAAAAGTAGTTACGTCCAAAAGAAGCAGAGAAAGGGGACCGGAGAGGCGGTTCAGCCGTTAAGAGTGCATGCAGATTTCTGGGGCCAACACTTCTCCAGCACAGGCCCTAGGCCATAGCAAAATCCCATGAACACGAGGGCCTTAAAAGCACCTCAAATTCTAGTCGTTTACATCGCAAGCACATCTCAGGAAACACCTTCCAGGCAGCATGTAGAAACGTAGAGGTGACAGAGTCTAGACCAGCCCACACAGAACCAATCCCCACAGGTTGGAACATCTGGGTCCTGCACTGCAGATTTAGTCACACTGTGACTAAATCCCACTAGACAACTTTTTTTTTTCTTTTCTTTTTCTGTGTTCAAGCAATGCTCCCGAATGCTTACTGGAAAGAAACAGAAACTTAAAAAGAATTACACAGAGACGCGCATAGTGGCTTTATTTATTGTAGCCAAACCTGGAAGCTATCCAAATGCAGGGAAGAAATAAACCACGGCGGTGGTATTTTTACGGTGGAATAGCAGTCACTGATAAAAAGGAACGAGCAATAACCGTGTGAGACACGGGTGGGGTGGATGTCACAAACACAACGCTGAGCAACAACAGGTGCCAGACACAAAACTTCGCACATTCTTTTGTTTCGCCTTTTCCTATCTTCAAGGAGACGGGCAGAACCCACTTGCTGGGACTCAGAGCTTTGGGGCTCCGTGAGATGGGAAGCAGAGAAGGGGGAGGGGCGTTCTCGGGGGCCAGGAGGAAATGCTCTATATCACGAGAGGGGGGTAGGTCTTCCCGGATGTGGGAACCCGTGAGACGGCTGGGCTCATAGGGCTGACCGTGGAGTTGCCCTTTGACCTCCGCCTGCATCCCCCCCCCCCCCGCCCCCGCCACTCCCCACACCGTAATAGTACGTTGCTCTTGCAGAGGACCCAGGTTCAAACCCCAGCACCCACACGGTGGCTCGCCGCCATTTATAACTCCAGTTCCGGGAGACCCAGCGCTGTCTTCCAGGCCTGCACATGATATACAGATACCATTGCAGGCCAAACACTCATACACATAAATGGTAAATAAATTTAGAAAGAATATAATATGACCACTCTTAACACGTCCAAGCATTTGTTGATAAAGAAAGCTAAGTATTGTGAACGGAAGCTCTCAATGGGATTAAGATCCCATGGTGAGGTAAGAAGGGGCAGGGGCATTTCTTGGGGGAAATTCCACCAGGCTGACTGACAGGCTGGACTTCTGTGGTTGTGCAGTTTGCTGGCCCATAGCCACATTATCTTGGGCCACCTTTAGCCCACAAATCGCCAGTCACTTGCCCTCCCCTCCGCGTGTTTTTTTGCCTCACCTCCATCCTTGCGCCTAGCAGGCAAATCCCAAAGGCGTGAAGTCTGTAACAGAGATTTCCTGCTTTGGCGTGGTGACCCACCTGCCTAGCGTTAATATCAATGGGTTTGAAAGCACGTCGACTTACCATGCTGTCGTCGTCGTCGTGTTACTGAAAACGTCAAGAGACTACTACTACACGAGAACGTGGTATTCGGGGCAATCCGAATCCCAGTTCCCACATACGGTTCCAGAATAAACTGTCTCCTGTCTCCTTTGAGATAATCTGTGTGGTTCCCCCCCCCCCCCGTCAGCGCCACGGTGGTTTAGATCTGAGATGCTCCTCCACAGGAGCCCCTTTCCAGCTGGTGGTGGTGCTTAGGGATGCTGAGGAACCTTCTCGAAGTGGGGCATTTTTGGCGGAAGCAGGTCCACTACTGCAGGGACTATGAATGTCACCAACAGCTGCTGCCTCCTAGTGCCTTGTCTCCCTGTCTGCCGAGGTGTGGATAGCCTCCCCCATACTGCTGGCAGCTCCCCCCACCCCGCTTGGGCTTGGAACTCTCTATAATTGTGAGCTCGGATGACTATCTTTCTTTAATTCTGTCAGGTCGGGAGCTACAGCAATGAAAAATAACAGTGTCTGAAAAGCCATCAGAGGGCTGGGGGGGGGATGGACCCCTGGGTAAAGGCACTTGCTACCAAGGCAGGCAACCGGAGATTGATCTCCAGAACCTACGTGTTTGACGGAGTGAACTGACTCCCTCAAGTCATTCAGTGGTTTATCAAAGCTATTTTTTAATTAGTGTTTTTTTTTAAAATGTTCTCAGTTCTAACTTGGAATAATTGTAGACGTGGACAAATATGGAGTAGCTTAGCAAGCTGGGGCTCTTCACTGGCCCTGGGCTAAGTAGTGCCCTTTTCCTAATAATACACCCAGCAACCTATTAGCAACCCTGGGCCCCGTACAAGGGTGAGCAGGGTGGGGAGCGGATCTCACCTGAATTGATTTGGGTGCATGCGCAATAAACTAAACTGCGGGCTCTAAGTGAATTTCTAGGGAGAATTCCCTACTCACCTTCTTATGCATTCATCATTGATTCAACACGTATGTGATTAAGATCAGATGCATTGTGGGAATGTACGGCAACCTAAGGCTTAAGTAATTCAAGCCTGCCAATCAATCAGAGAACCATCTATGACATGCTCCTTAGCAACCAAAACTCCCTCTCTTGAAAATAAAAATAATTGGAGTCCATCTTGTCCTCATTCATGCGGCCTGGTGTCTTGTCTGCATGTCTGTGTGAGGATGCCAGGCCCCCTAGAACTGCAGTTACAGACAGCAGTGAGCTGACATGTGGGTGCTGGGAATTGAACTCTGGTCCTGTGGAAGAGCAGCCAGTGCTCTTATCCGCTGAGCCAACTGCTCCAGTCCACTGGTTGTCACTGTTGACAAGGTATTTCTTTTAATTTTTTTAATTTGATTTAACCTTGGTTTTTTTTTTTTCATTTATTTTATATAACTGTGGTGGGTATTTCTTATCTGCACTTTGCATGAATAAAGTGCTCTTCCTGCTTTGCAATCTTGAATTTGCTTGAAACTTTACATCAGTCTTGTACGGGGCATCAAAACCTTGGAAGCATGTGCCCCATACCCTGACCACCATTGCCATAGATGTCTTGGGTGGGGGGGGGGAAGTTTGCTGGAACTAAAATGCTAGCACACAGCAACAGCTCAGAGCCCTGAGGCCTTGGTGGCATTCACAGCATTTTTAGTGATGTGTCTTATTTTGACACACACCAAGCAAGCATCACCAATTTCCGTCCCAGTGTGGGGGGCACAGACACCTGGTTTTCTAGACATAGGTCTCTAAGAAAACTAAAGAAGATAATGAAAGTTAAGTGTGTACTGACCCAACAGCGGCTGTCTCTTTCTTTTTCTTAGCATTATGGTTGGATGTCTGTGGACAGAGTGTCCTGGATTGAGTGGCTGGAAGTAAGAAAGAAACAATACAAGCCCCTACGTGTCACTCAGGTTCTCTGTGATAGCATGCAAGATCATGAGACAGCTCTGTGCCGTGCCAGCGTCAGGGTGCTTAGGAAGAGGTTTCCAGTGTTCCAGCTCGTGTACGTGGCTGACTGCATCTTGGGGAGTCTTTTACACTGTATCCTGTTCCTGGTGAGGGAGGGTGGCCTTCTTTCCCCGCCCCGGCAACCACTTCCACACTCTCTCCACCCCTACACATCTTTTTGAAGTCTGTCCCGACAGACATGTAAGAAGGTTAATATTAACAATGCGCCAAGTGGCCACCGCCTCCGCCTCCGCTAGGCTTCTAAAGCAACGATGAAAGTAACTCACGGTGGGATCGTGCTGGCTTTTAAATTGGCAGAGGCCAGCCGTGTGTCGCCACCTCAATCTGGTCCAGGGAGACTTCTCTGTGGTTTAACCAGCTTTCTAAAACAGAGTCTGCCCCCCAGGGACCAGGGAGAATTACTTTAATGACTAGTTATATTTTGAAGATGGAGCAGGGTGCCATTTAGACAAAACAGAACGCCCTTGTTAATCCGTGGCCAAATGCTCGTAAGACATTAAAGGAAAGTGGGAAAGCCCATAAACACAAAGAAGCAAGATGAAGGAGTCCCTCATCCCAAGTGAGATCCACAAATGACACTGTGAACTCAAACAGGACCATCTCCCATCGCCGTCTCCCAAGCAGGGTTAGAAAGGACTAGCCTAGTGGCGAGGAGAAGTCCTTCTCCGTGAGCCTGGCTGTGGGGGTCCACACAGAATTCCAAACCACCAGCCCCGCTTGACAGAGTGAACTCGGAGTGGAGTAAGCACGCGAAAACCATGGCTGTGGAACGGGAGGCTAAAAGGCTCATGTTGCAAACAACCAAACATGTTGAGTGTCATGACCTGCAGCCCCAAACAGCAGAAAGGGCAGAGCAGTGCCAGACTTCAAGGCTGCATGAAGCCGTGCTAGCGTCTGTCCCGCTGTATCCCACGCAGTTAGGATGATGGGGGCTTCCAGGTTGCTTGGCTAACCCGAGGTGCATCTGGCACAGCGCTGGAGGTCAATCGAAGGCATTCCTCTGCTACCCCACAAAGGCAGGCTTCTCTAAGAGGTCCTGGCTCCTTTCAGTGAAGATGTGAACTCAGATGCTCTTGTCCTAAGGGGCTTATGGCCCTGAGTTGCTCATTATCACTGGGGTCAGAGGACAGTTCCAGAAAGTCCGTTCTCTCCTTCCGCCCCCGGGGTTCTGGAGCTCAAACTCGAGTTTGTCCAGGTTGGCAGGGGGCACTTTCCAGTTGAGCCATCTCTCTCATCCAATTTTTGATTCTCTTCATCCCTCTAAACACCAGCTATCCCTACCATCACCGTCATTACTTATTTGCTCTATGTATTTGGATTCATTGTATTATGTAATCATTGACAAAATGGAAACTGAAGGCAGTCTAAGATTTCTCTGCTGCTTTGTTTGGTTTTGGTTTCCTTATGAAATATCCTACTGTGAGACGTGGCAACCAACCCATGTCTCATTCCACACAACCCTTCTACCTTTTTTTTTTTTTTTTTTTTTTTTTTTTTTTTGTTATTAGGCGTTGCCATTTAAGCATCAAGTTTTGCTTCATAATTATAAAGAACGTATACACCAGGCCAAGGTCAAGTCCACGAGACAGTCAAGTTCAAAGAAATGTGTCTTCCATGCTATCCCATTTGTCTGTTCTTCTATTGACAATCTTTTCTTCCAGTTGCCATGACGACGCAACAAATTACCCCCAAAGCTTAGTGGCTTGCACAGGCATTGGGTACATTCTGTGGGTTGCAAAGTTGGACAAGGCTTCGAGTCAGGGAAGAATAGGGGACAGTTCAACAGCATAGGATCCTATTTGGCTTAGACTGTAGCCTGAGATCCTGACCTGCACATTCTCGACACACACTCCCCTCTCTGAAAGAAGCATCTAAGAACCTGCATCAACGTAGGTCCCCTACCTGCACCAACCTGCATGCACATCCCTCTTTGAACAGCGGAAATAAGAGAAGAAGCAATGGATTTCTTCTTCTCATAACAACCATCAACCTTAGACATTCTATTCTATCCTATTCCAGTTATGAAAAGGTTTGAAGGTGGGAGGGCTGATCTGACCTGTTTGCTTTGGGCACGTGTGTGCAATAAGGCAAACTGTGTCTTCAGAGTGAACGTGTAAGGAGAAATCCCCTATTACTGTCTGTGCATAATTGGGTACATGCGTGCTTAAAAATCAGGTGCATCATAGGACGTGATATGCATGGTAGGGAGAAGGTTGTATAACTTAAAAGCCTGTCAATCAAAATAGACAGCTACCCTTCCTATGTGGCCAAACGCGTCCTTCTCCCGAGCACGTTAGAGCCTGCTGTCGATCTTGACAGTTTTTCTTTAACCTGTATTATTGCTTTGCTTAGAGGAGTGTTTCCTCGCTGCTTTGCAATTTGTGTGAGCTTTTAATTCTTTGAACAAGAAAGATCGCAAAAGCCTGGAGACACCTGATCCAGACGCTGACCACCACCTACAGTATGATGGGAATGTTACAGTATGGATCTAAGATCTTGGTTGCCAGCCAATGGGATTTCTGACTGGATCCTGAGGGTTCTGAGCTCATCGATGGCTTACTCATTGAGGGCTTTCTAATTGATTGGAACTCTATTTGGTAAAGCCTATTTGAGGAGTCTAGGCTGCCTTCTGGCCTAGATTTTAACCCTACCCCCCCATTTCTCCCAGCACGCCCTCCCAACAAGATGTTCTGCTTCACCACGGAATAGCAAAACAAATTGGCCCTGGCCTGATACATCTTAACCCTGGAGCCCAAATACACATTTCTTCATTTTGTTTGTTCCTTTGGATGTATTTTATCACATTGATAGAAATGCAACATCTGGGCGGCTTAATTGCTTCCCAGGGTCTCAGGTCCTCTAGGTCTGCTCTCTGTTGTTAGTGACACAATACCACAGACTAACCCTGGTCATTGACAGTTTTCTTGTCCCAAGGTGGTGCTGGTAGCATCGTGGGAACAGGAACCATCTTGTGTACTCATCCTCTAAACTCTCTCTCTCTCCTTCTCCAGCCACAGATACAATTGGGAGCCTTCTGCCTGCGACCATACTCAGTCCCCATAAGCCCCGCCCTACAATCCAAGGTTGGATTCAGTCTCTAGTCTGTGAATACCTCACAGTGGGAGTCAACTTTCAACAGTGTCAGAGGGAGTGTCAGAGGCTGGGTACCAGGACAGAAGGAGTCCCTTATGTGGGCCAGCCTTTAACGGGGACCTTGGTGAAGGTCATTTGAAAGTGCCCAGTATTTATTTTTCAGCCAGGGTCCCAAGACAGAGGAAACCAGGCCAAGGTTGTAGCATCTCTGGAGGGGAGGGGCAGGGCCTGGGTGCTCACCTTGCCCCCGCATTCACGCGGAGTCTACTATGGCTGGCTTATTTCCCTCAAGATGATGCTTAAAAAAAAGTCAAGTAAACAGCCTTTCATAATACCCACGTAGGAGTGTTTATAGGTGCATGTGGGCGTCTGTACATATGACTGCATGTGAGTAAGCACAGTTGTCTTTTTTTTTCCCCCAAGAGTAAATATCCTTTGTAAAATGAGTCAGAAATATACAGATAATAGATTTTTTTTTTTTTAGGGTAAAATTTTGTAGATGATATTTTGGTCAGAGGTGCAGAACTTGACTGTGGAATAATAAAAAATAACGTTTTTCACATGGCAGAGCATCAGGGCGTCTGGTTTATTCTGCTTCATCCTTGTGGCTCTAGTTATCTCCGTGACATCTACAAGAAAAAAAAATGACATTTCAAGGAACACCTGTTTTGTCGTAGCCATAGCTCGGAATACAGAACTATAAAATCCATCCCACAATAGCCAACTTCACATGGTCACGCGGCAAAGCACCCCAAGGAGAAAACAGGCAGAACAAACCAGAGCTGGCTTTTCTCAAGACACAGACTACAGAGGGGTTTAAAGTGAGACCCCCCATCGTATGACAAAGCTCTTCAGAATATGGGATAAAGCAGGAACCATACACACACACAGAAGCCTACAGTCAAGCCCAAGGCAGTTCCACGGGGAAACCCTGATTTGCCGGTCCCCAGCCTCTGTCCTAGGAGATATAAACCACCAAGCAGTCTTCCAGAGGACTGGGTGTATAATGGTTCCCGAGCCCGTCACTGACACTTTCTGTCCACGCCACATGGCATGGAAAAGCAGACTGGAAAGAAGCCAGTTAATTTGCCTGGTTCACCGTGCCCATCCCTGGGAAATCGCGAGCAGAAGCCCATCCATCCCTTAAACCTCATCATTTGTCCCCTCACACTGCGCTATGGGAGCCATTCACCCCCAGAACTTCTCCGCCTCCCTGATGCCTGGCTTACTATTGAAGCTGAGAATAAATGCCTGAGTGGTTCCTTACAAACGATGGCAAATGTTACAAAACCAAAACCCTCACTCTTTGGGTTCTGGAAAGCGGCTCACTGTGACCTAAATAAAAGGCAGGCCCATTGCTCCAAGCCATGGATGGCTAAGCTCCTCTCTACCCAGGCAGAGGGGGCCTCGGCTGGCACTCTCTAAGAAGAGGTTGCTCTCTGGTACAGCCGTAAAGCCACACCCCAACATTTTGTGCTAAGCCAGGAGATTCACAGAGACTATTCATGATTGCGGGTGGGTAGGTCACAGTCAACCCCCTGCCACAACCATCCCTAATAACACCTAGCCTTAGGAAGTGCAGGTTTGACTTTTGTTGGCCTGAGTCAAAGCAGGCTTCTCTGAGATGTTTAAACAGACAGAATAGTGGCTGAAGTAGGATTCGGGGTATTGTTTCGGGGGGGGGTGATTTATAGTTATTTTTATCCACGAGAGACAAAACAGAACCGTGGGTGTCTGCATTATCTAGACTTTTGACAGTGTGACACAATGTATTATCCTCTACGCTTATCCTAGGGAATCATGATTGCAAAACAGTAACAAAAACAAAACAAAACAAAAAAACCCTCATGTTTTAAGTCAGCTATGCCTTCGTGTTAAGCCACAGTTTTACGTGTCCTTGGCTACAGTGCAGCTCCTACACAGGAGGGACCGGGGGTGTGGGAGGATGGGCTGCACGAGGAGGGGGCGTGACTCTGGGGGCGGCCCGCAGGGTGCAGGGCACGAGGTGCAGCAGGTGAGGTCGGTCAGGTGGGCCGGGGCGAGGGGGGCGTGTCCCTTAAAAGGGAGCGTTTGCTTTGGGGGCGAGCGGGCGAGCGAGTCGGTCGGGATCAGGTGGTCTGCAGCTGCCCCTGCAGCGTGGGTCCTTCCCGGGCGAGCGCGTCCCGCAGGTCCGGCGTCCGGAACTGGAGCCCCGGGACTTTTCTGGGCGGGGCTGTGGGGGGCGTGTCCGCCCGGGGACCCGGGGCGTGGCTCCGACTGGCAGAAGGCTTCTTCCTCCTTGCAGCGGCGGTAGCGGTCGGTCCGTCCGTCTGTCGGTCCAGCAGCTGTGCCGGTGCTGGCGCGCGAAGGCTGCTGGGAGGCCGTGGAGCCCTGGGCAGCGCGATGGCGCCGGCGGTGGCTCGCGGAGCGCTCCCGGGCTGGGTCTCCGTGCTGGCTTGGGGCCTGGCGCTGTGGTGCCTGTGCGGGGCGGTCCCGCTGTGGAGGTGAGCGCCGGCGGGGTGGCGAGCATGCCCGCAGCGTTGGAGGCTGGGTTCGAGCCGGAGGATGATGCCCTTCTTCTTCTTTTTCAAGTCTTTCGTCCTCACCAACTACCCCCCCCTCCCTCCCCAAACCTCCGCGCGCTCGCACGCGCCCCTTCGGTCTCTCTGGGACGCACCGGCTAGCTCTGATCGTCTCTGCTTCAATTCTGCCAGGTTAATCCCGGCAACACATTCTGACTTTCCCCGCTCCTCTGCGTTGTATGTAACTTTAGCAAAAGCTTTCCGTGTTTACACCGCTGGAGCGGAAGAGGGGGGGCTTAGTTGCTCGCTAGAAGTACCGTGTTCCCAGAGAGTAACTGAAAAGCGGTTGCATTTGTTTGCTTTCCTATCTGTTTTTAAGGCAGGGCCCATCCCAGGGCGGGACGTGGTGTGCGGGGTGTGTATGTGTGCACAAAAGTTAGTCCCTGTCTAGGAGTGTGACCTTGGAGCCCCACCTACTCGCAGACCTGCCCTTCGCGACACGGTTGGTACCTGTGAGCAGCTAAGGTATATATCACCTGGAGCAATGAATGTCAGCTGAGGGCACCCTAGGTTGCAGTGTGCAATTCTCCTATAACCAGCGTAATGTATGCAGCTGAAAGAATGATTAGGCACCAGGGAATTCAAGCCCCAAGGCCAGGCGAATCCGTTGTGTTAGGTGGGTCTCCCTTTAGCTTCCCTGTGTCTTTGACCTGGAGTATTGGAGTAGGTGAGGCCTGAGGTGTTTTATCTTTTTGTCTGAATAGAGATAGTTTGGTTGAGGTTTGTTCCAAGGCCGCTGCTGTCTTACCTCCCTGGCTCATGTAAAAATTGCAGAGAAAGTTTCTGCTACGGGATGGCCAGAGCTTTAACTTTGTGTGTCCTATCTCTTCTGTGGAGAAGGCTTTCTTCATCTGGTTAGGCCATAAAAGCCTAACCAGATGTCTCGATTCCCAGGAGAACTACCATAATCCTCCTAAGGGCATGCCACCAGGGACATAATGAATCCCAGCTGGTCCCATATCTAACCACTGTTGCTTAAACTCTGCCTCTAACATAGGGACCGTTGGGGACAACCGCACGACAGCTCCAGAGTCCCTGTGTGAGGTCTCTGGATGGGGGAGCCTCAGCTCATAGGCTTGTGATATAAGCCCCTTGGTGTGCATACTGTAGTCTAGGTAACATGTGACAAGGCATAGAGCCCATGCCATTTCCATACCCTAGCTAACCTGTAACAAGGCTCCTTACCCAGGTTACACTGTGTCCAATGCACGTGACCAGGGATCACGCACGGACCAGGCTCTAGGTGACATTCGTATCCACGATGGTCTCTGAAGTGGCAGCCTGTGATCAGGGTTAGGTGAAGCTAAACTCCGAATAGGGTATTGGTAGTGTTTTCTCGGGCCGTGGTTTGTTTCGCCGCTTGAATTAGAGGGAAAAGGGTAAGTTTTCAGGGCCTGGGGTTCACAAAGATAGCTGAGGGATTGTGAGTCAGTGCTCATGAACCGCCCGAACATCCTGGGAAGGCAACTTATGGCTCAGTTCCTTTTCACCAGCAGACCTTCCTGGCTACAGCCCACCCTCTTCTGGCTGTGTCTGCGTTCTCCCTCACACACAAATACGTGCCATGCTATTCGTTTGTTTTCTGCCTTGCTCTGTGGCGTGTGCTTCAGGAGGTAGGGGAGTTTGTCCCTAGAACTATGTCTAGTCCTATAGATTCCATGTCCAAAGAGTGGTCGATTGGATGGGTGGACGTTTGTCACTTTAAAACATTCCTGAAAAATACATTTGTCTCTTCACAGTGGCGGCCACGAGTGGAAGAAACTAATTATGACCCAGCACTGGCCCCCCACAGTGTGCAAGGTGAGCTCTGCTCTGACCGGCTCTCTTGATCCGGTAAAACCTGTATGGGTTGCTTTGGGTGTACACACACGTGCCCACCTTGTATGCCAGGTGCATTAAGTCTGTGTAGTGGCTGTAGTGTAACTGGACCTCCTGACAGGTGATCTGCATGTGTCGGATTCTGAGGGTGACTGGAACGCCTTGGAACTTTGGGAGTACGCTCTCTCTCAGGACTGGAACTGGAAGCATGAAATGAAGGCATCAATTAGTGCGACTGATTCTTGGGACTATTTGTTCCGCTCTCTTGCCCAGCTCCTACTAGAGGTGACAGCCCTTAGTGTCCTAGACCTATACACGCACCACTCCAACGACTGCCTTCATCGTGTGGTGTCTTACTCATTTTATTTTTTGTTTGCCATGACAAGACGCCATGGCCAAGGCAACTTGTAGAAGCAAGAGGTGTTTTGTTTTGTGTGTGTGTGTGTGTGTGTGTGGTTGCTGTTTCACAGGGTTAGAGTCCATCACTATCAGGGAGGGGAGCATGATGGCCAGGTGGCCAGCAGGCCTGTGCAGGAGCGGTAGCTGAGAGCTCACATCTTGAGATGCAGACAGGAGGCAGAGAGAGAGGTACCGATAATGGCTGCGGCTTTGGAAACTTCAAAGCTCCGTAAACCTCCTTCAATGAAGCCACACCTCCCAGAGAGTGCCACCAATTTTGGAACTGAGCGTTCAGATACATGTACCTGTGGGAGTCAATTCATTCAGCCCCCCCCCCACACACACACAAATACAGTATCTCTGTGTGTATCCGATTGGGCACTAGTCTTGTTGATAGTTTTTCTGAAAACCTATTTGAGTTTAATTATGCAGCAGATACTATGTATCCAGCGGCTTTGATGCAGTTTGATCATCTCTCCCCAGGTTGAGAGAGTTCCTGCTTTGTGTCTCTCCTTGAGCTTGGAGTAGTGGGAATTTTATTTTTCACTTCCCCTGTCTTAATTTCCTGTTGACAAATGAAGAGACATTTCTGTTATCGTTGCCAAGTCATACTCTTGGCCTGGAAGCTTGCCGTAGCGCTCTTGCTACACCAAACCACTGTGGTTCCCTGGCTCTGGTGTGGGGGTAGCTAGGACCCCATTGGCTCTTCTCAGAGCAGGGATGACTCCCATTGCAGGGCCCATGTGAAAAGAGCTCTGCTTCAGGCCAGCACTAGAGTTTGCCCTCAAGGAGGAACAAGGCTAGTCTGGCCTGTTTGAGGAGGTGTGCCTGTGCCACGAGTATGCGTGGACATGCCCTCCTGCCTTAAAACTTGAGGGATTCAACTCGGAGGAAATCAGTCACTGTAAAAGTGTCACTGATGGCCCACAGGGATGGGACAGCTCCTACCTCAGTGTGCCCTTCTGCTGTCTTGTGTGTCCCTCCCCCCACCCCCAACCCCACCCCAGTGAGATAGACACATGTATGAATTACACCGGGGCATATCTGCCAGAGAGACCTCAGTGTTTTCTGATTGAGGAAGAAAGTCTCCTCTTATCTGGGTTACCTTCATAGAAGCCTGACTGGAGCTCGTCAAGGGCTTCTCTCAGTCACAGAGTACCCACAGGAGACATGAGCTCTCCTTCACAGAGGAGTTGGGGTGTTGGCTGAGGTATAGCATACGGCCAGTTGCTCTAGTCATTCAGTCATCCTGTAGCAGGCGGCTCTCCCCAGCGACTCAGTCACCCGAGCGGGACTCATTAGACTGACCCCCCCACAGCAAGAGGCTTCGTAGTGGGAAGGTGACTGGACAAGAGGTGCATGTTTGTCTGGAGTAAGTGGGTCCAAGCGTCACATCTGCCTGGTTACTGGTGTGTGTGTGTGTGTGTGTGTGTGTGTGTGTGTGTATCCTGACTTCTGTTCCATTTCATCTGGTCTGATAACCCAAGTATGTTTATTTCTATTATCATTTATTATGGAAAAATTTCACCTTAGAGGGCTCTAAGAAGGTCTTTTTTATCTTTTCGTCTCTGATTTTATCTTTATGGTTGAAGTCAGGGATACACTCACTCCATTACACTTGTTGGTGTCAAGTGTTCAGTACTTCTTGCTTTACTGATGCCTTTGGGTCTGGTACCAGAGCAGGCTTCAGAGTCATAGAGTATTGGGGTTTTCTTACACGTTTGCTTCTGGTGAGTGGATTGTTCATAGGTAAATGTGCGCATCCATATCTGTGAATGCATGAAAAGGGCAAAACTAGTTTCAGCTCAGTTGTTTGAGGACTGACCTACGCTGCCCAGCCCGGTATTTCCTCATGAGTATGATGCTAAACTATACTTGCACAATGCTAACACCGGATTTACCTCCTATTAGTAATGTGCGTATGTCTAGTTGATGTACATTAAAAGAAAACAGAGTTGATAAATACTTAAACAACCAATTACCTACCTTACCTGTGTGTTTTTTTTTTTTTTTCCTTTTCTTTCCTCTAGGAAGTTAACAGCTGCCGAGACACTCTGGATTATTGGACGATACATGGACTATGGCAAGCATCCAATTCAGTAGAAGCCATAGAAGCAGTTGGGGAAAAGCTAGCTTGAGTCTAGTCACCATAATTAGACATGTCACCCTTGTTAGGTGTTTATTTAGCTGACCAGACTCATGTGTATGCACACACACACACACACACACACACACACACACACACACTCTTATGTGTGTATGGATGTTTTACCTGTGTGTGTGTGTGTGTGTGTGTGTGTGTGTGTGTGTGCTTAAGGATGCCAGAAGTGGGCGTTATCCCTGGAGCTGTAGTTACAGGTGGCTGTGAGCCACCATGTGGGTGCTGGAATTGAACACAGGGTTTTTCTGGAAGAGCAGCCGGCGGTGCTCTTAACCTCTTAACCACTGAGCCATCCCTCCAGCCTCCTAATTTGTAATTGTAAATTTTATAATAGGTGATTTACCTATTATCAAAGAGAAGCAGACGTCCTGTTTCCTCTCTTACTTTGTTCTTAGGGACCATCATAAATAAATATTTAAAACTCAAAGTGTTAGGCCAGTAGATAAACAGACAAATAATCGGTTTTACACATTTTACAGTCAGCCAGCCCCCACCGTGGTTGGCTGCTGCCTTTCTCTTTAGCCCTTTCTCTATGCGTGCACTTGTGGTGTTGAAGTGTGCATATTCATTTGCCATCTGTAGAGTGGACTCAGTCCCGGTCTGTTTCCCATCCTGACAGTCCAGCTTGTCTGTCTGTCTGTCTGAAGCTGGGCCTGACTGAATCCGTTTGTCCCTTTTTCAGAACAAAGGGCTTACTCAGGACCGTTCTGGCTTGGAGTAGGGGGTCCCTGATTAGTTCAGACTTTAAGGAGAGCACTTTCTAGTGTCGTAATGCCAGGTACAAGGCTCCCTCACTAAGACTAATAATTCCTCTTCTCTTTCCATTTGGATCTCAAGGCCTGATAGAGCAGAAGACTGCAACCCGTCCTGGCAGTTCCACTTATACGAGATTAAGGTATCCGTCGTCTTTTTGTTACACCCCTATTGCAAGTAGAGTGTTGAGCTAAATGAGCTCGTTCTTCAAAAGTCTGCCTTCAAAGTCATGCTTAAAATCACAGGGTGTGGAATGAATACACTAGCCCTGAGCCCCTTGGTCTATGGAGTAATTTCTGCACTCTACAGCAGCCTCATAAATGAATACACTAGCCCTGAGCCCCTTGGTCTATGGAGTAATTACTGCACTCTACAGCAGCCTCATCAACACAAAAGGAAGAAACAAAGTCCACCTTTCTCCTCCTTGTCTTAGGTCTGAGTGGCTGCTAGAAGCAAGTTCAGGTGGTAGCAGAGTCTGTCCTGTCTGCCCAGACTCTTATGCTCATATGCCAGCCCTAGGAAGTCCTTAGCCCTGGGGCTTCTGGGTCAGTGAGTGTTTAAGTGGGCCCTTGGTCTGGGTGGTAAGGATGACACACTTCCAGACAGCTGTGGCTTGGAGAGTAGGTACATGGTACCCAAGGCTGGTCATTCTGGCCATAGATGCTATGCATTTCGAAGTAGGAACTCTTAGCAAGGAGGAATTGATAGACCTCTCCGGCGTCAAAATCCCTGCTACAGGTAGATGGTAGGATTCTAAGTCATGAGCTTATGAGAGATTTTAACAGAAATGCTTGTGAGATTCCCGTGGCGTATTGAACCTACTCGTACGTGTTCCATCTTTCCTTAAGGGACACCAACAACAACTGTGTTTGGTCATGGCAGGCCCACCAGGTGAATGTAAAGAGCCAAACATGTTTTTGGGTGACAGGAATAACTGTCTTTTATTAAGTGTCTGACTTTACACTATGTAACTATGCATACGTTACAGCTATCATGTGACCCATCACCGGGTGGTTACTGTGTTATCAGTCCTTGCTACACTTTGGGGAGAGCAATAGAAGTTTGCCAGCGGCACATAAAAACTGCAGACAATTCCAGGCTTCTCTGGTTTCTCAAGAATCCAGGTGCCAAGTCTGTCTGTGTCAGGCCAGGTCCTCCAGGAAACAGATGCTGAGGTAAACGTAGATAGCGAGGCTGACTGTAGCTGACTACCCAGTCATAGCTGACTGTAATTTATTAAAACCACATTGGGGTCTGGAGAGATGGCTCAGTGATTAAGAGCACTGGCTGCTCCTCCAGAGGACCTGGGTTCAATTCCAGCACCCATTTCCTAGGACTTCCTGACATCCTCCACGAGACAACACATGCAGGCAACACACCAGTGAACAGAAGATAAAAATAAATTACATTTTTTTTTTTTACGAAGTTCATTTTCCTTAAAACCAAAATCACTCAGTTTCTGTAGAGAGTATAAGAAGTTGCCAGTGCCCACTATTTTGCAAGCCATCACGCTGAGGTACGAGGCAAAGTTTTCAGTTAGCAACAGTTGAACCTGGGAGGAACCTCATTGGATATGATGCTGTTGCTGCACAGAGCCCACTGTACAAGGTGATTGTAAAGCAACCAGGGCAAAGGAGGCCAGGAGAGGGGAGGGTTAAGTGGTTTCACTGCTAGCCGTCTCACCGGGGGAGATTGAGAACTGCAGGGTTGAGCTGACTTCTGCCAGCATTGGGCCAGTGGGTCTGTAGTGGCCAGGCTCTATTGTTTCTCCTTCAGAGAATCCTGGTTTGCTTGTGTAGCATTAATGTCT
The DNA here is from genome assembly GCF_943737965.1 of Phodopus roborovskii. NCBI lineage: Eukaryota > Metazoa > Chordata > Mammalia > Rodentia > Cricetidae > Phodopus > Phodopus roborovskii. The sequence goes on from NW_026126611.1 coordinate 2,296,809, forward strand.
GATGGAGTGTGTCTCCAACAGGAAAGTGCCCTCGTTTGGCTGTAAGTTACATCATCTCCCTAGACTATTGTCAGAGGTCTCACTGGGGCTGAGGGATCTCACCGTGACTCAGGATTTGCCCTTTTCCAGAATGTCTTGTGGTTGGAGTTGTACAGTACATGGCTTTTTCCAGTCTGCTGCTATCACACATCAAAGTACATTTAAAGTTCCTCATGTGTTTTTGTAGTTTTAGAGGCTCATTTTTTCATCAGTTTATCATTCCCTTTATATTCTCTCTCTCTCTCTCTCTCTCTCTCTCTCTCTCTCTCTCTCTCTCTCTGCCTCTGTCTGTCTATGGTTTTCTCTCTCTCTCTCTCTCTCTGTATAGCTCCAGCTGTCCTGGAATTCCCTCTGTAGACCAGGCTGGTCTGGAACTCAGAGGCCTGCTTACCCCTGCCTCCTAAGTGCTGGGATTAAAGGCGTGTGCCACCACACACTTCACGCATAAGAAACATAACAATCATTTTGCTTAGTTAAATTGTCAGCGCTTGAATGCCCTTTGCTTAGTATATTAGCTTGTTAAATTTGAGTTTGTTAGGTCCTGGGTAAACTTTGTGTTTAAATTACACACAGGACCTTTTGCGAGACATGAAGATCTACTGGCCCGATGTAATTCACCCATCTTCCAATCGCAGCCAGTTCTGGTGAGTGTGAGTCTCCGATGGCCATATGCATTTTTAATGTAGGGGGTGAAGAATTTCTCAGGGTGCTCTGGATGGCAGCTTGTGGGAGGGAGAACAGGTGAAAGACTGTCTCTAGAGGCCGAGCGCTGCCTTTTGTCAAGAAATGGTTCTGGTGTGTAGCTTTGAAGGCCTCTATCCAGTGGGTTAAGATGGATGGGTCAGGTGGTTTTTATGTTACGAGCTTGTTTTTCTAGTCTGTTGTTATTTCACCCATTGCTTCATTTAAAAAGCCATATCTCCTAAAATTTAGCAAGCCAAATGCTGGCATATTTAAAAAAAAAAAAAAAAAAATCCAAATCAGACGTACACACACACAGAGCATGCCTTAAAGATAGTGATCTCATGGTGATCTGGCCAGAGACTTGAGAGTATCACAGGGACAGTCTACAGGGACAGACTCCTTCCAGGTCAGCAGGAGGTCAGCCTGGAATTAATCCAGTTGTTTGAAAAGCACTGTGCTTTTAAAAGTAAATAAAATTGATTCAAGTAAAGGTGATTTTTTTTCCTACATCGTCTTTCAATGTGAAAATTTGTAATTCATATTACAGCTTCCAGACACCTCAATTTAACCTAGAAATATTTGTGTGTAGAATTTTTAGGGGAATAAAAAGCTTAAGTTTGGTAAAGTGATTTAAAGCAGCTGAATATAAACAATGCCCCTTCCTGGATCATAGCGTGGAGGATGACTTTTTTTCTGGAGGGCGTGCTATTTTAGGATCCATGGTTGTGATCACCCTTAGACGATCAGAACATTCAGTGAGAGCCTGGGTAATGAATAGCTTACTATATGGAATCTAGGCTGTCCCCTCCACTCTGAGCTCTCTGAGCTAGACTCCCAGTATTGTTAATTCTGAGGAAGCTGCTCACTAAGTTGCTCAGGGTAGCCTTGAACTCATTTTGCAGTGTAGGCAAGCCTTGAACTTGTCTTTGATAGCCTGTATTCTAGAAAGTGCTTCAACTTAATGGCTATAATGAATTGGAGAATACCTCTGTGAGTGGTGTTAATTTGGAGGCTGACGGGGAACGGGATCATGGTGACAAACCACCCCGCCCCCTCTTTGGGCCTTCCATGGAGTCATGAATGGATTGTGCCACTCTCCGAAGTTATGCATTGGCTCTACAGAGGACCACACATTGCTGTGTAATGGGCCAGATGTCACAACAGTGACATTTTCCTCCTCAGTTAAATTGTCATTATTTGAGTCTGTTGGGTTTTTGTTTGTTCTTTTTGTCTTTCTTTTCTGAGACAGGGGTTTCTCTGTGTAACAATCCTAGCTGCCCTACAACTCACTCCGTAGACCAGGCTGGCCTCGAACTCACAAGAGATCCACCTGCCTCTGCCTCCCAAGTGCTGGGATTAAAGGCGTGCACCACCGCCGCCTGGAGTGTGTTGTGGTTTAGAGATGCCCTGGCATGGAAAACATGCGCAGAGTGAGCAATGCTCTCTGGCGATCATTGCGTGTTGCTGGGGCCTTGCTCTTTAGCACAGGGTATCTGACCTTGCTTTGTGAATGCAGTGGCACGGCTCAGTGCATGTGACAGCTCTGGTCTAGAGGACCTGTCTGAGCATTCTTACCGTGAATCTCACAGGAAACATGAGTGGGATAAACATGGCACGTGTGCTGCCCAGGTGGATGCCCTCAATTCCGAGAAGAAATACTTTGGGAAGAGCCTGGATCTGTACAAGCAGCTTGACCTCAACAGGTGTGTACACATCTCACCGTAGGCTTTCTGTCATTGACTTGAGGTCAGCCACTCCTGCTAACGACCTGTGTGTCACGGTCCCCAAAAGTGGTGTGCTGGGCTCACTCCCGGGAAGTAATTGAGCCCCTGAAAAGTCTTTGATGATTTTAGTTTACGACCACAGAGTGCACAGACCTAGCCTGCCTCATGGTGTTATTAATGATCATCGGCCCCTGGGAAGTGAAGCCTGACTGGCGGGCACGTCTCTGGAAAAGTTGCTGCCTTAAGATCATTTCCCTAGAGGCACCGGGCGTCAGTCGATCTTCGTATCTGGTTGTAGTGCTCCTTGAACCAGTGTGAGGTGGTGGCCAAGGGTCCTTTAAGCCCTAGAAATAAGCCAAATCCATGTAGATTTTTACTGCCTGCCCTGACCTCAGTTCTGGATGGTAGTAAATATGTAAGAACAACATGTTGTATTGTGCCAAGTGTATTAAGTGTTTCTTGTTTATTGTTTATTAGTGTGTGTGTGTGTGTGTGTGTGCGCGTGCGTGCGCACGCTCATGCACACATGCATAGGGGGAGGTCAGAGGACAACTTTGGAGATGGTTCTCTTCCACAAATTGCACGGGTGGGTCCTGGGGATTGAACCCGGGTAGTTCGGCTGAGCCATCTTGCAGGCTCTTAAGTGTTGCTTATTGTGAGTGAACACTATAAACCAACGAACTCTGCGAGATTAAGGAGAGGGCTCAGAGTAGGGGCTCAGCCTGCAGTGGGCTGAGTGTAGATAGCTTTCAGAATTTGTAGACTGAAATCTTCGTCCCTAGGCAGGTGGTCCATGAGTATGGAGCTGTCATGAGTGGAATTAGTTCCCCTACAGCAACCTCTGGAGGGTCAGGGAGCTTGTTAACCCCGCCCCCATGTAAGGACACAGATATACAGACTGTGAGACCACCAGGCACAGAACTTTGATCTCAAGAGTCCCCAGCCTCTAGACATGTGAGGAATAAATGTCTGCTGATAACGAGGGAGTTTTTCAGCGTCTGCACACTGCTTGCCATTTGCACAGCTTGTTCTACTCAGAGCAGTTCTTCAGACGAGAATAATCCCAAGATCCTTTGCTCATCAACCATATTTGAGGTTCATGAATTCGATCTGCTGAAGAGATGAGTAAGCCCCGATTGGTCCTCTGCACACAGGCTTTGCATCTTTAGCACAGAAAGATGATGTGTCATCTTCTCACACATAGTTTTCAGGGTCTCAAAAGCAGCTGGGGTTTGATCAATTAATCTGGCAGTAGAACAGGAAAGGCGGGTGCCTTTGGAGAGATGAGATAACCAAAAATAAAATAAAATAAAAAGCCTGAGAAGGCCTTGAAGCATAGGACCGAAGGCCTTGTGATCCTTTCTGACATAAATCGTCCGATTTGGTTGTAAGACCTCTTTAGATCTTATCCCTGTGATATAAAAAGAATGGTTGGGTAGTGCTCAGATTTTGAAGTTGCTTTTTTTCTTTTAAAATTTTGCCTTATTAGGCTGGGTATGGTGGCACACGCCTTTCACCCCAGCACTTTGGAGACAGAGGCAGGTGGATCTCTGTAAGGTTGAGTCCAGCTTGCTCTGCACAGCAAATTCCAGGAGAGCCAGGGCTCCACAGTGAGACCCTGTCTCAAAACAAAATAAAATGTCCAAATATCTGCATTATTAAGTACATACTGGGAGGTACGTACCAGGGACTGTAACAGGCCCTCGGCATCGTGAGTTCTGTATATAGTTTATTTAACCTGTGGGGTTTTCTGAGAAGACAGTGTCTCATGCAGTAATCCTTGACCTCCAAAGTGAAGGATTTTTGGAAATCTACGAGGCTCTTGGAAGCCACTGTGAGGAACCCCTCAAGAAGGCGAGTCATGTGCTTCTGGAGCACAGGAAGGCGGCAGGAAGGCTGGGAGCATCTTCTGGTGAGAAGGTACCAGCCTGGTAGCCACACACTGTGGTGTGAGTTGAGGCTAATTCACGTAACAAACAGGAGAAGAATAACTCTTGCTATGATCTGAGAGTGGCCAGAGTGACTGGTAGCTCCTGTCTGTATCCTCTGAACCCCCCTAGCTCCTCCTTAGAGACTCCTACAGTGCTTTTAACCCACAGATGCTCAGCAACATTTTCTGGTAATGCTATTAAAAAACAACAGTTTAAAAAAAAAACCCTCTGGTCAAAAATTACATTAACACGTTAACATAACATGTTATTCAGAGCACTAAAGTTTTTTTAACTTATAGTAAATGTTGCTTTGAAGTTGGAATATTTTATACTTTCTTGGAACCCTGTGTTGTTCATAGACTGACAAGCCAGGGCAGGCAGTGTCACACTTAGGTGGCTTTGTGTGTGTGGGGGGTGCATTTCTGGGGTTCCAGGGACCTTGTCCCTTGCTGCCACAGACTGATGGCAATTAGAAGGACATGCAGCCTCAAACCTACCCCTTTGGATCACAAGCCTGATCTATCCAGAGAATTCCTTCAGAGTGAGTGGTCTAGGGATTTAAGCGTGTTTCGAGAAACTATGATAGGATTCTAGGCTATGTGTCTTTTAATTCCTTGAAGGTCTGCCCAGCACAGACCTTCAGGGTGAGCCCTGCTAAGCTATCTTGCAGGTCGCACAGGGTATGTTGCTTTGGATGGGGTGGTGTGGACTGGTACCTGCTCTGCCGCTTCAGATCCTAGAAGTGCCCGCATAGACTGGGGGACTGCGTCTCTGCTGTTCTTGTTAATGGAAGTGGGGAGGACACGCTTCTTTAAAAAGTGTCCTAATTTTCACTCTGGGATCCGGTGAGAAGAGCAAAGTGCTATGTACTGTCATAATGCAGCCGATTTTCAAATTTTATTTTAGTGTACTGCTAAAGTTTGGGATCAAGCCATCTATCAATTACTACCAGGTAAGCCTTACCTTTCTCCTTCTGTCTTGTGCCTAGTGTTTGTCATTGGTGGGGACATTTGGCAGGATCCATTCACCTTGTGAGCTGAGCTTGGGTTTTAAAATAACCTAGCGCCGACTGCTTGAAATGGTTCTCCTTGAGTTGTATGTGTTTGCATCTGAGCATGCACCGAAGGTTGCTTAGGCCACTGACTTGGAGGCATAGAGCCACGGTTCTGCCCAGCAGAGGTCCTGCAGGTTCAGCATGGGGTGGACTGTGGATGAGTTAGAAAAGGCGTTTATACAGCTGGGCGGTGGCGGAACACGCCTTTAGTCCCAGCACTCTGGAAGGCAGAGGCTGGCGGATCTCTGTGATTCGAAGCCAGCCTAGTCTACAGAGCTGTCATGGTGTTTGAGGGGAAATAAATCCGCATTTTGTCTTTCGAGTACACGACATGACACAGAAAATAATGGTGCATCTTGTTGACTAAGATGGACGTATGCGTCAACTGTGGGTTGTCTTTTTTTATTTTATTTTGCATAGGGATATCTCACTCAGAAGCTTAAAAATATGCCCGGGCTTACGGGAGAGTTTGCACATGGTCGCTTTAGGGCGATTCTCTGAGGTGGTTTTTTTTTTTTGTTTGTTTGTTTGTTTTTGTGCTTATTATAAGGTGTGGCTTTACAAACAGTGCAAGAGGAGAGCCATTGTGGGCCAGGGATGGACACTGCAGTGACTCTGCCGTGTGTGACAGTGTGTGACATAACCCTACAGCTTTGTCTGTAGGACTGTGCGTTCCTTTTCCCGTTGATGTGCATCTCCACTGGACAGTAGGGAGTTGGAGGCTGGCTGGGCTTGAGGTCAACGCTTTAGCCGCCACTTAAGTTAGAACCCTGTGGGCAGCCACAGGGCGAGGCTTTGTAGGGTTTCCCCTAGCTCACCTGGACTCGTGCTTAAGCTGGATGGGGTGGTGGTGTCTACAGCTTCACCTGGCTTGATGTTCAGAGATGGTATCCATGGTGACAGGAATGGCAAGAACAGCCTCATGCACTCGGTAAGGTTGCAGGGATAACAGACCTGGACTTGGAAAAGGGATCCGAAGCGTTTGACTTAGCAGCAGGGTTTCAGCTCTGCACCCAGCATCCGAGCCTGTGTGTGCTCGTTTGCTCTAAGGCACATTGGTGCTGCTGGACCCCTTGGTGGTGGTGGTGGTGGTGGTGGTGAGGGGGCACCTGGCGGAAGACTCCACTGGCAGGTGGAGTGCAGGGTTCACAGTTTGTGTGGTAGCGAGCACAGCCATAGCGGGAAGGCAGGTCTCTTTGGAGACCCCGGAGTAAGAGTGTGTGTGGCATAGGGACTGGGCACTGGCAAGAGCCAGGTCATGCTGTGAGACACAGGCAGCGCCGGGAAGTTCCTGATGAAGCTGTGTCTCAAACAGCGTTCTGATCCCCTGGTGCTAGAGACCAAGGGCAAAGGGAGGAATGATTAAGGCTGAGCCTTGTGGCAGCCTCTGGACTTGTCTTGTGTAGGGCAGGCCCTGGCCTCTCTGTGGTACTCAGTAAAGGGGAAGGCGATCGATACAACCAGACCATGTGAATTTGAGGGTCGCAAGAGGCTGCACAGGTGGATAGAAGTGCCTCTGCCAAAGTCCACGGCAGAGAGGGCGGGTAGATGGTGGGTAGAGAAGCGTCTCTTGTAGGAGAGGAGAGGAGGAGGGTGCTCCAGAGTGGAGTGTGATCGGCAAGGAGGGTGCTCATCCTGTGATGGAGCACACATGGTCTAATTTCGTAGTTCACTGATAGGAGGTGGGTGCCCTGTGATGGCGGCTGCGCCCCCTGCAGAGAAGGGGCCTGCAGTGGGGAGGGCTTCAGGAGTGGGAAGGCCTTCGGAAAAGCTTTGAGGGTTCCGACAGTCACTTGGCATAGGTGGTTTTAGGCAGGGTAGTTAGTGTAGAGGAAGAAGCTGAGCTGCGCTGGGCTGGAGACAGGGAAGAATCAAGCTGTCCAGTGGAGAGGTAGGGGGAGCAGAGAGGAAAGAAAATCTTGGGGATGATTGGGCCTCTTGGGTAGAGCCCAGGTTGGTAAGATGGCTGTGATCTGCCCTTCAGTGATGGATCCAGGGTACCCTCAAGCTTTACTCCAGGTCTTGTGTGTGTGTGTGGGGGGGTTACCCTTTAAAAGACAAAACCAGGGAGTGTGTGAGAATCCTCCTGCTGAAATTCATTGCTAACACTTTCACTTAACATCAGCTTGCAGATTTCAGAGATGCACTCACCAGAATCTACGGCGTGGTGCCTAAAATCCAGTGCCTTCTGCCGGAACAGGTCAGACTCGCATTCTGTCACCCTGTCTGTCTCTATGGAGAGATGGTTTTATTTCCTGATAGTTTTGTCTCCACTGTGGAGTTTCCTGGGCAGAGTTGCATTTTGGCATATTTCCCGTGTATATATGTATATAGGCAAGTGCATGGGAAAGCTTCTAAAGTTCCTTCCTTGGGGTGGGGGACACACAAAGAACCATGTGCTTGCCCCCTCTTAAGGACTCAAAACCTCAAAACCACGCCGAGGCAGGATTCCACCAAAGTTCACTGAACTTAGTTACAGAACGTAGGTGTGGGATTACCTACCGGGGCATGGGTGGGTGCCACTCTCCTAAAACGCCCACACCAGAATGTCTTTACCCCAGCGTCGGTGAGGGCTTTTCCAGAGCCACATGGCCACTTCTAGTCTTCTCCAGCCTATATATTCAAGCCCCGCGGAGACCACAAGCAGTTGAGTTGCCTACAAAGGGAGATAGGAAGCAGCTGGATATGCAGGTGAGGGTCACATGAAGGAGTCTAGATGGGATGATCTTTTGCAAGTCGCACAGCTGAAACCACCAAGATGGCAGCTGTTTGGTCAAAGACTAGTTCCGGGAAACACTGTAGGCTTTGATTTTACACCATTTCATTCTAGCAAGAATATTTTGTTAGGAGGGGAAGGGAGAGGGAGGAGAGGGAGATATAGTTCTAAGTTAAACATTTGTAAGTTTCTAAGATTTCTTTTTTTTTGCTTTTTCCGTTTATTTATTTGTTTGATTTTGTTTTTGAGACGGTGGTCTCTCTGTTATATAACTGGCTGTCCTGGCACTGGCTCTATAGGACCAGTCTGGCCTCCACCTTACAGAGATCCACCCGTCTCTCTGGGAGCTGCCACACCTGGTAGTTTCTAAGCTCTTACATTGGCCACTCTCAATCACTTTAATTGTAGTTTACTGTCTAATTTCTAGATAAAATTGCAGTTTTTTTTTCCCTCCAGCTTACAAACAAAATTGAGATTCGTTTGGCTGCCAGGATCTATTATCTTGACGTTTACTTTGCCAGGATCCCCATGTGTGCTATGGGCACTTTTTGTTTTGTTTTGTTTGTCTTCCAAGCTGAAAACACTACCTCTGTCTAGGCTTCCAGGCAAGGAGAGGTGAGCCCTAGGTGATGTGAGGAACAAGCCTCTACCCAGGTGTGCCCCTCCCCCCACCACACACACACACACACACACACACACACACACACACACACACACACACACACGAGCATCAGCCTGCCTTTGTTCAGAGAAGCTTTGCTCAGAGTCTGGAGTCTGTGTCCTGGTGCTGGGGCTTTTGGGCTTTTGTTGTTTAAGTGCTGAAGTATTGTGATCCCCGGCTGCATGATGATCCATGGCTCTTTTGAGTTCTGGAATGTCCGCGTTTTCCTCTTTTCAGGGGGAGGAGGTACAGACACTTGGTCAGATAGAGTTGTGCTTCACCAAGGAGGACTTCCATCTGCGAAACTGCACAGAGCCAGGTGAGCAGCTGTCCTCCAAGCAGGAAGCCCAGCTGGCCACGGGGGCTTCGAAACGTGAGATGATGGTCTGTGAAGATGGTCCAATCTTCTATCCTCCACCTGCAAAGACCCAACGCTGATGCTCACATTTTGGAAGTATTTTATGTTCCACAAAGTAAGAAAAAGTCACAAGTTACTGCTTTCTAAAAATCCACTCAAAGGTCTCTTACAATGTGTTTGGCTTTTTTTTTTTCCTTGTGTGGTAATGAGTTGGTTTTTGTCCAGTCTTAATTAGTAGGAGCTCCCATGTTCTGTCTGCCAGCCGACAGCAAACAGCTGGTGTCAGAGCTTATTTCCTGTCCAAAAGTAGCTAGATGCACACTGGTAATATGGACTTGGAAGTCTTGGCACAGCAATTTTTTTTGGGGGGGGGTCAAGTTTAAATCATCCCATTCTTTTTTTTTTTTTAAATTTAAAGAAGTTTATTGTGTGTGTGTTGGGGGTCAGTGTGTACATACTGTGGAATCTATATAGAGGTCAGAAGACAAATTTTGGGGACCATTTTCTTCAGCATATGTTCTGGGGATCAAACCAAGATCACCATGTCCCAGTGAATGGCCGTGAGCAGAAATCCTTGGCAGTTTATACAGATGTTGGGCTATGCCATCAGTAAATCTCCTTTAGGTCCCTGCCCCGAGTTCATTTTGAGCAATTAAACGTGTTTTATAGAGACAGACACTTCCAAGTTTTGCCATTTTGGTGGGACAGTAGATTTACACAGCAAGGATACTGTTCACAGTTATTTTGAAATAGACTAATGTTGCTCTGTTCAATAGTTGTTACCCAGGGTCATCTGCCTGTCTGGCAGAGTTATGTCCTTCTTGGTGAGAAGGCCAGGAATTTATGGGCAGATGTTTTCCAGCGCCCCCCCCCCACACACACACTTTGAAGAAATTGGTGAAGGTGTGTTCTTTTGATAGTGAGTAGGGCCTGATGACCCTGTTGTGGGGATAGGGACTGATGGGAAGTGGCAATCTTACGGGGCAAATCTTAGCAGAAACATTCTCAGCAAGCCTAAGCCTCGGTTGTGTTAGAGGTGCGGTTTCTGACATTTCTAACACATATGGCTAGTTAGTGTGCCACTTTCCTTTGAGGTATGTTAGAGGCAGCACTCCTTTAGCTGAATCCTACTTTTTGTATTTATATTTCCTAAGCAAGTTTAATGCCAAGTCCCCTCTAACATCAGCTGTTACGTCCGGTCTTTATCAGTCAGACTTGTGCAGCAAGTACTCGTCCCCATCCATCCTGTTCATTTAACAATTACACAGTAGGCGCAGGCAAAATGTTAAAACATTTTAAATTGCTTATCCTCAGGACAACTGTTTAAAAAAAAAAAGTACCATTAAAAACTGCTGTGTTGATTGACGTGAAGGCGCCTATTTGCCAATTAAAAAAAAAAAAAAAGGCTTTCTGATTGGCTCAGAAGCAACATCTGACTTGACGTCTGTAAGAGGCACGTCTGAAATGCACTGAGTTTAACAGGTTTTATCTGGTGCGCTTGTCAATAAAACAGTGGTGCAATTTCAATACCTGGCTCTCCCCAGCACAGGGTGTGTGGTTTATACAGTTGCTCTGTGGCTAGACATTAGCAAGGATTTGATCAGAAGCAGCAGTCCTTAGCTCTTCTGTGTTAGAGGGAGGAGCTAGCCTTGCATATTTGCTGGGATAGGGATACGGCCTCCTCCGGGGGCTGTGCCCCACATTCCCACAGTCCCCTCTTCCTGACCCGGTCCTTTGTGCCTCTTGAGTGCACAGCTGTGTCCTTTGTCCCTTCACTCGGGGTTCAGAGGGTGTGCTGCTGCTCACTGTGTTTATCTCATGTTCTTGGAGGAGCAAGGGAGGCAGGCCTTGCCCGATTCCTCAGACTTTACCTTAGTCGGCTTTTGTTTTAAAACGGGAAAGCCATCATCCTTTAAGATGGGGCCTGTTTGAATATTTCTTAAGAGCAGCCTGCATTCAAATCGGCCGGCCCGATGGAAAGGCCGTGGGCTGAAATGGGTCATGGGCAGTAATGAGGGTGATAGAGTCCTATGGTCCCATGCAGGCTAACCACAGCGAGAACTGACTGATAGCACAGCAGCTCTCAGCTCCTGTCAGCTGACCAGTGCTCTGGCTTTCAGTTCCTGTTTGCGTTCTGGCCTACTGCAGAGCAGCAGGCAGTAGATAAGTTTTCAGTAGCCTGCCTTGGCCAAGTCAGGTAAGTGTGTGGGCTTTGATGAGCCAGGGGATGCCTGGAGAGACCAGTTACAAATACAGGTTTTCAAAGTCAACAAACAGGAGCATTTTTCAAATTTAGCTCTGGCCACGTTTTTCTCCCTGTAGACTTGACAGGGATGTTTAAGGCAGGCAGGCCGGCCCGCAGGTGGGTGGGAACCGACGTAAGTGGTGAGTTGAGTTGCACATACAGTGTCTGAGCTTGCGACCAGTCCGTCCTGTGGGGTGTGGAATGGAGGCAGCTTCTCACAGTCTGCTCAGGGAAGGTCTGTTCTTTTGCCTGGGCCACTGTGGAGAGGATAGCCCCGAAGCTGGACCTGGGAGGATGGCCGGAGGTACAGGTAAGAAAGTAGAAAGACACCGAAGGGAACAGACGCATGGGTCCTGTCTCCAAGACTAGCTTCTATCTCAGTTATGCTGCGCCTTGCCTTGGTGTGTGTGTATCCTACCCAGGATGCCCTGCCCAGCCCTGGAGCAATGCCTGCCATTCAGGATACTGCATGGTAAGGGATGAGTGGTCGCCGTTGGCCCTTACATCCTTCTCAGAGCTGGCATCTGATGGCTCTTCCACATGAAAGAACTTCAAAGCAATCAGTTTCCCCTCAATCGTGAAAAGCACTGCATTGCATTTTACTTCCTTTTACCAACTTCGTTCAGAGCCTCACAGTTTCATACCCGGACTGTCCTACAAGCTAGCTGTGTTCATACTGCAAACGCCACTCTGAACATCTGTCCACTAGAGGATGGGTCTCCAGCCCAGAGTTTTCCACTGGGCCCATTGATGTACACAAAGGGTTGTGTCTGAATGCACCTTCTTGCCATGGATTGTCTGGGGCACACTTGCTCCGATAAATGGGGAATTCCCACTGTGGCTTTAACGCCCTGACCATTTGAACTTAGCATGAGGTCCAGCAGATGGAAAGAATTTTCCCCTTGGTGTACATGAATGAGTATTCGTTTTAGAAGATGCCTTTCAACCTCCGCATTTTTTCTGAAGTTATGTAAATATCACATTCCCTCATCAAACTCTGTATTCATTTCCTAGTAAGTCGGTGGACTGGGGCGTCCTATTTTATTCTATGATTTATTCCATTATTTTCATGGTTGCTCCAGTGGGAGTCCCCAGCTGGCGTCTGTGTCTGCTCCTCATGTGTTCCCAGATCCTGCCTCTTTCCAGGGAGACACGCACTGTTCTTTACACACATTTATGTCTGAATTGACCTGCACATGTAGCAAACCACAAGTTCATGCGAGTTCCACAGGGATTATTACGACCATTTCCCGCCCCATCTCAGAGCCTGCTTCTTTATTAGTAAACTGTTCCTGCCCTCCTCCGTGTCTGTCTGTTTGATGGATCCAGCTCCTGCTTGCCTCCTCTGCCACACCATGTAGATGAGGATGCTCTGATTCTCCACACTGAGCTGCTTTCATCCTTCACCATCCTGGTCCTCAACCCACGGGGTCTCTCTGATACCACAGAAAAAGAGGAGGAAACGGAAGAAAAATGTTACCAGCTCTCAACGCTTGGTTTTCAGAACCTGCAAAGTCCATAGTGTGCATCCCCGCACACCAATATTCTCGAAGGTGTAAAATGCAAGCAGTAGGATCAGAGATCCCTGAGCATGTACAATACTAGACGTGCTCTAAGCTCACACTCAGCTGAACGTTTGTTCTGACACCCTGCCTGCTGTAAAGTTCTGCAGAGGGCTAAGTGCAGGAAGATTCTACTGGACATTTCTTTACCACCAAGTAGATGGACTCTAGGATGGGCTGCACATCAAGAAGCCCCGAGAAGCACCAGAGGCTGGGGAGTGAAGCTGTCGCCTTCTCTGCAGAGCTGAAGGGACATAACTCGTTTCTTCAATTTGTGATTTTTTTACTATGCTTCAGTGCCATCGTTTACATAACTTGTTCCTACCTTCTACGTGCTGTTCTTAATGCTTCCTGACCCTCATGGGCTGTCTATACCTCCCTAACCCTGTGGAAAGATAGAAGCAGCAGCTCTCCAGGCAGCCTTGGGCAGCAGAGCACAGCAGAGCTTGTCAGCGGAACATGGAGGGTTCAAGGGAAGGCTGAGCAAGCAGGCAATGTTCCTCTTTCAAGAGCTGGCAAGAGAGAGATGTCCTTGAGCCGCTGGAGAGATGCTGCTGCTGTAGTGATGTCTGTACTTGGAGTCTCACAGTACAGTAGAGCCTCTCTACTCACCTGTCCGAGCTGGCCAGCCTCCTCACATGTGGGCGGAGTTTGAATCTTCCATTCAGTACACCCTTCTCCAGAATGGCTCTGTGGTGACCTTCCCTTTTAGAGTTCATATGGTAGGTGCTGCTTGCTACAGAGTTCCGAGGGGCAGATAGAGGAGGCCGAATTTGGGAATGATGGGCAGTCACTCCATGGTCAGTATCTGTCGGTTTGCTTGTATATGTGCCGTTCCTGATTGGCTTCACCCCCAATCAGAAGGCAGTTAAAAGGGATGCGGTTTCTGTGTAGGTCTCTGGTGAAGTTAATGCCATTCATCAGAGCCCTGGCAAGACTTGGCCAAGGTACTACCAAGCCATTACCGATCCGACCTCAGCCCCTTAGCCTACCAAAACTTATGTGGTTTCCCTGTGCTATGTCTTCTGTGAGCTGCGTGGCGGAGCGAGGACAGACACCAAAGCCAGTCTCCAGCCACAGCGCCTGTCCCCATTTTCTCTCTGATTCTGAGTCATGGCTTTGTCCTTTTATGTCCTTTTTATTGGGACTGACTGAACAGAAATAGAAGTTACAGGAAACCCCAAACGAATGCATCTGGATGTTTGTGTGTGTGTGTCAAGAAAACCCATGACAGCTAATAATGGCGTCAATCATAGGAGCTCATAAGGGCCGTCTTAAAATTAGTAATACTGAGTTACCATCTATGAGTCTTGGAAAGCGTAGAATGTGGCCGGGGGCAGCGCCAAGGCCATAGAGGAGAGGGGCATTCAGGAAATGAGTACATAAAGTCTCATAGAATCTGTGTGGGTGTTAATGCCTGCAGGTTAGTCTGCTGGGAATGACGGATATGTCTGGACAGCAGAGCCCCACAAGCTGAAGACATGTTGAAATTTCTCTCAGATTCCAGGTGGAAATCACCGGTGTCCCATACAACCTTGACAATGAATGTACACTCCATAGAGAGACATCTACCTCGAGAATAGTGGAGACACCCACGTGGGCATATTCCAGTTTCTTTTGTGTTGTTGTGATAAAAACACTCTGAGCAAAAGCCACTTGGGAGGAGGATAGGTTTATTTCAGCTCACAGTCTACCGTTGAGGGAAGGCAGGAAGCGAGAACTTGAAGCAGAAACCATGGAGGGGTGCTGCTTGTTAGCTCGTGCTTCCTCACACAGTCCAGACCACCAGCCCAGGGAATGGTGCCGCCACTGTAGGCTCAGCTCCCCCACAGACGTGATCACAGGGCAAGCTCTCCATCCGTGCCTCAGCCTCTGTAACATGAGTTCTTAATAATAAATGAGGTCTTCTTAATAATAAAAGCCCAGAGCCAGATATTAGGGGGTGAAAGCTGAGAGATCGGAAAAGCAGAGCAGCCAGTCACTAGAGCTCTTACCACTAGGAAAGTCTCAGACTGGGAAGAGAGTGAGTTCCTGTCTCCTCCTGCCTATATGTCTCTCTCTGCCCAGCCATCTCACTTCCTGTCTGTGCAGACCTCCAGGCCTCTATGGTTAGCTGGTGGCTAGCTCCGCCCTCTGATCTTCAGGCAAGCTTTATTGGGTAGAGTACAAACACGATGACACTCTTTCTGGATGTCTTGGGTGTTCTCGCATTGTTACGTGTTGTTTCTCTCCTCGTTGCTGGTAACTGCTCAGCTACCTCCATGCAGTCTTTCAGGCGCAAGGTCATTGACACTGGGCTTCTGGTATCTATGTCGAACATTGGTTAGACTCTAAATGGTTGCAGCCAGACTGTAAGTGGGAATTTGGTTTTCATTTTGGGGCCCTTGTGTCTACGGTGTCCTGTGTGTCTGTGACATTAGAAAAAAGCGATGTGATCAGTGAGGGCTTGTGGGGACAACATTTACAAGTCCCAAGAACTTTTGCATTGTTCTAATCCTTGGCTGTTCTGGCCATGGTACTGCATGGGCTAGATCCGGCAATCCCAATGCCTTGAAAATGTAAAAACAAATCATCATTATAGAATAACATAGTTACTACATAGGAAACTTGGAAAATGCAAATAGATATGAAGAAAGAGCTAGAATTTAGCTATGGCTCTATGGTACAAACAATGACTGATCCCCATACCCCACCCCTCCTTGTGATTTTCACCACAATTTCCTGGAATGTTTCTAAAACACTCATCTCCACCCGGTCCGTCCTTGGAAGTCGTGGGCATGGGAAAGCTCTAGCTACCCAACAAAACCCAAAGTTGGAAGGGGCTACTTGATATTTTCCACGTCGTCTCTACCACTCACAGCTTAGAATGCTCCGCCTGCCCCCGAATTCATCCCTCTAGCGTCTCCTCTACACTTCAAATTTTGTCTATGTCATTGGCTGGATTTCCATCTCTGTTTAGCCGTTTCCTTTCAGTGTCAAATTTACATTCCACAAGGCTGGCAAGACGGCTCTGAGGATGAAGGAGCCTGCCGACAAGCCTGACGACCTGAGTTCAAGGCCTGGGCTGACTTCCTCGAGTTGTCCACATGAGTTCTGCACACATGCACCCACACACATAAACCATAAACAGGTGCACGCACAGGAGTAAAAGCCACGATGAAAATGTAAGCTTTACACTCGGCAGGGTGCACGCATCGCAAGTGTGCATTCACTCACTTTGACTCGAGTACTCGCATTGCATCATGACCTTGACAAGGTCCTCTTGCTGAGATTTCAAGCATGCCTCTGGACCACTCTGAGTTTTTGGTTGAACGACGACCCTTTCACAGGTATCGCCTAAGACCATCCGGAAATACAGACGTTTACATTACGATTCATAACAGAATCAAAATTAACAGTTATGAAAATGGTTTTATGGTTGGGAGGTCCCCACATGAGGAACTATATTAAAGGGTCGCAGCGTTAGGAAGGTTGAGAGCCGCTGGTCTAGGTGATGCCTGAAGTTTCCTTCCCACACAAATAGAGGCAATTTATCAGGGGTGCTTGTTATACAAAGCACGTGCGGGTTTAGGAGTCCTGTGTAGGTCTAGACAGCAGAACACTGCTCACAACCGTGCAGGCTGCACCCAAGGTGGTGCGGGTGACTCCTAACCTTGCAGACTCCCGAGCTATCCAGTAACACCGGAATCACAGTCCACTATGGCCTCGAAAGAATTCAGAGCAAGGACTATGGGGAAATGTAGCACTGGTTCTCGTAGGTCTTGGTAATAAAATCCCAAAGTCAGAGAGTAGGGTAAAGGCTGAAAGATCAAACGAAGGAGCAGCCACAAGAGAGACCTCTACCGAGTCCTCACACCAAAGGATGATGCTGTCCCCACGAATCCTCAGACTGAATGCCCTGAGTTATTTCTGTGGCTCACTAGTGTGGCTAGCTCCACACTCTGATCTTCAGGCTAGCTTTATTTGTTAGATCCCAAACAAAAAATGTCACCACGGGGACAGGATGTCTAGTCATTTGCTAACAGAATGGAAAAATTAGTGTCTGCAGAGTCAATAACAATATAATTGTCAAAAGTCTCCGACTTCTTTCCTGATTTTAAAAATACGTTTTTCATTGACATACAATTATATTACCCTTCTCCCTTTCTCCCCCCCCCAGCCCCTCCCAGCTACCCCTCTTGAACCCCTCCCATGCCCTTCCTCCTCAGGTTGATAGCTTTCTTTTATCCGGTCATTATTTTCACCTGAAATGGAAAAACAGGGAAAGGTGTCTCCCTCTGGGGAGGAAGTAGGTAGATAAGTCAACACAGAAGGAATGACGACAGAAACAACATCAGGGTTGTTTGCTAAAGCCTCGAGGGAGTGTATATTTACTTACAATGTCATCTATATTATAAAGTCATGCACACGCACATGCAAAATCTATATATATGCATACATACATGAGAGTTAAGCCCCTTGGCTGGCCATGTTCCCCACAAGAGCCGTTAGTACCAGGCACCGGAAGCCACGCGGGTTGGTCAGAGTAGCCCAAGCGAGTGACCCCAGAGACAATATCAGTTATGGACAAAGCTCCAGGTTGCCTCTTGGGTTGAGGGTGGATCCTGCTGTCAAATCCACTGAACTCTTGGGACACAGCCCTTGGGTGATTCAAGCTGGATCCGGCCTGAAGGCTTTCTGTCCTTCAGTCTGGCTTCCACATTCCAGAAAGTACACGGTAAGCTGCTAAGGGAGGAAGCAGGTCAACAGCCCTCCCTGCCCAGCGGCAGCACCTGTGAGATGCCCACAATGATGCCATGAGGTTGAGTGAGAAAAAGCCCCCCTCGTTCCTGTCACAGTGGGCAATGCCCGCCCACAAGGGTTCGCGGATGTGGGGGGGGGGCTCCTGGGGGTACGCGCAGCTTCTTTGACCTGGTGGGCCGTTCCTACCCATTGCTACACATGCCCTCAGCTCCCTGACCACTGCTGGGTGTAGACGGAGTTTCTTGCTCACCCCCTCAGCCGTTTGACCCCAAATAAACACACAGAAGTTTATATTAATTCTAAACTGTTTGGCAGATGACTCCGACTTCTTGCTGGCTAGCTCTCTCTTAATTATTAACCCAGTTCTATTAATCTAAGTGTTTCCACATGGTCTTATCTTACCAGAGAATGCTCTGGCATGCTACACCTTCATGTGGGCTGCATGGTGTCTCTTTGGCCGCTCACTCTTCCCAGAATTCTCCCCTCTAGTAACCCACCTGTACTGCCTGGCTAGTGACCAATCGGTGTTTTATTCATCATCCAACAAGAGAAACATATGCACAGAAGGACATCCCCCATCAGCTGGGAGGCTTCGTCTCCTGTAGCTTGGCTAATGCTTCCTTCCTGAGCTCTGGATTTTTCACATGCCTAGGCTCTCCGTGCTGTTGGTTAAGTAGGAGGCTGACCTTTGTGTCTGCCCGACAGCTAGGGAAATTCACTAACCACCGCTATGGTTGGGAATCTTGAATGCACGCCCCCTCCCCAAAAGCTTTTTCTTGCTGATGATAAAAGGAATACCCTGGTTTTGTGGACAGTGATGCATCTGGTCACATGACAGAAGATAAAAGTCCCTTTCCCTCCAAGGCTCCTGGCCCTCCTGCATCTGGGCTTGCCGGTGTTGTTGTGGGTTGAGACAGCCCCCACACCCTCCCGAGTTCCGACCTTACTTGGAGTTCTCTGTTCCTTCAGCTCCTGCTCAGCTCTTTTCACCGTGTAGATTTTCCTTAGGACTACACAGCCACGTGCTTTTCTGTCTTCTGGGAGGTGCCATGGGCTGGATGTCCATACTTGCAGTGAGCCTGTCCTTGAGCTCCTTTCTTGTGTCCCTGCTTAGTCCCAGTTTCTCAGAGCAGTTAGCTTAGCAGCTAAACCGTGAGCCACCATACAAGCACTAACAGGAATATAGTTTACACAATTACTAATGCTTCGATTTTTGAAAGTAAGTTTTAGGCAGATGGTTCATTAAAACGTATCCCAGTTGTTATAGACACATAATAAAATCTGTGCATAGTACTTAGAACTCATATTTTAAAAGAATCATTTATTTTGAATAAGGAGAAAGGTAGACACATTCATTCATCCTAAGCCTGCTAAAGGGAAAGTTCATGCAGATGTTCATGGTAATGATTTGTCCTTATGTGTGTGGGTTTGTGCACTGAGTGTAGTATCTGCAGAGGCTAGCAGAGGTGTCAGGTGCCCTGGAACCAGAGTTACGGGCAGTTGAGAGCTGTCTGATGTGGGTGTTGAGAACTGGGCTTGGGTCCTCTTCAAAAGCAGTACACACTTTTAACTACTAAGTCTTAAAATATTTTTTCCCCAGAATGGCTAATTCCCCTCAAGATGTTGTCTATCCCCTTATAACTTGTGTCTGGAGCTTTTCAAATGTCTTTAAATCCATATGTGCTGATCACCGTCATTGCTTTAACTACCTTTTCATGGATGTGCATATATGTCTGCTTCTACTGCAGCTCTGCTTTAATTAGCAATATTAGCATATGCTACAGCAATTGCAGGGTAATATGCTTTACCTGACAAAATAGATATCTTATTTTTATTCTCTCTTTCTCTCTCTCTCTTTTGGGGGGGGGTTAGTCTTATGGTTTCTGTAAGGTATAGATAAAAAAAAACTTTGATTTTAGTTATAATAAGATTTGACTGTGGTTACAATTAGGTAATTTCTCAGCCAGAAATATGGCGTGTGATTTGGTCAAAGCTGGTAAGTCAGCTTGTAGTGTTTCCAAACCCTTTCAGGTAATAATCACAAGTGTGCATTGCATTTGAGTTGAGAAGATCTTTCAGGCCGTTTAACAATCTATAGACACAGCTCTCCTTTCCCGTTTGTAAGGTCAACCTTGCACTGGAAATACTTTACCATCGTGTCGTATGTAACAAGAGGCATAAGCATGTTCATACCCTTTACCTGGAAAGTTCACTTTGGGGATGCCATGAACATAGAATGAAAATGTTTTATGTTTATCAAAGCAGAAATGTTCACCGATATATTTGCTATGCAAGCCTAAGAACCAGAGTTGGGCCCCTGGAGTCTGTGTAAAGGGCAAAGGGGGGGGGGGTCTCAGCTTTTGACCATAAGGAGAGGACAACACCATTGCAAGCCTCTGCCCTCATTCTGGCTTGAGATGCCAGAGCTCCGCATCCGTGAATCCGGTTCCCTTTTCTAGTACAGTTCAAGTTCATAGTCACGTGCCCAAGGCCTGTAGACTTTGTTTTATTGCGGGGGCTGGGGGGGGAGAGAAGAAAAAGTCATCACAGCTCTTGCGTGTCCTCTGCTCACATGAGTCACGTGGCCTCTGTGTACACAAGGTTGGTCAGACTCAGACTGCCCAACTACTTCCATCAGGTGCTGTATGCTTTCCCCGTAACTGTGATGGAATACTTGACAGGCAACTTAATGGCGAAAGGGTTTATTTGGATCATAGTTTGAGGGGATGAAGTCCATTGTGGAGGCTTCTTTGTCTTTCCCCTTTCATTCAGCTTGGAGCCCCAGTCTCTGGAACGGCGCCACCTAGGTGTAGGGCCTTCCTTCATCGTTACACCTCCGTGAGTTGTGTCACAGACATAACGCAGGGACAGGGGCGGCTTGTCTCCCGGGGAATTGTAAATGTCGTCAAAGGCGAATGAAAGCAAATCATCACGGTGCCTCACACCAGCCATTGCTGTCAGACAAGGTTTACCAGGTCACAAGTAACACAAGCTGTGTAGGTCAGAATAATGTATTCCTGCGTGTCTTACCTGTCTCCTTTCCTCTGGCCTTTCAGGGTTCGGTGACAAAACAGTTGAGGGTTGGCTCGACGGCTCAGCACTTAAAACTACTTGCTGTGCAAGCCAGAAAGGAGAAGAATCAACTTCTGAAAATAGTCTTCTGACATCACACACACACACACACACACACACACACACACACACACACACACACACACCTTAAAAATATTTATGCTGACAAGGGCTCAGCATTTGACAGCACAGAACACTTCCACTAGCTCCAACCAGAAGACATCTATTTTTATTGAAGGAGGAAGTGATCTCAGCTGGCACAGTGCATCTAAAGAACCGGTACCCAGCTGTGGGTAGGGAAACAGACCGACAAGAGACAAAATGCTGTTTTTAAGGGAAATCAAGCCACACTTTTAGAAAGACAAAAAAATCTGGACGAATAAGCAAATCAGAAGGCTATTTGGCTTGTTCTAAATAGCCAAGTCCTCAGTATTTTGTGTGAAAGAAATCCAGGTCTATGGGACACACAATGCCATTAAGTGTCTTTTCCTTTTTTCTCCTTTTGTTTGTTTGTTCTTTGCTCTGGCAATCACAATTCCCTGTGGGCCCATTTTCCAGTGTGGCTGGGGAAAGTGGAGATGTCACATAGGTGAACATCTTTTTAACTACAGTTTGGATACTGCATGCTAGGGGGAAACTAGGTAGAAAGAACAGGAAAAAAAAAAAAAAAAAAAAACTTCTTCGTGATTCCCAAGGGTGGTCGAGTTTGCTCAACTCCACTTGTGATTTTGTTCCTGAAGAAGCTCACCATTGTAGGAACACTCCAGACAAGTTTAGCATGGTTTATTTGGACAAAGAACAAATGACACACATGCATTTCTCAAGGTCAGTACAAAGTGGGAGCGTGTTATGCAGAAGGAAGCACAGGTATTTTTCATGCACCAGAAGGGACACACAGAAGCCAGTCTGGTTGGCCACAGTTGGCCGTTGTCTTTGTTGGGCAAGGTTGGGTCAGCGGACAGCCTGTGGCTGACTGGCAGAGACTCAGTGACTTGTTACAAGGATATGTCAACTGGTTGAGGTTGAAGTTCTGTGTATGGAGTCTCCTTTAGGCACGGATGGCCTCTCTTCTAGGGAGGGACACCTACCTCACCCCGCTGCTTTGTGGGCAGAAAATGCTACCCATTTCCCTCCCTCTCTCCCCTCATGTAGGGGTTTGAATGAGAAACGCCCCACACCACGGGTTCATGTGTTTGAATGCTTGGTCTGTAGTTGGTGTTGCTGTTGGGGGAGGTTTAGGTGGGTGAGCCACGCTGGGGGAAGTACATCGCTGGGTAGCGACTGGCTGTGAGAGTGTGTAGCCTTACCCCGACTGTAGTTTGAGCTCTCTACCTCATGTTTGTTGTTGAAGATGTGAACCCTCAGCTTCCTGCACCTTCTACCATTATGGAATCCCACCGCCTCTGGAATTATAAATTATCCCTTCAGTAAGTCACTTTCGGTCGTGGCCTTTTATTGCTGCAACAGGCAGTGAACGTTATACCTCCTGTCTTGTCACTCATCTTTGCAGAGTCTCTGTGTGTTGCCTAGGAAGTCCTCGAACTTTCTGTGTGGCCGAGGTTGGCCTTGAACTCCTGTTCCTTCTGCCTACTCCCCAAGTTCTGAGGTTACGGGTAGGTACCAACACACCTGGCCCAGCCTCTACCTCAACATTGGCCCTTACCTACAGGATCCCCACAACTGCCTTCTCAGACACTCACGGCGCGCTGTCTGCCCTATCTGGGCTGTGTGGCCACAGACCTCTCACCAGGCTGTATAGAAGGGTCCTTTGGGGGCTTAGTGAGGAACCGCACATGATTTTTTCTCGGTGTAATGTGTTAACTCTCTGAAGGAAGGAGTTTTTTTTTTTCCCTTGAAGATTTATATCGCATTGCAGTCTCTATATGATCCTAAAAAAATCCCACGTTAAATCACGCTATTCTGAAGCAGTAACCTACTCATATTACAGGGAATTAAAGGCTCTGCTCCAACATTCCCGTTTCCCAGATTCTTAATACCATGCTCAGTATTAATCTCTGAGCATTGCCTTATAAACCATACCGCTTCAAGAAAATCAAAAAATGATGAATTTATACTGGCAGAGTGTCTGTCGGGTCCTAACCATTGTCCCTATGCTTTATCCCCAACACCCAGCTTTTCAAACCTTCACTTGTTTAGCAGATGTATTCAAAGACCAAAACTTGTCCCTCCTTGACCCTGGTGGGATGTTAGAAACACACAAGAGCCCCCCCCCCCCCAGCACTGGGTGGGAGGCACAGCTTGAACGCCTGTCTCTTTTTGTGGGTATTGATAAACTCATCCAAAGTGGGTAGAGAATCGTGGACTACTGTTGTTTTTGCGTGCTCAGGATTGAGCCTCTGGCCCCTTGCATGCTCTGTAAGTGATCTCCCCCACTGAGCTGTACTCTGGAAAGTTGTTGTAACCTCTATTTTTCTTTAAGGAAATGCCTTCAAACGTGTGCAGACACACAGATGCATAAGAACTGTCCCGTGTGTAAAAGTGTTGGATGGCTAAGTTTAACAGCTTGAGTTCAGGTCACCGGGATCCGCACTAGAACTCGACACAGGAATGTAAGAATCTGTCATCTTTGATTATAAAGAAATGGGAGGCAGAGCCGAGGGAAAGCTTGCAGGCCAGCCTGGTTTTAACACCGATGGCAAACCCCATCTCGAACAAGGTGGAAGCACAGGGACTCACACCTGAAGGTTGCCTTACTTCCACAAGCACACCTTGGTGTGAGCATCCCCACACCACACGTGAACAAGCACCCCCGCCATTGGCTTTTCCGTTGGCATTCGTAAGCACTTGGGTGTCCCGCCCCTCACTGGTCCTTCATCAACACTATGTCAATAAATTACACCGTTCATAGAGGCAAAATAAGTTGGCTGAAGTGTACACAAACACACAGGATGTTTGGCTCATGGCTGGAGTGCACACTGGACAAGCGGTTCCTTCCAAACACCCTTGTGCGGGTCTTGCCTCTAGTCTGGAGTGCCTTCTCTGGTCCCTTCCACTGCCTGGACACACCGCTTCTCTGATTAACTTCTACTCCACGTATCCTGGTGCACTTTTTCTGTTTAAAAAAAAAAAAGACTACAATTCCTGCTTAGCGATCCAACTGGACAACAGCACATTAACTATCTATCTGGCTGCCGTTTCCTGCTCTTGCTGATTTATTGTTCTGAGGTTACCTCTCTGTGCTTTCTTTTTCGTTGATGCCCATCTGCTCCTGTTACCTCTCTGCTCTACTCGGAACGCTTCCAGGAGAAAGGACAAGGGCACAGTCTGGTTTTCCTCGAGGCCTCGCTCGCGTCAAGGCTGGCCCCTCTGTCCCCAGTGTCTGCACACGATAGGCAGGCAGCAGTTTTCTTTCTTCTTTCCATTCTAGTCTGTCCTTGAGCTTGCTATGTTATCAAAGATGACCTTGTATTTCTGATCCTTCTGCCTCTACCTGCTGAGTTCTGGGGTTACCACACACCGCCACGATGGGGGGGGGGTGATGCTTTTGGTTTTTAAAGCCAGCAGAGGTGAAAGTTGAGTGTGAGAAAACTTAGTCCAGACAACAGTGTCCTCCTGTACCATTACAAATGCCAGAGGAAAAGGCTGGGCGTTTTAGCCATAAAAATGGTAGATGTTTCAGAATAAACATGTCTAAGTGGGTTTAAATAATACCAAAGGCAACCCTGTATAGAGTGTGTGTACAAATTGCATTTTCTATGTACTGGTCGAAAATCAAAACAAAAAGAAACACATAGGCACAGCCAAGAGAAGTCCCAGGGTTGGGCTCCTGGGGTGCGTTTGGGTGTACCTCAGAAGCAGACTTGCATTTCCCGCTGGAAGGCTCTCCCGTTCTTGACTTCTGTCGAGCCTACTACTCACTTGTGGAATAGCAGGTCCTGCTTGGGGTATCTGTTTCCTTTCCTAGGGGCATTCCGAGCCACTGGCGGGCCTGTTCTGTAGTCCGTGAACCCGGCAGGCTACTCGGATGCTGTTGCCAGGAGTGGATAACTGATTCCGCAGATTATTTGGAAGACTCCTATAAATACCACGCTCTTAGCGATTACTCATGTTCTGGGAGCGTAACTGCTGTGCTTTGGAGAATTCACCAAGGCTCATTTGTGCTCGCGTCTAATTTTCTATTGTAAATACCAACTACAGTGAAGATTTGTTCCAATTCACTCCGAGCCCTGCCAGTACAGAGCAGTCTTCAATTCACCTTTTATGCTCTTTAGTCTGTTTCAAGTGCCTGTTTCTTGTGGTCTTCAATCTTTTTTGGGGGGGGCTATGAATTTTAGCTAAGTGCTCTACAATGGAATTGCATCTCCAGACTCTCTTCCATTCTGTCCTTCTGGCAGCCGAGCATTTCTTTTGTGATAAGGACACCCGGGCATTACGAAAACACAGCGAGGATTAGTAGAACACCGTATGCTGCTGTTGGTTGAAGCTGTCCCAGCCGGCTTTACCTCTACAGCTTCTACCCGCATCTTAACTGGTTGTTTTTAATTTATTTACTTTTTGATCATTACCACACTTGGTCATAGATATCACATGCGTGCGTATACTTTTATTTTCAAGGAAACTTAAGTTGGTTCGGTAGAGAACGCATTTTAAATTCTTCCAACTCTATTCATTTTGAGTCGACACTCTTGCCGAACCATGCATGTTTGTCAGTTTCTGAATGGAGCAGCATCTCTCAGCACAGCCTCAGGCAGCTACAAAAATCCAGTCTTCCCGGTGATGGCTTCTTCATGTGTCTTGGCTGCATTGCCGATCCTGAAGTCTTTGGGTAGAGGATAACTAAATAAGCCCTAGGACTTGGTTACTGGGCAGTCACTGCCAAGGGCTCTGCACCAGGAAAGAGTATAGCTTTGGTGTTGATCTTTCTAGGGCCCGGGACATTGAGCTCCAAACAGAAGGCTGTCAGTGGTGTGGTGTGTTTGTCATCAGCCTGTACTAAGTCCTAGAAAACGCATGTAGGCAGGAAGACCGTGTCTTGGTAGCATGGTATCTTTCCCACTGTTCTCTGTGCCCACCATGTGTGTACATCTGTGTCGCTGGAGGAATCAGCACTGGGCTAGAGCTGAGCTGCAATAGGAGGAGAGGAGGGCGGCCTCTGTGGCTGGTGGAGGGCCACTGTTGGACCAGCCGGGTTACCATGACTTCTCACCAGTGAGATCAAAGGGTCAGCAGGGGAGACAGGGAGTTCCTGCTTTAAAAAAAAAATCTCCCCAAGCTTATGCTTTGGTTTTTCTCAATAAAGAGAAGCTGTTTAGTCTCTGCCCAACCTTTAAATATTTTCCCCTGTGAGTAATTTTCCTAGAAACAAACATGGCTGTTCTATAAAGTATGCCGTGATGCCACTGTGCTGGGGATAGACAGGGCTCTTGACGGCATCCTCTAAGAGCTGCCTGGGTTCGGTGCCTTTGCATCTTCCCGAAGCCTGCGCAGGCTGCTCCCAGGTCTAACTTTTGCCAGCTGACAGGATGTGTCTGTCCGACAAGGAGAGGGTAGTGCAGGGTCTTACGTGTTTCTCTCTGTGGAATTCCGTGGAATGGAGGTAGGTATTGCAGCATCTGGTTTATTGCTTTCTTCACTTGGCTCACGTGCCATAACAAGAGAGCACAGGATTGGGTGTGTACTCTCTCTCTCTCTCTCTCTCTCTCTCTCTCTCTCTCTCTCTCTCTCACACACACACACACACACACACAGTCTGGAGGCCGGAAGTCCAAGATTGAAGTGTGGCTGGCTATGTGGTGGTATTCCTTGGAGGCCCCCATGGTGGTTGGTGTCTTGGAGAATTCGCGTGTGGTTCCTTGACCTCTGGCTCGAAGACTTCAGCCACACATGCTGTTCTCCATATGCCGTGTGCAGCTGCATAATGGTTCCCTCACTCTACTGGGGCTTCTGCATAGACCCTACCCTACACTATGAGTTGAGAGGGCGGGACTTCACGACTGACGTATGTGCTTGAAGGCACAGAACTCAGCCAGTAGAAGGAAGTAGCTTGCCCTTTTTGTTAAAATGACTTTGGTTCTAAGGTGGGGTTTTGTTGTTGTTAGTTTTGTTTGTTTGTTTGTTTGTTTGTTTGTTTTGAGAATTCTGTGAAACCCTAGAATGCGGAACTAGCAAAACAAGAGACCACCCCACTAGAAGTGAGCAATTTGCCCTTTATAATCGTCAACTGCAAGGTGGGATAGGACGGGATAGAACATGAGTCATTTGGAAATGGCTGTCAAGGACAAAATGGAGGCCAAGAGTGTCTCATTATTTCAAACACCGGGTGGCTTAGATTCAGCTGAGGCCCTCCCTCCCTCCCTCCTCAGGAAGCTCATACAGCATGATGTTGCTTCATGGTCACTGGGAAAGCTGGACTACATACTTAGATCAGGAGTGGGCTGATCACAGGCTCCAGTGGCTCTCTCCATGCAGGAAGAGACACTTCCCTTAGTTACTGGAAGTCAGGGATGGGCAGGCTTTCCTTATTCTACGAGAGAACAAACGTGTTCTCAGCCTTACTCTCTTCCCGCTGACAGTTTGTGGGGCTGGGGTTCTCTGAATTTATGCCTGTTTATCTGTCTCGTGTACCGTGGCCCTGTGGCTAGGGGTTTCTGCTATGCCTCCCATCACCATTCCTCTGCTCCACTGAAGAGTGTTTTGGCAACAATAGCTCAGCTACTATCTCTTCTTGCAGACTGAAGTCTACAAGGAGATTTCTTGGAAACCGGATTTTGGAAGTGTTACTCTGTTGAATAAGTCATTTGAGTTTTCTTGGGATTCAGTTGAACACTCATCCAAAATAATTAGGCTCTTTATTGAAATCTTTATTCTCTCTGGTATCTAGATGTAATTATTCCCCCCACCACCACCACCTGAAAAATCCACTCGTCTGTTCTCTTACTTATCTTTTCTGGGTAATGAAAGCTTTATAAATGGAGCTAACATCTTCCTGGATCCTTAATTTTCTCTTGTAAGTTTCCTTTTTTCCATTTTATTACATTCTCAGTTCCTAGGTGACCTGTTTTCCAGTTGTCTCCTGCTCCTGTCCAGCAGGCTGTGGCTCTGTGCCCTGCATTTCTGAGTGCCCAAGTTGTCCTTTGAATAACCTGCTGTATAGTCCAAAGGCAACGGTGCAGGTGAACCGGCTCCCACGGCTCTCTTGGGGCCCATCCCCCCTCACCCACGCTATTCCTTCAGGCTTCTCTGCTTCACCTAGAAGATGGTGGGATGGGGTTGAGCTCGTGTAGCAGGCTGAAAAGAGGTGGAATGCTGAGATGTGAGCCGTATCTGCAGCGATACCCAACACACCCCTTACAGTAAACATTCTTTCGTGTTTGCCGACAGCCGGTTCTGGCAAGGCCTCCTGGAACCTTGGATTCCCCCTAGTGTCTGTGGCTTATCCTGAGCCCTATCTGAACTTCTTTCTCCCATGTCCCTCCCTCAAAAGGAAGGACCAATTTTTTTTTTTCCATATTGGGGCATCTGTAGAACAGTCTAGAAATGGGAGGTTTTGCAAAAAACACAGCAAGGAAACTATTGTGTCTCCTTCCATTGCCTGTGGGAGTTTCAGGTCTTCAGTGGTCAGATGAAATGTTTTTCACATCCTTTCAGGAGTCTCTTGTGGGTGGTTTCCCTGGCTTTATTGCGGAGAGAAACCACTCCATGTTGTCTGTTGTTAGCGTGTGACCTTTTGCATTGTGCCTCAAATGACTTTATTGTGGTCAGCACGCAGGATGCCCTCACTTTGCTCTGTGAGTCGGTAGGTGTCCAGTGCAAAAATGAACGGCATCGCCGTCATTCTTATCCTGAGTAGAATTAATTTTCAAGGTCTTCACTGGCCTCCTTTTGCGTGCCTAGTCTTGCCCCCTCTGTTAACTTCGGATGACGCGTTCTGCTGCAAGATGGGAACGGCGCAAGGTTGGGTTCTTTCTGTTCTTTAAAAGTCGCATTTCTTGGTGACTTCATAAAGATGAAAAGGACATGGTAGCATTCTGAACGGGGGAGTCATGGCCTCAGATGTTCTCAAAGGCAAGGGCATTCAGAAATGAAGGCGCTTGCTCTCAGAGAAGGGCTAAGCTGCGTTCATCTTGAACACTATTTCCCAGGGGACGTCACCAGATCAGCCCAGAGTCAGGACGGAGAAGAGAAGAGTGCATCATCTCCTGTGTGTGTCTTATTCCAGGCCAGAAATGCAGGAGACACAAGTCCCACCCTCAGAGAACGAGAACGGAGGGTTCCCAGAACATACTCCCTGCTGTGAGAAGCTAAGTTTCTCAGTGTCGGGCACACGGCTGGCGTCCGGGGGCTTCCTTACTGGGATGTCACATGCCTGTCAGCGGGTACTTTGCTTCTCTTTGAGCCGTGAGACTTTCTCATCCGTGAAATGGGAGTGCAGTACCCATGCTGGGTTGAAAAAACAAAAGAGACTGTGTGCCTTGTACACAGTGTTTAGAGGACCAGCTATCCCTATCCCCCGGCCCCCACACACACCCTTTTCCTGCTCCCCACTGGTCCTGCTGGATCTCAGTCTCTGCCCTCTCCTGCAGAGGACAGAGATGCTGCACTTAAGGCTCCTGCAGTCAGTTCTGTCTTCCTGCTTACACGGCACAAGACTGGGTTCTGAGGTTCCCATCCTGCCCAGTCCCTTCAGCCTGTGGGTACTCCTTTCTCCTGGCTGTCGCCTGACCAATGCCTGAACAGGGCTGTTCGTTGGGGACAGCAGGGAGTCGCTGCACCAAGCTACTGCACGCTTCAGCGGTGCAATCCCCAATGCGGGTGTCTGAAACCCTGCTGTGGAGGGGTGTCTCTGCTGCAACTGGTCTCCGCCTCAGCAGAACTCCTGGTAGTGTGGGTCCCAGCCAGTGTCGCAGAGGTGGGGAGAGGAGGGCAGAGCCTGAGCTCCAGTCCCTCCTTCTCCCTCCCTGGTCCTCGGTTGCTAAGCAGTTTCTATGGCAGCAGCATCCTCAGACTCAACTTTCACCCTCATTTAGAGCCAATTAAGGTAAAGTAGTGAGGGGAGGGAGCAGAGTGGCAGCGTAACCGGGAGGCAGGGAAGCACTTGGAGGCTGCAGGCAAAGCTTTTACTCTGTGAGAGGCACCAGACACAGCTGCAGTCTCCCGGCCTTGCTCGCTGCTGCTGTGGCGGTGCTGCAGCCCGCCGATGAGGCTGGGGAGCAGCCTCACTACGGAAGACCTCAGGACCCTCACCCGCCCAGGAGCTCGCACTGAGTGCTCCTCCCCACCGTCCACTCCAGCCTGGCCTGCCGCCCCCCGCCCCCCGCCCCCAGCCTCTGGCATCCTGTCAGCCGATCCTCCGGCTGCCTGGTTGCCTGCGTCTGTTCCCTTTCTCACTATCGACACTCACACTCGATTGGAAGAGAAGGAAAGTTTAGGAGATGCCGATCGCACAGCTGCTGGAATTATGGAAGAGGATCGAGGTGGAACCCATGGAGATAGAGGTGCGTAGAAAGGAGGGAAGCGTGCGCTGCCCCACACCGCCCCCTCCGCACTGTAGCAAACGGACTGTCAGCGTGGCAGAGATATGCCCACATTTCACATGTGTGGCCACATAGACGTGTACACATGTGTGCCCGGGTAGTGTGTGTGGGGTTAGTGCACGTGTGGAACACGCAGAAGACAAGCGTTGCTGCTAAGGGCACCTTCAGCACGCCCTGCCGTGTGCCCTGGGCTCGGAAGTACTGCTCTTGTCAACTAGTTGGCACTGGTTTGCTTTGTTTTCAACAAGTGTTCTAGACCTCCCTTTGCTGCAGAGAGCGACCAGCTAGGCTGGAAGGAACAGAAAACGGGCAGAGCTGACCTGAAGGGTCCCGCCCTCAGGGAGAGCAGCCAGCCGCTAGAAATGAGAGCTGGATGTCTCAATGTTGGGGCTGCGGCGGGGAAGACGCTGAGACGCTTCCTCCTGGGGATGTGGAAGCCTCTGTTGCCAGGAATTTCATTTGCTCCATTAGTGTCAGACCTTTCCAGAGAGGGAAGTTTTCCAAAGTTGTTGAGATTGACAGGGCCCTTAGATGTACATGCACTGTGTCAAGAGCAGCCAAAATTGCAGATTAAAATGGCTAATTTTTACAGGCTCCTAAATACCACAAACCGAGGTTACACTTACAAACTCCATGCTGACTGCTTTCATTTCACAGTGATATGGAGGCATTCACGTAAATAAACCTTTAAACTGAATGATTCTGCTTCAGAAGACAGCTTCTCTGGTGTTTTACTTTGAAGACTTTCTCAGCAGCTAGACTCCCATAAAAATGCCTGGAATAGGGCTTGTAAGATCCTTCAGTGGGTGAAGGTGTTTTCTGTGAAGTCTGATGGCCTGAGTTCCTAAATTCATGGGGTGATAGGAAAGAACTGAACACTGAAAGTTGCCTTCTGACATCTACACACACACACACACACACGCACACACACACACACACACAGAGAGAGAGAGAGAGAGAGTCAGACAGAGAGACAGACAAGAGACTGACAGAGAGACAGAAACCAAATTTAAAAAAATACATAAGTCTAAAATGTTTAGGTGTTTGGAGTAGGTGTTGCTATTACATGGGGATTAGATTCTTTCTCAGATACTGTGTGGTGCATCTTGTAGCCAGAGCAGTCTGAGTGTTGGTACAAGGGAGTTGCCTTGGTGAATGAGGACGACACTCAGCTCTGCCACTGCCGATTACTTTGCTGGTACTTGATGCTGCCTGGCAGTTGAAGACAAAGCCACTCATTTCTCAGATGACAACTCAAGCCTATTTTATTTTATTTTTTTCCCTTGAGAGGTATTTGATTCTTCTAAAAATCCAACTAATGAATGAACAAAAGACAAGAGCAGATATTTTCTTATTTCCTGCAAATGACCCCATGGTTTGTGGTCTGGTATCCATCCACCTGTCTTCTTGAACAGAGAGCTCTTTTCTGGGTGAGAACTGGAGTGATGGGGATAGGCTCGAATGAAGAAAATGTTGAGAGCTGCCCGAATTCGGAGTCCGGTGCTATTGCCAGGACAGAGGCGCCTAAGATCAGCTTGCGTTTAAAGTATTTCTGAAGTAGACCAGGAATAGACTAGCCACAGGCAGACTCATACAATTATAAAGCTATGTCGTGACCCAAGAAAACTTGCAAATCCAACTTCTTGACACAGAGTTGACAGCACCTTCCCTGCCCTGCTGCACTGCAGGGGAGAGGATTGTGAGTGTCTGTGGTTAGTTTCTCTGATGCTGTGGGGAGACTCAGATGGGCTAAAGAAGACATTTCCTCAGGTTTCCTGGTGAGTTCTCCAGAACAGCAAACTTGTGGAGTACGCAGAGTTAGGATGGGGCATTAAATTGTTAGTGGAACCAAGGAAAACCTATAGAGTCGTTTCCATAGAAGGCTCAAAGTCCAAATGCTGGAAGGACGGCATGTCCAGCTCTTGAGGAACCTTCTGTGTCCTCAAGTGTGATGTCCCTGGGTCACAGCACGCCAAAGCTGACTTTATTGTCTCGTTTTGCCCAGGTTATGTCCTGTGTTACTAAAATAACTAACTCACAGATCCAGATGGTGGGCACAGCTGGGTGGGACACACCTGGAGTCTGACCTTGCATGGATAGGGATATCTGTGCAACACAGTTAACATCACTGGCTGGACATCAGTGCTTCCGGATCCTTCTTTTGGCCTACCACAGCTACACTTGTTTCCTTCTCCCAAGTTGCTCTCGTGTCCACAGTCATAAGAAACCTAGGAATCCGAGGCCAGCTGAAGTAGAACAACTTTCCAGCACAGAGACTAGGGAAACCCATTGGCTATCCAAGGACACTAATTGTGATACTATGAATTAGTTTTGGATAACCCATGAGTGGGGTAACAAAACATGGTAGTTAAATCGGAGATTCTAGAGAAAACCTGAAGAGTCCAGCATGAAGGGGAAAGAAGGGTGTTGTGTGAGTGGCACTCACTGGCTAAAGTCACACATCACCAGCATGACTCTCAGCAGGGTCCAGTGGCCACAGTCATGCTCTAAAGAGAAGGTAAGGGGCAAGAACAGAGCCAGTGTGTGAGGCCATCTGTGAGGTTTGGCTGACTTGTTTTAATCTTCCTTTTTCAGGAGCAAGCGTGAGCTTTCTGGGATGTCACAGTGCATTAGAAAAAGAAAAAAAATCTTGGTTTTCAAACCATACAAATCTACCATGATCCCCTGGTGGCACACGATCAAGTTAGTGTGGTTTCTAACCCAGTATGGCTGCTGGCTTAGTAATCAGCAGCTAACCTGGAGCATCAGAGCACACCAGAGCAGGTGATAGGTGGGAATGTCTCATTGAGTTCTCTCTGATTCTCAAGGTGGAAGGGGCTGTCACCTTTCTGAATCGAGGAGCAGGCCATCCTAGCAGTCACCCCCCACCCACCCCCACCCCCCCGTTTAACCCCTGAGCTACACAGATGCTGTTTGTGGCCTTTGTGAGCCCAGAACTTTACTGTCTACAATTTAATTAATGCTTCCAAGCTGGGCTTGGTGGCACATACCTGTAATCCCAAAACCCAGGAGGCAGAGGCGGGAAGAATGCTTTGAGACTAGACATGTTTATATAGCAAATTTCAGGAGGCGAGAGTTTCCACAAGACAGTTTCTGAAAAATCAAAACCACAGAAATACAATTCTTCCTCCAGAATTAAAACAAGACTGGTTTGTTCCACTCAAATAAGAATGATTGCAGATGCATTTGCTGTCTGTCTCTCCCTCCGCACCAGACTGATGCTTGGAGCTTCATATAAGGTTACCTCCTACCTCTTGCTGGCTGAAGGCTGTGTAAATGTCTCCTCTCTTGGATTGTGCTGGAAGTTACATATTCACTGGTTAAGCAGTTTGTGACTTTAGACACTGCCTGGATGTAAAACACCTGTCTGCAATACTGAGTGTTCCACTGTTTAGATGCAAGCGATCCCAGACACAGACTGCACCTCCCACCAAGCTAGTTACAATGTTACAATTGCACCTTTCCGAAATACAGACTGCAACTCCTACTAAGCTAGTTACAATGTTACAATTGTGCCTGTCAAGATGCAGACTAAAACTTCTACCAAGCTAGTTACAATGTTACAATTGTGAGTATACAGACTGCAACTCCTACTAAGCTAGTTACAATGTTACCGAGACACAGACTGCAACTCCTTCCAAGCTAGTTACAATGTTACAATTGTGCCGATTATGCTTATGAAACTATTGACACCCATTCTGAGATGCTAACCACATTAACCTATGTCTTTGTTGTCAGACCACGGAGGAGGAACTCAGCCTGGACACAGAGCCCACCCCAGAAGATGCCACAGAAGAAGTAACTATGTCTTTTTTTTTTTTTTTTTTTTTTTTTTTTTTTGGCTGGGAGATTGGACATGAAAGATAGGATAGAGAGACATATGAAAGTTTAAAGTAATGGCCCATGAGTAGTCATTTTAGTGAGGTGTCTGTCAACCTGCAAATATAAACATACATGTGCACATGTATGATTGTGTGAGTCTTTTGTTAGTATGTCCCTCAGAAGAAACAGTCTAACACAGTAAGGACAAACACAAGCCAAGGACAGTCTTTGTCTTGGGAGAGTCCTGGCTCGCTGCTGACAGCTAAGGCAGGTGTGAGAAATACTGGCAGAGGTACAGGAGTATAGGAAATGACTCTGCCTGCCGGGGATTATGTAACATAGCTCTTGAAAGGCTTTGTGTGTGTGCAAGCAAGCCACAGGATCCTGGGAAGTGGTTCGTCCTTGGGGTTGCCTTTCCAGAGGCATGGGCCAAGAGGAGACCCAAATGGGGGCAGTTGAGGGGCAATGCCACAAGGTCAGTGAAGAGCAGTGCAGGAAAATGATGCTGGAGGTAAAGAAGATGGGATGGTCGTCTCTGGGGGCTGGTGCCCTGGAGTGCAGTGAAACACCTAGACCAAGAAAAGCACAGCTGTTACTAGCTGTGTCTTTCAGCTCCCGTGCTCCCTAGGAGCCTGTTATCCAGACATCTGGGACCTAGCTTAGACGTCAGCACTGTGACGGTGTCCCGGCTACACTGGTGACGTAGAGGCCAGGGAGACATTAGACAGTAGAGGTCAACCTTATATCCTGCACATAGAAAAAGGAAATTCTGTCAAAGATGGCTCGCGCTGTGGAAGGTTGACAAAACTAGCAAGACCGGGCGAGTACTGTCAGTATACTCAGCCAGGGGCCAGCAAGAACCACAGCTGTTGTCAGGTCCACAGCTCTGGATTGGTGGGCATTGCTGGCCCGATACAGCCTGAGAGCTGCAGCATCCTAACCTGAGCGTGCCAGTGCAATTGTCTGCTCTGGGCCTCCAGGTTGCAGGACTGCATGAAGCAGCCTGTTGGTCAGTTGGGGGGGGGGATGCCATCAAGCGGCCTCACCTTTGCCTGGCTACCTTCCCTTCTGTCTCGGGGTTTTGGAGCTCAGCGCTCTCTCTACAACTTTGAAGTGACAGAATGTCAGCTTGGCTGTGAACCCATGCGTCCCTGGGCAGCAGGCATAGCTCTGGGCAGGGCCAGACAGCAGAGGTTAATGCGACATAAACTAAGGGTTTTCCCGAGAAGATGTGTATTTGATTGGATCCTTGCCAAGTTGTGGGGCAATGAAGGGAGGTTTCTCCTCCACCAAAATATCAGGGCCCAAGACTCACGAGGGCTCCAGCTGTTACTTTAACAAGGCCTTGCTACACTCTGGTGAAAGCTCTGCTCCTGGAAACCTTCACTGTATGCACATAGCCCAGTAGGTAGGGAGAGCCGAGGTAGGCTGTGGTGTGGATGACCCACTTTAGCCTGCTTCTTGCAGGAGCAAGTGGGAGCTTTCTTTCTGGGGTGTCGCGATGCATTAGTGAAAGGAGCGGAGTTGGCTTCTGGAGACAGCGTCTGTGGCACTGTCTTTGCAACTGTGGCAGTCGGCGGCAGCGGCATGTTAGTGCAGATGTGGCAGATGGTGGCTCATTTTGGAGTCCCGTGTGGAGCATTGAGATTGAGCATCGTGGTGCATTAGCTCATCTGAACCGTTACAACAAAGTAGCAGCAGCTCAGTGGCTCATAAATGACAGATCCTGTCCCACAGTTCTGGAGGCCCGTGATCCCCCTGCCTCAGCTTCTTTAGCGCCGTGGTTACAGTCGCCACAGACTTATTCTTAGCACTTCCTAAGGGAATCTAGACATGGATCTGTACACATTGCAGTGAACACACTCAGCTTTTATGTATGTTGTTTTGATAATGGAAATGAGGTACTGGAAATTATTTCCTGTTGGTTACCTGGACTGGGTGATGGGAAATCAGAGTGTTCAAGTCTGTTGTGAATAAAGGGGTTGCTCCATACGCAGTGCAGGGGTATGTGTAGGGTGCGCCGCTGACACTCGGGGGCATCTACATTGTTTGTGGGTTGGTAATTACTGCAGAAATCACTTGTTCATTTAATGTTTCTGATAGACGATGACATTGAAAAGCAGCATGTAGTTTTCCATTGACTCTGCATTTGATGTTCTGTATGGTTGACTGCTGCTTGACAAAATCATGCAATTCTTTACCCATCCTTGGCCTTGAGAGCACAATCTGCAAGGTTTTCTAAAGTAAAGGATTTATGGCTACAAACTAAGTACCAAAAGTTTCATCTTTGCCAGTGAACATGTGATAGTAACAGATAGTTATCTGATTGTGGAAAAATTAATAAAAAATCATGTCCGCAGGTGAAGCACCATGCTGTAAGGAGTAGTTTCCCTGCAGGGCTTGTCCCACCGTCACACCAGCCCCAAATAACACACAGAGATGCTGTATTTTATATAATTCTGTTGGCCAGTTATTAGTTTCTTATCAGCTAGCTCTGTCTTAAGTATCAACCCCTTTCTATTAATCTAAGCATTTCCATGTGGACTCATCTTACCGGAGAGAGGCCCAGACCTCTCTTGACCCCTCCTTATTACTTCCTCTCTCCTCCTTGTCTCCTAGTCCCGCCTATCTTGCTTTCCTATTGGCCAACAGTGCTTTATTCATTAGCCAATAAGAGAAACATATTTACAGAATGACATCTCTCATCACCGGCTTGCCCTAGAGAGTGTTGGATGGACATTGAAACTGTTCCTCCTTGGAATAACCTTAATTGAGGTGGCTGCTTTTTTTTTTTTTTTTTTTTTTTTTTTTTTTTTGAGATCGATCTCACTGTGTATCCTTGGCCTGGATCTCCCTGTGTAGTGTAGGTGGGGCTCAGATTTACAGAGGTCTGCCTACTCTGTCTCCCAAGTGCTGAGATGGAAGACATGCACTGCCACTTCTGGCCTTAGTTTTATTTTTAACTACGTGCATGCATGTGTGTCTGGCTGTGTGCAGAGCTGTTCATATCAGTTTAATTTCCACAGATGCCAGAAGAGGGCATCAGATCCTTTGGAGCCCGAGTTACAGGTGGTTGTGAACCACCTGACCAGAGTGCTGGAAACCCAACTCTGGCTCTCTCTAGGAGCAGTATACACTCTGGCCTGCCAAACCAACTCTCCGGCTCTAGGAGGCTTTTTAAAATGGAGAATTTTTCTTTTAAAAGTATAGAACATGTTGGATGTTCCGTGTCTAAACATTTTCCCATGTAAGTTTTGTCTAACTGTATCAGGTGCCATGACTCTGCCCAATCCCAGGGAAGTTCCAACATAAACATTGAAAATAGGTCAAGAAGTCTGCTGCTGAATTTGAGTTAACACAGCTAGTTTTCCCCTCACTGTCATTGAAGGAGAGGTTTTCTTTCTAGAGAAACTGGGTTGCATGTAGGGGGTTTGTGTTATAAACTCCTAGGAGGGAAGCTTTACTCTGATTCCACGTGGTATCTACAAAACGGGCATCTATTGTATTCTCAACAACAGAACCGAATCACTGAATCAGTAGATTCTCTGTGAGTCATTTCCCTGAGGGTGCATTTGAGGGGCTCAGCAGAGAGCAGAGTGTAGGCTCAGACGGAATCAGAGGCAACAGCTTTGTACTTGATAAGGTGCAACTTTGAGACTCTCCTGTTTCCTTCTGAAGGCTGTGTGTAGTGAGCAGGCTGGAGGGATGGGAAGTTGTGATTTGCAAGAGCATTAATGCAAACAGCAAAATGTATTGCTCGGCTGAGATTGCCTTGCAGAGGGAGAAGCCTGAGGAGGTCCCCCGTTGACTGCACGTGCGTTGCCTCTCAGGGTTAACTGAACACATTTATCAGTGGTCACCCCATTGTCTGGACTTTGCTGCAGAGTACTCATTGTGTCCTTCACCCACCACGATGGCATGCAATCCAGAAATCGTGCCCTTATTCATCCATGTGGGAGGCGGGGCATGAGGGATGCAGCTATGGATGCCGTTAACTCTTTACCAGTCAGTACCTCCTGGGCCATGGGTGGGGAGGAAGGGACAGGTGGAGCACCGAGTGTTACTGGCATTGGGGTGGAACATTTGAACAGAGATACCTCATAAAACTGCTAAGCGTGGCACTACACCAGGCTCCTGTGCCATTTTGTCAGCTTTTCAGTCACCAGGAAGTGCCAGATGTTTAGATGGTTTTTAGGCAAGCTTTTATTTCACGGGGGAAAATATGTGGGAAAAAAAAAAAAAAAACGCTAGCATTTGTCACGCGGATGTGTTTTTAAAAGGGCTTGGGCTCATTAATCATCTCAGAGCACCGTTTCCTGTCTCCGATAATGTTACATTGCTCCCCCCCTGCCGCCCAGTTTTGATGGCAGCACAGGAAATGTCTATAGTGAGTGGGTGCTGAGGCTGCCAGCTTCAGTCTGCAGGAGGCTGCTGGGGCGGGGCTCTCACCGATGCCCAGAGCCAGCCAGGAGGATGAGGCAGGCAGCACCACTTCCCAGGCCAGGGAAGATTCTGGAACTGCCCCCTCTCTAGGTGTCCCTGAGGTTTGAGGGCAGATCATTGATGAGCTCCTGAGCACATCTCTCTCTGACCATGCTGTGACTAGCTCGGTGAGGAAGTGGTAGGAAGGCCATGAGTCAGGGGACACCAAGGTGCCAGAGGGGAGAGCTAGCACAAGGGTGTCTGTCATCAAGGCCTGGACATGGTCCAGGCACCAGTGGTAGTTTCAAAAGTAAGGCCGGCCCTGTGCAGGTCTGTGTGGAGCCAGCATGTCCCCTTTCCTGTCTTTGGAACCAAGAGACAGAGAGATTACCTTTCACGTTGAAGAAAAGAGGAGAAAGGATAAAAACAAAAACTGCAACTGAATAGGAATGAGACAAGATGAATAATGAAGCTTAGGAACTAATAAAGCAATTAAGAGCGATGCAATTACAGTTTAAAGAGATAGTTAATAGCTTTGAAAGATTAATAAGACACTCTCCCAAGTCCTGGTTATTATGTTACATAATCTGTTCAGACAACCCGTGGGATCTCCAGGGGCAATACATTTGCTCCAGTGACTCTCCCAGCCTCCCTGCATTTGCAAGTCTTACAGCTCTTTGCCTGTTAGTCAGAGTTGTGTTAATGCTTACATGGGCCCTATAAAACATTAGTACACACAGTGCTTCTTAGAAAAAGACAAATTTGGCCAAGCTACAGAGTCCCCTCCATTCAAGCTCACTGTGAGCTCGCATGAGTGACAATGGCTTCATGGAACGCGGACGTTTACTGAGGCAAAAAAAAAAAAACGAGGGGCTGCGTATGAATTTGCAACCTAAACTGACATGACGGTTATTCAACACAAACACAGCTGACAAAGCATGTAGCTCTTGCCATCCAGGACATCTGCCCCCTCCCTGGGTTGTCCTTTCTGCTTTGGATGATGTTGCTCATCTAGGATGGGCAAATAGAGGGGGTTCAGCCTGACATCCTTATCTTTCTGCTTTTATAGCGGGAAGTTAGACATTCGTGGTCCCCATGAAGCATAATGAACACAGATGGACCATTCAGGCAGTTAGCAGGGCTCTCAGACTGGGCGCACCAGATGGAGGGTTCTATGATATGAGACATCCAGGTGGAGGCGGTGGTGTCCACAACAGCTGGACAAACCTGGAAACTTGCATCAGCACCAGTGCTAGCATGCTTCACTGCAGCCCTGGCGGCCGTGCACCAGGCAGTGACTTGTGTGGGTGAAACAGCATGAAAACACGTTCTCTGGGGAATAGGGAGATGGCCTTGTCAAAGCACAGAGTCACGTGTAAGAGTCACAGTTTCAGCACGAAGAAGAGTCGCAGGACCTTCGTTGTCCCCGGGCTTAGCACGGGGGTCACAGAAGCCCCCGATGAGCAGCAGGGTGACATTCTGACTGCAGAGAGGGACAAGGAGTGCGATGACAGACACACTGTCTGTCAGTGTGCTTCTGGGTTACACCACTCCCTTTTCTTGGGCCCTGGGAAGTGGGGGGGGGGGGAATCTTACAGCAGCAACCCGGCCAAGGAGGGAATGTTTTTATTGCTCTTTCCACCAAGATGGTACCTACTGTCTCTTGATTGCCTTGCACCTAATATGGAGACTAGATTGTTGGTGACTGGGTCATACGGTGTCTCAGAGCTTCCTCTGTTCGGGCCTTTTGTGATGTGGGTTGATAGGCTTGCAGCTTGTATAGGTTTAATAAGATGCTGATTGGCCAGTAGCCAGGCAGGGAGTAGAGGTAGGACTATCAGACTAGGAGGATTCTGGGAAGACGAAAGGCAGAGACAGAGTCGCCAGGCAGATTCAGAGGAAGCAAGATGAGAACGCCTCACTGAGGAAAGGTACCAAGCCCACCTGCCTAAACATAGATAAGAATCATGGGTTAGTTTAAGTTTTAAGAGCTTGTTAGTGATAAGCCTGAGCAATAGGCCGAACAGTTCATACTTTATGCGAGCCTCTGGGGGTTTGTTTGGGACTAAAGGGCAGAGGGACCAGGCAGGACAGACAGCTCTGTCCCCACGTATCACCCAATATAAGGCACAGTCCCACGACCCTGGGATTAAGAGTCCCGTGCTCCACCGATGGAATCCTGGTATTAAATGTGTAGCTTGGCTATAGCTAACTAGTGTGGCTGGCTTTACTTTCTGTTCCCTCAGGCCAAGCTTTAATAAATCATAGATAATATTACCACACTTTTCACACTTCTGGTGACACAGAGATCTTGTGATACACAAGTGGTCCGTGCCCCGGTCTCTCTTATCTTCCTACATCTCATACAGAAGAGAGAAGGATGGTTCCCAGGGTGGGGTCACGGTCTTCTGAGGCCCCGCCATGAGCTCCATGCCCTGTGAAACAGGCCTGTCACAGAGCTGGTCCTGCAGAGGTCCCACCGCATAGTTGAGGTTGTATGAGTATGAGCTCAGACACTGAGTCCTCGTATAGGGTTCTCTCATTTTTTTAACACCTCTTTTAAAATAGTATTAATAATAATAGCAATAATAATAATCCTACCTTAGTTCCCTTTTCAGTATATACATACATAACACTGCAGAGGACCTTAGCTGGGACGTTCTTTCAAAAATTAGCTCCTTCCTCGGTGTTTGGACTATCTCTCTTTCTGTGTAATAAGTGAAATATTGAATTACAGGAATATTTATTCATCCCAAACAGATAATTTGAATAATTATGGCCAGGGAAGCCGTGTGTGTGTGTGTGTGTGTGTGTGTGTGTGTGTGTGTGTGTGTGTGTGTGTCTGCCTGTCTGTCTGTACATGTAGAAGTATTTTCAGTCAAGTAGACTTCCTTCTGTTGATAGTGCTGAGCTTTGGTGGGACATAAAGAAGCCACTAGAAAATTCAGTCTTTCACTGGCTCACGCTCAGCACACCTGCAGTTCGGGGGTAGAAACGAAGTCTTTGCAAATGGTGTGAGTTATGGCAATCTCTAACAAATCAGAAAGGCACATTTTTCCCTCAGAATGCAGAATCAAAACACACGAGTGCCAAGCACATGCAAAAGAGCCAACCACTGCCAAACGGTTTTGTGGCCCAGCGTTCTCTCAGGGTGAACCATGGCTGAGCTTCAGCTGCCTTGGTTACCATCTGCCTCTTATCCATGATTAGTCCACTAGAGCAATGGCAGATGAGGTCCGGGCCACTCGACAAGCAAATCTACAAGTATTTCCTGAGCATTTTGTGAGACAGAGTCTGTATTAACACATGGGAGAGAAACACCAGCAAGCTGTGACTATCATTCTTCAGGGTCAGACTCTGTGAGCTCAGACACTTAAGTGAATAGTTCAAACTAACGGGCAAATGTAACAATGTAACAAGATAAGTGTATAGTTCAAACGAACAGGCAAATGTAACAATGTAACAAGAAAGTGTTTTCTCACCATCATGGAGCAGTAAAAAGTCTCCTGTATCCACAGGCACAACTCTGGACACCCTGGGGCCTCCCACCTCTCAAGCCACAAGTCTGTTCTTTTCCTCCTTCCATCCCTGCCTTCCTGTTTTACTCACTTGTGCATACTTGCATGCACACTTTCACACACACACACACACACACACACACAGACACAGACACAGAACACACACATGCACACAGACCCAGACACACACACACACACAGACACACACAGACAGACAGACAGACACACACAGACAGACACACACACACAGATACACACAGACAGAGACACACAGACACAGAACACACACATGCACACAGACCCAGACACACACACACACACAGACACACACACACACAGACAGACATGCACACAGACAGATACATACACACAGAGACACACACACAGACACACACAGACAGACACAGACACAGAACACACACATGCACACAGACCCAGACACACACACACACACACACAGACACACACAGACAGACATGCACACAGACAGATACACACACACAGAGACACACACACAGACACACACAGACAGACACAGACACAGAACACACACATGCACACAGACCCAGACACACACACACACAGACACACACACAGACATGCACACAGACAGATACACACACACAGAGACACACACACAGACACACACAGTCAGACACAGACACAGAACACACACATACACACAGACCCAGACACACACACACACACACACAGAGACACACACACAGAGACACACAGACAGACCCAGACACAGAACACACACATGCACACAGACCCAGACACACACACACACACACAGACACACACAGACAGACATGCACACAGACAGATACACACACAGAGAGACACACACACAGAGACACACAGACAGACACAGACACAGAACACACACATACACACAGACCGAGACACACACACACACAGACAGACAGACATGCACACAGACAGATACATACACACAGAGACACACACACAGACACACACAGACAAACACAGACACAGAACACACACATACACACAGACCCAGACACACACACACACACACACACAGAGACACACACACAGAGACACACAGACAGACCCAGACACAGAACACACACATGCACACAGACCCAGACACACACACACACACACACAGACACACACAGACAGACATGCACACAGACAGATACACACACAGAGAGACACACACACAGAGACACACAGACAGACACAGACACAGAACACACACATACACACAGACCGAGACACACACACACACACAGACAGACAGACATGCACACAGACAGATACATACACACAGAGACACACACACAGACACACACAGACAAACACAGACACAGAACACACACATACACACAGACCCAGACACACACACACAGACACACACAGACAGACAGACACACACACACAGACAGACACACACACACAGATACACACAGACAGAGACACACAGACACAGAACACACACATACACACAGACCCAGACACACACACACACACAGACACACACAGACAGACAGACACACAAACACAGACAGACACACACACAGAGACACACAGACAGACACAGACACAGAACACACACATACACACAGACCCAGACACACACACAATATCAACCAACCTGACACACACACACACAATATCGACCAACCTGTCTTCTAAGTCCCCCTTGTATTATTCTTCCAACAGCTATCTACCAAGCTATGGTGCACTTGGTATGTGCTCAGCACCTGTGGTTTCCTAATAAGTACTACACAAACATTCTTCCGGCAGGTCTGTCCTTCATACCCTCCCAAGTAAACACCCCCTAAACAAGATCACCGTGGGCGGCAGAGTTCTGTGGAAAGGCGAGACAGGGTGGGGGCTACAGGGTGAATCCAAAGGCTCTTCTTGTGCCCCAGACTTAACCACTGAGG
Source organism: Phodopus roborovskii (assembly GCF_943737965.1). Taxonomy (NCBI): domain Eukaryota; kingdom Metazoa; phylum Chordata; class Mammalia; order Rodentia; family Cricetidae; genus Phodopus; species Phodopus roborovskii. Next base: position 2,340,797 of record NW_026126611.1, read on the forward strand.
GGGAACCAGTTTCAACATCTGGCAGGACACTATTCAAGACAGCAGGGCCCTAAGACTCAGAGTCACCCTCCATCCACACAAGCCTGGACCTGGTAAATCCCTGTCCCTGCTGTCAGGGAGTGTTCCAGTTACCAGATCAACAGAGAGAGTAAAACACAGCATGCCGTGTTACTCTCAGAGCCTGGGCCACATTTCCCTTAGCAGTGAGTGAAGCAATCAGAGGGATGTTTTATAGCTTGATTGCTGTAGCAGCAGCCTTCCCCATAACCTTTTAGAGCATGGGTTCACAACCCGTGGGTGGCAACCCCTTTGGGGAGGTCAAAGGACCCTTTCGTAGGGGCCACCTATTATATACCCCACATACCAGATCATTACATTACAGACATGAAGTAGCAATGAAAATAATTTTATGGTTGGGGGTCACCACAACATGAAGAGCTGTATTAAAGGGTTGCAGCATCAGGAAGGTTGAGAACCACTGCTTTAGGTCAAGGACACAGCCACAGGGCCACTAGAGAAGTCTATTCTAGAAGCAAAGGAGCAGTTGGGGGGCACTTCCAGAACCGAGGAGGAAGTGTCCCCTTTTGCAAATGGGCAGCATTGTGGTGTCACGTTTTATGCCAATGTGAAATGGATTAGTGGTTTGTGTTGTGCACACACACATGTGTGCATGTGTGTGTGGAGGTTAGAGACTGACTTCTCTTATTACTCTTGACATTGATTTTTTCAGACAGTGTTGCTCACTGCGCCTAGAGCTCTTTGTTTCGCTGGACTGCTTGCCCGGCAAACCCTGCCTCCACCTTCTCCACACTGGCATGATTGGCTCATAACACTGCACCCAGCGTCTTACATGGGTGCTGGAAATCTGAACTCAGGTCCTTGTGTTTGTGTTAGGAAGGGTCGCAAGCTCTTCACTGGCAAAGTTAAGATCCATTTGTCCTTCTCAGTGTACCACCATGCTTCCTTAAGGAAGTCAGTCATACATACATCGTAAGCCTGTTGGACAGGCATTGACTTCCTGCTGTAACTTCAGCAAGCGGCATCATCTGCTGAATACCTCATAAAGACCTCTAGAGAGTGAGGCTCTGAGCTGTGACTCAGGCGTTGCCATGGAAGGATGCTGAATTTGCAGATGAGACTGATGGAGGGTGGAAAACTATCTCAGAATTATGGATTACAGGGGCCTCTGTTTATTAGTCTTCCGGGACTTTATTTCCACTTTGTAGGGGAAAATGGTGTTCTGATTTAGCTTGGGGTATGGAAAGCTGTGAGCATGGCTAACAACAAGAAAGAGCAGGGAAATCTAAGAGGTGGTGGGGTTTCTTGAGCCAGTTAAATGGAGCAAGGCAACCAGGTAAGCTTCCTCCTGAAGGATGCTGCCCGATATGGCACGGTGGTGTCCGCCATGGCCAGGAAATCACATGGCATGGTGGTGTCCGCCATGGCAGACATAGCACCATCATGGCGAATACGAAAGACCACAGCTGAGTATGGGCTATGCACCCACCAGCTTAGAGCTTCAGAGTTGCTAATATAGGGAGTCCCCATTTGTCTCCAGATCTGATCTGTAGTTCATCTCCAGTAGACTTGACTGTGTGGGCAAGGGGCAGGAAAAGGTCGGGTCTGAAAGAACACCCCACTCCCGCCCCGGGGACAGGAGGCATGGGCTTCCATCCAGCGCCCAAATATTCTCTCACAAGATGCAAAACAGAATCTGTTGGGTGAGGAGAGAAAGACCTACTCGGAGGTTGTAAATATTAAAGACAGCCACTCTGGTTGAGATCGGGGAGACCTCCCTGTTGCAGCTGTTTAGGAAAAGGCAACAGAGACTTAACTACAGAGACTGAAGGAGAGGTAGAAGCCAAGTACCACCCACTGCTTAGACAGTCAGGGGACCTGGCGTGCATGTCCTGAGCTGAAGAAGAGAAGACAGCTTCCCTAGGGAAAGCTGGGGGCCCCTGTCTCCCAGACCCCCTCCACTAAGGCTAACTGTGCCTTCCCTGGTGTCCCAAGTCTTCAAGACCTCCTCCATTATGAAGGATGGGCAAGGAACCAGGGAGCCCCAGAAAAGACCGCCGTCATATTCGTCATCAGATGACAGGATAGGCCGGGCCTTGACAAAGCTGCACTTGTGGCAGTGACTTTGGAAACCCCACAGCAAGAACAGGAGACTTGAGGTGTCCCTGGAAGGATCTGACACTGTGCCCAGGCAGGGCAGCTGGAACAATCTAGCGAGACTAAGAAGTTTGGCAAGGTTGCTGGATGTAAGGTGAATATAGGAAAGTCAGTTATGTTTATAAAGATAACAAAAGTTTGAACCTAAAATAACATCTAATAATACCCAATGTTACCAAAACAATAAGTATAAAATATGTACAAGTTTTGCCGACTGAAAACTACAAAACAATGTTGAGGGAGAAAATAATTCTTCATAAAGGATACTCATGGACTGACAGATGGCTCAAAGGGCCAAGGCACTTGCTTCATTATCTGAGTCTGATCCTTGGATCAAATTGTAGAAAGGAAACATTCCCATAAGTGGTCTCCTGATTTCTGCATGTATGCCATTGTGCATGCACGTGAACGCGCGCGTGCACACACACACACCGAACAAAAAAGAGCAACAACAAAAAACCAAGGCAATAAAAACTTGGAGCCTGAAACATTGAGCCTGCCAGAAGAAAACATAGGCACTACCCTACAGCATAAAGGACTCTCGGATTGGACTGCACTCAGGGGTTAAGGACAATAGTTGACAAACAGGACCTCAAATAACTAAAAAGCTTTTGTGAAGCCAAGAAAGCAGTCAACTGAGTGAAATGGAAGCCTACAGAATGGGAGAGAATCTTTGCCAGCTATCTGTCTGACAGGAGATTACTATTTAGAATATATAAAGAAGTCAGGAAAATAAATTATCCAGTTAAAGAATGGGCTGTGGATCTGGACAGAGGGAAAAAAGAAAGGAAGGATGGAAGAGTGGTTAAGAAATGTGTCAGAAAGTGGAGAACGTCTTCAGCAATCAGGAAGATGCTTGGGAGGAGGGACGATCAACCTAGCAGCTGACAATCAGTTCTGCTGAGGTTGAGGGAAAGGAGAGTCCTCATTCTCTGTTGGGATTGAAAGCATCTGTGGCCACTCTGGATAGTCTTTGTTTTTAAGTTCTCAAGTCAGAATTCAGAAAGCTCACAGGTGCAGGTACTGCCTTTTCAGAGAGATCCCAAGACCCCATGTACCACAAGTCAAGACCACAGTGTGTCTTCTCACAGGCGTGTCCAAATGAATCTTGATGTTATGTGTAGTGCAAAGGGCCTGGCATAGCCACAACTTTGTAAAGCAAGGACATAGTGGGCAAAGCCGTACTGAGCATGTTGAGGTCGTTCATAGAGATTTAGTAATTAAGACGGTTTGCTGTTGGCTTGAAAATGAACACATCAGCTAATGGAAAAAACAAGAAGAGACTCCCCCCCCCCCCACTTTGTGGTCAGTTGATTTTTACACAGACATCAGGGTATTCCACTACGGAAAGAACCATCTTTTCAACAGATGGTGTTTGAGCAACTGGATACTTGTTTTTTAAAAAATGAATGATGAAACAAATAGGAAAGGAAGAATTTAAAGTTGTTCGCAGACGTCAAGAGACCCCAAAGGCCTCAGGAAGCTCCTAGAGCTAACAAACGCTTTCAGCAAAGAGGTGGGTTACAACATTAACATACTGTGTTGCCTCTCTATGACCAATGACAAATAGACTGAGAAGGAAATCAGATGAACAGTCCCATTCACAATAGAAAACAAAACAAATCCACACAACCCACAAAAATACACAGGCCTAACACTGAAGGATTTGAAGAAAATACTAGGAGAGGGAGAGACTGACTGCCCATGTGCATGGATTGGTAGGGTTAATACTGTGAAAATGGCCATCTACCAAAATCAATCTACAGATTCAATGCAGTCTCATACAAATCCCAATGCAATTCTTCACAGAAATTGAAAAAAAAAAAATCTTAAAATTCACATGGAAGCACAGTGAAAGCAACCCTGAATGGTAAAAACTGTGCTGGAGGAATTGCTATTCTTAATTTAAAATTACTGCAAAGTTAGTTGTGAAACAGACATGGCGTTGGCGCAGAAACAGGCACGTTGACCAGTGGAGTAGAATTGAGGACCTGTATATAAATGCACTCGCCCGCAGCCACCTGAATTATATGTACAAAGATGCCAAAAATACATTAGAAAAAAATGCCATAGTTCCCAGTGTTGGGAAAACCGGATATCTCCATATAGAAAAGTAAAACTTGATCCCCCGCAAGTCAGTTCCAAATGGGTCAAAAGTCTCAACATTAGGTCTGAAACCCTGAAACGTCAAGGAATACGCTTAAGAATATCTGCTCATGCAGACTTCCGGAGGAGGACTCTGACCACCCAGGAAATGGGACCAACGGTCATCAAGTGGAACTTTATGAAATTAATAAGCTTCTGCTTTGCAAGGGGACCAGATAAGTGACTCAGGAGGCTGCCTACACACTGGGAGAGAAGTTTGCCAGCCATACATGCATCTGACAGAGGACTGATGTCTAGGATGTACAAGGACCGTAAAACTAAGTATCAGCAAAGCAAACAACTCCACTACAAACTGGGCTGTTGAGCTGAATAGAGAGTTCTCAGAAGAAGGAATGCATCCATTGTTATCCATCAAGGAAACACAAACTGAAACTACTCGGAGACTTTATCATATCCCAGGCAGAATGGTTAAGGGTTAAAAAAAAAAAAAACAAAAAAAACAAAAAAAGATGGAAAATGCTGGCAGGGCCTGGGGGATGGGGAACACCACATACTGCTGGTGGGAATGCAAACTGGTGTGGCCACTGTGAATGTCCGTGTGACAGACCCTCAGAAAACTAGAAACAGAACTTCTGGAAACAGAACTTAGGTGTGATCCACCCATACTACTTCTGGCTCAAAGGACATTATCTCCTACTGCAGAGATACCTGCTTATCCATATTAACCGATGTTCTATTCACAGTAGCCAGGACGTGGGAGCAGAGTAGATGTCCACCAACTGATGAACGGATAATGAAAATATGTATCTCTACACAGTGGAATTTGTTGGGTGGTGGATGGGTTGGAGAAGTAGCTTTACTTGATTTTTGTTTGCCTTGATAATCTGGTAATGCTGCCAGCAGAGATATTGAACTAAATAATAGGAAAACCAGTATTTAAAGTAGAAATTTAAAAAAAAAGTATATGGAAGAGAATGACCATAGGTCTCATGTTTATGTAGGATTGTTGCCTTCTGCAGACAAGAGATATTTTCTTGTTTGCCTACACGGTTGGCTCAGCAGCTTCCATCACAATAGAATTTTATTCAGCTGTACAGAAAGATGCAATTAGTAGGTGAACCAATAGAATCAGAAAACATAATAACGAGTGATGTAATTCAGACTTAGACAGATGGTATATGTCCTCATTCGTATAAGGATCTCTAGTATCAAATATTTAGGTTTGAATGCTTGACTTTGAATGCTTGTAGAGTACAGAGGGGCCATTGATGGGGAGGGAAAGACATTTTAAGGGAGAACACAGATGGTGCTTGCATCTCTAACATTTCAAGAAATGCAAATTAAAAACACAATGAAATTGTATTGCATGGCTCCTGCAGTGGCTAATATGGGTATTAAATGCTGACAAGGCATGGTATGCTAAACCCTACTTCATGATTGGTAAGAATGCAAAATGGCGCAGCTACTTTAGAAAACAATTGGGAAGCATTTTATAAAGGCAGACATCCACTTACCTTGAACCTGATAATTCCGCTCTTAGATACTGACCTAAAATGTATATCCACCAGATGCCTCCATGAGGACATTTATAGTAGTTTGGCTCAACGCTCACACAGCAGAGACAGCTCAAATGCCCATCAGCTCATGCAAAGGCAGACGTTGTATTCCACCTCTACAAATGAAAGACCCAGCCAAAGGTATATGCAACATGCGGGCATCTCAACAGTAGCAGCGGAAGGTAGAGGAGCCAGTCAGTCCCGCCACCACCACAAAGCGGGCATTCTATCAGGGAGGTCCAGGCTGCAGAAGGACACACTGGCCATAGACGCACAGAAAGAACATCTCACTGTGGTTATGTGACTGTGTGAATTTTTTAAAGTTCACTGATGCTAGGAATACAGTTTGTGAAGTGTTTGCCTGGAATGCACAAGGCCCTGCGTTTTGTTCCCAGAGCTGCATAAATTGGGGGTGGTGACCCACACCCGTGATGTGATCTTACCAGTCAAGATGCAAGATGCAGGGGGAAGAAATTGAAAGTCACCCTTAGCTATATTGCAGGTTGGAGGGCAGCCTGGGATACAGGAGACTATTAAAGACGCTTATTGATATGAACTGTCTTGTAGGCATAGATAAACAAGATCTCAAAAACTATGACCTTTAGGAAGCTACAGTTCCAAGGACTCTACCCCCCCCACACACACACAAACACCATGAATTATGGTTGTGAGGCCATGCCAGCAGTCAGCTAAACACCTTCACAAAGTAAGCACCCACTCTGTTCGCCATTGTGATTCTTTGTGGCCTTTAAAAAAATTAATTTATTTATTAAATAAACAATTATATATACAATGTTCTGTCTGCATGTATGCCTTCAGGCCAGAAGAGGGTGCTAGCTCTCATCACAGATTATTGTGAGCTACCATGTGGTTGCTGGGAATTGAACTCAGGACCTCCAGAAGAGCAGCCAGTGCCCTTAACCTCTGAGCCATCTCTACAGCCCTTATTTGTGTTCTTATGGGAGAAAAAGTGCTAAACACTTTAATATGAGAATTGGAAATAAAATTTGGCCCTTAAGGTATTGTGGGTAAAGTCTTGACTCAACGATTCTTGAACACTTACTTTGTTTCGTTGTGTAGGCTTAAAAACCATAAACCACATTAACAGATTATCTCAGTGTTTTACAATTTCTATAGATTCAAACTGTTTCCCCTTCGCAGCTCATGTAAGTGACATTAGACATCAAAACTTAACAGTTATCAACAAGTTGTCAGCTTTTCTGGAGCTCACGGTGTTTGGTTCTCACACTGTGAACACCCACACGTCGGTAGCTCTCTTCTCAAGAGATGGATGTAGGAAACTGTCTCAGAGGGAGCTCAGTTTCTCTCATCATCATGGACCTGGCAATTGGGTTTCTGCTTCTAAGCCAGTGGACTCTGGAGACGCCGTGTGCATGTGTTCAGGGGCAGCAGATAACGCAGCAGGGAGATGTGTTGCCTGGGGTTCCAAGCCTGGGCCCTGGGCTTCTCCAGGATGTGTTCACACTGGATAAGAACTCTGGCTCAGCCTCTGGCATCTGTTGCCTCAGGTGAATCCAGCAATGTTGACTGGGATCCCTACCTGGCTCTGCCACAAGCTGTGATATTCTGCCCAGCATCCCATAACAGAACTGTTAAGTTTCTCATCATCTCTCTTGCAGTATCCTCCCTGTAACTGGAGACAGTATCAGGGCAGAGCTGGAGATGCAGCTTGGTATGGTAGAATGCTTGCCTTAAAAGGTCCTGATTCCACAGCCGGTGCTAGCAAACACACACACACACACACACACACACACACACACACAAGGAAGAAGGGGAGTGGGAGTGAGAGAGGCAGAGATAAGGGAGGGGGAAAGGGAGGGGGAAGGGAGGGAGGAGAAGAGAGGGGAGAGAGAGAGAGGGAGAGGGAGGGAGAGGGAGGTTCCGTGGAGAGCTCTGCAGGAGTCTGGAGGGCATAGTTCATATGGGACCCTGAGATGGCCGACTTAATCCAGGACTCAGTTTTTTTAAGTTGCAGAAAAGTAGATTTAAAAAGAAAAAAAAAATCCTCAGTGAAAGCCCACTTAAGATTTGCAGTAGGCAAATTGTACTTACCTGTGAACAGGAGGGTAGGTAATGGATCTGTGAGCCAGCTCTGCAGGTCAGCTGAGGAAAAGGCCAGAACCTCCTCAGGCCCATGAGCCAGGCAATGCTCGATGCCCGAGAGGCTGGGTTGCCACACCTGCCCTTCTGGAGGGTTGTGTGCGGAAATATGGATGTCTGTGTCCACAGAACAAAGAGAAAGCTATAGTGAGTTTTAGATATCAAAAAGATCCATTGACTCGGAGTTTATTCGGAAGCTGAAGACAAAAACATGGAAAATTTATATCCTGTGCTCCTGTTAACCCAGCCACTTAATAAAACTTACGCTTTCCCCCCCAGTAGCTTAAAATACCCATTGGCCTAGAAAACTTGCCAAAAGAGAACATCTATTTATGCCCAGTGTTTTTAACAACTAATTGGTGTGTGTGGCTCAATTCAGTTTTTCAGACTGGCTTATTCCAATTTTCTTTACTTCTCACAATTGTTGGTGTGAAAGGCAGGGCCTTAGGGGGCAGCCAGGAAATGGACGGCGTTGGGGAAAGGCTTTTAAGCATGATTAAGGCCCGAGGATGGGGCCTCATGGGTAGGATTGGTGACCTTCTGGAAGTGGCCCAGAGAGATGCCTGACTTTTCAATCATGTGAGAGCACACAGTGTCCCATATGTGATCTGGAAAGGGACCCATGCCCTGCACCAGTCCTGGAAGCACCTTGTGACCTCCAGCCTCCAGAACTTTGAGACATAATGTGTTCATAAAGGGCTATCCAGTCCTCCAGACCATACCCAAACACCCTCAGGAAGTCTTCGGGAATCAAGGACAGGTCATATCAGATGAAGTTGGCCTGGCCATAAGGCTTTCCATTAAAGACATTATCTATAAGTAAGGGCTTAAATTCCTTTAGCCTTCAGCTCTCAGATGCAGAGATACGGATACATTCCATGCCCTTGTTTGCAGGGCTTATCTCCTTTCCTCCTGTACCCCAACTGTCCATGTGTGACTTCAGCCCTGGCTTCTTGTCCTTGCCTTGAGATGGGTATGGATATTCAAGCAGCTGGCTTTTAAACAAAAAGGCTCTTGGCATCTTTGTCCGTGGAGAGAGCACTAAGTAAGATACTGCTTCAGATACTGCTCCAGGGTTAGAAGCTGAGTGTGTTCCTGTCCCACTCAAGGCCATACAGGAGGGAAGGAAGAGTCTTGAGTGGGCTCTATTCCTCACCAAGGAAGCTGGCATGCAGGTCTGGGGAGCCACACTGTTTGGATCAGTACCCATGGGCTGGGTTCACCATGGCAGCAGGTGAAGCCAGAATACAGCATATTTTGGCTTTTTAGCTATATTGATATGATTTCCAAAAGGCATGAATGCATGCATACACATGCACACACAAAAGCATTTACAAACAGGTAAAAAAGATTGAACTCAAGTTCATTCACAGTAACATTTGTTTCATTTTAAGTGAAAATGGCCACAGAGAAGTCCCCTATTAATGTAATCTGGGGTTCCCAGACTGGATAAGCAACACAGCCTTCGAATCACAACATGTAGAATGGGCTGTTGCGGGCTTCTGTGGTCCTTGCTCCAGAGAACTGTAACAGGTCGAATGCTAGTTTTGGTTCATACCACAACGTTGCCATCATCCACACACAGACCCACAGGCTTTGTTTAATTCATCTGCCTTGGAGTACATGTGTAAGGCTGTCTCCTGGATGTGGAAGCATGTGCACACAGATCTACATGAACACAAACAAGACCATGAATGCAAATATATAAACACACACACAAGCTTGTGAAACACTTGCAGTGCACAAAAAAATGACACCTTAAAAATACCACCAAGTGTTAAGTCTTCAGATTCCTGGTTGTTTGGGTTTTACGTTTACTTTGAATCAGGATCTAAGTGCGGGTCATTTACAGTCGTGGGCTACATGTATAACTGTGGTTTCTTAGACTATACTGGGGCTGGAAATGCCATCTTGTATTTTTAAGCTACGTGTAGATACACCAATAATTCTATAGGACTGCGGTTGCCACAGTGATGTGCTGCTGGCCGAGTCTTCTCCATTCATAAACTTCTTCCAGAGACGTTTATAACTCTCATAAGAAAAACTCAAACCCAAGAGCTCTAGAGTTTGTGGTGAAATACATTTTTTATGGTTCCTTCTGGGAAAAAAACATAAGCTCTGATAATGTGTTATCTGCATCCATTCATTCACGTAGAAGTACTTGTCCAGCCCGTGTGTGTCAGGCATGGCTTCAGGGCGGACAAATTCGTGTTCTCTTGCTGCTTTCCTAGTGAGCTGAAACAGGTGTATGGGCAAACACAGGGTAGAAACAGCTGTGTGGAATGAGCGTGATTCACTCTTACTGTGACTTCTTTGTGTCTGCCTCGTAGAGCTGCCCCAGGGTCTTCACAGGGGAAGCCCGTGTTTCTGGGGCTGGAAGTAAAAAGCTTGATCTCCTTGAGAGGGCCATCACCTCTTTCCAGAGCGCACAGAACCAAGGTGTCTTTGTGTCCAGATCCCCTAATCAAGTGTCAGAGTTGGTTAGGGATCACTTTCGTGGTTCCGGTCGGGTTACTGGGAGCAGCCTGGGTGTGGATCCTTGGAGCAGAACTTGTGGGTCATGGGTTTCTCGTGTAAGCGCTTCTCCCCGAATAAACCTCCCTTAACCTGTACTGAGTCTGGTGAACCTTGCATCATCTGCAGGAATGGCATTGGCAGCAGCAGTGTTTACTACTAAGTCTGAGAGATCATAAATGAGCCTGGAGCTCAGGGCTGTTACTGCCCCCTTAGAGCTAGAGGGTAGAGTGAATCCTTTCTCCTTGTGGGAGAAGTCTAGATGAAAGCCTGCGGGCTTCTCTGTCCATGGTCCTGATACTCACGTTGAAGCTTACAAGACGTGGCCATCTCCCGCCCCACCTCCAACCAGCAATTCTCCTGGAACTTCTGCTGCGTTTGTCCCTTCTTGTCCAGCCCAACTAACTGCCCCTCGCCTACCCCATATTACCTTCCTGACAACGCTCATGTCTGCTGAGTGTGGCTGTGTCTCTCCTTAGGGAAAGTTCTGGAATGAAATGACAGAGCCGGCGCTAGCTCCCAGGGACGCTGTCTTCTGTTCAGGGGCTCTTCCTTAAATCACTTCATGTTTGGGGGTCTCCAGTTCAAGGCTAATGGTAGGGCTGCGTTCATTTGGATTGGGATTTAGTTTTCACGGCATTTGGGTTGCAAAGGTAGTTAGCGTCCTAAGTCAATGCAGGCTGGAAATGCAAACAGACTACACCCGAGTCTCAGCAGTTTGATGCAACAGTTGCCACTACCCTCTCAGATCCATTAACGTTTTGGCAAGCAGCCTTCATGTAGTGGTTTGTGGGGGTCTGTAATGTTGCTGTGCCCTCAGTGGACTCCTCAGCACTCAGGGCCCTCACACTAGTCAGAGTGAAAATGAAAGATGAAAACAATTATATGTTATACAGAATAATTCTCACGTACATAGAAAGTGCTAGCAGTCCCCTTAGAGTCTGTCTTTTCACTTGGTCAGAACCCAGAACAGCACACCTGAAATGTTGAGACAAGACTTTCCTAATTTTCAAGAGAGCATCAGAAGCCATCTGCACACAGACAGGACACTGATCTCTACTGCCAGTGAACAGTATGAAGTTATATATCTTTACTGTGTCTTAAAATCAATGCGCTCTTGTGAGTTTTTGCTACATTTTAAGATACTTACTTTTCCCTCTGATAATTAATACAGCTAACAGTTACAGTTGCTTTTAGTTACATTTGCTTCTGAAAGCCTTTTTTTTTTTTTTTTTTTTTTTTTTTAAAGCCCAATGTTCTCTACATGGAATCCTAATAAGATAATCCTGGTGCTACAAAAACTTCTGGCTTTGCATATAATTTAAGTACATTAAATAAGTCTATGCTTATAATGTCAAAAGTATGCCCATTGAAAACATGGAGTTGATCAGCAACGATCAATACATTTATAAGTATTTATTTGGTGTTGGCTCTATGCCAGTTGGAATGCCAGATGCCAGCCATCCTTATACTTTGAGGTACAGGACTATCTATCCCAGGTAAAATTCCCAATGTATATGTAGCATTCAGCTTCTTAAACTGTAGGCCCCATACAGGCTCTCAGAACTGAATGCAGAGGTCATTGAGAAAATTGGTCTCAGAACTCAATTAGAAATCAAATGACCCCGAGTGGTTAGGGCAGCCCTTACCCCTGCTGCATCCTGTGGCTTCACGGCAGCCTTGGCTTCGAACAGGCAACACATGCTTGGCACTGTGCATTTGGCACGCACGCCAAGCGGCGCTGATGAACACTGACTGAAACCCCTCGGCTTATTATTTTATTGTGAACTGTGGTATTTCTGCTGTGTTTACAAACTCCAGCAGAAGCAGAATAGTTTAATTACGGAAAACAATGTCTTCAAGATGCTTCCTATTTCCCCCCCACAGTCATTCCTCAGTGAGTGACTATCAAATCAATATTATTTTTCTGGTTGTTTTGTGTTACAGTGCTTGAGTGTCTAAAATCATTGCTTGAGGGCATGCAAGATGGCTTAGAAAGCGCTTCCCTGTACAGTCTGAAGACCTGAGTGGAGAACGGTCCCCTGTAAGTTGTCCTCCGATCTCCATTGCAGTGTGGGATAATAAGCATGCTGTCTCTGCACTAAATAAAATGTAATTCTATTTTTGAAATTAAAAACTGCTTCAGGATAGATGTGGTGGTGCAAGCCTATAATCCAGCCACTTGGGAGGTAGAGGAAGGCTACTTAGGAAGTTTAAACCAAGCTTGGCTGTGTAAGACCTTATCTCAAAAACAAAAGACAAAACACACCCCTGACAAGTGTTGTTTGTATTGTCTGCCTGATTAACAGTTGCTGTCTGCGTTGCTGGTCTGGCTTGGGGATTAGGATAGACTTTTTGGACCATTTTTGAAGTGGCCCTAAGCAAGCACCTGCTATCTCGAATGGCTTGTTTATGCAAAGTAGCATCTTGAACGTTGACATTATCAATAAAATCGAAACATTGACCAACTGATAAATGCATCCTGTATGGACAGTTACTCTCGATTTAATTCTTGTTTTTTTTTTTTTTTTTTTTTTCTTGGTTGTGAGCCTAGCCTTTAATGGCTGGGCCATCTCTCCAGCCCCTGATTTAATTCTTTAGATTAAACAAATAAGCAAACAAATTCTAGTGTGAAAATTAGCTTTCACCTTTAGTGAGTGGCAAAATCACTTCCAAATCCAAGAGTTGTTTTAAACTAAATTACTTTGTGATTTACCAACAGCTGTTTGGTTTTTTTTTTTTTTAGTAATGTTTACTTTTTCAGTATTCCTGTCATCTTTGTAAAAACTTGAGCAAAAATGGGCTGTAAGTAGGAAAAAGCTTAAGAATCCCTGTGAGGGAAGATGAAGGAAAATAGTCTCTTTCTTGTGCTTTCCTGACACCGCGTTATGTATCCAGCTAAAGCTTGACAAACTCACAAAAAAAAAAAAAAAAAAAAAAAAAGTCTGAAGAGTTCTGACTACAAGGGGAACAGGCTTTCTTGTGTTATATATTGTAGTTGGTTTGTGTACATCAAAAACGATGGCTGTGGCTCTATTTGGAATTGGAGTCATTGTAGATCTCCCTGAGGTAAGAACTCCGTAGGGCCCCAAGTTCTGACTGTATGTGGCTGGCATCCTTAGAAGAGATAGAGGCAGGTAGGTGGGGTGCAGGATAAGCTAGGGATCACTTGGGGTGTTAGTTACCCCAGAAACTGCTAGAGGCAAGAAAGAGACCTCACAGACACTCCCACTTAAGACTTGGTGGCTTCCAGAAACGTAGGAAGGTATTTCTCTTGTTTTATGCCACTTAGATTCTTTGCCATGGTAGCCTTAGGAAGGAAGCCAATGAGACATGCCGCAGATGGACTTGGAAAACCAAACTCAAAATGCAGAGTGAATTCCTCGTAATTGGAGTTGGACACAATCAGATTTGCAGTTATCTGGTCCTGGAAAGCAAGGCCAAGGAGGAGCAGGGCCAGAGCAGAACTCAGGTTCACTCCTGCTGTGGGGCTTCCAATCTTCCCGAGGAGTGTGCCGATCCCCACCTCTAAGTGCAGTCCCCACCCGCCTGCAGCCTCAGTCTATGACCGAGCAAATTTAGGAATTACATGGGAGGTAAATGGGGTGGTTTCTAAGAGGCAGGCAAGGATGCAGGACACTTCCAGTCCCTCAAACTACAGACAGAACAGAGAAGTAGAACTTCACAGGGATGAGTTATTTGATTTGTCTGGGAATAAAACCCACAAGGTGGTGGTCTCTTTCGCTCTGAACTGTCAATTATTTTCCATCGGAGAGTTCCTGACTCCTGTAGGAATTTTCTTGGCTCAGTTTAGTTATCAGTGAGATTTTCATACTTACAACCTGTCCAACAGTCCCGGCTTGTTTCGCTGGGACTGGGCTATTAAGTGGAGATGCTCCAGGGGTAATTGGAAAACTGGTTTGGCTCCCAGTTTGGAAAACTGGTTTGGCTCCCAGTTACTCACGAAGAGGCTACTATGAAGCTGCAGGGAAGAGGATCTGGAAGTGGTTTGTGAGGATTTCTCCCATCCACAGCCTGGTATACAAGGGGGGAGGGTGCCAGTGTTAAACACCAGCATTACATAGGTTCCCACTGTGACGGTGGGCAGGGAGGAGGTTGATGTTAAACCCCCAACATCCCAGAGGATGATTTCTGATGTGAGGGGCATGAGAGAGAAGGACATGCCACAGACCTCATGCTGGGTACCTTGCGATGGCCCCTTGCAGACGCAGTGAAGAGACACTGTCTTGGAGAGAGGGCAGGTGACTGCAAACGACAGACTCTTATGCACTCTCCTCTTTCAGGGCTATATTAGGGTGGGGTTTTTTTTCTTTCAGTTTGTTTTGTTTTGACTTGAGGTTTAGGTTTCTATGAAATGGGAGAAAGGACCTCGTGTGTCCCCAGACTAGCCTAAAACTCACTATGTAGCCTTGAATTATCAACTCTTCCTTCACCTCCCAAATACTGGGGTCACATCCAGGTACCACCACCAAAGCCTCATAAGATATTCTTCCCCACCCCTCACCAATTCCAGAGTCTGCCATGTGCTTGGCACCCATTGTTCAGCCTTGTAATTACCATCCCGATGAGGTTCTGAAATATTTTTTTAGAGAGCCCTGGAGTCAATAGAGAAAGAATACATTATGCTTAATGTAATTTCCTTATGCTAAGTGAATTTTAATTTATGAGAGCTGTTATTCCAGGAACCATCTAGATAACTGGATTATAAAGAACAGGTGATTGTCCAAAACTTTTCTTTCCTCCAAATAAAACTGTAGTAGAATCCAGGCCGTACACAGATTTACAAAAAAATAAATCTATGTGGACTTCATTCTAAAAGGCTGGGGGGGGGGGAATATCTTCTTGTGATCAAAGGATTATAAATCATTCATATTTAAAGTATCTTATAAAGATGAGAAATGTTGGTTCTAGATAGCATACTTAGAATGTTGTGCTTTTTAAAAAGTCTCAAAATTTCCATACACTATGGGGTCTCCCTCTGGGTCTTGGGGAGAATGGTCTTAACTCACAGGCATTGGGAAACGGCTGCCTCTCAGTGCAGGCTCTCTGTGCAGTCCAGGCCCACACCATCAGTGCCCAGATGCAAGCATAGCACAGCTTCGGGTTGGCCAACAAGGCGTGGACAGTTACGTCGTAGGTACAAGTAAGTGTTCTGCCACTGCGAATCTGCCACCCAGATGTCTCTTTCTGCCAGCATGAGCCCCTGAACGGATGACACAGGGTATGGAATGAATTGGAAGTTGTCCAGTCAAGGGTAGGGTTGTGAGGCCTACCCTATCTGTGGCTGTGGGAGATACATCAAGGCTGGGAGTTTGTTCTTTCAGTGTGAGTGCATGATGAGGCTTATTGTTGGTCACCTGGTAAAACGACTGTCCAGAGGCAAGCTTGGCGTAGGCAGCTAAGGTCCCACTAGAAGAAGAAGCCATGATGCCACCTCTGTGTAGTCCTATGTGGTCACATTGTGTGAGGTACGTAGTAAGACCTCCTTCCCCAGAGCTAATGCATGCACACTGCGATGTTTAGAACTACTTATTTTATACCCACCTTAAACTGTATTTTTGGAATCTGTTTGGAGCTCTGAGGGAGGGAATTCTGTAAGTTGTGGGTTGAGCCACAGATATGTCTGCAAATGAGAAGCCCCAAGGTGGGCAGGCACAGCCTGTTGTCCTGTGCATCACAATTGTGTGGTATACAGACGTCACAGATAAGAAACAGTGAAGACCACGCCGCTGCTTCTCGTGAGTGTTCCGTCCGCCACAGCAGCAATGCCAGCCACACGGTCTTGTTTAGTGGGTATCTATTCAACAAGTACCTATTATTTTGTACTCACGGCCAATACCAATGCACACGCTTCCTCTCGCGCTGACTGAGGCTTCTCTTGTGCATATGCTTAGAAACATAAACATCGCCTTCAGCATTCGGATCAGGGCTACTTTGAGAGGGAAATCAGCAGAGAACAACAGAAGCTCAAGATGCATGATTTGAAATAGGGTCCTTGTTGTCCTGTGATCTGAACCATTCAGGAGGAGACTCCCCATGCTCAGTTGTAGCAGGGGATTAGGGGGCCAAGAAACTCAAATTTTTGGCCTCTGTGAATGTCCTAGAATGACCTTAAAATACCCTGGTTTGCTGATGTGTGCCCCCCCCCAGCCACGGGGAAGCATATGGAATTTTGCTTGCATTTTCTTGGGTACCACCCAGGTGTTCGTATTAATTATCTTTTCTTTAATTTCATCCAGCTGTTCCTGTGCGTTCTGTAAGAAACCTTGGATGGTTTCATGGAGTCTGTGATTGAGATGTTTTAACTTGCGTGTGCTGGAGTTCATTCATCTATATTATTCTCACCAGCAGACATTTCTATAGGACTGGTGGGCTTTGGAGAGAAGATACTGGTTTGATCTTTCATAGTCTTTGTATTTTTGCAATGAATTTTTGGGTGTGTGGACTTCCTTTATTAGTTCTGCTAATAAAGACAGAGCTGCTTGGGGGAGTATGGCCCAGGCTGGGCCTGGAGGTTGGAAATCGATTCAGAGGGATGAAGCCCGGTGGATACAGGGGATTGGCTAGTGTGCAGGATGGGCATCCTGACCCAAGCCTGGAGTGTAGGGATGGATCTAGGGTGCGTGGAGGGGAGGATCAGACAGACTTATCAGGATAAACCCTGAAGAAGGGTGTACTAGGTATGGTTGGGTGGAGGGCCTCCAAAGAAGATTTCTAAATAAATTTTAAAAAACCTTTAACTTTAACAGATTAAATATAATAAAGTGACTAGAATTCGATTTATCAGAAATCATATGAATTTCTCTTCCTCTCCCCCTGCTCTCCCAGGCCGTGTGTCCTTCCCCCGTGGAGGAGCTAGCCGCCTTCGTGGCTTGTGATTTGCTTGCAGACTTCATCAAGTAAATGCTATAAAACACTCGGTACATTTTCAGTAAGAACCATTTACAGAAGTGCTAATGTCATAATGGTTTTTCTTTATCGTCTCAACTCCACAGAGACATTTGAGTTCGTGACTGCCTAGAGAATCTCTCAGCCTTGCTTTCTTTTCTGTCCCCACTCAGGTCCTGCAGCTCTAGAGCAGGCGCCTTCCTTACTTTAGAACCTCCCCCTGCTGAAAAGCGGAAATGCAATTGCTTCAAGTCCTTCAGCTGTTTCATTATTTAGGGTTTTTTTTTTTTTTTTTTTTTTTTTTTTTGCCGTTACAGGACAAAGTGAAGTCGTGCCTCAAGTGTCCCATGAAATCAAACTTTAATTTGGGCAAACAATTGAATTTAGGACAAGGGAGTTTGCAGTTATCTCTGATGAAGAAATGCCAAGGAAGGGCTGGCCCAGTTGGACTCTGACAAACTTCAGTGGCCTTGGTGGCCCATGAACACCAGAAACTTAGCCCTCAGTGCTGGAGTCTAGCCGTCCACACTGAAGTGTCCCGTGTACCCCATTCCTAGTTCAGAGATGAAAACTCATCGTTGCGTCCTTGGCTTGGGAGAAGGTCGGAACTCTCTGGGTCCTGGGTTCTCACTTCTGGAGCTCCATTCCCAAGACCTGATTGCCTCACCGAGGCTAGCCTCCTCACGTGGCACACAGGGGTAGGCTTCAACACTGATTTGGAGGAGACACATGGACCACAGTACCCATCACTTGGGCACTTCCGAGTATAACCCGATTAATTCCTCACTCTTGCTGCTGAGTTTGTTCCTCCTATAATAAAGTATCTTGAGCTTCCTGTTTTACAAAGCCAGGAATTTATTTTTCATATCAGAGAGGCTGACAAGGTCAAAGAGCCAGTAGGTTGCATCTCCAGGGGAGGGCGGCTCTCTGCTTCCATCCCCAGGGGCACAGATGCTGTGTCCTCACATGACAGAAGGGCAGAGGGTCCTTGCTTATTCGCCGCAGCCCTTTTATAAGGCCAGCAACGCCATTACTCCTCTCCTGCCCTCAGTACTGTAACCGGGGTTCAGAACCTCACCGTGAACTCCGGAGAGACATCTGCACCCACGCTACCATACCATCCTCCCCTTTAGTCTAGCTCCCTGCGCTAGCATCTGGTCTTGGAGAGAAGTTGTTACGGAACTACTAGGCCTGACTCTTGGATAGGGCAGATGTACTCAAAGTTTGTCCACACCTTATGGATGCCTGCCTATTGCTTACTTGCCCAGTCACAATGAGTCATCGCGTCTAAATATTTTTCAAGAACTGTTGAGAAGCAGCTGGTCTGAGTGAGTTGAGGTACTTGCTGTCCTGCACCCACAGGAGGTCCCTTATAGCAGAAACAAAAGGTCCCAACTGATCTCTCTCACCAGCTCCCCTTAGGGCCTCATGGGGGAAGTGGCTGCATCTCTCAGCATGTAAACATCCTGGTATTTTACAATAGAACTCGGGGCACTCCTTAGCGTTTCCATGGCAACTTGACAGCTTGCCAAGCCTCTTCAAAAATACACACAAAAAAAACGTGTTTTTCTGAGAATTTGCTGTTCAGTCTTTGCTTTAGCTTGGATTCCCGTTCTACTCATCCCCTTGGAAAGCTAAGCCAAACATTAGGGTCTCTTTCCCCTACATCCCACCAAAGCACTGTATCCGTTCCCTCTCTTCATGGTCTTACAGGAAAAAAGAAAAATCTAAATTGAATTCAGTTTTCAGTGTAATGTTCTGCTATCACAAGCTCAGTGATATTAGGATAATTGTTAGTATATAATTGATTCGTTACCCTCTTTGGTTATATGGAGTACAGTGCTTGGGAACTGGATATACATGGTGTGATATGTCCTGGATATACGTGATGTCATATGTCCTGGATATACATGGTGTGATATGTCCTGGATATACGTGATGTCATATGTCCTGGATAGATGTGATGTGATATGTCCTGGATAGACGTGATGTCATATGTCCTGGATAGACGTGATGTCATATGTCCTGGATAGACGTGATGTCATATGTCCTGGATAGATGTGATGTCATACGTCCTGGATAGACGTGATGTCATATGTCCTGGATAGACGTGATGTCATATGTCCTGGATATACATGTGTCTGTGCAGGGCTCTGCGCTGAGCAGGTCTCAGCATCCTTTCCTCTAACCCTCAGGCGCCGTGAGCAGAAGCAGACGTGTCCATGCAAACAGCCACGGGAAGGAGGGAATGTTAAAAGGTTTGCTCCAACGATGTCACAATTGTTTTTTGAGCTCCTTCCAAGTGTACGCTAGCAATCAGCTAGCGATTGTTACAAAAGCTCACTCGAACAGCCCTGTCGACTGATGACCCAAATAACCGAGCGTGTGCACAGTCAGTTCCCCAGGCAGTGTGCCTTTCTCTACGCCTCTCTGTGGTGTTTCCCCTCACTCTGGGCTCAAAGGAGGCCTGCAGGGTTGGGAGGCCTTGGGTTTTCCTGCTTGGGAGAGTAACGAAGAGGGGTGGGTTGTTCTCGCTGTGGCTCTGAAAACAGCAGTGAATGAGTCCCCCTGTCCCCGGTCGCTTTCACGGTTACCTTTCTCTGATGCCTGGGCTTCTCATGGCTGGCTCCTGAGGTCTCCACACCTGCGTGTCGTTTGGAGCTGGACCCCTTCCTTGGTCACACCCATCTAGCCCTCTGCCAGGACCCTCTTCTCCTCTGCCATCTGACAGTAATAGGAACGTGTGGGTCTGAATGTGGGAAACACCAGTAAGGGGTATCCAGGAGCCGTCCAGCTCCCTGGTCGAGCATCCTGAACAGACTGGCAGGGACTGATAGTGAGATGCTCTCACAGCCAAAATGGGGTCACGGGGTCATCAAAGAAGCCCAGCCAACAAGAGGTGCATAAATGCTGTCTGGAGATGGATCTGTCTGTGTAGACAGACGGATGTGCTTGTTTTACGGAGTTGGCCCACAGACTAGCACAAATGACCAGCTTTAAACCTGCAGGAAGGAGCCACAGACCGAAAGTTCCTCTAGAGGGAGTCAACATTTGGAGACAGGGTTTTCTCCGTGGAGAAGTCTTTTAAGGTCTTTGGCTGGTTAGATGAGGCTACACTATGGAAGGCCAACTTCAATACCCAGCAACAACTGATTTAGATGTTAATCATATCTGCAGCGGTTAGTTTATGTCAACTTGACACAAGGTAGAGTCATCAGAGAGGAAGGTGCCTCGGCGAAGAAAATGCTTCCATAGGATTGGGCCGTAGGCAAACCTGTAGGGTGTTTTCTTAATTAGTGATTGATGGAGGAGGGCCCAGCCCATTGTAGGTTGGGTGAATCCTAGGCTGGTGGTCTAGGGTTCAATAAGAAAGCAGGCTGAGCAAGCCATGGGGAACAAGCCAGTAAGCAGCATCCCTCTATGGTCTCTGCATCAGCTCCTGCCTCCAGGTTCCTGGTGTTTGAGTTCCTGTCCTGGCTTCCTTCAGTGATGAATGGATGGTGATGTGGAAGTGTGAGCCAAGTAAACCATTTCCTCCCCAAGTTGCCTTGGTCATGGTGTCTCATCACAGCAATAGAAACCCAACACCCAACAACCACCTCACAACAGCATCTCCAGTGGTGTCTGGCCCAACATCTGCGCTCCATGACTCAGGCACAGGGATGTAGCAGCTACCACCCTAGGGCTCTAGAAGTGAGCAAATCTGCACTCTGGAGGTCTCAGTTCTATCTGGGGCAGAGGGAGATGCATCTCCCCAGTGAACTCTGTCCGTTTTGCTGCACTTTCTGGTTTCTGAGGTTGAGCCTGGTATGGAAGATAGTTCCTACACGGGGCCTCAGCACCATGTGCCTGTTGAGGCTCAGGAGGGTTTCTACCTCTGACCCACAGCCCCAGGGGATTGAGGGAGGCTATTTCACCTGTCTAACCAGTGGCTCTAACTTCTCTGGCTGAGGGTCCACACTGTTCTTGGAAGCATGACTTACAGCCTGACTGAGGGTTTACACCTGGCTCTCACCCTATTAACACCTTTAAGGTGTGTGTGTGTGTGTGTGTGTGTGTGTGTGTGTGTGTGTGTTCCGAGTGCCTCAGACACAATCCTAGCACAACCAACTGTCATGTTAAATTTCAGCTTGACCCACACCGCTGTTACAGATTCACAAAATCTCACTGAAGGCCCTTACTGGCCACTCTGAATAGCAGGGAGGTCTTTCGGGCTCACATGTATTTATCCTGGGTTCATTTCCTTGCTCTGTCCTTAGCTAACAGTTGGATTCTAGCGAACTTTACCTGCACAGTTACCGGCAGTAAGTCATGCTAAGTGGTCAGGCACTGGGGAGCAGAGTGAACTGCTAGGTGAACACATTCATGCGGGCATTGGGGATCCCACACACATGATGCATTCACTGCATTACATGTGTGGGGTAATCTGGGCACACTCTAAGGAGGGAAGTTGCTGGGTCACATGGGAATTAGTTGTGTGTGTACCTACATCTGTTTGATTTCCAGTGCTGGGAATGTTATGGGGCCCTCGTGCGTTCTAGGCTACTGCTCTGCCGATGCGTTGTGGTACTTCCAACCCAACTGTTAAATTGTTAAAATTGTTAAAATACTAGGTCGTGGGAAATTGACCTCATTAACAAATGAAACAAAACCCCAACCCTGAAGATGGCAGAGGTGTAACGTCCCAGCGCAGCCTCAGGTCAGTCTAAGGGTGCCACCCTCTCTTGGACCTCTCCTCACTCTGGACTTTGACTCTGTTTACCTTTGCGTACCCTCGAAGCAGGTGTCAGTTGGCCCTGGGGTTTCTGATGGCCCCTGCTATGGGTAGACAGCCTCCAGGTAGCTCTTTCTTCACTAGCCTCTCATGAGCCAGAGCAGGGCATGGAAGGAGATCTCTAACCGCCGTCCATAAGGTCCGAATCTAGCCTCCACTCTGATCACACTGTGGAAGGCCATGGATCCCAGCTCTCAGCTGAGTGGGCAGGCGAAACCGCATGGTCCCTGCTCTGGTTCCAGCCTTCCTTGTATCTGTGCTGCTCTCTGACTGCTAGTGGTTTCTCCACCCCTGTGAAGTCACTCCTCTCTGAGAAACGACTTCATAGCCAGCCCCTTTGTCTCTCCCGGCTCTGCCCCTCTCCAGCCCATGATGGGGGGGGGCTGCAGATCCTCCGGTGTGGGGTTCAGGCCTCATTCCCCGCCTCTTCGTGCACCGTGCCTCCTGTAGAACCCCAAGGCAGTGATTATGCCCCGTTTCTGTATCTCTTTGGCCTGGGTCCATGATGCTCCTTCAGGCTCTGAGATGCTCTTCTGATTTCTACCATGAACTTCTGGGGAAATGTGGCAGCCCCTTACTGGGCTAGGAGTGTTGGTGAAATGTGGAGCATCCACTCTCACAGCCCTTAGGGAAATTTCAGTGTTAGAAGAGCCATATCCACATTTCCTTGTCTCTTCCCTGGGCTTTGGCCCACTGGGGACAGATTTCTCAAGAGTCCTGGATGAGGTCAGAGTGGTCTCCCAGACAGGGTGTTGGCCAGCTCCTGGGCGCTCCACGTGTGGGGTTCTTCAACACCCCAAGTGTGCAAGAAATCTCTATTGAGCTTGCAGATTGTTCCAGAAAGGTGTTTAAAAGCCACACATCCATTTCAGGACCTAATGTTTTGAAGGTTCAACTGTCATCAGATAGGAGATATTTCCCCAGGAGCCCCAGTAACCTCAGAAGGTATTTAATTCAGGTCCTGTTTGGTTACGAAGCAAGGCCATTTCCTGCTTGTTCTTGGGGTTGCTAATAAAGTCTCAGTTGCAAAGTGCAGCAAGAGAACACACATCTCAGGCCCCAATCTCAGCAGGCACCCTAGTCTGCAAGGTGTGCTCTGTGTTTCCGTCCCCCAGTGGAGGCAGGTGGCTCTGGGTTCCTGCTCTCAGTCAGTAGCATCCTCTGCTGACATCTAGTGGTCCAGGATGAATACACACCTGTAAGTCATTTGAAAGCCCAAGGGATAAAGGGACTCAGAACGTCCAAGCATACACATGCTTGTGCCTATGTGTGTGATATGTGCCCATGCCTGTCATATAAACATCCCTTTAGAATGTTCCCACTCTTTTCCTATCTTCTTTTCTCCTGCCTCGTCACGGAGACTCCTAAGGGGATATGGAGAGGGGGGCATTTGACATTTTTCTTTGTGATGACCCTGAGTATTGCAGAGCTCTGGAGGTGAGAAGCGGCAGAGGATCCCAAGTTCTTAACGAGAAAATAATGGGTGTCAAATTCCCGGGAATCCCTTGATAGATGGAGCATGGCCAGGGCGAGGTCATAGATAGAGTCAGGTGTGAATACTGCGTCATGGCATGATCCATAGGATGAAGCATGTGCCGGTCAGTGTGTTGACGTTATAGGAGCCGAGTCAAGCTTGGTAGTGATTTGTCAGAGTCTGTGACTGAACAATAATGGTTTCTATTGGATGTGAACCAACCACCCCAAAGTGTCAAGTGAGGTCTGGGTTTCTCACCCTCTCACATGCCCACACTTGGGTCCTCCGCAAAGGTGGCAGATGTAGAAAGAAAGACATCGAACTGCTGAATTGACCTAAAGTAGTTCTCTGTGCATGCCAGTACCATGGGAACTGGTATAAAACCTTAGAAAGTGTTTATACCATTCAGCCATCACTGTCTAGCTGGGGACATACCAGGCTGTGACTCTCACACACACTCACATGGAAGCATCCGGGGATGATAGCCGCCATCTGCCCCCCTCCCCAGAGGGTCTTAATATCTGGGCTGGGAGTTCTTACAGCTCCCAGGTGGTTCCAAGGTTCCAGTATGACACCTCCAGCCTCCTGCTGGTCCTGTAGAAACACATGCAGAGCTAAGGGTCAGAACCCATAGGTGCAGGGCTCACCCCACACCCAAAAGTTTGTATTACGGTAACTTGTGACAACCCGGGGCCAGTCAGTGCAGCCATGGCACAGCTAAGCCCGTTAGCCCTCATCATGCAGGTGCCAATTCTGGCTCTCCACAACAGCTGGACCACAGTTACTGTTGAGAAGTCAAGACACAGACTTGAATTTCGGCTTTTCCCAACCTCTTATTCATCAGTGAATGTGAGACTAGAGGACAGGGTGGCAGGCGAATGGCCTGGGTCAAACAGAAGATGAGCATTCTCTTTTTAAAAGTGACATTTATCTACATATTGTGCATGTGTGTACATTCGCATGTCATGGCACATGCGTAGAGGTTATTGCATGGAGAAAATGGAAAGAGGAAACGATGTACCTATATTTTAAACAAATAAATATTTGTATGGAAAAAAGTAATTAGTAATTACGGAGTCGGGCTTTACTTCGGAGCATTGAAATAAACGTGAACATTAAAAACCACAATTGTCAAAGCCAATGCCAAAAACTACAACAAGGGCTCTTAGTTACGTTCCTCTGTTGAGTCTTACATAAGCCACTAAGATGGCAGAAATGAAGCAAGGTGTGTGTGTGTGTGTGTGTGTGTGTACATGCACATGCCATGGTGTATGCGTAGAGGTCAAAGGGCAGCTCAAGGAACAAGGCAGTCACTTCCCTCCATCTCCCACGTGGGTCCCCGGGACTGAACTCAGGCTTGGTGGCAAGTGTCTTTTTACACTCTTAGCCATCCCAGAAGCCTGAAAAAAATGTGTTCCTTGGGTGTGCAGAGATGGGAACAAGACACGACTCCTGTCTTCAAGTCCTTCAGGACAAATTGCCAAGTAAATGTGCAAATGTGTTCTAAATCATTGCAGCCAAAATGGGTTTGGAAGGTCAGGCTCCTGGCTGAGCAGAGCTTGGGGTTAGGCGTCAGTGGTTAAGTGTGACTGGGATTTTAGTTACCTGTGTGCTATGTGCCATAGTTAGGTTTGTGGGTCCCGGCTGCTGCAGGACAGCCGACCTACAGCGTAGTGTAGTGGCCTTTTTCAGTTGGGTTTTGAGGCTCGGGCTAGGAACATCATCACTTCCTCTGGCAGAGTTGCACAAAAGCTGCCAGTTCCTCTCTTTGAGTTTTCTCTAAGAGCTCATTGCCAGCAGCAGACGCTGCACCAGGCACCTAAGGCCATGTGGAGGTTTATGTTCAGAAGCAAGAGGCGGGCAGTCTTGGTGGGTACCCATGGGTAATGAGGGCTGCAGAGGGCATGTGCTGTGGGCAGACAGATTTACCCATAATCCTTCTCCACTCTGCTTCTCCAGGGCAAAGGGGACACGACCCCCTCAGCTGAGACGCAGCCAGCCACATCATCGTCCACAGAGGTAAGATGATTCAAGCAGTCACTTCCTTCTTCTAGTGTGGCAGTCTCTAAGAACAGTGACCGACGTGAAGGCTCCCTCCGTTTCTTTGACCTTTTTACTCTGCCTGGTGTCTAATCAAGCAGACTGTGATGTGCCTTTTGAAAGACTAAAGTATAAAATCGAAAACTCCTGACGCTCTAGCGGAAATGCAAGCACCCGTAGGTTGTGCAATGAAGTCTTTGAACAGTAGGGGTCTGCCCTGTTTGCAAAACCAGAGCAGCACCCGGTTAACATGCCTCACTGTAGGGTCTTCTGTTCAGAGTCTATGGGTCATCAGGAAAACGTTACCGCACGTGCAACACCCCATTAAGACATCCATGCACTTCCGGTGCCTGACGGCTCCCGACTCTGTTGTTGGGAGAGTCAGCATTTGGGAGTGAAACCCAAGACAACGGTCTTTAGATGGAGATGGTCTTCTCGTTTTTTTCAAATGGCTGTTTGCATTCAATAACATTGCAACTAAGAAAGTTTCCAAGATGTCTTTACGATACTTCTCCATGTCTGACTCTCCTGACACAAGTAGTCCTTGATGTGTGGGAGGAGGGTGCCAGAACCCAGCGAGACAGATGGTGAGTTTTGACTGGTCGATGTTAACTTATATTTAATGTAGCAGACGTTGAACAAAAACTCTCCCAATCTTTCTGGGGTGTTTAGCATCTCTCTTAAAGCAAAATAAAATAAATAATGATGATAATGATATCAATAATATCATCATGGGAAGGAAAAGTAAAAACACTGCATGCAGTGCTCAAGACTCAGGAGTCCAGGCAGTCCATCTCCTAGGCAACAGGCCTGCCCTCTGTGATGGGAGGACGAGGGTGCAGGATGTCCCTGATACCCACCTACTGTGCGCTGAGCAACACAAGACACAGGCTGGCTTGTCTCTTCATAGCCTCTGAGTGCTTTGCCCGACAGCCCGACTCAGAGTACGGGTCCAGTAAGAGAGTCTCATCCGTGGCACGATTCTCTCCTGGAGCTGGGCTTCCTTCTTTAGCATAAGGCTTGTGTCAGTAGAGTCACCTAGCTTGTGACACCTGCTGCTGGCTGTGTTGCATCTCGGCGCCTCTCTTGTTTTTTGTCTAAGGTAAGATGGGTGTCAGAACACTGTCTCGAAGGGCTTCCTGGCTTAAATGGACTCCTCGGGAGACGATGCTGTAGTGTATAGTGGGCAGCGGACCTGTGTGTGCATCAGGCCCGGGAATCTCTTCCACTCCTCAGGAACAGGCGGCCAGGCTGCCGCTGGTAGTGCTTAGCAAAACTCCACTTGCGCTGGTCTGCACAGGGGTGCAAGGAGCTGCTCCTTGTGGAATCGGTTTTATTATTGTGGTCGGTCTCACAGTCCACTCTTAGCCCCGTCATACCTACCTATAAGGAGAGTTTTCAGTGTCGAGTGGTTCCTTTGTTCTTGGCTGTAGAAATGAATGTATAGCTCCACACGAGAGAGTATGTTTGAGGCCATCGTGGAAGTTTCCATCTAGGGGAGGGGGCCAGATAGGAGGCAGGGATAGACCAAGGGAATAAAGTTAGACTTGTTTGGTAGGGGTAAGAGTGGATTTAGGAGCCATGACGTGGCAGGCTGCGGAGCTCTGCTGGTAAGTAATTTCTGTAGATATCAACGGCTTCGTTTATATTTATTTATTTAAGTTTTCTTACTTATTATGTAGTTACACGTCAGAAAAGGGCACCGGATCTCATTATAGATGGTTGTGAGCCACCATGTGGTCGCTGGCAATGGAACTCAGGACCTGTGGAACAGCAGGCAGTTCTGTCTCTTAACTCCTGAGCTGTCTCTCCAGCCCACCCCAACCCCCCCACCCCCCGCTCCCCCAATCAGTGGCTTCTTATGAGATGTCATCCATAGGACAGTGGCCAGAATTGGAGACTGTTCAGTAACTCTGCTGTTCTGGTCAGGATACTGCCTCCAGATAACATCCCAGGTCCAGGCACAGGAGAACCTTAAGCTTGGCAAGTCTCCTCTTCGCCGTGCTTCCAAAAATATCCTGGTTATAGCCACCAGGAGTCCCTGATGCTTCCGGGTGAAAACCGATCCAGCTCAGGGTGGAGTTTTGAGGCAGAGAGCCTGACTGGCATTTCAGGGCTGGGGGGGTGAGTGGGATCCCCCCTGCCAGTCAGCCCTTACTCAGAACAGCCTGGACAGATGGTGGCCAATGAGGATCACTTAAAAAGGGCCGATTCTGGCCTTTGCTATGCTGGTCCTCCTGCGTCCTTTCTTCTCCCTTGCTCCATAAGACTGCAAAAGCTTATTTTCAAAGGCCATCGTGCAAGATGGAAGTCTATTCTCCCTAACTCTCGCTCTGTAAGACTGCAAGATGGAGGTCCACAGTGTCCCGGGCCGAACTTGTAGCCAAGCCTCAGCTGCTGTGGCATATGTGTGTACCAGAACTTGGACAAGAAGTACTGGAACACTTCTCTAGTACCGTCAATCAAGGTGGCTGCTGTAATGGTAGTTGTTACAGTAAGTGATTTGTATATTTTCTAGGACCTGCGCCACGAATAACTTGATTCAATTTCCTCACCACCACCACAACCACCACCACCACCACCACCAACCCAGTCAGACAGGAATGAGCACACGGGAGCATGCCACTCTGATTGCCATCATGTGCCAATAGAGGTCAGGGTGCGGTTTTGCAGCTAGAGAAACAAAGGTCGTTGTTGGGCAAAGATTAAAAATAACTCTACGTTGGCTCCCATAGAAGGAACATGAGGTGCTTGGTGACCCCGGGGAACAGCGTTCTCAGCTGCCTGCCCAGCATCCGGACATGCGTTGGTTTTGATTTGTGCAACGATCTAGTGTGTGCCAGCTACTTTGATACACAAATGGAATAATGAGAAATCTCAAATGCAGGGAGCTGCAGTGTACTGACAGCTTTGAACATGGGTGTGCTCTATGAGCGCCAGGCAAGCAAACGTTCACCCTTCCTGGCTTTGAGGCTTGCTGGCTGGTGGCAGCCCAGTCTGAGGGACAAATTTAGTTTCCAGATTAGAATTCAGAACCTGTGCTCCCCTGCCTGGCCTCTAACAAGTCTTTGGTCTTTCTACCCAGCACCCACCCACCTGACCCTGTCTTTAGAGACATATCATTTTTTTTTCTTTTCCTTTTATCAAAATCCCCGGCCTCGGTCTTGAATCCAAAATACAGCATCACAACTGTGTTTTGCTTATAAAAATAAGCCTGGTCATGTGAGGGTGACATTTGGAGAATGGCAAAAAGGTAGGGAAATAAGTGTGAGAGTCTGTGTTGTAGTGTGGTTTTGAGACCAAAGATCCTACAACGGAACTGGCTGTTCCTGCAAAGCCCCTTGCCAGAACATCCCCAGCTATGGAGCCCTTTATCCATTCCCACCATGACGGTGTGTTAGCACTTCAGGGGGCGTTGACAGGCTTCATGTCCCTCTGTCAGCAGGGTCCAGTACAGGCCGCCACCCAGGGCTCTCCTCAGCAGCTTCCCCAGAGAGAGGCGTCCACCTGGAAACGTTCCTGTCCTAAGCGCCTATGTCCTTACACTGACACGAGGGGCAGCTTCAGGATGCCCAGAGGTGACACGCGTCACTTGCATCCCTGTTAGCAGCGGGGAGGGCATGGCACAAGGCGTCCTTGTCTCGTTCTGTGTGGCTCCCAGGTGAGCGAACACGGTGCTGCACTCAGTAGTAGACACGGTCGATGCTCGCGACGGACCTCGTGCAGGTCGGAAGGGGATAGGAAGCAAAGCTGTCACAGCCCATGGTGTGGATTCTGGGGATGTGACTGCGTGGCCTCTGATTTCTGTTGCCCTCGTGGAAATGGTGACATTTTCTCAAAGCGTGGCCAGTAAGCTGAGAGCCGCTTCTCAAAATCATCTCTTTAAACATGCAGCTGGAGATGAATAAGCCAAGGTTGTTATGACGATCCCCCGTGGCATTCAGTGGAGGCAGTTCTTGTCACGGTCACCATGACAACTCCGAGTGTTCAACGTACATGCATCTGCAATTACATTCCATTAAAAATGAAAGGTTTCTGTTATTGCGCTCCAACCTGACGTGACCACCATTTCCCCAGAGATCAAAGCCCTGGTCTGCTGGCTAATGCACTTTCAAAGGCACCAAGTTCTTTGGTAATTGCCTTTTAATTCTTGTGGAAGTTTGAATACCATTACATTTAGGATGGCTCAAACTACAGTTATAAGATGTAAATGGTTTTAGGTCAGGGTTATTCAGACCCTCTCCCCAATGCTCCGTCGAGCTCTCTCCTTTTACACCAACTCCATCCTCAGCTGCGTGGCCGTCAAGGGGCAAGTGTGACAGAACCTCCTACGAGGGGTTTCATTCTAGTTTCCCAGGCCAACAGGCTGCAGCATGCCAGGCTGAACTATTTGTGGGCTTTGCTGGGTTGGCTCGCCCGCACCGGCTTCTCAGTCCTGAGTGAGGAGGAACAGAGCTCAGTTCCATTTGCAGAAGGCCAGCAGAGCCTGGATGAGTTAATTTATCTTTGATATTGTTAGATGAGCCTTTCCCTTTGCAGGATCCCTTCTTTGGAACAATAGACCATGCACCCTTGGAAGAAGGTATCTAAACAACTCAAAGGCCTAATTGCTATTATGTGCACAAGAGAAACTGAGGGAAAAAATGTTTGCTCCCCAATAATTACCTCTGTCTCCAAGTAGCCATTCCTGAGCAAGGGAAAGGGTGGAGTGAAAATAAGCTCTGCATTTTTATTTGCATTGCACTTGAAACAATTGCAGGGGTTCCCTGCTTTTCCTCACCTCAGTCAAAATTCAGTAAAATGTAGTTACCTTTCAATCAAGCCTGGTCATTGGGGATTAACATAATTAAACTTGTTCATGAAGGCCACAAGAGTCCACGTTTCCAGGGACACGTTTTATTTCGTAGTCTGTGGGGTAACCCTCAGGGCAGTGTGGAGGCTTCACAATGTTACCTTCATAATGTTACCAGTAGCCAGCATAGTGGTCGTGTGCAGAGACAGGCAGGGCTTGTCTGCAGGCCACATTTACGGTGGCTCTGTGCCTCCGTTTAGAAGTAGAGTCGGGGAGAAGATGTCCCTTTCTGCTAAAGACAGTGAAGGCCCTCCCCAGGGCTCCCAAGGATGGATGCAGATACACTCTGGAAATCAGGAATGGCGAGGGCTTTGTTCTCCATGGCCTTTCCGTTTCCTAGAGGCTGAGCTGTGTCAGGATTGTCTAGGGCACAGTAAGACACAGAGGAGAGATGCAAGAGGGAAGGCCTGGCACTCATGGCCCAGGTCTCACAACCACCTTCCTGAGAGGCCGAAGCTGGAGGCCTCAGAGGCAAGGACAGCCTGGACAACTTATCGAGACCCTGTTTCCAAAGCGAAGAGAGGGCTGAGACTTGCCCAGCCAAGGCCCTAGCTTCAATCTGTTAGTGTCGATAAAGAGGAGGACAGTGAAATGGAGGAGAAGGAGGAGGAGAGACAGAAGGGCCAAAGCCTCCGTAATCCCAGGTACTTGGGCTGAGGCAGGAGGGTGGTGAATTCAAGGCCAGCTCGGGCTACAGTAAGACCTTGTTACACACACAGAAGAGACATATCTAACCAGAGACAAACACGAAGACGATTGTGAGGAAAATAAGGACATTAGCTTCCACCCATTTCCTCCATGTCCCGTGTCCCTGTCAGCTTCTGGAAGTAATGGCGAAACCTGTCCCAGAGCGAGGAGGCTGCACGCATCTCTGTGGCTCACAGGACACATGGTGCCGCCGCTCTGGCACAGCCTTGTCAAAGACAAGCTACTGTTTTTATTTACCGTCCTTCAGCTAGAGCTGACACCTTTGCGGAGGACCACGTAGAAGAGGGGGAAAGGAGGGGCCTTTTTACACGGGCTGTCAGCTTGGAGAGGGTCACAGGGCTGCCACTCCGGGTCTCGGACAGTTTTGAGCCTTGCAATAATTCTTTGATGGATTCTGCCACATGTAGTAGCCCCGTGTGGATTATGAGCAGAGCGGGAGCCTGCACTTAACACACAGGAAGAGCTGGCGCCTTGGGGCTGATTGCTGTTTCTCATCCTCCTGGAGTTGGCAGAGCTGGGTTTTGTCTGCAACCACCCAGCTGATGCCTAGGGGGTGGACGCCTCCCCCGATAGCCTTGGTGACTACTGAAGAGGGCTGAGGGAGGAGGGAAGGAGATGGCCTGGGTGATGCTACGCGCTGGCGCAGAACTGAGGGAGAAGATAAAAGACGGGGTGGCTGTCCCGGCCGGCAGAATGGCTCCCGAGTGTCTGTGGGGTCAAAGCAACCCTGGACGATGAGAGATGATCAGGCTGTCACACAGGAAACTGCAAAAACTGTTTCTCAAAAAGGTAAGGACGCAGCAGATGATGGGAATGGGCAGGGCGGAACTGGAATTTGACCTCACCTTTGGAATCACAGGGGGACAGTTTGCCAGCGAGGGCCAAGGAAAAGAAGAGTTACTTCCTGTGGCGGAACGAAATTCCGCCTTTCGTTAAGAAGAAAGATGTCCAGGTGTGAGATTGTGGGTGGTGCCCAGGTGTGAGGTTGTGGTTGGGTGTAAAGCTCTAAGCTGTACCTCTGACAGACGCATCTGTTTCTAATTCTTTTTGCTCTTGAGTTGGAGCTCGAGCAGATCACAGGTCCCCGTGTTCAGTTTCACAGTTGAGGGCAAGGGGTCCATTCTCAGATTCCGTAGATTTAGAAGGAAGAGACAGAGGAGATGGTGGATGGCCCTTATTCAGACTTAATAAATACGGAGTTTCAAGGGGGGAAAAAAAATCATCTCAGGGGATTCTGTTTGCCATATGAACTCTTTTCTTTTAAAAAGAAAACTGCTGTTAATATGAAAGTATGCCTAACATAAAAGTTCCTTTTACGTTTTCCTCTGTCCTGCTGGCATCACCCACCAGGCCTCTGCATTACTGCACAAGCCACTGTGTCGCTCACCTGCATGAGCTCATCACCCAACATTAGGACACTACCCACTCAGCGAGCTTCTCAGTCCGTACCCCATCCACCTGTCCCTTTTAAACTTAAATAACCAGACACATCTACGTCCCTTCCACATCAGATCACAACCAGCCTGTGTCTTGTTGGGTGGCTCCTCTACTCTTTTTTGCTGGATTTTCTGAAACAGGGGCTCATATAACCCAGGCTTTCCTTCCTCAGTGTAGCTGAAGGTGCCCTCAAACTCCTGGCCCTCCCAAGTGTTAGGGTTACAGGGGTGTATCATTATACCTGCTTCATGTAGTACTAGGGATTTAACCAAAATCTCCTGCTGTGAGAGTCAAGCATGGTGCCGACTAAGATACATCCCCAACCTGAAAAATTACTTTTAGCTCTGTCTTTCACGTCTCTTTAAGTTAAAGTATTGCCACGTATGGTGGCTCGTGTCTGTAATCCTATCGTCAGAGAAGTAGAGGCAGGAGGATCAGACTTAAAAGTTATCCTTGGCTACATAGTGAGTTTGAAGCTGAGACCCTGTTTCAAAAAAAAAAATCAATTAAGCAAAACAATGACAGCCCCTTCTTTGATGATGACAGGGAGGCAGTCAGGACCTCAGGTCTGGGCACTGTTTTAGTTACTGCTCGTTTCTTCTGGTTTGCAGTGGCGAAACATGCTTTCTAAAAGCAGAGCTCAGCTAGCAGCCCGAGACTAGGAATAGACCCTGCACGTTTAGCCATCCTAGTTTCTATTGCCAGTGCTCTGAGACTGGAGCTTGCCTGTGGTGGGGAGCTGTCCTCTAGGCTAGCCAGTCCCCGGAGAACGCCTTTCTTAGGAGTTTGCCTCCCTGCACAAACTGACAAGAAAGGACCCACACCTAGATGCCTTTGTCATGGACAGTCCCTGTGAGAGAGTGTCTGTTCAGTGTTGATCGTGCGTGCTCTGTTGGCCTGCCGTTTCCGAGTAATCGTAAAGCCAAAAAGTTTACACACAATTTTAAAAAGTGATGGTTTTGTTCATTAGCGATCCTTCAAACGTATACAATGTGGCAAATCAACATACAGCAAGAGCAAGCCCTGTGGGTGAGAATAGCTCGCGGTACTCCATTGACACCGGAGTAGCTATTACCTACAGCCCTGGGTACTGCGTGAACCCCGAGGCAGGGGTTCTTCCTGAAGGGGCTCTGGGCAGAGGTGGCAGAAACCTGGTGGGGTTATGGACGGAGTTCCCTCCAGAGCAGAGGAATCTTTCAGGGTTTTGGTTCCTCATTGTTCTTGGGTTGGGTTGGCAGGTGTCTGGCCTGGAGCTCTCGATCAGAGTGTGCGGGATCCGTTCCCATCACTGTCTCCACAGCGCCGTGCGTGGTTTGTTCAGAGAATCAGTGGCTGCCCGCCGCATGTTAGGTTTCATTTTCACAGCCCGCCCCGCACAAGCTTTATGACAGAACTGATATAGTCTGTGAGGACAGGCACTTAGTCTGTCCCCCGTGGCTGCAATTTACCCTGGTTCTGCCCTGAGCTCATCGCATCGGAGTGTTCTTGCTTTTAAGGCATCGTGCTCTGCTGTAGAGCTAGGACAACAAAGAGATGGGTTTTCTTCTTCTTCTTCTTCTTCTTCTTCTTCTTCTTCTTCTTCTTCTTCTTCTTCTTCTTCTTCTTTTTCCTCTTCCTCTTCCTCTTCCTCTTCCTCTTCAGACATGACATTTGTGTTCAGCACAAATGTATTTTGGAGGCATACTGTTGGGTCTTTATGGATATTATTTTTCCAAAGTTACAATTAAATTTTTATTTTTAAGAAGTTTAGTTCAAAATGGGTAGTGGCATGTGATTTCTGTCACCAGAGCCCGTCCTAGGGATACTTGTCCCCTTGATGAGTGTTAGTGGGGTCCAGGGGTGCAATTGTGAGCAGGGAGGATGGGGTCCAACCAGGAGAATTCATTATGGCATACAGGACATCTGGCTCCACACCCTGCGTCAATTAGGGTACTGCCTAGAAATGAGGTAGGAGTTTGCTTTTGGAAGTACATACAGGGAGGCAGGGCCTTGCTCTTGCCTTCTGGATGGAATCTTGGATTCTCAAGGGGCAGCCAGAGTTCACAGCAAACAGCAGAGCACAGAGTTAGGCGTGGGAATGCCCCTCTGCTCACACCTTGCTCACCGTCTGGCAGGAGCGTCAAGCACAGGTAAGAGGATATGTCACATCACCCAGAGTAGACACCTTGCATTTGCATAGTGGCAGATACTTGAGGCCATACCCCACTTGAGGCTGGGGCAGGAGAATTGTGACTTCACAGGCAGACCGAGCTGTAGAACAAGTCCCTGTGTCAAAAGGAAAGACTATCATAGAAAACGAGTGTGTGGTTTTATTTTTCTAAGAAACTAACAACAAATGCACGCGAACATCTTCAGGAATGGGGTAACTGAGTCAGATCCTGGTGGTGTGCGTGAAGGGGCCGGCAACGGGGTATGAACGCTGCTCCACCCTTGAGGGAAATCTGTTAAGTCGGTCCAGCACTACCAAGGTACTCCACTGACGTCTGTCTAGCATTAACTTTCTGCTCAGTGGCAGGTGGCCCTGGGCTGAGGCTGTGAATATTGATCACCAGACTGGCCCTTATGGGAAGACACAAAGTCATATTTGAAATGACTGACGTGGATTTGACGTAATTTCTAGTCACACACACCAGGCATTGATGGGATCTTTCAAAGGTTTTAGATATAAATGTCAGGTGTGGGTGATACACTCTTTAGACCCGACAGGAAGGAAGTCATGTCTAGCCCTTGTCTTTTCTAGCACTGTTTAGACCTTATTCATTCTTGTCTTCTGTTCTACTGGGATGTCTTTCCCAGGAGAAACCAAACTGTTTTCTAAAGTGTCCATCAATCCTGCTGTAGCTATGTTCCCCTTGCTGTGTAGATACCAAGAGTCCAAGCGTCTCCTTTTTATGATCTCTACTTTGTACTGAGGGCCTAACTCTAGGGCCCCAGAATATGATTGCTTTGGGAAATTAAGAAAAAATAGTCATTGGGGTTGCCCTGATTTGTCTCACTGGTATCTTATCAGCAGGGGGCTGAGATGCGCGCGCACACACACACACACACACACACACACACACACACACACACACACAGAGGGAAAAGACAGGGCTGCAGAGCCAATGAGGGAGAGCCAGGACCAGCAGGAGTTACTGACCTCAGCTTCACACTTCTTCTGCCTCCAGTGTGTGGGGAACAAGCATCTGCAGGAGCCCAGCTCACTCACGGCAATGGTTAAAGCAGGCACGCCCGTATGTTCCCCTGTGGAAAGAGACAGAGAAGACCCCCTGTGTGCTGCGTAGCTGGGCCCTGGTGTCACAGGAAGGAGGTGAAATGCTAATGCTGCTTTCCAGTGTCTTCATCAGGAACAGGGCAGTTTCTGCCCCTGACAAAGAGGGCTGGCTGCCTGCTCTTCAGTTTCCTCCTGCAGAGCCCAGCTGAGGCAGGAGCATTGTCTGTACGTACATGAGTGCACACGTCTATGCGAAGCGCCATGCATGCATGCTTGCAGCCGCACGGAGCCATGGCCTTTGTCCCCACCCCTCACCCCCAGAGTCCAGCCACAGTGTCTCTCAGCCATGACTCTGATCCTCTGGTAGGCAGCTTCTCCTCTCTCGGCTTCTCCGGCAGGTCCCTAGATACAGAGTCCCAGCACTGTTCCTGCTTTACCTTGTCACCATAGAGCTGCGTGTTTTCAAAGGAGGGGGAATACTCCGGGGACCCCCAGTGACTGCCTCAGGGGCTCAGCTCCTACCCTGTGGGTGCCGGCTCCTCTGCAAGCCAGTGGAAGCTATAGCCGAGTTTCTGTGTGCCCAAAGTGTGGCCAGCCAGCATGGCCCAGGAGCGACCTGCAGCTCAGCACGCCAGCGTGCGTCTGGGCTCAGAGGCAGATGCGTTGGCTGAGCACGATGCCTTCATTTTCCCAACCAGAGGCCAGAGACCCTGCTGGCCCCAGGAGGCCTCTGCATCAGCAGGGCTGACTGTCCTCAGAGACTTTTTAAAAAGGAAAGGCCAGGTCAGTGGGTAGACTCTTAACGAATGCCTAGGGCTGCATGGTGGGGAGTGGTGGGCTAGTCTCTGCGTGCATGGGATGGGAGACTCACAGTGGGAATTCCTGTGCCCAGCGATGAACTTGAAAGGGTGCTAACTGCCTGTGGCATGGACGTCTCAGGGCCTGGGTGTTCCAGGGAGACTCCTGCTGGCTGATGGGGAAAACAGCAAAGTGCCAGAAGCTGGTTTGGAAAGGAAAACATTCAGACCACCAGTTTCCTACTCTGGGTGTCTGCTGTGGAGAGAAGGGAGCTGTGCTCTGACAGGCAACCAGCTCCTGCCTGCTGTTTAGGCCTGGTTGGCTGTTTAAGTCCTGTGAGTGAAGAGGGAGAAGAGAGTGGAGGAAGAGGGCCCCCTTGCAGACCTCAGGGTGCTCGTCTGGCAGAAGGGCCAGGCAACCAGATCTGTGTCTGCTGAATGCTCGGCAGAGGTAACGTTGCTCAGGATGATGGTAGCTCCCCAAGGCTAAGGGAACCCTGGTGGGTGTTCTGTGACGAAGCAGCCACGTGGGGGCCAAGCCTTTGCCTGATGAGCAGACACGTGCTGTGCTAAGTACCGGATGGACAGTTAAGATTTACGTCACACACTTGTTAGAAGCTGTGATATGGCCAAGCAGCTGGCATTGGAATGGGCTGGGATTCAGGCTCATTCTTCAGTCAGTGACTACATGTTTGGGGCTGGTTGGAGCAGTGTCACAGCCCCGGGACCTGTTTGTCTGTGCGTTAGACTCCACGGTGTCCCTCGGGCACACGTAGAGGTGTGGGTGTCCCTCTCAAATGTCCCTGCCCCACAGTGAGCTTGCTGCCGTTATGTAATTGACAGTGGGTGTTATAAGTGATAACGACTACAGTGTTATCACTGTATCACAGCACTGGTAAAGACAACAGAAAAAGCATGCAAAAGGAATTGAGGCCAGGAAGCAGGCTAAAGGACTAAGCGGCATGGACACATGGTTCAGATGGCTTTCCTATCCTGTCCCATCATTGAAAGTTCTGCCCTTGGGGTTAAGACTCATAATCCAGGGCAGTTTTGACACAACTATGTATTTCTCCGAATGTCCTGGCTCTGCACCGCCGCCCTTGTGATGTGCCCTGGAGCCTAGCCTGGTGAGAATCTACCTCAAGGGTTCCTTTGAAAAGCAAAGCTTTCAGACAGAACCAGCCAATAGCACGTTTCTTCCTGTGAGCGCTGCTCAGGAATGCAGACATCCCAGCACTGTGGAGGGGTCAGAGCAAGTTTTCAGTGTCCCTTAATGTCCCTTAGTGTCCCGGTCTGCTCTGCTCTGGTGTTGATGGTACTCAGCCCAGGACTAAGGTCTGTTGTAGGGCTGGCACCATGCTGAAGGCCTGCCTAGGGCAGGCATCCCAGGAGAGGTGCCTTCTGGGCCTTTCTGCAGAGCTCACTCCCTGGAAAGTAGCTCTGGGGGAGGGGGAGGGAAGCTGCCCACTGAGCGTGACTGTCCCTTGCTTGTCCGTCAGAGAACATTACAGAGCTGTTGACGGTCAGCATAGTACCCAATGGCAGGTGCTTCTGAGTGTTGTGGCTCAATTAGCTGGTGTGTGTGTGTGTGTGTGTGTGTGTGTGTGTGTGTGTGTGTGTGTGTGATTAGAAGCTAAATTACCCTCCTAAGTGCCAGATTACCTTCATGCCTTCCGTTCATCGTCTGGGAGGAAATGAACGAAAGGAACGTTGTTTGATATTCAGCATCAAAACCAGTTGTGACAGTACAGTTCCTGCCCCTCCAGAGCAGCGCTCAGCACCTGCCCTCCCCTCTCCCTTCCCTCCCCACTCTACCCTAGAGTTCACACCTGCCCTCCCCTCTCCCTTCCCTCCCCACTCTAACCCTAGAGTTCACACCTGCCCTCCCCTCTCCCCTGACCCTCCCCACTCTACCCTAGAGTTCACACCTGCCCTCCCCCTTCCCTGAGCCTCCCCGCTCTACCCTAGAGTTCACACCCTATGCTTCTGGCTCCTGGATACTGACAGAAGTTCAGGCAGAAGAGTTCCCGCAGCCATGTGGGTAGGCGTGGGATTGCAGGGTGGTGTGTGCTCTTATAACTGCCAAGCATCGTCAAATACTAGCAATTTAGATTTCCAACACCGAGGAGCACACACGGCGTTTTCAGACATTTTAAACATTGGCCAAACAGACCTAAGCTTCTATTCCCTGGTGACAGATGATGCTGGGAATTTAGGTACAATATTTTCTTCTGGCCCTTTGGTTTCCTAGCATCTTAACTACATGTTCACACCCCTGGCCCCATTTCTAGAGGGCTGCCCGTCCCCTGGTGACTTTTCGGTGTTCTACACAACCTGGAAATCAGTGCCTGTTGCAAACGCTGCATGTTCCTTCCAGCCGTTTCTGCCTCAGCTTATGAACCATACCTTTTGTAGTGAAGGAAGATTTAGATATTCAAACCAGTCATGTTTTGTACTTGTTTTGTATGGTGTTTAAGAAGTGTTTCCTACTTATGAAGGTAAAGATCGGGTACTTTTTCTTGCAACATCAAGTGTCGTACTGGTGGGATCGATTGGTGTGCAGTGTGTAGAGGAGACTAGATTTATTCTTTCCGCAGAAAGATGAATGCTGTGTGTGGAACCCTTGACCATTCTGTCTCCTTCCTGTTGGTCCCAGTACGCTCTCTTATTCGTTTTCAATGTGCATGGTGGGTCCTCTGAACCCACCACTTGCCAGGGAACAGTTGTTTAGTACTAGACACTGGCCAGCATGGTTATTCTGGCTCATAATGATTCGCAGTGTAGACACTGGCCAGCATGCTTATCCTGGCTCATAATGATTAGCAGCAGTGTGGGGCTTAATGCTAGTGACCTCTGGAGTGTAGGGGCATGGGCATGTTATCTGGAGCACACACGGTCTCTTTGCCATTAGACCACAGCTGCCTGTGTCCCGTGGGGACCAGAAACTATCAAGCACCGTTCCTAGGAGTTGCGGGACCCTGTACCAGCCCTCTGAGCATGGGGCCTTGGACACAAATGCTCACACTCAGAGCAGGGACCTGACACACTCAATGCATGCATTTCTCTCAAAGCATGCTCTGCGGGGAGCAGGGTAGGAGCCTTGTGGTGGCGGTGAGCGGGGAACAGAAGAAATGTGACAGGCTCTGAGACCCTGGCTGCCTTGTAGAAGGCGGCCGAGCTGTCCTCACTGCGCTCTGACACACAGGCCCAGTGAGTAGCTGTGAAGGGCCAGGTCCCCTGAACACTGGGCTTCCTTCGAGTTCAGAACCTTTCCAAGATGCCTGTGGGAAGTTGCCTGTCCATCTTGTACGTGTTTGAAGAGGACCTCCTTTGGGTTCCCACAGGGACTTTTTAACTTGAGGTTCCTGCCTCGGCAAAGGTCCCTCCATTCCTTACCACACACAGTACACGTTAGTTCTCGCTGGGGTGCTTGACTCAGACATGGAACAACATCATCTGTCACCCGGGGCTCTGCACTCACAGTCTGTACTCCAGGGCCCTGCTCACATCCAGGAGGCATGTGTGCTTCCTCAGAAGTTAAAACAGGTGTACACAAGGGTCCCATTCAGGGATCGTCAGACCTAATGGCTTCCTTGGAAATTCCTGGCTTTTTTTTTTTTTTTTTTTTTTTGCTTTACAGCTCCAGACTTAGAACCGTTTAAATATAGAACGGTACCATGAAAAACATCATGGAAAAGGAGGAAACACTACCACCACCACAGACGTGTGTTTAGACAAGTCGAAGCTAAGTGAATGACTCAGCTCAGACACTTAGCTTGTCAAGAGGTTTTGTAAATCCCTGCTGACTCTTATAAACATCATTTCTGCTCTTAGGTATGCTCCCAGCCTCACTTGCTCCCAAAAATAACTTTTGTTATTAAGCTTCTGTGAGGCAAAACTGCCAGCACCGGGTTGAGATGGTTGACATTTTTAAAACCAAGGTATTTTCACAGTGTTTGCTTTGCAAAGATGGAGGGAGGAGCCATCTCCAGACGGGAGCTGCATACTTGCTGTGCCACTTAGGGGCGTACACTGAGGACCACAGCAGGGAAGGAAGGCACAGCCTCTTGGTGATGACCTCACCCGGGGTCTGTACTTTCCCTCTCTGGCTCTGGGTAAACACTGGCTCTCTCTGATGTAGGTCACTGGGTTCCATTATGTTTGCATTTTTTTTTGTAAACCCAAGGGGAAGATATGAACCATATTGGCAACTGCTTCGGGGGCTTTGGGGTGTACAGGCACATGAGTTTACTTTGTAAGGCAGTGTGGCTCGGAGGGACCTGAAATCACCCAATGTCCTCTGCTGCTACTGTGCTCTGTTGGTACCCACTGTGGTCTTCATGGGTTGCCTCTGGATTTAAGATCCGCCTTGATTCCTTGCAGCCTGTCTATAGCTCTGCCCGAGGCCCCTCCTAGCTTCTCATCGCCCTCCCTCTCCAGAGCCCCTTCCCACCACCAGATGGCAGACTCAGAGAACTTGCTGCTGGCTTCCAAGCCCTCGAAGGACCCCCTCCAAAGCTGGGCTTCCCCCCACCCGGCTGCTTCTGTGTGCAATCGTGATGATGTTCCAGAGGCCGCCCAATGAGCAGTAACACACTTGGACGTTAATACATGTTCGTATTTCCTGGAAGGGGAATGATATCCAACACACTTTAAACAAAGGGCAGGCCACAAGGCAATGCCCTGGCAAACACTGCATTTTAATTAAAATAACAAGCATTGTAACACCTGTTCTGGAAAGATCCAGGATGGTGACTCTCACTGAGTGCCCATATTGGAAAACAATTTCAACTTACTTCGTTTTTTCCTGTATTTCCCATTTACAAATAGAGCCTTTTTCCGCAATCAGGAAAGCAAGGTGACCTTTCCTTTTTTTTATTTTTTTATTTTATTTATTTATTTTATATAACTGATTCCATTTAAATGAAAACAAACATTTATAGACAATATTTGGGAATTTGGGCGTCGTTCTTTCCAAACTACTTCCTGCTGGTAATGGGGCGCTGTCATGGAGATTCAGAAATCCTGGCTGTAGTCTGCAAGGCTGCTTTGTCCAGCTGTTTTGAATGTAGGATCACCTGGTACTCTGTTTCAGGTGGTCTGGCTTGATCAAACCACATTAGTCTGGAAGGAATCCAAGGTGACCTTTTCTTACAGAAATATAAGTAAATAGAATATAGAAAAAGGGATTTGAGGTGTGGGTCCAACTCAGCAGCCAATATGCAAGCACGTTTGTCCAGTTCATGGCCGCCAGTAGACTCCTTTGTGTACAGGAACTAGGTTAGGGACCCCAGACACAGGGGACAACTGCTTCGCTCTCTCATGGACAGCTGGGAGGCCCCCTTTGAGTATCCGTTTCCTGGGCAAGAAAACTCATTCTGGCTTTCACGTAAGGATTCTAGAAGTCTCTTTCTTTCCTCCGGAGGGCACTGCTTATCCCTAACTGTATCTCAGACTCTGGTTAACACAGCAAGGGAAGGGTCACCCCTCATGGCGTCTGGGTGCCGGTGCCTGAGACTCGGGAGTGGTAATGGGACACTACACTCTTGGAGTAAAAGGCAAGTTGGTTGCAACTCTCAGCCATACCACGGCTACCACTGCTGGGAGAGAGAGGCAGGCGTGAAGTATGAGGGTGGTTTGCCTATGAGGCTGGCGCGGATATCAAGATGGAAGACGATGTGTCCTTTAAACCCCAAGTACGCCTGCCGACCTTTCCTCGTACCCCAAGCACGCACTAGTCACTGGTTGGCAACTGGCGTAAAATGGCATTGAACCAGTGTGACAGGCTGTGTCTCTGGCTTTGTTAGAAACGTGGGCCACCCTTGCTGCCTCTGCCCCGCCCTCCTATGCCCACTCTCCTGCCATTTGGGCAGTTATGGTGCTGGAGGGACAGCTGCCTGGGGGGAACTCGGGGTTATCGCTTCTGCTGTATGTTCTCTATAATGTTTTCCTGCCGCTGTGCATTTGACTGGACTGTTCCACAAATACAACTAGAGGAGAAGGCTTCTCATGACTCCATCAGTTCCCCAGGTAAGCGAGCCCCTCCCCACCCCTCCCCTCCCCTCTTCTTTCCTGTCCTCTCCTCCCCCCTCCTCTCCTGTCCTCTCCTCCCTTCCCCTCCCCTCTCCTATCCTCTCCTTCTTCCCCCTCCCCTCCCCTCCCTTGTCCTCTCCTGTCCTCCCCTCCCCTCTCTTCCCCTCCCCTCTCCCTGGAGCTTCTTACTTGATTAACCCTTACAGTGGGCCCTTCGAGTCCTGTGACTTCTGAACTTCCTGGGTCTCTTTAACCTTGGAGCCTTCTGGACTTCTCTCCTCCGCCTAGGAGGGAAGGGTTCAGTTCAGAGGAGGCAGCAGCTGTAGAACATTAGTCTAGAACCTCGGTGTTTTTCTTGTTCTTGGACAGACAGTTGTTTCGTCTCACAGTGAACCATTTCCTTCAAGTAAGTATGTGTGGGAAAGAGAGCCTCCAGCTGGCCGCATCTTCAAAGGCTCGCACAGGAGGGAGTCACATCCCTAGGGAGGTCAGGGCTCTGCTCGGTGGGCGTGGACCTGGGCACACTCTTGGAGGTGCTCCATCAT
The DNA here is from genome assembly GCF_943737965.1 of Phodopus roborovskii. Classification (NCBI taxonomy): domain Eukaryota; kingdom Metazoa; phylum Chordata; class Mammalia; order Rodentia; family Cricetidae; genus Phodopus; species Phodopus roborovskii. The sequence continues at coordinate 2,384,052 of NW_026126611.1, forward strand.
TACAGTGGGGAAAATCAAGGCAGCAGCAACTTGGAGCAGCTAGCCACACCCGGTCAAGAGTAGGTGAATGCATGCATGCTGGCACGAGGTTCACTGTCCTTTTTAGTCCAGGACCCAAACCCAGAGAATGCTTCCTCCCACTTTTAGCCCTGCCTTCCCACATCAAACAATAGAAACAAGACAACCCCATCTAAAATGTTCACAGGCCAGCCTAAGCTAATGATTGTACATTGTATCACTAGCAACCATGATACCTTCACTAGGAGTCTACATTGTATCACTCAAAGTTAATGACCAACTAAGAGTCTACATTGTATCACTCAAAGTTAATGATGGACTAGGAGTCTACATTGTATCACTAGGAGTCTACATTGTATCACTCAAAGTTAATGACCAACTAAGAGTCTACATTGTATCACTCAAAGTTAATGATGGACTAGGATTCTACATTGTATCACTCAGAGTTAATGACCCATTAGGATTCTACATTGTATCACTCAAAGTTAATGACTGACCATCATGCTGGGTTAACCATCAGTCACTGTACAGCCAGCAGTGCTGAATGGAACTCTTCAGACGAATTTGTCAGGCAGTAGCCCAGGCTCCAGGAAACTCTTCCTGCCCTGTGAGCATGCATGGCCGCTTCTGGGGACTTGAGAGAGTCTTCTGACTGGTTTATCCCACTCAGCATGCCTTTCAGGTACACGCACATTGTACAATGTGTGTGAATCCCGTTCCATCTTAAATAATATCACACATCTCACATTTTTGTCCATTCATGGCTCCCAGAGCGGCTCTCACACAGGCTTTTGTGACCAGCTGTGCCTGTGTGAAGGCAGGTGGATGGCTATCTGTTTCCAGCTCTTCACGTATATTCCCTGTAGTGGAACCGCTAGGTCCCATGGCAGTGTGTGCTTAGGCTCTTGAGGGATGGCCAGGCTATTCTCTACAGCAGCTGTAGTGTCTGTCAAATTGTCGGCAGTGGCTCTCATTCCCCCACATCCGCTGTGGCACTTGTAATTCTCTGTCTTGTTGTCGATGTTGTTTTGGTGATAGCTCTCTGATGTGTGTGATGCGATGAGCTCTGGTGTGTGGCAGAGTGTGCGCGAGGGCTGTGCTTGTGCTCTGTCACACAGACTCCAGGGTTCAGAAAGGATTTTAAAGAGGGGATCTTTTCCTTTACAGTAATGCCATTTTCTTTGTTTATACGCGTGCAAGCAGAGGGAGAGCCATTTCTCTCAGCTATGAGTCTGAGTCCTAGCCAGCTGGGACCTTGCAGCCTGCAGGTGACCCTCCCAGACAGCTTGAGGGCAGGGTCTGGGCTTGTCTGAAGCAGGCTGGTGGTTAACACAGCTGACCTGGGGCATCAGTGAAGAGCAAGGACTGAGAAGAGTCAGGAGGAACTGGTGGACTCAAAGTGTCGTGCTGAGCATGCTGAGTGTGACTGCCCTTTGTGTGACCTCGCTGAGTGTGACCATTCATTCACTCGTGTGGCAACGCTCACTGCCTTCCCTGAGCCCAGCTTCTGGCCATTGGAGGAGGTGGTAGAGGATGATCCAGATGCTAGTGCCTGGGAGGATTCAAGTGAGTACAGGAAGTGCAAAGGGATGAGCGTGTGAGAAAATTTGCAGCCAGGATTATTAAGGACTTTCCAGTAGCCAAGTGATGGGCAAACAAACAAGAAAAAAAAAATTGATAGAATTCCTCCCCCCCCCCCAGTCAGGCTCCACGGGTGGAAACTAGAGTATTGTTTAAGATAGAAAATCTAATTTTGGAGAAAATCCGGGTAATTTAGCTAGACACATCGTTTCGGATGGTTCTAAGGCTTGCTGTGGGGGTTCTCAGGTGACATTTAGAAACAGACTTTAGAATGTTAAAACTAGTTTTGGGCTTGAGAGCAAATACAGTTTTAGCTTGTCAGTGGCAGTCAGAGCCTTGTCATTGAGTGGGTGTCACCAGGGAAAGAGGTGCCTGGGGACCACAGGGAGACAGAAGAGCTGGAGATGGCAGGATCCCTGAGGACCACTGGGGGGGACTACTGGAAAGGAGGGATTTGGAGCCAAACTGTATTTAGTTGAAGAAAAGTGAGCAGTAAAAGTCAGAAGAGAAAAGTGGCCCCCAAAACCCAAGAGTGGAGACAAAACTCAAGAGAATGAGGCAGAGCAGAGTCAAGCAGAGACCTGAGTTGGGGAGTTGGTGTGGGCTGGGGGTGTGTAAGGCATGCCTGGATGAGATGGGGCCAGGTCTCGAAGCCTCTATCTTCTCTGTGCAGAGAGAACACTATCTGTAAGAGAAAAATGTCCCCTGGCTTGCCTGTGAACTTGATACGGAGCCAAGGTTGTCTTCAAGGAGAAAGAAAATGAGACGCTTTAGAAGGGAGCAATCATATCATGTACCAGCAGTGGCCTTTCTGTAAAATCACCTTTAACAGAATCAAATAAATGGAGGGGGGTGGGGATGCATGAAAAAGTCATTACAAAAAGAGAAAAACTGGAATCTTTTAAACTGTGGAGCTAGAGCTAAAGAGTGGTGGGCTTATTTAAGTCACAGAATGAAGTGTGGTGTCTTCAGCCGAGAGCTTAGGTGACACTAAACTGGGACCACAAGACGGTGGCGTCACGAGCTTGTTTCTGTTTCCTGAATTCTCAGAGCGAAGGATGCTGAGGGTCCCAGGCAGTGAGCCATGCAGAAAGGCCCTGAGCTGGCAGAAAAACCAAGGTCACTGTTTAATAAACTGAAAACCAAAGAAGTGAGCTAAGGGAGTTTTGTTTCATACGAGGTCATCCCAGGAGACAAGATGAAGCTGATGCTATGAAACTTTTCCGTTAAAACGAGCAACAGCTCAATCTAGCAGAACGGGAATACACAGGCAGCAGAGAAGAAAGAGATGAGCCTCCTGCCCGCCAGTGGCGAATGAGAAGGACCCTCGGTGACTGGGGAGGGACCTGGCAGAGTTAGTATTTGAACAACTAAATAGCGCAGTCACACGATGACTGCACAGATTAAGATACACGGGACGAGGATAAAGTATGGGTTATATATTTTATTCTGGGAGATGTCACTTACACAAGAAACCAGTGACGCACAAGTTCCGCTCCAAGGATCCACATCCAGGCTGCCCTCTATGACCCGACCGGAAACCAAGAGAGAGCAAGCCTGTCCTGGACCCCAGACCAAATACCACATGCTCACCTACGCGCCTGTGACCATGCCCAAGTGGGGGTGGTCAGTGCCACAGGTACGGCTGGGTGGATCTCTCAGTATAGCAGCACACTTAAAAATCCTCAGATTGAGTTTTTAAAAAAAAAATCCTCATTATTTGATTTATGAAAGAATGCATCCCAAATGTGCCTGGATTAAAAACTTCAAGTAGGAAAGAAAGTCTGTGGTAATAATAATAAGCAAGGTTGACTTCAAGGGAGGAAGCATTAAAGGGCTCGGGTGAGGGAGGCGGGTGTGATCTGCGATGGCGACCGACAGTCTCGAGCCACCATCAACAACAGCATCGAAATTCACGGTGCTCCCACAGCAGACATTCGGGGAAAAAGAGGAGTGACAAAATTAGGAGACTTCAACTCCTCCACTAACATCTAACAAATCAATAGTGACCAAGACAGCCACTTATTTACACTCACATGCAAATAGAGTCAAAGCAATGTACTTGATATATGCGCGTGCCCTATGTACTGTGTGTATGTGGGCAGAGACAAGCCTGTGTCTGAAAGACAACTTTGTCTACCTTTTAAGTATCCGTAAAACACAGTGAATATGTGATTTAAATTACATCTCCAAGCAGACTCTTTTTTTTTTTTCCCCATAGGAGGGGGCGGGGCATACCCTGTTTTCCTTTTAGTCATCATTGAGAAAATGTCTCTTAGTTCTGGCTTTGTTTTCCTATTGGTACTTGAAAGCCACTTTGAGATACCTATAGAGCTGGACTAGTGAGTTTGGAAGCAGGATCAACCCAAGGCTGGACCTTCTTCCAGCTTCCTCCCTCCGGTTTCTGAGTCAGCCCCAGCTTTGGGCATTGCTGTCTGGACAATACTCTCTGGGTGTTGGTGTGCAGCGTCTGCTGATCATTGCAGACCTGACAGGCGAGGCTGAGTAGGCACCTGTCCCCTTCTCTTCCCTACTCAGAGGCCTGGACCCTGAACATCAGCAATAGGCAATAATGATTTTGACCCGGGTGTGGTGGAGGATGCATGTGAAGTCAAGGCCTGTCTGGTCTACATAGCAAGCTCCAAGACAGCCAGGACTACATAAGAAGACCCCCATCTCCCAAACAGGAATTGCTAGGGCCGGTACAATTACAAACCGTGGTGTGTGCTCTCCACTTGTGTGCACCTGGTGGTAGTTATGTTCATTACCTTCCCAGCTCCAGGCAGGGGCATTGATGTAGCCCAGTGGGCAGATATCTCAGGGCCTCTGGGGCAGCTGCTAATCTAGAGCCAGCTCCTGTTTGTCCAAACCTGCCTCTTCATGAGCACTCAGGGGTTATTTTTTGTTTGTTTGTTTGTTTGTTGTTTTTTTTCACTCAGGTTTTTTAAAAAAATCAAACTGTAGACGTCAATGCATGGAGCAGTCATCCCAGATGTGTCCAGATGTGTCCCAGATGTGTACTGCTCACAGGACAGTACCAGGTCTGAGAGCAGGGTCCTCATCCTCTATAGTAGGAGAGGCTTATCTGCAGGTATCAACCCTTGTAAGCGTCCTGGTTGCTCGAGATTTGGAGAGGGTCATGTGAGCATGTCAGGAAGTAGCGTCTAAGGACTTGAAAGAAAGCAAACCATGAACCCAGGGACAAAAGTGTCCACCCTTGGGGTTGAGCTTGGAGGACTGAGGGCACCTTTCCTGGTCCAGCTTTGTTGCAGTACAGGAGTGAGGCCTTCAAATGTCCTAGGGTCTTGTCAGATGGTGAGCCACTCATTGGTCTGTATTCCATCATTAAGACGGCTAGCTCTTGTCGTCTAGCCTTGTGACAGAGATGCTGATGCTCCTCATCATCACCACCACACCGCCACCACCCCGTTTGAGTAGTTTCTGAGCCAGGAATGAATTGCGTATTTTTTTCTTTTTAAGTGATTGGAAAAAGTCTGGAGAATTTTTCATGGCCCATAAAAATAATTGACAGGCAGCTCTAAGAAAGTATAAAAATGTATAATTAGAACCCATCACACTCACTCATTTTGTGGTGTCTGTGGAGTTTTCTAGTACAATCCACCATCTGGCCCTTTGTTGGAAAATTTTGCCAGATGAAGCCAATTCCATTGACTTTGTTGACCAAGTTGAATTCTAGTCAAACCATTGAAGGTTTCTATCTTGTCTGATCAGACCGCTCCCCTCAAGATCTGTGGATTCCTGAAGTTCTTTCAAATGTTAGTGTTTTCCAACTACATATAGGAGAGGCAGGTAGGAGGGAGGGAGAAGAGAGGAGGAGGAAGGGGAAGAGGAGGAGGGGGAGGAGGAGGAAAAGGAGGAGGAAGAGGAGGAGAGGGGGAGGAGGAGGGGAAGAGGAAGAGGGGAGGAGGAGGAGAGGAGGAGGAAGAGGGGGAGGAGGAAGAGGGAGAGGAAGAAGGGAGGAGGAGGGGGAGGAGGAGGGGGAGGAGGAGGGGGAGGAGGAGGAGAGGGAGGAGGAGGAGAGGAAGAGGGGGAGGAGGGGAGGAGGAGGGGAGGAGGAGGGAGAGGAGGAGGGGGAGAAAGAGGGGGAGGAGTCTAACGGGTAGGTAGGTTTGAACCTGTTGACCTCCCTTCTCATGGACTCCCTGCTGGTGTTGTGGTCTTCAAGCGGCTGCTTGGCGCTGGTACCCCCCACAGTGGTGTGCATGCAGAGATCTGGAAACACATGGGAGCTCCAGGTAGCGTGTGATGAGGTGTTTCGCCGCATTATCAGAAACACGTCTTTTTCGTTTCATGATTGGAGTCCAGTTCTTTGGTTCGTTTCACCAGGAGTGCATGCACAGACCCTCCTGCCTTGTATATTCAGGTAGATTTGTCTTGCTGAGGAGTCAGGATGTGATCCTTTGGGTTTTTATGTAGCTTTCAGGGCATGAAGCATATTCACAAAGACCCGAGGACTCTGCCTTTTTTTAAAGAGGAAATCATTTCTGAGGGATTTTGTTTCCCTTGATGAGTCGATTTAGAGTCTTCTTACAAATTCTGAAATAGTTGGATGATAAAAGGCTGGGTTGGTGTGAGCTTCGTTCGGTTCAGGGCCAGCCTAACTGCCGTGTGCCCAGAGTGGTGGCCTGGGAGGGATTTGATCATCGCTCATCCCCTGTGGCTGTAACTCAGGAAGCTTGTCAAGGGGGAGTAAATGTGTACATGCTTTGCAGAGAAATGACACATCATCTCATCGCTGCAACTGTCATTAACAACAACAGAAAGTAGGCAGCGGCAATCTAATTATGGTAAGCATTGCTAGGAACACTCTGGGAATATTCCAGAGGCCTATCTTGCTCCTGGGAACCTTCTGGAACTTAAAACATCTGAAATCTGAAATGTCTTGTCCCTGCCTTGGAGCACCCTTCCCACCACACACTCTTTGGCCCACCAGAGCTTTTCCTTGGTGCTGAGTTCCCGAACTCTTGCCCACTAAACCTCGTCTCCTTGGAGCCCCATTTCACCCGGGCTCCTACCTGCAAACTCTGCTACCTTCACGGTTTGGGAGCAGTGTACAGAGATAGATTGAGAGAGCCTCCTCAGGGTCTGGGAGAGCTGCTCAGCGTCGGGGTTGTTCACATGTCCGCATCTGGTGTTTTCACTTAGCCCTGTTCTGATCCTTTCTGATTGCTACAGTCACTTGGGGTCACATGCCCAGGATCCCAGGTGCTCAGTGTCCTCCACCAAACTTCTCCAAAGCAGCTGCTGCACCCTTGATGATGGCTGTGCCTCCCCCCACTTCATTGCAAACGCTGAGCCCAGACAGAAATGCCTGCCCATTTTTCATGTTGCGCGAAATGTTTCTATTTTGCTTTCTTTTTCCCCCCCTCAGGTGAGTTAACTTGATTGCAGTGTTTAGTGACCTGGGAACTAACTCTAAGCTTGTCATGTGTCCCAGCTAGGAAGGCAGCATCCGTCAAACATGTTCCTGGATTCTAGTGATGACGTCTAATTCCTCACTGGTGCACTCACCTTTTTAACAAGTCAGGTTGTGTGCTCTATGGTAAGGACTTTTACTGTGCCCCCCCCACCACCACCAAGATGGTCCTGATTTCAGTTACCACTTTTATCCTACACACCTAGATGCAGATGGATCCAGGGTTGGGCTTTTCTGTTCCATTAACCTGCATTTCATGCCGTTTTTAACACTGCGTTTGAGCTATGCTAGTCTTTCCCCCTGAGAACTAGCTTTCATGGTACCAGAAGGTGCGATGCAAGGTTTCCCAAGGAGGGTGCATGGTGCATATGAGCCACAGCAATAACCTCAGTGACACAGTAGCCCTGAGGTGCAGTAGTGACATGCATACCGCAGTAACCAACACTGCTCTAATCGGACTTACGGCTTGCTCAGTGTGCCTGGCTATTTAACCTGTCCAGCTACCCAGACCCAGGAAAGTCCTGGATGTTGGAGGAGAACCTACAACCTCCACCTCACTAGCCCACCATAATAATCCGTACCTGCACTAAATATTTGTCCTATACTCATAGAGCAATATGCCTCTCACCCTCATCAACAGATGAGACACTCAGAAAACCACAACTAATTGGCAGTGCAGAGTGCTGGAGCCCAGTACCCGAGGGTGCATCTAAGGCTCAGGGATCATTGCAGAAGAAGGTACAGGAAGATTTTAAGAGCCAGAGAAATAGCTTCGAAGCTTGCTGTGAGAGTGTGACACCTAGGAATGTCAGATGCTGCGCCGGTGAAGTCTAACGTGAATGCCTAAACATGGTCTGAACAAGGAGGACACCGACAGGCATGGTGGTGTGGGGGGAAGGGGGAGCCCATGATGCCTCCAGCCTAGACAAAAGCTGGGGCAACTAAGGAAAACTGAGTGAGAAACAATCTCTTCAGGGAAGGCCACACCAATTTATTATCCAGTACCCAGTGGTCAGCCCCCGAGGACACACACAGAAGTAAATTATATGGACTACGCAGGTTCTATTTATGTATTTAGAAACACCCAATAACAATTACAGAAAAAGAGGCCATTAATTTAAAAGAAAGAAAGGGGAGTGTATGGAGACTTGGACGGAGGAAAGGGAAGTGTGTGGGGGGGTGGGGAGTGATATAATTATAGATTATTTAAGGAGAAAAAGAGTTTATAAGCTTCATCTTGCTCAGAATTTCCTGTGGGTCCCCCAGAGCAATTCTCTCCATACCCGTCTCCTTCCAGGGTCCCATAAAGAGGTCTCCACATCGGGGCACCCAGGCTTCTGTGTTTCTAGAAGTTGGGGTTCTCTGATGGTGTCAGTCACCTGTCAGGGTGAAGTAAGGGCCCAGGGGGGCTCTTCTGACTCTTTGCTGCCCCTGCCTATCGGGCACCCGAGCCTCCCACACCATGCTCCTGAGTCCCCATGCTCTTCCCTCTTCATTTTGTACCTCAGAGGGAGTGCTTTGTGAAGGCGGTGCCTGCCCTCTGCATGGTGGGTGACTGATGTTTGGATCCCTTGAAGGCAGAACACAGGCCAGGCAGGGAGCCTGCTGGCAGGGAAGGACAGCCATGCGGTTGGTCCTGAGGGTTCCACACAGAGGCAGGAGCCAATTCTGCCTTTTGTTGAAGTTTGTGTAGGATGTGTATCTATCCCCTAAGGCACTGACCGCAGCAGGGACAGTCCCCTGGGCAGCTCAGGCCCGGAGCCAGAGCTTGAGCCCCACATGTGGCTGCTTGTGAGGCTCTTCAGAGGGACTGCTTGATGCTTTGTGCTGCTGTGGTGTTCCCAATCCCTGACTGACTGTCTTCACACACAACCTTCCCTGGGGTCTTCACCGCCAGTCCTCATGGCATGAGCCTGGTCCTGCTGGCTAGGCTAGCTCACTTGAATGACTTCATCTTAACCGGAGGACACCCGCGGAATTCTCTCCCAAGTAGGGTCGTATCTATAAGGTCTGTAAGCTATAATAATAAGCATACCTCTTGGTGGGGCATAATTCCGACATTGGCAGATCAGTCCCTTCCCTCCTACGTCCCTCTCTGGTGGTCATCCTATGAGCACAAGGGCCAGGACTCAGTTACAGGTCCGTTCTGTATGGCTTATCATGATCCGGAGTGTTGCTTCTGGTAGAAACGCTATCCGTGATCAAACCAGCACCTCCCAGACCAACGACACAGAATATGCCATCTTCTCCTAGCGGTGGGCTGTGGGTGACTCATGCTGGAGCCAGGCAGGAGCCCTGTGGTGCGGCATCCAGGATGCCCTGTGGGGACTGAAGTAAGACAGGGTGGGCGGTGACATGGCTGTTCTTGAGTCAAATGGGAGGGAGTTCAGGGCAGAGAGCCTGCTGTGGAGCCCAGGCAGAAAGGTCTGGAACTGACAGGGTAATGCTGACAGGGGTGAGATGAGCCTCGTGGGGTGGTGGGGTGCAGTGCCTGGCTGGCTGGAGCTTACATGATAGATAACGAGCCGGCCCATGCCCTCTATTTCCGGGACGTCACCCATGGCACTGACCACCTCTGATGCAGAGCTGTCAAATGTTTTGTTTGTTCTTTGCCTCTAGTGTCACTCTGAGTATTTCAAAAGGCCCGTTCTGTGTTCTTTGCTTTCTTTAAAAAAAAAAAAAATGTGAATTACTGGTGCATTGGACAAGGGCCCGGTCGCTGCTTTTAGGACTCACAAGATGCCGTCTGCTCTCTCCGTGCGTTTGCCCACTCCTACACGTTTGTATCCTTGAGCTCCCTCCGTACCACGTGTGAGTGTTTTGGGTTTTTTTCTTTTCTTGTATTTCTGCCCAGGGTTGTGACCTAGATTCTACTTTCTAGTCGTTTGAAAGAAGAGACATGCCCAGCAAGCAGCTGCTTCCTTCTTCCCCATACAGCCTGGCTACGCTGCTGTGTCACCATCTGGCCACAAAGAGCTCCTCTCCCGCGCTCCCAAGACTTTTGGGGATATGCCCCGTTCGTTTTATTCAATGAAACCTGACTTTTATTAAATAAACACATGAACCGTGACTTAATATCTTCACAGGTATGAACCCCGGAGACCCAACGATGTGAGCCTCGGGTGTCTTCCTTGGCGGCCAAGCTTCTCTTTGTCATTGCAGGACCCGTGTACACTACTGGGTGTTCTCCGACTTGCGCTAGACGTCTCAGACCCTATCTTGGTCTTCCCCACCACTGTCTGCCACGCCATTACGTGGGACGCCACCCGTATGCACATGGAGACCATCTGGTCGTGTGGCTCCTTGGCTCCTTTCGCTTGGCATTCCCGGTGGCATTTTCCCTACCCTGCACCTTGTCAAACTGGAAGCATAATCTCTTTCAGTTGGTGAAGTCATTCGTGGCGGGTGCTTCCAATGCCACGCCTGTCTCTCCACCTCACATTGCTCAGTCACACCTTGGTTGCTCAGCCTTGCCACTAGAGCCTCTACCCACTGACCCCCCCTCCAACCCCCACCCTGTCCATCCGTTTTTATGGCCAGCTTTTTCTCACCAGCAGAAATCTAGGGCTATCTTGTACCTTTGTTCTCTATGTCTAGTTGTCTGGGAGAAGTCTTCTCTCTGCCTGCAATAGCAGACTATACCACAGATTTTCCCGGTGCACCCTCATCTGTGAGAACTTCCCGCTATGTAGCCATGCTCTCCTCTTCCATTCTCTACAAGGACTGTTTCAATTCCAAGTTTCCCCTCTCGAGTCACGCTGGTGCCCATGCTGGCCTGCACTTCTCTCCAGTGGTCTGCTTTGCCTCCCCCTCCGCAGGCAATTACAGCTGTCAGTCAAAGCACCCTCACCATCCTGCTTCTGGTCCAGCAGGTCGACACCATAGCAAACACACCCTCTCCTCGTGGGAGAGATCACCTCACTTCTCACTAAACGTAAGGTCAGACAGCTTGGCCTTTGGCTGCCCCGCGGATCTGGGGCCACTTTCCCCGTAGGTGCTGGCCCTTGGCTTTTCCCTCAAAGGCATTGCTGCAGATGTCCCCAGATGTCCCCAGACTTCACCCTTAGGTCTTGGCAGTGGTGTCATCCCGTCCAGGAAGGGAAGGGATTCCGTGACTTTGTTAAAGGCTTTGATCGTAATTCCCACGCTCTTGCTGAGATCTCCAGGTTGCTACATCGTAGAACAAAGAATCGGACAAGGGATGCATTGATAACCATAGAAGGAAGGAAGGAAGGAAGGAAGGAAGGAAGGAAGGAAGGAAGGAAGGAAGGAAGGAAGGAAGAAAGGAAGGGCACTCCACACTTGGAGGTGAAGTACGGAGCCAGGACAGGGCAGAGACTCAGAAGCTCCAGCCCCTAACCCCATGACCTTTCCTAGGTCATGCTTTAGCTCCTACCCTTGAACACTTCAGGGTTGCTGTTGTTGTTAGGTTTTACTTTTTCTTTTGCTTTGTTTTGTTAACGGTAGACTTAATATGGAGGAGATTCTAGTGTGTCGACTGGCTCTCCCCATGTGTGAAACTCACCCCTTTCTCCAGCCACAACATGAAAGCCCTCTGCATGGCACAGTTCAGGGAGCAAGGATGGACAGATGCTCGTTGCTGAGAGAAAGGATGCGCCCCGGCACGGTACTCGGGTGAAAACCCTGCTACTGGACAAGTCGTGTGTGACTTGGAGGTGTGTCTGGGTATCAGTGCTATTGTAGTTGAAGAAAAGCAGCGCTTGAGAGAGGCAGGGTTCAAGCAAGTTGTTTTTTTTTTTTTTTAAATTAAGGAAAGGGATCATAAAAAGGGAACGGGAAGGTGGAGACCAGCCTCTAGAGATAGGAGTAGCAGGAGGAAGGAGAGAGGGCAGAGGGGGAGAGAGGGAGAGGAGAGAGAAGGATGGGAGGTGAGCAGGGCCCTTTTGAAAAGGGAACGTAGTGAATGGCACAGGTGATGCTCTTATTGGCTGCAGCTGAGGGCGAATCCTGTCAGAACCCCAAGGGCAGGCCAGTACAGATGCCTGAATTCTAACACGTGCTGTTGAGGGTCCCTTTCACTTAAATTGCCTCCCCCCCCCCGCCCCATACTGCTAATATCATTATATTGCTGCTTGGGAAAGTAAAAAGGGGTATTGCTGATGTTCATGTCCAGTGTGGTGTGTGTGTGTGTGCACGCGCACGCGCATGTGCATGTACATGACCTGTACTGGTAGAATTCACGGTGGCGAGCCAGTTGTGCCGGTTTAAAGTAGGCGAGTGGCTTATGGTGCAGCCTTTCCTTTCTCAGTCTTCACGTGCCTGAGATGCTTGCCGCCACAGATCCCAGGGTTGTGTGGAGGATGTCTGGGATGGCAGCGGGCAGCTTTGCCGTTGACTGTGTATTCTCTGGAGTTCCCAAAGGGGGGCATGAGGGCACTGAGAAGAGTCACTTAGCACTCATCCAGGGACGAGCATCGTCCTGGGAGCAAGGGACATCTAGACTCCCAGTCGCGACTGTGAGATCCCTCTATGGCGACTCCTGCCACCTGCCAGGGTGCCTTGCTCCAGCTTGGGCTTCTCTGAGTACTGGCAGACTTGCAGCCCAGCGGGTTGGCCTACATGTTACAAGGGCTGCCCAGTACGGAGAGCAGTACTATATTAAGTAAATGACCCTAGAGTTTGGCTAGGGCAGTTGCTAAAAGTGGGGTGGCGGCTGCATCCTGGCCCTGAGCAGCTGGTCACTGCCCTCCACTGACTTTCAGATGCTCTGGAACTGGCCAAGTGTTTACAAACAGACTGCAGGCCAGCTCCATGATGCAGAGGAGCAAGATGCTTGAGGAGTGAGGACATGCTGCTCCATGGCCAAAGTCGACACCTCTAACCTAAGCGCCATGCTGTCCTGGCTCCGCCGCATTGCCTCTAGATTCTATGGGATACTGTTAGTAAGTACTTGCTGTGTTCCGTGAGGAAGCCTGTGGAAAGAGGGGTCAGGGAGGGCTCTGTCTTTGCCGGTCCCCCATCCGCCTGGGAAGCCGTCAGTCAGTCGGTAATGGCTTCCGCAGAGCGACGTGGTGTCCGAGACCTCTCCCCTCTCTTCTGACTGCGCAGCTCCAAGTTGTGCGGTGTGCCGCGTTCGCATTGCCCATTTGCTCACTGCCTTCATTCTGTCCTCCCTGGTTTGTGTGCCGGCTGATCATGAGCTCCTCCCTCTCCTGCCGTCCCTTTCCCGGTCTGGTCGTGTTCTCAGCACGGGGTGGCAGTTCGTGCCAAGCTTGTGGCCATGGATAGGATGACGAGGTCCGCTGGCTTCCTCATCTCCTTTTGCGCACACCTCCAGCTGTTACTTCCCTCCGTTCTGCCTATGTGATGCCGTCCCTCTGCCTTAAACCTGAGGAGCTTCCAACACTTTTGAAGTAAAACATGGAATAGAGCCGCAGCAGCAGCAAGGACCTCTCTCCCGGCAGGTGAGGTCTCACTGGACTCTCAGGGGCATCTCTTTCAGAAGAATAGCATGCCTGCTGAAGCGTGGTGTCTCGGGACGCTGGTAGAGAGACGAGTATGTGTAAGAGGAAAAGGTTGGGCTGTGTTAGAGAAAGGGAAAGGTCAGGGCGTAGGGAGTCATTGGAGGTTGTTGGAGTAGGCAGGACACAGGCGAAGGAGGCCTTACAGGGTAGGGCCACGAAAACATAGGACAGTCCCCAGACAAGAAGGCTAAGGGCCAGGACACTATTTCCATAGCTGTTGGGGTCACACGGCTGGAGAAAGACACCACAACACATTTCCCGCCTCCTTACATGAGCTGTTTAACAACTGAGTCTTGTATGAAATAGAGCTTCTTACCTTCATTATTGTGCTGGAAAACCATCTAGTGTGTGTGCGTGTGTGCGTGTGTGTGTGCGCGCGTGCGCGTGTGTGTGTATACTGTGTGTGTATTGTGTGTGTATACTCTGTGTGTATACTATGTGTGTATACTGTGTGTCTATGTGTATATACTGTGTGTGTGTATACTGTGTGTGTGTATACTGTGTATATGTATTCTGTATGTGTGTATACTGTGTGTGTGTGTATGTGTGTGTGTGTATACTGTGTGTGTGCTGCGTGCTGTCGCTCATTTATAGACCTAGGACTAAAGTAACAGACAACTAAGTGTTTTCTCTTCACTGATGTCCCTATAAAACCACAGGTCAGGGTTAGGGGTTAGTCGAGTGCTTGCTGAGGAAGCAGGACATCCTGAATTTGAATTCCCAGAACCCACATTTTAAAAGCTGGGCATGAAGCCTGGCAAGGCGGCCCAGTGGGGAAGGGCGCTTTCTGCCTAGCTTCATGACCTGAGTTCAATTCCTGGGTCTCACATGGAGGTGGAAAGAGCCAGCTCCCAAAGGTTGTCCTTTGACCTTTGCATGCATACAGTGGCTTACACCCCCAATAAATTAAATACATAGGTAATAAATATTATAAGCAGGATATGGTGTATTTTGGAGGCTCTGGAAACGGGACACGGGGACCCTTCGGGTTTGCTAGCCAGCCCATCTAGCAGAAATGGCAAGCTCCAGCTTCAATGAGGGACCCTGTCTCAAAAACTAAAGGAAGAATGATTGAGGGGACTCCTGACATCCCTGTTTTTACACACATGTGTGCGTGCACACACAAATGCGCAGTAACCTGTAAAAACACGTAGGAGCATGTATACACACAGTCCCCTCGTTCGAGATGTGTGGCAAACAGCTAAGCATAGCCAACACTTTCAGAGGCCGTGTTAGCAGAGGTTTCCCTAGGAAAATGAAGAGAACAGACTTTTCTGGTTTTCACTCAGCATGTTGGTCAGAGAAGGCATGAGCTGTGTAAGTCTCCCAGCGTTCCTAGCGTCTCCTCCAACCTCCCTCAGTGTGTGTGCATGTGTGTGCACACGTGTGCGTATGCATGAGAGAGAGGGAGAGAGAGAGAGAGAGGATGCGCAAAGCTGCCTGCCATCGAGTTGTACTTGTAGTATCAAGTGAGGTTGTTGCTCAGAGTTCCTGTGTGCTTGCGTGTGGGCTGGAGTGCTGGGATGTGGCCCATGCCGCAGACCAAGGCAGCTTTGTCCTGCAGAATGGTTGCTTGCTCGCTCTGGACCCTTTCCCATCAGGTGACATGTGTGTAATGCTCCTAGCCTGATTAGGAAGTGACACCTGAAATTGACCTCTGACCTCCACACCTACACACACACACACACACACACACACACACACACACACACACACGAGAGAGAGAGAGAGAGAGAGAGAGAGAGAGAGAGAGAGAGAGACCTGTGGAGCTCACACGTGGCTACTTTCCCCCTGTTCTGTGGAGTCCCTGTACCCACCCCAGAGTCTGACATGCACCCACTGGCCCAGCAGACACAGATCTGAGAGGGTCCAAGGGGTTGCCTAGGAATTTTCCGAGTCAGCCTCAGCTTTGTTTGGACCGAAGCCCCGCCCCCGCCCCGCCCCCCGCCCACCCATTCTTGCCTCTTTAGCCTTTCCTCCAGGTTGGGAGACACGCAGCTCCAAGGCGGGTGGGTGCAGTACCGAGTTCCACCACAGGGAACTCCATGAGGGCATTTCAGGAGCGCCACTGCCTGCAAGGTGTCCTCTACCCAAGCTCCCAGGGTCTCGTGTCAGTCTAGACTGGGTTCTCTTTAAGGAAGGACATCAGAAGTTCCTCCAGGTCATGGAAGCAGAGGGTGGGGTGGGGATGAGGAGGAGGTGATTTGAGGGCATCGACCGTGAGCTGAGGAGTGGATTAGCTAGCTACGCCTCCCTTGGAGCAAAAGGAAGTGTGCTGCCAGGGTCACCTTCCGTTTAGGCTGAGCTGTAATGAGAGTCGTGGCGGAAGAGGGTGGAAGCCCTTCTCAGGGAGCCCTGCGCCCTGACCATGCCACTGGAGAGGGCGCCCGGCGGCAGCGGCAGCATCCTTTTTCAGAAAATGTAGGTCACCTGGAAGAAACCAAGGTTAAGAGCCGGCTCGACCACATGTCCCCTCTGGGCAGCTTCGACTTTCAGCTTTCAGACACAGATGTAGCTTATGGCTCAGAGGCACAGAGGTGATTTTTCTATGGGGGGAGCTCTGCCTGGAGCAGAAGTTGGGTCTGACACATGCCATGCAGACCCAGCTCATGCAGACCCAGCTGCTGCGAGGAGATGGTAGGTAGCTTGAAGTGAGGAGGTGGAGACTGATACCCTGTCCTGCGGGTTATGGGTGCTGCGATTTTCCCCGGGAAGGAACCACGGGCTAGCCAGCACACGCAGACTCCTAAGCAAGAGGAGACCGAGTAGAAGCACAGGGGGGTAGCTCCCGAGTGCTGCAGTCCCCGGGGGAACGGGGATACCCAGGGGAACGGGGAACAGGGATAGCTGCCTTCTTTGCCCACATCCTGACCTGTCGCTGGAGCAAGGTGTAAAGTGCAGGGTGTGGACACCTGGGGTCAGCTCCCTGAATGCTGTGCTGCAGGGACCCTGCGACACTCAGTCCTTGCTTTCCCTAGAGAGTCCCACAGTCTTTGCGTATCTCCAAGCTCCAGCTCGAAGGTGTTGCTTCTGTCAGGGCTCAGGAGTCTGTGCATATGCGCTCAGGTATTATTAAAGAGATATAGACGTGTGTGCGGGTGTGGACAAGTACGTGTGCACGTGTAAGCATGCACACATACATCCTGGCTGCCTCCTCACACCTTGGACCCCCGGGATCCTCTGCTCCCTGCTCTTTCTGGTTCCCTCCTTTTTGGCCCCAGCCCCGTTTATCCCGAAAGACGTGTGGGCGGTGAGCCTCTGTTAAGGTCCCTTCCTAACTGGCTGGCTCTAATGGTAAGCTCCAGTGAGTTCTCTGGACCGCAGAGTGACTTCCACCGGAATGAGTCAGGCTCAAGTCCAGGTCCTTGGCGGAGCTGGAGTTCTGATTCCTCATGGACCAATGGCTGAGGCTCCATGGACCTCACTCTGTACCAGGCCCTGCCTTTCCTGCGTGGCCTCCTGCCGCGTTCCACTTAGAAGCCGGTCTTCTTTCTCCCAGATCCCTCTTGCCCTGCAGAGCACAGTGACTGCGGACTCTCGTTCCCATCCTGAGCTGTCCCAGCCCAGGGTCAAGCCTCTGTTGTAGGGTGGGCCTTCCAGGCCTCATTCCCCCTGCAGATGCCAGGGGAGCCTTGCTGGAAGTGTGAATGACGGGTAGTGATTCTGGTGAAAACCAGTGTTGCATCTCTGGGCAGAGGCCTCAGTGAAGCTGTATCCATGAGCCTGTCATGGCTGTTAAAGTCTTGACATAGAGCCGCTCGAGCTCAGCAGGACACGCAAAGCCACACGAGCACTAGTTGGATTATTGTGTACTTGGGGCTGATGCCGTAAGCCAAGCCATGGGGGATGATGTAGTCATGGGAAGGTTACCCCCCTTCCCACTCCAACATGTGTGTTAGGACTGACAAGAAACTTCTGGAGCTCCTGAACACTTCTAACATGTTGTGGTGCAATGTTTTGTTTTGTTTTGTTTTCCTTAAGAATAAAACATTGGCAGAGCAGTGTGAATAACACAAGCCAGAGCCAGGAAGGGAATTCCCTGGGCCCTTGTGCCCGACTTTACAGGAGGCCATGATAACACATCGAAAACTGTCCCTGCCTGGATACTCCACTCATGATGGTGGGTGATGCTGGCCATCTGCCAAGAGGCTAGAGTTCCTCCTGACATGGGCTCAAAACGCCCAGGGTCTCTTAGCTCCGTTTCCCCAAATGCAAAGTAAAGATGTTCAAAGGAACCAGTGTGTCCCAAACCACCTCTGTCATTTTCCAATATAGGTCCATGTTGGAACTTGGCTTGTATAACAAAACACACAGTATGTATGTATGAATGTATGTATGAATATATGTATGAATGTATGTATGTATATATGAATGTACATATGTGTATATGTATGAATGTATGAATATATGTATGTATAAATGTATGCATGTTTGAATGTATGTGTGTATGTATGAATGTATTATGTATGTATGAATGTATGTATGTATGAATGAATGTATGTATGTATATATGTACATATGTATGTATGAATGTACATGTGTGTTTATGAATGTAAGTATGTATGAATGTGTTTATGTATGAATGTATGTATGAATGTATGTATGTATGTATGAATGTATAAATGTATGTATGTATGAATGTATGTATGTATGAATGTGTGTATGAATGTATGTATGAATGTATGTATGTATGAATGAATGTATGGATGGATGTATTATGTATGTATGTATGTTTGGAGTTAGCCAGCTAGTCACTACTGTTCTAGGTGGGCAGTTAGCATGGTAGAGTTTATTTTTCTCTCTGTGGGGTACTGAGATGGAGCCTGGGACCTCATGCTCGCTCAGGAAACGCTCTACCATTGAGCTGTTCTCTCAGGTATGGTGAAGCACTAACCCTCCACAGATAAATAACCCTCGGTTTTATTATGGGGAACAAAATCGTAAGACATTAGAAAAATGTTTTTATAGGAATTCCTTTCTTTCCTGGAGAAGACTACAGGAAACTAAGAATAGATGTTCCAAAGCCTCTTCTGGCAGCAGAATTCAGTGTTCTGTGATCTGTATCCATGTGTGAGAAGATAAAGTCTTTCCTGTGAGACCCGAGGGATGGCTGGAGGTAGAACAGAGGCTGGAAAGCAGAGTAAAGGGCCACCGAGTCCAGCTGGAAACAGGGTAGAATGCAGTGCGTCCGAGCGAGACACGCCAGTCACTGGAGAGGGCACAGTTGCAGAGCCAGCATCCCCTTGCTGTGGAGAAGGGGCAGGGCAGGGCTCCTCGTGGCCCCCGAGAGGATGAGTAAGGCTAAAGGAAGGTCACCAGGAAGAGACCGGAGTATCTCCATGATAGCTGCATTTCTGAAGGGAACAAGAGAGGTCAGACGCACTGGACCGGAATCTGTGAACACAGAAGGATCTACAAGGGAGAAAGCAATACAAGGTCCTGTGTGGCCATGAGCTACTGTAGATGTGAGGGAAGAGTGGGGAGGGGTTGGTGGAGGTAATGATACAGGGGGATGATGCTCAGGACGGGAGAGCTACCTCAGGGAAGTGGCCAAAGGCACAGTAGGGACGCCTGACCAGTATGAGTGGCTACACATGGAGGGGGGGGGGGGGTTGGAGGGGGGCGTGGTTGAGGCTGACAGAGTGAATTTGAAGCCTGCCAGACAGATGTGGTACTGGGAGGCGCCAGGCTGGAGGAAAGGGAGAAGATCTGATAACAGTCTTGTCTAATGAGTTTACACCCGGGAGCTTGAGGAGCCGTGGGCAAAAGCAGTGTCTGACAGAGTCGCTCTCCTTTGGCAGCAAGGTTAGTTAGACAGAGGAGTCCTGGCTGCAGGCGGCGCTAAAACTGGCCTTTGCCAGCCGAACAGCAACGCGAGGGGTTGGGAGTGGAAACGTTTCAGATGGAGGTTCGATGTACAGAGAGCCACTCGCTGGAATCCACTGCGTCCCTCAGGCCGGCCTCTAACCCGGGGTCACCCTCCTGTGCCCCCTGCCTCCTTATGGCTGGGATTGCAGTGTGACCCACCATGCCTCGTGCCTCCCATGGTGCCATCTGTCTGCGGGCCCTGTGGAGGAAACAGCACACCTCTCAGAGCCGGGAGGGAATGGTGTTGACAGAGGGCAGCGGCGGGTAGAGCACAAAGTCACCTCTCGTCATCTCCATTGCATTTCATATTTCAGGCGCACACCGTTTGTTCCTCAAGCGGGAGGTGCTGAGCGTGTCCCGATCGTCTTCAGGTCCCCTCTGAGGGCTGGGCACGGAGAAGGCTGGCTTCAGAGCCCCCCCCCCCCCCGCTGTTCCAGTGGTCTCTGATACGTAGTATGCAATTGAAATCCTGCAGTTTAAAAAAAAAAATGAAAGTTTTGCAGTTTCCACCTAATAATGTTCCTTACGCCGTTACACGTTCTCATGGTGGCTTTGCGGTGTCTACTAAAACGAGCCAATTAAGCGAGCTGTAGTGAGATTCGGAGTGAGTTTGTGGAGACGTGTGTGTGTGTGTGTGTGTGTGTGTGTGTGTGTGTGTGTGTGTGTGTGTGGTGGGGGACCTTCAGCGCCATGGGAGCAGGCACAGCCCAGATCCCTGACATGGTTCTGAGCATCTCAACATCTGGCTTTGCATGTGGGCACAGTGACTACGGCAGAGAGAGAGTCCCACCTTGGCCAGTGCCAGCCAGTCCCCGAGGACACAGCTTGGTCTCTTGTTAGGACTGTCCAGTTTGTGACTTCCTGGGCTCCCCACGAGGGGCAATATGGTGCCTCTTTCATTCACCGCCAGTAATTTCTCAGAGTGAGAACGGAGCCAAGAGAAATGACACAGAACAGGGCTGTGATGTTTGTTCCCATCTGGGAACAAGGGGACTTAGTCCAGGTCCACATGGGATGCTAAGAAAGCAGCAGCACTGTTTGCTGTGTGGGCTGACACGTTGTCAGAGAGCCCAACAAGTTCCCTCTTTAACTGTGATGATGACATGTCCCAGAAAAACCCACAGAGGTCAGCAGTGGCCGTGTGGCTGCGCATTACAGATCTAAGCAGTGAATGTGAAGTTGCATGGTTGATGGGAAAGGAAGGAAGAAAGGGAGGGAGGAAGGAAGGAAGGAAGGAAGGAGGAAGGGAGGAAGGAATGGAGGAAGGGAGGAAGGAAGGAAAAGGAAGGAGGAAGGTAGGAGGGGAGGAGAGAAGGAGGGAGGAAAGGAGGGAGGGGAGCAGCCCGGCTAGCTCAATAGGTAGAGCATGAGACTCTTAATCTCAGGGTCATAGGTTTGGCCCCCACGTTGGGCACCATTTTGTTACGAGCAGGTTTTCCCCGCCAGCCTGGTCCCAGAGGCGGGAGCCCCAAATAACACACAGAGACGCTGTATTAGATATAAAGCTGTTGGCCTGTTACTAGCATTTCTTACTGGCTAGCTCTGTCTTAAATATTAACCCGTTTCTATCAATCTAAGCGTTTCCACGTGGTCTGTCTTAGCAGAGAGAGGATCCGGACCTCTGTCCTCCCAAATCCTACATGTTGAATCTCCTCCTCCCTCTCCCCAGAACCTCCTTGTCCCCTAGTCCCGCCTATCTTGCTCTCCTATTGGCCAACAGTGCTTTATTCATTAACCAATAAGAGAAGCATATTTACAGAATGGCCTCTCCCGTCAGGGAGGGCTTTCATCTTGGCTTGGAACCCTGCACTGCTTCTGGGATGCTATGTCCCTCCCTCATCCACAGCCAGTGAGCCTGGTCACCGTCCTGCTCCACAGCCCTCCCAAGAGACTGCAGATGCCACACCTGTTTCCACGGGTGCTGCCTGCTGGAGGTTCCCTGAGGCTCATGGGAACTATTCTCCCGCCCATTCAGCAGCTGTACAGATATGGGGATACCCATTAGGACGAGTGACAGCTCATGCATCTTCCATGTACCACACCCGAAGGGCTAGGGAACGGGTGGCAAGTCTACTCTCTGTTGTAGCTCCACAGCAGGCTTGGTTTGGAAACTGGGATCCTGAGCTTAGGTGCTGCCTTTTCCTACTGTACTTCCTAGCGAGGCTGGTTACAGCAAGGCTGAGCTAAGTGGAATCTGATGGAGCAAAACCCCTTACCCACTGTGGTAGGTTTCCTGGCTGTCTTGGAGTTTGTCTTTTGAGTGAGTGAGGAAACAGAACAGGCTAGATCTATTCTCTGTTACCGCATTCAGCTGTATGGCTGCCATAACCAAGTACTGTAGATTGGGCAATTATTTCAATTATTGTTTTTGTTTTTTGAGACAGGGTCTCACTGTGTAGACCTGGGTGATCTGGAAATCGCTATACAGACCAGGCTGGTCCTGGATTCATATAGATCCATTTATCTCTGCCTCTTGAGTGCTGGGATTAAAGGTATTCACTACCATACTGGCGCTGGACATTTTAAAGAACAGTAATTTTTGTCCTAGAAGCTGGAAATTTAAGCGAGACCAGGGCTGGAGGTCCCTCCCCTTGGCTCCCAAGTGGGTCCTCCTCATCTGTCTTCATGGGTCCACCCTGTCCCTATGAATAGCTGGCATCTCTTGAACACCAAGTACTCTGCCACCGCAACAATAATGGTGCCTTTTATTCAGCGTTTCAGTGTTCACGAACACGCCCTAAGGAAACCATACAACATGGTTAATGGTTTGTGCTCTAGAATACCCTGTGCGGCATTGCGTTCTATCTGAAGTCCAATGACGGCTGCAAGGTTTCGTGAAGAAATCGGGCAAGAGGACCGTGTGTTGAAAAGGCTGCGCTTGATGAGTCTTAAGTCACCAGCGTAGAGCCTTCCTGTAACTCGGATCCTTTTGGTGATTAAGCCATTGATTGCTAGAAGTCATCGTTTACCTCGCATTTCCTCAATGGGTTGATGCTCATGAGGCGGGCTCTGATCTATCTCACTTGCTACTGCGTCCTGGTACCGACACCCTCTTCTCCTGTCTCTCTTGGAGGCAGGCATTATTCATCTTTGTTCAATGATCCCCCCGCCCTGCTTCCCTTTCTTTGTGTCCTCTGCCTCTCCCCTCTCCCTCTCTCTTTCTCCGTTTCTCCGTGTGACTCACACACAGGGAAAAGATAACAGCTCCAGCTCTGTGGGCAGCAGGATAACGATTTCTTTCCTCTCAAAAGCAGTGCCATGCCCCATCCGGTCTGTGAAAGAGCTCCCTACTGAAAGTGATGGGTGGGCAAGGGTACCACTCGGCATAAAGCTCGGCAGCACCGCAAAGGAGGAAAGTGGAAAATATGGGTCTACACATACGTACATGTATGTAATAACAAGTAGTGAATAAAAAGCACATGTATTTGAAGGGGAGTGGGGGGGGAAGGGAAAGAAAGGGAGAAGTCTTGTAATTAATTTATAATACATATACATACATACATACTTATATCCAGAGCTGAAAATTCTTCTAATGGGAAATACTACCAGTGTTGAAGATTAGTTCTCAGAACAGTCTAAATTTTCTTTGAATGTTACAACTGATAGCAAACCTAAGAGCAATTACTGCTGTTTTTGTGACCGTCATTACCCATAATGCATGAAGAACATACTGCCTCTAAATGGCGCTTACCCTGTGCCTTGCTGAAAGCATCCCTGTCTGGAGGCAGACAGACCCCTTGTCACCTGGGTGGGCTACAGGGAGTGGCTTTGGAGAGTGTCAGTACAGACACTTTACAGACAGAATGAGTGACCCCTTGTTACCTAGCTTCTCTGGAGCTGTGGATTGTGGTCTGGCTATCCTTTACATCTAATATCCACTTATGAGTGAGTTCATACCGTATTTGTCTTTCTGGGTCTGTGTTACCTCACTCAGAATGATTTGATTTTTTTTTCCCTAGTTCTATTCATTTGCCTTCAAATTTCATGATGTCACTGTTTTGTTTGTCTGTTTGTTGGTTTTTCAGCTAATACTTTGTTGTTTAAGTGTACCACATTTTCTTTATCCATTCTTCAGTTGAAGGTCATCTAGGTTGCTTCCAGGTTCTGTCTACTACAAATAACGCTGAGAAACCGTCATAACTGATTTCCAAAGTGGCTGTATAAGTTTGCATTCCCAGCAGCAGAGAGTTCCCCTCTCTCCACATCCTCTCCAGCATAAGCTGCCCTCCGTGTTTTGATCTTAGCAATTCTGACGGGTGTAATACCGTATCTCAGAGTCAATTTGATCTGTGCTTCTCTGATGACTGAGGACGTTGGTCAGTTCCTTAAATGTCTTTCAGCCATTTGAGCCATTGAGATTCTTCTGTTGAGAATTCTCTGTGTAGATCTGTACTCCATTTTTAAATTGGACTATTTGGTATTTTGATCTCTAGTTTCTTGAGTTCTTTATGTATTTTGGAGATCAGCCCTCTGTCAGATGTGGGGCTGGTGAAGATTTTTTTTTTTTTTTCCTCCATTCCTCCTCAGTTTCGGGAGGTCCCATTTATTGATTATTGCTTTCAAGAGTCAGTGCTCCTGTTGTTATATTTAGGAAGTGGTCTTCTGTGCCCATGTGTTCAAGGCTACCCCCCCACTTTCTTTTGTATCGGGTTATGCGTGGGGATAGACGTGGATCTATCTGCAGTCTTCTACATGTAGGCATTCAGTTATGTTACTTGTTGAGGATGCTTTCGTTTTTACATTGTACCATTTTGGCTTCTTAGAAAAAAAAAAGTCAGGTGTTCATAAGTGTGTAGGCTAATGTCGGGCAGGGTCTTCAATTCTGTTCCATGGGTCCATGTTTTTTTTTTTTTTTTTTTTTTTTTTTTATGCCAGTACCACACTATTTAGTCTGTAGTGGGTTTCCATGCCAGTGGGCATGCCCACTTGTGCTCACCTCCCAACACTGAGAGTGTTGGCGTTTCACTGAGAGGACCATGCAGAGGGACAGTGGCGTGGTGGGAGACACAGCTTGTTAATGACAACGCAAATGCAAATGGCTTACGCCTGGGGCTTGTTGTGTCTCAGTAAAGCCACCTGACAAGGCGTATGCACATCTCAGAGAAGCAGCAGCAGCTGCAGCCCTGGGCATGTTACTCCCCATAGATTCTAACCTTTCTCTTTCAGTAGTCTTTAAGGTAGACAATTGTTAAATTAGAAGACATTGAGAACCTCTTCCCTAAGTAAGTACCAAGTGTTTCTGCAAGCCTAGAGGGTAGTCCCATTTAGATGTAAATGCAACACTCACTAAGACATCCGTAGTCTTCTTTGTTTAACCACAGAGTGTTTTTATGCAGAGTGTGTGTACTGAGCAGAGATTTTTCCAGCATCGCAGTCGGTGTGAAAGAAATCTGTTAACAGGTTAAGAATACTCTATATATATATATTTTTTAAAAAGCATTACAAAACACATAATACCTAAATTCTGAATATGCACTTGCTTTCAATAAAGCAAATATTAATGAGCAAATAGATGTGAGCCAGAAATTTCTCCCTGAGTCATTTTCTCTTCTCCACCTAATCATTGTCCTTGCTATAACCAGGAAGGCTGCTCATGTGGGTTCACAGCACCTCTGGAATCTGAAGATATAGGCCATTTCTTCTCCTTACAGAGTTCATAAGCCCATACACGGTCACACATAAAATGGTATGGAGGAATTTACCATGACATCCAAAGTCCATGCAGGGTGTGAATTGCTCTGTCCTCTGTATTCCCAGCTGTTAATAAACACAGAGAGTCGTTTATACTCTCCTAAGGGAGAAAGTGACGGGCACAGGGTTTGGCCACCTTCAAAACGCCAAGGGTGCAGATTCTGTAGCCCATTCAGCAACTTTGAGGTCAGTGTGCCTGGGCCCAAGATCAAAGATGCGTGCATGGGAAATGTTTCCCTCAAAACATATTAAGAAGAAAGGAGTGATGGACAGGACATGGTGGCTTGGTTGGTCTGTGGTTATGGCACCTGGGCGTGCTGGCTTGTCACCTGATACTGAATTAGGTGAGAGGGAGACAACAGTCAGCCAGGGCAGGTTGGCAGAGGGGTCCAGCCTACTGAAGGATCCCTAAGTAGAATCAGTGACCCGAGAGTTTAATTAAAGTGCCTGCCTGTCTAATTAAGGAAGGTTTCCCTTCTCCACACCAATCAGCACTAAGTCCAGAGTGCCAGAACAATACACAGCCGCCAGCATCTCCCAAGCCCTCTGGGCTCTGTTGAGGCCGCGGGCAGGACCTTAGCAACAGATGTCCTGTAGCACCAGTGTGTCAGAAAAAAGTAGGAAGTGACCAAACTGAGGAATGCTGACCAGCTGATGGTGGCGCACGCCACCGCATGGACCTTCTTGTGGGACTCTGTAAAAGAAATTACCAGAGTTCGTGGGAAAACACAGATCAAACCGGTCTGTGCTGGCATGCCAGCCAGCCTAAGTTCAAGCATTTGATGCCAGCCAGCATCAAGCATTTGATTTCATTTAAGACGCTGGGCAAAGTTTCAAAGTGGGGAAGAGTACTGGAGTGTAAAATGCAGATACAGACGAGTCTCTGGTACGGTGTCATTTTAAACAAAACAAAAAACTTATAAGCAGTAGCAGAAGAGAGGTGAGAAAGGCTGTGCTCCTAACAGGGCTGCAGCCGCTGCCAGCCATCTGCGGTGGTTTCTCTGTGAGGTGATCCAGCCCTCTGGCTCTGCCTCCCCCCTCTGGCTCTGCCTCCCCCTGGGTAAGGTGTTCAAAGATCACAGTTCTCATAGTGGCTGCTTTAGTACCTTAAAATCTTTCAGCTTCCCGCGGTGGCAGTAATCTAACAGCAGGAATGAAAGCAGGTTCTGGTCAAGCCTGGCAGCCGTCAAAACACAGACACCTGGCCCCAGCCCGCACAGTGACAGGCTATAATGAGTGAAGACAGGGAGGGCCCTTGGCTCTGCCATCTGAAGCAAAGAGAGGCAAGGAGTCCTCTTCTGCAATGCCACCTCCCTAAGAGTCTCAGAGAAGTGTGTGTGTGTGTGTGTGTGTGTGTTTCTGTGGAGTTGGTTACTGCTGCTAGAAAATGTTAAGCTAAAGAAAGTAGCCTGGTAGGTATTATAGATCGTGGCGCAGCACAGAAATCCATAGAGGAAATCAATGCAAGCCTCTTGTTTCATTCTAGCTACAACCTGTTTTCAGGTACACTTACATAATCCTGTGCACTGAAATCATCGTATAGTTTGGTTTAAAAAAAGAGTCTTGGCTGCCCACGTGCTGCGACGCTGTTCCACACTCTCTGGATTGTACAAATGGTTGCAGATGGTACTCTAGAAGCAAAGGCTGTGTTCTCCTCCCCCCCCAGGAGATATATAATAAGATAAAGTAGGAGAAGTACTGCTTTACAAGGTAAAGAGGAGGCTCTCATCTTAACTAGGGTCTTCCTGTAGTCGAGTGGTATCTTCTGGGGAATGGTCTCCATTTCTGGGACAATCCTGTGAGTTCACATGGTTGTATCAGGGTCCCATCCCGGGAATCAGAAGAACCATGGAGCCATCCAGGGGCCATAACTCTAGGTGCTGAAAAGTACACACTACTTCATAAAGTCCTGAGCCTCGCTGTGGTGCACACCTCAGATCTTACCACCGAGTCCCAGGACAGGTAGACTTTGTGGTCGTCTGCGTGATCCTCGGGAGAGTTTTCTCTGCAGACCTCTTCATAAGGAGAAAGGAAGCTGGAGCCAGGTGGGCCTTTTGGATTCCACGGAGCACACCAGAAAGACAGGACAGAGGAAGTGTCATGCATTCCCAGTGACCCTAAAGTGATGACAGTGAATGGGAATGATGTCAGGCCCCTTCTTCCTGCCCCAGAGTACTGGAGAGTACCTGTTCATTTTCATGTCCTTGAGCCTGGAAGGACAGCAGGGTTTTGGGGTGCAGGAATATGGCCTGGGAGCTCTCCTGCATAAGCCAGGGGCCTTCCTGCGTGGAATGACACCTGTGTCCAGCAGCTTGAGACACCTCATTATAGTCCCAGCAACAAGGACTCATCTCCTGAAAATTAGCCCCTGGGTTTTAAGGATTGACAGCCACATCACCCCTGCAACAGCTCAGGCCAGGTCTTATAAGGGTGGCAACGGTTAGCTTACAGTAAGACCAACTTGAATAATAGTAATAAGGAAGTAAGAAGAATCCCTCTGCTCATCATGCTCTCCTACTGCCCCATAATGTTAAAATACAGCTCGGAAGTCTGTGCCGGCGAGCCCAGTGCCGTGCAAGTTTTCATACGCGTCTGGGACAGCCACAGCTCTGCCACCCTGTGGCATGAATGGCCACATGGGTGTTCTCTCTCCCCTAACATGAACTTTGGGCATGCTTAGGGCTCCCCCGCCTGAGGAGCCAAGGAGCCGCTTAGTAGCATTTTCTTTGTCAGCCACCAAAGGACCCAAACTCAACCTGAATCCATAGTCCCTAAGGACAACCAAAGCATGGTGCAAGCGTGACATTGTGCCACACAGACGAGAAAGGGGCAAACCTCAGCTGTGTGTGACAGTCTCAAAAAAAAAAAAAAAAAAAAAAAAAAGGACAATTAAGAGACCAGTGGGCCTTGCTTGAGGTTGAACCTCCCAAACAGTGTAAACCACAGGTGCTGTGATTATAGAACAGAGCAAACACACCTGGCTTGAGAGTCTCAGTGGCGCTCTAAAAGCATCATGGGATAGAAATATACCTGGGGGCGGGCAGGGGGAGCTGATGGACTCTGGCTACAGCACTGGTGTGAAAACAGACGGTATTGTGGTCCAGGAGAGTGCAGAGCAGGAACATGTGTTAAAGACTGGAGAACAGAGCAGGCCATCCCCGGCTGACTCACTCTCTGTGGACTCAGTTACAGACTCTCCCTCCTCCCCCTGAACTTAGTTACAGACTCTCCCTCCTCCCCCTGAACTTAGTTACAGACTCTCCCTCCTCCCCCTGAACTTAGTTACAGACTCTCCCTTCTCCCCTTGAACTCAGTTACAGACTCTCCCTCCTCCTCCTGAACTTAGTTACAGACTCTCCCTCCTCCCCCTGAACTTAGTTACAGACTCTCCCCCTCCCATATTTTGGGATCATTTTAGAATGCAACATTTGCAATAAAATAAAAACATCTCTTTTGGATAAGCGACCGAAATTTTCTTTTTACAATTTAAGGCAAGGTCTTGCTATATACCCCAGGTCAAAATCTTCCTGTATCAGCCACCGGAGGCTGGGATTATTCAGGTATGTGCTACCACACTTGGAGTAAATGTGTGAAGTTTTGCTTTCATGAACTTATTGTGCGAATGTCACTTAACAGACATTTAGGTCCTGAACCCATTAGACCTCAGAAGAATGATGATTAGCAAGAGAAGTCACCATGGGCTGGTAATAGTATGACTCATCTTATGTCATGGCTTCTAAGCGGCAGCAGTGTTTATGTTTAGAACCTGTAATTCTGAGTGGGAAGCTGTCCTGTGTACAATAGGAGGTGAGTTGGCATCTCTGTCCTGTGCACAGTAGGTCAGGTGGCATCTCTGTCCTGTGTACAGTAGGAGGTTGGGGTCATCTCATTCTCATTGCTGGGCGTCAGTAAGGAAGTTTCCATTGTCCCCATCTAAAATGACCGGATGTGGGCAAACGCTTCCTGGGAGGCACACTCAGACTAACTTAAGAACTGCTACTTTTAGGTAGGTGTTCCCCTGTCCCAACAGTAAACTTAAAGTAGAGCTGAAGTTCTTTACCTGTAAGAAAGTAAAGGAAGTGAAATTCGAAGCATTGATGTTCGTAAGCTGTTGTTCGCATCTGCGAAATGAGGGCAGTTAATGCCAGTGTTCGATTTACGGACTTAGATGGAAAAGAGGGTTGTTAAGGATGGCCGGGTGTGGAGAAGTGTGAATCCAGTGTGGATTTGCTCATGGTCTAGGCTGGGCTTTCTGTAGATCCACAGAAGCTAGATGGGCTAACTGCAGGGAGGGGGCGTGAGGGTAAACGCCAGACAGGGAAGGGAGGTGGTGGGCCAGCCAGGAAGGAGGCAAAGCGGTCAGGAGTTGGAGGGCAACAGACTCAGGTGCCTTCGCCAGCCCGAGCACACGCCTTTGTATCACTGTATCTCCAGCACGCCAGACTCAGAGACCCAAAGCCGGAGCCTGGTCCCAACTGCAGAGCTCTTGTCCCAGTGGCAGACTTGGGGACAACTATTCTGCCATGCAAACTTTGTAAGGCAAATGCTTCTCTGTGCTATTAAGGTCAAGCTTTCTTTTTGTCAGCTGTGACATTCAATCCTTAGCCTTAAAGAATGCAGTTTGTGTTGTTGGTTTCCCGGGGTTGCCATGACAACCTTCCACAAGCTAGGCCACTTAGAACAATAGAGATCTATCCTCTGTTGAGGGCTGAACACAGACTGCTCAGGCTGGCTCCCTCTGAAGGTTTTAGGGGATGCGTCCCACCCCAGCTTCTTACAAGCAGTAACTCCACCCCTCACCTCCTCACCTCCCTCCCTCCCTCCCTCCCTCCCTTCCTCCCTCCCTCCCTCCCTCCCTCTTGCTTTATGAAAACACCTATCACACACTGGTTTAGATCAACTCTACACCAGTTTCCACTTCATCTTCCCTCGGTTTTATCTGCTAACCCCCCCCACTCCCCCGTTTCCAAATAAGGTTCTATTTCCTGGTACCAGAGGTTGGGACTGCCACATACCTTTCTTTGAATGACATAATTCAGATAGCAACCCTGCTTATGCTAACACTATGCGGAGATGATAAATTCCTAAGGCCATGTTTTTTTTTTGTTTGTTTGTTTTGTTTTTTGTTTTTTGTTTTGCCTTTTTCATGTCTTTAGACTATTCAAAATTTTCTAAGCTAAACTTTGCCTGCACTATCCCTTCATGTTGGCAGAGGATTAGTAAAGGGCAGTTAGCTCATTCTGAGAGGGTCGGATCAGGTTGGGGTATGGCACTTCTGCACACTCCCCAGCTAGGTTTTCCGGGAAGGAAGCCCAGTCACAGAGTGAGTTAAGGAAATGGTGTTAGTTAGTTAGGGCTGGGAGCCATCACACAGCACAGAGCCTCCAGATGCGTCAGGATGGCGGTGCCTGTTCCCTGCCGGAAGTGTGTCAGCTTCACAACCTACACTCGCCGTTCATGGTTAATCAAGGTGATGTGCTAGTTATTGGCTTCAAAAAAGAAAAAAGGGAGGGAGAGATGAGGGCTGTCCTAGCCACCCCCAAGTTTGTTCTCTTCCTGTATGGAAAGTGCAGTGTGTAGAAAGCAGGGTGGCTGTGGGACAGATGTCAGGCACTGTGTGCCGGTGGCTTGGAAGACAGACGAAATGCACACCCCTGCTCCAATAGAAGCCCTCAGGAAGTACACACATGTGCCCGAGTTCTAAGCATGGCCACAGGAGGGGCTCATCTGCCAGGAGGCCCGGTTGACTCTGGTGCCAATGGGGAGCATCTCTGATGTTGGAGAGCAGGTCTGAGGATTCGGTGCCTCTCCTGGTGAGCAAGCAAGCACCGTGTGAGCCATGTGGGGGTAGCGGCATGTGAGTACCTGGCAGGCGGTGAGGAACCTGTCATGCCAGAAGAGAATGGAGAGAGTTGAGCATGGAGATCCGGCATCACTCTCCACGCCTGTATCTGGCAATTTCCGTGGAGCTAACACAGGGTCAACAGCCCTGTAAGAATTTGCAAGAACAGAAAGGGAGCCCGGGACACTGGAGGGATCCAAGGCGTCTATGGTAGCAGCATCTTGATAACCCGTGGTTGCAGTGGCCTCATGACCTCCACCTGTGGGCCACCGTGTGGTTCGTGTAGATTAAGCTTTGTGCTAACTGTGCACCAGAGGCAGGGACAAGCCCCTGGCTCTGTCCTGCACACTTCTGTCCCATTCTTCCCTGTAGTACCCCACAAAGCTCTTGCTAAAACTAAGGTTTTGGGCATACCTTTGCATTGTCCTATCTTACTTGTATCTTGATTTTTTTTTTTTTTTTAAGTTTTATTCCTTCTACTCTACCTGGGCCCATTTTTCTGAAACTACCCTCTTGCTTTATTTATTTTTTTTTTTAAGGTCAATGTTTAATGTATTAAGTTTCAGACATCTTTCTAATTGAAGCATTTAATGTTATGATTATTTCAATTCCAACTTAATTGTGCATTTTCGATATTATTTGTTTCGTGAGATAGGGTTTCTCTGTGTAGCCCTGGCCGTCCTGGAACTCACAGAATGCTGGGATTAAAGGTGTACACTGCCACCATTCAGCTGTTTTTAATACATCAATCCAAACAATCTATAACCCTTTATTGTAAAGTAGTATTTAATTCAAGGTTTTTGAAATTTTACCTTTGAAAATTGCCAATAATAGTTAAGTGTCTTGGCTCAGGTCTGTAATCTCAGAACTCAGTGGGGCTGAGGCAGGGGTTTTGTTGAGCGTTTGAGGCCAGCTTAGGCTACATAGTAAGATCCAGACTGGCCTCGATTATGTCCTTACACCCTGTCTCAGAAAAAAAAAAGCCAGTCGTGTGAGTTATTTTTAATTATGAAGCTAAAATTATTTTTATAGTATGGTATGAAAAAAGTTAGTTTTTACAGTAGCAATTGTTAGTGAGATTATCGTATACAAAGCTTACTGATACATTCCTTGTGGCCTGAATTACGATATGGACTTTTAAAAATACACGTGCATGAGAATATATAACTCAAATGGACGTTGCACACTGCACATGCAGACTAAACCAGCTTTCTTAAATGTGTGATTTAATTATTCAGATACACAGGGATTTTTTTTTTCTTCTAGATTTTTTTTTTTTTTAATTTACTGAGAGAAGTGTTAACAATTTCTCCTAATGATAATGGGTCTGTCAGGGTGGTTTTTGTTTCGGTGTTTGGCATTTTCTCTGAAGCTGCTTTTACCTACCACAAGCAAATGCAGATGATTGCCTCTTCCCTGTAGCTGACATTTATCAGTGAGTAGTGACTGCCTTTTGTCTCTCCCTGCTTGTGTGAGGCTAACGCCTTGTCTCTTTTATTGCTAGTTGGACGGTATATCTCTTTTCCATTGTTGTGCTTTGAGATTTTCCCTGTGCTTTGCTGTTTTTTTTTTTTTTTTTTTTTTTTTTTTTTTTTTTAGCAAGATCCTATAGCTGAGCTGTACTGTTTTGAACCAGTTGGACAGTCTTATCTTTGGAATGGAGAATCTGGTACATTAATAGCGAGTATAATTTTTTTACCGTTTTAAAAAATACTCCTCCTACTTTTTAAAATGTGAAATGTAGAATTTGCCTTACCTTGCTAACAAACTAATGGTCAGTCAGGCATAGTGGAAGGAGCAGAAGGTGATGGGATTGCATGGGCCCTAATGGGGTGCAGAAGGGCAGACGGATGCTGGACTCACATCACCGCATCCTAGTTGAGGAACAACAAACTTAGGCGG
This sequence comes from Phodopus roborovskii, assembly GCF_943737965.1. Taxonomy (NCBI): domain Eukaryota; kingdom Metazoa; phylum Chordata; class Mammalia; order Rodentia; family Cricetidae; genus Phodopus; species Phodopus roborovskii. The sequence goes on from NW_026126611.1 coordinate 2,416,876, forward strand.
TGTAGTAGTTTGGGGCACGTCTACTCTTGTCCTAAAGGGAACTATGACTCCCTGTTGCCCCTGCATACCATCCTGAGAAATGGAAACACTCTGGTCCCTGTCTTTGGAGGACTGGGGGCATGCAGGACTGCCCTCTCCCTGTCCCTCTCAGACCCTTTTATGTTTCCCATCTTTCCCATTCTGTCTGCATCAGCTCTGGTTTCTCCTTTACCAACCTTTTTTTAGTTTTACCTTTAAAAAAAAATGTTCTAAACTGATGTATTTATCAGGGTTTTTAATGTAAGTTATTATGCTTTTAATCTTAAGTTTTACTTCTTTTTAACAAACCTGCCTGGTCGTTTTTTGCAACATCTAGTTTCCTCGTTTTACAACGTCTAGTTGGTTTGTAAGTCTTTGAATTCTGCTTTTTTCTTCTCCCCCCCCCACCAAAGGCATTAATTGAGCATATTTTTATGGCATTCTAACACAGATTTCAACGACTTGTCATCTCCACTGACTCATGCTCTCAGAGAATTTATCAGCTCATGACTATGAGTTCACGCTCCTTGGAATTTTGTGTTTATTATGGAATGCGCGTGGAGGGCGCATGTCCAGCAAGCATATGCAGGTCCTTTTTGCCTAAGCTTTGCACATTCCCATCCTGGACCTTTAAAAGCAAGTGCTGTGACTTTCGGTTTCTCCTTGGCCCATGTTCTTTCTTGTTCTCCGCCAGGCAGGGGAGTTTCCTTCAGAATGAGTCTATTTCTGGTTCGCCTGCTGGCATTTAGGGACACACCTTTGGGACAGACTAGCGTAGCCTCTTACACTGTGTGGCCCCTGGCGCTGTCCCCTGATTTTCCGGGTGGGGAAACCTTTGACCTAAGTGACAGAGGCGTTCGTGTCAGACCTCGGGACCAGCTAACAATGGAGGGAAGAACAGTTCTCCTTGTTTTAGCCGTCATCGGTGTATTTCCAGGAAGGGCCGAACCTACAGATGTTTTCGGACATATGGCTTAGAATTCCCCTCTACCTCACCCCCAGTCTGAACTTCCTCCCTTGGTCCTCTGACCATGGAGCGAATGTGAGGAGGGGGAGGTGAGCCAGGCCCCTCCCCGCCACGGCCTTCAGAGCTTCTGCTTGCTCATCTTGTCCCTGCCCCTCATGGATATGCTCAGTGTTTCACTGTGGGTGCCTATGAAATATTTTTAAATGACAAAAAGCCTCTAGCACATAAAAATCTAGCAAACATGTTTACATTCTCTTTTGAACCCATTCCGGATTTCTTAGACTTTTCTATTATGGAAAGCTTTTCCCCTCCCTTTCAAGTTACAGGGTCCTTCCTGCTATAGTTCAACCTACTTCCTGTTTCCTGCCACCCACCCCCTTCCTCTATAATTCATGCCCAGGCTGGGGGAAATGATAGGAAAACTCCCTTTTCTCTTAGCTGACGAATTGCCCTTCTCCACCTTGCCAGGGCCTCAGTGTCTTCAATGCAGAAGAAAGCAGGGTTCTTTGTGTTTGTCCGTCAGGTTAATGTGTTGCAGAGATAAAGCAGTGATGTAAACCACAGCCCTTCATGGCAAAGTAAATCCCTGGAAATAACCGCAGTATAATATAACAGCCCGATGCTTATCCGGTTGTTTAATTGTGTAGCCGTTAGCACGAGATACAGGCAAGGCTACAGAAAACTGTACCAGCACATGGCAGGGGAACTAAGCGCGGACCCGAGAGTGGAAGGCAGCGGAAGAGGAACGCAGGGAAACCGGGAACGATGGCCTTGGCAAGGCTTTCTCGTTACGGGTCCTGGCAGCTCATCTTCGCCGATGATACCGACACACAGGGGACAGAGCCCATGTCCTACAGGGACAACCGGCTGTGCTCTGTGCCCTGAGTGACCTTTGTTGAGGAGGTGTGCCTGTTGGCAGGAGGCGGTGAGGGTTGTGTCCAGTTCAGACTGTTTTCTGTCAAAACTCGTGAGAGAGGGTTGGAGGGGAGAGGCCTGAGAATGTTTGCAAGTAAACTTGGCTGTCCTGAGGAACCTCTTAGCGATGAGTGGAGAGGCTAGGAAAATAGGGCTGGCTCTTACTTCGGGGTGGGTAGAGCTGCCCTGTCCCTGATTCACCGTGTCTAACCCACCTCTGATGAACAGCAAGAATGTGTCGGCCCTATCTAACCAGTGTCAAATGCCTCGTCGTTCCTCCCCTGGTTCTACACCTGATTAGTCATGTTTGTGGTCTCCTGTCCGTAATCCTGTTTGCCCGTCTTGCTTTAATTGCCTTGAACATATTACATTTGGTCATTTTGCTGTCTGCGTCAGACACCTCCACTGGCTGAGTCATCACACATATGATTCTGGGTCTGCTGCCTTCTGTGTGATGTTGGGTTAGGGATTGCATGGCTGTGTGTCCCTTGGCCCCAGGTCTGAGGGTTTTTTTTTTTCCCATGACTTTCTCTAGGGCAGAGGTTCTCAGTCTGTGGGTAGTGACCCCTTTGGGGGTCGAATGACCCTTTTTTGCAGGGGTAGCATGTCAGATATCCTGCATATCAGATATTTACGTGACGATCCATAACAGTAGCAAATTTACAGTTATGGAATAGCATACTTTTATTGTTGGGTGGGGCGAGTCACCGCAACATGAAGAGCTGTATTAAAGGGTCACAGTGTTGGGAAGGTTGAGGGCCACTTCTCTACCGAATGCCGGTGATTGTTAACGTTGGGCAGCCAGGCGCAACTTGCGTGTGTTCAGCTGGAGCTTTTGCCATTGGTGACATCACGCAGAGGAGGAAGGACTGGCTGGGCTATCAATTCCTGAGACAGTTCTTACGTCCTCCATCATTCCTGGAACCAAGGCCTCTGGGCTTCACACATCCAGGGACCAAGAAGAAATCCAGCACTTGAGCCTGGCGTTGGACAGGTGGTGCACAGCATGCAGGAGGCTCACGGGCCTTGGTATAGTGAGGAGTTGGGGTTCTGCTTTGTGAGCAAGAAGGCAGGGGCCTCCCTCCTTCAGGGGCTGCTGTATGATCCATATCTGACACAGAACTCACTGACTCCCAGTGTGGCGTGAACAGGTGGTATGTGCTCAGGACGCCCGAGGGCGGGCATCAGACTTCCAGGGGCGGAGTGGAAGGCAGAACAGAGCAACAAGCTGGAGATGCTCACAGCTACATTTCCCAGGGTGGGCTCCTGCCAAGCTTCTGGGGGCTCCTCATAGTCCCTGTGTGCAGACTCTGCCCAGAGCTCTCTGCCCTGGGACCCTCTACCCTCTCTCCTTTCCCACAGAGCACCTACCATATATGCTCGGCAGATGGACCGTGATCCCTGGCCCGGCAGCATTTCCTCAGCCACGCAGCCAACTTGACCTGACCATGGTGAACCCAGCTGAACTGGAGGTTTCCGAGGCTCCCTGAGGGTTTTCCACCATGCAGATGCACGGTGTGGTAGCAGCCTTGGCTACCTTTCCTCTCTCCAGGCTTGGGGCTGGGTGGGGGCACAGCCGTCAGGAAGGACACTGAAGCTCCCCGTAGCAGCCATCACTCCCGCTCAGCCATTGTGTTTCTTCTCCCTGTCACGGTCAAATGTATGCAGAAGACAACTGATTAATAATTAGGGAGTCACAAAAATAAATTCATAGCACGCGGTTGCTCACACCAGAGGCGGTTGGTCTATTATACTGCAGTTGGTTATTGTGATCACGGGTCTTATTTAAATTTTGATTTCATTTTCCCTGTAGTTTTATTTTTAATTGTCTCAGTTCTTGATTATAGATATTATTTTCTGTATTTTTTTTAAAGGAAAGGAGATGTTTTACTGTGAAAAATGATTCCAAACTTGAACAAAGTGGCATACTTATGTCTGAGAGCTGTTTCTTCCTCCCTCAGAAGTCGCGGGGGGGGGGGTGGATCTTTATTTTTGATATTATTGTTGCTTGGGATCAGTCACAGGTGACATTGAAAATGGTGGCTTTTCGGGGGTCAGTGGGACTTACGATACCTGCCGAGTGATTGCCTCTGAGCTAAGGACACCGAGAAGTCGGGGGAGAGACATGGGGATGAGGATGTGTCCTGGAGATGTCTTCTGTCCTCACAAACTTTCCTGTCCGTGTCCTCGACCACTGCAGCCTCCCTTCTGTCCAGACACCGTGGTTCCCCCAGGCTGTCTCAGAGCTCTTTTACAGGGACTGTTTCCTGTTGTGGAATATCACTTTAACTATGTAAAGACGTGTTACATGTGTTCATGCTGCGTTTGTTGAATTATGCAAGGACATGTTGCTGTTTCACCTTGCCTGCCTAAGGCACCTGATTGGTCTAATACAGAGCCGAATAGTCAATAGCGAGGCATTAGAGGGACAGGCGGGGATGGCGGGCACAGCAAATAAGGAGGGGGAAGACTCTAGGTTCAAGAGGAGAATGAGGGAGAAAAAGGACACACCAGGGACCAGCCAGGCACAGAGGAAGCAGGGGACGGAAGATGAAGAGCCTCCAGGCAAAACGTAGATGGGAAACAGGTTAAATTAGTTTTAAAAGCTAGCCAGAAACAAGCCTAAACTAAGGCCAAGCATTCATAACCAGTAAGTCTCTGCGCCCTAATTTGGGGACTGGCAGTTCGAGAAAGCTCGCTACAGTTTCCACTTTCCATGGACTCTCTACTCTGTACTCTGTTGCCAAGAAAATGTTGTAAAGAGAGGATGTGTTCTTATGTGTGCCATCTGTTGCTTCTTATAATGTCTGCTTTGCTTGGGAAAAAAATGACATGGTCTTCCAACTGTCACACCTTGAGCTCCTGCTTGGGTCACGCAAGGAGGCAAGTTTCAGTGTCTTCTACCCCAGGGCCTTTGCATAGGATGCCCTTTCTTTTTCTACCCTTCCTCTTCTCGCCTGGTCTGAAAAGCTATGCTGTGTGTCCTTCCACCTCCAAATGGACGGGGTGGCAGGGGTGGGTGGGGGTGGGGTGGGTGCCGTTTCTTCCTCAGAAGTTGGTGTGTGGTTTGGAATCGTATGTTGATAACTGCCCGCAGTCTGTGGTTCTCCGGACAGAGAACACAGTACCGAAGCTGAGAGATCATTTCCTGTCACATCTGTGATCCTCTGCTCCTACTGTAACAACTAGTGACGACTCCGCTGTGTTTTCCACTGCAATATTCTATAAGCATTAAAGGTTATTAAAATAACATTTTAAATAATGTTCATAAAAATTTAGATTGTATAACCAGGCTTACCTAGATGAAGTAACTGAGCAAAGGATGAGGAATGTCTCGCTTAACATACCAAGTACTGTTCTTTCCGCTGGAAAACTTAGTAAAGAGATTTGTTATTTTGCACTGAAATAGCTCTCAAAGAAGTTTGGTTCCCAGAATTGGTTGATCCTGCAGCTTAACAGGATGATGAGAGAACATACGTTTCCTAGGTCTTAGCGATTTCATGCTTAGCATGACGTCTGGGTCCCTCATGGCTCCAAGGTAGCTTTAGGGCTGTAACATCACACTTGGCAGCATCCAGAGGCGGAAGAGCCCCCTCCTCTGCATTCCCTCAGTTTCGTTCTCTCCAGGAACGAAACCGTTTCTCTTCCACGTGTCTCTACTCCAGTTGGACCCATCGCCGCTCTCTCTGCTTCCCTACACTCGTTAGGCATGCATCTCCTCATGCCACTCACTTATGCTTTTCCTTACTGACTGGGCCACCCCGGTCCCCTTTTCCTGGTTAGTCTCTTTGCCTCTGTGGCTTTTCTTCTCTTAGTGTGTTGTCTCATTAATTTCCTTCCTTATGCAATTCCCACAACCAACTGACTCAGCATCGCTTCCTACAGCTACCAGGGACTTCGCAGGGAAACCTGGGCAATGACTGGCTGCCAGGGGTTGGTGGGGATGGGGAAGTCTCGGATTCTTGGTCACAACAGCAACCCTGACTCCGGAGCTGGGGACACAGTCACGTGGAGGTGTGGTCAACCAGTTGTCCAACCTGCCTTCCACTAATTTTCATGGGGCTTTATCTGTTTGCTTCTGAGGCATCTCCCTCCAGCCCGCCACACTCATTGTGTCTTAAGGGGAAGGAGGCTGCGTTAGAGGCTAGCCTCCTCTCCTCTTCCTGATGCATGGCACTCACTCTAGATGTTTTCTGACAGACTCCAGAGCAGGTGTGCTGTGCAGAGAGAGAGAGACTGGAAACACTGACGTTTTCAGCGAAGTTCCCTGCATTGGTTTTCCCGTGCAGGACAGCTCTGCTCTTCAGTGGGTTCCAGCTAATGTACTCTTTCAGGTGATGTGGTCTGGTCTTCAGGAAAGGGCAAAAGCCGCAGGAAGTCACCCTGGCTCTAGATGGACAGAGCTCATGTGGGGGCGTGTCAGCTAGCTGTGGCAGAGCTTGCATGGCCTCCCACCCTAACTTTGGAATGTAGCTTGTGTTGCCTGCTTTCCAACTTCATGTCCAGTGTGTTGGAGGGTTTCTGGCTCTCCAGGTTTTCTTATTAAATTGCTAGCGTTCTCAGAAGTGGTGAGTTCTTGAACCCAGTGGCCTGGAGGCATTTTGGCATGGCTCAGGGGCTCCCCAAGTGTAGAAAGAGGCCCAAGATCAGTTCCTGGGGCGAGAGTAGCAATGGTATGGGGGACCCAGAACTAATGTGTCCTGAGGTCTCCAAGGTCTCCAAGGCCAGTCCTCCACGGTAGTTCATGACTAGGCAATGGCTCCCCTAGACTCTTCTTAAGGAAGGACCGGGTCCTGCCCTCAGGCAATGTAATGTGACAAACACTCCAAGTACCTGGGGATGGCAGCCAAGAAGGCTTGCTTAGAGGACCAGATCTTGGTCCTGCTCTCCTGGTTTTATCCTCAGAAGGCCCCTCAGGCATCACAAAGAGCTAACTCTGGTCAAATCTGTACCAGTGTACATTGGCTCTGCTGGAGCTGCAAACCCTTGTGCTGCAGGGTTCTTTCTGTCTGTGGAGTCCCACACAGGTTGGACAGCACCCCCCCCCCCAATCCTTTCTAAATAGGACTGACTCCTGACTCTGGATCCAGGTAATTCCCTTCCGCAGTGTCTTTCACAAAGTGAACATGGTAGACTGCCTGGCAAGTTGGATCTTCTGATCCCTGTGTCCCTTCTGACTACAGCCAGTGGTCTCTGGGTGGGGAGAGTGTTGAGTAATTGCCTAGTGGGCCTCGCTCACGTAGTGCGTGGAAGTGAGGCCAAGAGGAAAGCCTAGGCCCTCCCTCCCCAGAGGCCTGCAGCTCTGCACTTCCCCAGGCCTCTCCCACTCTCCACAGGGCGCAGGGCTTGATTTTAAGCTCAGCCTTTCTTCTTGGGTGTCTGGGAAGACCATGTGGACTCAGGGTAAATTGGGCTCTGATTGCTTCCTCAGATTGGGACTCAGGATGTCCCTGCTGCTGGCCCTGATAAGTCATCCGTGTGGATCATTGTCTATAAACGGAGCCGGAGGTCACAGCGGAAGCGAGCCTTTGTTCCCAGCTGCTGGCCCCGACCACGTGAGGCGTCCTCACTGCGAGCAGGAGGAAGGCAACTGACATTGAGATGCGCGCAGGCGGGGTCTTCTTCCAGTGGCTCCCAGAGAAGGGGCTGCAGGGACCAGCTGGGAAGCGACCCGACCTACTGTCGTTGACCCGCAGGCGCTTTTCTAGCACGTTTGGTCTTTGGCCACTGAAGTTTTGCTCTGCGAAGAAAAGCGTGATGCCAAACTGTGGGGTCCAAGTAGACAGGAGTGTTGGGGGGGGGGGGGAGGACACAGGACACGACAGCTGCAGCTGATGGGGCCGGGAGACAGGACCAGAGCCGCGCGTCCGATTAGCATACAACGGGCGTGGGCGCTGATTGGCGGGCGCGGCAGTGGGCGGAGAGGTAGGCGGGGTGACACTGCTGGAGTAGTAGGAGAGGGAGGAGTGGGCAGCGGGCGCTGATTGGAGGCGGGGACGGGGACGACGCCCCTGGGCAGGGCGGCTTGCGCTGATTGGAGGCGATGGTGGTGGGCGGGGCGAGGGTGGGGTTGTCCACATTGGGTTAAGGGGCTGATGGAGAAAGAGCGCCTGCTGCGCGCCCTGATTGGTGGGTAGGCGTGTAGGCGTGGCGCGGCCGCGCTCTCTGTTTGGTCGGAGCGGCGCTGGGCGTAGTGTATGGGCGGGGACGAGAACCAGGAGCTGGTACTCCTGGCCCGAGGCGAAGGCGCCGCGGGAGTGATCCTGGGGCCCGGCCCGGTGGCCCGCGCGGCCTGCCCTTTGTGCTTGCAGCCCGCATCCTCGCCCAGGGCCACCGCGTCGGGCTCCCCCGGCGCGCGTGCCCGCCCGCGCGCTGCCCAGCCTGGGATGCGCCAGGGATGCGCGCCCGCCGGCCCTGCGGCTCCTGGCAGCTGGGCGCGGGGCGATGGAGCTAAGCATGAAGAAGTTCACGGTGCGCAGGTTCTTCTCCGTGTACCTGCGCAAGAAGTCGCGCTCCAAGAGCTCCAGTCTGAGTCGCCTCGAGGTAAAGGCCCTCCCCGGGAACGCGCAGGATTTGGGTCCCCGCTGTACCTCGAGTGAGCATGTGGAGCTCGGAGGGCGTTTGGCCACCGGAGCCCTTCTCACAGTCCCGTGCATCATCCACCCCAGATCCAAGCGTGGCGTGGGAAGTTATTTGAAAACTGGTCTAGTTGTCATTAAAGCCTATCAAATCGGCTCCAAGTGTTGTTGGCACTCCATAACAACTGCACAGATCGAGTCCTTGCTGGGACTGAAGTCTACCCCAGTGAATTTCTCTCTAGTGCTCCTATGTTTACGGGATTCGGGGTCACTCCCCAGAGGCTTTGGAGGAGAAGGGGTGCGGCCGTGCAGCTGGGTTGCCGAGTGGTGTGGGGGTTCTTTGGGAGACTCCACGCCGACTCTCAAGTTCTGTAGCCTCCTCTCCAGCCTGTGCTGTCTTGGGTCTGGTACTGTGTGGATGGTCTGGGTATTTGAGATGGCTGTAGAGTTGACCAAAGCAAGTAAGGAAGGTTTCTGGAGTGCCTGACGCAATTCCCTGCAGCCTCGGCGGCTTTGCAACAGATTGGCTCTGAAACACGAAGGACGCCGGAAAAATCTTGACCTTTGCAGGTCCCTCATCTTTTCTTCTGTGGGTGTCCGTAGCCAGTCGTCTGTGGTTTTAAACTATGGTTTTCATTTCAACAACTAACTAAGCTCTATCCTCATCCTGGTGTTCAGACCACATTGTTGAGCCAGTAGATGACAGAGCCGTGACCTGCTTAAGTGAAGGGTGTGAAGAGAGGGAGGCTGGCAACTGGCCTAGAGATGTCATGGATCACTGATGCCCCTGCTTAAAGGCTGGCCCACAGAACTCGTGTGTGTGTGTGTGTGTGTGTGTGTGTGTGTGTGTGTGTGTGTGTGTGGTTGTTCCATTAGGAACAGTGTCACCCATTTTTACTTTGGGTTTCTTTGTCTCGGCCTTAGTATGTTACCCACAGGCAAAGGGCTCTGTGATGATCCAGAGATCTTTCAGGAAAGCCCAGGGATAGTATTGAAAGCGTCAGGGAATTTGCTTGTTGAAAAAGTTTCTTTTGCTAAATTCCAGCTCAGAATTGAAGGGACTAAATTGTCTCTCAGAGAACAAAACATTGATTTTGGACAAATATAGTTATTGATCTGATAATGGGGAGGGGTATTTAAACTTAAAGATGACAGAAACTGAGCGCAAGTGCATTTTTTTTTTTCTAGGACTCTGTAAAATCTAGCCAACAAGAGCAGACGTTGCAGAAGCATTTACCTTCCTATCAGATAATGTTTTTAATCTATTATCTATTATCGTGCTGTTTCTCATCTCTGGGTTATTGCTTTTGCCTCTGTGTCCCCGTGAGCAAACTGTGTGCCATTTACAGAGCACCTGGAAGGCCCCGAGTGTTCTAGAAGCCTGTGTGCGGATTCAGCAAGTAGAACTGAACTGGGCTATGGAGAACCCTCCAAAATACAATCGCATACATTGTGCATGTTGGGGGCAATAACAAAAAAGGGTTTTTTTTTTCCAGTATGAAAATAACATTTCCAAGACCCCTACACAAACCTGTGCCTTCTGATTTCATCCCAGAGCACTGTGTTACACATGCACACACACACACACACACACGCACGCACGCACGCACACGCACACACGCACGCATGCGCGCACACACTAAAATTTTAAGAGTTTTGAAAGGCCAGGAAAGCAGTGTATTCCATTAGTCAGTTGAATGTGGTCTGTTGTTGCGCCTGATGCCATGCTGGATGCTCACGAGCAGGACAGTGGAGATGCACCAGTTGAGTTTTACAAGTGCTCCCCTCAGGTTTCTGACATCTGATGTTTGTGAAAATCCACGTGGCATGTTCTGCTGCACAGCAGGAAGACCCTGAGAAGGAAAGGGGCCTGGTCAAAGCTTACCTCTTCTTCTGTAGATGTCTTAAGGACCCGTGGTGAGTTCAGGCTATTTCTGGACAGTGCAGATCCCAAAAATGTCAAACGAAGATGTCTTGGCCTCGGGGCCCTTCGTTTACCTGGGGACATGTTATGAAGCATTATCTTTGTTAAAAACAAAAATGACTCTGGTTTAAAATTAATTTTACTTTTAGAACACAATGTTTGATAAACTTGGGACCAAGTTACCTAATTGTATGCAGAAACATGCTGTGCATTTCTGCTTAGAAATAAAGTTCATATAAATACGTTTGTCTTGTATCGGCATTGACCTAAGTCATCTGGCCATGTGGGCCATTCCTGCAGACATGTTCCAGAGACTCTTAAAGGGAAGTTGAGAGCCTCTCATAACCTTCGTGGGCACAGGTGTCAGGCTTCAGAGCTTCCCAGCGACCCTGTCCCCAAGAAAGCTGTAACTATGGGACCCTAGTGGCATGCCCTGAGGGATATAGTGGTGACTTGCTACTATTGTGTAGTCCTGTTACAGGTGAAAAAAAAAATGGAGAACAAGGAAGCCCTCTGTGATGATTCAAAGAACATGCCCCATGTGGGAGCAGGGGCCTGCTGTTACCACGCTTTAGCCATTGCCGGCTGTGTGGCCCTTAGTGTTTGCTATTTTTCAGGCACACAGGAAGCAGTTGTCATTGCTAAAAGGTAATCACCCAATGAAATAGTTTGGAATGTGCTTCATAGCCTAATTTTTTTTTTTCTTGCAAACCTCTTCTGGAAGTTAGACAGTTCTAAGTGGGTCTGACTGTGTGCACCCAGTTAGATTCACAATCTCCCTTTGACTAGAAAGACCATTAACTTTCATAAACCTCTCTCTCAGCTACAAGACGGAATGATAGGTAATGTCGGGGTTAGTGAGTGACTGTCTGGGAAGACAATTTAGAATCTTGGCGGTCAAATTGCTCAGTCACTGTTAGCTGTTGATATTGATAAGATTTACCTGGGTTTATTGATGGTTTTTATATTACCCAGTGTCCATTGGCTGCATGGCTAGTGTTGTCCCAGTGGAAGGTCAGCTGCCCACAGGATAGGATGGCCGCATTTGCTCAGATGGAGTTTCCATCTTCTGGCTGGGATAGCGTAAGCCCTCTTATCATGCATGCCTGCCCATGAGTCAGCTGCACTTATCCTCAGATCCATTACCCATGTGGGTTGCTTTGCCCTGAGCTAGGACGGCTTTAGAGCACAAAAATGTTCCAGTGTCTGTTTCCAAGTGAGAGAGCTAAGCAGGAAGGCATCAGAAACCCCAGCAGAGACCCTGACTGATAGTGTGATTACAGGCGTATACTCCTTATTCTCTCCAGAGGCAGTGAAGGTTTTAATTAATTTAAATGATGTTATTTACTGAATGTAGGATTTCATCTAATCGACTGAAGGTATCGATATGCCGAGTTAGCTTACCTACAGAATGGCCTGTTGCTTGGTGTTGACAAGGTTATGGGAAATCTCTCTCTGGTCTGTCATTTAGGCCATTTCATCCAAAACTGACATTTCTACCAAAAGATAGTCGGTGAGAAATAAGGAGCCAAAGATGGAGTTTGGGTGGTGATAAACTGCTGAGTGGCTGGATTTCATTTATTTACTTCCCTATTGTTCATTCCTGAGAGAGAAAAAAAAAAAATCTTTGTATGTGTCACATATACTGAGCTAAGCAATTAGCATACAAAACTATGATCTCTGCCTCAGATCAACTTATTATCTAGTGACAGTAGCCAAGAAAGCAATAGAAGGCTGCTTTGGGGGCGTGATTCATGTAAAATTCCTGAGTCAGTGGATTTAAGTGATCTACTTAGATGAGTTGCTAGTTCATTTGTTTGCCCTGGTCATAGATAATCAAAGGTAGTCTGTGTTCCCACATGACTATGTTTTATTTACCCAACTCTTTTAAGGAAAAAAAATGTTGTCACAATCACATACATAAAGAAAGGGATTGTCCAGCTGTGGGTGCAAAGAACTGTTCTTATTCTTAGTGATCAATAGGTAGATACTTCCATTTTATAGATTCCAGGAAAATGATGTCCAATTAAAATCAAGTACCCGAGAAAATCTGTTAGTCCTTGTTGTATGAGTCATTGGATAACCAGGGAAGAAAGAGAGGAAAGGAGAGAGAGAGGGGGGGGAGGGAGGGAGGAAGGAAGGAAAAAGACCACAAGTAAAAATGGTCTATGCTAGTGAAGGTCGTTTGCCTATTGACCCTTTATTGTATTTCCTAGACACTATAGCTAATTCCTTATTTGTGGTCACTGTGTCTGGGATATGTCTTATCTTTGTAGTATCCCCCCCCCCCCGCCCAACACACACACACCAACACATATACTTTTTTCTTTCCATCAAAGAAATGTATCAAAGTATTTTTTGCTTATTCAAAAATACATGCAACCAAAACTCTTGAGATTTTGCCCATTTTCCTTCCTCTGCCTCCATCACCATCCTCCCAACAGGGTCATAGGCTGACTGGCTTCCACCACACGCTCAGTTCAGCCATAGGCTCTGTTTTCATGCATTCCGAAACAGAAGAGTGGAACAAAGAGGTATTAAGGAAAGGATGGGACATCTGTCCCCCTGTCTGGCTTCCGTAGCTCAGTGTGGTGGATGGAGGCCAGTTCCTCAGATCATGTGGTGTATATTTGGTTGGAAAGGAAAGGAGCCTTCCGAGGGAGTTTCCAGAGCCTGCTCTGCAGGGAGGATGTGGAAGGCTGTGGATCCAGCTTGTAGGCAAATGGGGAGGTGCAGGCGACTTGTGTTTGGATGCTGCCAGCAGAGAGTGTGTACCCCTCGGAGGTGAGGGAATCTGAAGATTGGTTTGTTCACGTGAGGTTCACGGGGTTGGCATCTAGGAGTTTAGCCAGGATTGTATTTTTTCCTCCAAGACACTGTGCTGTTGAATAAGTAAAGCAGAGCTATTGTAAGATTCGAGGAATTCTCCTCAGTGACCAGTGCCTACTTACATTTATGGGTCTGTGTTTTGTTGCATTCTTTCTTGCCATCCTGTTTGCTGATAAGTTGTCGCTTATTAAAGCTGTTGAACTGAACACAAGGAGATTGCTGTGAAGTAGCCTTTTAAACTGCTGGGTCAGATGCAGATGTACGCGGTGCTCAGTTCACCATATATGATCCCCAGCTATAGAAGGCATTGCTCATGCTGACTTGTAAGTGAATAAAGATGACGCTGTGATAGTGTGGCTATAAATAACACCAGGAACCTCCCACTGGGGCTCAGGGGACAAATGTGCAGGAACCATACACATTGTGTGTTCCTAAACTGGCAAAATAAACAGTGTGCCAGGCCCTTGGGGATGTGTGCCTTTGTGTAGGCCATTCACATAGTTTCTTGAGGTCTGCTAAAGGACATAGTAACACCACTGGTGGTGGAGTCCTGCTTAATCCCCGGATACGGTTTGCAAAGGTCCTCAGGCTCAGTCAGCAGCTGGGCTTCCAGAAGCACAGGAAATTCTGCACCCCTGGGGTCAGCTGTGTCTCTGTGAGCATGCCTAGCCCTCCCTGGCGTGCTGGCCTACCTCACACTTCCTGTTTTCCTGTCTTCCCCTGGATCTCTTACTTAATCCTTTGGAGTACCTGCCTCTTCAAATTAAAAGACAGTTTCACATCTTACGGTGATGGCACTTAAGCCTGCAAAGGTCAGAGATGAGCTGCAAGGGCTGGTGGGAAAGTTTACTGCGCAATCCATGGGGCTGTGGCTTAGGCTAAGACCCTCTGTCAAATGCTTTGCAGTACAGACATTCTCCTTGCCAGCTTGCTCTGCCGTCCTCCATTGTCTCCGATTAGTACTGTCGCCAGGAAGCTGGCTTTCCTAGGTTACAACCACGTTACGTTTCCTTAGAATGAAGGTTTAGGGCTGGAAATACAGCTCATTTGATAGCGAGTTTTCCTAACACCCATAAGGCCCTGGGCCTGACCCTTGGTACCTCATAACATGCCCGTGATCCCAGTACTAGGAAGGTGAAGACAGGAGTTCAGGCCCATCGTTGGCTATATAGAGAGTTAAAGTTCAGTGCAGGATATACCAGCCTTTGTCTCAAAAAGAAAGGGAGGTTTAGTCTTTGCAGCTGTCATTTGCAATACGTCTCTTCCCCCCTGTGAGTGTTGGTGTGTGTGTGTGTGGCCAAGCTGAGGGATGGCAAAGGATGAAGTCTTGGCAGAAATGCTCTAGTTTCTTGGGCAAAAAGACTTAAATTCAGGAGATTAAGACAGCAGGATTATGCAGTCACTGGTTGGGGCTGGGCAAGAGCTAAGCGAGGATGCTGAAGACCCACAGAAGGCATGTCTGCAGTGTTGTTATCTTTGGCTTTAGATAGGCACTCACCTATGTAGGTCTGGAACCCACAGCAGCCGTCAAGTGGTCCCCACTGCAACGCGAGACTTCATGGGATTGGCTGCCACGTCTGCACACCCACTCCTGCCCACAGATGGGCCACATCTTTGCCTTTTACATATCAAGTGGGTAGCGGAGTCTATAATAGAAGGGGAGTGGCTTCTATTGGGAATGGTTGTGGGTGTTTTGGGCCAGGATAAGCAGGCCTTTCGGGCATGAAAGTCAAGAGGACAGCCTGTCTGTTGAAGTCTACATCTAGGGCACCCTGGTCGTCAGTGTCTTTGTTAGCACACAAGAAGCTTGTTAGGAAAGTGCCTGTGTGGGTTGAGAAGCTGCCTGAAGGGGCCTTGAGAGAAGAGACACAGGCAGAATGGGGGGTTAGTGTGGGGGAGGGATGGGGTGCCCACTGCTGGGCTGTGATACTCCCAGGAGCCACCCACCAGACCCCATTTATGCTCCTGTGGGAGCTGGTCGCCAGAGGCTGCTTGTTAAAGCAGGAAGCCCAGAAGAGCTGGTACAAGGTATCCCTGTAAGAAGGGCTGGTACAAGATATCCCTGTAACTCAGAGGTGCACAGGAGACACTTTGTAACTTGGTAAATGGCCCTGGTTGCTTGGTTGACTTTGAAGCTAATTGTAATGAAAAACAGACAACAGGGGGGGGGGGAGTTTACTTTTAGAACACTTCCAGCTTTTGAATTCTGTTTAGTCAGTTGTCACCGTGGACCACTGGGCAGATGGGCTCCTGGACTGTGGGCAGCAGGGGCAGCTAACCGGCTGCATTCCCGGGAGCCCCAGCAGCTCAAGGGTGGCTGTGAGTTTTATTTGTAAAATGTAGCAAAGCAGAAGGCGGGGATTTTGATATGTGAGTCAATGGAAGGATGCAGAGCCTCGCCCCAGAGGAAAATGAATAAAGGTGTCCCACCTGGTGGTTTGTCCTGAGGTTGACATACAGACAGCCCCTGTGCAGACGTGTTCAGTGACTGTCAGAGATCACAAACGCGCCTCACTCTGTCCTTTGACAGCATGGTACCGTCCTCCCTGCGTGGACGTTGGGGATGTGGGAGAAGGGATATCGCTCTGCAGTGAGCAAACGCAGCCTCTTACCACTCAATGAGCCGTTTCATTTCCCTCGGTTACTCCTGCGCCCCACCCCGCCCCGTCCACTTACAAACCCATTCACCTCTCCTCTGAGACTACCACCGGGGTCATTCCCGCAAGGACTCCAGTGTAAAGGCCGTTGGCTTACCCCTAGCACCAATCTGTCCTAGGTACTCCCTGCAGCGGCCATGAGCTGTGCTATCAGGTGTGTGAAGAGATTTGCTGGACAGGAAGTGATTTGTTTGGCAGGGTGCTGGTTTGCAAAGAGTGATGGCGCACAGCTGGCTGTGTAGTTGGGTGGGGCCTGGGTGGTGATGCACAGGGATTCCCACAACTGTGTCATCCTGCGACAGCTGAGCAGCCTTCTGTGCTCTAAGGCACAGTGGAGTCCTTGCTCAAATATCTGTTGCTTCTGTGACTTCAGCAAGGTCACCAGCGATACTGGCTGAGCTCCAGTTCCTCCCACTGTAGAAATAGCAACCCCCAGCCTTCAGGGTTGCATCAGGAGACAGGGGAGTGGTCTGTGTAGCAGGTTTGGTGCATACCTAGTAAGGGCCAGTGTGGCAGGTCCGTAGGCTATGGCCACTGACTCCCAAACTCTTATACCATAGCAATGGTAGCACATTTGAGAAACATGCTTCGAGCCTGGCTTGGCGTCAGCCTCCATGGCTGGCCCTGCCAAAGCATGGCCATTTAAGCTGCATTGTTAGGTTGAGTGGGAATGGTTGCATGAAGGGTGCTTGAGACTAGAAGCCGGCGGAGCAGCAGTGTTCCGATACTGTCCCCAGGGCAGATGGATGGAGCACCTGCTCTGGTGGGTGTATCCCTCGGGACCCTACAGCGTCCCCGGGGCACTTTGGTGGGTGATTATCCAGGAGGTGACATGTCACAGCTGAGAGAGGGTGCAGGCATTTGCTGTCGAGTTCTGGAGCCTCCTCCCACCGGCTTCAAATGCAGCAGCGTTCTCTACCCTCACTGGGAGGGTCCAGGCAGAGGCCATACTCCAGTGTGAGCGGCAGCTTGTACCCTCGCTACACGTTTAGACAGGAAGGCTCTATGAACTTCAAGTGTCCACGGTTCTGTCCAGCGTGACCTGCATGCGGTTTCTTCTGGCAGGAAAAAGTAGAGGCAGCGTGTCTGACGTCTTCAGAACTCTTGCAATACTCTTCTTTCTCCTCCCTTTGTGACAGACCCCCCCCCCCCCGTTCCTCCCTCCCGTCGCAATCTCTGGACCACATATTTGCACATCAAGTCAACAGCAGCCTCATGAGGGGAGATGCTGCTCTCTCCGTGGTGTACATGGAAGGTTGCAAGGGCCGTGCTTGCTTTTGGTAGATGGACCCACTGAGATGCAGTGTTTGACTGAAATCCTGGAATGAGGCAACAAGGAACTACACCAGCGTTTCCCGCTGGGATTTCAATGGCAGGGGGACGAGGTGGGGGACAAGCTGGGATCGGAATGCAAGGTATACTCCAGCTGCGGAGCTGCCCGCTGCCCTCCCCAACTCGACCTGGGGCCTCTAGGGTCCTTGCCAGTGTCACGGGCTCAGAGTGCCCTGTTTTCAGCAGATGGCTTGTGTCCCCGGTGGGTGGACAACCACAGTCCAGATCCTGGGGTTGGTACTGAGTCAGGCAGAAGTGATTTTGCAGATGTAATTAGGTCGGTATTCTCAGACTGGGAAGATGATCCTGGACCTCCGTGTAACACCCAGCGTCTCTGTGACAGGAGGTAGAGGAGACTCCACTTTGGGGGAGGCCCAGGGGGATAGTGTGGGGTAAGGGAGCCCTGAGGTTATCTATGCCCACAGCCTTCGGGAGACTCTGGCTCCCAGCACCGTAAAGAGTACATAGAGTGCAGGCTCTGGTGATTGGTCACACTAGCAGTGGCTAGAAAATGCACCTGTGTGCTACGTGATGACGGTGGGCACAGCTCATGCAGAGATGCGTGGGTGGACGAGGGCTGGACCTAAAGTAGAAGGTGATGACTAAACTCTCATCCAGTCTAGAAAGTGGCCAGGCAGAGCAGCCATCCCAGGGGTTTCCTGTCTATGGGGGCTGCAGGCTGTAAACAACACTAGACCCGATTTGGTATCGGTGTGGCCAGATGTGAGCAGAGGTTTCTGCTGTGTGGATGTTCTGTGTGTAAGGATTCACTGAACAGGGTGAACAGACTAGAGCACCGGCTCCTTCCTTGTGGCAGTTAAGACAATAATCCCAGCAGTACAGGGGACCAGCTGGGTGTGGCATTTAGGGGAGCCCTCTGTGGATTCCTGAAAGGCCCCAGAGTGGTTCTGTCTTACCCGAAGACCAATGTGCCCAAGAGGGAGTGCCCAGATGTGTGGACCTGGGGTCTTTGAGAGATTTGACTTGACCCTGAAGGCTGTGAAATCCCCATATGGAGCAGAAGGAATCTCAGCTTCAAAAGATCCTCTGACAGCTGAGAGGTGGTGTGCTCAGCGGTAGAGCACTTGCCAGGCAGTGCAGTCAGTCCTCTGTGTTCCGCAGCACCCTCGCACACGCACAAGGGCGCGCACGCACACACACACACACGCCGCACATGCACAGACACACACACACACACCGCACATGCACACACACGCAAACACACACCACACACACACCACACATGCACACACATGCACACACATGCACACACACGCGCAAACACACACCACACATACACACACACGCGCGCACACACACAGAAACAAATAACAAATAAAGGGACCCTTCTGGAAGAGCTGTGGGGATTAGACCCTTGCAGGTAGAGGAGGGATAGGAGAAGAGCTTAGCAGCTCCAGGAGCTGCAGTTCCTTACTCGTGGGTAACTGGACATGCATACGAATGACAGAGGGATCCAGATGATTTCCTTGCTAACCCCATCCTGAGGTAGGGAGACAGCACCAGGTGTGTAGTAAACCAGATGGCTCTGGCTCCCTCAGACCTGTGCTGTACAGCCTCACGGCACTGTCACACAAGGATCTGAAGCCTCTTTACCAAAGGTTTAATAACTCCGTCACGCTACGGCAGCCACCAGAGCAGCCACTCGACTGCATCAGTGGCGACTTGTGCACCGGAAGCCACTGGGGTTACTCAAGGTGACCGGACCCCTGCAGATGCACTTGGCACAGAGGAGGAGGAGTTAGGTCCAGCTCAAGGCGGCTGTGCTTCTGGTTGGAAGTCTCCCTGCCTGCCCTGGTGCTGTGCGACAACTGCTCGGTGTCACCGGGGTTGATTCCGAGTGTGGCACACCCTACGCTCTGGTTCAGCCTGCTCTATAGAGCTCGCAGCCTGTCTGTACTCAACTCTCGCATCCTAGAGAGTAATTCAGGAGTCCAGAGGAGGGCTGGGAAGGAGAAAGACAGGCAGGGGGAAGGCAGGGGGGAGTGCAGTACAGTACCCTGGTACCTGCACACGGGGCCTGCAGACAAAGAAGAATGAAACCCTACCCTTGGCCTCTGCGGAAGAGCTCTCCATGGGGGCGCAGTCAGAGGCGGACCCTGCAGAGCAGCTTCCCACTCACAACCAGGAGTGTTGGGACCGAGGGGACTCTGCTGTCTAGCACCCCGTTACTTATTGCCACCCCACCTCCCAAGGCAGGGAGCCAGAGACAGATCTGGGCGTGAGCCTGCTGTGAGTGGCATCTGTGTAGGGGTGGTCCAGTCTCTTTCTCTATGGGCAGGTCCATCCTCCTAGGAAGAGCCACCTGAGAGCTCGCTGCGGGGTTCTGAGATTACTTTGTTCCGCGTGGCCCCTCCTGCTGCTTTGGTCACCTCTGGCTGGTGAGGTGAGGCCTTACTTACTGGAAAGACTGGAGTCACAAGAGTACAGGCCTCGAGTGAGCTAGCAGAGAGAAAGCTGGAGTCCAGGCCCCTCAGCATCTCTTCAGCCCGATGGAGCAGGGCAGACCACCCGGGTTTCAGATGCTGGGTTTGTAGTATGTGAGGAACTCCAGAGGATCCTAGCTGGGACCATTATCTCACTCATACATCCTTGGAGACACACGTGTGTTGACACATGCACACAGCATTGTGGCAGAGCAATGGCAGAAGGTATTTACGAGGGACCCACAGGCTGGCCTTATTGAGCTCTGTTCTGGCATCAGATTCTAGGATGGCAACTCACAGAATCTGGTTTCGCCTCCACGTTCTTTAAAACAGACTTATCCCTTGGATGCTGTTCATAGGACCGCAGAGGTATCAGTGGCCTTCCATGTGTATGTATGTGCGTGCATCTGTGTGTGCGTTCGGACACACAGGGGAGCATATATGTACATGTGTATGGAGGGGACAGTGTCAAGTGTTGTTCCCCAGGAACCTTGCTCTTTGAGACAGTCTCACTGAGATGCAGAGCAGCTGTTTAGGTTAGCCTGGTTGGCCACAGTACTGCAATTTCAACCCACATCTGGCTTTCTGCTAGGGTTCCTGGCCTCAGCCTCAGGTACTCACACTCACAAGGCAAGCATTTTACTGACTGAGTCACCCACTAGGCTGTTTGTTCATCCTTCCTTCCTTCCTTCTGAGCTGGGGGCAGATATCCACAACCCTAAGAAGAAGCACATCTCAGTGGGTGGCAACTGAACGATGCCACCCAGTTGTGTAGACTTTTGTCCGAGTTGCCCACGCGTGTTCCCTTCAGGGTGTGTTCCTGCCTGTTGCTGATGGTCCCTGGGCAGCTGCTGATTGCCTCTGCCAGCATTTAGATTCATGCTTCTAACCCCTCACCCCAGACCATGGTGCGATGAGGTTATCTTTCTATCCATGGGAAGAAGTGGACAGCCATTTTCAGTCACCTCCCCGAGGAGTGGAAGAACACTCCGAGACTTCTATTTATGTCTCTTAAGTGGCCTGGCACATTGTGTGCATGTCTCCTAGTCATAGCCAGGATAACATGGCTTTACTAACAAGCTTACCCTTCCTCTCAAGCTACCTTGTAGTGAAAGAAACTTGTTTACATTAAGAGCAAAAAAAATATAACGAAGAGATTATAGCAGAAGGAAAAAAAAATGGGAATAGGGGAAGAACAGAGTAGAAGGTTTCAAAAAAAAAAAAAAAAAAAAATGGGATCAAGTGGTTCCAAATTAACCACTGTTGCTATCTTGAAGCAAGTATAGAAGGATACTTCCTGACTTCTGGGTTGGAGAGATAGCTCAGCCAGTAAAGTGCTTGCTGCGGGAGCCTTAGCACCTGACTGTGATTCTCAGTACACAGTACAGTTCTAGCAATGGTGGTGCATGTGCACAAGCATGTACACACACAGATACACACAAAATGAAGATAAGTCCAGACTTCCTGAATATTCCAGTTTGCAAATTCTTCTTCCTCTTCTTCTTCCTCTTCCAATTCCTCTTTCTCTTCCTCTTCCAATTCCTCTTCCTCTCCAATTCCTCTTCCTCATCTTCCTCTTCCAATTCCCCTTCCTCTTCTTCTATAAATTGTACTTGACACTCAGCCTTTCCAAATGGGGTTATGCTGTTAACAGCTAAGATGCATGTCTTTTATTTCAGTGTGTGTAGGTAGTTGACATGAGGGGCTGATGGCATGACACACCGCTGTAGCTATGACCATGCTACATCACAGCATGCTGTTGAGGGCCGCTGAAATTCACCTGCTGAAATTCATGGTTTTTTTTTTTTTTTTGCAATTGCTTGAAGGAGGATCCAAGCAAGGGTTTTCCCGTCACTCTTGCGTGGGACCCCTTTCCCCAGACACCTGTGTGGTACTGTTCAGTTGGGTGGGACGCCTTGCCCTCCCTCTGGACACATAGGGTTTCCCTGGAAAGCCAGAATGCTAGAGTGTTAGCAGCCATTTATTGAGGGAGGGGGCAACAATGGGCCACCTTTCCCTTAGGGTCTTCTGGTTATTTCTATCCATATCTTGGCAAAGTGTGAGTGCCTGCGTCTGTAAGGCAGTGTCCCTCACGAGCGCTGAAAGGCAGAGTAGCCCTCCCTGGGCTGTTTCTTTATTTATCGTCATTATTTATCGTCACTTCTTCCCACTTGTGAGCATGGCTGTGTCCTTGTTTTCTGGTCCCACACTTTTCCTTAGAGACGTTTGGGGAGGAGCGGAAGCTCTCGGCCAGGCCTTACCGTTGGCCATGATGGAAAGGGACGTCGTCCTCTGACTGCCTGGGTGCTGGGGGGGGGGGTGGGGAGTGCCTTTGAGTCCTCCAGCATGAGTAGCCCATCTCCTAGGTGATCTTTTAATGCGTCTGACCCCACCCGAGTTTCTTGACCTCTCCTCTCTGGGCTCCTGGTACCTTTGCCCCTTACAATCCAACTCATACCTCTGGGCAGCTTGAACCTGCCTGCCGTATTTCTGGGTACCTTCCTACTATTGATGTTACACAAAGGACAGTCTCCCAGGTGGCCTCCCTTGGCAACTTAGCTCTTCAATATTGTAGTTTTCTATAGCCAGTCACCCTCCCTCACAAAGAGCCTGGTCAGGAGTCCCCTCACACCGACCCCACTGAAGCCAGATGGTTCCCAGGTCCTCCCCCTCACACACACACGCACACGCGTTAGTCTCCAGGCTCTGGTGAGAGAGACCCTTCCTCTGCCCACTCCATCCCCGCAGGCTTCGGTGGTTCTGACTGAATTATGCTAAGGAACACTGTGTGTGTGTGTGTGTGTGTGTGTGTGTAAATGCCACCACAGCCCATGCAAGGAGAGAATACAGGATGATCTCAGTGGAGAGCTACCTTCCCTTGTAGGCCAGAACGTCGATCACACGGGCATCTCAGAGATAGGGTCAGTGGGCAGAAGGTAGGCTTTTTTTTTTTTTTTCTGGACCCAGAATGCCTGAGTTTTGCTATCCTGGGTGGCACCTGCCTTATCAGTCCTGAACATTGAGATCTGTCAATGTGATTTAACTTAGGAAATAAACTTTTTTTCCACGCGACCAGCCACCCAAGCCGTCCTTCCCAAGTCTCATTTCCCTTCATGCCTGTTTATTTCCCCCGCAAACACTATCACGGCGTGCCAACGTTCTGGTCTGCATGTGCTGTAAATGGAACCACATCGCCTCTGTTGCTCAACTGGTTGGGTCCCTGCGTGCCTGCCATTCCCTCCCGTTCTCGGAAGCACTGCTTAGATACCGATGTACGTCTGTCATTCACACACATGGTGGGGTGAAGGGCCGGGAGCTTCCCCTAGGGTGTTCCTGAGAGAGAAGTGGCAGGCTGTGGGGCACGTGGTGGCCCACAGCCACAGACTTCCTTGCGTTCACTCCAGTCGGGCTGTCCGTTAGCTGCTCCTGCCAGCTGGCCATGGGAGTTGCTGCCCATTTATGTAACCTCCCTCTTCTCTGCCTTCTGACTGATTCTTAAGAGTTCGTTTCGTATTCTGGACATCAGCTATATGTACTATGCAAATGACATCTAGTTTGTGGCCTATTTTTAACCCTTTTATACAGAAACTTTAAATTTTATGCAGCTAAATTTGTCAGCTTTTCCTTCATGGTGTGTTCATTCTGTCTCTGAGCTACAAGTCTGCCCAAACGCTGAAGTTATAAAAGTAAGCTGCCATTCTCTTAAGGTTTAAAAGTTCTGTGTGACCGTGTGTGTGTGTGTGTGTGTGTGTGTGTGTGTGTGTGTGTCTGTGCACATGTGCGCACCTGTGTGTGCGTGCGTGTGCGTGAATGTACATGTGTGCATGCACACAAGGGTACCTGTTTGTAGGTGCATGCGGAGGTCAGAGGTAAGCCTTGTGGCCCATTACTGAGGAGCTGTGCACTTTTCTTTAGTCAGAGTAGCTCTCTAACCAAATAGGCTAGCCTGGCTCATCAGCAACCCACAGGGACCCTTCTCTGCCTCCCTGCTGGGATGAGAAGCTCACATCGCCACAGTGGATTATAACAATGTCTTCCATGGGTTCTGGGGATAAAATGGGATCCTTTCCTGACTTCCATATCCCATTGGTCTTTTGCTTGGTTTTTTTTTTTTTTTTCCCTCGAGACAGGGTTTCTCTATTGCTTTGGAGCCTGCCTGGAACTCAATGTGTAGACCAGGCTGCACTTGAACTCACAGAGATCCACCTGCCTCTGCCTCCTGAGGGCTGGGACTAAAGGCGTGCGCCACCAACGCCCGGCTTTGCTTGCTTTTTGTACAGACTGCGGCGCAGACCTTTGCTTTGCAAGTGAGGTGAGTGAGGTGAGCTGCTTCCCTCACTCACCTGTCTTCACACACCTGCAGTGTCCCCGGGGAGGCTGCTGACCACCAGTCAGGGACTTCTGGCCTTTAATCTGCTTCGTTTTATAACTTGTACCCAGACCACGTTGTTCCAGTTACTACCAGCTCAAAGTGAGTCTTAGTATCAAGTGCAGTGAGTTTCTCCTGCCTTCATCTTTTGTTTCGAAGTCATCAGCGCTCTCTGTCACTTTTTAATTGAAAGTAATTGTTCCCCTTAGTATATGTGAGTTTTAACAGGAGTGTAGTCTCCTACTGTCTTGATATAAGTTTCCAATGCACAGTTTCCTGTCTTTGTGGAGTGAATGCGGGAGAAGACTTGGAGCACTTCTGCTTTGCTGCTACCTTTGTGGCCCCAGCCGGCTCTTTTACACTACCGGTGTGTGTTTTAGAGATGTGCTCCTTGCGTTCTACAGAACACCGGTCCCTCAAGGCTTCACGAAGCTTCCTGCATCGCCCAGACACTGACGAGAAAGCAAGATGGCCCAGGCCAGACACCGGCAGTCAGCGGCTGTGGGTTGGTTAGTTACCCCACGTTGGCTGAGGCAGCCGTTAAGTTGTCAGAACTTCATTTCATTCGGGGTGTATGCTGAGAACGCCTTACACGTCTTGCTGCATTTTAGGGTTTAGGAAACTCACCATGTTTCCTATATCTAGCCAATTGGTAATCTTGTCGCCAGGAAAGGGCAGCCAGATTGCTTCTCCTGTGACTTATCTGTCGAGGACCGTCTCTCTGAAATGTCCTCAACCAGTCTCGCACTCCTGTCGTCTCCAGAATACACTTTCCTAAAGATCCTGGCATGCTTTTGTGCCGGTGGCATGGCCATGCTTCTTACAGCCTCGCCAAGAGTGGCCATTACGCACCGAGTGTGCCTGACAGACAGGTGGGTTCCTCCGGCTAGGCCCCAGCCCCTGAGGTGAAATTCTTGCAGTTCATGGAAGCTGGAGGTTGGAGAGTCTGCGGTCTGCATTACCCAGTGAGACTTTTTGCCTTTTGGTCCACGATGAGCACTTGTAACCCTGCGTGAATCTGCACTCCCCTAGAAGTGCAGGTGAGTGGCTTGAAGATGCTCTAGGTTGTCCGTCTGAGAGTGGATAGGAATCCTATGTGATTGGATTGGGGTAAACCTTGACCAGCAGTGGGGGGAAGAGGACAGTAAAGAGGGATGCTGGGGATTCGTACAGAAAAGACCCTGTCACTTCCTGAACTACTGCAAAATCTAGCACACCTGAGACATGGCTTCTCTCCCTCCCTCCATTCTCCTAAAGAAAACGGGCTTGCTCTCCCCGAGGCAATGGTAAGGAGTGTGGCACGCTCGAACAGAGACACGTCCGGAGTGTGCCCTGTAGAGCTTTAGCCTCACAAACCACTGGTGTTAGTTCACACTGATCAGACGCCACACTCCACAAGCAATGTCTGGAAGCCGGTGGGGCCACTCGGTTCCAGGCTCTTCACCACCCAGAGCGAGCTCAGGATTTGTTTGCTCCATATATGATAGCTGGGGCTTTCATTCCGCCACAGTCCCCTGTCTGTCCACACTGTAAAGAACCCAGCCTTGATTTTGCAAACTCTTCCATCTGTCGTGAGCCTCACCATGTTGCTCTTGCATGTGTGAACACAGGCTGCCCACACTCTCTTTGTGGGAACACCCCTTCCTCCCAGCCTGCGAGCAGGACTGAATGGGGGGGGGGGGAGAGGGACATCAAAGGAGCCAGCCACTCAGGGTGGCTGGTGCCACCTTTCATTCCCTCCCCTTCCCCTTTTCCTGAGAAGGGATTTTTTGTTTTTACTTTCTGCCTGATGGAGAGCAGTAAGGGGCCAATCATCACAACCGTTGCTGTTGCCAGGGTCCCTGAAAACAAGGAAGGTGGACATGCCACAGGGCCATTCCCACGTCAAACAGAGGGAGGCAGGGGATATCTATCTTGCCCAGTGAGAAGCCAGGGCAGGACAGTGTGGTTTTCAGAGCAAGGGAGCAGAGCCAAGAACCACTCTGCCAGTCCATTCAAACTCTTCCATCACCTGAGATATTTCTTGTCTCTTTGCGTTTAATACATTGGGATGCTGTTTCGATGCTACTGGCTGGGTCCAAGTAAGACTCGAGAAAGAATCGCTTTTGTCTAGAATTCCCATTGTAATGATAGAGCGGCCATGGCTTGTAACTGAACTACAAAACCCTTGCATTTCAGAAAGACTTAGCTCACTCTATCACCCCCCACCCCCGACCAGGAAGGCATCCCTGCTCCTGGGACGCTAGAGAGAAGGGGAAGTGTCTCATCCTCGTGGCTTCCTTTGCCTTTGTCTGTTCTTACTGTGATGGTGACCCCCTTTCTCGAATCTTAGAGAGGAAAAAAGCTAACAGTAAAATTGGCCTGGAAACTAAACTCCTCCCCCCATCAGGGGCTGATTTGTGAGGGGCTAGGGCATCACCTGCTCCCCTGAGCAGCTTTCTAGACATCAGTGCGTGTGTGTGTGCGTGTGCGTGCGTGTGTGTGTGTGTGTGTGTGTGTGTGAACTTGCATCTCACCAGTTAACCAGCCAGCCCTGTGATAACCCTCTCCCTTCCTCTCCAATGCTGGGGTTACAGGCACCTTTTACATGGCTGCTGGGATTTGAACTTGCGGGGTTACAGGCTCACACCACTCCAACAAACCTTTTTCGTGGCTGCTGGGAATTGAACTTGGTTCCTCATGCCTGTGTGGCAAGCGCTTTATCCACAGAGGCATCTCAGAGCCCCCAGGCTTTGGAGTAATAGGGCGCAGCTTGCATTTGAAGCTCTTCGTTGCTTTGGGTGAGAAAACATGAAAAGCTGGCATCTACCACAGAAGGAGTTGCTTTTAAATTAGTGTAGGGCTCCAGAGCCAATGGCTAGATTTCTGCATGTTGTTCCCTCCAGGCCTTTTTGACTTTCAAAACACACTGAATAGAAGTAGCATGGGACTCCTAGACCAGTGAGTGACAACAGACACTGTTTGTCATCTTTGAGGAATCCGTGTTTGCATGGCATGCCTTTTAAAGATCAGTTGACACTTCATTTAAAAAAAGAAATGTTCTTACTACTGAAATAAATTTTTACAACAATTATGGGGAAAATAAAAGAAATAACTGAAGTGACAAGTCTTTACTCGAATGACAGCCAGGAGACAGCGTGACCGCATACACTTGCTGGGAATTGCGGTTCCCTGCAATTATTCACGTGGCTTTTGCGATGTGTTCTCTTTGCCATAGGCTTTGGATTGATTTGTTATTCTGTTCCGTTCATCTTCCCTTTTCTTTCAGCTGTGGCAGAAGGAGGGGCTTTTCTTCCAAATGCTTGGAATCTAGTGTCTAACTTGGAATTCGGTTGTAGTTAAATTGACCAGCCAGCTACTCAAGGAAGTTAACGTTTAGGACCGGCTGACTTCCCTTGATCTCTTGCTTGCTTTCTGGGCTGTACTTGGGGCCATGCCTGTCACACTTCTCTCCATCACCTTTTAGCTCCAGTACTTCGTGCTGGTGGCCGCATGCGAGGTGAGCTTGGAGGCCTTTAGGGACCTGGAAGGCGTATTTGGTCATCTTAACGTGACTTATAGTTCAGCTGTGTGTTGAGTTTGAGTTTTAAAGACACTCCCTCCAATTTACAAAACGTATTGTTTAGCAGATTTATACATGAAATGTATGTATGTAATGTATCGTCTCCACCCCCCCCCACTCCTTTCCTCCAAGCCCTCACATGGTAGCTCCTTAGCTAGGGTAGGGGCCCCTGGAGCCCCCTCTGGGTCCCACACTTGCCTGATGCTGGGACTGGGTGAGCAGGAAGTCGTCCTAAAGGGCAGTGGGTGCTGGCGGTATACCCGTGCAGGGCGGTGGGTGCTGGCGGTGTGCCCGTGCAGGGCAGTGGGTGCTGGCGGTGTGTCCGTGCAGGCCGGTGGGTGCTGGCGGTGTGCCCGAGCAGGGCGGTGGGTGCTGGCGGTGTGCCCGTGCAGGCCGGTGGGTGCTGGCGGTGTGCCCGTGCAGGCCGGTGGGTGCTGGCGGTGTGCCCGTGCAGGCCGGTGGGTGCTGGCGGTATACCCGTTCAGGGCAGTGGGTGCTGGCGGTTTGCCGGTGCAGGCCAATGCTGCTGTCCAGCACAGTCCATTTCCAGTAGACGCAGAAGCATCACCCAGCGGAGCTCTTTGTTCCAAACATACTTGTTCTGCCGCCATTGCGTATTCATGACCAGCCCCTCTCTAGCTTCCTGAGCAGTCAGTACCCTCTGCTGATGTTTGCATAGGAAGCTAGCCCTGCCTCCTGCCCACCTTCCCGGATTTCTGCGAGCACGCTAGGTAGCTGCTGTGCCCTGCCTGGATATATTTCACAATTTGGTCTACTTTTTAGGAGACAGGTAAAGGCAAACCTTTCGTGCTGTTTTTGGTTGGCATTCCATGTGATGCTTTGCTGTCTTCGCGTGGTGGTTAAATGGGGGTAGACACCTCCATCCCTTCTAAGACCCATCACGCCTTCGTGTGAGGGCACTTCAGCTCCTTTCTTCCGGCGGTTGCCAAGCGCGGACTGTCCTGTTATCTTTAGTCTGATCGCTGCGCCTCTTACTCCTGTCCAGCTGGAACTTAGCTCCAAGCAATCAGCTTTCCTCAGACAGTATTCTCATATCTTACAAAACTCGCCCCATTTTTAAGCTCTGTTCAGCTTGGCTTTGGCAGCGTCCCTTATCAAGGTATATAGCATTTTGGGGAGCTAGTTGTACAATGTAGACATGCTTGAAGTTGGTCACGTGGGTCACTGTGGCTGTTGGTGTTTCCGTGTTTTGCTGCACGCTGTCCACTCCTAGACGCTTGTAACAGACTACTACACGTAGTGGCTTACACCAGAGGAACACATTCCTCTCTGGGGCGGGGCCATGCTCCTTCCAGAATTCCTAGAAAGGACCCCTCCTGCCTTTCCAGTGTCTGTGACCCAGGCTCCACAGCTCAGAGAGTTAGGGTAATGGCTGTCCTTCCTGTGTGGCTGTCTCTGACAGCCACCATTACTGCAGTGGGACCCACACACGCCTAACACTGTATAATTAGTGGGCTGGTTGATCGCATTGCAGAGGATCATACTCCAAGGTTGGTGTTTACCATGTTTTTTGGGGGACACTATTCAGCCGCAGTGAGAATCCCAGGGGGACTTTCGTGTGTGCCACCAGTGGGCTGTGGGGTACAGGAACAGCTCTGTCTGCTGAGCCACTGCTCCGTGGCTTCAAAAACAAACAAACAAACACACACAAACAAGAAACCTCTTATTGGGTCACTTGGATTTGGAGTACTGGGCGCATAGGGGGCACCACTGTGCCCAGCTTTACGCGGTGCTGGGGACCGAGCCCAAGGCCTCCCGTGTGCTAGGCGAGCTCTCTACCCGCTGATTCCCACTCAGCTCCCCTGTGGCTTTCAGTCTCTGGTTCCATTACTGCATGTGACTTGCTGACCTGCAAAATCTGGCCGAATCCTTCTGAGTTCTCAGTGCGAGCCGCTCCTGCCACGGAGCATTCTCAAGTAGAACGGGCAACTTGCTTGTTTCAGAGCGTCAGAGCTGGGGAGACTTCAGTGCCGACTGTCTGCAGGCACCTCCTGACTCTCAGATCCCTGTTTGTCCTGCTTCGAGTTCATGTCCTTGGTCGGGGCTCTCAGCTCTGACTTGGATGATCTCTTCTGATGCACTTTTTCCTGGCCCTTAGCTCAGGGCAGGACCTTTGCTTCCCCGGGACTGCACATCCGTCTGCTCCCCGGGACTGCACATCTGTCTTCTCCTTAGAACTGCACATCTGTCCTCTCCTTAGAACTGCACATCCGTCTTCTCCTTAGAACTGCACATCTGCCCTCTCCTTAGAACTGCACATCTGTCCTCTCCTTAGAACTGCACATCCGTCCTCTCCTTAGAACTGCACATCTGTCCTCTCCTTAGAACTGCACATCCGTCCTCTCCTTAGAACTGCATATCTGTCTGTTCCCCAGGACTGCACAGCTGTCTGTTCCCCAGGACCGCACGTCTGTCTGTTCCCTGCGACTACACATCTGTCTGTTCCCCAGGACTGCACATCTGTCTGTTCCCAGGACTGCACATCTGTCTAATACCCAGGACTGCACAGCTGCCTGCTCCCTTGGCCTGTGTGTTTCCCCTTCTTGGCTTCATAAATATTGATTTTTTTTTCTTTATTTGCATTGGCTCTTCTGAGGATTTTATTTTACATATATTTTAAAGTGCATTTCGCTGCGCGTGGGTAAAGTCTAGAGGGCGGTATAGTGCTGTGCATATAGATTATAGATTACGATTTTCACAGTGAAGCGTGTGAACACATGCAGGGTCTCATGCAGTTGGGACTTTGTCCTGTGGCTGTGGCTACGTGGCTGGCATCTGCCACATTTAATATGAAGCTCTTGTGCAGCTGTCTTAATGCCTATGCCTCCCAGAGTGTTAGAACTCTGCTGTTTCAGGTCAGACTGGGATCCTTTAGGCCGATGGGGGCCCAGTCTTCAGCTGACTGAGTCCTGGAGGGTTCTTCTTCTTAGGGCACTTGGAGCCCTGAAATGGGCCTTCTTTCCCATAGATTGTATCTCAAGCCCTACAGACTATTTCTTGACTAGGTTGCCAAGTTGTAGGCTCGAGCAATCCTCCTGCCTCAGCCTCTGAAGTAGCTCTGCTTGTGACAGCTTTGTGCTCTGTCAAATCTGTTGATGTGGAAAGCAGTCAGTGCTGTGGTTTTATTGGCAACTATTTGTGAGGTTTAAGCAGAAAGTAAAAACCATTGGAAATTTGCAGACCAGGTAGTCTGCATCATCCAGATAGGGTTGGCAGTTTCAGACCTTAGGTCTTTGTCTGGCCTTGACTGGCTTCATCATCCCACCGGTTTCTCAAGAGATTCCCTTGTATCTCAGGGGCCCCTCCCCACCCCCACAGCAAGCCATCCTGGGCTACCTTCCTCTAGCCTCTGGGATGACCTCAGGTGACCTTAGTGTGTAAATCTTGTTTCTCCAACTATACACAAGTGTCTTTCATTCCCACCGCGTTTTTAAGTTTGTTTTTCTGCGAAGTACTTAGTAACGGATTTCGAAAATGTCTCTAGCAAATACAGCTTGCTTGCCTGGGTCTGAGTGCCCTGCTTGGGGGCTGGACTACACGGTCAGTGTGTCTGGAGGTGTCTGATCTGCAGCCTCTTCCTACTGTGGGTCGGTTCCCACTGTGAGCTGGGCAGGCCGCTCCTGTCCTCCGTGCGGTAGACTGATGGGGTGACATGGGGGTCAGATGGCGACCTCAGTGCAGCATCTCCAGCTCCCACTGACCTCTCTTCAGACTTCCCCTCCCACAAGCAAGGTTGCTTAGGGTTCTGGACGTTGGCTGTCACGGGCTGCTTTGCTTTACATGTCCGCATGAGTGTTACATGCACTAACTTGGGGCCTGTGTTCACAAAGCTGCGCACTTGGTTTCGAAGCTAATGCCACCCATGCTTGCGGTTTTTCGCGCCAACGTGAACTGGGCAGATTGAGCAGAGACCTGGGGCACATGCACCTCCTCTTTTTGCTCTCACTCATAGACATTTAGCCCTGGTCTTTGCCCTGCTGGTGTTCTGCCCATGGCTGGCATTTCAGTAAGTTACCGTGAGACATCATCTCTTGCTGCGTCTACTTGTCTTCTTCGTGGTATTTTGAGGGGATTTTAGGTTCACTGCCCGCTCCCCCGCCCCACCCCACTCCCGGACTTGAAAACACTAGGAAGAAACACTCTGCTTCTGGAAGGAACATTATTTGTCACATTCTGTTGGCCAGGGCTGCACAGTTGCTGCATGAGTCCTGGAGAAAGTATAGTTTCTTCTGCAAGATGTCGTGTTGCACAGCCCTGTTTATGGAGGGGTAGGATAGGTTTCTGGTCAGCTGCTGACTCCTTCTGCTTTTGAAGAAGTCCACCGTTCTCCGAAGTTGGCCTTAGGTTATTTTTCTTTGCTTTCCACTCATAGCTTTGCTGTTTTGTTTGTTTGTTTGTTTTGTTTTGTTTTTAGTTTGATGTCGTATTTGACATAGTCTTGTTAACATTAAGAACTCATTCTGGGCATAGTTACAAATGAACTTCAAAAGCAGGTTCTGTAATTAGATGGGCAATAAAACATTCTGGAGGCATGTTGCCCGTCATCCAGGCATGCGAGCAATCCTCAGTCTCCCAAGCTCCGAAAGAAAGAATCTACAAGGAAGGCGTGACAGTTGCTGACAGTGTGAGCACTAAGCTCCATCCCCTTGATTTCCCTGTCCAGTCCCTCATGGCTGGCCCGTTCTGTTAATTCTTCCTGAAGTCAAAGCCGGACTTTGTTTTTCAACTCTATTTCAGGACAATGTGAGTGGAAAGAAAAATATATTAGTCATGATCCTCTCTCTTGGAGCCCAAGCTCCAGAGACCCAAAGATACTAGAGAATTCCTGGTTGTCCACACCAGCTGCTGGCATAGAAACCCTCCGTGTGTTTCCCAGACACCTAGCTGTGAGGCTTCGATGTGCCAGGATCTTAAATTTGGTCCAGATTGTATCTCCAGTCAGTGTTGTTGGAAACCCGAAGTTCTGCCAAATGTTTCTGAGTTTCTGGACCAATATTGCATCTCACACAGGTCAGCTGTAAACCCTCCGTGAGAAGCTGATCCCATTGGGTTATTTCTGGGGTTGGTTTTTCAAACGGCCGGTGTACCACAAAACTTGGCACGATAGCCCAACTGTGTAACATACCAGGCGGGAAAGGTCAGAGCGTAAGCCATGGTGAGGCTAGGTGAAGCTAGGTGGGGCATATACCTAAGACCTTGCAAGATTTCCAGGCGTTCTTCATTTAGCGGTGTTGTTTTATGGTGTGGCTGCTCTAATATAGCTGGAAAATGTGTTTTAAAGTATAATTTCCCCTAGCGGTGTCCACATCGCCGCTGAGTGTGGTAAATAAATTACCACAAATAAGAGATTGAGTACTGAGGACTGGATTGTGTCCCTGCAGGTCGTACGTTGGAGCCCACTGTGTCCCATGTTTTCAGTAGGGCCTATGCAGAAGCAAGCGAAGAGTGGAGAGCTCACAGGAGCAGGGCCCCTAGTCTGGGGTTGGTGTCTACCTAAGAAGAGGGCACAATGTAAGGTGTACGGTTTTTCCGCCCGCCGCCTGGTCTTGTCCTGCCGCCGCGCCAGCCCCAATTAACATACAGAGACTCTGTATTTGATACAATGCTGTTGGCCCGGTTACTTGTTTTTTATCGGCTAGCTCTGCCTTAGTTATTAACCCATTTGTGTTAATCTATGTATTTCCACGTGTTCTTCTTACCGGGAGCCGGCTGCCGCAGTATGAGAAACATATACAGAATGACATCTCCCATCAGCACAAGAGCTATTCTTTCCCACGTGGGCATCTGCTGAGGGCGTAGCTACTGTAAGCCAGGAAGAAGGCCCTTGCCAAGAACCTTACTGGTGAGCCTTGGTCTTGAAGGTCTTGGAAATAATTGTCTCTTGAGCAAGCTCAGTCTGTGATACCTTGTCATGGTGTCTAGAGCAGCCCAAGTTTCAGAAGGACCAAGGCCTGGTTTCACGGCAAAGTTATTCTAGTAAGATTATTGAATAAACTTTGTTTTAAAACCTTTTTTCAGATTTATTTATTTTTATTTTATATGCATTGATGTTTTGTCTTACATGCCTGTGGGAAGGTGTCAGATCCCCTAGAACTGGAGTTGTGAGCTGCCATGTGGCTGCTGGGAATTGAACTCAGGTCCTCTGGCAGAACAGCCTGTGCTCTTAACCACTAAGCCATTTCTCCAACCCCATTATTGAGTAGACTTTAAGGATACACGTTTATTAGACTTTAGTGGTTTTCCAGAGTAAAATTATGCATTTGTTATAGATATGGTTTGAAACAAAACACAACGCAGACCTGCTGTGGAGAGAGGACTTTCACAGGTCCTGGAACATTTAAGTTTGAAATGTGATCTTACTTGTGAGCTC
The DNA here is from genome assembly GCF_943737965.1 of Phodopus roborovskii. Taxonomy (NCBI): domain Eukaryota; kingdom Metazoa; phylum Chordata; class Mammalia; order Rodentia; family Cricetidae; genus Phodopus; species Phodopus roborovskii. The sequence continues at coordinate 2,450,862 of NW_026126611.1, forward strand.
ATCCACACCCAGCCGATGAGAGTTTCCAGGGGCGAGCATCTGGGAGAAGGTAGCAATAGCAAAGGGGGTTGGGGGAAGCCACAGGGAAATCCTACACTCGTTCAAGAAGTTGCGCAGTGTCGGATGTTGGACATTTCAAACAAAAAGGTTGTCTTTAAAAAATACTTCACTCACTCCAAGGCTGCCTAACAGGGCTCATCACCACCCAGGCCGGGTCTTCAGCCTCCTGCTCTACCACTGGATCAGCAGTTTCCTGTGTCAGCAGCTTTCCTTTGAGCTGGGCTCTAAGCTTTCCAACCTGCTGTTGTCTGCATCTTGTCCTGGAGTTTGTGGAGAACGGGAAGCCCCTTGGGGACTGTCCTCACAAGTTGATGGAGAGGAGGAAACGGGCTGAGGGGCCCCTCTTGCATTCTTGGGGACAAAGCTGCAGGGTAGAGCCTCCCACCCCCACCCTAGCCCCAGGACCAGGGAGTCCTGGACTTTTCCTAATGTTGAAGCAAATAGCATTGCAAGCAGAAGTGATCCTTGAGTGAACTTTCTTGTCCTGGGCAATCTACGTATGAAGAAGGGTCCTTAAAATTCTCAGCCCCCCCCCCTTTCCAGTCCTTCATTAAAAACTACTAGTTCGCCTGGGCTGGGGATGTAGCTCAGCCCTGTCTTTTATGCGACATAAACCAGGTGTGGTGACTGTGATCCTAGTGGTCAGTAGATGGAGGAAGGATGATAAGGAGGGGTCATTCTTGGCTGCGTAGCAAACCCAGGGCCATCGGAAGCTGCGTGCGACCCTGTCCTTAAAAAACTAACTAATCAACCACTCAGTCAGACAAACAACACCCACAGGTTTAGGTTTTGTGTTCCTAATGGTTAAAAATTTATTGTTCCCTCCTAAATTCCTCCCCATTTGATCCCATGGAGTATCTTCCCCCCCCCCCCCCCGCCTCACCACTGACCCCCTGAGCCTCTGACTTCTAATATTTCTAGTTGGGACACAGAACTGGGTCAGACAGAGGAGGGTTGGGAGGAGAAGAGGATCCTGAACGCTCTGTTTAGATGCCCACAGCCTATGGGATCTCAGGTTTCTCGCAGCCTACAGATCTGAGCAGAGCGCAGGGTATAATCGAGGTGTGTTCCAGGGCTGGTTGTAGCTTTGAGTCCCGTGCTGAGGACAGAGGTTGTTCTAGCCTTGCCTTCCCATCTCCTTCTCCATTTGCCCTGGGGTTGGGTTAGCCTTGGGTAGCTGTGACTCCACAGCCCAATGTCTAGGTACTAAGGGCACATTGGTCATCAGGCAGGAAGGGTGGAGCCTGCAGAACTGGGGCCCTTGGAGGCAGCAGTGCAGTGTGTCCAGAGACTCACAGGAAGACAGCTCTCAAGCCCTCTGAACACTGCTTACGAAAGCCCTAGGGTCCCAGTGCGGCAGTCAGGACACCGATGTAGTGAGCATCCCTCCCTTTTGGTTGAGACTCTTTGCAGATTATTTGGCATGCGTGGCGTTTGTATAATCAAGAAAGGGAACACCCGTGAGCCCTCCTCGTAACCTAGAAATGAGACTGTGAATGCCGGACTTGGGAAAAGGAAGGGGTAAGAGAATGGTCAACAAGAGACGCAGTTGCTTTTAAATACCACAGAACTGGTCTTTTCCTGCTGGCCAGAGCCTCACGCTGTCAAGGCCTTCTTTGTTCTCCTAAGGGGTCCTGTAGCAGATCCCCATGGCTGATCTTCCATGTGTCAGCTTCACATGACGTGAGCTGTTCATCCTCTCTAAGGCAGTCTGGTACTCAGCAACATTTTATTTAAAAAAAAAAAAAAAAAAAAAGTCTCCAAACAGCTTCATAAGTGGCCTGTGCTGTGGTGGTGTGTTTTGTTTTGTTTTCATAGTCTCTGTGGATTTGCCATCGTAGAGCTTCTGGTGTCTGTTTCTCTCCTACAGTTGGGCTGGCTTCTGTTCAGAAAGCAGCCACCCTTCCTGGGAATGGTCTCAGCCCACTCCCGCCATATTTTATAGTAACTTCTGATTTTACGGCGTGACTCAGAACAGTCTGAACAAAGAAAATAGGGCAAAACAAAAGCAAAGAGACACAGACCAGAACCAAACAGTTTGGACGAACTGTGTGTGACCGAGGAGCCTCTGGCACACATGACCTGCCAGGAGCTCTGATTAGGTTGGCCACCCTCCTGGTTCCTTGGCTGTTTCCACATGTGTTGGGATAGGTGGTTTTGTTGTTGTTGTTGTTTTGTTTTGTTTTGTTTTTGTACTTTTTGACCTGAGACGTTTTGCCATTTTTAATTTCTAAGGAAGAACATAAAATTTAGATTTTAAACTGGATTAAAAAAAATGTGTTACCCTAGACACCCTTCCGATTGTCTCTCTGCTGTTATATATTTAGGAGTGCATATTTAATATTTATCCCTTTAAACGTTTTATGGTTCCCCCGTTGGTCTAACTGCCTTGCTGTTTTTGACATATCAGAGTAGAATTGATTTGTGCATAGTGTTTTTACCCTCTTATTGTGCCTAACATTTATTTTGGCGTAAGCTAAATGTGCGGGCACCACTGCCAAGCTGTGTTTGTGGGCTCACCGCCTTTCCTGTTTTACTTCCTTTCCAGGGTCTGTTACATAGAAGTGTTGATTTAGTCCTCTTTGTTAAAAAGCCCTGTCCTTTGGGGCTCCGGGGTTCTGTGTTTTGGGGAGATAAGAAGCATACAGGAATGAAGGCACTGTTGTTGCTGACCCTATTTCCCACTGGGAAAGCAGTGACAAGTGTCAGAGAGTCTCTGTGGAGAGTGGTACATGAGCTGCCCTTGACACCTGCCTGCCCTGAAGTACCCTGGACACTCACGCTCACTCCCATGGGGCTTTGTGCCTGGAGAGCACTGTCACGTGACTGGACCAGCCGGATGCGGCGTTCTCTCCACAGCTGGCTTCCTGAGTTAGCCAGCGAGGTGGTGCCTCGCCCTCACGATCATGCGTGTGAGTTCAGGAACTCGCTTCAAGTCAATGCTTGGCTTCTGAGCTCAAGACCTAGTCGGTAAAAATTGGCTTCCTTGAATGTTGCCCATTGTGCAGGGAGCAAAATCCAAGGTGCCGGTTAGGGTGCTCGCTCCTAGGATGGCAGAGAGGAGCACATTTTAGGTCTTGCCCAGAGCTGCGTGGCGTATAGGAGGATACTGTCTAGGGAGCAGCAGAGAGCTAGCTGCTCTTGCGGGGGACAAGAAGCGTATGACCAATCTCAGGGCAGAACACACATCCATCCTAGAGCCATGGCGACATCTGAAAGGAAGTTGGTCCAGCCACATACAGTGGACCCACTCTTGGCACATCTCCAGTGAGTGACCGAAGAGCTCACAAAGGAACATGGCCATTGTGTGTGTGTGTGATACCAGTGGTCCCTGGGCCCAGACATGCCTGGCAGTGCTAGTTATGTGGCAGGGTGAGAGAGTGCTTTCCAGAGAACGTTCTGGAACCGGCACCTGCCACGTGCATGGAGGTCAGCCCTGTGAGGCGACTTTCCCTAATCTGATTTTAAGTGGTACCCTTTCGTACCCCAGTCCTACCCTGGGTTCTCTGAGTCTCTCCTGAGGATTCCCAGAACTACCTGCTGGTTTTATACCCACATGGGAGAACACTGTTTTGTTTCAATGTGTCCCCACCTCCCCCCCCCCCCAGTGTCCCTGCTGGCCGCAGCGTCCCACAAGCTTCGTGTCTCCTGGACCAGTCAGATAGATGCACGCGGGTCCTGAGTGCTGCATCCTTCTCCAAGCCCCGTGCGCTTTAAGGCCCAGCCATGGCGGGCTCCTGCCTGGCTCCGCTAAGCCACCTGTAGAGAGCCACCGGTGCCATTCCCGAAGATGGTGCCGGTTTCCTGTCCATAAGCCAGCAAGGCGCGGATGTGCGATCCATGTCATGGGGTGACCGTTACGAGCGTTGCGGGCTGCACCTGTCAGTAATGGACACAGCTCCGCTGCAACTGTCAGTAACGGACACAGCTCCTCTATATAAGCAGAGCCCTTTTTCCTCCTCGGGGTCTTCCCTCAACTTGCTGTAATGAGCCGCGCAATAAACATAGCTGCAGAAGAATCCTGTTGTTGAGCATCGTTCTTGCAGGCAAGGCGATAGCGCTTGACAGCCACCCAGTCCCACACACAGGTCATGGAAGCTGCTAGAGCACAAACTTCCTGGGATAGGCTTTTACCTGTGAGATCTCGGCTCCGCCTCCCCGAGGGTGGTGACTTGGGATGCTGGGAGGGATGCCAGGGTGATTCCTGCGGGACAGTCGCTGCTCTCCGGCATGGGTGGTTGCGTGTCTGGGGAGAGTGACTCTGCACCCTCTCAGATGAGCACACTGACGAGCAGCTGGAGGGGACCACTGTGTCATAGCTCAGGCCTTCGTCTCCCTAGGAGTGGATGAGCCAGAAGGAGATGTGTGTCGCCTGGCTCCTGGGGGAAGCTGGGAAAACGGCAAAAAGCACAGTGCAGAAGAAAGAAATCTCCCTTCCTTTCGACTGCCTTTCAGTTAACTGCACCTCTTTCCAGCTGCGAATCCAGTTGTCAGGGGTGGGGGTTGGGCACAGAGGCGGTGGGTGAGCTGCCACCCTGACATGTGGCTGAGTGAGCTCAGTTCTAGCTTCACTCTCCTCTCGGGCATGCTGCTGGGCCCAGCCTGGGGAGTCATTAATCTTTCAGGATCTCCAGGCTAACAACTGTTAGCATAGATTTGCTGCTCACATTAATTTTTAGCATCGGAATAGTTGGCTTCCCTATAGCACATCCCCATTGTTTAAAACAATTTCACAGGGTGGCCATAAAAGGTGCTTTTGTTAAGATTTCTGTAGAAGATTCCTTTTCTCTTTAATGTCAGAGGCTTGCCAAAGGGTCTCGGAGAGGCAGTAAAACTGTACTCACTGTTACACAAGAGGAGGATCTAACATCAGGATGGGCAGAGACCTGCTCAGCCTCAGCATACGACCCTGGGGATCGTGCCTGGCTCTTCTCCCTTCGGGGGATCCGCATGCCTTTGCTTTGGTTCTCAAGGCATGTTCTAGATGCCTTTGCTCCCGGAAGCCTTCCATAACCTTTCAGGCTCAACTCTGAGGTCCGATTCACAAAGAAATCCCAGAGCCTGGGGTGTGAGTCCCTTTTCCATCCACCATGGGTGAAGTGTTGACACAGCATACATCGTATGTCTCTACCAGGCTGAGCTAGAGGCTGAGAACACGTTACCTCGGGGTACCCGACCCCAGCCCAGGGTCAGGCTCTGGGAAGTGATTCAGCGGTGGCTAGTAATTAATCCTGGCCATTGCCTTTGCCTCCTTCTGGCACTGGTGTGATGGGCCACCCAGCTCACCTCAAATGAGGAGGGATTTGCTGGCTTCATCGTTTGTGCAGTGTGCACGTATTTGCGTGTGCACACACACACGGTCATTGCCCACACAGTCGCTGTCCCACGAACTGCTTGCTTACCAGCCTCTCAGCCCTTCTCAGCATGCCATCTTCTTGAGCAGATCTACTGCTTGGCCCCATGAAGCAGACGGCCATCTGTAAGGAATAAGGTTTTTCTGCCTGCCGCTGGTCTTGTCCTGCCGCCGCGCCAGCCCCAAATAACGCGCAGAGACTCTGTATTTGATACAATGCTGTTGGCCAGAATTTCTTATCAGCTAACTCTGTCTTAAGTATTAACCCATTTCTGTTGATCTATGTATTTGCACGTGGTTTCACCTTACTGGAGAGCCAGCTGGCGTCCTGCTCCCTCCAGACTCTCCATCTTGACTCCTCCTTCCTACTTCCTCTTTCCTCCTTGTCTCCTAGTCCCTCCTATCTTCTTTCCTATTGGCCAACCGTGCTTTAGTCATTAACCAGTATGAGAAACATATTTACAGAATGACATCTCCCACCAGCCATCTTCTCTCAGAGTGTTCTTGCCTGGTGCCAACATACAAGTATGTGCACAGGCACGTGCAGGCTGCCCCTCTCTGCACACACTAATGGACTGAAGTCAGGCTCTCCTTCTGAGCTCTGGTGTTTGTGGACTGTGGCCACTACTTTGTTGGTGACTTGAGAGAAAAGATCAAGGGCTTCACTTCCGGAAGCCGCTTTCCCAAGGGCTCCCCCCCTCCCCTTTGGGAGGACAGTGAGGTTAGGTGACACACGGACGCTATAGTAATTATAAAACTGTTGGCCGATGGCTAGGGCTTCTTATTGGCTAGCTCTGTCTTAATTGTTAACCCATTTCTACCAATCTGTGTATTGCCATGAGCCTGTGGCTTACCTGTAATCCAGCATGTTACTCTTGGGCAGCCTCTCTCTCTGCCCCTCTCCCCAGAATTCTCCTCGTCTCATAGCCTCAACTATTGGCCAATCAGTGTTTTATTCTTCAGCCAGTAAGAGAAACGTATGTACAGAAGGACGTCCCCCCATCACCGTGGAGGAACTCGAAAGTAGCAAGGGCTGATGCAGTTTCGGGGGGGGGGGCATTCCTGAGAAGACAGGCTCACCTGCTTAGTGAGGGAGCATGGCAGGCAGGTCAGCTTTGTCTGGGATGGGGAGGTACTTTACCCTTTCCCACCATCTTCTTAAAATACGCTCTCAATAGAAGCAAGGCATCGGTTGTAAAGATGTCTTGGTCACCGATCTGTTGCTTTGAAGAGACACCAGGACCAAGGCCATTCTTACCACGGAAACCTTGTCATTGGAGCTGGCTTACGGTTTCAGAGGATCGGTCCATTGTCATCCTGGCGGGAAGCAAGGCAGCGTGGTGCTGGAGAAGGAGCTCTACATCTCCACCTGCAGGCGGCAGGGAGGAGGAGAGAGACACTGGGCCTGGCTTGAGCATTTGAAGCCCCAAAGGCCACACCCCTTGTGACACACTTCCTCCAACAAGGCCACACCTCCTCAATCCCATCGAGTGGTGTCGCTGCTACTCTCTGATAAGCAAGCATTCAAATATGTGAGGCTGTGTGGGGCCACGCTTCTTCAAACCACCACACTGGAGGAAGGGCAGGTCTGGGTGAGGAGGAAGGGAGCATTTGCTCCAGCTTTTCTACTGAGAGGCAGAAGATCCCTGAGACAGGGACTCCCTTCCCTCTTATGCAAAACACACTTTATATCTGGGAGGGAGAAAACGTGCTTGGGCATGTGTCCACCCAGGACACACACCCGCAGGTGGAGAGAGCCGCAGAGAGGGAACACAACCGTGAGGTTTCGTGCAGCCAATAGCTCCAAGCTCACTGCGGACCCTTCACGCCCAGTGCTGTGGACAGAGAAGGCAGGCCGCTGCTGCAGCCAGCTTTGTGAACCTGGGCACCGGCCGCCCGGAGCATGTTGGACAGGAGGTTCAGATGTATGAAATGTAGTGGAAAATGATGGGAAAAGCATGTCAGTGATTTTCTAGGCAACCGTCATGTTAAAAGTTGAAGCCGGACTGGAAGCAGCTGTATCAGTTGCTTCAATGGTGGCAACTCCTAGAGACCTGTTAGCATGTCCTGTAATCCTCACCCGCCCGCCCCCCCCCCCAGCCACTGCTTTGGATGGTCTTCTAAGGAGACATTCTGACATGTGGATCCCAGTTATCCAAGAGCAGACTTCGCCCAGCTCTGTGTGCCTTGCAGTGGGGCTGAGTCTTGGGTGAGATCCAGAAAGTCCTACACAGGTCTCAGCGGGGATTTGCGCTACTGTCCCCAGGCTGCATCCTGGAAAAGAGGAACAATTAGGAGGCTTCCAAAAGTCAAGTGCTAGTAGGTTGGCTCTCTCATTTAAATGACTTGGGTTTTTTTTTTTTTTTTTTTTTTTTGTAACATCAGTGCCAGGCTTGGCTTGGGTGCTGTGTCTTCTGGAACCCTGCTGCGTCTCAGTGGGATTTCTTAGGACTCCTTGTCATCTATGGCATGCAGAGGGGACCTTTGCCTCTGGTTCCTCTCTCCTAAGTCATGGGGTGGTGGCTTTGTAAGTGGAGCCCGGCATCTGACCTTGAAGCTGGCTTCTTCCACTCAACATCTAGTTATGTTTGAGAGTTCTGTTTTCTGGTGCTGTGCCAGAAACTGAGCATTTGGTGCGTTTCGTGGCACTGGTTTGGGAGCAGACATTCTTTTCCTGGGAAGATGTGGGAAGGCTGCTTCCTGCTGGCTGTTTGGGGATGCCTTCCCGGGAAGGATACTTCCTGCTGGCTGTTTGGGGATGCCTTCCCGGCCTGTCCTTTCTGTCTAGGAGTGAAAATATGCTGTCTAGATCCCTCACTCGGATGGCTGCTGATTGGGCAGAACCTGCATCCCTTGTGTATAGGAACCCCTCACGGCTTCAGGATAGGAAGGTGGACGCCGTCGTGATTGCTGTGCAGGTTTTATAGAGACGAAAGGCTCTCCTGTAGCCGTCCTTGAATTACCTGTGTCAAAAGTATTGCAAAGTGAGTGAGTTAGGAAGATTAATAAGTTGTCTGCATTTCCACGTGGGAACTTCCCCCCAGTCTCCCGAGTAGCGTGGTGGAGGCAGACACCCTCAGGGCAACATTTCTGTACTGCAGAGTGGGTTTCATGGAGAAAACGTGGAGATTCCCCTGTGGTAATGGTGACTGAAAGCTCTGGAGGGCAGAAAGCAGTTAAAGGCTGACAGGCCAGTCCCAGGCACATCAGCTCAACCCCCCATGGCCGAGAGTCCCCAGAGCAGTCGATGTTTCCAGCTCTAGGGGAGGGTGGACATGGACTGAAGGGGGCCTGGCTATGTCCTAACCACTGTCGCTGCTGCCTTGCAGGAAGAAGGCATCGTGAAGGAGATCGACATTAGCAACCATGTGAAGGAAGGCTTTGAGAAGGCAGACCCTTCCCAGTTCGAGCTGCTGAAGGTTTTAGGACAAGGGTCCTATGGGAAGGTGAGTTAAATGGATCAGCACCGTGGCGGGGGAGGGGGCAAGGGGAACGCAGAGGCAGTACTGGCTGAGAGGGCCTGATCACTGATTTAAGTCAGCGAGTCTCGGAAGTTGCAGCCTCAACAGATCTTCTTGAAAAGGAAAGGAGAGATGAGAAAATAAGAAAACTTTTCAAAAGGAGAAAAGGGGTGGGCCCTTCTCTGTATTGGCCTACACAGCTGTCACTCAAGGATCAGGAAGGCAAGGATTTGTAGTCTGTCTCTTCGCCATCCCTGGGTCAATGATCAATTTCTCCATCTGTAAAATGAAGTAACTAACGTATTTTATATAATTGTGCCATGGGTTAGATTAACCACGAGTTCAAGCTGGCTGTCACCTGGGTAGGGTTTGTGGGCTGGACCTGCATGTCTCCTGACATCTGCCCCTATGGGTCATAGCAGCGGCAGCTGATCTGTTTCAGGAGACAGGAATGCTGGCTCTTCCCAGGGTGGCCCTCTCTCCATGTCCACTGGACTAGCAGCTGGATAGGCAGATGCTGACAGGCACCTGAGTTCCTGGGGACAGGGAGACAGGACTCTTCCTGGGCTCTAGACAGCAGCTAAGGGATCGTTCTTTTTCATGAGGGCAGCATGAGAGAAAGAAGTCTGGCTGGGGAAGTCAAAGCTGTCTGACTGACCACCCCACACTATCTCATTCCTGCTCTGCAGGCAAATATGCTGTGCACCTATAAGTGTAGAGTATGCATACGGCCTTTCTGTGGAAGGTTCTGGGCTGCTCTGTTGGTCTGGATGCCGTGGACCCCAGGGAAGGCCATGCTTAGAAGTCCAGACCCCACCATGGTTGTCCATTTCCCATCACTGAGCCCACTGTTCTACCTTCCTTACTTGAGTGACTAAATGGATACCCCGACACAAAATGAACAGGACACCATCTTTGCCATTGAACTCCAGCTGTGTGTCTCTCTGCTTGTGCCCCACATCAGATGGTTCCTACAACAGCAGCCACACTGAGCCCCAGTATAGGCAGGCTCTGGCTGGGACTCCGTCGAGGCTCAGCTTCCTGAGGTCCCCATGCCAGAGTACCCCAGAACCGGAATACCCTTAGCCCGGAGTTTGGTCCTACCAGGTGCTCTGTGCCCAGTAACCCTGCACTCCCATGCAGGGCACAGTATGGAAAGGCTTTTGACATGGCCTCACCAGCACTGCGATTGTCCTGGGGAGTCTGGTCTTAGGCGATGATGAAGCCTAGTATTGTGTTCTGGTGCTCAGTGGAGTAGTACAGACTGGCTGCTCCAGGGTGGAGATGCCAGAAGTGTCGGGACCTGTGATTGGTGGGGATCATCCCTCACCCTCCCCAGCCTCCACAGCTCCCTTCTATTGAGAAATACTAAGGCTTTCTCTCTCTCTCTCTCTCTCTCAAGTGCCCTGGGGTGTGGTGATTTGTGAGTTCCACATTATGAGAAGGGAGCAAATGACATTTTAAAATGTCCTTGCTTTCTTTTAGCTGACCAGTAGCATTACATGCACGAGGCTCTAAATGCCTTCGGGGGAGATTGTTGCCTGAGAGTCCCCAGAAAGTGACTATGTTTCTTTGACTTGGGCCCCGGGGCATCCTGCAGTTGGAGTTCCCCTTGCCAGACTGAGAACATGTTGTCGAGGGAATCAGGCAAATGGTGTCACTCATTACAGAGATCCTGAGAGCTCCGGGCAGTGGAGAGTGACGGCCCAGGCCACACATCTGTCTATCTGCACAGACATTGTTCTGAAAACGGAACAGGTTAGCGCACACCACTGTACAAAGCACCAGAGATACAGCAGCCGCATTGTCCAAGTTTCTTTGGGGCTTTTCCCCTTGCATCCAAATAGATTTCTAAATTATATGGTCCCTTCTCTTATGGTTCTGGAAGTGACCTCTGTCCAGTCCTCTGATCACCTTCGGGAGAATTGTCGCACACGGCTCCAGTTCTTGGCACTTAGTAGGAGCATATTAACAATGACAGACAGAGCAGAGCTGTTTCCTGTGCCTTTAAAAAGGCAGAGATCCTGCTTAAAAAAAAAAATATAAGATCGAAAGCACTAGCCACTCACCCGTGGTTTCATTTTTAAAATATGAAATGCAATAAGGAAAACAGTTTCCAGTGCTCAAAGGCTGGCACAGGAGGATCACTGTGACTTTGAGGCCAGCCTGGGCTGCAGAGTAAGACTACCCACATTTTAAGCACTTTATATGCACGTGTCTGTGTAGAAGTTGACTGTACCTCAGCTAATTCGTAGGGGGCACTGCCCAGTGCCTGTGTGGATCACGTGTGGATGTGGTTTTCTGTTTAGACGTTGGCAGGGTAGGGGCTGCTCCCTCAGCCATGACTCTGACTGAGGCCATTTTGTATTTACTGTCACCGACTTTCCAAAGTCTAAAAGCCGGACAAGCTTGAGCAGTGACCCCGGCAAGATAGTCTTCTCCCTATGAAGACTGGCCACGCCTACGTGCATCCCTGGCTGCACACACTGGCATGAAGGCTCCAGACAGGGGTGCAGACGCAATGTTCTGTGCTGGCTCCTCAGTGCTCAGCTTACACTGACTCTAACCTGATGGCTGGCGGGAGAATGTGCTGGTCCTGTGGCCAACAGCACAGACCTTGCTGCAAGCTCCAACTTGCTTTCCAGCTCTTAGTCCCAAGTGACAGGATGGGTGGGTAGCACCTAGGGCCCATCATCACCACCTGGACTCCTGCCTCTGCCTCCTGCCAGGAGTTATCAATTCTACACTTTTTGACAAAACGCAGACAGATGCATTGTATGTCAGGAACAGGCTGGAAGAGGGAATGGAATTGTATCAGATGGAGACTACACGGAGTCAGTTCAGAGACAGAGGCATAGCAGCTACTCACTAATGCTTTGTGTATTAAAAATGTCCCTTATTCCAACTGCTGCTGTCTCATTCCTACCTGCGTATTGGTAGAAATGAGCTCAACCCCCCCGCCTCGCCCCGGCTTGTTCCCTACACCAAGGAGGTGGCTTCGACCCAAACGACATTGCCTAGAGCCTGAGTCCTTTCATCTGAAGTAACTTCTAGGGATGTGCAGAGCTCTTGCAGGACCATATGGATCCCGGGATCCTGTGGGAGGGTTTGGTGCCTCAAATCCAGTGTGGCACTTGGCACGTCGTATGAAACGGAGCCCCAAGCTCTCTCTGGGGTCCCAGCCGTGGCGATGTGTACATACTTATGGTGGAGGCCCCACACATCTTAACACCAGTGCATTCTCTGTGATGGTGGTCCCCTGTCCCTGCAGGACGCACGATGTAGACTAGCTGACACTCCCATCTGTGAGTGTGGGTCCTGGGCAGTGCATCTTCCTCTGTTGCGCTGCTGCAATAGATGTTGGGATCTCCTAGAAAGACAGCTGATACCCATTGGTCCATAGGTTGTCTCTCGCACCGAGAGACCCATGCTCTGCCCATGCTCTGCAGGTTCCTGAACACTCTCTTTGTCTATGACAGAGAACCAGGAGGAATGACCTGCCCCGTGGCTAGGGAAACCTCCAGTCCTGCTCTGATTGATATTACAGGCACAGGCTAATGAGGGTGTTGAGTCCCTGGCCAGTGTGGGCTACCTAGAGTGATTTGTGTGGAGCTAGACTGTCCCAAAGTGCACACAGGAGGGCTCAGCATGAGAGGAGCCTTTGGGAAGGAGAAATGCAAAGATCCATCCATCTAAGGGCAGCTGCATCTGCTCACCACAGGGCCGAGGGTGTCATTGTGGGCTCTGGTACCGAGCAGGGCTTACACCAGAGGGAAAATTCTTTTAGGAAACCCAGAGCTTTCTTCATTTGTGGGGAACATTCCTTTTTATACTCAGTATTTTTCTTCATCAACTTAAAAAAAAAAAATCAATGATCTTGCCTTAAGCTCAGCCTGTCTCAGGTATTTTTGTTTAGTTGATTTATTCCATGCGTCAAAAAAACGTTTCAGAGAATGTTGAATACCCACACGAGTGTGCTTAAGAGTCAGAAAATAAAAACCAAAACAAGAAAAAAACCTGTCAGTGAGCTTCTGCTGCACACAGCTAGAATCTTGCCTGGATAGTTTTATGTCAGCTTGACACAAGCTAGAATGATCTGAAAAGAGAGAACCTCAAAGGAGAAAATGCATCCATGAGAGCCAACTGTAAGGCATTTTCTTAATTAGTGATCAGTGAGGGAGAGCCCAGCCCATGGTGTGTGGGGCCACCCCTGGGCAGGTGGTCCTGGATTCTATAAGAAAGCATGTTGACCCAGCCGTGGGGGGAGGGGCAAGCCAGTAAGCAGCTCCCCTCCATGGCCTCTGCATCAGCTCCTGCCTCCAGGTTCCTGCCCTGCTTGAGTTCCTGCCCCGACTTCCTTTGATGATGAACAGATATGGGTGTATAAAGCCAAATGAACCCTTTTCCTCCACAACTTCCTTTGGTCATGATGTTCATGGTCATGGTGTGATAATAAGGCAGATCTGGGTAAGAAGAGTTCAAATAAGAGTCGCCAACGTGTCTTGCACATCTGGTCCCGTCCGTTCTGTATGTGTCTCCCTTCTGCCACCCAGTAAAAGTTAGTGTTTACCCAAACCAGAAGCAGGACGATGGTCACCACAGAGCTGCAGCAGGCAGATGAAGCGTCCCTTGGAAGCCTAAGTGCGTCCGTGATTGGAGCTCCCTCGTGCCCCCTTGTCAGATCATTTAGAACAGAGTCCCGGGTCATCCCCGCTGCCGTGGTAACATACCCTGACACAAGCATCTTGGAGGAGAAGGGGTTTCTTTTAGCCCACGATTCCACAGTACAGGGCAGTTGCAGGAGCTTGAGAAGGCTCGTTAATACCACACCACAACCAGCAGCAGAGGGAAGTGGACCCATGAATATTCTCACTCAATTTCTTCGCTCTCATACAATACAGGGCAATACCTCCTTCCTAGGTCTGCACCGCCCATCGTGGGGCTGCATCTCCCACATCAGTTACCTTAGTTACCACAGACAGCTGCGCAGGTCAACCAATGTCAACAGTCCTCCAACAGGTCTCCTCCTGGGTGAGCCTAGGCTGCGTCCAGTTGACCAAGCTAACAGTCACAGATAGCCAATGTATTTCCTGGTGCTCCTCAGGTATTCTTGGTGAGGAAGGTCTCAGGATCGGATGCTGGTCAGCTCTACGCCATGAAGGTCCTGAAGAAAGCCACCTTGAAAGGTAAGAGTCCTGGGAGGGGCCGGTTACTTCTGAGACACACCACTGCGGCCTTCACTCGGCAATGTGCAGGAATATGGGCTTTCCTTAGTCTTTGTGTTTTCAGGAACCCCAGAGGAGGGTACCGGGCACTCACCGGTCTGGTTAATAAGCTGCCTACATTTCTCTGGTGTCGTAACTACCCCTGCAAAGTCTGTTCCGTCTATAGAGGGAGGTTGTTGCACAAGTTGCATTCTGCATGTGTTGTGCCGCAGAGAACCCATGAGGGAAAAAAGCAGGGAGAAGGAAGCCATTTGTTCCGGCTCCACAGTAGATCCAGCACCACACGCCACACTGGGTCGCTCAGCTTGTCAGGAAGCTTGATTCACACATGTGCTATGCTCCCTGGTTGCCCCCCCCCAGGGGCTGGGGATAGACAGCCTCTGGTATGCGCATTCCCCAAGTGAGGGGAAACATTAAACCCAAGGGCCCGTCCCAAGCCCAGACTCGGGACTCAACTCTGACCAGCTTTGTACCGATCACACTGAGGAGGATCCAAGCTCATGACCAGCACAGGATTCATCCCAGCATGGATAAGCAATACGGCAGTGGCTTGTTACTGACCCGCACATAGGAGTCACACCAGTGTGAACAAATGATGTGACAGTGGCTTGTTACCGGCCTGTACACGAGGTTCATGGCAGCACGGACAAATAATATGACGGTGGCTCGTTAGTGATGTGTACTGACCAGCCTTGTTGTGGTAGAGCCTTGACTGGGGCAGGAGCGTAGGAGGCCATGCTTAGCCCGTTGGGGATGCTGTGAGGCCCAGTGGATGTCAAGGGGGCACTTAGATTTTTAGGTCTTATAATGTACTGTCCTCAGCAGCAGAGGACTCCAAAGAATGTGTCATTCTGAACCTTCAGCTCACTTCCTATCTAGCTGGGGAGATAAAGAATATGACATCAAGCAGCATAGAACTGATCCCAGAGGGCAATAGATGTGTGTGTGTAGTGTCTGCAGACTGTAACCATCTTACTACACAAGCAGGAAAAAAAATCCCTTCAAGGGAGGTAGATGACTCTAGTGTTCAGCAGGTGTGTCAGACCCAAGGCCTAACTTCACAATGGGCAGTCTTCTTTTCTTAAAAGAGATAAATTACGTTAATCAGTAGTTAGAAAATGCAAATATCGGCTACTTCTGCCAGTCTGGGCAGAGATATGTCATCCGAATATGCCTAGTGTAAACACTGTTAAGTAGCTCATAGATGCATAGCATATGGCCTTTTCACAGATCATTCAGATGCACAAATGAAGGCATGTTTCTTAGACCTAACCTAATCTTATGGGTGGTATTACGTCGTGATAGCTGGTTGTCAATTTTTGTGAAGAATTTGTCCGAAATTCTTCGCAGAAGTGTCAAAGAATTATTCTTCCTGGCTGAGGAAGTATGTAGGAAACATTTAATAAGGTAGACTTGAGGGTTGTCTCGGAGAAGCAGACATTACATCCAGATCATTTGGAAGTCCCCAACACAAACTACTTCTGCAGTTCTTCAGAAGCGAAACACATTCTGTGACCCAGCTGTTTCACAAAGGTAGCGGTGCTATCCGTAGCACAGCCCACCACAGCCTTGGGCACAAACACCAGTGTGGCGTTTAGTCTGTCATCACCAGCATCGCCAGGAGACACACACCGCGGTGTGTCTACAAAGACGTTTACAGAGAGGTTGAACTGAGGTGAGGATAACTCTGATTGTGGGTGACACTGGCCCACGGGCTCACTAAAAACGGGAAAGGAGAGCCGCAACCAGCATTCACCACGCATCCCAGTCGTGAATTGCCCCCTGCGCCTGTCACCATCCCTTCCCCAAGACTCTAAGCCCTTCCTTCCAGAGATGCTTTCTCCGGCATTTTGTCATCTTGTCCCATCGTAACAGTCACGTGGTCTGTCCACTCAGTATTTCTCGGCGTATAAATACAACGCTGACCCATGCCACCCTGTGGGTGATCATGGGGACAGGGTGCCGAGAGGAAGAGGTTCACACAAAGCCCCTATCTATCTAGTGATTCTGGTTTCTCGAGGCTGAAAACCGACTGACTGAGCTGCTTTTGTCAACTTGGCGCAAGTTACAAATGAGTGAAGAGGAAACCTCCGTTGAGAAAATGGCCCAAAAAGATTGGTCTGTAGACAAGTTTGTGGGAGCGTTTTCTTGATGGTGATTGATGTGTGAGAGTCAAGCCCATTGGGGTTGGTGCTCCCCCCGGGAACGTGGTCTTGGGCTGTGTAAGAAAGCAGGCTGAGCAAGCCATGAGGAGCAAACCAGTAAAGGTCAGTCCTGTCTACAGCTGTGAGCCTTGAGTTCCTGTCCGGGCTTCCGTCAGTGGTGGGCTGTGATCTCCATGTGTAAGCCAAGTCATTGCTTTCCTTCCCAAGCTCCTCTTGGTCTTACGACAGCAATAGAAAGCAAACAGGACCCTAGCCCACAGAGGCAGCTGGTGCCTTTGTGGCTTCAGAAAAGGAGTTGGAGACACAGGCTTGGATTCTTCACGGGCCTGGACTTCTTGGGGGTGGAGAAATGTTTTAAAATGGAATGAGGCAGTGGTAAATTCCTCAGATCCCAATGAGACACCCTCTTGGATTGAAGCCAAAGAGGTGGATGGCAGCAGCTGGTACCATCTGTGGTATTCACTGTGATGAGCATCACACATCCTCCTCCTCCTCCTCCCCAGCTCTGGGATGGAGGAGAGTCAGAGTGGAGGAGCCTGTGTTACCGAATGCAGACAGGAAGGCTATGCTCTGTGTTCAGCACTCAGTAGCTCCTCTGCTCCATCATTGTCGACCATGATGCTCAGCCTGGAGCTTCAGTCTCCTTTGCATGGTCAGCCTTCAAAATAATTTATAATTCAAAATGAAGTGCTCTTGAGGAATGGTTCCTTCCCAATGCATTTTTATACATAGGACGTGAGACCTGCATCTCCTGAAGGATCGTAATAGGTGCCCTGAGTCTGTGCTAAATGTACACACACTCAGTTACACAATACATAGACATACACAAACACACACACACACTCAGTTTCACACATACACAGACATATACACAAATACACATCTTAATCAGAAGCCAACAGAAATTGAACTCTGGCACTGGACATGTCTTGGGCATATACGAGACTTCAAAGCCCGCCCCACAGTGACACACTTCCCTCAGAAAGGCCACACCTACTCCAGCAAAGCCACGCCTCCTAATATAGCCACTCCCCATGAGCTGTAAGACACCACAGGTGTCTCATAATTCTTAGAAACCAATGCTCTAGGACAGTATGTCTGACTATGTGCAGTTACTTACATATTGTGAAATTGAGGAATGGGAAATTGTCCCCATCTCCTTGTGCTCCTTCTGAAGTCAGCTAATACCAGACATTGTCTTACATTCCACACTGTTCCGGCTTTCTCTGATGGGCTATCACTGAGGAATGGATTTCCCGCAGAAGTCCAATAAGGTCTCTCTCTTAAGAGAAAATGGAGGGTCCCCACAGAGCGGTGTTTTGAGTGTGGCAGCCGCAAGACATGATTTTCCACCACGTGGGAGCCTCCTGTGTGCTAACACTGGGCTAACGCCACCCCCAAGCCCAGCTCCCTCACAACTGGGAGAAAAGCGTCTACACACAGGAACGTTCACATTTGTTTGCTTCTAACATCTCTGCATCCCGTTAGTTATCCCGAGTTACTCAAGTACCAGTTCCTTCCCATCCCCACCACACCCCCAACTTGCAGGCCAGTTAATTGGAATAAATGCGGTGGAGATAAAAAGGTGTGTCTGTAACACCCACGTACCTCCTCCCCTCGCCAGTCACGAGCTCTGAGCTCTGAAGAGTACAGTTGCCAGGGGGGCCTGGAATTCATTTGAATAGCAAAGTCGTTTTGAAAAGGGAATAAAAAGGGGGCGTGGCTTTCGGAAATCATTTCGAAACTTCAGATTGTTTCTACCCAGTGCGTGGACGGCCACGTGTGTTGCGGGAGGGAGGGCTGTGTCGTCTCAGTGGGAAAACTCGTGACTTGACAAGCAGGATAACGGTTCTCACGGGTCTATTTTACTTTAACTTTGAAGTGCCAGGCACAACCCCCTCCTTCATTACAAGGTGACAGGCCATTTCTAAAGGGATGTCAACTGCTCAGTAGCTGAAGGAGAAAGGAGCCAGCAGGTGTATGCCCTTGCTCGCCTCCCCGGCAAGGTCCCATCATTCCGGTCCCCAGTCCTATCCTCCCTGCTTCATGACAGCATGGTACTTCCTAAAGGACCCTGTGCTCTTGAACTCGGCAAGTTTTGGGGCAGCGTGAAGTGACTGTGGGCAACAGCTTCATGTTATATGCTTTAAATCCAGGGAACCCTGGAGTGTGGCTTCCCACTTAGAGATGGAGGGGGTTTGACCGAGTGAATATCCTGCCAAGAAACATGTTCCCCTGAGGCCCAATGTCTAACGGGTCTGATCTCATCTATATACTTCATGAGCACTATTACCAGCTGTGACAGGCGTCCTGTATCCAGTGGGAGGGACGGTGGCTTTCTAGATCGCCAGCCGCAGGTGCCTGGGGCTTCATGGGAGGTCTGAGCCAAGGGAGAATCTGAAACTTCTCTCCTGTCTCTCTTCATGTGGAGATTCCTTGGTGCATGGATGAGATTAGGAAACTGAGTTTGGAGCCTTAGCCAGCTCTGACTCCACTGGTCACATTACCTGGGGAGCCGCTCCTGGCCCCATGCCCTCTGAGCTAAGACAGGGCTGGCGGTGACTTCTTCCAGCACCGTTGATGTGTCAGCCAGTCTTGCGGCGTATTGGAGTGTCACCGGCACACATACCTTCAGGAAGCTTCTCTGTCCTTTTTCCCATGGGAATCAACTGGTCTGGAGATGGCCTGGGGGATGCATCACTTCAGTCTGTTGTGCAAGGGCCATCTGCTTAGGGAGAGTGCTGGTCTGGTCAAGCTGTGCTCCTGCCGTCAATGGCATGAAGTAGTTAATGTCTGAAAGAATGGCTCGTGACGCCTGGTCCCACAGACAGCGCAGAACCCTTGTTCCTGCGGGCATTTCTCCAGTGTTGGAAGGGATTGTCCTTCCCTGGCATCTCTCTGCAGGACTAATTTGACAGTGTCCTTACCCGTGTTTTCAGACCTAACTGGTAGTCGTTTCCCCTGGAGGTCAGTGTTCCCGCCCTGAAGGTGGCATCCACTTTCTTCTAAAAAAGGAAATACGAATTGTTCTTATTACAACTCAAGTGGTCGTCAGTCTCTACTTTGTTCGTTTGTTTTGCCTCAAAACTAATTATGTCTGTATTCCAGATGGCTGGATGTGAGAAAGTATGAACACTGAAAAAAATGTAATACACACACGCGCCCGCACACACGCGCACACACACGCATGCACCTCTCTACCTCTGTGATTCTGTGATCCACAGGCACCTTGGTGGCTAGAGACAGAATTGTCTTATTCCCTCTTGTGTCAGAAATGGAAAAAGTACCACTTTGTAGTCTGGAATGACCCAGCAAGGACCCTAAATGAACGCTAACACTACTGAATGAAAGTTAGGAAGTGCACAGGTTGCTGCGTGTCTGAATGTCTCTCCTGGGTTGCTCCTCCCTTGCAAGAGGGCTGACAGATCTCATCCCTGGAGAGGGAGCCCTTGCTAGCTCCCCCGCTCAATCATTCAGCGGCACATGGAGAAGGTTAGCCCCACAGGCTCCTCCTCACCCCAGAAGGTTAAGGCAGAGCCCTCACCTGCTCACCCAAAGTGTCCAGCTGCGGTCCTGCATAGACCCCACACCTGACCTCAACTCATGAGGAGTGCAAGTTAGAGGAGCCAGCTGAGCCCCAGTCAGACAGACCACGATGTAGACAAGAAAGCTGACCTGGACTTAACTAAAAAGTCGAGGGAAGGAGGAAGGCATGAGATCATTCTCTTCTGGATACAAAACAGATACAGCAGTTTCTCCACCAACACAGTAAGAAAATGGCCCTCGATGAGACCCAACACTGAGGGAGTAAACAGCAACGGCTGGGGGTGATAAGCATGGACTGGGGGCCAGAGACGACACCGGATGATGGACAGCAGAGTCCGTGGGAAGCAACCCTTATTCCTAAGGCCCACGAGTAGATTCTCCTACGGGGAAAGTGTCGGGGTGTCTACAGTGTTTCTTCAATGTTTCCGGTAGAAGGAAAGGAGCTAGAAACAAGGAAGCTAGCGTGTCAAGATGTAGCGTTGATTCCTTAGACCTAGGTGAGGATGAGAGAGTGGCCCTTGTACCGCGCTAGGTTTCCCACGCCTGTGAGGCTGTCGCGCATCCCAGCCCCGGCCCCTCCCCCCCTCCCCCCAGGCTCTGGAATGAAAGCCTTTTGCCTTTTTTGTTGTACAGTGCGGGACAGGGTCAGATCCAAGATGGAGAGAGACATCCTGGCCGAAGTCAATCACCCTTTCATTGTCAAACTGCATTACGGTAAGTGGAGCAAAGTGACCTTCTCTGAGGGGGCCCTGGGAGACGCCTCTGATCACGGGGGAAACTGAGACAGCAACAACTGGTCCAAAAGAAGGAGACCCTCACGGTGGCAGACCCCTGTCTCGTGTGGGGACGGCGGCCTCTTAAGTCCCCTTACTCGTGAGAGTCTCTTTCCTGAAAGATCAGGGCGCCCTACGTCGTCCCAGAAACTGTGAGGTGGGGCTGCCCAGCGTGGAGACATCACCACGCTAATCTCCAGCAAGGTTAGCCTAGGTTGGGGTGGGACATGATGGGGAGTGACGTGAGCCGCGGTGGTGCAGTGACCCCTGGGGGAGGCTGTTGTTGGGGGCTCTTGAGGCTCAGGGCAAGTGTTTCACAGACCTACGTTTCTAAACACCCGTTCTCTGCCTGTGTCCTTCGTCGTCATCATCGGGGAAGGAGGCAGAATTCGTACACGATGGCTGCTCAGTCCTATACCCCACAGAACGCTTCCCTTGTTAAGGAATTCATGTGAACAGAGGGCAGAGAAGGACCAGCGGTCCCTATGACCAGGGAGCGGAGGCTGGGGTGGAATGGGGAGACTTCCAGAGTTCAGGCCTGTCTAGAGCCACGTGGCGCGCCCTTCAGAAAGGACAAAGGTTGGCTCCTCGGTGGGCTGCGGGGCCGGGTGGGACCCAGCCATGGCTCCCCCACTGGCAGGAAAGCCCGGCCCCTCCCTCCTATCCTGCCCTGGGCTGGGCTATGGTCCGACCAAAGCCTGGATGGAGTTGATGTCTAGGGTGTTTTAAAAAACTGGTTAAGCCTTTTATTTAAAAAAAAAAAAAAAAAAAAAAAAAGCTTCTCAAATTTGCATGCCGTCCCTGCTCAGGCCATGCTTATCTTCTTAGGATCATCCAGTTGGAGGGTGTGTGCTGGAGGCCAGGCTGTCTCACGCAGACTTGTCAATGGACGCCCTCCATCCCTTCTGTTTCCCGCTGCCCCTACAGGCACACAGGGCTCACACAGCCGTATACATAGCCCCAACTAAGGGTCTTCCAGTTAGGGGCTGTGATTCTAAATGCTGGCATTCCTAATGGTCCTGGAACTTTTAGAAAATGGAAAAATACATATATTTCAATACACGGAAATAGCAGGCCCCTTTGGCCTGAGTGTAAAACCTGATACCTAATGGTGGATATTTCCTGATGGTGGCCGGGTCATCATGATTGCTGATCCTCTGACACTGACCTGGCCACCGAGGCCGACAGACTCTTCCCGATACTGGAAAGTAATAGCGTCGCTATCATGTGCTCAGTGGGCCCCTGGGTCCACTGTGTAGACTGTGGCCTGAGGGACCAACAACCTCACATACAGCAAGATCTCCCCTTTGACGCACAGAAAGCAGTCAAGTGTAGTCGCTCCCTAATGGTCCCTGAGTACAGGAACACACTTCCGTGGGAGGAAACAAAAAATGTACTTCCATCACCCAAAGTTCCAGCGAGTGGCCTGTCTGTGGGCAGCCGTGCGCAAGGCCTAAGTAATATAGTAGTCCCAGTGGTGGGTGGGTACAACGTGGAACCCAGGCTGCCCTCTCCCCGAGCCTTTCAGCCACCGGGAGTAAAAGGGATAAGGATGGAGGAGAAGGAAAAAGCAAGTTCCAAGACTCCAACAAAAGGGAGAGATGCTGAACTTAGCCCCCCTCTCCTTCTGCTGGGCTCCGTCCCTGGCTGGCTGACCTCCCATTGGTCAGCTGTGCCTGGCTGAGTGAATGGCAGAGTAATAATAGCCTTGTTGAACCTAAGAGACACCAGGCTTCGGGAGAACAGAGATCCGATGCTCAGAGGGAACAATGTTTGCCGGTGAAGTGCTCAACTACATCTCCTCCCACAGCCTTTCAGACTGAAGGCAAGCTCTACCTGATTCTGGACTTCCTGCGGGGAGGAGACCTCTTTACAAGGCTCTCCAAAGAGGTGAGTGACCCATGACGATGGTGACTGTGTGCCTAGGGAAACAGGAAAGAAAGATCATCAAGGAGATGGACACGTGGGCGTGCATGTGTATGACAATTGAGGTGGGCGTCTAGTGTGTGTGATGTAGAAGAGGGTGTGTGGCATGTGTTTTCTGGTCTGTGTGATGGGAAGAGCGTGGTGTACGACGCCTTATTGAATGTGTGGTAAATGTGTGTACCAGCCGTGGTCACACACACCCATGACCCCAGCATTCAGGAAACTGAGGGTTTAACTTCACTGCACGCGCGCTGAGCTACAGGGTAAGATCTGTGCAGCTGAATCAAGGAGCCTTCTGAGCGTGTGCCTCCCATGCTGAGAAGCGTGTGCCTCCCATGCTGGCCAGGTCTTACAAACAGGCTCCTCCTGAGCACTATGCGAGTACGCCTCAAAGCATTGGCCGCCGTCCACTGCCCCTGCCCCAGATGGAAAGGTGACACAAAGTTCATGGTATCATTTGGGGACGGCTGCTTTTGATGGCATCTCACTTCCCCTCCTGGAAGGCACAGTTAACGCCATGTGACCCTCTCCTCTGGGCAGCGCCCCTGTGCGTTTGGGTTTAGGAATACCTTGTCAGGTCTTTGCTCACTGGATGAACCTCGCTGGCTTCTAGCTGCAGCGTTAATTTTGCGTACCGGCCCTACAAGTAAGGACTCTCCAGAATTGCACTGTGAGGGCACTGCGTCCCTCATGACTCAAGGAGCACTGGGCCAGCTTTGTGGGGTGGAGCCCATAGACTGGGGCTAGCTCCTATGGGTACCATCTGACACTTTGCAGGTCCTAAGGCGGCTGTCCTTCCTAGGAGCTGAGAGCCCCGTTTGCTTCACCACACAGGCCCATAACTCAGTCATTTTAGCTCTGGTCTCTGCCACATTCAGTTTTCATGTGGTGTGTGTGTGTGTGTGTGTGTGTGTGTGTGTGTGTGCTTTCGGAGAAATTTCAATGATAATACAGTCTCTTCGACACGGGTGTCTCATGGTAAATGTGAAAGTGGTTGGGAGATGGCCCAGTGAATGAGCACTGCATGCAAGCATAAGGAGCTGAGTTAGGGGCCTACCACCCATCCCAACAGGCTGTGTCGGCAGCTCACTCCTGTGCGCTCAGAACCGCACAGCACTTCCAGGCATGGACTCATGACATTGCAGGACCAACCATCCTAGCCGCATTGGTGAGCTCCGGGTTTGGTGAGATTTCCTGTCTCAAAAAAAAAATAAATAAATAAGGCGGAGAGTAGTGACCAAGGAAGACACCTGAGGTGAACCTCTGGCCTCTAAGCACATGCATGCAAACACATGCACATGTGCCAGAACATGTAAGGATTTGCCCTCCTGTTGATATGAGTATAAAAGCATGAACAGGACAGGACAGAGTTCTGTGAGCCAGTGTCCAGACAGCCACTGGCTCCAAGGCGTCCTGATACTCTAACTGGCCTGGAACGCAGCACCAACCCCGACCATCACAGGCCCCTCTCCAACCAACACGTTCTACCTGGCGGAATGCGTCCCTCTGCAGAGCGCTGCCAGTTTGCATACCAGCCCAAGGAGAAAACAGAAGAGGGCAGAGGGTGGGTAGAGAAGTAAAATCAGAGACCCGTTTTCTGTAAGCCTTCAGCCTCCACAATGTGGTTTGGTTATTTGATTTGCAATGTCCACTATGGATTCACACCAGAGCATTCCTGATAAGACAGGAACCCGGGGTTACGCTGCAGCCCGAGCAGTTTGTAGGTTAAAGGCCGGCTGGGGTTGTGCTCATGAGGCTGTGCAAATCGGCTCCCTCAGGGCACAGAGTGCAACTTCGAGAACTCTCCTGCATTAGGAACGGCAGGAGAGAGAGCATTCTGGGACAGCCCTGGAGTGCTTTCAGACAAGCATTCGTGGGACAAGCTGAACCCTGGTCCTTTCCTCCCCCCCCCCCCCCCCCCGCTCTAGGTCATGTTCACCGAGGAGGATGTCAAGTTCTACCTGGCTGAGTTGGCCCTGGCTCTGGACCACCTTCACGGCCTAGGGATCATCTACAGGGATCTGAAGCCAGAGAAGTAAGAAGAAAGGCATTCACATCCTACTGGGCATCTGCTGCCAGCCCACGTCAGTGGCCGATACCTAGCATTTGTTTCTCAAGTACACTTCAGCAGTGGGCTGGGCACAGTGTCCTGTGGGTGGGTCCCGTGCTGGAGTCCCAAGAAGGCTAAGCAGATGCTGCCTCCTTATCCTACGCAGATGCTCAGCCAGTGCGGGCCTTTGTTGATCATGGTAGAAGCGCCCACTGTGGGAGGCCAAGGCACATCCATTCTTCAACATACAAAGATGTCCGGGCAGATGGGGCCTGAGACGGATTGCACATACCTCTCCCCTGTCCAGTAGCATTTGCCACCATGCCACACAAGACATCGGTCCCCATCACTTAGCCTCTCCTTCTGTCTGTTGTCATTCAGGCATGGATACCTTGCAGCTACTGCCCTAAGCTGCAGGAATATGGTCCGTTGGCCTCTTCTGAGGTGGATAAATAGGAGATGGGTCAGGGTAGTTCTCTCAAGGGATCAGCTGAGGGACGGTGGCCACAGGGTCCCCAGGTCAGTGTGTATTTGGGGCTGAGAATCTGTAATGTTTGCATTCGTCTGTTAATCTAGTCTAAATGAAAACAGGAACTGCCCTGCAAAGTCATGGGGCTCGGGCCCCGATGTGCTATACATGCATGACCTCAGTGGCAGAACTGACCCGAAAACCCAGCACTAACTCACACGCAGACAAGAAAGGACTTCGCGGGTGGTGCTTTATGTTCCTCTGACCAATCATACGGTGTTCCTGGCTGAGTCATAACACCCTGAGACCTCATCCACACTTGTCTCCAAAGGAGGTGTCCCACCAGGACAGCCCTAAGCCACGTGGTCACGATGGCCGGTCCCTTGCTTCTCCTTTAGCTTTCACCTGCCCTACCCTGAGATAAAGACAGCTGCCTCCCTGGAGACGAGGCTGTCAGTCATCTGGGTTTGGGAAGCACCTCCTTGTCTGTGCAGTGAGTTGCTCTGATTAACCTCAACCAGTCACCAGATCGAGTGACCCTGGCCGATCCTGTGGATCAAAGTAGGAGTGATGCTGTCCTCGGGAGCCCACAGGGAATGGGGACTTGTGACCCTTGTCTGACCCCTCCACGGGCGAGAGCAGGAGGCCACAATGATACCTCAAACAGGTTTCATACCGTGACTCCCCTTCACCCACCCATCACCACCTAGGAGGTGATGGCTGAGCCTGGCTTGTTCCCAAGGCTCATGCAAAACTTATCCACACGTTTACCTCCCGATAGTTAGCATGGAGTTCATGAGTCTCGTACAAATCTGTCCCTACTGCTATGTCCCCCACGGAAGACTTCTGTGTACTCGGAGCCACTCTGGGCATCGAGACCCTGGCTCCCATTCACTTGTTTGGGCTGAGAAGGTTCTGGAAGCTGAACATGGTAACATTTAATTACAGGATAAAGACAAAGATTTTTGCGGTCCAATTCCAGCTGTTTGGGGCCGGCTCTTGAAAGTTGCTTAATTCTGGGCAGAGATTCAGTATGGCTGAGAAGCAAAGGGGGGAAACATTTTCCTCTTTAATTGCAACTTGTCATGTTAATTAATATGCTATAATTGTTTCCACAAAACACTGGCTATTCTTCAACCCTGCGTCAGATAGCTTTAATGTTTTGGATACACAGAGAACAACATTTACCCTTTATGTGTGACTGGGGCACAGCTGAGTGACCTTAGCACGTTCAAGCCTCATACACCCTCAACACTCCCGTGGCCAGAATGCTATTGGAGCCCGCGGAGCCCCACGCGGTCCTGGCAAACCATCCCATATGTAGTGAAGCTCGAGTGGAAACTTCCGCTTATGGCAGGCTTCCCTTCCCCTTCCTCTCCAGCCACTTTCCCGTTCTTTAGGGTGGATGGCACCTCCTGGGATCCCATTGGGCAGAATTCATGGCAGTCCTAAAGACAGGTGGTAATGCTGGAGCTGTGCGCCTCAGGGTGTCAGAGCCGCTCAGCCGAGGGTGAAGGGAGAGGATCGGGTGACCTCCATCCTCACTCTCTCACGGAATGGGACACTCTCTACCCCGGCAGGGCAGCGACCCAGGAAGAGCAAGGTGAAGGCCCTGCTCGTGATGTGAAGGGTCCCTAGAAAACAAGCCAGGGGTCCAGGGTTCTGGTGCTGCCAGGCTGGCCCCAGATTCGAAGCCTCGGGCAGCCCAGAATCCCTTTGCTGAACCCTGCCTGTGTGTGGCCCTCACCAGAGGCCAGGATTGGTCCTAAGAGCTGAGGCCAACCCCGAGAGAGTCTGAGACTCTGAGAAGACAGTCTCTGGGCATGAAGGGCCTCCTCCCAGGGCCAGGAAATTTCCTGTGCAGAGGCTGTGGGCTTCTGTGGGCCAGAACAGTCCAAGAGCCCACTCTTCTGTGTTTGGGAGCGGCCCAAGGGTTCCAATCTGTTGACTCAGGAATGTGCAGCCCTGTAGGTCCCTGACCATACCCCATCCCCAGGCTCATGACTACACACTTCCGTCCCTTCCTGAGCTGGTGCAGGCTATCGGACATAAGGCTATCGTGAAAAAAAAACCTATCCAGGATACAGCCATGTCAGAAGCCCAGGCATTGGGCAAGGGCATTTCAGCTACATGGAGCTATGTGCTAGGGAATGGTGAGCTCTGTGTCTTTTTTCCTCTCTCTCTGAAATCTGTTCTTTCCCTTTCTTCTAGTATCCTCCTGGATGAAGAGGGACATATTAAGATCACAGGTTGGTTAAAAAAAAAAAAAATACACAGCTTTATATCCTTATCTCATCTCTGACCTGACTGAAGTTTTGGTGCCCCTCAACCTCATGACGATACGCAGGAAAGCCTCTCTGGAAGTACACACTCACTACCAAGAAGTAAAGCACTTGCTACTGTGCAAGGCATATAGTGTGTATTGTGGTGGGGTTGGTGAGGGGAATGGGGATATAAAAAATATTCCCCCTTTGTAGATGTTAGCCTCAGGAACTTGCCAGGCTGTGGGAGCACCTTAAGCCTGAATAATGCAATGTACTGAGACCCTATAGTCTCTGGGAAGTATGTGATGTGCATCCAGGGTCTGCCCGCATAGACATGGCACTATAGCTCAGTGTCTGCCCACATAGACGCGGGACTGTGGCTCAGGGTTCAGGCGGTGCTGTGTGCTATGTTTATGTTTAGATTTCGGCTTGAGCAAGGAGGCCATCGACCATGACAAGAGAGCCTATTCCTTCTGTGGGACGATCGAGTACATGGCTCCTGAGGTGGTGAACCGGCGGGGACACACACAGAGCGCTGACTGGTGGTCTTTTGGTGTGCTCATGGTAAGGGTTTGTCCCCTGGTGTTCTCTGTAGGAGCGGCTGATCCCCGGCTGAATTCCTCGTCCCAGCTCGAAGCAGAGATGCTGGAAGCTGGCAAGGAATTGGGGGGGGGGACAGCTTCCAAGCCCTCGGCCCCGTCTCTTACCTGCTTGGGAGGAGTGGTGAATTTGAGAGCGGTCTTCCCTGCAACTGTCTCTTGGGATGGGAGTGGGGTGCACATGACACCCGGCCTTCTTCATCATACTTCAGCATCACAGATTTACCAGGAATGTGGACACAGGCAGGGGCTTCTCTGTGAAACATATCTCTCCATTTCAGATGAAATCCTTTGGCTTAGCTGTAAAATTTGGCATGCACCGAAGTGTGAACTAGTAGCCAGTTTCTATTTGCGTCTAGAAATGCTGCTACCCATTTTCCACAAATCCCCAATCCCAGCACGCTCCTTCCCTTCCTCTTCCCATCCCCAGCAGGACGCCATGCTCATGACCCCTCACATCTCCCTGTAGACAGATTCTGTTGCTCTGGAATCTAACATCAGGATCAGGGCATTTCCCAACATCCCTTTAGTTTGAACATTTAACAACAGAAGACGCTAAGATGACGAGACCCTCAGTAGATGTAGTGAGCAAAGCTCAGACAGCCTGGTCCTGGGTATCCAGATATTTCTTTCATTGACATGGCCACCTGTCATCCTCCACCCTGGTGGGACTCACAGCTCTGGCTCACATCTGCCCCTCGGCACATCTTGAAGCCTCAAGGAGCCATGGTTACCAATGCTTGGGTCCTTGGTTAGCTCCAAGGCTGAGACAGTTTAGCCGAGTAAAGCTGCTAACTTCTGGGAGCACTTCCTGCCAGCCAGTTAGGGAGAGTGTTTACCTCTCATTAAGAGATGCTCACAGCACCCCGGGGCAGAATTGTACTTTCCCTAAAGCTGGTTGGTCTTGGAACGTCACAGTATGCGGTGAGAGAATGCAGGGTGGGCCATCCATGTCCCTCTCCCTTGCACCTGAGGCTTGGGCTCGAGGCTGTGATACCCTGAGATTCAAGGCTCCAACGTTCCCACCACTTTTAAAGACCGTCATTCATTCTGCTCCATGAGATCGATCCCAGGAGGTACTGTGCGCCCCCCCCTGGAGAAGCTAGGAAATGGCTGCAGAGGGAGTAACACCCTGAGGGGTGGGTAAGTCTGCCACCGCCACAGGCTTACACCAGTGTGTGCTAGTTGTGCAGCATGAGGGATGAATATCACAAGGGTGGCGATAATGTTGTTCACCACGGTTATTCAGGCTCTTGAGGCAGCCGCTAGAATGCAGCTCTCTTCTGAAGAACCCCAGCCAAGTCCTATGCTCCCCGGATTGTCTCAAAGTGCCTTCCCATACTGATTTCACATATGCTAGAGAGACCCATAGGCTGAGAACCACTGTTCTGGCAGGGTGCTTGCTGGGAGGAAAAACCACTGTTGGGGGTGATGCTGCTCCCTTGAAGTCGTTCTCGCTTCCCTTCCTGCAGACTGAAATCCCCTTGGCCGTAGGTCAAGTGGGGTGTGTCCTTGCAGCCTGGAAACTCAAGCCCCTTCAGGAGCAGGCTGGCCCCGCTGTGTGTCCAGGCTTCCCCTCGTCTCTGGTTGCTGTTGTGGCAAATGGTCTGTAGCCTTGGTCTTGTGAAGGAGGTCATGGGCTCCTGTGCTCTCTGGCAGGCTAAGAACAGGGGGCCAGGCTGGACCCCAATATTAAGTCCTCCCAGACAGGTTCCCCATATAGTCCCGGGCAAGAACTACCTGTGGGAACCTGTCCTTGGCTCCCTCCCTTGGCATTCTGGAATGTCACCACACTACATCTCTCTTCTGTCACCGGGAATGTTTGCAAACTTCCCCCCAACTCAGATGCCATGCCACCTGCCCCAGAGTCCCTAGCACAGCAGCCCTGTACTCTGAGTCTGTTTCCCAAGAAGTACAACACCCCATGATCTTTACGCTGCCTGGGTCTTCCTCTCTCCCAGGGTTTGCAGAGCTGAGGCAGAGAGCTAGCTCCTGCTCCCAAGGGTGTACACACTGTAGTGGCTGCCACACGTACCCACCAGGAGCCACTGTGGTCCAGGTTCTTCTCATGCATACAGGGACAGTCTCCCTGTCCAGTTGTTGGATTGCGTGCAGGGGGAGAGGGGGCAGGGGAGAATGAGCAGAGAGCATGAACTCTGATTGTTATAGCCACCACTGAAAGGAAATCACTAAGCAAATGTTGCTGCCCATAGCTCGGGATACCAGTCAGTAGAGGTGGGCTCCAATCCTGCATCGAAGACTAAACAGCCACAGGTGGGAAGTATCCTTCCCGTTCAACACAGCCACAGGCTCTTTCTTGGAAATGGGACTTCATGAGTGCTATGAATAGACCAAACAGCAAGATTTCCCCTCGCTGGCAGCCAGCCTATTTTGAGATGGTGATTTCTATAATCAGCTTATGAATGCTCATCCTATTTATCAGATGAGCCAGAGCACCCAGCCTTTCATTTTAATTATGTTTGTCTATTTTTAAGCTCTCATCCGGGCTCTGCTGTTCTTGCCTTTTCTTACGTATACATTTGTCACTTCCCGCAGCCTGATATGCAGCGAGTTCAGTGTGACAGGGTAAGCTTCAGCTACCCGAACTGGCAAGGGCCTGTCCAACCCCTTTAAAAGTTGGTTTACAGAAAGAAGGCTGACAGTAATCCACAGCCATGCCTCTCTCCCACCGAAACCTTCCTCTCCACCGAGTCTCACTCCCACTCTGGCGACATATTTATGTGGGAGGTGAAATGACTAAAATTCATTATGTAAATGTTTGAAGCTGTCAAACAATAATAAAGAGACTAAAAACTGTAGCCTCCTTATCTCTCCAAGTTTATGGCTTCACTCTGGTAGCCTGTCGGTGATGGTTAGGTTTTCTTGCCACCTCTGCTGGCTGTGGAAACACCTAGGAGACACACTTCTGGATGGATGTTTGTGGGGCATTTC
The DNA here is from genome assembly GCF_943737965.1 of Phodopus roborovskii. Lineage (NCBI taxonomy): Eukaryota > Metazoa > Chordata > Mammalia > Rodentia > Cricetidae > Phodopus > Phodopus roborovskii. The sequence continues at coordinate 2,481,705 of NW_026126611.1, forward strand.
CAGAGAGGCTTAGCTAAGAAGGAAAGACACACACACACACACACACACACACACTCTCTCTCTCTCAAAAACAGACAGCACCATCCATGGCCTGGAGAGGGAGAGAGGGAGAACCCAGCTAAGCACTGCCCTCTTTCTCTCTCTCTCTCTCTCTCTCTCTCTCTCTCTCTCTCTCTCTCTCTCTCTCTCTCTCTCTCTCTCTCTGCCTCCTGACTGTGCAAACAGTGTGAGCAGGTGCTCGGTGCTCCAGCCTCATGCCTACCGCCCAGCACTGGCTGCCTGGGAATTCTGCCTTCTTTGAGTTGATTTTTTTTCAATTATTTTCCACAGCAATGAGAAGAGTTACTGTGTTGCCACAGCGGACATTCAGGGGACCTTAGATACATTTCAGCCCAGTGCGGTGGCTCTCAGCCTTCCCAACGGCTGCACATGAACCTTTGACACAGCTATTCCCTCATGCTCTGGTGAACCCCAACCCTAGAATTGTTTTGTTGCTACTTCATAACTGTGATGTTGCCACTTTTATGAAGTGTAATGTAAATATCTGATACGAAGGATATCTGGTATACAAACCCTGTGAAGGGTTGAGAAACACTGGTTTAATCCTAGCAGGTGACATCTTAAGTGTCCCGCAGTGGATACTTTGTTGAGGGTTGGCTCAACCCCTGTAACATGATGCTACGGAAGTTTTATAGCAAGCATGAAGTTTTATGCTGTAGGAGGTCCGTGCAGTGGGTACCTTTAGGTGATGGCATCAGGCCGATTGTTTTGGTCTGTGTCTCCCAGGATTTTCACAATGCAAAGCAAAGACCGGAGCTGTAAGTTGTTAAGGGGCACAGGCAGGTGCAGTGAAAATACCAAGTCCCACAGGCTTAATGAGACGGAATAAAGTCTCCTGCAGCCAGGCTGCTGCCTCGTGGCGTAGATCACAGCGAAAGACGCACCGCACCTTGGGCGCCCTCACCATTTCTGTGAGCTTTGGTACCTCATGTGCACAGCACGGGTTTGCTGCTGCCTTCGCCTCTCTCACAGCAGCCGTGCTGGGGGTGGGGTGCAGGTGGCAGCGGTCGGTTGTGGTGGTGGTGGTGATTGTGGGATCCCAGACCTCAGCCTCTGGAGCACAGAGTCAACACTGCAGTGTGATTAAGAACTCCACCCCCACCCCCTGCAATCAGCAAGGGTTGCCCTCAGGCCCCACCTTATCTCAGCTCCCTTCCTGGCTGGTGGGGGAGTCTGTGTGAGGTTAGTGGTGCCACATTGTCCCCACCAGATTTTACTAATGGGCTGTACCCAGGACCCTTCCCATCACAGACAAAAACAGAGTCATGCGGGAGTCAGCGCGAGCAACCTACTCCCTGCTCCTCCTTCCCCTGCCCCCCCCCCCCCCCGCTTCTGACCCCTCTCCTGCTGCAGCTCTCCACAACAGCCACCAGGGAGAGGGAGCCCCTAAACCACATGTAGTGATAGTCATTCACTGCGTTCACCCTTCCTGCATCTCTCCAGCTGGAGTGCGAACCTGGAGGCCAGGCTCCCCAGTGTCTCCCCCACACACACCCCTCCCGTGGCTGCTGTCCCACTGACTGATGAAGGAACAAACTCATCGGCTCTGTTTCGTTCTACAGTTCGAGATGCTCACCGGGTCCCTGCCATTCCAGGGGAAGGACAGGAAGGAAACAATGGCTCTCATCCTCAAGTGAGTGTGGGCGCCCAAAGTACATTGACTCCCTGCCCCCTCCCCGGGGAGCAGAGCCTCCTGTGTCTAGAGCTGAGGAGCAAGAGGGATGCTGGGTTCAAGGGAGCCATCTGCACTTTCATACTCAGCATGGATGGAGTGTGTGCTGGCTGTGTGTGTGTGTGTGTGTGTGTGTGTGTGTGTGCTGGCTGTGTGTGTGGGTGTGTGTGGGGGGGTGTGTGGGTGTGTGTGTGGGGGGAAGCCTGGCTGTCCTGGAGACCCACTGTGGAATTCTGATGAACTTTCGGGCTTAGAGATAAACTCACGTAGATTGTCCAGTGCTGGCTGGCAGCGTTTGGGTGCAGACAGCTTCAGCTCTATTCTCCTGCAGACTCATTTACCTAGAGAGCAACTAGTGCTCTCAGAACCACAGACGAGGTGGTCAGACTGCTCTCTGACCCTTGGTCACCTGCCGTAAAGTCCTAGGTGAGCATCAGAGAAGGACAGGAAGTGGAGAGATGGGAAGCCCAAATCAGTAAGGGTCTCCTGGGGAAGTCAGCACTGGCCTTGGGGCCCCTCCAGAAATACCGGCATAGAAGGATGTTACTACACTTACGAGGCATAGTTATTGCAAGCCACGCCGTTGTACCTTCCTCCCGTACACACAGGATAAAAGGTGATGTAGGAAACCCTACTGCAAGGACTTGCATTCTTCAGAATCTCCCTGTGGCTCTTCCAGGGCAGCCAGGGAGCCATGCTGACTACTGGGCAGCTGCCCATAGCTGCGCCCTGTGTTCTTCCGGGGACACCTCTGTCCCCTGGGTATTAATGGGAACTTGATTGGCTCTTGATGAAATCTGGAGCCGTCCCGCCCACCCCCAGCAAACCCACATGGCCCCATGCCTGTCTGGGCTGAGGGTCAGCTCACGCTCAGTGCCGGTCTCCAGTAAGGTCCAGGGACTCCAGGGGTCAAGATTCCTGTTGTGGTTCTTTGGGATGCTCCTTGCTCAGACATTCTCCATAGTTGTACAGCAGCCCTTGCCAGAGAAGGTGAGAACCATCATTTCCAGGATGCTGGGCAGGAACTCACCACCCTCTCTTGCTTAAAAGAACTTGGTGTTGTGAAAACTTTGTTTTGAAAAGCCGATAGTATAGGTGCTCAGGGAATCGCCGTTGCTGCTTTAAATCGACTGTTACGTAGCAGGTGTGAAAAGTGTCACACTTCCGATTTTGAACGTGGTCAACAGCTAGGTACAAGCCACATGAGCCGAGTGTCTTGGTTTTAAGGGAAAACGTGCGTCCTCGGGGCCGAGTGCCAGCACTACCTCTCAGGGTGTCTGGGGTCGGTTCCTTGCAGGCAGAGTAGCCTTGCAGAACAGGAGACTGTGCTGATCTTTGCCTGGTGGCTTCTCACTGCCATCCCATTCTGTCTTCCAGAGCCAAGCTGGGTATGCCACAGTTCCTCAGTGTGGAGGCGCAGAGCCTGCTGAGGGCCCTGTTCAAGCGGAATCCCTGTAACCGGCTGGGTAAGGAAGGGTTCCTGCGACAACCGCTCCTGCAGGCTGCACTCTAGATGCCCCCCACCTTAGGAATGTAGGGGTCACCGTTCTGTGTCCCCATGGGAGCATGCAAGGCTCCCTTCCTGTGCCCCAACTCTGACAGACCGCATGTTTCGCCTTGCTGAGCAGGGGGAACACTCACAGGTGGTCTGAGCTGCACAGATACACGGTCTTATCGGGATCTGTGAAAGCCGGGTGATTCTCAAGTAGCATAATTAGTTTTGTTTTGAATTCTCCGCTTTTACACAAAGTCTCTCTCTCTCTCTCTCTCTCTCTCTCTCTCTCTCTCTCTCTCTCTCTCTTCCTGGTCTTTTGTCTCTCACTTTACGAACCCCATAAACCACAGACGGTGTGGTTCAAAGGTCACTTCTGCTTTTGGCCTCTCCAGTTGACAAGCCCAGCACATACAAAGCCCATACTTACTCTAGCATTAGCCAAGCACAGCCCCCTTCCCCGACCATACAGGGTGTTTACCCCTCGGCCTGGAAACCCTTGGGGATGCACTGAGACATAGAGATGTGAGTGCAGCTTGCTGGCTGTATGGTTTACCCCACAGATGAGCAGAAGGAACACAGGCCATTGGCTCCAGCCTCACAGATAGAAATATGTCATTCAGAGGTGAGCCAGGAAATATTTCATTCTAGAAGAAACATTAGATTTTCCTCTCTGCCTGGCTCAGTCCCAAGGAAGCTTATTTACTTTCTTTCATGTATCAGCTTCAATTCAGGGAGCTTCTGCAGTAATTTATAACCTTTCAGTTATTTAAAAAAAAAAAAAAAAGTAAAGCTACTATTAAAAGCACTGGCCCGCTTTCTAGGCACGTCCTCCTAGCCTGTGACGTGGCTTGTATACGGTGAATGGGGTCTAAGGAATACAGTCTGTTGCTGTGCTAGCTACCCCAACAGTGGACAGGAAAACAGGTTCACATTCGATTTCTAATCCAGGCTTCATGCCACACACACAGCTCTTCCCTCCTGAAGCTGCTTTAGAAAAAGTCAACTTCGTGCACTTACCAAAGGCGCATCTACCGTAGTTGTCCCCGTCCAGATAGATGCCCTTGGCACCATTTCCCTCCTCACCCATGGCCATCCGTCGCAGACACAGGGAAGCTATCTGGGGTGGGGACATCCCCAGTGAAAATGGCAGCTTCACACCTGACACGGAGATGCCTGCTGGGGGGGCATGGGTGACCCTGCCTGGAGAGGGAGCTTGTCCTGTACCCTGTGATTGCGTCGGTGGCCACTGCGTGTTCACTGGGCGGCCTCGGTGGGGACTTTACACTTGGGCCCAAGGGCTGGGACTTGGGACAGTTCACCAACTCGCCAGAGTAGTTTCCCTGGCAGGATCTCACCAAGATGACCAACAGGAGTGTGGAAAGTCCCAGGTAAGCAGCTGTGGTCCCATGAGAAGCCAGGCCCCGGCAGGGGAACGTGTGGAGCCACACTGGACCCCTTGGCGTGGACGTGCACACAGGGTTGTGTGTGAGTGTGTGTTAGGCTCATGATTTGGAGGAAACCATGGGCCAGGTTGTCCCTGTGCTGTCGTTCTTGGAATAGTATGCAAGTCTCAGATTGGACCTGAGACCTCGGCCAAGAATCACTGTGACTTCTCATAGGGCTGAGTGGATTATCATCCTTACTGGGTAACGTGAGGCTTGCGTGTGTATGGCCCGAGGTCCCCATAGCTCTCTGAACTGCCTGCTTTACCTCGCTGTGTTCCTTGGTTCCTGATGGAGAATGCAGTCAGGGACAGTGGCCCATGCTCACTCAGGTCTCCTGCAAGAAAGACCCCATACCCTGCAGGTTGGGGCGTGGAGGACGGGACACCCATTCTCAGACAGGGAGCTCAGTGATTGCTCCCAGAACTGCCCCTGACTACACTTGCTCCAGGGCAAGTGCATGTGCCCCAGGCCAACCTGCAACCCCTCTTTGGTGAGCTCAGATGAGCCTGGCTGGGCACTTGCTCTCGGAACTGAATTTTTTTTTTTTTTTTTTTTTTTTTTTTTTTGAGAGGCTGAGGATGGTACCAGGGTATTGCTCATGCTAAGCACACCTTCAACCCTTTTATTGACTAACCCAGGTTCCCCTGTAATCCGCTTTGTAGCTCAGGTAGGCTTTGAAGTTGAGTGCATTCCACCTCAGTCTCCAGTCAGAGTGTACCTGGACACTCCTACCCCTCAGAACACACTGCTTCTGAATCCCTTTGTAGCACTCAGATGCCCCCAAATTCAGGAGGGTGACTTCACACATCACTACCACTCACCTCTGAGCCCCGGGACCCTGTCCAGAGCCCTGCCCTGCCCCTGTCCATCTTCTAAGTGTTTGGTCCTAGCCTGTTCTTTCTTGTGAGCCTGGGACACGCCTTGGTGCACCTTCCTGGGTGGCCTACACGGTCCAGTGTAAGTACAGCCATGCTGAGTGGGACCCTGAGGAAGTTATGGGATGGTGACAGCCTGTGACAGACGTGACAGCTGCTACTTAGTGACCAGGTCACTGCGTGTGACTGAGCGCCGTGCCCCAGCAGCCACCCCCTGAGTCAAGGGCTCGTGGTAGCGCTGCAGAGTAGTTGAGGGAACTCTGCTGCCTTTATAAACAGGGAGGCATCCGTGAGAATTGCTTTGGGCTGCAACAACATGCTTGCTGCTTGCCCCTCCCACAGTGGGCTCTGCGCTGATGCAGGTTTTGCCTGGAAGCTGGACTGTGGTTATTGGAAGCCTCCACCCTCCACCCCCCTTCCCACAGTCCTGGTGTTCTGTCCTCTGTGTTCTCACGCTTGGCTGGCTTGTGAGCACAAAGTAGCCACAACAGCCTGTTTCTTTTGTGTGTGTGTGTGTGTGTGTGTGTGTGTGTTGTGTGGTATTGGGATAAAACAAAAAAGCCCTGGTCCTCTGACACCTTCCAAATTCGGGTGGGGCTATCGATTGAGTGACCTCCAACCTTGCCAAAGTCTCAGTGGCATTGATGGTACCCTGGGACACTGGTCTGAATGCATCCCGTCATAATCCCAACTGAATAGCGACAGCCAGCGCCAGTCAACCACACTTTAGGGATCGCATCCTCCAGACAGGTTGACAGATGTCCCGTGGTGTGTTTCCATCACACGCCAGCTAGCTGGACCACAGCTGTGGGCCTCACTCAGTCAGAGTACTGAGGCTGTGCCTGTGCCTCATGGTGGATGCTTCCGTTTAAAGGGAGCACACGGCAGCCCGGGGTGACCTGTCTGTTTTAGAAGGAAGGGGAAGAGACAGGTCAGATGTGCTCATCTCCCAAGTGGGAGGAGAGGGCACCTTTTCCACCCCATGCTCCTCAGCAGGCTGGCTCTGCATATAGTAACCACAAAGGGAATCAGTTAGTATTTAGAGACGGTGACGCACAAGGGCCCAGCTCGGCCGCCTTGGGACTGCTCCTTGGCAGTGGACACTATGCAGTCCTATTTCCCTACCCCGAGGAAGGCCACACTGCCACCCTGTAACAGACAGGTGAGCAGGAGGAGGTGGTGCAGCTGTTACACCTAGTCACATTTGTGCACCACACAAGAGTCTTCGGGTGAAGACACAAAAAGACACTGGTAATGTTTTTTGGGTTTGATGGAACAGCCCACAGAAATGGGGCTGAGGAAGGCTCCAGTTGTTGAGTGGAGACCAGAGTGCTAAATGTGGAAGCCCAGGATGGCGTGGGTATATTAGCGGAGGGTGTTCAAGTGTGAAGGAAACCTGGGTAAGCATGGCCAATAGAAGGGACCCTTTTCTGGGGTCACTGGGGTATTCAAGATGTCCCTGTGTAATTAGAACTTGTGCAGCAAAGGTTGGTTAGTAGAGGTGAAGTCTGAATGTCACAGTCCTCTGTGTCTGCCTGGCACTGAGGAACCCGCTGCAGAACCATGGATCCTGCAGAGAGACACTCCAGACGAGACAGACCCATTTTGCCTGACTCCAGGGTCTTGTCAGTGCCCGTGACAGGAGACGATTTGCAGGCATCCTCCTAGAACAGGGGAGGCTTGAGTGGTGTTTGGTGAAGGCCCTGTAACCTAGCAGCTCTGGCTTCCACATCAGCACAAACACATTCCCACCCCCCCCCCTCAGGCCCGGAAATCTGCTCCCTGCTATTTGTCAAATGTGTTCAGTCTAGATAAAAGCAGAGCCAAATCCGCGGCAATCTGGTTTAAAATATTTCAGGAGAGGACTAGGCTCACATTGAAGACTAATGAGCACGTTTTATTCTCTAAAGGTCTCCACAGCTTTAAAGACATGGCTTAAGAATCCTCCCACCAATGCGCAGTCTTAGAGCAATGATCAAAGCATCAGCTCTTTTTGCCGAGACTGCAAACCCCAAACTTGGTGCCAGAGAGTAACATGGGAGATTCATAAACCCCCAACAACAGCTTGTCTAGCATGACCCCCCCCCTTTGTTCTTGCAGACTATACTGCAAGCCATGTGTTTGCAAAGGTTCTTAAAACAGGCAAGGCATGCCTCACTGGACAGGTGTACATCCTGAGCCCTGGCAAGGTGGGTGGCATTCATCATTAGGACCCAGAGGAGGTGAGGCCCTTGGTTCTTCAGTCACCAGGACTGGACTGTCTCTTCATCTGGACTTCTAGTCGTCATCAAAGGGGTCCAGGGACAGTGGCCCAGGAGGACAGCTTTGGAAGTCAGGCCATTGGCTCTAGAAGTTACTTCCATAGCATCAGAGCACCCCCTCAAATAGAGAGCACTAGGCACCATGACCTCAAAGCCCTGGGCCTGTGGTCTGGGTTACAGCAAGGGAAATAGAACAAAGAAGCCTGGCCATGAGTTCTGAGATGAAAGGTCTACGTCAGGTCTGGGAATAAAGGCGGAGTCCTGGGTAGGGATGTCAGAGCTGAGTCTGGAAGATCTCCCATCTACAGTTCAGCAGGTGTGGGTTGGAGCAGGCTACATAGCCTACAGTTGCATGAGTTGTTCGTCCCAAGTCGGGGACACAGAGGCTGTCTGAGCCTGAGCCCTTCCCTGGTTCCCTTTTGTGTGTTTTCCTATCAGACTGTGGCAGCAACCGAACCACACAGACTGAGACTGGTGTGTGCATAAAACCTAGTGTGATTGGTCCTTCCAAGCCGCCTGAGAGGTGGGAGATGATCAGAGCAGAGGACCAGAGGGTCAGCATGACCCATGGGATGGATGCTCACGCCTCTACCCGCAGAGACTACAGTCTTGATTTCACAGAGGACAGGTCACCATGGCACCTCAAGATGGCCTTGTGCTACCCTTCATGGTGCCCTGCTAAGAGGTGCCTTGGGAAGGAGGAGGAGAAGCATCCTCTAGGGCTCCAGGAGCAGAAGCATTCTCTAGAGCTCCAGGAGCCGAGTCACGGTGGACTCAGGAGCCATTAGGCCTTAGAGCCAGGAGAAGGTTTACTGTGGAATACTAAAGATCAGAAAAACAGATAGGCTGAATAGATGTTTACTCAGGAAGAAATAACTTATAACAGAGACAGATGAACGCCAGCAGGTTCCCGTCCCAAGGATGCTTCTGGATGCTCTCTGTCTCTGTCTCACCAGAGGTTGGGCTACAGTATTTGCTGCTGCCGCCGCTGCTGCTGCTGGTGGCGGTGGTGGCGGTCATTCATTTCCCACCCCTGGGACAGGAACTGACAAGATGCCCTTGATCCAGTTTCCAGCTGGCTGAGGCTAGCCCTGCTCGACTCATGATAGCAGAGCCTGGGCTCCTTGCCTGCCTGCAATCCTCAGAGCTTTGCTTTTTAATTAATTCACCTTATTTAGAGCAGTGTAAGTTTAAAGAATTGAAGGGAAGCACACAGCCCCTCCCCCACAGTCTCCTCTCAGGTTCACACCGGGTGGATGTGGGGTGTTCACAGTTGATGAGCACATTCCTGCTCTGGTGTTGAGAAACATCCAGAATGATCTCACAGCCTCTGACATCCCCCGTCGCCTGCCAATCCCTGCTCCTGTCCAGTACACAGCTTGGGATCTTGATATAAACAAAGCAAGGGGAGAGGTCAGGTAGACGCGATGGATGAGCGAATCAGACAGAGAACCACAGAGCGTCTCCGAGTGACAGTGACCTAAGTTATGCAAGGGTTGGACGTGGTAGAGGGAACACCGGGCGAGGCTCCACGCTTCAGTACTCCCAATCTCCTTTTCCTTTCTTGAGATTCTCCCTTCCCCTGGCGAACGCCACCGCAGCCTGGCCAGACACTCGACAAGTACTCTCTGGCTCTGTCGTGCCTTGTCCAGTCCTGGAATCTGGCTTGATGCTGCGTTCTGAGAGTTGCAATCATGGCTTTTGACTATGACAGCCACCTGCTCCTCTCTGGGCATCCTGGCATAATACCTGGAGCAGGGAATCTGGAGCCTACACTTTTCCTTTACCACTTCAGCTGCTGGCTTCAGCCCTGTCACAGCCTTGGAGTCACACGGAGGCCATGGGCAAGTGTGTCAGTTTCATCTCTCAGGAAGCCCAAGCCAGAGCTTGCCCTGCTGAGAGCTCTCTTGTCTGTCGCCTGTCACGTAGCAGTCGGAGATAACACGTGGCCTTGGACTTGCACTCACACATGCTCTCTGTTCTGTTGTGACAGGTGCCGGCATTGATGGCGTGGAGGAAATTAAGCGTCACCCTTTCTTTGCCACCGTGGACTGGAATGTAAGTGGCCCGCAGAGGGTTCCACTGTACACGACACATGTCAAAGGGAGGGTGGAGGGAATACTGCAGTTGTTTGGTGCACATGTCCTCTCTGTCTGCACTAAGAGTCTGCGACATACACAGACTGTTCGTCAGCCTGTGGGTGAGCATGCTCGCGACCCTCAGCGGGGCTGGTTTCCCAGAGAGGTGCCCTGCCCATTGAGCCCACAGCGTCCATCCTCTGGCACCTGCCCTAGCCATGCTAATGCTAGCTTCTGCTGGGGTGGAAGGCTTGTGTGGGGTGAAATGCATACGACAGCCTTCGGGCTGTCCCCCTCTCCCATGGGGGGACATGCCTCTCAATACCCAGGCCATCACACGTGGGGATTTCATTTCCAGAGCTGAAGTTAACCCCAGAGGAATTTGTAGCAGAATATTGAAACATTAGTCTGGGTGTAGCTCAGTGGCCGTGCACTTGTGAGGCCCTGGGCTCCATCCCCAGCATTACAAAAAAAAAAAGAGCAAACTCAAGATTTTCGTTACACATGAAGCTTACTTTCTACTCTGCCTACCCCCTTCTCTGCCATCTCTCAGAGAACACACTAGAACCACAGGGATAAGATGGTGTGCACAGGAGCTCTGCTCTCTTGTTCCCTGAGTCCCACCCAGACTCCAGATCGGCGTGTTTCTGAGTGCTGGCTTTACAGTTCTCATTACAGAACTTGTTTAAATGAGGTTTCTTCCACCAGGCCAAGCCAAAGAGAAGCAGGTGTATTGTCAGGGTGCCTGCATCTCCCAGAAGCTGCTCAGGGAAAAAAAAATCAGACTGCCCACTCCCTGAAGCCAAAGAGGACAGGACCTTGCCGAACATCCTGCTTGGTCCATGGACAGGCTCCTCATCGCCCACTGTGGCTAAGCCTGAGGGCCCCGAGGAGACACCGTCTGTGGAGACTGGCTCCAAGACAGACTTCATCCTGAGGGATGATTAGTGCAGCGTAGCATATGGGGTGAGAAAGACAGGCCGTTGGGGTGGCAACTCCTCTCCATGGTAGGGGACATACATTGGTTTTCCCCTGCCAATGTACCATTCCTGTTAATTGATTTGAGCATGCACGTTGAGGCTCTTTGTCTCAGGTTCTTCCCAGGCTGCGGATAACCACATTCATCTCACTGGGAGAGAGGCTGTGAACAAATGACCCAGTGCTGTGTCACAAGTTTTGCTGCATACAAGCAGGCTGGGAAGACGGAAGTGGGAACGTGGAATCCTGCCCTAATCCACCTGCTTCACTCTTCACATCTTCCTGGACCTGTATTTCCCAAGCCCCTTGCTCCGCCCCCTCCTCTCAGTCCTCTCTTCAGGGTCACCATAGGAGACCTGCCTTGTCCCCCTGACCCAGCCTTGCTCCTCTGCTCCCATGCCCCACCAGTTTTGAAGATGTCACATGGTGTCCCTGGTTTGTGATGAGTGTCCCTTTCTGTCTCTTGTCTTAAATGTGAGCTAAGGGAAGTCAGGACCTCTGACTCATAAGGTTTGACCCAGGCCTCTAAACAGGCCATGGGAAGCTTCACAAAGATGCCTTTGAGAGAGTGAGGTGGTGTGGAGAAGGGAGGGGGGAGGGGAAGGGGGAATAAGAGCCACCGATGATGAGTCAGGAGCAGCATGAGATCCCAGAAGTCTCTCTCAGGCCAGGATGGTGCCTGTGAAGGAGCACACACACACACACACACTCACACACACACACATTCCCTTGTATACTTCTGTCCTTCCAAAACCCTGCCAGGGAATGGGGAGGGAGTTGCTGGATCAGGGAGGGGGTCAGGAAGTTGCTGGGGTAGAAACAGCTTGAGTTCTAGTGCCTGTACCTGGAGAGGAAGAGAAATCCTCAGCCATACCCACAGGTGGTGACCCATAGGTAGCACCTGGTCAGAGGACCTGGCTGAGAAGGAACTTTGTTGAATGTCAATCTAAGGACATCCTGGAGCAGGCAGTGGCCACAGGGGTGTGTGAGTATTGGGGTTTCTAGGATTTGAGCTGTAGATGGGTCTGGAACCCAGAGTTCTTGTTCTATTGCTGTTGTTACGGCAAAATAATCGGACAAAACACAACCTGCAGAAGTCAGGGGTTTGCTTCTCCTTATAGGTTACAGCCCATTATCGCTAGGAAGTAGAGGCAGCAGGAACATGAAATAGTTGATTACATTGTATCTAATAGGTTACAGCCGATTCATTATCTCTAGGAAGTCAAGGCAGCAGGAACTTGAAACAGTTGATTACATTGTATCTAGTTCTAGGTTACAGCCCATTATCTATGGCTGGGAAGTTGAGACAGCAGGAACTTGAAACAATTGATTACATTGTATCTAGTCAAGAGCATACAGAAAGAATGCAGGCATGCTCCTTGGGAACAGCTGTTTCTCAACTCCTAACAGAGTTCAGGACTGCCTGACTAGGGAATGATGCCACCTACAAAGGGCTTAATTGATGAGCTTTCCACATCAATTAAGGTGATTAGGACAATCTTCCACAGGTGTGCCCATAGGCCAGCCCCAGGCAGACAGTCCCTCATTGAAACTTCTCAGGTTCTTCTAGGTTGTATCAGCTTGACAATTAAACCATCACACTGGGGCAAGGCTGAGCTAGTGTGTGCTATAGAAAGCTAGGTCTGTGGGGTCCCTTCTGCAGCCATGTGCATTCCATAGACTACACCAGGCTCAGAGCCTGCCATGGCCTTTCTGTCGTTGGAGAACGATGTCCCTTCGATGCAAACATAGACACTGAACTCATGTTCTAAGGAGGGGCCCTTCTGTATCATTTGAAATTAATCCAGGCTAGAATAATGTGGGGAATTGTTGTCATTTGCTTCTTTTGGCGTTTGCATTTATTTTGTTTGGCTTTAAAAGAGGCCCTTTGGGGTCACTAGGGCCACATATGTTTATTCTCACCCTGTCCTTACGAGACAGTACCCGCAGAGTCTGGGGTGATGGCAACCTTCTTTCATCTGTGGCTCTAATAAATAGTCCTGCATGGTAGAGGAGCCCAGAAACCTGCTGTCATGCTAACTTACCTACCATAAGCCATGTTTTAGCATGCCTGGGTGCAGTAGAAGTGAGGTATGCCTACAGCATGGTGATAGCATGGAACCCTGTCCTAGAGGGTGGACAGGTGTGCCATGAGGCAAGCTGTTTAGCCATAGCAGTAGTGTGTGAGTATCCAGTTCAGAGAAAACAAACAGGGAGATGGTGAGCAGGAGGTAACCAGGAGAGGGAGTCGAGGAAGGAAGGAAGAAAGGAAGGAAGGAAGGAAGGGGCCCAGCTAAGAACACGGGGCTAAACAGTTCTGAAAGAACCGTGTATGGGCTCTAGAGGCCTTGATAGTCAATGTGAGGCCTTGCTGGTCTGATCTGACCTAGCCCTCTGTCTCAGCTGTCCTTCCCCTCACAAGTGGTCCAGGTGTCACCCTTGTGTGGCCACAGCAGGACTCCACCGTGCGCGTGCGTGCGTGCATACACACATGCACGCACACGCGCGCGTGCGCGCACACACACACACACACACGCCCCAGGCCGTTGGGCTTTGCTTTGTTCTGCACTGTCCTGTATCTCTTCTTTAGTACACCACTGAAGCCCCGTGTTCCCCAGGACTCTTCTCACCAGGGGATCCCTTCCATGTCCCTTGGCAGTGTGGGCATTCAGTATCGACAAAGGAGGAGACATTTGCTGGCATCAGATTCCTGCCTGTGGACCCTGTCCAGGGACAGCCTAAGGATACAGCCCAGAAAACATCAGCCTATTTTGCTTTCTGTTGCCTCCTGTGACCCCAAAATCGCCAGCATATATTTCTACGTTTCTGTTCTTTAAGTAAATGCCTGTCATCCACCAGAGGGCCCCTGGGGGTTTGGTGACCTGTGGGCACAGAGAGTGTCGTCTACCCTAGCAGTGAGTGTCACCAGTGTCAGCTGAAGCAGGTGGAGGGTGGCAGGTCTCTGTGGTTCCCTGCCTTTCCGATCGCCCTCTGCTCCCAGCACATTAGTGTGCCAGTTCTGGGGTCTGCCCTCCAAACACCCATGCTGCTTGCCTAGCTAAGTGAAAAATTACAAGTTAATTATAGAGCAGGAAGCTCGTGCAGAGGATGGTGGAGCTGGCAAATGTAAGCTCTGTTTACTTTTCCTCCTGGTGGCTGAAGTGATGCTGAGAACTCAGGATTAGCCCAAACCCAAAATAAACATAAACGGTGACCTCACAGGCTAAGCAAGCCAGTCCACCCTGGGGCCCAGCCAGCCAGCTCCTAGCAAGCAGGCCCATGGTGAAATGGCTCTCCGAAAGAGCGAGAAAACACCTCACCCATTTCAGCCCCAGGGTGGCAGGGTGGAGGTTCACTGTGCGAAGCCCCATGGCCGTTAACTACTTACGTGCTTGTGGTACTTTTTACATTTCCAGCCCAGCACATCATCGGTTTTGCTGTGAGGTGGGAAGGGCTCTGAAGGGAAACAGGCTTGGTGGCCGTAGCTGTCCTGCCCACTGGTTGGAGGGGGTGGGGGGGACACACGGCCGTTCACTGCATGTGTGTTGCGTCCAGTGTTTTGTCGCTGGGTTTTCGTCCTGTGCCCCCACTCCGTGGTGAATGCACCAGGAGAGCTCACCCCCCTCAAAGTCCCCGTGAGGGCTGTGACCACAGTGCCTTCCCTTTGGGGACTCTGTAGATCTAGACAGCTTTGCTGTAGGGGAGAGGTTGTGCTCTTCCCCTGACTGTGGCACCGCCCACCCCCTGGGCCCTGGGCATCATTTCCTCCTCCCCATCTCCCTGTGCTTCCTAGTTCGGTGCTGGCATGCCCCGCATTGCCGAGTCAGGAAGGGCACATCTGTGCCCCTCGCTCATCGGGGCAGATGAATTTCACAAGTGCCTACAGCCAAGACTGTACAGTGGGGAGCAGATGCTAGGGTCTGTGACCCCCAAGGTAGAGCCAGCTCCCTGTGCCCTTGGCCGCCTCCGTGTTTGCTTTGTGCTCTGTGCCCTTTGCTGACTTTCCACACGGCCTCTGCGGTGTGTGTAGGCCCTGATGTCCCTGCTCAGCATCCTCAGCACCTGTGTAACATGAAATCTGTCTCCTTGTCAGTGCTGAAGCTGATGTCATCTTGACACCGGAGAGACAAATGAGATTATTAAAATGGATGAGGCGGACCGGGAGATCCCGGCTGCCTCCCCCTCCCTCAGGGTGGGCATGAATTACCCGCCACATCCCTTCTTGCCTGTCTCTGCCCCTTGGTGCCCTTGGCTCCTCACCATCCAGGGTCCAGCACAGGTACCTTGCCAGATCCCAACTGTGTGCGCAGTGTCCTTAAATCACCTCATGCGCTATCGTCTCCATGGAGGACGGAAAAGCATGCTTTGGGTTGGAAAGCAGTTTCTGCAGCAGATCTGAGATGGACCCCTGGACTTGTGTGTGTTTTTGCCACAGCCGTGGGAAGAGCTGTGTGAGCAAGGGTTTCTCTGGGCCTCTGTTTTCACGGTTCCCAGAGAGGGCTCCACGGTGACGATCCCACAGTGTATGGCCAGCCTCTAATGCTTTCTTGGAGATTAAAAAAAAAAAAAAAAAAATCCTGTAGAAAACCAGTGCACTAACTGAAAGGCATTCAGCAAATGTCAAACCTTTAAAACCCCAAGCTATACCTTTTGTAGTTCACATCTAACGTGTAATTTCCATACTACATATACGGCCCTCCGTGTAGCACACACGGTGAGATATGGTGCTACATAAATACAGTTACATAGCTAACGCGTACAGTCTGCATTGCGCCTCCTCGTACATCTTGGAAGTGTGGGGGCCGCTTGTGGCCTCTGGTCCCTGCTGTCTGTAGCCTGCTCTCAATATATCCCGTTCTCCCTACAGAAGCTGTACCGCAAGGAGATCAAGCCGCCCTTCAAGCCTGCAGTGGGCAGGCCTGAGGACACCTTCCACTTCGACCCCGAGTTCACTGCAAGGACACCCACAGGTTGGTCTGATCCGGTCTCTGCGAGAGCCTGTGTGAAGGAGGCTCCCTTAGGGGGTAACCTTTAACCCACTCTGTGCTCTTCTGGATGTCTCTGCTTAGCAGTAAGCTGTCAATGGCAGAACCAGGTCTCACTATTCCTCGTGTGACACTCTGTGTGGGCCCCCTCTTTTGCTGTGAGACGCTGGACAGTGACAGTCTTTCCCAGGGACACACGGGCAAGACATAGAGAAGAAACAGGTGGTTCACATCAGTGGTCTGTGGGAGGAAGAGGCTGTCTTTAGGTCTGCGAGCTTATGGACTAAATGTATGACTTCTGTGACGGCTGGGGGCCTATTTGATGGATGCAGAGCAACTAAAGCCCAGCACAGAAACTGGGCTTCCTGGTGTGTGAGATCCCTGGGGTCCGTGTGGTCCTCTCATAGCTGGCCGGCTCTCTTAAACGTTAGCATTCTGGTTTGCGGTTTTACGTGATTAGTCGTCTCAGACTACCATGACAGGGTGGCGCTGGAGGGTGACTTAACAAGTGGTGTGCGTTGTGGCACAGCGCTGGAGGCTGGGTTCAAGGTCAGGCTGCTGGCAGGGTCTGTTCCTGGTAGGGCTTCTGTGTCCTCTGGTGGCCTTCCCTCCCTGAGCGGAAAGGCTGGGGAAGGCTGTGCTCCACCCTGTTCTTGTTAGGAGGACCTGTGAGGGTAGGGCCTACTCACTCCCTGACCTCATTTAATCTTGACCTCTCCCATGAAGACCCTGACTGCAAACACAGCTGACCATGGGCAGGGCAGTGGGAGCCACTGCCGTGACGGGGTGATGGCATACGGAGCAGCTGCTAAACCCCCTTGCACACTCAGAGAGCAAGTTCAGCCTGCCGTTGTGGGAGCTGCTGGTGGCTGTGCAGAGACTCTTTGGGACTTCTCACTGCTTCCAAACGGGGAATGGTGCAAGGTTGTTGGAAACTAACCACAAAACAAGATGGGGGAAAGGGGAATAGAGAATCCACCCTGTTTCCCTGGAGCAATGCCTTTCTCCAGTGCAGCACCACAGATGGCTCTCTCTGGCCTCTTGGTCCTGCTCCTCCCTAGGGAAGACCACAGTAAGGCTGGGGAAGGACTGCCCTCCAATGCTGCTTGTTTCTTATGCTGCCAATCGGTCAGTCCCACGACAGTGTGGGCCAGGGCACAGAGGAGCATGCCCGTTCCTCTCCTGAGGTCAGGAGGTCAGAGCCCCGGAGGCCACCTGAGCGGCTCACCAGTCCTCCTGCGCCCGACCCAAAAGTGAGCAAACACGAAAGCAGATGGGAAATTCACTCTGCCCAGACCTTGGGGACGGCAGAGTCCTCACTGGGAAGGGCAACATTAGTCACGAGTCTGTCCTGTGGTACTACATGTTTAAAATGCTCCACGGATGGATGGAGCAGAGCCGCTAAGGCCAGCAGCTCCAGGCATCCACTGTGTGAGCTCTCTGCATTTCCTTTGTAATTTAAACTCCAGCCTAGCTGTTTGGTGTGGCCTTAAGTAAGCCCCCTAAGCCTTCCGTGCATACAGAAATGATGTCTTATCTTAATATTAGCCCAAGGAAAACACAGCGGACATGGGCATTCAACCCTGTGTCTAGCACTGGCTCGTGTCATTCCTTAGTACTGTGATTTGTGCAGATACTAAGTTAATAGACATCACCAAGCAGCTTGCCTTGGGGGTGGCAGTAATGGAGTGAGTGATAAAGATACAGAGAAGTCACCCTGATTTTCCCAGCAGGGGAGCCAAGTAGACCACTAAGTTAAAGAGCAGCCACAGTGGTGTGATCCGAAACAGCCTGGAAACACGGAGGGTACTTCCTGTGGTAGGATTAGCATGAAGCCACAAGGGAGCTTCTGCTTCCTGATCACACGTCGGCTGCTCAGTGGAGTGTGCCGTCTAAGGTTTGAAAACCTTTCCCCAGGACAGATGCTTATCACTGCTTTTGCAAGTTTACTTTTTTTTTTTTTTTTTTTTTTTTTTTTAAGTTTAACTTGCAATTTTGCTCTTTTGTGTGTACTGTGCTGGCTTTCGGCCCCTCTTGACTGAGTGCGAAGCATCCTGAATTCCATTCCTACTGTCTGCCATCTGCTCACATCCAGCCTCAAAAATCAAATGTCAGTCCCTCAGGGTTCTTCTTATAAAGACCTCATCGCACTGCAGCAGACGGACCATCCTTGGGTTCCCGCTGACGGCTTCCGTCTATGCACAGAGATACCGGCATCTCCGTTGTCTAGAAAATATTGCTGACTCGATCTGACCACCAAAGGATGCATGAGTTCAAGTTAATGTGACCTGTTCCCTACACACGAGTATGGGCATACACACCCAGTGCGCCCTAAACAGACCCTGGTCTATGCCCTCAGCACTGCCAGGTTCAGTGAATTCCTAAAACAGCCCAAATTCCTAACCCTAAGCCTGAGTCCCTGAGACTGACATACCCACTGTTAAGTCTTTTTCCTCTCGTCCAGTCTCTTAATGTTAAGAGAAGGCAAGAAACGAGACCTGGAAGCCAGGATCCCGTGTCTTGACAGAGCAGGAGCCCATCCATCCCCAGGGCCCAGGCTGAGTGAGAGCCCAGTCTACATTAAACTCCACGCTGCCATTGGTCGTCTCGCTGTGCATAACTTCTCGTCCTAAAAGCATTGCTGCCGTGCCTTGCCTTTTAATTAAGCCTCCCAAGTCTAGCACCTCTGGAGTTTAGAGTTTGTTTCCAGGCAGTCGGCCTCGGTCACATTAATTCAGGTCACATGAGTGTCTGTCTACATGGGAGACTGAGCGTCTTGCGAGGCAGCCAATCTTGGGTCTATTCCCTTTCTGCCCTGGGCTCTTAAGGTGAACCTGTATCCAGGAAGCGTCCTGTCCCATAAGGTGGGGGTCATCTCTGCCCAGTAAATAAAGTACATGGTAGGGTATGTCCACCCTGTGTGGGATCCGAGGCCCATCCCCCACCCAGCTCACTGGCCTTGCCCCTGGGCTATGAAGCAGCAGCCCTCACAACCCTGTAGCCAAAGTAGACTATGAAGGAACAAAAGCTACATTCTCTCTCCTCCCTATATCCCTACCCACCGTTGTCTCCATATCAAGTAAAGACCTAGGGAGGGTAGAAAGGCAGAAATTCCTCCTCCTGGGGTAAATGACTCCAGAACGTGCAAATACACACCAGTTTACCTGTTCACATATGTATGCGTATGTATGTATGATGTCTAATGTAGTGTGTATTTTAAAATCGTCATATGTATTTATAAGAAAAAAAAAAAAACTAGGGCTGGAGAGATGGCTCAGCCGTTAAAGGCTCACAACCAAAAACATAGGGAAAAAAAAAGGACTAGGTTATATATTACATTTTAAATATTATTAGCTAATACATTATTTATTTGGGTGTCCTAAATATATTATGGACTTTGTTACATATTATATATTTTATGTACTTCTAATATATAAATGTACTAGGTGTTTACATAGCTCGGTCTTCACTTGTAGGGGGCCAAGTTTTTTATCTTTTCACAGCATCTCTTTTCTGTCCGCCTTTCCCACCCACCCCCTCCCTTGTTTCTTTTCCTTTTTAATTTTTGTTTTGTGTGTGTGTGTGTGTGTGTGTGTGCGTGCTTTGTTGTTGTTGTTTCTGTTATTGCTTGAGCCAGGTCTAGTTATGTAGCCCAGGCTGGCCTTGAGCCTGTGACCTTCCTGGCTCAGCCTCCTGGAGCTCAGTCCAGCAGGGGGACAGCACCACACTTGGTTTCTGCTGCCTTTGTCTGCTTTTAGCTTCCAAACTGTTAGGATCACACCTCCAGAGACGCCACGTATGGGCGGAAGGAGTAACAGGTCCCAACCCTTCTCCGGTAAGATAAGACCACATGGAAATACTTAGATTAATAGAAATGGGTTAATACTTAAGAGAGAGCTAGCCAGTAATAAGCCCTAGCCATTGGCCAACAGTTTCATGATTAATATAGTGCCTTTGTGTGTTTATTTGGGGCTGAAGCTGTAGCAGGACCTGGCGGGACAAGAGAAACTCCAGCAACAAATCCGGAAGTTGAGAGAAGAGCAGGTGGTGTCAGGATACAAAACCCCAAAGCCTGTGATGTACTTCCTCCAGCAGGACTCCATCTCTCAAAGTGCCATAGCTTTCCCAGGTAGACCAGCTAAGGATCAAGTTTACAAACACATGAGCCTGTGGGAGACACTTCACATTCAAGCTGAGGCAGGGCAGCCAGGTAGCCTGGAACATGCAGCATGGCCGAAACAGAGAGACAAGGTAGAAGGAGGGAGCAGACTCCTGAGAGTTGTCCTCTGACCTCCACACACATGCCTGTTCACAGATGCACATGCGTGTGTACACACACACACATGCACGTATACAACAATTAATTAACTAATTAATTAAAGCTAGGTATGTCACTGCATCTATAATTCCCGAACTGAGTAACTGGAGACACAGGTCCCCAGAGTTCTGTGGCCAAGCAGCCTAGCTCGTTCAATAAAATAAACTCCAAGTTGGATGAGCTACCCTTTCTCCAAAAAAAAAAAAAAAAAAAAAAAAAATTAGGTGATATCGCGGTTAAATAAGGATCAGGATAAACCAAAGAAGACACTTGATATTGATGTCTCCATACAAACAAGCTCACACATACCCCACCCAGCAGTAAAGCATTCTGATGTGGGCAGACTGTTACTAATTGTGGTTGTGGCATGTAGGTTGGCTGTGAATTTTTTTCCCTCTGTCACAAATAATGCTAAAGACAACATTTTCTACACTTGTGCTTTTGAAAATAATTCTGAGGACTAAATTCCTAGATGCATGCTGGCTCTTCAGAGGACATGTGACTTTGAAAATGCAGGGGCCATCCCCCATCCCTCCTTGTCCAAGACCACAAGCCAATTCAAGTTCCCTCCTTCAGCTCCGAGGTTGCTTTCCTTTGGCCAAATCTAGGTGTGGCTGGCTGCTCTCACTTTTACGGATTCCTTAGCTTTACTGTCATCTGTTTAATAACCAGAACATCTCCAGACATGGTGACCATGAGGATGGCTTCCTCTGCTCCTTCTTGCCTGTCACATATCCCCCCCACCCAGCCAGGCATTTGTCTTCCTGTTTACCCAATGGTGAGCCTGGAGGAGAACCATATCATAGCAGACATGCTTCTGAACGGATCTCATGGGACTTGGAAACATCACCCCTTTGACTCATCTGCTGGACTGTGGGCAGGAGTGACTTTGCCCACGTGTCCTTGAGGAACAGGGTCGGGTAGTCTCGGCACAGAGCTGTGCAGCTATGGAAGGGTCTGTGTGGCTGTGGGTGTGGCTTTGGGCACAGATAGGGGATGTAGGTGAATGTGGACTGCGGAAACCTTTGACTTTTCTCTGGTTATCTTTAGGCTGACAGCATCTGCTTAGCCCAGAAAGGAGGTGTTGGCTCATGGGACCTCTGCTCCTCCTAGAGCTTCTGGCTGCTTTGTTTTTTGTTTGTTTGTTTGTTTTGTTTTGTTTTTGGCCATGATCTATAGTAGGGAGGGGTGGTGGGTTGTGCTGAAGAACATTTAGTAACTTCCAAAGTTAGTAACCTAAAAACATGTCATCAGTGACTATCTGAAAACTTCCGTGTGACGTGCTTGCCAAATTGAATCAGACTCTGAGAAAGTGTCATGTGTTTCTACCTCTCTACTTGTACATACCTTTTCCAACACGCCAGCTGCATATGTGTTCTCGTGCACACATGTGCACACAAGTATTTGCCCTGGCTCACTTGGCTCTCATGAAGTGTAAACCATGCATTGCTCATCCACAGACTCCCCTGGTGTCCCCCCAAGTGCAAACGCCCATCACCTGTTCAGAGGATTCAGCTTCGTGGCCTCCAGCCTGGTCCAGGAGCCCTCACAGCAAGACATGCCCAAGGCCCCTATTCATCCAATTGTGCAGGTATGTCTGGTTGTCCCAGGAGCTCAGGTCAGAGCCTTGATGCCTGGCCTTGGAGACCCTGTTAAATTTTATCAGCTCAGTGCTGGGTGCTAATGGTGGGTCAATGGTAGACATCTCCCTACCTCTACATGTTACTGAGTGTTGCCATGGTGATCTTCCTGGTGATCAGAACCATTATACATTCATTTCTAAAGAGGAAACAAAAGTCTGAGGAGATGACCACCATGGGTGTCTGTGACAGCGGCCCCTGTCTTTTCTGTGTGAGCTGTGGGTGCCGTGTCGTTGGGAGGTTAGTGGGGACGTCATTTACACTTCCATCATTCTGTGGCTGTAACTCGAACTCAGAGAACTCAGAAGGATTTGGAGTAAGCTCACTTGAGCACTTGATGTCATCATTCAGTGTAGTAGGTGGCATTGCATTTCCCTGGCATCTGTCTCCCTTGTGGCTGTGGTTCGTGAGGTTTTGGTTCCCAGGGGTGGGCAAGTGGGGACTATACACGTGGGCCAGAACTGGCCTGCGACTTAAACATATGGGTTGGTCCTTTTTCTGGACACTCACTCTGGCGATAGCACTGCAACCAGACAAGTGCATGCCTCTTTATTCCACGGATTCTCATTACCACAGATTCTCACTGCCACAGCTTTACCCCACGGGTTCTCACTGCCACAGCTTTATTCCACGGATTCTCATTACCACAGATTCTCACTGCCACAGCTTTACCCCACGGGTTGTCACTGCCACAGCTTTACCCCACGGATTCTCATTACCACAGATTCTCACTGCCACAGCTTTACCCCACGGGTTCTCACTGCCACAGCTTTATTCCACTGATTCTCATTACCATTGATTCTCACTGCCACAGCTTTACCCCACGGATTCTCATGCCACAGCTTTACCCCACGGATTCTCACTGCCACAGATTCTTACTGCCACAGATTCTTACTGCCACAGATTCTTACTGCCACGGCTTTATTCCATGGTTTCTCACTACCATGCATCTTTGGAAGAAAAACAAGTGATCAATGGACACATACTATCCAGGTGGCTAAGTATTAAAAGTTGTAGGCCACAGGAGCTCTAGAACCATCTATGCATAGCTCTGTGGCTTTGGACAAGGCACTCGTAGTTTTCCCGAGTTCACGAGTTCCCAGGGTGCCCTGGGTCTGTGTCTATAGTCATGTGCAACTGTGTGTAAGGCTGCTAACCATCCCTGTCTTGGCCTCTCTGCAGCAGCTGCATGGGAACAACATCCACTTCACTGATGGTTACGAGATCAAGGAGGACATCGGGGTGGGCTCCTACTCCGTGTGCAAGCGGTGCGTACACAAAGCCACCGATGCCGAGTATGCTGTGAAGGTAAGGCAAGGAGCCCTGGCCTAGATGACCAGTACCACCAGCAGGAGCTCGGATGCTGAGCAGGCTCTCTCCATCCACAGTGTCTGAGCTCTGGTGTGATGGGTTTTAGTTTATTTTGACATGAGGTCACCTATTTAAAAATTATTTTGCAAGCTGGGTGTGGTGACATACAACTGTAACCAGAGCACTCAGAAAACTGAGGTAGGAGAGCTGGGTGTTCCAGATGAGCTTGGGCTATGTAGCAAGATTCAATCTCAAAGGACCCCCCCCCCAAAAAAATCTTTTCAAATCATAAATATTTCAGTTATGTCCAACAGGGAACCAATCATCTTTAGTAACTAAGTATAATGTGCCAAGAATAATAGCCCTAGGCACAAAGTATCTAAGAAGCAGGCCAACAAACAAGCATAGCATTTATCAAAGGAAGGAAAGGGGAGGGGGACAGATACAGCTGTGAAAAAAAAATAATTGAAATAAATAGAAATAGAGAATAAAGGAGACAGCTAACGCTTTACTCCAACCACCAAAACCTGTATATAGTATAGATACCTGTAATCCAATTTGGCAACCTCTAGGTAGTAATTTTCACCTCTGTAACTGCTACAGGTTAAATGTTCAACCTGGGGACCCAAAATGCCAATGTCTGGGGTTTTCTAATTAGTAAAAGCTAAAGTTTCCTTCTTCTGAAGTCAGCATCCAACATACACAGATGCACACACCACGCATTACACACTGTGTGTTCTCTCTCCACAACTGTGGGGTGGTCTAACCTCCACCACCCACTCTTGACAAGAGTCATAGGGCTGGAGAGGTTGCTCAGTGGGCAGAACACTCATTACAAAGCGTGTGGGCCTGACTTCAGATCTGCACAGCCAATATAAAACCAGGTGTGGAACACACATCTGTATCAAGTGTTCCCAGGTGTAGAGCACACATATCTGTATCGAGTGTTCCCAGGTGTGGTGCACACATCTGTATTGAGTGTTCCCAGGTGTAGAGCACACATCTGTATTAAATGTTCCCAGGTGTGGAGCACACATCTGTATTAAATGTTCCCAGGTGTGGAGCACGCATCTGCATTGAGTGTTCCCAGGTGAGGTGGGGGCAGAGACAGGGAAGCCTCGGGCTTGCTTGGGCAGGCCAAGAAAAAGACTGTGTTTCAGAGAAGATGGGAGGGGAGGACTCAATCCTGAGGTTGTTCTCTGACGTCCACAGGTGCGCACACATGTTCACACACATGCACGTGTGCACACGCGCGCACACACACACACACACCCCACAGAGTCTTGAGGGACGAAGTTTTAGCCTGTGTCACCGTGGCAGGAACCACACGGCTCTGCTTGGCATGTGGCACTGTCCCAAGTCTTCAGAGAGTGTCTAGGGAGAGTTGGGGCTGACCAGCAAGACTTTCCATCAACTGTGAGTCTTCCCAGCTCTGAAAAGACCGCTTGGTGCAGTGAGCATGGGGTATTGCGCATCCACTGCTGTCTCTTGACACTGGACATTTCTCAAGAGAAAATGCATCTTCACAGGCCGTCTACCCCAGGTTTATCAGGTTGCAAAACTATTTAGCAGCCTAGCAAAACAAAACAAAACAAAAAACACCAGCCAAACATCTCAGGCATCTGTGGCCTTGAGGCGAATACAGAGGAAGCAGGGGCTAAGAGACACAGCAGGGTCACCGGCCTGTGTCACAGGCCGTCCCCTCAAGGGCTCGGATACAGGTCTAGACTGTATGGCTGGAGGTTTAACAGAAGATCTGTATCCTGCCTCACCCCAGAGGACTTCCCAGTACTCTGTGGCTTGCGTGGGCTTCTTAGTATTTCTCTGTGAGTTGTTTCTCACAGAAGTTCTTCGGATTGTTTATCTCGAGGCCAGCAGCACTCCTAGAAGCAAACAGAGCTGCCAGAGAGCGCTGGAAAGCACACCCATTGTGTGGCCAGCTCCAGTGTTTTTCTAGAAACAGCTCGCTGCTGTTTCATGGTAATTCTGTGCCTCTTGACTCAGCCCCATTGACAGGGCCAGTGGTTTGCTCCCACATCCAGCTGTCACGCGGAGCCCCCTACTGTAATCAGCTTTGCTGGGAGTTAGGACTCTGTCCTCAAAGGTCCTGGTGAGGTTTGACCCTGTGCAATCTGTGACAGCCTCCTCCCCAGAAAAGCCGGGGTGTTGCCTCTCTCTCTGGGTGTTGTATCTCCCTCTACCTGACAGTAAACGAAGAGCCAGGAGTTCCCTGTTTGTCATTCTAAGCCTTGAGACTCCCTGGACAAACCAAGTGGCAGACATGCAAGGATTCCTTTGTCCTTTCTGAGAGTATAGTGAGTCCTAATTTGGAAAATGCTCAACTCCCTCCCCCCACCCCAGACAGACCAGGACCATGGTAAGCCAGTGCTTCTTGGCAGGACACAGTTAAGTGTCTACATGTGACCTAAGGGCACACACGAGCTTCCCATGGCGGGCAGCAGTGAATCTACTTCTCTGAGGTTTGAACCTTTCCTGGGTTTCCTTCAAAGACGGAAGATCCAAGAGTTGATCAACTTCTGTGTCCACACGGCTCCAGTGAGCAGAGCCTACGTAAGCCTCTCTGTAGAACGCTGAACTCAAGAAAGCTGTGTGTGAGTGTGTGTGCATGTGTGTGTCTGTGAGTGTGTGTGTCTGTGTGTGTGAATGTCTGTGTGTGTGCTTGTGAGTGTGTGAGTGTGTGTCTCTGTGTGTGTCTCTGTGTGTGTGTGTATATGAGTGTTGTGAGTTTGTTGTGTCTGTGTGTGTCAGTGTGTGAATGTGTGTGTGTGTGTGTGTGTGTGTGTGTGTGTGTGTGTGTGTGTGTGGTGGAGACAGACCGAGCGGTAGACGATGGAGGTCTGTGCTCATGCACTGTTACCAATCACGGGGGAAGCACTCCAGGGCTGCACTTCAACCCCGGGTCATCTTTCTTCAACGGTCAGAAAATCCTTCAACAGCAAGCACACCGCCTATGGCTTCCCCTTCAGGAAGCCAGCGGCTTATGCATGATTGTGTCCCTGATAGCTCTCCTCACTGACCACAGAGCCAGAATCTACAACACAAGTAGGATAATGGAAACTCGGAGGTTGGCAGGGACGCCCTTCAGGTGGCCTTTCCTCTTGCCCTGCCGTTTGGAACGGAACGTGCACGTTGGCCCAGGCGTGCACCTCTTTACTGACAACCCCTCCGGTGGCTGAAGTTTTGGGGGAGGCGGCAGCGACCACACCCCCTCGGCAGCACACCTGTTGTTACTAAATGCCCATAGTTGGGATCAGATAAAAATAAAGGTCCCTGCTGCCGAGCTTGATGACCTAAGTTCCATTCCCAGGACCCACGCGGTGGGAGGAGGGGACCACCATCACTGAGGTCTCTGATTTGTGTGCAGGGTGAGAGGGATCGAGGCCCATTGCTTTCATGTCTTGACAGCCAGTTTCTCCAGTGTGTGTGTGTGTGTGTGTGCGCGCGTGAGTGTGTGTGTGTATGTGTGTGTGTGGTGTGTGTGAGTGTGTGTGTGAGTGTGTGTGAGTGCATGTGTGTGTGAGTGCGTGTGTGTATGTGTTGTGTGGTGTGTGGTGTGTGTGTGTGTGTGTGTGTTTGGCTTCTCTGTCAGAAATTGGATGGCTCTTTTTGTATGTATGTCACCCTGTTTTTAATACAGCACAGCATGTGGCTGCCACACCCAGGACAGGACTAACTCCTCATGGGAACTCGGGTTTGGACTCACATCTCGTCGTCGGTGTACAGCAGAGTTTGCTTGCCTGTGCTCAGTTTCATTCTGTGTATATAACTTGTCAACCAGCAAGGAACTGGAACCAAACAGATCCTTATTTTTAGAAGGACTCATTGGCATGGAAATTTTAATATCTTTTTTTTTTTCCTACGACGAAAACACTGGAGTTCTTCCTGTTTGTCATTTGTTTAATTTTACAGGAGAAAATTTCTTACGTGTTTTTTTTTTTTCAAGTACATTCTGTACTTGACTTGCTTCCAACATACTGTGATTCTTCCAGCAAGTGAAAGGAAGCCCTGGGCCTGAGAAGTGCATCCTGCTTGCGCTGCAGCCTTCGGACCCCGCTTTCAAGCTCATCACCTAGAAAGGGGCTGCGTCGGTGATGGCTGTTGTCCTTTTGCTACAGTTATAGGAGAAAGCCGGTGAAGGGGGGGGCGTCCCGAGTGGGGGGAGGTCCCAAGGTAAGGGGCCACGTGGGAGAGCATAGAAGGTTCCATAGCAGGTAAGGGTGACCGAGGTGGAGGAGATGATAACACGCCAGGCAGACAGAACTGGAATGAGGAGGTTATTTAGAATTGGGGATGAGGGGGAAGGGAAAAGAGAGAGAGAGAGAGAGAGAGAGAGAGAGAGAGAGAGAGAGAGAGAGGGAAAGAAAGCAAAGAGCAAAAGAAGAGAGCAAAAGCGATCGTAAGTGGGCGGGGTCTTTCTTTTAACGGGATCCTTTGCACCTGCAGAGGACTCGTGGAACCCTGGGCTGACCAGGGCACTGCCTGAGTGCATTCTGCCAGGTGACAGGGGCAGGCCAGCGTAATGCCCGAATCCTTATAATGGGGAGCTCGAAAAGTGCAAGTAAGGACAGGTACAGACACAGAGAAGTGGAGGAAACGCCTCGAGGGTGGCAGACACTCTTGTGTAGCACCATCAGCCACCAGGAAACGTGATTCCCCTGCTAAGAAAAGCCATCTTCCTGCACGCCTCAGCTTAGCACCTCCGATGAGCCTGAGAAGCAAGCAGTGTGCTGCACAGCCCAACCGCGGGGAGCTTACCCACCTTCAGCAGGGACAGCTGTGTGCCAGGCGGGATGCTGCCTGACCCTTACCCAGCAAGGACAGCTGCACGTGGAGTAGGATGCTGCCTTCCCTTCCTCCTGCCTTTGACTGTGGTCGTCTCTGCTAGCAAGCTTATACCCGGAGAGAAGAGCCAAGAACGTGGTCCACAGGACTTGATCTATTTGGAAGTGAATCCACCTACACCATACCCAAGAAGCCATCCCACCAGGGAACCCCCCTGAAGGATCTCCTATGTTCTCCATCCACTCAACAGCAGCCTGAGAGAATGTCTCACTTACTTGTGTTTGGTGGAGTTGCTTTGCAAGTTCCACCAAACATGTGACATTCAGCCGTGTGCGTGCGTGCGGTATTATAACAGACTAACCAGCGCGTCCTCCGGCGTGCTTCCTAGTTGAACATACACATTGATTCTTACTACAGCCTTAACATGTTATTTAATGTCAGCGAGATCTTAAGGTCTTTAAAAAAACGGGATTTGTTCACAAATTTTTCTCGTGACCTTACATCCAAAGGACAAACAGGAGTAAGACAGGTATGGTGAGGAAAAGGGCCAAGCATCTGTGGAGCCAGGCATTTTTATGATGGCTGCAAGTATTCTCACACATAAATATTAACAGACGATATTCACACGATCCAGATTCAAAAGCTATACTTGCAGAAACCTCAGGGTCCTCCAGCCATAGCTCCAGCTCCATGTTACCCGTTTCCTCCTTCACGGGAAGCCAAGGTTTTTGATATTTTCCTCTTCCTTCCCAGGGTTATTTCTGCAGTTCTCAAGGAAATGCATGCGTCTCTCTACATTCCCTCTCTGCTTTTAAAAACAAGTGCCATTGTAGGATACATCTGCGGTGCTTTTCCAATTTGAGTGTCCCTGGCGGTCAACAAAAGACTTCCTCTTGTTCATTCTGCAACTGGCTCCTTGGGAAGAGACCAGATTGATGTCAGGAGTGGATAACTTTATCATAAAAATGACTTTGGGAAACAAATGCATCTGCCACTAAATTGTCTAAGCCTGGGAATATATTGCAAAGGGAATATGTTGGGTATGGGATACCCATGTAGTCAGAGCAGAGAGGCTCTGGAACTGGGGTGTTGTTGGGGGTAGGGGGCATTTCTGCATTTATGAGTCATTCTCAACCTAAATGATGCCCACTCCACACACGCAGATCCTCTCTCTCCACCAGCTCTCCCCGAAAACATAGGAGGCAAGGCACCTCTAGAGATGTCAGGGCCATCATGTAGAGAGGGACAGGGACTCCTGTTTCAAAGGCAGGCCTTGATTTGTGGTGCCTAGTAAGGGGAAGCCACCCACCTTCCTGGAGTCAAACACTTTTATCTGCTATTCTAAAACATTGTGCAAAATACTGGGCAGGGGAGGAAACCCAGAAAGAAAGGGGTGGTGTGTGTACCTTGGCCGTGAGGGAAGTGCAGCCTGCTCAGCCTCCTGCATCCTCCTGCGAGGACCTGCTCTGCTAATACATCTTGTGGCCGGTGTGTAGTTTCCAGAACAAAGCCGAGGCCTCCGTGACTGGGAGCCCATTTGACCACGTGAAGTGAGAGCTAAACACCACAGTTCAGTGGCTGCAACAGACTGTGCTAGTAGCTGTGCCCGGAGCTCTCCATGCCTGGTCCCCTTTATTCTTGTGCTGTTAGGGATTGAACACGGGGCCTTGTATACGTTAGACAAGAACTTTGCCACCGAGCTCCATCCCTGGCACCCTTCTGTTTACTTTTTACTTTGAGACAGGGTCTTATTAGGTTGCCCAGACAGGGCCTACAACCTGCTCTCCTCCTGTCACAGGCTCCTTTGTAGCTGGAGTTACAGACCTGGCTTCCTCTTTTTAATTGCACTCTTTTTACTAGATCTACATTTCTGAGGAATTTTAAGCGATCTTGGTTGGAGTCCCGTGGGGGTGGGGGCAGCTATGCTGTGGCTCTCTGGGGCCTTCAGCCCATTGTCTGCAATGGTCCAACAAGGCCAGCAGCCAATTTCTCAATGCTGTCTGCTGTGTGTGTTTCAGATCATCGATAAGAGCAAAAGGGACCCCTCGGAAGAGATCGAGATCCTCCTGCGCTATGGCCAGCACCCCAACATCATCACTCTAAAAGATGTAAGTGCTCCTGTAGCAGCTCTCCAGCTTTTTCCTTCAAGTAACACCAAAAAACGCCACCATTGGAACATAGGCAATGATGGTTTTGCATCCAAAAGCTTAAATGGAACCCTGGGTGTTTCGGACCCCTCACTACGCAAGCGTGGTGCTCTTATTGTGCATCCTTGCTTTACATGTAAGATTCATGAACCAAAACCAGCTCCTCTGCAGACTTGGAGTCGGCTCTCTCCGCTGTTGGAGGTGAGCAGCCCAGGTCTGAGATGATGTCATCTTCCCACTTTCAAAATAGAACAGTGAACTCGAGATCAGAAACAAAACACCAGAATTGGCTCTACGCCTTTCACACAGGTCAAAGTAAATTGTTTAATAGCTCGTTCTGGAAATTCACCTATTAAATTATTATCGATGAGCTAAGAATAAGCGTTTAGGTCTGGCTCCGTGCACGCGGTGACTGGAATACACGACTGGGTCGTGTTTGTATGTGCAGGGCGCAAAAATAG
This sequence comes from Phodopus roborovskii, assembly GCF_943737965.1. Taxonomy (NCBI): domain Eukaryota; kingdom Metazoa; phylum Chordata; class Mammalia; order Rodentia; family Cricetidae; genus Phodopus; species Phodopus roborovskii. Next base: position 2,512,234 of record NW_026126611.1, read on the forward strand.
CCAGTTTGCATTTTGCTTTTTGTTTTTAAACTGAGTTTAAAGCTAGTATTGGCAAAAAAAAAAAAAAAAAAAAAAAAAAAAAAAAACCTGTTTTTTGGAGCCAAGTCTCCTCCCCTCCAGACGTACAGAGCCAGAACACGCACTCTGACTTGACCCTCAACATTACATGCATGATGACGGTTGAGAAGCGTTATCTTTGCAGTATGCTGCCGCCACCTGTCACTTTTCTTCCCATGGCGCGCCTACCTCACAAAGCCCGGCAGCGTAACTGTACCACATAACCCAGCTAAGCAACTTTTCTCAAGTCCCCTGTGTTTCCCATGGTCTAGCTTGCCCATTCTCCCTGATAGCAACGCTTTTTCCCTCCTAAGAAGAGCCGCTCCTGTGTAGCTGGGATGGCTACTCACCCGTTTACAACAGTCAGACAGCTCCATCTTACACCTAGGGGCACAGCCCCTCGAAACTTCTCTCCTCCACCCCGTTTGGAGCCCTTTCTCCTTCACACAGCCAGGGTCTGAGGACAGCGGCCACGGTGACGTACAGGTCCCCGAGGTATTGTGTGCGTCCCCTTGGCTTTCCAGGTCTATGATGATGGCAAGTATGTATACCTGGTGATGGAGCTCATGCGAGGCGGGGAGCTGCTGGACCGCATCCTCCGCCAGCGGTGCTTTTCAGAGCGGGAGGCCAGTGACGTGCTCTGCACCATTGCCAGGACCATGGACTACCTGCACTCCCAAGGGGTAAGTAAGGCCCAGGACGGGGCAGGGGACCAGCTTCAGGGCCCGGGTGCTTCCCGTGCTCCTTCAGCTCTGAACAACATACCCGAATGATGTAATTTGCCTTGGCCTGCTCTGCTACCCGTTCTGGGTGTAAAGTCATTTGGACATACAGTATACAGCAAAAAGGTTAATTCATACATGTGAGCCGGTCTTAGAGGGGGGAAATTTGATGCCCAGACCTTGATAAAGAAAGAGCGGTTTAGAGTTTTCATTACCAGATACACAAAGCTAAACAGAAAGGGTAACTGCTAGGGTTCCCTCCGCGTCTGAGGGCCCAGACTGCACCGCGCTCCTCGGGGACTCACTTCTAAGTCCTGCACCGAGCACAGGTTGGTTAAGCCAACCCCCACTCTGGGGAGCTCCAGGAGGCATTCATTGTGTCAAGGAGGGAGCAGCCAGCATCATACATTGTCTGCATTTTTTCCCCTTCATCCCTCCCTCCACCCTGTGTCTCTTGTCTTTCCTTCCATTCTTCCCCCAAACCCATCCATCCTTCACCTCCACCCTCCCCTCTGGTCTTTCCCTCTCTCCTCAGAATTTCTCATAAAGCAGGTTTGGGTCAACTGTGTACAGAGGCTTGCCAGCTTGGACAGTTCTTCCAAGACCTCACAGTGCCTTTTTGTGTAGCTTCCCTGTGACCCGCACACAGCTTTCCGAATAGCGAGGTTCTGGAGGTATCCTGAGAGTTCGCAGGTAGTCTTCCGCTTAGTGAGGGATGGAGACAGGAATCTTCCTGTAGGCTGTCGTCAGTGTCTATGAACCGATTGCCTGAGGGTATGGCTTCCATCTTCTTAGCAGAACTCCCCGCTCCTCTGCAGGAGGACAGTGGGGATGTTCATCTTCCCAGCCTCATGAAGGCATACCACAGGGCCCTCTGTCCCTTCAGAGGGCTTCACTTTGTGTCCCAAATAGCTGCTTTGTTTTGCGGTATTTGCTGGCCCTTCTGCCGTGACAGCTGTCACTGTAACTATGGGACATGCTTGGTGTCTGTGCCTTGAACCGGCGCAGGTGCAGTCTGTGCAAGCCTGAGCCTCTCCCCTTACTGCCAGCAGCCAATGTGCCTGTGACAACAGGTACACCATGCTTCTGGTTCCCGTGACAAGTAGCCTGTGCCTGGCATACCCCAAGGCCCGACTGAGTGAACAAAAAGCACAGGAACCCTTTTTTTTATCTCTGTAGCCAGAGCCACCTGTCACAGGCCCTTCTGTGGCATAGTGCCAACAGCTGCTCCTGAGGCTCAGATAGCGCGTGTTTTACTCGGTCAATTAATCCTGTGTGGAGGCAGACTGAGTGACCAGCATGGGTGAGAGAGATAGGGTGGCCACTCAGAAGAGCACTGTCCTCTTCTCCCGCCATGGGACCTGCCCAAGGAATCGGCTCCATGCCTCCTGCATACCCTCCTTTCCTCTCCCACTTGGCCCGCCTTGACTAACGCTTCCTGCCTTCCAGGTTGTTCACAGGGACCTGAAACCAAGTAACATTCTCTACATGGATGAGTCTGGAAACCCCGAATCTATCCGCATCTGTGACTTTGGGTTTGCCAAGCAGCTTCGAGCAGAGAATGGGCTGCTCATGACCCCATGCTACACAGCAAACTTTGTGGCTCCCGAGGTAGAGTCCCTAAAACTCCCCCGGGAAGGCAGCGTTGCCAGGCTGTGGGAAACACATTGCCTTTCCTGTTACCGGAGTGACTAGAGAGAGAGCTCGGGGTATTGAGGCAGCGCAGTGGGCTCAGCAGTATCCCCGAGAGGCACACAAAGGGGAGCCTGCTGTGGAGGGAGGGATATTGCACGGTGGCTCTGGAATCAGGCAACTCAGCCACCACGAGCATTTTCCTTTCCATTGGAAACACTTAAATCGTGCATGGTTCTTGCTCTAGGGTTTCCTTGACAACAAGTCAGCATCCATCCGGCTTGAATAGTAGGGGCCCACAACAGTGTGCACCCAGATGCTCACATGTGTGCAAGGGAACTTCTCTGCTCCCCACCCTTTACCCCAGAGGATCACAAAAGGGTGCCTCGTCCCCCCCCCCCCCCGCCAGCTTCCAGAGGCCAATTCCAATAGGTTCTTCTGCCGCTGACATAGTCTGGGTTCTTGCATGGGTCGGAGTAAATTGGGACCACAATGACAGCAGCAGGGGCTAGCTAGCGTTGCCGATGGAGTCAGGAGAGGCCCGGGCCCTGTGTGGAACTGTCAGATCTGCTCCAAGTCCTCCGAGGATGATACTGCTATGAGCTTTGCCGAATGAGGCTCCAGCAGGTCCGGGTGTAAGAGCGACTAAGCATGGGCAGCGGGTGTCCAGGGGTGTCCAGGTATGTGAGCAGCCTCGGCCCCTGTGGAAACAGCTGGCCTGAAAGCTCTGGCTGTGGCTCATTTGGCCTCACTAATGCTGACGGTGCAGTGCACTTTGTAAGTGTGAAGAGCAAAGCAGCGTCAGCATTGGAATGACTCGGTGCCTCCGAGTTGCGGTTTCACACGGCGTTTAATGCCTGTCTTACGCCACGGCACATGATGTCAGGAATGCAGTGATGAAAGTAGGCAGGAAGGCAGTCTCTCCTGGGGAGAAACTGAACAGAGCACTAATGGCTCGTTCAGGCCTATGGGGCAGCAATGCACAGTGATCCGTGAGCATCTCCGACAATCACGATTCCTCAGAATTCTTCCTCCTTGGTAAACACAAACCACATAAAGCAGGTGTCGTGGCAGGTACCGCGAGTCCCAGGACAACACTGTGTGATTCCACTTATATGAGTGGAATCCTCACTCAGTCAGATTCATAGAGTGGCATGGGGTTGTCAGGGACTGGGTTGGCCTGGGGCAATTTGTATTTAACAAGGACAGAGTTTTAGTCTGGGACGGTGGGGTTCTGGAGGGTAGCTGCCCCACCCTGCGAACGTGCCTCGGATGTCATCCCTAAATGTGGCTAATACGGTAAACTGAAAAGCAAAACCTTCTGCCTTAACACCGTGCGTCAGGCAAGTGCTATGCCCAACTCCTGTCTCCTCAGGAAACATGCTACAACATGCTAGGTAGGACCCCAGCCCGCCCACTTCCCATTTGCTTAGGAAAACCTACTCTGAAATGGTATCGCCCAGTGCGATCCCGACCGTGCTGTTAACCTTCCAGGTCCTGAAGAGGCAAGGCTACGATGCAGCGTGTGACGTCTGGAGCTTGGGAATCCTGCTGTACACCATGCTGGCCGGGTAACGTAGGACCACCAGGGGTGTTGGCGTCACCCCTGAGGGCTTCACACTCTCCTCCCCTCATGCGTGTGTGTGAACGGCACCAACCCGTCTGGGTCAGGGTGACCGATTCAAACTCTGTGGGCAGGAGTGCACCGCGGGCCTTCTGCGGACCAGCCCACGCCCCCTCCTGTTAGAAGCAACACTAGGAGAAGCGTTTGCTTGTTCCTCTTGGGAGGTGTGTGCTGATGTGTGTCTGACTTGTGTCAGGGTGCTGGACAAGGACTACGCGTGATGTGTCCTTTGTAAGTCCAAGAATCAATCTGCCCAAGAGCCAAGATTTGGTGGTAGAACAACCCATAGGTCCCTCGGACTTCACACCTCAGGTTCCTGCCCACCAAACCACTCTGTCGGCATGGAAACCAAACCTCCAGGCAGAGTCCTTAGCATCCTGGTGCCAGTGTACCCCAAGGCCCAGAGAGTATGCACACTAGGGTGGACAGGCCTTCCACCTGGTTCCCAGCACTGACCACGTGAGGAAGGTGGCGTGGCACTAGGAATAAACCCTGGACTCGGAGAAGGAAGAGGCAGACATTGTTCCCTCAGCAGAAGGCACCGGTGTGGAGCTGTAAGCTCAAGGCCATCAATCCCCTCCCACACAGGTTCACCCCTTTTGCCAACGGACCAGACGACACCCCCGAGGAGATTCTGGCAAGGATTGGCAGTGGGAAGTACGCGCTTTCCGGGGGGAACTGGGACTCCATATCTGACGCAGCAAAAGTGAGTGTGTTTCCCAGGACTATTACCTCCTAGGCACGGAGATTCGCAGTAGGTGTGTTGTCTGTGAGGAAGCTGGAGATGCCAACCGTACGAACATCATTGACTTTTGTTCACAGAGTGTTTCACCTTTTTTTTTTTTAATTAAATAAAAATATTCCCTTCTTCACGATGTTGATAAGGTAACGCTGTGCAGAGCAGCGGTACCAATGGGAAATGTCGGCGTGGACAGACATACAGATGGAGGCAAATGTAGACATTAGCAGCTGGAGCGGGCCAGAGGAGTGGCATTGGGGAACTAGGCGCTGGGGCCAGGACTGCAAGCCTGAAGTTTACAGAGTGGCTGGCAGCTAGGGACCCCGAGAAAGAAGGGGCGGTATAGAATATGGCTGTGAAAGGTAGAGGGGATGATGGAGAATATGGTAGGGGGTATAGAGGAAGTCCTGACAGAGCCAGTGAAGGTGATGGTGAAGAATGTGGCCAAGTCGTGTTAAAGGAGACAGTGGAGGTGATGGCAGAGGTCCTGGTGGTAGTGATAGCAGAGGCAATGGAGGCGGTATTGATGGAGATGATGGAGGAGGTGGTGATGGAGGAGGTGATGGAGGAGGCGATGATGGAGGAGGCGATGATGGAGATGATGGAGGAGGCGATGATGGAGGTGATGGAGGAGGTGATAGAGATGATGGAGGAGGTGATGGAGGAGGTGATAGAGATGATGGAGGAGGTGATGGAAATGATGGAGGAGGTGATGGAGATGATGGTGGAGGTGATGGAGATGATGGAGGAGGCGATGGAGGAGGTTATGATGGAGGAGGTATAGAGATGATGGAGGCGATGGAGGAGGTGATGGAGATGATGGAGGAGGTGATGGAGATGATGGAAGAGGTGATGGAGATGATGGAGGAGGTGATGGAGGTGATGGAGGAGGTGATGAAGGAGGTGGTAGTGCAACCTCCTAAAGTTTCCAGACTCTCCCAGCATGGCACTGACACCTAGGGACCTAGGCTTTACACATAGCCTGTGGGGAACATTTCCTTCCAAACTATAACCAGGCCAGCTCTCTGCCTCTGAGTGTCCCCCGCCTGGTCTTGGTAGCAATCCTTTATGTACATCTGTGTGTGCTGGGATACCACGTCACAGCCGTGAGACCTTGAGGGACCAGTGTTTCCATTACTTTCCTGTTCACACTTGAGACCGGAGGCTGTGCTTCTAGGACAGACTCGCTCCAAAGCATCCCAAAGTCACTGCGGCCAGATGCCAGGAGGCGCTACTTTTCTCGTAGAAGGGCATCGTTCTCCTGCATAGTGTTTCTTGTGTTTTTATCAAAATGGTGTCTCAGCAGCTTGTGTGTGCCATTTAATGTTTGAAACACCTTTGCTACAAAATCTTCAGTGAAAAATAAGTTTTCTGTCTACTGCTAACTCAATAATCACTGGCACTTAAAATACGTTCACACGTGAAATGCAAAGACGCCTCAAACTGGCAGTTGTGTTCTGATGGGCAGCCCCTCGCCAGCCCAACAGCCCTCCCCTCTGAACCCTTGGCAGGATGTCGTGTCCAAGATGTTGCACGTGGACCCTCAGCAACGCCTGACGGCAGCTCAAGTATTGAAACACCCGTGGATTGTGAACAGAGAGTACCTACCCCAAAGCCAGCTGAGCAGACAAGATGTCCATCTAGTAAAGGTACCTAATAGCCAGGTCCTGTTAGTTAGTGGCTGTGGGAACAGCAAGGCACAGAAGAAGCTGTAGCATGTGAAGTCACCCATCACAGGCTCATAGGCAGAGATTGTATTCGAATGGCTGCTTTGGTGTATGGGTGGTGGTTGCTACCATGGCTGTACAGCTCTGGGATGCAGAGCCCTCATTTCTGGGCCAGAGGTCTATAAGGGTCCCCTTCATGCTAGGTAGCAACCTCTATCAGGCAGACCCGCGGTCCAGGTGCTACCACCCTTCCGAGAAGTATGTGTAGTCCTGGCCTGGTCCTGTCAGAAAGTCCATCCTGGATCTTTCTCGACGGTGTGCAGCTATGCCAAGAGCCCAGGTGCCCAGGTCAGTCCAGACCTCTTCAGACTGGCAGAGCCCACGAAGCATCGGCCAGGAATTTCTGGGGACCCAGCCGGCACACAAACACATCTGCCTTCTGGTCTTCCCGGGAACTCCACTCCAGCCTTAAGTACTCCCAAGGCACAAGCCCTAACTGAGCCTGGGTGGTCATGGTGGTAGCCGTCATTCGCGGGCTGATTATGCTATGGACACAGCAGCGTGCCTGCTACCCTCGGTGTACCAGTAATCCCAGAGTAAGGATCTCCCTGCTCTGTAGGGTTGCAAACTGAGGCTCTCAAGGTCCCGTGGCTGCAGCATCCCATTCAGGACTAGATGACACAGTGCTCACCCACCCTCCTTTCCTCTTACAGGGCGCCATGGCAGCCACCTACTTTGCCCTGAACAGGACCCCACAGGCGCCGAGGCTGGAGCCTGTGCTCTCGTCTAGCTTGGCCCAACGGAGAGGCATGAAGAGACTCACATCCACCAGGTTGTAGTGGCCAGCCAAGCCTGCCCTCCAGCCTCAGCCTCCCTACCCGACCTCCTCTCAGGCTCCCAGACGCCAGGTACAGGTCCTGTTCACGGGCACTTGAGTGACCATGAGTCCAGCACAAAAAAAACCGGATCTGGCCTTGGCTGCCTCTGTGTTTCCTTTGCAGCCCCAGACAGGGTCCTGCCCAGGATGTCTGAGCCTTGCTGTGCCGACCTCGCCGCCCATTCTACTTTCTCCTGAGTGAAACCAAACGAGCCTGTCACCTCATAGCACCGTGCTGAAGCCTGCCTGAGCTCCGCTCGGGGCTCCTGGTGTTTTCATGCCATGGCTTATGTCCAAAGCACAGCACGTTTACCATGCTGAAATCAGCTAAGTGGTCAGTCTCTCATGAAGGTGTCCCACAGTCACGTTAAGAATGCCGGAGCAGGGTCCCTGCCAGGGTGTTCTGATGCCACCAGTGGCTCGTGTCACTGCTTAAATGCCTGGACTGTCCAAAATCACCCAGAGAGTGTCCCTCGCCATCCTCTGGTTCACAAACCAGATGTTGGGTGGCCCCTTCCTGACTCTGTCACTCACCTGTCAGGGTGGAAGCCCCCAACCCAACAGTCAAGACGGCTGAGTCCGTTTGAGATGCGTGACGGCTGAAGTTGCCAGGCAGAGCCAGCGTACAGAAACTGTAGCGCTCTGGCCCAGGGGACACTGGTAGTTCTGCATGTGTTTGCCTGAGGTGGCGGTAGTGTATTCGCTCTCTGCTTTCCCGGTCCACAGAGAAACTGAGGAGATGGAACTGTGTTTCCTCTTTCCTCCCCCAGCTCTTCCCTTAGCGAGGCCCCTGGCCTCAGCGAGGCGACAGGTGCCAGGACATGCTGTCCACCGGAGCGATGCACTTCATAGAAGCCGAGGCTCTGTGTTGCATCTTGTGTTTCTGTTGCGTAGACCTGTCTTTAAAAAAAGAAAGGAAAAAAAAAAATAACGCGCTTCACCAATAGTGTTTTCAGGGTGTGGCCTGGGGGTGCCGGGTGGGTACAGCCGTGTACCAGGGAGCAAGCTGTCTGCACGCTCCACTGTGGCTCAGAAACGGCCAGTCTGAGGAAGCAGCTGTGGTCGCAGCAAGCTCACACTGGGAAGACTGCAAGTTGGCTGCAGCCCCCTCCTCTGCCTCACTCGGCTCAAGGACCCGGCACGTGCCCCCCAGCGGGGCACGTGGGGACATAATCCCTTTGCTTGGTCTAATTATTCCAGGCCTCCAAATGTAAACTTATTTCACCAGCTTTAATTATTCCACTGGACTCTGTTCTGTTGTGAGAATTATAAAATGCAAAGAGTGGGAACAGACCGCAAGCGTGTCCCTAGGGAAGTTCTCATAGTTTCTCAGTGGAGAACACTCTGCCCAGGGCTGAAATCGCATCCCTACTAATTGTTGAGGTCCTGGCCTGGGTCCTTCCGTTTCTTGATAGAAAACTAAAGAAAAACAATAGCAGATGGTCCTAGGGACTGGCGCTGTCCTCTTGGAAACGAACAGGAGCCCAAAATCTTCTGGGGGCCTCTTGAAACGGATCGTGTGTCAGATGCCCACAACGTTTGGGCTGGGTCTGTTACCCGAGGAGGTGAGCATAGCATAGCGTGTCCCCGTGGGCCACACGGTAGGTCCTACCGCCTCTTTTCGGTAACATCGGGTTACCTGCCTTACACTCACTCTTACCAACCTACCAAACTCTATCCTTGAAGTGTCTGTGAAGCATGCCGCATGTCCGTAGAGGATGCTGGTTCAGCCCTGCTCTATTGAGAGTGAAATACCTCAACGTCCCCCACCCTCGCCCAGCACACCATACTTGAAATAATTGGTAGGGTCTGCCGACAGAGCATAAGGCAGGATCTCTGTTCTTTAAAGTTCCCAGTGCAGCAGGCAGCTGTGGCATGTGACCCCAGTGTCCCTTGTGGACCTCGCCTCTCCGGTGAACCGTTCCCCGAGACAATGGAAGGTCCTCTGTTCTCTACACAAGTGTCTGAGGCTCCCGTGCCCCCACCCTGCAGCGGCTTGGGTCTTGGAAGCTAAAGACTTGTCATGGGAAACCCCAGCCTACTCCCCAGGCCTCCCAGATCCCTACCCAGTGGTCCCTTTTGGGCCATCCCACCCACCGGCAGCTGCTTCCTGTTTGGGATGAGAACATGAACAGTATCCCAGTGAAGGGGACGGGGGGGGGGGGCGGGGGCCTTATCAGATTCTACCCAAAGTCAATGGTGGATAAGCCGTGAGCATCCGCTGTCCCACAATCAGAACCTGTGATTTTTAAAATATCTGTATGCCCTGATGTGGGGGTACTCTGGCTCTTTAAGAGGATAGTATCTTGTGCTATCTAATGTTGGCAGTATTGTTTATAAATGGTGTTGTTCCCCAAGACGCCCTTCGGGATTTTCCCTGCGTTGGACTGATTTTCTCAAGCACAGAAGAAAATCTGCCGCACGACCCTTCAATTCTCTCTGGCGTGTTTTCGCCGCCCTTTACCGCCTGTAAGATCGTGAGACACCTGGAGCGGAAAAGGACTCTGTGGTCCCTGTGTGGCAGGGAAAGCCAGCGTGGCTCATCCGTGCAGGTGACACACAACACCTGACCACCCTGCCCTCCTCCCCGCCTTGCACCTCCATTCACATGCTCAGCCGTTATGTTTACAGTTCACTCCGTGTTCACACCACGTTCACACTTCCTGTCTGTGTTTGAGACGGGCGGCCACTGTACAGATATTTATTATGCTTTCCAGACTTTCCCATGAGGATTTTTTTTTTTTGAATAAACATGGATTTTATGAAGTGTAATACTTTCCTGGAATAACGGGAGCCTTTGCACTTTCTACGTCGCTGCTAACAACAGTTGACGGAGCCACCCCACCTTGTTCCCTATCTCTCCCAGGTCACTATGAATCAACCCCTGCTGCCATCCAGCCCAACGGGAGGGAGGAGGTGCAGCAGCACCCTATCCTTTCTCCTCAAGAGTCTTGCAGACTTATGTGTGTGCACCTGCATTGGGAAGTCTATTCACCTGAGAGCCTGATGTGTCTGTGTCTGTGTGCGTTCATATGTGTAATGCACATGAGTATATGTACACCTCATGGGAAAATAGGTCAGAATACCATCCCCTCTGCTTTCAGAGCCGTGCGTGCATGTCTGTGTGTGTGTGGGGGGGTGTTTATGCATAAAATGTATACACATGCATGTCTGTGGGCACACATGGGAGCATTATGTATACCATGTTTGTATGAATGTGTAAAGTATGAGTTGGGGACATATTTGTACAAATGCAAGTGAGTGTGCATGTACATACAGGTGTGCAAGTGAGTGTGCATGTACAGTCAGGTGTGCCAGTGAGTGTGTGCACATACAGGTGTGCCAGTGAGTGTGCATGTACATACAGGTGTGCAAGTGAGTGTGCATGTACAGTCAGGTGTGCCAGTGAGTGTGTGCACATACAGGTGTGCCAGTGAGTGTGCATGTACATACAGGTGTGCAAGTGTGTGCATGTACATACAGGTGTGCCAGTGAGTGTGCATGTACATACAGGTGTGCAAGTGTGTGCATGTACATACAGGTGTGCAAGTGAGTGTGCGTGTACATACAGGTGTGCAAGTGTGTGCGTGTACAGTCAGGTGTGCAAGTGAGTGTGCATGTACAGTCAGGTGTGCAAGTGAGTGTGCATGTACAGTCAGGTGTGCCAGTGAGTGTGCATGTATAGTCAGGTGTGCCAGTGAGTGTGCATGTACAGTCAGGTGTGCAAGTGAGTGTGCATGTACAGTCAGGTGTGCCAGTGAGTGTGCATGTACAGTCAGGTGTGCCAGTGTGTGTGCATGTACAGTCAGGTGTGCCAGTGTGTGTGCATGTACAGTCAGGTGTGCCAGTGAGTGTGCGTGTATATACAGGTGTGCAAGTGAGTGTGCGTGTACATACAGGTGTGCAAGTGAGTGTGCGTGTATAGTCAGGTGTGCCAGTGAGTGTGCGTGTACATACAGGTGTGCCAGTGAGTGTGCGTGTACATACAGGTGTGCAAGTGAGTGTGCGTGTATAGTCAGGTGTGCCAGTGAGTGTGCGTGTACATACAGGTGTGCCAGTGAGTGTGCATGTCTCCCAACTTGCCATACAAATGGGTTCCAGGGATTTGATGTCGATAGGGGCAGCCCCATCCCACAAGCTCAGTCCCATCGAGTGTGGATCTGACCCCCCATCCCCGGCCTCTGTTTTCTTGGTTGGAGAAATCAGGAGTGAAGACCTGCAGTTTCTCTGCCTCACTTGCAGGCCCACCAATGAGCCTGCCAGTCCTGAGGATGCTAACAAAGTCCCACAATGCCCCTCACTCCCGGGAAGAGACCACACAGCTAAAGGTGGCCTGAACCCTGCATGCTCAGCAGTCCCTGGGGCCCTAAGCCTTGTGGGGTGTGATGGAGAATAGCGAGGTGGATTTGTGTCACAGCTAGAGGGACTCCTAGCTCAGGGAACAGCAATCCCTCAAGAAGGGCTGTAAGCAAACCCAACCATGATTAGCAGCGAAGAGAGAGCCTTTGCATAGAGGCAGGGCGGTGCCCCACACAAATGTCCCTGGAGAGTTAGTCAAGAATCAGAATAGCTGTGACAGCGAAATGCAAATGGCTAAGAGACTCCCCTCCCTCCCATCCTCCACCCGCAGTGTGTGTCTCTGTAAATCCCAAATGCTGACTTGAGTGTCCTCTATGAGTCCCCTGAGCCAGGGAGAAGAAGGTGTTGGGCTGTCACTGTATCTTATGTTACTTTTGCAAATGGCCCTCCATGTACGTGGCTCCGAGGATCATTTTTTCTCAAAGCTCGGGCAATTGTCTGCCCTAAGAAGGGTCCACAGGGCAGCAGCAGCTCTGAAGGAAGTCTCAGAGTGGCTGACCTTGACTCCAAGCCTCAGGAATCACCCGAATTTGGGAATCAGGAATCCTAACAGTGAAGGGCCATGGCCTTTCAGGCATGATAGAGGAATCTCACTTGCAAGGCAGACCAGACATCACCCAACAGCCACCAACAGAGACCTGACACTGGGTGAAACTCTTCCAGGTGAGGAAGTCACATGACCTGGGAGTTCTATTTGCAAGTTCTTTCTGTTTGCAGTTGTTACAATCTGACACTAGGGGGCAGTAAGCCCACAACCTCAACACTTGCTGGCTCACACCAGCAGGCAATTAGAGCCTTCTCCAGCCTGTTCCCTTTGACAGCGCTCTCACAAGAAGGGCACTGACTGCACCACACAGTGTTCCCAAGGGACACTGCGGGACAGGCCAACGAGGGCTTCTGGCTCCTTCTACCCCCTGGACAGGAGACTGCTGGCCCTGAGTTCTCAGCAGAACATGGAGCGGAGTCTGAGCTCTGATGATCCGTGCTGGGAGAAGCTGAAGATCATGAAGCCACCCTAGACCTGCACAGGTGGAGGTTGTTGAGGTGATCAGGGTGTGCTTGGCTTCCCAAGGACCAGAGTGTTAGAACTGGTTGTTATTCCAGTAGGAGATTTAGATGCCTCCTTTAAAACAGCTGCTTCCTAAGCACCATGGGAAGGGGTGTGTGTGTGTGTGTGTGTGTGTGTGTGTGTGTGTGTGTGGTTCAGAGCACACAAGCGAGGCCAGCCAGTTCTGCCTCTGAGGCAGGGTTCTTTATGATTCTTTTCTCTCTCTCTCTCTCTCTCTCTCTCTCTCTCTCTTTTGAGGGGGCTTTGAGAGAGGGTTTATTTGTACTTTGGAGTCTCTCCAGGAACTCGCTCTGTAGACTGGGCTGGCTTCAAACACACAGAGATCCATCCACCTGTCTCTGCTTCCAGAGCGCTGGCACTAAAGGCCTGTGCATTCACCACAGGGCCGCTTGTGTGATTCTTGAGGATTCTGTTGCCTCCACCTCCCCGCTTGGGAGAATTTCTGTACCAGGAGTCCCTGGTTTCTCTCTTCTAGTTTCTCATTCTCTTCACACCAGCCATTCCCACAGGCTTGCTGCCCTCATCCCTCCATCCGCTGCTAAGGGGTCCCCTCCTCCAGGCTCACACAGTCCTGGATGCTTTCCTGCCATGGGACCCGGGGAGCTAACTAAGGGCACATCCCTGGGGCTTTCCTACAGACCAGAGCCATCCACCCTCACAAGTTTGGCTTGTTTCTAGACAGATTCTCTCATCCTAAATTATCCCATCTACTTATGCCTCTGGGCTTTTATTGTTCTTTATTTCTGTATATCTTTCCTTCCTATTCCAGTCTGGCTGTGTAGGCTACCACCTTCTTTTCTACATCCTTCCTTCCTCTTTCCTTGATCTCTCCTTCTGTGTATTCTCTCTGCTGTCCAGCCCTGCCTATCCTCTCTCCTGCCTTGGTATTGGCCGTTCAGCTCTTAATTGAACCAACCCGTGTTTCAGACAGGCAAAAGTAACAAGTCCTCAGAGTTAGACAAAGGCAACAATGAAGCAGTGCACACATGTGTACATCACTACCCAAATGTTTTACAGCAGACACATCCTAAAATAATATTCTACTGCAGCGATGAACTCCACCACTGTACCTTTCCTCCTCCTCCTCCTCACCTCCCCTCTCTTTACTTCACTATTTCAGCAGCAGGAACCTGGGGTTGAAAGCTGCCAGGCTGTGGGGAATGGCAATTGGAACTCAGTGTGGATACTGCAGTCTGCAGGTTGAGGGAATGTCCTAGAACCATGTTCTGGTATCACTTGTCTGTGGCTACACAGGCTCTAAGTGAGGCTCTGGTGTTCCAGAAGCATGAGATGTCCTTCCTGCACTGCTTTATCTGGGGATTTTCTTTCTGAAACTTGACCAAGACTCACAGCCAGTTCTGTGTGCTTGCAATATTATGATGTGCCACACGAGGGCGCCAAATCCACATGCATGGTAACAGCACTTGCCTGCTCACACAGCCGGCAATTAGAGCCTTGGCCATCCTGCTCCCTTTGACAGAAGGCCACTGACTGCACCAGACAGGGCTCCCAAGGAACAATGCAGGACAGGGGAAAGATTGCTTCTTGCTCCTTCTACCCCCTGGACAGGCAACTGCTGGCCCTGAGTTCTGAGCAGAACATGGAGTCTGAGCTCTGATCATCGGTGTTGGGAGAAGTCGAGGAGCATGAATCCACCCTAGACCTGGACAGGTGGAGGTTGTTGAGATGATCAGGGTCTGGTTGGCTGTATAGGGACCCAGGGTGTAAACAATTTTTGTTCTTTGTGTAGGTGATTTATATGCTGCCTTTAAAACAGCTGTTGTTTAAGCACCATGTGGAGGGGTGTGTGTGTGTGTGTGTGTGTGTGTGTTTGTGTGTGTATGTGTCAGTCGTGCACATCCCAGAGCACACAAGCAAGGTCAGCAGGTTCTCCCTCTGGGGCCGGATTCTGCTTGTGTGTTTTTCGAGGGGTGGGGTTGAGACATGCTGGGTCATCTGGCTTGGAGTGGACAGTACTCTTACTGCTGAGTTATATCCGTGCTCTGTGTACGCCGCTCCCCCAAGGACTGATCATTTGTTTGTTTGTTTGGGTTTTCTGTTTTGTTTTGTTGTTCTTCTTTTCATTTTTTTGAGACAGGGTTTCTCTGTGTAGCCCTGCTGTCCTGGAACTCACTCTGTAGACCAGCCTGGCCTCCAACTGTGCTCCTGAGTGTTAGATTAAAGGCGTGTGCCACCATAGCCTCGGCCTGGCTTTTGATGCTGCTTCCTGGGTCTCTGTCCATCCTCCTGACTTCCTCTTACTCTCTCTGTTTTTTGTCCACTTCCTTTCAATGGTTGCTACTCTACCTCTTAACCTAAGGTTGACTTTATTCAATCCAGTTTAAAAGACTCAAATCGAAAGCTCTTAGATTAAAGGTGTGAGCCTGGGCTGAGCCATACCACGACCACGAAGCTCTCGGATTCAATGTGTAAAAGCCTGTTGGTCACCAGGCAGCGGCCGTGGAGCATGCCTTTAGTGCCAGCACTTGGGAGGCAGAGGCAGGTGGATCTCTGGGCTGCAGAGTGAATGCCAGGAAAGACTCCAAAGTTACACCGAGAAACCCTGTCTTGAAAAACAAACAAAATAACAACCACAAAGCCTATTGGTCTCTGCCACTAAGTCTGTCTTGCAGCCTGTAGACAACCTCATGTTGTCCCCTACCTCCTCTCCCCCTACTTCCACAGCTCTAATGACAGCAGCAAAACAGGGTTTCCCAGCACAGCACAGCAGGGCCTCACAAACTTCCAAGACCCAACAGCCTCTCCAAAAGGTTCTGGGGACGCTGATCATCTAGTTCGGTCATGTGTATACTGCGCCCAAATGGGAAAGTTGGTGATGGTCATCACATGCTAGGTGACTGAGGGTTGAGAGGGGAGGAATGTGCTGAGGTCCAGACACCGAAGGAAAATCTCGATAACTACTGTTGATGCAACCATGTCCCTTGCTCCTTCCAAGTTGTCTCCTATTGGAGTTCTGAACCACCCCCCCCCCCCGACATGAGAGTGTGACTGTATTTGGAGATGGGATCTTCATGGGTGCCATCAAGTGAAGGTGAGGTCATTTGGGGTTGGCCCTAGTCAGGCATAGCTTGGATCCTTATTGAAAGGAGTGGCTTGGGGGTCTGGGGGATGACTTGGTGGACGAGACATTGCTGACCTTAGTAAGAACTAAGAACAGAGGAGTTGGATCCCAGCACACAGGTATGTACCAAGTCGGGTATTGGGTGCACACCGCTAACCCCATCTCTGCAGGGGAGCCGAGCCAGGAGAATTGCTGGGACTTGCCAGTCAAGCCTAGCTGAGCATAACCTGAGACCCATGCCCACGTTCAGGTCTCCCTGTCTCCTGGGAGTAATCGGAGTTAATGGGGGGGGGGGCTGCTCTGAGTCCTCTTCTGGCTTCCCCATGTGCACAGGCACAGATACAAATACACATTTAAATCGTTTCGGAGGCAGTTTGGACACAGATGCAGGAGGAGGCCCCCTGTAGCGTCCCAAAGACAAGACGCCATTCGGAAGCTGTAAAAAAGGGACCTGTGGGGAGGGGGGGGATGGGACCAACTGCTTCAACCTGAAATGTCCTTCACACTTCACGTTCTGTTCCCAGCTGGCAGTGCTATTTTGGGGAGGGGGGAGGGGCTGGAAGCCTTTAGGAGGGTGGGGCCTGCCTGGCTAAAGTAGTTCAGGAAAGGCAGGTCTTTGAAAGTGACACCTGGCCCTGGGTCTGGTCTGTCTCTGCTGTATCCTGTTCTACTGAGATGCGAGCCATCCCTCTCCACATTCTTATCTCTGTGGATGAGTCCCCTCTGCTCTGCCTTCCCGGCCACGGTGCTCTGAGCCATGAGCTAAGTTAGTTCTTCTTCCTTCGTTCCCTTTAGGTGTTGGGGAGGGGGGTGGGGGGTAGGAAAGTAACCACTACTCCCCCGATGACCCCTCGGTCTGGGACACCCACCCCGGGACGGCTGTGAGAACTGTGTCTGCTTAAGCCATCCACCGGTGGGAGTTTGTCGTAGCGGTCCCAGGGGGCACAAACAGCTACCACAGGTGGTCCTTACCCCCACCGGACCCGGTGTTCCTAAGTTCCTTTTCTCGGCTCTCACTCGACTTGTCTGAAGCTTTGTTAGCTCTCTGTTGCTGTGACAAAACAACAGGAATCGTTATATTAAAAACAAGAAAGGTTCCCCTGGAGAGGGTTCAGTCTCTGATGGGTCCCGTTGCTCTGCGGGCGTGGTAACGTAGCACCTGATGGTGAGCTCACGTGGCACAGGAAACCGTGAAGGCTAGAGGAGCCTGAGGGTGGGTGAGTCTCATAACTCTCCCAGGGCACGCCTCCAATGACCTCCCCACCCATCCCCTGAAGCTACAAGATAAGGACTAAAGGCTTTTTAGCATTTCAGCCCTTGGGGAAATTCCAGATCCAAGGAACAGAGAAACTTTCCTCCTGATTTCCCGTCTTTTTTTCCCCCCCACCCCTGCTTGCCCATGCCCTGGGCAGTTAGTTACCTATGCAAGGTGGTGCAGACGCCACTGATAGATAATAATACACTGTGAGGTAAGGCAGTCCAGGGAGGGTCCTCTACCTGTCCCCACCCTGGTGAGTGGAGAGTCGGAGTACCTTTGCCCCTGTGAGTGCTGTATGTGCAGAGTTGGCCCGCTTGGGACGGCTAGCCAGAGAGCACCTTCACCTCCCGAGGTCTCAGGCAAAGCAGAGTGTCCCCCCCCCCCCCACTGTGCTTTGGGGATTTGTAGCGCACATCCAAATTCGAGTGTGCTCGATCCGTTTTGTAAACCGTCGGGCTGTGATGGACCCCACGGCCAGGCTTTTAGAGTCTGCCAGGACTTGGGGAAAACACAGAAGCTTTTTTTTTTTTTTCAAAAAGAGGGAGAGAGTAGAGGTCATGGGCGGAATCTGCCTGGTGTGCAATATAGATTTGTATGAAAATGTCCTTTTTGTAATAGCGTCATGGATAATGGGCATACACCATAAATTTGGGGGGGGGTTGTTTTGTTTTAAAGACAACAGTTACTTGTTGAAGGGAACATTGTGTCTTTTGTAGCCTCGGGGGTTGATTGTGGCCCCTGGGACCTGGACCTATGGAGATGCTTGTCACACCATTGTTCTGTAAGTGCCGGGCCAATGCCAGCTAGCTCTGTGCTCACTCACCCTGCATCCCTGCCTTGAGCCTTCAGATCAGACCCGCGTGTGACTTAGGTCCTCCTCCTCCTTTAAAAATCTATCCAACCCATTCCTTTTTAATTCTGAAGTTAATGTGTCAGAGAAAACTCCTTGCCTTTCTGCTCCTGTCTCACTCCCTAGGGGAAACCTAATGCCATGTCGTGGTAGGATATTAAGGTGTGTGACTCTTTTATTTATGCTGCTTTGTTCGCCTGTCTAAAGCACCTGAGGGTCTAATAAAGAGCTGTAGGGCCAATAGTGAGGCAGGAGCAAAGATGGGTGGAGCTGACAGGCAGGATAAACACCAGGAGAAACGGAGAGGAGAAGGAAGTCAGGGGCCACCCACCCAGCCCGCCAGCCACAGAGTAAGAGGAAAGATCACAGAAGACAGACAAAAGCCCAGAGGGAAAAAGGTAGACGGGCTAATTTAAGATAAGAAAAGCTGGCTAGCAACGGGCCAAGTTAAGGCCAAGCATTCGTAAGTAATTCTAAGACTTTGTGTGTGAATTATTTGAGAGCTGGGGTGATGGGCCCCTCAAAAAGCCAAGAGTGAAAAAAAACAGTTCTCGGAAAACCTGTGTAGAGAAACAAAACAAAATCCGTGTGTGCTCGGCCAGGCACCTCAGGCTCAAGCTGCAGCCCTCAGTTTCTGAGGATGAAACCCTGCTTTGGGTGCTTTGGGGAGGTGGGCTGTGACAACTAAGGGGCTCAGGGGACAAGGGAAGGCGTGGGCAGCCCAGCACAGGTGCGCAGCTAACGCCACTCCTTCCTCTGTTGGTGGGATGTTGGAATGTGGCTTCCCCTTGGGCAGCCGGCGAGATGAGCACACTGCAAATATTAGCTTTCTGATAAGCTGCTCAGGCAGGTCATCAGGGCTCACCGCCGCTGTCCACATGGCAGAGCCTCGGAGGTTGAGTAAGTAAAGCTTCCATCTGTTTTCTGAGTGTGAAACTGCCGTGTTCTCTCGAGTGGGCATCTCGCCTGTGGACCATCCAGGCAGGCACTGGGTCAGCCAGCCAGGTCAGCCATCCTCCTCCAGGAGAGCAGCTGGCAGGGCCAGGTTCCTTGACTTTGTTACGTTTATAAAGCAGCCCCACTCACTGAGGCTGAGTCCTCGGAACCCAAGATGGCCCTGTGGCTTCTTGCTACTGGGACACAGCCCTGCCTTGAACTAAGGCAGATCTGAGCGAGAGGAAGAAGACACAATCCCCTCGATAAGAAGGTATTCCTGGAGAATCCCGGGTGTGGCAGTGCATGCCTATAATCCCTGAATTTGGGAAGAGGGGACAGGAGGATTGGAGCTGGGAGCCAGCTGTGCTGTATGACACCCATTTCAAACAACAAAAACAGAGGACACAAAGCGTAAGGACCCAGGCATTAACACTGGGCCTGCCCCTGTCACCTGGCAGAATGCACTCAGGCAGTGCCCTAGTCAGCTCAGATGCAAAGGACCCCTTTAAAAGATAGACCCCCCCCCTCCCACGTACATTCTCTTCCCCGCTGTTCCCAAGGGACAGGACTTTTCCTGTCTCCCTCCTCTCCTGTCCTCTCTCTCTGTTTACCTCTTTTTCCTTCCTCCTCCCTCCCCTTTCTAATAAAACTTCTCGCTTAAGCTCTGTCTGCCTGGCATGTTTGTCCCCTGGCCTCCGTCACCCTCGCCTGCCATGGAATCCTCCAAGGTCCCCTTCAAGCTTTATCATAACACAGACTTAGGAAGCCACTGCAGACGAGGCCAGCACGCTCTGCCTGGCGCAGGGCAGAGGCTGAAACCTCTGGCTAAGGAGACAGCACCACGGGGGGGGGGGTGAACCTAGCCTCTTTGCCTTTGGGGGACAGGTATGTTCCTTTGCATCTGTTTAGATGCAAAGATCTCAAAACACACCTGGGCTACAGCACTTAACATCTGAATTGGATGAAGGAAACTCAGGGCTAGCCACACCCCGGGCATATGCTAAGCTGGGTCTCAGGCTGGAGAGAAACCTCGTCAGTGACAGCCTAACAGATGGAGCAGTTGCACGCACAGGCGCTCGGGAACCTTCCAGTTTGTCAGCTACAGCTGGACAGTCTGTTCCCACCCCGTCAGAGGTGTTCCTGTTACCTTGACGCCCAGCCCAGGACTTATCTGAAGCAGGACAGTGAGGGTACACTAAAGGGTTAGTGTCCCTGAAGCCAGTGCTGCCTGCCAGCTGTGCTGGGGGCCATGAGGATGTGTGGCCACCCTGGCTAATTAATGAGTGCCCTGGGGCTTTCACTGGAGAAAGCCAATTAAGTCAACAGAAAGTCCTTTATTAGCAACAACACTGTGTGTGTGTGTGTGTGTGTGTGTGTGTGTGTGTAACCAGGCCTTTCTCAGGGTGAGCTTTTAAGCACAAAATCCATGCTCTTGGCCAACATACTTTATTTAACAAGCAAGCAAGGTCAGAACATTTAGAGACTTTCCCGGAACTATGGACTCTGATGGACTTTGTTTTTGGTAAGCGGTGCTGTCTGTGTGCTGAGTTTTGATGCCTGATACAGTTTCAGTGGAGCTTTCTACGGATTTATTCTCCGGTTCTAGAATCCCTGCAATAAAATGATTGACAAATGCCAGAAATTAAAGGTAGCATTGGTAGCGTCTTGTTTGCTTGTCACTAAACCCCACTGCACAGGAACAACCTGGACGTGCGGTACAGGGCGTCCCGTACAAAAGCTCATTTAGGACCAACTTAGCTATGAGGATGCCTCTGCAGCTAAGAACGCTGGGGCGGAAGAGGAACGTCACGTGGAACGTCACGTGCCTTAACGAGAGCATGGGCTTTAGCTGCGTAGATGATAGTATTGCAAGTTGGACAGTAAGACTACTCGCCAGGAGTGGAGAGCTGGTCTTCAGCTATGTGATGACCTGTGGGTCATGAGAGTAGGTGACCCAAGCAGTTCAGGGTCCAACACAGGGAACTGATGAGCGTTTGAGCGATGCTGATCTGAACAGCAGATACATGGAGACGTGGAAATGTTGGGAAAAGCTTAGTGACAGTGTGTATTCAGTATGCACAAGGTCCTGGGTGCAAATCCAAGTACCAAAAAAAAAGTTACAACTCATTAAGATGTTCAGTTATGTACTCATAAAAATAAAGAAGTCGAAACATTATTTCCCTTACATCAAACTGATACTGGACTATTCTGTTATCTCCAACAGGTTATAATCCTCATGCCCTCTCTGATCCCTTCTCCGAAGCTTTGCTAGTGACCCCAGAGGGAGTGTAATTATAAAAAGAGAAGCAGAAGTGGTAGGGGGTAGGAAAATATCCAAATGGGATCTGGCAGCAGTGACCTGGAGACATAAACACAAATGTTTGCAGCCTGGCATATCGAGTTCATGTGAGGAGAGAATCTCAGCTACCTCCCCCCCCCCACCGAATCCTAGGTGACTGTTAGAGTTTCTGTTGCTATGGTAAAAGCACCACGACCAAAAAAACATGTTGGGGAGGGAAGGGTTTATTTATTTGGCTTACATTTCCACATCACTGTTCCTAACTGAAGGAAGTCAAGACAGGATCCCGAGCAGGAACCTGGAGGCAGGAGCTGATGCAGAGGCCATGGAGGGGAGCTGCTTACTGGCTTGCTCAGCCTGTTTCTATAGAACCCAGGACCACCAGCCCAGGGATGGCGCCACACACAATGGGCTGAGCCCTCACCCACAGGCTCACCTCCGGCTTAAAGCGGATCGGAGGGGATCCGAGCGCCCTCGAGGGGAGGTGGCTGTGCCAAGACCAAACGTACCGGCCCCGCCCTGCCTGGGCGTGTCTCTGCGTCCCAACATTGGCTCGGGCGGCTGCACCCCGAGGAGGGGGACTTACGTAACCTGCACTTTGCGCACGCGGGCGGCCGCACTGGTGAGGCCGAGGCTCCCTGCTATTTTTAATTGCCTCCCTCCTCTGCAGCCCGGTGACTGCTGCAGCCCGGCGATTGCTGCAGCCCGGTGATTGCAGCCCAGTGACTGCTGCAGCCCGGTGACAGCTGCAGCCCGGTGACTGCTGCAGCTCGGCGACTGCAGCCCGAGCCGGCCGCCGGCAAAGGGACGGGAGCAGGGCGGGCGGCGGGATCGCGTCCGCCCCAGGCCCCCGGGGCACGCAAGCGTCAACCTCAAGGTCCCCAGCAAGCGTCGGCCGGCAGGACGCTTTTGCGACCGCAGCCCGGGGGTGGGGGGAGGCGCGGCGCTGGAGGGGTGTGGTCCGCGCCAGCCAATCCCGGCCGCGCGCTCCGGCTCGGCGCGTCCTGATTGGCGGGGCGCCGGGCGGCCGTAAGGCGCACCCGGGTGTCGCGAGGCGGGCGCAGGCCGGGTGAGGACGCCGAGCGCCGCTGGACGCCGGTGTCATCGCTCTGCAGCGCGGCTTCCCCGCCCCCGGACCCGGACCCGGCCAGGCCAGGCCCCGGCAGAGCGGCTGCACCGCCGACCGCACGCACGCACGCACGCACGGCCATGGCTGGGGCGCTGGTGCGCAAAGCGGCGGACTATGTCCGCAGCAAGGACTTCCGGGACTATCTGATGAGGTGAGCGGCGTCGGCGGTGCCGGGAGGCCGTGGGCGAGCGGGGGGGACGGCAGGTGACCGGGGGGGGGGGGGACCATGCTCCACCCGCGACCGAGCGAGGGGACGGTGCTCGCTCCCGTGACTTAGGGGCGCGCAGGTGACCGAGGAGGGGCGCGCAGGTGACCGAGGGGGACGCAGGTGACCGAGGGGGACGCAGCTCGCTCCGGTGACTCAGGGGACGATGCTCGCACCGGTGACTTAGGGGACGATGCTCGCTCCGGTGACTTAGGGGACGGTGCTCGCTCCGGTGACTTAGGGGACGCAGCTCGCTCCGGTGACTTAGGGGACGATGCAAGCACCGGTGACTTAGGGGACGATGCTCGCTCCGGTGACTTAGGGGACGGTGCTCGCTCCGGTGACTTAGGGGACGGTGCTCGCTCCGGTGACTTAGGGGACGATGCTCGCTCCCGTGACTTAGGGGACGATGCTCGCTCCGGTGACTTAGGGGACGATGCTCGCTCCGGTGACTTAGGGGACGATGCTCGCTCCGGTGACTTAGGGGACGATGCTCGCTCCGGTGACTTAGGGGACGCAGCTCGCTCCCGTGACTTAGGGGACGATGCTCGCACCGGTGACTTAGGGGACGCAGCTCGCTCCCGTGACTTAGGGGACGATGCTCGCTCCGGTGACTTAGGGGACGATGCTCGCTCCGGTGACTTAGGGGACGGTGCTCGCTCCGGTGACTTAGGGGACGCAGCTCGCTCCCGTGACTTAGGGGACGATGCTCGCACCGGTGACTTAGGGGACGCAGCTCGCTCCCGTGACTTAGGGGACGATGCTCGCACCGGTGACTTAGGGGACGCAGCTCGCTCCGGTGACTTAGGGGACGGTGCTCGCTCCGGTGACTTAGGGGACGATGCTCGCTCCGGTGACTTAGGGGACGATGCAAGCACCGGTGACTTAGGGGACGATGCAAGCACCGGTGACTTAGGGGACGATGCAAGCACCGGTGACTTAGGGGACGGTGCAAGCACCGGTGACTTAGGGGATGGTGCTCGCACCGGTGACTTAGGGGACGGTGCTCGCACCGGTGACTTAGGGGACCGCAGGTGACCGAGGGGACGGTGCTCGCTCCCGGGCGGGGCGAGCTAGGGGACGGCAGGTGGCAGGGGACAGAGCTGTGGCCCGCGGCTGCAGGGTGACCGGCCGTAGGGACGCCGCTCCTGGGCAGGCAGTCGAGGTGTCCTTGCGTGGGTTGACGTGGGGACACCGGGTGCCACTCCCCTCCTCCACCTCGTGTCCCCATCGGCACGGGCCTGGGACTGGCGGGAGCGGTGCTGGAACATTCCCCGGGCGGGCTGGGTGGGGGTGGGGTGCGCCGAGCTGGGCGATGGGAGCTAGAACTCGCGGCGTGGAGGGAAGGTGGTGTGGCAGGACCGACCAGTGTGACCAGTGTTTGCTTTTGCTTGCATTTGTGTGTCCGGTGGGTTTGACTTTGAGGGGTTGAAGAGGCACCTTCCGGAATTCATTTTCGCTTAAAACCTTCCGCTGCTGCCTGCGTCTATTTATAAGACTTAATAAACGGTTTAAAAATATTTCCAGGCGTAATTCTATTTTCCTGTGTGTGCGTGTGTGTTTTAAACCTGGGTAACTGGAAGGCTGCCTTTTAACTTTCTTTTTAATAATAGCGTTAGATAAGGAGGTAAAGTGTTGAATGCAAACTTTAATTTTAGCTTTTTCTTCTCTAGGGAGGAAAAAAAAAGATCCTTTCTGGAATTTACCACGGTGATATACAGTCTCAGTTGTTTCTTTTGTTTGTGTTTTTTTTGTTTGTTTGTTTGTTTTTCGAGACAGGGTTCCTCTGTGTAACAGTCCTGGCTTGTCCTGGAACTTGCTCTGTAGATCAGGCTGGCCTTGAACTCAGAAATCCACCTGTCTCTTTGCCTCCCAAGTGCTGGGATTAAAGGCATGTGCTACCACGGCCAGGTTTAACCTTCTTTTTTAATAGTTAATAGTGTAGTAAAGAGGCAAAGTGTTGAATGCAGACTTTACTCTCCCCTAGGGGAAAAATGCTTTCCTTTCTAGAACTTAGCATGGTGATATATATTCTTAGTTATTTCTTCTAGACACCACCCTTCGACCATCATAGATAGAAAAATCCAATTATGACTCTGTACTGTTTGGGCTGAAGGTTCTGGCACTTTGTATTTTATTAATGACTTACACGTGCTTTATTTACATTCGTGGCGGACCTAAGATCTCCGGAACTGGAGCCCTTCTGGAATTCTTTTTTTAAGGGTCTCATTTAATGCAGGCGGGCCTCCCAGCTCATTATATATAGCTGAGGATAATCTTGAACTTGTGGTCCCTTTGCCCCCCTCCCCCCTCTCCTGAGTGCTGGGGTGGCCAGCCTGTGCCAGCAGGGGCTGGGTGTGCTCACGATTAGGCAAGCTAGTCCTGTTGGCTCCTAGTTTTGTGAAGCTTAGTGTTGGTGCTTCAGTGGCTGGCTGCAGTGCTTGACAAACATAGGGTTTTATTTATTTATTTTTGAGACAAAATTTCTACTGTAGCCCTTGCTGGCCCAGAACTCACAGAGATCCTCCTGTCCCTGCCTCCTGAGTGCTGGGATGATAGTAGGCCTGTGATAATTTTTTTTTTTTAATTGTAGTATTACATATTTGATGCCCTTGGCTTCCTGTAATTTCTTACGCCGCCGTCTCATCCTGATGAGGGTGCCTTTGGGTACTGAGGCTCAAAGTGGGGACTCGTGCCATTTGTGAACCCTACAGGGACTGTGCTACTAAGTTGTACCCCAGCCCTCCTGCTTCTATTTTTAGTCTATGTGTTTGGCCTGGGCCTGTGGGTGCGCTGTTGGGAATGCACCTGTGGAGGTGAGGGGAGGCGTCACCTCCCCTGGACTAGCCTTACAGACGGCGGTGAGCCCCCACACCGGTGCTGGCACTGGAACACAAGAGAGAGCAGCTGAACTCTTGAGACGGGGTCTCTACACCGTGTACACTGGGCTGAGATTTACCTGCCTCTGCCTCCCTCCCGAGTGGTGGGAATAAAGTCCTTCTCTGAAACTATTTCCTTATGTACCGTACTGGCTGAATGAAATAGAACAGCCCCCTTTTCTCTCTCATTCTTCTTCGACTGTTGGTTAAATTAGAGTGAGCAGTGGTGTAAGGCTTCTATCTTAGGGACGGAGGAAATCGGCACATGCACAGTATATAAGAACAGAGGTGACTGAATGAGCGCGCACGCACGCGCACACACACACACACAGAGCACTCAGCATGCTTACAACTCTGAGGTCAATGAGGTGTTGGCAGTGAATATTCTCAAGTTAATACGGTGTTCTATTCCAAGTTGACTTTAACTACTGAGTTCCCAGGAAAGCTTTAAGAGTTTATATATCTACCTAAATGAAAGGTAGTAGTAGAAAGGAAGAGAGAATATTTACCCGCCACTTGACAAAACTGATATTTAGACCAAGCACAAAACTTGAGGTTTTCTGAGCACTAAACATGTGAATCCCAAAAGGAAATGTCTGTCAGCTTAAGTTAAAGGGTCCTGAGTTCAATTCCCAGCAACCACATGGTGGCCCACAACCACTTGTCTGGCGCCCTCTTCTGGCCAGCAGGCACACATGCAGGCAAAAAGAAAAACCTTAAGGAAGAATGATGTGCAGCAGAGATGGCTTTGGAAAAGAGCAGGGTTTGGAAACCCGTGCTACTAACACAGGAATAAATACATCAATGGCACAGACTAGGCAGGGAATAAGTGAACACACTTAGTACATTCAACTGAACTTTAGCCAAGGAGCAAAGACAAAAGTATGCAGCAAACATAGTCGTCAACAAATGGGGCTGAGCAACTGGCCATTCACAGCAGGCAAAACATTTGGACACATCCTACATCTTTATAGAAAAAAAAAAACATTCAATTTAAATTTATAGACCTAAACATAAAGTACAAACTATAGCATGTGGCAGAAAATCTAAATTAACTGGGGTTGGCAATGCCATTTTAGATACAGTACCAAAGGCACAGACCTAAGAAGTATTTGGAAAAGATATCAGTTACCTGATACACACCGAGTTCCTGAGGTAGCCAAACTGGAGTGGGCTGAGTGTCATGACGTCACCTCGAGGCACACAGACAGCAAGTGAGCATATGTAGGCCGCTCCTGGGCCCTTGATACCATGGACAGAATCGCACATAAGTCAGTGAAGCACAACAGAACACTCAGTGAAAGCCCAGACACGCAGCACGGACAGAGCCTCGGCTGCTCTGGAGCCTCGGGACTATACATCAGACATCATAACCCTGATATAAATAGAGAGCTTGAAATTTCATTTCCTCAGGGGCCTACATGTGGCTGTTTATAGCAGCTCTGCATAACTGCCCAAACTTGGTACCAAACACGTTGTGTTGTGTTTCAGTGGGTGAGTGCTTAGTGATATATATCCAGACAGAAGAATATTGTTCAGGACCAAAAGGAAATGAGCAACGGAATCATAAAAAGATAGAAAGGAAACTCACGCAATAATTCAACTTGAAAATAGCAAATAGTTCCGGGTACTGGTGGTGCACGCCTTTAATCCCAGCACTCAGGGACAGAGACAGGTGGATCTCTGTGAGTTCCGGGACAGGCTCCAAAGCAATACAGAGAAACCCTGCCTCAAAAACAAGCAAACAAACAAACAAAAAAGAAAGACAAGAAACGCAAATAGCTAATAGTATAAGATTCTGTAGCTGGGGTTCAGGCCTCTTCTGTCAAAAACTCTGAGCCTGCAAAGGATGTCTGGTGGGCAACCAAAGGCAGGAGCGATAGTTTTGTGCTTAGAGTCTTCTGAGAGGAGGGAACCTTGGTTGAGCAAAGTGTCCCCATGGGATTGGAGGCAAGCCTGCCTGTACAGCAGTTTCTTAAGCAGTGGTTGGTGTGGGAGGGCCCGGCTCGCTGGTGGTGTGGTCCTGGATTCTCATGGGAAGAGGATGAGCAAGCCCGAGGAAACAGGCTGATAATCAGCACTCCTACGTGGCTTCTCCATCAGCTCCTCCCTTTACTCCATTTCCTGACGTTTCCTGCTTTCCTCGAGTTCTGTCCTTCCCAGATTGCCTTTGGTCATGGTGCTTTATCACCAATTGCAGTAATAGGAATGCTAGCTAAGACAAACATGATTTCTAGAACATGTTAGAAAGAGCTGACATGGGGGGGGGTTAGTTTGGAGAGATGACTCAGCGGTTAAGAGCACGGGCTGCTCTTCCAGAGGTCCTGAGTTCAATTCCCAGCACCCACGTGGCAGCTCACAACTGTCTGTAACTCCAGTTCCATGGCGTCTGACACCCTCGCACCAGTGTGCAAAAATCAAAAAGGAAAAGAGCTGACCGGAAGCCAGGTGTGGAGGCATACTCCCTCACACCCAGCCTTGGGAGACAGAGGCAGGTGGGTCTTGTCAAGTTCAGACCTAGTCCGCTGCTCTACAAAGCAACTGTGAATTCTAACCAGACAGGGATACACAGTGAGGCCCTGTCTCAGAAACGGGGACGGGCCAGGATGCCTAGTCAGCTTTGCAAACTCCAGGTTTGCAGACAAACAAAACTAAGACCAGTACACCTAACAGAGTAACGCCACAAGCATGGGCACACACAAAACATCTTCGCTGCCTTAAACTTGAGGTCAGATTCCTGCCCAGCTCTACAAGTAAAAATGTTAATTATTTAAGGAGTGTTAGTCTGGAACTGGTAATACAAACCTGCTCCATCCTAAAGTGACCCAGTTCGTCTTCTTCCCCTCCGAAGTCTGAGGGCGCCGAGGTGAGGGTAGCTGAGGTATGTTCAATAGCCAGGGGCTATGAGACTTGCAGGCAGGACCACCCAGTGATGGACTCGAGTCTCCTTCACGGCAAGAGCTGAACACGCACTCACGCACACACACGCACGCACACACACGCACACACTGGAGTTTTCCACAGCCAGAGCACAACTGGCCGTCGCTGCTTGCTATGCACACATCGTGTCCTTACTTTCTCCCTTCCTGACATACTGCCAGCACCTGCTGCATTGAGTTATAGTCCACTGTAATTCTCTTAGGCAGCTGAAAGTGAAGATTTGACCTCACTTGTTGTTACCTATGATTCCTCCCTAAAAGTCGTTGTGCACTTATTTTATGTGAGGAGGTTCTGTCTGTCATGCATATCACTTGTGAAAGTAAGTCAGAGAACAACTTGGGGTTCACCTTTGCCCTTACAATGAAGGTCCCAGGAGTCAAACTCAGGTTGGTAGGCTCGGTGGGTGGCAGGCACCTTTCCCCACCGGGCCGTCTGGCCAGCCCTAACTTACACTGTGTTGCTGGCATGGGACTAAAACTTAAATGCATATGAGTTTGAAATGGGATAGAAGTGTTTGGAAGTATCTGATTCTCTTTCTTTTTGTTTTTTGTTTTATTTTTTTTTTTTCCCTCCATGTCTTCCCCGTCTGCACCTTGGCGACCACACGAAATAGTACGGTAAGAAGTGGTACCCATTCTGGGCCCTTGTGGACTTTGTGCTTTAGTAGAGTTTCAGACAGCAGACGCGTTGGGGTGGCTGTCTGACCCCCATACTGGACGGTAAGGCGTGAGGGACGCACATCTCTGGGCTCTCCCGTATAGAAAGGAGCCTGTCCTGCTGCCTTAACTGGAGTCACCTCAGAACGGGCAGCTTGGTGAAGAGAAGGAGAGAGGAGGAGGAGGAGACTGGGCTGTTTCCACGGCAGACCCCACACCATGCTGCTAGTTCCCGTTTGGACCTTGTTTAAGGGAGAAGGGAGTTTTATTAGGAGAAGGGGGGGGTGAGAGAAAGAACTGGGTGCTTCTTCAGAGAGATGGCAGGAAACAGGCCTATTTCAGCTCTTTATAATAGCTACAGTGAAAGCAGAGTAGCAGTTTTGCATATAATTAATAAATATTATTCACAAAATTCCTTATTGTTCTATAAGTTGACTGCAATTTCTGGCACTAACCAGACACATGTTTCATAACAGGGAAGAGAGAATTACAGTTTCATACCAGATAAAAACATGCATCCAAAGCCGCCTTTGTTGGAATGGTTTCTGTTGTGTGTGTGTTTGTCTGTTTGTTAACAGAGACTAACCCTGTAGACCAGGCTGACTTACTATTCATTCATTCATTCATTAATTCATTTATTCATTCATTCATTCCTTTGTTCGTGAGACAGGGTCTCACCAAGTAGCCTTGCCTCAAACTGACAGAGATTTCCCTGCCCCTACCTTCCAAAGATGGGACTAAGTGTGTGCACTGTCATACCTGGCTAGGTTGGCTTGAACTCACCACCATCCTGCTGTAGATGCTGGGATTTAGAGACCTGTACCATCATGTCCGATGTAGGATCCTTTCGTTAAGGAATGTATTTAAATGTAGCTCAATGCTATAGCTGTCTGTGTGTTTCTTAGCTTTTAGAAGTCCATGTGATATAATCAAAATCATATTCTTAAAGAAGCCACAATTTAACTGGAAGTCCTTCAGGTATCTGCTAGAAATCCTTCAGGTGTCTAGACAGCCTAGCTCTACCCCATGTCTGTCCCTTCTTGGGCAGAAGACAGGTTAGACCTGTGGTAGAGCGGGCTGTGAGCCTGTCTCGGAGTAGCCCCTCAGGCTTTCTTACAGACGCCACAGTCTGCATCATAAAACAGATGTCAAATCAAGGCCAGCACACTGTGCAGAGCATTGCAAAGAGATTAACGGGAAAGCCATGGGACTAGAGCAAATGGAGGAGGGGAGGAGGAAAAGCAGCCGTTACTATGGAGCAGTAGAGTTGAGACAGAAGCAACATCTGATAAAGAGACAGTAGGAAAAGAAGTCAGTACTGATCTAGATGCAGGACACAGGGAACATGAAAGAGAGAGTCTTGTTGAAATACAAGGATGAAGACAGTGAATGGACAGCTTCCTGAGGTAATAGCAGTTTGACTTCGTGAACACTAGTTGCTCAACACAATTCCAGAGAGTCCTCAAACCTGCAGCCAGGCCTGCTGATAGGGATTGTAACCTGTCGTGCTGGCTGCACACACATTTGAGCATCATTATTTCAAAGCCTGAGCCCCACAACTTAGATTGTAATGACCTCTACTCAAAGCAAAATCGAAATGTATCTCAGTGTTTACTCATCACAATCGCCGTACCGGCCGGAAGTCAGTGAAGGCTGTCATCACCATTTAGTGCTCAAGCTCTGTGCAAGCAGTTTTATTCTGTTGACAAAACCATTGGCTTAGTACATTTTTTTTGCCTCAGAAATTAAAAATGAATTAGACATGGCTGCCATTAGACAGCTTAATTTTTGGTTACTTTAGATGTGGATAGTTTTTAGAATAAAAGGTTACCTGCTTTATTACTCAAAAGTATTTTCAAACACTTGTAATTTCCTAATGTGGGAGACCCTGGCTATAAATTTCCAGTTCTTTGATCTTGGTTCTTGTACTTGGGCTGAAGAGATGGCTCAGCGGTTAAAAGCGTGCGTGTATTGTTCTTGCAGGGAACCGGAGTTCTGTTCCCAGTACACACAGTCAGATGGCCCGTGACCAATTGTTACTAGTTTCCAGGGTATCTATGTGATGCCCTCTTCTGAACTTAGACCTATAGATACCTCACACACACAAACACATAGACATATAATTGTTTAAAAAAAATCTTTAAAGCCAAGCATGGTTAAACCTGCATTTAATCCCAGCAGAAGTAGGCAGATCTCTGTTGGCTACAGCCTGGTATACATAGTGAGTTTCAAGGTAACCAGCACTACACAATGAGACTATCTCAAAAAGCCACAATGAAGCCAGACACTGTTGACACACAACTTTAATCCCAACACTCAGGAGGCAGAGGCAGGCAGATCTCTGAGTTCATGGCCAGCCTGGTCTACAGAGTGATTTCCAAGACATCCAGGGTTACACAAACAAAACAAAACAAGAAAGTCAAGCTTTAGAAAAGCATTCTTTCCTTCCTACGATGAACCTTGCTTAGAAAAGATGTTCAGTCTATGCTCTGCATCTTGCTAGTAGATAACTTATGGAAACTTGAGGGAAAGCATTTTGGTAGATTTAAACTTTATAGACAGTGGTTGTGATAAGGCTTAAACTGCGTAAGGATAGACTTGGTCAGAAGTTGTTCATTTCCCTTCTCTTAACTGGGCAATCAGAGATCACAGACGGTAGTGTGGAGGCTAGGGAGGAGCTTGCGTGAACAGGGAACCGGTGAAGGCTGAGCCTTGTCCGTTGTGGCTGGTCAGGTGGCGGGAGGGCCGGTGTGGACGGCTTCACGCTAAGTCCCCTCCTTCCTTCCTCTCCTCTGTCTATTGTAGCACTTCTGGGGCCCGGTTGCCAACTGGGGCCTCCCCATCGCCGCCATCAATGACATGAAGAAGTCTCCAGAAATTATCAGTGGGCGGATGACCTTCGGTAAGAACACACGGAGGTAAAGGAGGGTGCGACACAGGATGTAGCCCTGCGTACATCTCAGCACACGCTGTGGTTGCTATCAGGAAGTCACATGAAGAATAAAAGGGCGGCAGAGAGTGCCCCCTCCCTCCCTCCCTCCCTCTCTCTGAGATAGACTGATTTGAAGTATTTGGGAAATGTGAGAATTATTTGCTTTACATTTAGTCTGCTTAGTTTGAGTACGTGTTGTTTTAATCATCCTCATAGCCAACAGATTATAAACTTGGTCTGGCAAGGTGTCATGAATTTACTTGACTCCAACATTTGAACATACAAATGAAGGAAAGCGTGTAAGTAGCAATTCTTTCAAGGCTCTAGCACGAGGCAAAAGTGGCAAGAACTCAATTCACTTGTTCCTAATACCTGCTCCTAAGTCTTTAGGAAAAAACAACAGACATACCTATGACACAGTTGAATATTCCGAGAGCTCCCCCCAACCTTAGAGGCTTACAGGCGGCAGCTCTCACCATTGCTAAGGAGTGCGAGGGACAGGTCCTTTCTTCACCACTGCATTGGACATACTGACTTGTTTCCTTCAGCCTGGTGTCCTACATACTCACGTGCCTTTGTTGCGGTGTTTTTGCAGCCCTCTGTTGCTATTCCTTGACATTCATGAGATTTGCCTACAAGGTGCAACCGCGGAACTGGCTCCTGTTCGCATGCCATGTTACAAATGAAGTGGCCCAGCTCATTCAGGGAGGACGGCTTATCAACTATGAGTGAGCACGTTTATTTCAGTGTACTGTTGTGAGGGTTAGTGGGAACGTCGATTAAAAAGCGCAGGAATTAGTGTGAAATGGCATGTTCCGTCGTTACAGAACCAGTCTACAGAAACGTGTCTTCTAAAACCATGCAGAGCCTCTCATGCTGGCAGGAGCTTTGTTTCTCATTAAAGTGTCTCTGATTATTCCCAGGATGAGTAAGAAGGCGTCCGCGTAGCGGCGAGGACCAGCTCTTGAAAGGGACAGTGCCTCAGCCACTGTTGCCAAGCCACAGACCACATCAGCATACATGATCTTGCCGAGGGGAAAACACGGAATGCTATCCTTAATTACCTTGCCAACATTATAGAAGAGCAGAGAGTCCCTAAGCCAACTCTCTGCTGCCTTATCGATGCTAAAATTTATGTCTTCATCAAGAGTAGTTCAAAATATGCAAATAATTTAATAATTTTGAATGATGGTTTATCTGTAGTAATGTTTAGTAATGTGTATATTATCTATTGGGGCTTGTGTAATAAAAATCTAAGGAACAAAATTTTATAACTATAAGCACTTACTCAAATTCTTGATTTTTTTTTTTTCTTTAATGATTGTAGTATATCCCTCAATTGGCCAAATGTCTACAATTACTTCCCAGTGGTAGCCAGTGTTTTCCATATTGTGTAGATTCAGATCGGTAACTTAATGGCAATAAATGATTTAAATATTTGCTATTTGAGTGTGACTGTGTAACTTGCTGTATTGCTCAGGAACCTGCAGAGCTGTTGTGGCCTGAGGAAATGGCCAGCTGGAGGGTGTCTCCCTCAGCCCAGCTGGTCACAGCGCTCTTGGGAACCTCATAGTCTAATGTCCTTTGTTGAGGGTGGGTGGGGTGGTGGTGGTTTACAAATTGCCAAGCACTTGATAACCAGTCAGGGCCAGAGGCCCCATGCTGGGCTCTCCCCTGCCAAGCTTCATCGGCAGCCTCCCTGGGAATGGTCCTGGAGTTCAGGGCTGTCGTGAACCTTTTCTAACACAGACACCCAAAGAGCCGGCACAGTTTGCCGGTTTAGTCTGCTTTATTTAAATGCCATTGTAGAATAACAGGTGTGGCTTTCCTGGGCCTCTCCTACCCTTGGGAGTTAGTCGCCTGCAGATTTTATGGATTTTAACTTTGTTCCTTCAACATTTGGGAGAAGAGCCCAAGATTTTTCACGTTTCCATCAGGAAGACTGACCAGCTCCCCAAGGGGAACCGTGAAGAGCAGGCCACAAGAGTCACAGCCAAAGACACAGAGCTACAAAGACCCAGCAACAGATGAGAGCCAGAGGGGCCCCTAACGCAAGTCAATAGTTCTGTGACGGTTCCTCGGGAAACACAGAGGAGGAAATAAAGATTGCTTTGCCGGTGAGGAGACTCAGCACATGAAGGTACTTCCTGTCGAGCCTGCAGACCTGAGTTTGATTGCTGGCACCCACATGGGAGTGAGAACTGATCCTACTGCTTGCATGCTCAAGCTGGTGTGTGTGTGTGTGTGTGTGTGTGTGTGTGTGTGTGTGTGTGTGTAGGACGTTGTCACAGCATTTGAGTGACTTCTAGTCTGTCGATTGGAGAGTATGTGATGCCCAACCTTTTCAGAACAACTTGTGTGCTCAGCATGGTGTGTGTCAGAGACCGGGTAGAGAGAGTAATCAGTGTTGTGAGAGTCTGGGCATCAAAGGAATAGATGCAAGATGAAGCTGCAAACTGAGCTGGGCTCACTTACAACCTGATTAAAAGCCCAACTAAACAAACTTTTCTCCTTTTGGTTTTATGAGCCGTGTAGCCCTGGCTGTTCAGGGACTCACTCTAGACCAGGCTGGCCTCAGATCGGCCTGCCTTTGCCTCATAAGCAAACTTTTAAAATCATAAACTACATTGTCCAGTGACTCCTAAAAATAAGGGCTACATTTTTTTTTCATTTCCAATAACAACATAGACTTCAGTTGTGACTAACTTCTCCGAGAACATTAATTCCAGCTGTGAGAACTGAAGTACATGTTGGCCTCCCCTCCAGGAGCAAATTTCTTGCTGAGTTCTGTTCTGGGGCAGAGGTGACAATTGTGAAACCTTCCCTGTATAACCAAGGATCTCCAGCCCACACACTGGGAGTCTGCCCCGAGGGGGGATGGCACAGGCTGCCTGTGGGAGCAAACTAAGTGAATCAATGGCCTTTTGTTTCATAATACCCTGACCTCAGTTTCTCCCATTGGCTTCTGCGCTCCCCACACCTCACTCAAGAGGTGGCTGTCACCCACAAGCTTAAGCTGAGCAGTTCTTTGACTCTCCATTTCTACCTGAGGGTTCTTAGGTTGTCTAGACACTGGTAATGCATCGGGTGGCTAAGAAGACGTTTGGTAGCCTCTTATACGATCGCTTGCATCGAAGATGTAGACACCCAGAACACAGCATCACAAAGTGATGGCTAGGTAGCTGTGACAGGGCCTGGGCAGGTTAATATCCTGGGGACAGAGCGCCACAGACTACAGGACTATGGAGAGCAGCCATCAAGGCTGGAAACCACAGACCTGGTCTTACCCTAAGGGCTGTTGGAGGAGAGGACTCACAGGATGTTGTCCTGTATCCTTGCTGCCACTGGAAACCCCTGTGTTTGGGAGCAGGAAAATAAGGGATCAGATTGGGAGCTGAAGTTTCCCTAGTTTTCTGGGCAAGAGAAACGGAGATCCAGAGCAGAACATGTAAGCAATGAGCCAGTGCTGGTTCAGTTGGTGAGTGCCAGCCCTGTCCTACTAACAGATGCGGTTCAAAAAGTCACCAAAATCACCGAATTGGGAAATAATGGCAAGCTGTCTTTCCTGAGCAGAATCAGTTTGGTTCTTGAGAAACTCTGGTCTCATTTCATCAGCTGATTATTACGTAACCTTGCACAAAGAAAGTATCGCCACTCTCTGTGTTATGGTGCTTTGTTAAAGTTGAATGCACAGTGCAGTACTGGTGCCTGAGTCGGCTCTCTAACCGCCCCCTTTGGAACAAGGTGCAGCAGGGAGCCTGGGGTTAGTGTAAGCATTTCGACGGCTCAGATGGGATTGAACAGGGATGGATTCTGGCACTTGGGAGCCAAGGAATACCACAGGTCACAGTAAGCTTAGCAGCTTACAGCCCTGTTCCAGGGAAAGGCTTGCCTGGTGTATCAGCTCTGCTCTGGCAAATGGGGGTTTCCTCTGCAAAGTTGTTAGTTAGGCTCCAGAGGAGAGTAACCACTATGCTTCCCCAGGGTAAGGTTTCCCTGCCCTGCCCTGCCCTGCCCTGTTCCACTCCGACCCCTCTCCACTCCTCTCCACTTCGCCCAGGGTCCTCTCTGTGTCTCTGCTCCAATGAAAGAAGGTCTCACCCAAACCTCATTCAAGAGATTTACTGGGAGGGAAAAACCCAGGGGAATGACTATCCTCTGCCCACCCTGGGCAGCCTGAACAGTCACAAGCTGGACAAACAGAGTTTATATGGGGGTTCTTAGGGGTGTAGTATTCCCAGACAGATTCCCAGGGTAGGGATTGGTCAGCTTTCAGTCCCTGAGCTCAGACTGGCTGGATCTGCTCAGGGATTGCTTGGTTTTCTGCACAGGTTCAGGGTAAGATTTGGCTCTGGTTTCAGGGCCAAAGTGTGTTTCTTTCGAGGGTCCTTTTTGGCCTTTTGGCTCTAATTTTAGGGCCAGGGTATATTTCTTTCACTGGCTCTGATTCCAGGGACAAAGTGTGTTTCTCTGGTCCTGGTTTCAGGGTCGGGGTGCATTTCCCTGGTTCTGGTTGCAGGGACAAAGTGTGTTTCTTTCATTGGACGTTTTCCCTTACATTTAGAGGCCTGGGTCCATCAAATATTGAAATCACCACTACCACCAAGAAAAGAATACAACAGCATGAGAACTAGGGACCCAAATAGGGCCCGGAAGGGAAACCTGTTACCTTTTATTGCACGTCATTACATTTTCCAGGCAACATACAGTTAGACACGCGTCTTGTCCCGTCTCTATTCTACGCAAAAGTGAACTTCTGTCTTAGGAACTACCGGGGCAGTGGGAGCTGGAGAGATGGCTCAGTGGTTAAAAGCCCCCTGGCTGCCTGGGTTCAATTCCCAGCACCCACATGGCCGCTCACAACTGGCTGCAACTGTAGAGGATAACATTGTTATCACTTTTGCGACCTTTCGAAGGGCAAAGGATGGCTTTCGGGACTTCAGCTCGTACAGGTCCGACTCCCTAAAACAAAAGCTTGCGCAGTTTAATGGGCACACGACCTCCTTTTCTGGAGTTCCTGTAACGGCCGTGTTCCCGATTATCCGTTTTTATCCCTCTTTCCTCCTGATCCCATTCTGGGGTGGAAGCTGTTAGAGAAGCAGCTAGACACAACAAAGGGCGCTTAATTACCAATCGTATGAACCAAAGCGACAGGGACAGGCGGGCGAGGCACGGCCGCTGCCCGTTCCTGTCTGCACCACGCTGGACGCACGCACAGCCCTGGCCTCCAGTCCCCGCCGGTGACCGATCGCGGACGGATGGCCAAGGGGCGGGGCCCCGGGCTCACGCCACGCCCGCGCGAGCCCCCGGAAGTGACGCGCGCGCCGGGCGGCCCCTCCCGCCTCCGCCCCCAGCAGCTCCAGGGCGAGCAGGCGCGCACGCTCGAAGGAAGCGGAAAGCCCGGATTTCCGGCCGGCCGGAGCGTGAAAGTGCGGGCTCCCGGCTTCCGGGTGTGCGTGCGTGCGGGGCGTCCGGAGCGCGGGGCCATGGAGAAGCTGCGGCGCGTCCTGAGCGGCCAGGACGACGAAGAGCAAGGCCTGACGGCGCAGGTGAGGCCGCGGGGGGGATGAGGGGCCGCGAGCCGGGCGCCGGGGCCGCCCCTGCAAACCCCTGCTAACCCCCTGCAAACCCCCTGCAAACCCCTGCTAACCCCCTGCTAACCCCCGGCTGTCCTCCCTGCTAACCCCCGGCCGCCCCTGCTGCCCCCTGCTAACCCCTGCTGCCCCCTGCTGACCCCCGGCTGTCCTCCCTGCTAACCCCCTGCTGCCCCCTGCAAACCCCCGGCCGCCCCTGCTGCCCCCTGCTAACCCCCGGCTGTCCTCCCTGCTAACCCCCGGCCGCCCCTGCAAACCCCTGCTGCCCCTTCTGCCCCCTGCTAACCCCTGCAAACCCCTGCTGCCCCCTGCTAACCTCCTGCTAACCCCCTGCTAACTCTTGCTGCCCCTGCTGCCCCCTGCTGCCCCTTCTGCTCCCCGGCCGCCCCTGCAAACCCCTGCTAACCCCTGCTGCCGCTGCCTGCTGCCCCCCCCCCCCCCGCCGCCCCTGCAAACCCCTGCTGCCCCTTCTGCCCCCCGGCTGCCCCCTGCTGCCCCCTGCTTTCCTCCCTGCTGCCCCCTTCCTGCCCTCCTCTCCCCCTGCTCCCCCGGCTGACACCCCCCCTCCCCCCCCCCCCCCCCGCTTCGCAGTGGCCTTCCCAGACCCGCCCCTCCGCAGCCGTGTGTCGCTGTCCCTGCACCTGGTCCTGACGCACAGACCTCCGGCCCCAGCCCGGCCGCACCCCCCCCCCCCCCCCCGCGGGTTCCAGGTCTCTGAAGTTTTGAGCATGAGATGAGGGTTGGGCCACGGACTAGAGAGCCTGGGGAGGCGAGCATAGATGCGAAGCTGCTGCACCGTTCTAATCGTTGCCTGTGAAGACAGCCCGCCGCCGTAGCAGTGCGTTTTTGTTTGTCTATCGTTTTATTAGCAGAACCCTTGTGTTTGCATGTGACCCGGGCATGAGAGTTGATAAAGGCTTAGCTTCCTCCCTAAGAGTTTAAAATAGGCAAACAGGAACTGCTCTGTGTTTTGTGTGCCAGCACATTTTGGCCGGTCCCGGCACACACACCGAGCACTCGATCTTGAATTGTGTCACATAAAAGGTCTTGTGTTTGTTCCTTTCTCATTTCCGGCTTCCTTCCTTGTTGGCAAGACTGCGAACCCATCTTGTGCTAAGACAGGCGAAATCTATATCGTGTTGTTCTGCTTTTTTGAGACAAGGTCTCGGCTGTGTAGCCTGGCAAGCCTGAAGCTGCAGAGGCTCGGCCTGCCCCTGCCTCCAGAGAACTGGAAACTGGATTGTAATTGAAGTGCAGAAGCCTATACATAGTAATATCACAAGTGGCAGCGTATATGGCTTGTCCCGAGTTGTGCTCTGGATCTGTGACGTAGCTGTAGCCACATGTAGCCATTTAAATGGAAACGTTAAAAATGGAAGCTTATTTCCTTAGTTGTACAGCTCACCTTTAAGTGCTGAGCACCTTGTGGTCAACCATGCAGACTTTGCACATAAGGAAGGACTATTTCCCACGGCAGGAATGGTGTCGGACAGTGCTCTTCTACGAGGTGAGCACAAGGAAGTGATCTTGTTTCTTGAAGCTGTTTCTGGAGGTGGGGGGGGGGGGGAGTGTGTAGATAAGAAATTGGCCAAAGGGCAAAGGGACTGGCATTCACTCCAGCAGATCGTCAAGTTCCCACATAGCTGCCATTATTAGTGACTAGCAGTGGCCTTCAGAGGCCTCCAGTGAGCAAAAAGTCGCATCTCAGACAAGGGAGTGGTTAGCAACGAGCATTCGGTACAGACTTGCCCATTAAAAACTCACTAGTTTACCCTGAAAAGTGGAACTCCGTGGGCCATGTGGCTTCTTCTCTGGGGACATGGATACCTATTTCTGATTCTTTGCCAAACACCCAACAAATGGCAACAGGGGAAAAGAAGAGGAGCCTGAGATGGAGGGAACTTCAATCTGAGCATACCCCGGCTGAGACCCGGGGACCATCAGAGGAAATCCACACTGGCCTGGACTCGAGGAGGCTGTTGAGTTGGCCTCAGGCAAGATTTCTTTGGCTGCAAAATAAGACTCAAGCCTGCCCTGGAAAGGTCAACGCGTGCACATGGTCCTGAAGTTGCCTGGGAATGTGTGGAAGATGGAGACTGTGTCCCTGTCGCGCTCGTGTGGTGGTCCGTGTGTGCCCCCTCCCCCTCCGAGTAGTTCCCTGCGGGCCTGGTCCCCTCCCTGTGTTCTCAGGCTCCGAGTAAGTCACTTCACACACTCCACAGAGCTCTGGACCCGGAGCTCATCGGCAATGTGCCCAAGTATGTTTCTGTGAGACCAGTGAGGGCTGACAGCCTTGCCACACCCCTCTCTGTGTGCCGAGAAGAGCCTCCTGTTACTTCCCTTGTAATTGCAGTGTGAAGGGCAGGCCCGTGGTGCTGCAGAGCCTGGTGGGAAACAAACCTTTTGGTTCCACCTTCAACTGTGACTACAGTGGTGTGCCGTGCTGTGGGATGGGTAAAGCGGGGCTGGGAAGCTTAGAGTTGATGTTGCACAGGGCAGTCAGCCTCCCTGTTAGGGTGCTCTGCCGGGAAAAGCTTCCCACCAGGAGAGGAGCAGTGGCCCTGTGTGTGCCAGGCCAGTGAGGAAACCATGGTGACTGGGACAGGTGTAGGGGATGGAGGCCGGCGGCAGGCAAGAAGTGGGATTCTGGGTACCATTGTGTCTCCTAGACTGTGGAGAAGGTAGCTTTACTGCGAGTGATGAGACACTGTATTAGTCACTTTCCTGTCACCACAGTACCTGGCAGAAACGACTTAAGGGGAGGGAAGGGACATTGTGGTCCACGGTTTTCAAAGGTTTTAGTCCGTCGTGATGGGAAAGGTATGCTGGACGACTCCGTTCTTGGTAGCAGGGATATATAACAGAGAGCGCTCACGTCACAGCTCCAGGAAGGAGAGGCAGAAGCCAAGGATAGGACCCTCAAAGGGACCATCCCTTAGTGGGTGACCCGCCAACTGGGCCTTACCTTCTCAAGTTTCTAGAGCCTCCCAAAGTAGGGCCACCACCTGAGAGCACCTGAGCCTGTTGATGAGCGCACACTGGGCTGTGCCGGTTCAGCACCCCAGTTTTATTTCCTCTAAGATTTAGTTTTGCTTTATGTGTATGGAAGAGCAGCCAGGCTGGCCTAGCTAAGAAAGAGGCTTGGGTCATTAGAGGAGAGACTTTTAAAAGTTAAAAAAAAGAATAGAGTTCAGAATTCGGAAGGGTTGCATGTTCCAGTAGTGATGCCATTGAATCAAGACTTGAGACTCTACAAGGACAAGAGGTGTGGCACAGTGATGGGCACAGTGTCACGGTGGCTTTGAAAGTAGTAGGTGTCCCCTGGGAGCAGCATGGGCCAGGAGGGAAGGGGCGTAGCCCAGTGGTTGCCCTGCAGGATGTGTATGGAAAAGAGATGGTTGCGGCATTGGGACAGTCAGATTAAAACCCAAGTGGGGAAGATTGGAGAGTCGGGCCTTCCAGCCCCATCTCAGGGCTCGGCTGTGTGAAATGAATGGTCACAGTCAGTGGGGAGCTGCAGGCCAGGACCCCGAGGCCGTCAGAGCCTGCCTGTGTGGGCTGCCAGCTCGCCATGAGGCTGTGTTGCAGTGGCCAGGCCTGAGCAGACCCATCCGGTGCTGCATTCTGAATGTGCTGCCAAATTCGTATGTTAAAATCTGACTCCCGGTGTGGTAGTGTCAGGAGGGAGGCTAGGGAGACCATTTCCCCTCTCCTCGTGTGAGGGGGCAACAGGAAGTTGCCATCCATGGACCAGTGTCCTCGCCAGACACCACGTCTACTAGACTGAGTCTTAGACTCCCAGCTTCCAGAACCATGAGAAGTAAATTTATCTTGTTTGTAAGTTTCCCAGGTGGTGGTGATTTGTTACAACATAGGGTGTACAAGGTCTTTCTATATAGTTTGGGCTGGCCTAGAACTCACTATGTAGACAAAGTCGGTCTCCAACTAAGAATTCCTCCTGAGCCAGGCAGTGGTTGTACTCACATTTATTCCCAGCACTCAGAAGGCAGAGGCAGGAGGGTCTCTTGAGTTCAAGGCCAGCCTGGTGAACAGAGCTAGTGTCAGGACAGCCTCCAGAGCTACAGACAAAAAAGAGTTCCTCCTGTCTCTGCCTGCAAGTGCTGGGATTAAAGACAGGCGTTCTTATGTCTGGTCAGCATACAAGTTTTTTGTTTGTTGCTTTCATTCAGGAGCTGAGCCCCTCACCTAGCACCTAGCACATAGTAGCTCTCATATCAGTGAGTGGAGAGATGGGTGTGAGGCTGGAGGAGGGAGGCGTCACGGGAGATTGTTGTTTTAAGGCAGAAGAGTCCTGAGTGCATTGAAGGCAGGCTGTTGGGGGAGAGAGGAAACCCTGGAGTGTGGACAAGGTCTGAGGGGTGGGGTCTTGAAGCAGACCGGCAAGTGTGTACCTCCCTGGGAGCCCAGGCAGGGGCCTGCATGTTCCAGGGATCGTAGTTCCTTTTCTGTTGCTGTCATAAGACATGACCAAGGCAACCTGTAGAAGGGAGAGGCTTACAGTTTGAGAGGGTCAGTCCGTGAGCATCGCCGTAGGAAGCTGGACAGCAGGCAGGTGGGCGCGGCTCTAGAGCAGTAGCTGGGAACTCACATCTTAAGACACAACTACAAGGCAGAGAGAGCCGACTGGGATGGCATGGGCTCAGAGTCCACCCCGAGAGACACAGGTCTAGCAAGGCCGCACCTGCTAAGCCTGCACTAACCATTCCTCTGAGTATTCAGGGTCTGTGAGGCTCTGGGCTGTTCTGTTGGGTGAGCACACCATGGCACTCGTGGGTTCCCTTTGCCCCCTTCTGTTTTCAGTGTGGGGGGGGTTGTCTGCTCAGAGGGGGCATTTAAGTAGAGCTAGAGGGCTAGAGATAGTTAACTGCCATTGTAAGAAAGCAGGTTGAGGGTGTGGGAGGAGAGAGCCCAGGGAAACGGGCCTGGTGCGGGGCAGGGGTCGGCCCCACAGCAGGAAGGGAACTTGGGGTGTTGTGTGGAAGCCTTGTGCAGACACAGTTGCCACCAGTGAGGGGAGCTGTGACGCAGCGAGGTAGCAGCAGTGTGGACGCTTCTTATTTCTGTCATTACTGTGTTTTAAAAGTGATTTGTCTTTGTGCGTATGAGCGTCTCCCTACTTGGACGTGTGTGTACCACGTGCACCCCTGATGACCACTGAGGCCAGAAGAGGCCAGAAGAGGGCATCGGAGACCCTGGAGCTTGAGCGGCGTGTGGTGACCACCGTGTGGGTGCTGGGAGTCGAACCCGCCAGGTCCAAGGCAAGAGCATCCGAGAGTGCTCTTAGCTGCTGAGCCATCTCTCCAGCCCCAAGATTGGGGGTTTTTGAGCAAGGATTTCAGAGATGGAGTGATTGCAAAGAGGAAGGAGCTCTGGTCGGTGGGTGGGATGGGAAAAAGCCCACTGGAGATGGGTTAAGGACAGAAAAGGTTGGCTGTCTGTGTTGGATATGGAGATCATGCGAGACCCACCGTGTGGGCTGGGGTTGGCCCTGTGGTCAGGAGTCCTGAAGAAGAGGACAGAACAGATGTGTAGGTCAGAGCAGCCCCTTGCCCCGTGACCCCAAGGGACAGGGTGTGCCAGCTCAGACAGGTGCACTGCTCAGAATGGCCCTGAAGAGAGGAGCAGGCCCCCAGCCTCTGCCGGTTGCTGCTTTTTTATATGCCCGTTATCTGGGGGGAGGGGATGGAGGGGAGAACAGAGATTAGAGCTCTTGCCAATTTAAAGCTTCGGCACGCGTCCTTCTCCGGAGGACTGGACTGTGTGTGTCCTCTGCAGCTCTTCCTGGCAGTGCAGTGGTGTGGCCCTGAGCCCGAACCTCTCCATCCCGTCCAGGTGCAGAGGGTGGTGGGTACGTTGGTGCTCAGTGCCCGTACCACCGAGGAGTCCGCATCCGTGGTTCACCTTCTGATGCTTATCCGTGACCGTCCGGTCAATTGTGTTGAGTGTGATGGCAGGAAGTCCCCCAGGATAGAAAGAGTGGCTCTTGCTTTGCAGGGACCTGGTTTGTTCCTTCTGGTGACAAGTAAAAGTTGGTGGCAGTTGTGATGTGTGAGTGTTGTCTGAGACTAAAGACGCGTCAGATGATGGGTTGCTCCTAGTGGCTATAAAGAAGCTTGTGGACGTGGGTGCTGCAGAGCGGGAAGGCTGGGTGCGAGGCTCCCTGCAGACTCATGTCGTGTTCCTCGTGTGGGTTCTGTACCTGACACACTGTTGGCTTCCGGACTTTGTGTTCATAACGGGCTAGCTGGTCATGACGCTGCAATTTTATGATCATCACACAGAAATGGTCGTAAGAGAGGGAAACCTATTGTACAAACAATTACACGTGCTTGTCAGTGGAGGGGGGAGCCAAATGGGCCCTTTAAAAGGAACTATTATGGATCGATATGTAAAATAAGAAAAATAAAGAGAAAAGGAACTATTATTTGAGCTTAGAAACAAGGAAGTGACTTAAGCTCTTAGAGAAAAATAAAAACGACTGTAGTATTTTTCTTTTCTCCATAAGTTTTTAACATCATTGCCAGATCACACCAGCTTTTAGAAGTCCTAACTAGTGACTGTTACCATGTTTAACTGACAGTGAAAATTGGATGCATGTATGACAGAGAATGTTGTTCTCGAATGTGTGATACATGTGTGTGACAGCAGTCTGAAGAATGGACCGTTAGGTCATTTGTTAAGTGATGTGACATCTGGTTTTTATTCTTAATATACGTAGTGTGTAAATCCCTGGTAAGAAGTGGCTTTGGGTGCCTATAGGCTGTTAGTTTTAC
This sequence comes from Phodopus roborovskii, assembly GCF_943737965.1. NCBI lineage: Eukaryota > Metazoa > Chordata > Mammalia > Rodentia > Cricetidae > Phodopus > Phodopus roborovskii. The sequence continues at coordinate 2,556,534 of NW_026126611.1, forward strand.
AACCTTATGTCCAGTTAGGCTGTAACGGTGCCATTGGCAAACTAAAAATGTTGACCTAAAGGGCATTGCAAAGACACTTAAGATGCATTTAGTACTGTGTGTTGTGCTAACAGAAACCTGTTTTATCTGCTTTTCATGCTGCATAAGGAGGCCTCAGCTGATCTGCAGAGGTAAGGGGTGGTAACCAAGGGATTGTAAAATGGTGCATATGAATGAATTAATGTAAGTACCCTGAGCTGGTGGTCTTTTCTTAAGTGTATATGGTAGGGCTATTTAGAAATTTGAATTTTGAAATAGAAATTCTTATAAGTTTCTAGCTGTGAACTGCCATGTAGTTGAGGTTGGCTTTGAACTCCTGTGTCTACTTCCCAAGTACTAGGATTATAGTCATGCACTGTCATGCCTGACCAAATTTCTAGTTAAAGATAAACACCTGTTGACAGTTGTACAGCTCTTTGGGAAGGTAAGTTTTAATAGTACTGGGCAGTCTCGAAGTATTTATTTAATTATGATTATATGCTAGATTGTCAAAAGAATATATAGGCTTTCTACTTGCTGTAAAATCTGGGTAGAGGGGCTGGAGAGATGGCTCAGCCGTTAAAGCACTGTTGCCCTTCCAGAAGTCCTGGGTTCAATCCCCAGCAACTGCACGGTGGCTCTCAGCCATCTGCAAGTGGAATCTGTTGCTCTCCTCTGTACGATGCCCTCTTCTGGCCTAAGGTTGTACATGCAGATGGAACACTCATATACGTCAAATAAATAAATACATCTTTTTAAAAATTGGGTAGAATTTGCGTGACATATGGAAATGTTGGTCTATAATAAAATTTTATTCAAATATTTTCCTGGGAAGTTACGGAGCTATGCAGTGTTTTCAGAAGTTACCTTTAGATGAACTTTGTTATGGAGGTTGCTAAGCGTGTGTGCGTGTTGTGGGTCCCTGTGGCTGCTGGCTCCAGGTGCTTTCTCAGGCCTGCAGCCCAGCACTCATTGCTGTTTCTGTGCAGGGTCTGCCGCCACCCCTTCTGTACCTCTAGCTACAGCCAGGTGTCACCTAGGGCAAAGGCCCAAAACCCAGCCCCCTTCTGGGTCTGGACGTCCATTGCAGTGCGGCTCTGGGTGAACGCGCCCTTGTTGGGTGCCTTCCATTTCCCTCCTGCTTCCCCCATTCCCGTAAAGGTTTCTGCTGAGAGCATCCCTGTCTCGCTCCGCAGGACTGGCAGAAGCTGAGGGGTCTAGGATGAACCTATGTGCCACGCCCAGCTTCAGCGTCTCCCGCATGCTGCGCGGCTGGCTTTACCCCAGTTTAAGGATGCATCTTGTGCATTGTGTTGTTCTGCCTAGATGAGCGTGGGTGTGCTGCACCCAACAGGGAGGGACGCCAAGACAAACGGTGCTAACCATGCTGTGATCCTTCCTTCTTACCAGGTTGTTTTCCAGCATCGTAGGATGTGCGTTGTCCTTAGAGCCCCAGTAGTGACTGCGGTGTGCAGAGTAAGACAGTCAGGTCCATGTGTCAGAGTGAATGGTGACACACGCCTTCAGGCTCAGCACCAGGGTTGGGAGGCAGAGGCCAGCGCAGCCTTCGTAGAGACTTGCCAGACAGCCAGGGCTACATAGAGAGACTGCCTCAAAAACCAGAAACAAAAAACGCTTGCTGGGTGTATGTAGTATAGAGTCAGAGTCGCACATGCCGACCTAACGATCTCCATTGTCTCCTCTTTCCTAAGGTCCTGGACGCCTCGTCCCTTAGCTTCAACACCAGATTGAAGTGGTTCATCATATGCTTTGTTGCTGGCGTTTTCTGTTCGATCCTTGTGAGTTAAGGCTTTGTGTCTGTCGTTTATTAGTCTTACGTTGTGCTAAATGAATAATTTCATCTAGAACTGACACAATTAGCCTGCTTTATCTAAACGTCTTTCAGGTTACTTTGATGAGACACAGTGACCTTAAATAAATATGTAGGGATTGATTAAAAATGTACAGAAATGCATGTTACGGTGATGGGAGGAAATGTTACATCATATTGAGGACACCATTCTGTGTTGAAAACTGGACAGTCAGTAATTTAGGTGTGATTTATCGAGCCTGTTTTAACTTGGCATTCAGATGGATCCTTCATTTCAGACCATTTATGGACAGGTGTAGAGACAGTTCTGTACACGCTGATGCAGGAAAACATGTAACCTCACTTGTGTTTAATTAAGCTTGTACTGTATGGTACTTAGTATCAACCGCTGTAGAAGCACTTTCAAGTTTTACGCTGTTAAGATCACATTGTTCTTAACTAACTATAATTTCTACTTTAGGGAACTGGTTTGCTGTGGCTTCCCAATGGCATAAAACTTTTTGCAGTATTTTACACCCTTGGAAACCTTGCGGCCCTGGCCAGGTGTGTGTGCTTCAGCTTCTCAAAATGCCTTGCTTGTTGGTACCAGATTTCCTCTCTAATAAGTTCTTTGTAAGTAGCATGATCCCTCCCCCCCCAAGAGATTTCTTCTCTAATAAGTCCTTTGTAAGTAGCATGATTCCCTACCCCCTTCCTCCAAGGCAAGGTTTCTTTGTGTAGCCTTAGCTGTCCTGGAACTCTATGTGTAGACCAGGCTGGCCTTGAACTCACAGAGATCCACCTGCCTGTGTCTCTTGAATGGCGGGATTAAAGGCTTGTGCCACCACCGCCCGGCTGTTTATTGTTTATTAATGTCAATTCTGCAGCAAAGCTTTTTTTTTTTGGTTGTGGGATACTGCTGTTGTATGGCTGAGTACCAGGGATACCCGGTGGCCGATGGTGAATTTGGGGAGCGTAGAGGACGGCCCTCACACATGGAGGCTGGATCCCAGCCTGGGGTGTTCTCCAGAGCTACCCTCCAGTCCTGGTTGTTGTGGAGGAAGGGTTTGTGAGGGAGCGTTGACGGGGAAGCTGTTGGTGCTGCTGGGGTGGGCTCCGGTTTTTCTGATGAGTAGAATGTCTTTTCCAGTCTGTTTGTGCTGCTTTGACAATACCACAGACCGTAAGAACGATGTTTCTCCCATTCCACAGGCTGGGAAGGCCCAGATGGGAAGGGTCTCAGTTGTCTGCCTGGGGCTGCACCCTGTGTCCCTCCCTGAGGGGGGGTGGCGGGCCCCCGTGGCGTGTTTGAAGGGTCACCCCAGGGCCATGTTTCCACTCATGAGGGGATGGGAGACAAACTGTGGCGTCGTCACCCCTCCTCACCAGCCATACCAACATTGCGTTAAGGCCATGGCAGGTCCTGAGGTGTCCTTCAGGGTGACGGGGCGGGGAGGGCAGCATGCCCGGTGGACATTCATGTGACACCCATCTCTGGAGGAGAAAGCAGAGCAGTCACTACGTGTAGCCACCCGGAAGGCCGAGCGAGGCAGGAGAATTGTGGTTTATGGCTAGCTGGGGCTACATGTGTACAGAAAAGACCCTGTCTCCAAGTTAGAGGGAAAGTCCTCGACATAGGAGACTGGGGCAGGAGAGTGGGGTGTTTAAGGCCAGCGGCAAAGACAGCGACCCGCAGAAAAGTATGCAAACAACCCAACTCACGCAGTTTATTTTATAGCGGTTTTATGTTTGCATAGCCAGACTAGAGCCGTCTCTTACTTTGTCTCGAATAGTACATGCTTTTTAATGGGACCTCTGAAGCAGCTGAAGAAAATGTTTGAAACAACAAGATTGCTCGCCACAGTTATCATGCTTGTAAGTAAATAATGTTAATTTCATAAACTTACCGAAGTATCATTTTCTGCATCATTGCCGTGAATGAGTCTGTGTGTGTGTGCATTTCTTGTTAAAGTAATATTCTCAGGGCTGTGTGATTTACACGGTGTTATCTAATAATACGACACACCTCCTGTCGCATGTCTGTTATGTAGCTGGGAGTAGTCAGAACCAGAGCCGATTGCATTTTCACTTTTAAGCCCTACACCTGCTGGGCTGTCTGTTCTTCGGAGGGAAGAGTCCATCGGGGTCTTCTTGGGAAGAACTGGAAGTGTAATGGCAGGCTTGCGCCTGCCTCTTCCTGTTGGCTGACATGACAGTGGTAATATCACTTTAGCTTGAGTTTAGGGGAGGGCAGAGAGCGCGCTCACTCACGGCGAGAGTCTTGGGTCGGGGAACCCAGGCTCTTACCCTCCCTCCCTTCTTTCCTTCCCGGTCCACTTGTTGCTGATGTTGGGTTTATAATAAAGCATTTGTGGTGCGTAAAGAAGTTAAGTTCCAGCATTAGCCTGTTCTTTTCCCCTCCTTGAAGAGTAGCCTTTGAAACACAGGCACACAGGCAGCCTCTGTTAGTTTCTACATACAGAATATTCAGCTGAAGTTTATCATTCCGTCAACCCGAGCTCAGTTTGGCTTAATTTTGTCTTTTATGTCCTTTAGTTGTATTTCCATTGTATTTCCGTGATTGAGTTTCCTAGACCGAGTCTGTCAGCGTGTGTTTACATTTAACTTGGTCTGCTTTATAGGAAATCGCCTTACGCTCTTATTCTGCTTGGGATGCCTTATTGGTGATGTCTTCGCACTTAGGGTCAGCCCTTTCAGTAGTGCACCCCACACGGGTTCAGTTGGTAGCGGTTAGATGCTGGAAACGTAAAGCTTCTCCTCGGGGGCCGTGTACACTGCCCACCCCGGCGGTGCCTGAGTCACGCTGTTTCCAGGAGAATGTGGAACCTGAGCTGAGCTGCTGCACGCACAGATTCTGCCCCACAGTAGTGGTGAAGACAGCCGTGGCCCCAGCGCAGACCTGCAGCAGCCGAGCCCTAGACAGGCCCCCTAAGAAAGCCCTGGCCTCGGCTGACTTGGGGCAGACTGGGGTCAGTCACATCAGGCCTTCCTAACTCGGACTCCCCGTGCAGTCTGTGAAGGTCACATTGCCGTCACTGTGAGGTGGGGTGTGGGACACGCTGAAGCAGTGGGCACTGCCAGGCACAGCTGTTTGCACTGCCGCAGACCTCAACAGGGGAGCCGTGGGAACAGCCTCTCTGCTCTGAACCTTACCCACCAGAGTCTTCCCCTTTATTAGCCAGCACGTTACGGAGTGCGTCTGTTGGCTGGAGCAGGGGCCACTGCTGAGGCAGGCTTTAAGGTGTCCGGGGAAGTGAGTGCAGAAGAGCCTGTGCGTTTTTGTTGCCCCGAAGGACCTCAGATTTCTCATTACCTCTTTCCTTTCCTTTCCTATAGTTGTGCTTTGTGTTCACCCTGTGTGCTGCTCTGTGGGTAAGTCATGTTGACCACGCTGGCTCCCTCTAACGGTCCCCATAGTACCATCGTCTTAGATTCTCGCAGAGGCCAGTGTCCTAGAGACAGCCTGTTGGCTAGATGTGAGGTGAATTTGCTGTGCGCAGCCTACACAGAGGTTGGTGTTAGGTGCAGGTCCCTGTGAGAACACTCATTCTCTGACAGCAGCCTCGACCAGGAAGGACCTCGGCAAGCCCGTCATCTCTGCTTTGCCTGCTGCAGACTCTGTATGAATTTTATATGGGGTTTTTAATGTTTATTCTAGCCCAGGTTATATCAGTTCATAGTTGTGACCTTGAGGAGTTCCCATTTCCAGCCTGTGTACCACTGGAAGTCACTCACTGTGTATTTCATAGCGTGTAAGATAATAGAGATGGCATTGGAAAGGAGATGCACTTTCCTAGATGATGTTTAAGGTTCTTAAATATATAGGAGTATGTTTAATAAACCGGGCTATCAATTCTAAGGGGGAGACTTGGACCTGATTGTAACGATAGTGTTTAAAACCCTATGTTGTTTGTCGCTAGTGGCGGAAGAAGGGGCTGGCCTTACTCTTCTGCATCCTGCAGTTCCTGTCGATGACTTGGTAAGTCTCCTTTTACCAGTTATAGAATGAAAATCCTGAGCCCCAGAAAGGGGAGAGCCGGGCTCCTACACAGGCAGGTGTGGTGAGGCCCATTCCCGACAGTGTGCTCTGCTGGTACTTGTGGAGAGACCAGAGTGTAGGGTTCCCTTGGATTCGGGCGGGCTACTTACTGTAGAAGGCAAACTGATTAGAAACGAAGACGAAACCACTTGAATTCCAACAAGAGGAATATAACAGGGTGAGCCCAGGGCTGTCAGGTGCCCCGGGCATTCTGCTCTGTGTCGCTGTCCTTCCAGTGACAACCCTCTTCACAGCCTCTGCCCACCTGCCGAGAAAGCCACCCCTCACCCCCTCCTGTCAGACAGCAGAGCATGCTTCCCTTACCTCCCTCCTACTGGCCACATCCCTAACCCTCCCCAGCATCCCCCATCCCTCCCCGGCATCCCCCATCCCTCCCCAGCATCCCCCATCCCTCCCCAGCATCCCCCAACCCTCCCCAGCATCCCCCATCCCTCCCCGGCATCCCCCATCCCTCCCCGGCATCCCCCATCCCTCCCCGGCATCCCCCATCCCTCCCCGGCATCCCCCATCCCTCCCCGGCATCCCCCATCCCTCCCCGGCATCCCCCATCCCTCCCCGGCATCCCCCATCCCTCCCCGGCACCCCCATCCCTCCCCAGCATCCCCCATCCCTCCCCAGCATCCCCCATCCCTCCCCAGCATCCCTAACCCTCCCCAGCTGGGCTGTCCCATTGTCCGTTACCAGCTGGGCTCAGCTCTTCTGTTGCTTGGCTCTGTTCCTACCTTTCCGCTGGGCGTCATCTCATCAGTGCATTTCAGACTCGCCATGTAACGTGAAGAATCTAAGCTAAAGACTACACGGGCTACTCTCTGAGATATGTTGGCTTTTGTGTACTTGGTTGGCTTTTCTCCAGGAAGTTGTCACCAGTTCTCAGTGCCATTAGCTTCTGCTGGAAGAATAAGAGGGTAACTTAAGCTGAAAGCCTCAGCATCAGCATCTTTGCTAGTTACTAGTATCAGTTGGGGTGGGGCTCAGTGGGACAGGACCTGGAGTCCATCCCCAGCAAATCAGAGCCCAGGAGCTCCTCCTGGTCCGTGCTGTTGCGTGAGAGTGAAGTCACGGTTTGGAAACCGCCGTCCTGTATTCTGCTGCTGAGGTGGCCCGCGGGAAGGGGGGGGATGTGGTGTGGACATGTCAGCATCCTTGACTCTCTCTTGCAGGTACAGTCTGTCCTACATCCCATATGCAAGGTGAGCGCCTCTCAGTCTCATCGTATTCCCTGTGGGTGTGAGTTTAAGTGAGCTTTCACATTAGATACTAGGCATGGTGGCTCACACCTGAGTTCACTAGGCCACTGAGGGCTGCGTGGTGAACCCTGTCACAACACAAAACACGTAGGAGGCTTTTTGGCTTGGCATAGGAGCCCCCTCCAAGTGAACATCTTGGTGTGGACGGAGGCGGGATGGTTCCAATGTGAACAGAAGCCTGGGTGTTTCTGTTTAGTAACTAAGAGGCAGAGAGTCCAGCAAGACTAATTCTGTTTTGGAAAATAGCGGGAAGTTTTGCTGAACCCTGAGCACATCAGTGTTCTCAGCTAGCAGGAGGCTCTGTCTTCCGCAGGGCGGGGCCAGGTGTGATAGGTAGACATCCTGACCCGCAGAAGCCTCTGTCTAACGTCTGCCTCACTGTTTCCATTTGCTCTTCTGGAGGAATGTAGTGATTTAGTTGTGGAAGAAAAGCATTTCAACCTTAAATCTGATAGATTTGGGGGAAAAAAATTCTAGTAAAGTAGGGCTTTGTGGAATCTGAAGATACCTTATATATTTACAAAACCAGCAGAGTTCTATACCTAGTATGAACAATGGAAGGAAGCCTGTGTTTATTCCATTTCTCATGACGATTATTTTTGACACACAGAAGGAGAAAAGGCAAAGCAATGTAAACTGCAGGGAGGAGGCTCTGGGCCAGAGCAGAGATGGCTCTCTGGGCAAGAGTGCAGTGTGTGTGTGTGTGTGGGGGGGGGAGGTCAGTGAAGGCTCTGCAGATGGCGCAGCTGCTAGAACGTGACCGGATAAGAGCGTGGCCCAGGCCCGGAAGTTAGGGCTCTTGGATCCGAGAGCCACAGGCAACAGGATGAATACATGGCAGGTTTTGTTAGTGGCCTTTGAGACAGTAAGGTCTGTTTCTTTTAAAAAGCACATTGTGTGATGGCTCAGGCAGAAGAAGATGTGGAAGCTGAAGTTTATCGCAGTTCTGTGTGGATACTTAGGATGCAGTGATAAACATTTCCTTTTAAAAATCAGTTTCACACAGGAGAGAGTACAGTCAGGCTTGCTGTCCTGAACGCTCTGTGAAAACAAAAGCAGCAAAAGCATTCCGGGGAGGAGGGGGTTCATTTGGCTCAGGGACTTGTCTGTTGCCAGGGCCTTACAAGGCTCAGGCCCGCTGGCCCATCAAGGACTGGCACCATCCACAGGCCAGTGTGATCGGAGCAGCCCCTCAGCCGAGAGTTCCTTGGGGATTCTAGAATGTGTAGGTCTGTCAGTTAAGCTAAGTAGGACAGTGGTCATCTCCAGCCCAACCTGTTTCCCAACAAGCCACGGGATTCTCCCGTTCCCGTTCTTCTCTGGCTGAATGAAACTCCACTGTAGAGGCCAGAGAGACGGTTCAGGGGTGTTTGCCACTTCCCTGGAAGACCAAACTATTCGGGGTCAGGTGGCTCATAACTGCCTGTTTTCCTTTTCTGGGTTCCGCAGCCACCCTACACTCAGGGCAGACATAATAAAACACAGAAAATTAAAATCTTTTAAAAACCCTCCACTGTGCATGTCCACCACATTTTCTTCACAAGTCTAGGCTGTGTGCATGCTCTTAAAGGTTCCTGTGATAATACCTCTTCAAAAATTAGCAAGACTGCTTTAGAAGCACTTTAAGGTGTTGTGATTCCCCGCAGAGGTCTGATTGCGCCTGTTGACTGCGTTCTGTCTTCTGCTCAGGGATGCAGTGCTCAAGTGCTGCTCATCGCTCATCGGTTGAAGGTTGCGTCTGTGCAGGAGAGGAGCTTGGGGATGGCGCAGATGTGTGTGATGTACAGGGACCACTCCAGAGGCGGCTGCGGTAGCGGCCTCAGACCACACCATGTACCGGTGAACTGCGTTTATGTAGCTCTCCGTTCCCTGGCCATTAACCTGTGCTTCCAGAGATAAGGAGACCGTAATCATCGCCTCTTGTAAATAATTTTTACTCAGTTTTTAACCTTTACAGACAGCTTCTGAAATGTGAATTTTAAGGTATAAACCTGTATTGTAAGATATATATACTCATCTCATTTGGGTTTTTAAATGGTCTACAATTTTAAAAGATTTTTTTTAACTTTAAAAATGTGAAACTTTATATATATATATATGCTTAAAATTACTTACTGCATATAATAAAAAGTAATATATGTATCTACAGTTTTGAAATAAACCTGCTCCTGGAAATGTACCATTTTCTGGATCAACTTTGTAAGACTTTAAGTAGTTCAGCTCAGGCTCTGTAAGGTGCAGCCGCTGCCTCTGTGAAGGGAGAGGCTGGGGTGTGAAAAGCTGAAAACCAGCTGGGCAGAAGTCCAAGCGCTGGACATGGGCGCTTTTAATCCCAGCTCTTGGGAGACCAGGTGATCTCTGATCTCTGAGTTCAAGACTAGCCAGAGCTACATAGACTGTTTCAAAACAATACCCCCCCATACCACACACACACACACACACACACTCACACACACACACACACTCACACACACACACACATCTTCGGAGTGAGGAATACTGGGTTGGGAAAGAAGGTGGCCCTGGTCCCATGTTGGTACTTCGAGGATCAAGGTCCAGGTGGGTGGTGGATGGGGAAACAGACCTGTAGGTGTGACTCATTGAAATTGTTATTGAGAGGGAGATAAAAAAAATAAGGTAAAGAAACACAGAAAGGACAGAAGAGAAGAGGGAAACAGGAAAAGTCCCAGTGTAATGCCTGAGTCTACACACACACACACACACACACACACACACACACACACACACACACACGGAGGGATGTGAGGGGCCGCTGGTCAGACGGCCCCGGAGGTCATCAGAAGGTAGAGATGGGGAGAAAGAGGAAAGGGTTTAGTCATCTCAGAGACAGGGAGTTGCATACGAGGAAGCAGTGATTGGTGCTGTGTCCTTCAGGCCCCGTGAGCTGGCAGTTGCCCAGCAGTGCCCAGCAGGAGCACATTTGCAGGGATAGGGATGCACGGCTCAGGCAGGCACACTCGAAGAGAGAGGGCTGCTGAGTAGGACAGTAGGTGTGTATGAAGATGAGTCCATAGCACAGAGTAGAGAAGCCTGGACCAAGGAGAGCGATTCACACTGCTCGGTGTTTCAACGTGCAGAGATGGTGGGAGGGGACATGAGCTAGGGACACTCAGGAACTGTGGCCTTGGGGACAGAGAAAAATGCCTCTGATTAAGGGCACTTGCTGCTCTCCAGAGAACTGAGTTCAATTCCTCGTACCCACATGGTGGCTCACAATCATCTTTAACTCCAGCTCCGGGGGATCTGATCCCCCTTCTGGCTTCCCCATGCTCATGGTGACCAAAACACATATACATAAAAATAAATCTGCCTAGCCTGCAGGCTCTTTGGAGCTATGCTCTACCTTGGTGTCCACAGAGGTGCTGGGTACCATGACCAAGTGTGGGGTTTACAGAGGTTCTTCCCTGTGGCAAGTGTCCTACGCTGCTGGGTGTGGTAATGCCACCTGCCAAGAGGATCCGAGTACAGATAAGGCACAGCTCACACATGACAGCCAAGAAAGGAGCTTGCATTTCTGGCTCAGGGCATCTGCTATGCCCCCTCAGGGTCCCTGTCAGTGTCAGGAGCTAGGTGTGTGCAGCAGGGACCTGGGTACCGTTGCCGTGGCAACTCCAGTTCCCATCATTTACAAGAGTTGGGCTGGTGGGGTTCTGGAGAGTGACCAGCCCCAGAGTGGGACAGAGGCAAGCATCGAATGCCCCGTTTGCTAGCTGCATTGTCTCCCCACCCCCCACGCTGGCAGCATGGCCCAGGAAAAACACAGACTTTGCTCTCTTCTCTTCTGTGAAAACTGCCAAGCCAGCTCTTGAAGTACAAAACTATCAAGGAAAATCTGAGGTCATTTGGAACATTAGTACCTGAGTACAGCACCTAACCCTGATGCTGGATTTTCCTGGATGCACTGAGGGCTGATGCTGTCACCACGTGCCTCCCAGTGAAGGCTGAAGAAAACAATCCAAGTGTAGTGCACGGGACAGCTCGGAAAGCCATGCACCGGATGTTCTGAAGTTTTCCCAGACGTGCACTTAAGTGGGATGTGGCCCTCGGTAAAGAATAACGAGATGCTTCATTGTCTTACTTCCTGGTATTGCCCTCTGACCACTGCCCGGCTTCTCCCCCTGGTGACCCCTTGTGGAGTTGGGGGTAAGGGACCTGGCAGGTATGTGCACATCTGTGGGCTGGACTGTTACCACGTGCACAGCTGGGGTGCCTTTCTTCAGGCAGTTGACACCTTCGAGAGCCACCTGCCATTGCAGTAAGGCCTGGGTGTAATCATTTTTTACTCATTCTGAAAATCGTGAAGGTTGTGGTAACTACTGTGTTATTATATTTGAAATCTGGAAGCAAGTTAATTTTGTGCTAAGACGAAATGACGGAGGGCAGCGACAGCCAAATATGTGTGTTTGAATTTGCTGACCTGAGTTTTGTTTTGTTTTTTTTTTTTTTTTTTTTTAATCATCTGGCTTAAAGGGCTGGAGAGATGGCTCAGAGCTTAAGACTACTGGCTGCTCTTCCAGAGGTCCTGAGTTCAATTCCCAGCACCCATGTGGTGGCTCACAGCCATCTGAAATGAGATCTGGTGCCCTCTTCTGGCATGCAGGCATACCTGCAGGCAGAACACTGCATATGTAATAAATAAGTAAATCTTAAAGGAAAAATCTATAATGCAAATAGAAAATCAAGTTTCAGAAGAGCTATTCTGGAAATATCAGGAGAAGACAAGGCTAAGCTAGGAGAAGAATGGAAAGGAATTGTCTATTATGGAAAGACGTTGTGTATATATACATAATAAATATTTAAAAGCATTTGGGTCTTGGACTACAATGAACATTCCCACGGTGCTTTGTATACACATCGAGCCCAGCAAACATATCATCTGGCTTAAGTTCAGTGGGTGTGTGGGTTACTTTTCTATTGCTGCCGTGAAACACCATGACTGAAGCAACTTACAAATGAAAGCCTGTGGTTCCAGAAGGTTCCAGCAAGTTGGTGTTTATGATGGCAGAGCCAAAGCGTAGCAGCTGAGAGCTCACATCTCAAGCCACAGAACGGGGCAGAGGACACTAACTCAGAAATGAGGAAGAGCTTTTGAAATCTCGAGATTCCCACCTAGAGATATCCTCCTACAAAACCGCATCTCCAGACTCTCCCCAAACAGCCTCTGGCCGGAGACCCGGTATTCAAACATGTGAGTTTATGAGGGACATTTTCCTTCAGAACAGGTGTTGGGAGCTTTGTCAGACTTTTTCCCTTCGTTTTTGTGCGGTGCGTGCGTGCATGTGTGGGTATGTGTGTGTGTCAGTATCATGTGAGAAGGTTAAAACAGAACGATGTCTACTATTTCCTCACTCTCCACATTATATGAAATCCCAGGTAAATGTGCATGTTTTTAAAATTATATAAAAAGTCTACTTGTCGATTAATCGCTTCAATGCTACCCCCCCCCCCGTTTTCTGATTTTGTTTATTTTTTTACTACTTTAAGTTGTTTTTGCACTTATTTACTTCTGCAAGTGTGTGCCTGTGCCCCGCCCGCAGTGCCAGCAGAGAAGGACTTATAGGAGTCAGTTCCAGGGACCGAACCCAGGCCGTCAAACCTGGCAGCAAGGGCCCTTTATCATCTTGCCAGTGCTTGCATCTCCTGTTTGAAAGTCAAGCTCCATCTCCCTTGTTCCAACTGCCACCCACACCCGCATCCACCAGATGGAATGTGTAACGGATTCCCTAACGGTCAGGGTGGCCACTGAAGCAGCAGCAGATGCCCCTATGTCTCCTTCCAGGTGCCCCGCTCTTCCCGAATCCTTGTCAGAGGCAGAGGGAGGCGCACAGGCAGACAGACGCTGCTCGCGTGCAGACGCCGTTCTCGGTGTCAGAAGATTTGGAGGAGCCCTGTCAGAAGGGAACACGCTGCTTCTGCTAGGGCAACCCACATGAGGTACACCAATACAGCCCCTTCCCTGAGGTCATATTGTGCTGGAGCTTCCCGCTTCTACTCCTCCCGGACTCCTGGGACATGAGTCCCAGGCATGCTTGCAGCTTCCCAGGGTGCAGGCTCCGGAACACACCAGTTCCTCATCTGGGTCACCTTAGCTGTCACCCTGGTAATCACTCGCCTGCTTCCCTGTACTTTTACATGCCAATCCTAGTTCTGAGACCTTTCTTGTGTAATGGTTCAGTCTGGCTTCAGACTCTTAGCTGGTGCTGAGCCTTGTCCTGTCTCTCATTGCATTTTGGAGCTTCGGAAGCCCCAGTTTTCCAGCAGAATGGACAAGGCGTGCTTGGCACAGGCTCACGCCAGTCTATGTCCACTCTCAAAATGAGGGGACTGCCCTGCCACCCCCCCCCACCTCTGACCTTCAGCCCTAAGGCCGTTACTTTTGACACCCTGATGCTTGAGGAGCAGCCTGATCTCAGACATTACACGTTTTCCCTGGCGTACAGGACGTCTGGGTACCCAGCTGTTTGTTGGGTTTCCTCTAAAGTTGACCTTCCCAGCTGCCGCGGCAGAAGCAGCTGCTGACCCTTTCCCCCTAGCTCTCCATCTGTGGCCACTGCTTACATGTGTATACCCCACAACTACCTAGAAACCAGAAGCCAGAATAAAAACAAGAGCCTGCTTTCAGTGTCCTGGGAGCTAAGCTGTCCCCTGTTCTGGTGGCCCGAGCTCAGAGGCTAGTGTCTAGTGGGATTCGCTGTGTTTGATGCCCTGTGAGTGAGACAGCTCTCTGGAAGCTAGCTGCTTTTGCATAGCATGAGTATGCGGTGTGGTGGAGATGCCTGTGGTACTTGTGGGGCCCACACCAACTGCCACACCACTAAAGAGATGCTTCCGCTGCCGGAGTTTCCTTGGCTACCTTGGCTCTGAGTGTCCAGTTGCTGCTGTGCAGAAGAGGGGGGAGGCGCGACTCTGGCGCAGAGCACACAGGCTTTACCCACTTCCATGTGCTGCGACTGACTCTCCATGGCTCAGAGCTCTTCAGTGTGATGGAGGGTTTTTGTTTTCTGTCTAGATGTTTGATGCTCACCTTTAAGTGAGACATGTGCCCGGACTGCCCTGTAAAGCCTTTGACTTCTGAGTACATTGCTTTACCTGTTGGATTGCCGACGTATTGGACCTTTCAGTATTGTAGGTATGTTTCCAGGTAGTTCAACCAGGAAACCAGGAAATGAGGCGAGGTAAAGACCAGCCGGCTCTCATTTTGAACCCTGCTGTGGCGGTAACACGTCCATCACCTGGGCCTGCAGTCACTGTTAAAACAGAACAATGTCTACCATTTTCTATGTCACTATTATATAACAAACTGCCTTGCCTATCCACAGATGTCAACTGGTTTTAATTTGCATACATCTCCTAAGGAGTGGCATCAACCTAGGTAGCGCTGAAACGCCACGCCCGGTTCTGGCTGTTTTCCCTGCGATTCCAGACTGGCCCGGAATTTCTCTCTGGTGTCATCTGAAAGGGGTTTTCTGGCTAACATTTACAGGGCTCCAGCAGTGGCACGGCCCTTGAGACCTAGCTCCCTGTTTCTGATGGACTAAGTAAGCTAAGCCTCCGCTTCGCGGGCCATGGGAGAACGGGAGAGCTTGGGCTACCGGGCGCCCGCTCCCGCCCCTGAAGCTCTCGGGCACTTTGTCTCCAGCGTTCAGCAGTCTGCGACAGCAGCCCTCGCCTGGCGCAGCCCGGGACTTGGCAAGCCCTTGCTTGCGCGCGCTCCTCCTCCCGCCGCCTGGCCCAGCCCCGCGCGTCTCGGAGGTGCGAACCCGGCGATGTCCCGATTCGCCTGCAGTTGGGTGGCTGGTGGCGGTGCCCGCAGGGCCCAGCCCGGAGCAGTCGGTTAAGAGGGAGCTCCCGGGGTTGCGGAAGCGAGGAAGCGGAGGGAGGAGCCTTCTATCGAAGCTGCGGGGCTTAGGCCAGGGCTAGCAGGGAGCGGGTGATGCCGCGGCTGCTCGCAGGTGGGTGTGCGGGTGGGGGGGGGGCGCGGCCATCTGCAACAGATGGGGAGCCGCAGGGGGTCGCTGGGCCTGTGGGGCGGCTCCGCGCGCGGTGGCTGAGACCCGCCCCTCTCCTTGCAGGACACTGATGATCCGCTTGCTCGGGGGCCTCATGTCATTCACGCCTATGCCGCCGCCGCCCTCCCGGACCCCGGGGGGGCCCACCGCGCGCCTGCTATCCCGGAGGCCCTGCGTGCCGCCCGCGCCCTCGCCGCCTGTCGCCGCCGGCGAGAAGAAGAGGCCGCCCGAGATGCTGCTCTCCAGCTCGTGGCCCTCCACCACCCTGAAGAGGCCGCTGGGCCGCCGCGGCCCCGGCCTGGGTGCCCCCGGCACCCCGCAGCCGCCGATCTCCGCACGCGTTCCGCCCCAGCCCTCCCAAATCCGTGCGGGAACCTCTACCACGTGCTCCGCGCCCCGGCGGGTCGCTTGCATCCACAGCCCAGCGGGAGCCACCTCCGCGGGGACATCGGCGGGGGCGGGGGCGGGGGCCGGGCCAGACGACGCCACGCGTTTCTCCTTGAGCCTCACGCCCGAAGCCATCCTGGTCATCCAGAGGCGCCACCTGGAGAAGCAGTTGCTGGCGCGGCCCCGCAGACCCTTCCCCACGCCGTCGGCCGACCCTCGGCGCCCACTGGTCGTCCCCTGTCCCCGGACCAGGACCTCGACCGTGCGGAGGGGCGGTGCCACCGACGCACCTCTAGCTGTGGCTGTCAGCGGCCGCTCTCCAGGCGCCTCCCTGATGCCAGGAGGTCTGCAGGCCCCTCTGCCCAGCTTGCGCCCCTCCAGCCTGCGCCCGGTGCTCAAGGTGTCGCTGCTCAATGAGAAGCACAGGTACGATGACGAGGAGTATGAGGAGGAAGTGGAGGTGGTGGACGAGGGCCTGGTGCGCAAGTGCACCGAGTGGCTGCGTGGCGTGGAGTCGGCAGCCGCTGCCAGGGGGCGCACCGGACACCTGGACTCGCTCCCTCACCTGAGCACACTGTGAGCTAGGTGGCCTGGTGTGTCCCCACCTGACTTGGAGCCCACCACCGCCTCCTGCGCTCCTTGCCCAACTGGGCTCTTGTGAACCAGGTAGGCCAGCAAGGGACAGGACCACGGCCTGGAACTTTGCTCAGCTGCACTTGGTCATAGGTGACCCACAGCCTCCTCTACTGCCCACCACCCACCTGTGTACCTTGTACGGCGAGCCAAGTAGGTCAGCGTGGGACACAGCCGACTTGCCTGACTCCAGTGGCTGTCTTTACTCTGCTCTTCCTCCCCCCCTCCCCCCCCCAGGGGAGGAAGGACCTGTGAAATGCCTTCTAATGCCCACTCTAAGGAGTGGTCCCTGTGGTGGTCTGCCCCAGGTGCTATCCCACCTCCTGGGGGACTACTCTGCAAGCCTGTGACCACCGAGGGTGGGTGGTCTCCTGTTGGAGAGCTGGGACATGGTGCTACGTTTATGAATTGTTTCTTTCCAAATCAGAAAGAGGTTGGGTGCTGGGAACGCCTGGGAACTCTGATTAGCTTAACCTGTGACCGGGCAGCCCCAGCGAGCGAGCTTGAGGGGAAGGGAGCTCTTGCTGCCAAAGGATGATGCTGGTGGACTTGTGCCCTGGCTGCCAGCTGGGTACTCAGCCACCCCACACCCCCACACCCCTGCGCTTTCACACACACACACACGCACACACACTTTCACAAGCCAATGCATAGGCACACCCATGCCCATAGCTACACATGCACTGCCCCTTCAGCAGTGCATGTGGGCATGCATACATGCACAACCACGCGCGCGTGCTCTCGGGAAATGCATACATCGCCACTCTTGCATATATGCGCATTCATGCAATACGCCAGTGGGCCAGTCTCACTGTAGCTTCAGCCACTCACGTGTTCCGGGGGAGCACAGGATTGTTTTCAAGAGCCGCACCAAGGAGGGGACAGGGGTCGGTTGTGGTTGGCGTGTGCTAAGAATGCAGCCTTTAACTGGGGGCACAGCGGTGTCTCCCACACTGTGTGTGGGGATGGCGCATGTTTGTGAAAGCAAAGCAGGGCAAGTCTGCCCGGCCAGGCCGCCGGAGCGGAGTGGAGCAGTTAGTTCGAGGGGGAAGCAGGAAGTAGCCGTGGGTGAGAGCAGGTGTCTTCCTCTGTCACTGTGAAGATCAGCCACACGGGCTCTGTAAGCTGTAAATAGTGACTTTTTAAATGTGATTTGTTTTTTGAGTGAAGGGTAGAAATCCCATCTCATAGCAGCCATGCCCTTCCCACTAACTCGAGGGTGATTCTTTTGTATCTCTCCCGTGCCTGAGGGGCTAACCCAGAGGATGAGAAGGAAGAATTTGATCTAATCAGATAAGGTTGGCTGTAGAAGACTAATGCAGTACCTCAGTTATTTTTTATTTTAAACTTAACCTTACGCCAAGTCAATAACTGGTTTAGTGTTTATCTCGTTAGATTTTTAATGTGTCGATTCTTAATTGTATTTTAAATCGAAGCCTTACATTTTTAAGAACCAACTACATATTTTCTTTGTAGACACCTGTGCGTGCTCTCTCTCTGTCTCTCTCTGTGTGTGTGTGTGTGTGTGTGTGTGTGTGTGTGTGTCCCTGTTTCTTTCCTTCTCTCTTTCATCCTCAGCACAAGCTTTGTCAAACACGAAGCCTTAGTTAGTTCAGAGGGAGCTACACCGGCCAGCCACTAATTGAGTTTTAAAAAAAAAAAAAAAAAAAAAAAAAAAAAAAAAAGCCACTAATTGATTCCTCTTTCCTGATCCTAGTTTGAAAGCTTAAAAGTAGATTTCCATTGATTTTAAATGGTTGATGCCAGAGGGGCAAAAATGATGGGAGGTTTTCTCCCAGAGTGAGCAGAAGGGCTCTTTCTCTAGGCAGGACGGGTGGGGAGCCTCTGCGCCCAAGCCTGGCACGGGTAGGGCTTCACACCCAGTGCAAACACCAAGTCTTAAGATGCTCAGCTCCCTGCCCCCAGCGGCTGTGACAGCCCGGGGAAGAGTCCCCCATGCGTCCTATAGGGTGGCCTCTAGGGAGGTGTTCCTCACTCTTGTCCGTCCTGTGTGTCCAGACCACTCTGTCCATCCCTGTGTGTGTCTGCTTTGGTTTTCCTTCCCCAATGTCTCCTCCAGACCGCTCTCCTACGTCCTCGGTTCTAACCGGCCTCGGTCCAAAGCTAAGCACATTCTCCCTGGCTGGTTACTCACAGGGGCTTGTGCGCCTGGCCCTCCACTTTAGAAATGGGGGCACGTTTGTGTAGGATGGTCGATGGCTCTGCGTAGGACAAGGAAGGTCTGTGCTAGCGAGGTCTCTCCGTCACTGCTGACATTCCAGGGACACTTCTATATCACTGTGCTACGGTTTCTTAAGGCTTAAATAAAAAATGGGATTGGATGGTGTGTGCAGCTTCTTGGAGGATGTGACTGATAACCCACCCGTCGAGAAAGAAACCTTTGAACACTTGTTAAGTTCTGGGCTCACCAAAGGTCACTCTGCTAGGAACTGTCTGGATTTCTAAGAATTTGAAGAACAAATGCTTTTGTTGTTGTTGTTGTTGTTTGTTTTGTTTTTTGAAATGGGGTTTCTCTGACTGCTTTGGAACCTGTCCTGGTGGAACTAGCTGTGTAGACCAGGCTGGTCTCAAACTCACAGAGATCCACCTGCTTCTGCCTCCCAATGCTGGGATCAACGCCCAGCTAGACCAACCCTTTCTAAGAGTTCAATTGAATTATAACAAAGTTGTGAGAAATTGCACATTCCCACGAGAGCTTTATCCCAAATCTCTCCTAAGGCCGTTCCACAGAACAAAAACAAGGGGAGTCTGCATTTATTTCAGGAAGACTGTGGAATCTGAACAGACACCACCTGTACACAGTCAATAAAACATTGGCTCGTGCCTAACACACCTTCTAACATGTAGGCCATCCTGGCTGGAAGCAAATGGTTCATGTGAGGAGCAGCCAGGGTTGCCACCAGATTGCATAATAAGTGCGAACTGTGGTTAAGTCTTGTGTCCATGTATAAAAGAACAGTGAAAGCAAACATAAGAGGCATTCCCTCTCTCTGTCTTACATGTACGTGGGAGAGGTTGACGTCCATCCTAGAAGGTAACGTCGTATGTGAAACGAGAGGAAGCTGTGCCATGCCTGTGTGTGGTATGTGCCTGTGAGATCCAGGCTTTGACTCTGTGTGACTTCAACCCCATGCCTTGAGTGACACTCAGAGGGTACCTGGCACTGTCAGTTAGCTAGTGTCACCATTTCCCTTGATTTGTAATCTAACAGCCGGTGTGCCTAAATGCCGGCCCCTTTAGCTCCGTGGTTCCCTTTGAAATGGTCCGGTTCGGTTTAGGGTGGTTGACCTGTGGGGTCCAGGCATGCTGAGCCTGACATTCGGATCCTTTGCTTTTTAGCAGTCATTCAAGAAGAGTGTAAGTCAGGTCTCCCATCAATGCAAGCAGCACGCTGCAGTGACCCCCGTGCAGAACACTGCATCGACCCCGTGCAGCACACTGCATTGACCTCCATGCAGCACACTGCATTGATACCCTGCAGCACACTGCATCCCCCCCCCCCCCCCCCCCCCGTGCAGCACACTGCACTGACCCCAGTGCAGCATCAACCCCCGTGCAGCACACTGCCTTGGCTTCCGTGCAGCACACGGGCCATCGTGGCTGTGAGAAATCCATCTGCTGGTCACTTTGACCCTTGCTGTGGCAATTATCTGAAAATGGGTTTAAACAAGAACAGGTTCTGAGCCGGGCATTGGTGCCGCACGCCTTTAGTCCCAGGCACAGGCAGCAGGATCTCTGTGAATTCAAAACTAGCCTGGTCTACAGAGAGAGTCCCAAGACAGGCTCCAAGGCCACAGAGAAACCCTGTCTCGAAAAACAAAACAAAAATAAAGAAGAAGCAGAAGAAGCAGCAGAAGAAGTTCATTTCAGCTTACAGTCTGTGGGGATGAAGTCCATCATGGACGGTGAGGCACCTGTCAGTCAAGAGAGCGTTGCATCTGGTCACATTGCACCTGCCTTAGGGAGGCAGTGAGAGGTAAATATGGTGCTCAGTCTGATTCCTTCTTTTTACTTGTTTATTGTTACACTTAATCCCACATAAAGTACCGACCTATGGGGTAAGGCTGAGGCCTTCCCTTCTCAGTTAAGTCTCCTTGGAACCTGGCTTCGCTGACATGCCCAGAGGTGTGTCTCCTAGGCGATTCTAAGTTGACAAGGTAAACCATCACAACTCCACCCCTTAGCAACTGGACACCCAGACTAGTACTTATAAATGGAAACATTCCACCCCGTCCCATAAAGGCTCATTCCATCATATAAAACACAGTGCAAAAATCTCCGTAGCATCTGCCAGCACCTACATTGCTCAAAAGTCCAAAGTCTCTTGTGACTGGCGACAATTTTGAGCCTCTGTAAAAACCAGTAAGGTTAAAAAAAGAACAAACCCCAAACAGGAAACAAGTCCCATGCTTCTGACATAGGATGGCACAGGGTAAATAAATGGGAGGATGGGAACGATGGCAAAGAAGGATTGGGGCAAAGCAAGACCAGAATCCGGGTGGGCAGACACTGAGCCTGCAGCTCCATGCCTAGGGTCTGGGGTCTGGGTCCTTGAGTCCTTCCCTCTGGTTCTTTCTACCTGCAGCATACTTGATCTCTCTCTCTCTCTGCAGCTTTCCACGACGGACATTCCCTACATCCCAGGGTTGTTAGTATTCAGTCTATCTGCACTGGTTCCGACACGGTACAGAAGACCAGGACTTCCTTGCTTATGTCACCGCAGGGAGCGGTGACAGGGCCACTTAGCTTTGATCGTGAAGGCACAGGCTCCTTACTCTTGGGGACTGCTAAAGCCAGCCATCTGGTAAAGTGCAGGGGGACCCTGGGCAACCATGGAGGAGACAATATCCCCAGGTAGACTGAACACAGCAGGCAGGACCTGAACCCCACCCCCTGGCTCATTCACTGCCCCGTCCCCGTCCCCACCCCCACTCCCTCCCAAGTGTGGAGCCCAGGCCGGACTGGCACACAGTAGGATGATCCTTGCCATCCTCCGTTCTGGTGGTGTCTAATTCTCTGGCACTGCCCCAGGCTGTGGGCCTCGATTGACCACAACATGTGCAGCTCGGGGACAATGAGGCTAAAGAGTTCTGAGACAATTGTCCCTGTCTGAACCCTCCTATCGTGGTGTCATCACACTGGGGGACAACAGCCCCGAAGGAACACCGACTTCAGACAAAGAGCTCCTCCATCACACCCGCTCCCGTGTCAGCCCCGGGTCGGCGGAGAAGTAGCAACAGGTGTCACCCAAAGGGACCCTCAGACGTGACCTTCTCCCCCAAGGTCACAGGGAGGTGGGCTCAGAGGAGGAGGACGGCGCCCACCGTGATGTTCTCAGATTTTCTGAACTGAGGGCTCCCAGGGACTGGGCGTCTTCCCTACAGACTGCGCCCCTAGGGACATGCCTTCAGACCTAGGGACATGCCTTCAGACCTCCTAGGGGACGTGCCTAGGCTGAGACATCAGCAGCCTCTTAGCCGCATCATGCCAGGGTTTGAGAAAACAGCACTCTGTAATTGATGGAGGGAGGGGGCCCTCTCATGCCAGCTTTGGAGGAATCCGTGCACAGGTGCCAGGCGTGGCAGATGCCACCCTGTCCGTCACGTTTCGATGTGTGTGGAGCCCTGGGGAAGCAAGTGAGGAGCTGGGGGCAGACAGAGTTCTGAACCGTAAGACGCCCGGCTGAAAGCGGCCGTACCGGCCAGTGTTGTGTCAACTTGATCCAAGCTAGAGTCATCAGAGAAGACAGGCTAGAAGGCATTTTCTTAATTAGTGATTGATACAGGAGGGCCCAGCCCATGGCGGGAGGAGCATCCCTCCAAGCCGTCTGCTTCTGCCTCCAAGTTCCTGCCCTGCTTGAGTTCTTGTCCTGACCTCCATTTAAAGATAAACAATGATCGGGAAGTGTAAGCCAAATATATCTTTTTCTCCACGACTTATTTTTTGGCCATGGTGTTTCATCACAGCAACGGTAACCCTAACTAAGGCAAGTTGTCACCAGGATAGTAAGGTATTACTATGACAGACCTGACTGTGTTGTTTTGGGGAGGGTTGTGGAAGGACTTTGGAAGTTTGGACTATAAAAGCCGTTGAGTGATGAGAGCTCCGTGAGCCACTCTGTAGGAGCGTGGACGATGCAAAGGATACACGCCTGGCTTGTGTATAGGTCCAGCGGGAAGCAAAGCCTCGACTGGGCTTTTCGTGTGAAGAATCTGTGTTCTGGTCGGCTATGGCTGAAGAGTCAGCCGTTATTAACAATCGATCAGAACCACTAAAGT
Organism: Phodopus roborovskii; assembly: GCF_943737965.1. Taxonomy (NCBI): domain Eukaryota; kingdom Metazoa; phylum Chordata; class Mammalia; order Rodentia; family Cricetidae; genus Phodopus; species Phodopus roborovskii. Next base: position 2,579,039 of record NW_026126611.1, read on the forward strand.
GAAGCCTTTGCTTTGCTGGGATACACGATGCTGGTAAACTGGAGCTGGGAAATTAGCGGTGATTAAGAAGAGACCGGCATGCATGCCGGGCATTGGTGGCGCACGCCTTTAGTCCCACCCAGCACTCGGGAGGCAGAGGCAGGCGGATCTCTGTGAGTTCAAGGTGGAATCCGGGAGCTGCTTCCTGAGACTCAGCACATAGATGCTGTCCCTGTGTTCCAGACATGGTCACGGCACTAGGAAGAAACACCATGACCAACAGCAACTCGGGGAGGAAAGAGTTTATTTGGCTCACACTTCCAGGACACTGTCCATCACTGAAGGGAGGTCAGGACAGGATCTCAAGCAGGGCAGGAACCCGGAGTCAGGAGCTGATGCAGAGGGGATGGAGGGATGGAGGGGACCTGCTTACTGGTGTGCTCCTCAAGGCTTGCTCAACCTGCCATTTTTTTTTTTTTTTTAAGATTTATTTAATGTATATGAGCGCTCTATCTACATATATGACTTCATGCCAGAAGAGGGCATCAGATCCCACTATAGATGGTTTTGAGCCACCGTGTGGGTGCTGGGAATTGAACTCAGGACCTCTGGAAGGGCAGCCAGTGTTCTTAACCATCTCTCCAACACACTCAGCCTTCTTTTTATAGAACCCGGGACCACCAGCCCAGGGATGGCACCATCCTTCAATCGTCAATTAAGAAAAGATTCTACAGGCTTGTCTACCCACAGTGGAGACGTTTGCTCGGTTGAGGTTCCCTCCTCTCAGATGACATAAAACCAGCCGGCACATCAGGCAGCCTTCCCCAAACCCTGGCGGGAAGGTGCTCACCGAGAAACACCGAGGGCAGCTTGTGAGCTCTGTGGTGAGTGGCTGGGCCAAAGGGGAGGGATGGGTAGGAACCAGGGCTGGGGCACAAGGGCACAGAAGGAACAGTGGGGTCCACCGTTAGGCATTGGCTGGAGAGCTGGATCTCCGGGTCCCAGGAGACCCTGAGGTGCAGGGGGGGGGCGGTGCAGGGGGGGGCGGGCACTGGCCAGGCAGAGGACAGGGATCAGAGGGTCTGAGCCACAAGCCAGTCTGGAAGAGGGCCTGGTACAGGCAAGAGGGAGCAAATCCGAGTTCCCGCAGGACCCTGCTGGCCAGAAGGCAGAGAGGTCAGGGTGTGCACTCTGTTAGGAGGCAGAGCCAGAGGGCCAGGGTGTGGCTCAGTGGTGAGCACCAGCCCAGCATGGGCTCAAAAGTGGTTGTTTCCTCTGTGTTTCCAAACAGAAGAATAGATACAGCAATGCCTGCATTTCCACAGCTGGCCTGAAGAGGTGTTGTTAGTGGCTGGGAAATGTGCAAGCAGCTGATCCCAGCACACCCCCCCCACACCCCCCCCACCCCGGGCTAAGCGATCCTGGGAGCTGAGCGTCGGTCATGCAATGGAGAGCCAGAGCCCAGTCCCAACACTTGGAGGTCCTTAGGAGAAAAGACCCAAAAAGGAACAAGAGAGCTGGCTTAACTGGGAGAAGTCAAAGTCTCTGCCCAGGCAGACAGCCTGTGCCACAGCTCACCCAGAGGCTGAACGCTGGTGGGTGGGGCATGCCAAGTCTCCTGCACTGGTTACCAGGGCCACCTTGTGACAACAGAGTGGCCTGGAGCTGGTGGTAAGTCTGCATGGAAGATCCCAGCTGGGTGGGCACAGCTGGTGCCCCAGTGGAGAGGCAGTGGAGGGTGTTGGGTGGGAGAGGAGGAAGGAGCCAGGCCACACACCTGCTCTGGGCACCTGGACACCGGCTGTGTGCGCAAAGGACTTCTAGCCTGATGGTAGGGATTGGGGGTGGCGAGAGCATTTACAGTTTAGCTCCGGCTTAGGGAGATGTAGGTAACTGGATACCTGGCTTTTTGAAAGATTAGATCTAGCTGCCCACAGCAGATTGCTGTCCCCTCTGATCATCATGAGGATGCAATTAAAGAAAAGTCAGGGGCTGGGGTTTATAGCCCAGTTGGCAGAGCAGCTTCCTTAACAGGCATGAAGCCCTTGACTTGAGCCCCAGGACAACACAAGCTGTGTGATGTCCCACACACACACATCATCCCAGCTCTGGGAAGGAGAGGTAGAATCAGGAGTTTAAAGGTCATAATTAATTAGAGGCCAGCCTGGGCTACATAGGACCCTATGAAAAATATTTTTTCATTGTGTTTCCTAAGTACTCTTGGTAATGACGTGAGCTCACACTCCCATTATTGTGGCGATATATTATTTATGATTTATTAAAGCTTGCCTGAGGATTCACGAAGCAAATCCTGCCTCAAGCTCTAGAGATCAGGCAGTGGTGGCACACACCTTTAATCCCAGGACTCAGGATTAAGAGGTAGACAGATCCCTGGTAGTCCAAGGCCACGGCGACTACACGAAATTGATCCAGTCCTAAAAGAAACAGCTCACACAGAGAGGTGATCTCAACACCTGGGATCACATGCCTTTAATCCCAGCATGGGGGGGGGTATGTATATAAGACAGGAGCAGGGTCTCAGAGCTGGCATTCATTCTCCAGCCACACTAAGGATAGGGTGGCATTCTGAGAGTTACTCTAGCCACGCTAAGGAGAGCATAGCAGTCTGAGAGAATCTGAGGAGCAGTGAAGTCGGGAACAGTCTGAGGATCGCCCCTTTGGTCTGAGCTGAGGTAGAGGTAAGAGCTAGTGTCTGGCTGCTTTGTTTCTCCGAGCCTCAGCTTGAAGGCCAGTATCAGTCTCTGGGTCTTTATCTCTCATGCTGCCTATTATTATGGCGATAAAGAGCAATAGTGTCAGACTATTTCCCTTTCTTCCCATCCGGGGTCTGCACTGATGCCCATGCTCTAGGTCAGTCCTGGCTGGCTAAAAAAAAAACCAACCAGGGCCGCAGGCAGCGCGCCTGTCTCTCGGAGGATGGCCAGGGCATGTCACTGTGTGAAGACACCCACAGTGTTGGTGTGCTTTCTTCCTGGTCCTCTCGAAATGTAGGCGGGAGAAGAACACTGGGTGGAGTATGGCGGGAGGGGACAGACCGTCCCGGACGAAGCTCAGTTCCCGATAAATCTGAAGGAAGCTGCTGTCTGACTCCCTGAGTAGTTGAAACCTGTCTAAAACAGTGCTGAGGAGTTCAGGTAGCTGAGGCTGGTGTGGGGTCTGGAAAGGACGTGCCCCTCTCTGTTCTAGATAGGAGGCCTAGGACAGAACCTTGAACCTCCCACAAGTAGGCTCTTGTCAATGCCACTGGCAAAAGAGGCTTTTGGGTTCTACGGGGAGGCAGAATGACCCTGACGTGTTGTGTTCACCAGGGAAGAGGTTGTTGTTACTTTGCAGCCAGGTGGCCTTGGGATCAGTAATTAAAGTCCGGGGGCTGTTTCTCTGGGCCCTTCCCTTCACCTGTGGGTGTCTCTTCAGCCAGGTGACTTCATTTCCTCTCCACAGCCACGGGCCTGTCTCCAGGCTCACTCTGTGCAGAGCGTGTGCTCGGGTCTCCACAGGTGTAGCCCCTCAGAACATGGCCACGGACCCCCACGCTTACCACAAGGGTTTGAATCTGCCTCTCCTGAGCAGCCGCCCGGCTCAAAGCCCACACCGGCAGGTAACTGCTCTGGGGAGAGTTCGTGGAAGACACAAGAAACTTTGTTAAGTTGGAAGGAACAGGTGTGCCCCGTGACTGAAGCCCTGCGCGGAGCAAACGCGTCCTGGTTGCTCTAACTCTTGGCCATCGGGGTGAAATATACACGTAAATATTAACACAGTTAAAACTCCTTACAGTCAAATATTTTGTGTACCTGTGCAAAATACCAAACCCAACTCCAAGGCACCTACAAATGTCCCAGCAAAACTGAGAAACCCTGGTTATGATCAGGGGATGTGGTTTGGTGGAAAAGCCCATATGGCATCTGCCTCTTGGGCCGCTCGTTCTTACGGCTCTGGATCCCACACTGTTCTGTCCTGGGTTTCTTGTTAAATGAGGAAAGCCTTAGGAGGCTCCTGAGTATCTGGGGCCCAGAACGCCATCGTCATCATCAGGCCCTGTGACCTCTTCCTTCCTCCGTTCTGGAATATACACATCTGAGCGTACCGGGTTCTATGAGAAGATAGCTAGCTGATCAGTCCTTGAGACAGAGAGACAAGATTGGCCGGGTGCGTGTTTGGAGGCCTTTTGGATTTCTGTGAAATCGTGCATGGATTGAATTGAGGACATTTGTTTCTCATACGTTTCTAATAGTGCCCCCAGTAGACTGGTCCCTAACTGGACACCCAGTAGGTAAGATATTGAAGCTGTCTTGCCTAGGTGGTAGATGGAAGCATCCAGGATATGCTACGGGCTGAGGGTGTTAATGTGTGCTCTGTGTGTGTGTGTGTGTGTGTGTGTGTGTGTGTGTGTGTGTAGAGAATTCTCTGGAGGAATGCTATCTGCCACATACACCCACCCCCTTACAGGCCATGATGTACGAAGCTGGTACCAGGGTACAGGGAGGCAGAGCGACCTTGCTGTCTATCATTCAAGGATGTGGCTATGGCCATCACCACACACTACTGTTCTTGCACACCCAGCCTCAGAACTGTGACGAGACAGGCTTCCATCCTTTGAGAACTAGCCACCGTGTGGGTGACTGTTGTAGCCCCCCCCCACAAATGGACCAACACAATTGGCTTGCGCGCGTGTCCGGTCTTTTCCGGAGGCTTCATCTTCTTTTTGGCATTTAACCCCAACCGTCTCTTCTCCTTTGTAATTTTTCCACTGAAATGATTGGTCCTCAAGCTGGGTGTGGTGCCAAACGTCTTTTCTGTCAGCACTTGAGGCAGTAACAGGTGGATCTCTGAGTGTGAGGCCAGCCTGGTCTTCGGAGTGAGTTCCAGGACAGCCATGGCTAGCAGAGAAACCCCTGTCTCAAAAAACAAAACAAAGCAAATGTTTGTTTTCAACAGTGGCTCTTTGTTGCCTCTGGCCCGTGAACACTGATGAGGATGTGAACAAGTCCACGCTTGCCTTCTAAGTGGTTCCCGTTGCAGGACCCAGGCATCAGGGCAGGGTCAGGTTGGCTTGGGAACACACTCTGTCCTCGCTGGCCCCCCCCCCACAAGACCGGGCAGCACCTGTGTGAACGGTCACATCCGTCCATCCGGTGTACACAGACCGACCCCTCTGTTTTCCTTGTTGATAAATACTACTTAGCAAACATTTCCTCTGTTCTTTCCAGTGCCAAACACGTGAAGTAACCCTGGCTAAGGCCAGTCTCGCTGTTTGTATGTACACGGTAGCGTCAACTTCTGGATAAAGCTTAAAGTGAAAAATGCCCCGCCAGCCAAACTAGAAGGCTGTTAACTGTCTCACAGCGTGGGCGAAGGATCCGGAGGGCTTGCTTGGAGAAATGGCCAGAAGTCGTACGGATCCTGTACTGTATCAGTGTACACTCAGGATGGGCTGGTAGTGATGTGGGTTGACAGAAAGGGCAGTGGTGGACCTGGAGAGGAGGGGTTGATTATTTTTTTAACTACCTGCTGGGCAGCATGCATACTTGTACCAGAGACTGACCAGCAGGCGGCGGTGCATGGCTTTAGCCCCAGCACTCAGGAGGAAGAGGCAGGTGGATCTCTGGGTCTGAGGCCAGTCTGGTCTACAGAGTGAGTTCCAGGACAGCCGGGGCGCACACAAACATGAACCAAAGCCCCTGTTTGCTTCTGCAGGCTCCACACCCCGGTCAATTGCCTTATTCTCTCCCTCACACTCATAGTCCCCCACTGATCCCCACTGTGCCTTCTCAGAAAAACAAACCCCAAACCAAAAGCCCTGGAGACTGGTGATTGGAGGGGAGGGATAAGAGAGGGGCAGATGGCCGGCGTTTTCTGTCATGGTGGGGGGGGGGCATTTGGAGAAGATCCTGGGTTCTGGCTTGATGGATTTCGGGAAGGGCCAGAACCCTTCCGGAAGTCTGAGTAGGATGGTGATGGGGGCCGACGCGGAATTCTGAGTATCCCAGAGAGCAGAAGAGAATAGCGCCTGGGCCCAAGGGAGTGGGGAGAGAGGGAACTCTGGGACTTTCAAGCTGGAGACTAACTTGCAGGATGCAGGCTGAGGATGTCAGAGAGGAGGAGAAGGCAGGATTCACCGAGGCGGGAGGGGGAGGGTTATCCCTGTGGGAGCAGATGTGACAGCTCAGCTCGGCATGCTGTGTCGACCAGGTCCCATGAGTCTGAGGTAGAACCCAGAGCACGGTGGGGGTGGGGTGGGGGTGGGGGGTAACCAGGAAGTGGGGGAGAAGAATAAATAGGGTTGACAGTGGTGTGGAGGCTGAGGAAGCAAAGAGGGGCTTGTGTTCATCATAGTCTCTCTTGGCTGTAGTGCCATACAAAAATATTGTGCGTCCCCAGGCCTGGGGTCTGGCACATGCTCTCAGGGTGTGTCTCCCATGGTTGCAACAGTGAATCACCTCCACCCCCATCTCCAGGCCCTTCTAGTCCCTTCCTGCTTCTTTCAGTCCCAACGAGCAACTTCCAAGTGGCTTTTTCTCGGTGTACGTTAGTGTGCATTGTCTTGGGTTCTCCATGTTAAACAAAACAAAAAAACAAAAAACCCTCCAATCTGGATTCTCTTGTCACCCTGATCTCGCAGAACTGACGCTGTTGGAGCGTGTGTGGGGCCCTGCTTCGTCTCACAGCACAGCTTGGACGCGTGCGGGTTGTTTTCCGTCAGGACGGTTCCAGTGGAGAGGCTGTGCTTGCCAGTTCCAGGCTCTGTGCGTGTGGGCTGTCTCTTGGGCAACCCCCTTGAGTGAAAGAGGACTCTCACAGCAAATCAACTGTTAAAGAGACCGTGTGGCGTGATCACGCATGCGAGTGGTCACACTAGCAGGCCAGAATTAAGCCCTGGCGTCTTAGCCAACACTTGGAGTGTCACGGTCTGGTCTTGCCTGTTTCTTTAAGAAACAGCCAGGGCCTCACTATGTAGCCTGGCTGCCTGGAACTTATTACGTAGACCAGGCCCCAGCCTTGAACACAGAGATCCGCCTGCCTCTGCTTCCAGGGTGCTGGGATTGAAGGCGTGCGCCACCACTGCCTGGCATACCTCAGATTTTTTTGAAGGTCCAGACTCATCCAGACAGCGCTGACCACCAGCCCTCATCCTCCCCACTTCCTGATTCTTCTTCCCTCTGGAAACTTCTCGGTAGGATTTTCCCGGGCCTGGGTACTCCCACATCATCATTCACTTCCCCAGTTTTCAAGCACAGGGCCTGAAAGGCAACCAACCAGGAGGCGACGCATTTTTTCAACCCTCCTTCCTTGTAGGGACCTGCTACTCTCCTTCAGTACCCTTCTCCTGCATATTCTGCTATTCTTGCTCATCATCTCTGGCCTTGAACTTACAGCCCGCTCTGCCGCCTGAGTGCTGAGGTTAAGAGCATGTGCCACCACACCCCCTTGGACATAGCTGTTCTTTTAAAAAAATGTATTTTTTTTACATGTGTCAGAATTCTCCTTGCATGTGTGTGTATCATTCAGCACATACGACGGGATGACCACTCCGGGTCAGCAGCGTGACTTGGGTGGCCATGGCATTTCCAGGACCCCCATGCCATGCCTTCAGCCCGTCTGAGCCAAGAAGCAAGCTGTCACACCCCCCAAGACCCTGGGACAGAAGGATTCAGTATTGGGTGGAAGGAAGTTATAATGGACACAGAACCCGTGGGCCTGGCCAAGCACCGTGGCATTGCTTGCTTTTCCTAAACATTTTCATTTGTTGCTGTTGCTTTAAGAACCCAGTTTCTCTCCTAATCAACTGGAAGCATCAGCGTGCAGACTTGTCATGAAGCAGGGGATGGAGGAAAGCCAGAACCTGCTCCAAAAGCCAGCCCATTTTCTGCTGGGCTAGTGTCCCCAGATGTCTCCGGGTGCTGGGTGGCCTTTGTTTTCCTTGGAGCCCTTGAATCACTGGGGTCCTCTTTCGCTCATTTTCACCATCACTGAGTTGCGGGGGCGGAGGGGGGAGGGGGTATCGGATCTGGTTTTGAATCGACTGCCGGCCCAGGTCCAGGTTTCTGCTGTCACTGAGGAGGCAGGATTGTGTCTGTCCTGCCTCCTCCTGGGCCCCTGAACCCGTCTTGTGGGACACCAGGACCTTGTAGGGCTGCCAGGGTCCTCTCTGGGCTTGAGAGGCACCCATTCCCACCTGCCCTGTGGAGGTGGTGGTGGTAACAGGTTTGCAAGGGCCCTGCCTGGCAGCCAGTCTTCACAGCCAAGGGAAGCCGCATGCATGAAGAGATAATAGTGACGTGCATGGCCGCAGCAGGGAAGACGTTGCTACGGTAACACAGCAGCAGGCCTCTCCTGGGACGCTGCACCATAGCACTGCAGATGACATCGATATTGTGTTGGCCTCTGCAGGGCTGGCACACTACCCCCCACCCCCAGCTACTTGGGCTCACCAAAGACACTGCGGGAGAAAATGGAGGCCTTGGCCATCTCACTGTTGTGAGACACAGCCTCTGCTCAGCCACGTAGGCTCTGTCTGCTCCTCAGTGCTGGCTCTGTTTCCAAAGCTAATTTACACCAGGCTACACTAACCTGCTGCGAAGTCCCCAGGAGCTCCAGGGGCCACCACCCGTTCTTATGCTCCTCATCTTCCTGGTTTCCCACCTTTTCTATGACCACCCAGCCCCCAGTACAAGATGTGTGTTCATGATGGTTCTGTGTGTGTGCTTGGGTACATGTATGTGAGTGCGTGAGTGTGAAGCAAAAGCTTGTATGTTCATGGCGACCGTGTGTGTGTGTGTGTGTGTGTGTGTGTGTGTATGTGCACTTGAAGCAAAAGCTTGTATGTTCATGGCGATCGTGTTTGTGTGTGTGTGTGTATGTGTGTCTGCACTTGAAGCAAAAGATTGTATGTTTATTGTGATTCTGTGTGTGTGTGTGTGTGTACGTACGTTTGAAGCAAATGCTTAATGAGACAATGTTTACCATCACTGTGTAAATGCCAATCTTTTCCACATTGTATAGAACATAGTACATTATTTTCTTTCCTATTACATAAAATATTTTGCTGGCCATACCTACTTGATTACATGAACCCAGTGGTTTCAAAGTTTGGAATGACCTGTTCAGGTCAGTGTGCCTGACAATGGGTGGCTCAGAGCCCTCTCCTTCCCAGCACCAAAGGTTGGGGGCGGGGCTCGCTGGAGTCAGGTTTTAGGAGTACCAGGATGAGGCAGATATGAAGCCTTTCCTCCAGTCCTGCATCCACAGGTTTGCTAGCGACTGCTTGCCCTCCTCATCACTGGGCCAGCAATCAGCCGAGGACTATTCTGCAAATCCTAATAACGCATGGAAAAGGAAAACAACCAAACTCCAGTTTGTTAACACAGATCTACCATGCCCTCTCTCTTCCTCCCTTCTCCTTCTCCTTCTTGCCTCTCCCCACCTCTTTTTTATTAGTGGAGCAATGGGTACCCAGCAAAGGGCTTCATGTGTGCAAAGCAGGGACTATACCACAGCCTGGCATGAAGATCTTGGAAGAAATTAAGGACAAAGAAGTTCGTGGGGGAAGAATTAGGGTACAGCTACTTCCAACTCAAGTTAAAGCCTGTTTGAGGCTGGGGTACTAAGTCAAAACGTGTTTCCCCAAACCCCACTAAGACATTAGACTTTATCAAGAGTGGTACCCTCAGAATGCTGGCACTCAGCCCAAGAGATTAGCTTCAAGTATAGCCTGGGCTACAGAGTAAAATCACTGTACGTCTCTGCAGAGCCCCATCGCAGCCATTGCCTCCCAGGCGCTAAAAGCATGAGTTTTGAGTGTATGAATTACATGCCTCAAATTTTAAACATATTTTTTATTTTATGTGCATTGGTTTTTACGTGTGTGTGTGTGTGTGTGTGTTACAATTGTGCTGGAGTTAACAGTTGTAAGCTGCCTTCTAGGTGCTAGGAATTGAACCCGGGCCCTCTGCAGTCAGCTCTTAACCCCTGAGCATTCTCTCCAGTCCCCCAAAACTGACCTTAATTATGTGTATACACGTATGTCTGTGTGCGCCTAGCATGGGTGCTGGTCCTCATGCTCTGAGACTCTGAGCGGTGGTCTATCCAGTTCCTACTCCAGCTTGTCACGTTATATGGGTGGTTGTAAGGATGAAGTCATGAAGAATACCTTTCCAGGGCCCTGGATTGCTGCCTGGGACGCGGCCAGGCCCCTACAGGAGCCCCATCTCTGCAGCTCCGCCTCCATTTCCAGTGCCTTTGACAAACCACCTGCCGGGGCTTCCTGCCACCATCCGGCACCCCTTAGTCCCAGAAACCAAAGCACTGCTTGCTGCTAGGCTCTGAAAGCCAAAGAAACAGAAGGAGCGTGCTTAGAAGGAGGGGGCTGGGCTGGAGGCTTAGCTTGTGTCCCGCCAGAGCCTGCGCTCCGCTCCGCAGCCCCTCCCTGCCTGGCGGATATGGCTGCTGCGCTTAGAAAAGCCATTTCTTTCCCAGGGGCCTTTGGGAGGCTCAGCAGCGTCTTGGCGGTGGCGTCTTCACCCGTGACAGTTCCGGTTGCGTCCCCACTTTGTGCACGGGGAGATGGCCAGTCTGCAGCCTCAGGGAGCTGCTGTTCCCGCGTACTTTGTAAAAGGGCTTTCTGCCGCTTCCACGATTGCCTTGCGCATCTTTTTGTTTGGTGGTACACATACGCACAGGCAAGCCAAGTGCACAGTACATCACAGATAGGAAAGAAGGAAGGAAGGAAGGAAGGAAGAGGAAGGAAGGAAGGAAGAGAAAGCCTAAATATGTTCTAATCGAAAATTTAATACGGCATCTTTTGTTGTTGTCGTTCATGCGACTTAGGATGGTCCAAATCTTGAGAGACCGTTTAAAAGAACCAAAGGGAAGAGAAGCAGGTCCACTCATGCCCAAGCGGAGGACTCTGAGAAGGCAGCGCAGCAGATCCTGCCGGAACAGGTAGCCCCTGTGCGCGTGGTTGTGAACAAAGGGAGTGGACCTTCTCTTTGATCTTTCTAATGCCTCCGTTCACATCCTGGCCATACAACCACGAGAGGCAGAGCATGCCACTGTGCGATCGGAAACTGCGAGGACGTAAAATTATAACAAAGTTTTGTTTCTAGTCAGTCACATTCTGCCATCCGAGGTCCCGCGGTGAATTAAAATCGCCCCCCAGAAAAATGATAGGGAAAGTCTATGAACAAAGGCTCCTTGTTCTACGGCGCCCTCTGGTGGAGCAGAGAGAATGACGCATAGCTGAAGTGACAGGCTGGGCTCAAACCAGAACCTACCCAAACACGTCCCTCACCCCCATTCCAGTGCCCTTGACACCAAGGATAAAACTATGAAAATCTTCCTGTGTCCTGCGAGTCCACCCTGGAGTGCCTTTTCTTTAAAAATATTTATTTATTATTTATACAGTTTTCTGCCTGCATGTATCCCTGGAGGCCAGAAGAGGGCGCCAGATCTCATTACAGAGAGTTGTGGGCCACCATGTGGTTGCTGGGAATTGAACTCGGGACATCTGGAAGAACAGCCAGTACTCATAACTTCTGAGCCATCTATCCAGCCACACCCCTGAGTTTCAAAATCCACAAACTTGAGACCTGGATGAAAGAGATTTTGTGTTCTGCAGAAACATGTTGAGGCCAGGGATCTGGCCTGAGTAGGAAGACCCTTCTCATGCCTCAGGATCCCCTCCTAATGATGGAGAGCTTGTTGGGCTTGCAGTTCTGGGAAGACTTGGTAGAGGGAACTTAATGTCTTTGAAGGAGGCCAATGGCCACCGAGGTGGGTGGTGGTTGGAGACACCGGGTAGCATTAGAGGTGGCTGTCACAGATATCCGGCAGCAATTGGGCTGGGGGACACAGGGGCGGTGCTGGGCATATGGGGTTGGGGAGTATGACCAGAGTGCAGAGGCTCTCTCTCCTTTGGGGTTGGGGAAGTGATCTCATACGGGAAGGAATCCATTTGATCCTCTTGCTCTTTGCCCTGAAGCGCTGATGTTTGGAACTCCTGAACACAGTGGAGGTTCCTGTTTTCTGTATCTTACAGCTAACTAGATTTAGCATATGAAGAAAACACACCCTTTATTCCCCCCCCCCCTCCACACACACAGATTAAAGGATACTAATGAGAGAGAGATTTCTAAAAAACAAAACCTCTAAGTGTCAGTACTGGAAAAAAAAATTATAGATTTGGTCTCCAACACTACATACCCATCCCACAGCTCCTGGAAGCGCTCTCTCTCTCTCTCTCTCTCTCTCTCTCTCTCTCTCCCTCCCATGTGAGCGCACACGCACGCGCGCGCACACACACACACACACACACACACACACACGGTATGAATGTGTGCACAAAGACCAAGAAGACATTTTTTTTTTTTTTAAATCACCAGACAGAAGCCAGGCTTCCATAGTGTAGAGTGGAGGATGTGTGTGAGCTTCAAAGTAAGTAGCCCGCATTTAAAATAAAAAATACACTTCAGGCTGGGGATACAGCTCCATGGATAAAACATGATCTTTGCAAGTATAAGGATGCGAATCCTGTCCCCTGAACCCAAGTAAAGCAGGTGTGGTGGTATACAGCTGTGATCTGGCACTGGAAAGGGCTGATGGCAGGATCCTTGAGGCCCACTGGCAAGCTCCGGCCAGGGACAGGATTGCATTCTAAAGAGCCACGGAAATAAATTCTCCAGCCTAGCAACCTTACTTCTATAGCTCTTCCCAGATACTACTGCTACACGGAGACAATGACCTGGGGACAGTGTTATTAAAGGCAATATTATCTGTAAGGTCACATGATGGGGGTGACACCGAACTGTCACACAGAGCAGGCCGGACTGTGAAACCAACCGTGAGTAGAGGTGAGGGTTTCTGTGCCTGGGTATGCGGAGATCTCTAGAGCCTAAAAATGAGGTGAACTAAAGTCTCACTTCTTAGCCAACTTTATTCAGGGCATCAGGCAATTTATACCCTGAGGGTCAAGAGTCACCTGGGTAAAGTGTACAATCACAAGAACAAGCTGAATGTGGCAAAAACCACGTTCTTCCGTGGAGGCATATAAGCAAATAACAATTGTCAGCTGTAATTGAAGGCGGGCTCCTGCACGAAAGAAAACACATCCCAAGAACAAGTCTGTGTTTTGAAACTGAGGTCACAGACTATTGTCTCGTTGTCTTGGAGCTTTCTCAAGAGCACTCAGAATTCCCCTCACACAACTCCACTCTTGGACTGTGTTGGCACGGCCTTGTGTCAGTGGAAAGCAGGGTGCGACAGCCTGAGCAATATCCATGGAGAGACAAGAGTGTGTGTGTGTGTGTGTGTGTGTGTGTGTGTAAGAGGACACCGGCTGGGGTGGTCTGGGGAGCCCATACCTTTGCCCTACTTTGGGTTTGCTCTCTCTGTCTCACCTTGGTGGCTGAAGATGTCATCTCTCAACTGCTCACCCTGGCCATGTCTGCTGCTTGTTGCACACTCTCTGCCGTCATGGACCCCCCCCTCCCTGACACCGTAGGCCCCAGTGAACCCTTCATGGTGCTTTATCACAGCAGCAGGAAAACAAGCAATAAAAAGTAAGCCAGGAACTCATGAAGACAGGAACCTGCAAAGCATTGAAAGGAAAGAACTCTGCAGCCAGCTCCCTGAACCCAGTGAGAAGGACCTCCAGGAATGAGTGGGAAATTAAGAAGGAAGGGAAGTCATGCTTTCCTTTTTTTAAAATATTTATTTTTATTTTATGTATATGGATGTTTTGCTTGCATGCTTGTCTCTACAATCCTGCATGCCCAGTGCCCAAAAAGGAGTCAGGTGGATCTCTGTGAGTTTGAGGCCAGCCTGGTCTACAGCTTGTCTCAACCCCCCCCCCACCAAAAAAGTAATGCTACATTTATGGCAAAGGCCTAAATGTGTTTCCTCTAGTGTTGGGAACTTCTGGAACATAAGTGTCCATTCTCATCACTTTTGCTCAGTGGATCAGTAAGTCAACGGATCGAAACACAGAACAGAACCAAAAGCCACATAGACTGAATTGTTCCCATCTGCAATTTACAAGCACAATCCTTAGGTATAAACCCACAAAAGGTGACTAGGATCCTGTGTGCTGGAAGCTACACAAGGCTGATGGGGGAAACCAAAGTCCTAGCAAACAAGGAGAGATGCTGCTATAATCCGTACGATCCCCAAGTTCACGGGCAGAAGCTCACTCACCAGGTCATAGTGTTCAGTAAGAGTCCTGGTGCCTAAGAAGTCATTTAATCATGACAGCCGTGGCCTGGGAAATGAGATCAACATCTTTATAAAAGGCGGGAAGGGGTGAGCGTGCCCATCCACCCGTTACCATGGACACAAAATCCCAAGAGGCACAGTGCGCCAGAAGCAGAGGGCAGCTTTCCTTAGGTTCACACCTTGACCTCGGGCCAAGGCATGAACGATTCAAGTAAGTTTGTACCTGGTCTGTGGCGATCCACTGCACCAACAAGCGGAGGCCAAAGCTTAGGTAGAGACAGGGTGTCCGCTCTGCCTTGACAAGTGCGATGCCAGCCAGATGTTGTGCAGGTAGAAGAGAGTGTTCCAAAATGTACAGGGCTAAAGGGAAGCTTGAAGCAGGGGGAGGCAGCCAGTCTGCCTGCTTTCAACGTGGAAATGATCACAAACCGGTGCAATGGATACTGTGCAGGGCTGGGGGAGAGGGACACGCAGACAGGATGAAAGACTGGGGAACTGGGGAGTGGGCCGCGGTGTGGACAGCACTGGAGATGGACGGGGGTGGGGTGGGGTGGAGGTATGCTAGGTGGGTGCTCTACCACTGAGCCACACTCCCTACCCTGCCCAAACAGCTGTTACCACCCTTACAGACAGCTGGGAGCAAGCCCCAGAGTGCTGGTGAGTTGTGGAGCTCTATGCTTTGGATGCTGGCCCTTGACCATGTAGCAGGCTTACAGCTCTCTGTTGGTCCTTGCCTGGGCAGGCCCTTTCTTGGAGTCTGGGCTTTGCAGGTCTGAGGAAACAGTAATGCTTGGGCACACGGATCTCCACGGTGGTCCTTTCCTAGCAGGGACCCCCAAGCTGCTTGCGCCCTGGGCTGCATCCCTGAAGCTGACCCTCAGGAGCCCACTCAAGTTTGTGAACCCCTACTGGGGCAGGGTGGGTAAGTAAATATAGTTACTTCAGGTTTTGAAGGCAAAGTTTACACCTTCCAGAAGGGTCATTGATGTGGAAATTATTCCTAAAAAAAAAATCTCTGGCTCTTCAGGAAGAAGGCAGTCCCCAAACCCAAAACCCATCTCCTCCATGAGGGTCTCCCACCCGCCCCCCACCCCGCCACCACCCCCTCCTTGATGGGATTAAAATACCCCCCCATACCTTTCTGTTGACAAGACTCAGCGTCAAATGCCACAGTCCTTGCAGGAGGCTGATTACCATCCGATTAATATGCACATAAAATGTTGTCTGAGCCCCAATACACAAGTTGGGAAATCAAAGGGTACTCCTTCACACCTTCTCTGACTTCATCCTGAACGTTTATTTTGTTTGAAACAAATTCCTCGGTTTCCTTCCTAAAGGAAAGGGAAATCTCCATTTTAAAGCGAAATCACTCCCCCCATGTACCCACATCCCCAGACAGTTCCCTTCCCCTTGAGAGTGGAGACTCTGCGGCTGGAGGTGAGGCCAGGAAAATTAGAAGCTACAAAGGGCTTGTGTTTGGCAGGGGTCATATTAATATCTAAGTAATGCTTATGGGTTTGAGCTGTGTTATGAGTGTGTGTGAAATAATTACTAAAAGGTAGTATGTTTCGAATTATGTTCCCATAAATAAATGCAAAAGGTCTTTAACAAACTTCCCACCGGAAGTTCCATCTGTGGCTGTGTTTTAGACCTCTACCCACAGAGAGAACAGGAGAACATTAGAGGTACACGGTTTAAAACCTTAATTACACTCAGCAGATACCTCCCCAGGGTGTCAAAATGATTTGTTTGGGTGACAAGTTGCTTCTGAGACAGATTTATTGGAGACTTAAAGTTATAACAACGTGTTGAGTGACGTCATTTTTTCCCTCCTGACCAAAATAGTGAAAATTGAAACAAACAAACAAAAAACCAAATATATTTTTGAAATCCAACAAACTTTAACTTTCCAACAAAGACAAGGGGATTCTGGGAATCTGTCATGGTGTTGAGTTGTGAAATCCCAGCCCAGATATTCTGAATGGAAATGTTCAGAAATGGTTACTTTTTGGGACAGTACTTAACGGTGTCCATTCACTAAATCCATCTATTATCTATATGTTTTACAAATTAGCTGAGAGTGGAAGGTGCTTTAGTGTGTGTGTGTGTGTGTGGTGTGTGTATGAGTGTGTGTGTGTGGTGTGTGTGTATGTTGTGTGTGTGTAGAGTGTGTATGTGTGTGTGTATGTGGTGTGTGTGTATTGTGTGTGTGTGGTGTGTGTATGTGTGTGTGTGTGTGTAGTGTGTGTATGAGTGTGTGTGTGGTGTGTGTGTATGTTGTGTGAGTGTGTGTAGAGTGTGTGTGTGGTGTGTGTGTATGTTGTGTGTAGTGTGTATGTGGTGTGTGTGTATGTAGTGTGTGTGTGAGTGTGTGTGTGGTGTGTGTATGTAGTGTGTGTGTGAGTGTGTGTGTGTGTGGTGTGTGTGGTGTGTGTGTATGTAGTGTGTGTGTGAGTGTGTGTGGTGTGTGTGTGGTGTGTGTGTGTGGTGTGTGTATGTGGTGAGTGTGTGTGGTGTATGTGTGGTGTGTGTGTGTGGTGCGTGTATGTGTGGTGTGTGTGTGTGGTGTATGTGTGGTGTGTGTGTGTATGTGGTGTGTGTATGTGGTGTGTGTATGTGGTGCGTGTATGTGGTGTGTGTGTGTGTGGTGTGTGTATGTGGTGTGTGTGTGTATGTGGTGTGTGTATGTGGTGCGTGTATGTGTGGTGTGTGTATGTGGTGCGTGTATGTGTGGTGTGTGTGTGTGTGTATGTGGTGTGTGTGTGTGGTGTGTGTGTGGTGTGTGTGTGTGTGTGTGTGTGTGTGTGTGTGTGTGTATGTGGTGTGTGTTTACTCCAATCTGGGTATTGACTTCTCAGCCCTCCCTGTTCTAATTAGGCCCCACTGGTATTTGTTTGGTTTTTGTCTTTGAGACAGTCTGGCCGTGCAGCCCACAGCCCTGGCTGGTCTGGATCTCCCCTACCCCCTTCATCTTTCCATGTTAGCCATCAGTAACTGTTTGTGAACTCTTAGTGGACTTTGAGGTCTATGTCGACAATACCTCAGAGCCCAGATCTGGATTTGGATCCTAAAACTTAGGGTTCCTTGACCCTTTACCCATTTCATTTCCCTCATGTGAGGGGGTCACGGAGTGCAGTCTTAGGCTGTCTCACTCACTCACCCACACTTCAGCAAGGAGACTGGAAGGCCGGGTTTCCCTGGCTCTTCCTGGGTACTGAGGAAAGATGGTGGACAAAGACGCTCTTAAACTTGTCTTTGGAGGGACAGACTTCATTTCACGGAGACAATTAGAAGGAAAGTCAGCAGGAGTTGACGATGAACAGGGGTTGAAGGCCCTGTTGCGGGGCTGGGGGAAGAGAGACGGAAATGGATCTTAGAGCTGTATAAGGTCTGTGACAGGGAGGAGCATTTTGTTTTATTTTGTCGCTCTGAGATTTTAAATTTGATTTTAATTTTGGAAGGATGATGCTAGAAGTAAAGCTGTAGGGCCTTCTGCCTAGGCTCACACTCTGCTGAGTTTAATACTTGGCCTGGGGCTTTCATCTTAGACAGGAGAACTAAGTTTAATAAAGACTTATTTTTATTTCTGTTTGTGCATGAGGGTTTTGCCTGCATATATGTGTATGTATGTATGTGTATGTATGTATGTATGTATATGTACTGTGTGCAAGGAGGCTAGAAGATGGTGTCAGATCCCTAGGACTGACAAGCTGTGAGATGCCATGTGGGTGCTGGGAACTGAACCCCCATCCTCTGCAAGAGCAGACTGTACTCCTAAGTGCTGAACCATCTCTTCAGCCCCAAGAGTAAAAAGCCCACATGGTCCCCTGCCCCTAGGGCCAGAGATACTAGTGTGTCACCATCTACTCAATAGGAATGGTACAAATGTGTGTTCCTCTCGTATTTATAGTAATGGCATGAAAATGACTACTAATCAGTTTTTAAATGGGTTATTTTCCCAGTAGTGCGTTGAATTTGTGTTTCTCTCTAGACTTTTGTCTTGACGCTGCCATTCAGAGGCTTGTTACGCAATGGCATCTAACATCATGGGTTTGTGTGCCAAACTGCTCAATCTGCTTTTACTTGTCCATGTTTCTTTATTTCCCTTCATTCGGGCAAAATGAAAGGCTCAAGAGATTAAAGGGGGGGGGGCTGTTGGAAGATAAGCAGTGAGGGCTTGCTGGGTGTTTGGTGGGCTTGACGTTATTATTACCACAGAAGGATGGCTGGGGTTCTCCAAGGTGGCCTGGGGCCTCTGCACACCACAGCAGTCTCTGAGACAGCTTTAGATTCCTGGGAAAACTGTGACGGAGACTCTGACCCGACAGTACCCCCAAAGCTATAGAAGCTTAATACATAAGAAGCTCAATATATAACAATAAAGAGCAGCAGAGAAGGCAAGCAGTGTGTGGTCAGTACCATCTCGAAGCTTTGCAGCTCATGTATCCACCCGAACCACCAGTGGGACAAACAGCAAAAGCCCATTAACATCTTAAATATTTATTTATGTGTGCATGTGTACATATGTACACACACATGTGGCATACGTAGTACAATGGTGGAGAGCAGAGGAAAATTTAGGGGAGTGGGTTGTCTCTTTTTATCATGTGGATCCCAGGGATTAAACTCAGCCAGGCTTGGCAGCAATCACCTTTACTCCCTTAGCCATTTTGCAGGCTCTCCCAAAGTACATTTTTGTTGTTTTGTTTTTTGGAGACAGGGTTTCTCTATGTAACAGCTAGCTGTCCTGGAACTCTCTCTGTAGACCAGGCTGCCCTCGAACTCAACAGAGATCTTCCTGCCTCTGCCTCCTGAGTGCTGGGATGAAAGTTGTGCTTCACCACTGCCCTGAATTTTGATTTGCTCATTTAAATGATGGGAGAGACGTTAATTTTTGCCTGTTGGGGAACAGGATTTTAGGTTTCCCCAAAGACCATTATAAAGATCTTGGTTTATAATGAAAATAACTTTCCTACTTTCAGAAAGACAGCGAAATATAAGAACAGGAAATGTGCAAAAAGGGTAAATTCTGGCAACTGAATTGATAACTAGTGTACAAACATGACCACCCAGCTTTGTTGAGTAAATTCTCAAAGTTATCTGTTCTCAGCATCATACATTGTTACAACAGTGTCAGAGTTCTCTATTATCAGCATCATATACATTGTTACAACAGTGACAGAGTTCTCTATTCTCAGCAACATATACATTGTTACAACAGTGTCAGAGTTCTCTATTCTCAGCATCATATACATTGTTACAACAGTGACAGAGTTCTCTGTTCTCAGCATCATATACATTGTTACAACAGTGACAGAGTTCTCTGTTCTCAGCATCATATACATTGTTACAACAGTGACAGAATTCTCTGTTCTCAGCATCATATACATTGTTACAACAGTGACAGAGTTCTCTATTATCAGCATCATATACATTGTTACAGCAGCAATAGAGTTCTCTGTTCTCAGCATCATATACATTGTTACAACAGTGTCAGAGTTCTCTGTTCTCAGCACCATATACATTGTTACAATAGTGAGCATCATATACATTGTTACAGCAGCAATAGAGTTCTCTGTTCTCAGCATCATATACATTGTTACAACAGTGTCAGAGTTCTCTATTCTCAGCAACATATACATTGTTACAATAGTGAGCATCATATACATTGTTACAACAGTGACAGAGTTCTCTGTTCTCAGCATCATATACATTGTTACAACAGTGTCAGAGTTCTCTATTCTCAGCAACATATACATTGTTACAACAGTGTCAGAGTTCTCTGTTCTCAGCACCATATACATTGTTACAATAGTGTCAGAGTTCTCTATTCTCAGCAACATATACATTGTTACAATAGTGAGCATCATATACATTGTTACAACAGTGTCAGAGTTCTCTGTTCTCAGCATCATATACATTGTTACAACAGTGAGCATCATATACATTGTTACAACAGTGACAGACTGCATTATTAAACTGCAGGGGGCAGGCTTCACTGTCCTTTCCCCAGAGCTGCGCCTGTGAGAGAACCCTGAGGTGAGGAAGCAGTAACAGCAGAAAACATTCTGCAATCCCAGTACCTCTAATTGCCACTACTCACAAAGCTGCAAACAGTTCCCATGCAAATAAAAAACAAACATGGCAGAGACAGGCTGAGAGGTTAGGAGCATTTGTTGCTCTTGCAAAGGGCCGGTGTTTGATTCCCAGCATCTGTATGGTGGCTCACAACCACTTATAACTGAAGTTCCAGGAGATCCAATGCATGTACACGTGTTGCATATACACACATGCAGGCAAAACGGTTCCATACCAGGTAAAATAAAATCTAAGAAATATATACATGACAAATATTTAATTAATTGAAATAATTACCAAGGGGATAAAATTAGATGTTAAGGTTAACTCTCCTTTGGAGTTGTTGGCCAGTGAGGTCCTAGACCTACAAACACTGGCTGGACCAGTGCTCTGGGTCATTTTCCAGAATGTGGAAGACAGCACATATTTGAGTTAGAGAGAATGAACACAGAGAGGGGCTGGGGAGACAGCTCCATTTTTGAGAGCACTCTGATTTTCCAGTGGACCCAGGTTTGACTCCCAGCACCACCTACATGGTGACTCCCAACCGTCTGTAACTCCAGCTCCAGGGCATGTGACACCCTCTCTGAACTCCACAGGCACCACTCACATGCGGCACACAGAGATACATGCAAGCAAACACTCATATACACAGAAGATAAGGACACCTTTTAAAAAGAGCATGGAGAAATCAGCGCGGTACTAACTTGGAGGGCTTGTCCCTACTGGCTAGCTTTCTTAGCGTTCCCTGCAAGGAGCTGTGCTCACTGACAGGAGAGAGTAAGCATTGATCTTAAGTATCTGAAAACACTGTGAACTATAGTAAGTAATAGCTGGCCTCTTGAGAGAAGGCCACGGGTTCAGTACTGAAACAAATATTATGGGAGTGACCAGCCATCTTCTGATTGGGCTTAAAGCCTATTCCACCAACTGAAACACCTATCTTGGAACCATTATTGGAGCATTAAGGGGATGAAGAAGGCATTGAGTCCAAGATATGGAGAAATTGTAGATTCAGGGCCGTGTGTGTGTGTGTGTGTGTGTGTGTGTGTGTGTCCTCTGTATTAAATTCCTGTGTTTTAGGTTCTAGTTCAATTAAAGTCAGAGTGTCAGGAATTCCATTACAAATTGGCTAACATGCTCTTCTAATGTCCAGCGAATGGCACGTGAAATATACACATGGAAACATATATTTGAATGTGTTTTTCGCTGAGCAAAACGAACGGACAGGAATGTGAAAAGTGAAGGCATGTGTGCACACACTCACCCAGGACTCCTGGGAGACGGCAGACTTGATTAGCAGGAAGAAACACCATTTATCACTGTCCCTGCCAGGGTTGTCTAAGGTGATTTGTCATCTTTAAATTCGCCTAAAGTATTTATGATGGTCTGCTTACACGATGCTTCCTCTTTTTTTCCCATAAAAGAGATCATAAACAAGTTCCAGGTAGTACTAAGACAACATGTGCACAAACTTGTAAAGCTGTCCTGAAAACTTATCCTCAGCTGGTTTTCCCACATACTTTCAGAATCGTCTAGGATAGAAAGGGGAATTCCTAAGGCCCCTTTTCTGTGTGTGGTCTGGGGATGACTAAGAAAAAGACCTGTGAGAAACCCAGGGCTGGGAATGGCAAGTGGCAGGGGTGGCCACTGGGTGTCGTTGCTTCGAGGACCAGCATCCCTGAGGATGCTGGGTGTGTGTACAGGTAGTGCCCACTCCTCCACCCCAGCATCTGTAGGAGGCCTGGACCCCACCCCTGCTGTACAAGGCCAGCCCGGCACCCAGTAGTAAATGATATGAAATATTTTAGACAAGCCTTTGGTCCTTTCGGTTTATAACTTGTGGAGATTCAGAGGAATATTTGGGGGGAGTCAAATGGCTCTCTTTAAAACCAGAAGACTCTGGAAGGTGGACCTAACACCAGTAGTCTCCCACCGTGATCAGCCAAGGTTGGGGGTGGGGGGGCAGGCAGTCCTTTACCTTGGAATTGGGAGCCCATCTGGCCCCCTGCAACTGCAGGTCCTAAGAAGAGATCACAGCATCCGAGGGTCCTTCTCCTCACCCCTAAGGACACAAACTTGAAGCGGTAACGGATGGAGACTACAAACAGGTTTATGGCCTGCCAGCAGGGCTCTGGGCTCCAAATTGCCTGGCCAGGCAGTCCCTGGTGGTTTTGGCTGGTCGGATGCGCAGGGCCCCCGCGGTGTTCTCATTAGCGTCCACTCTGCTTAATGGCTTCCTGTGGCTGCTTGTTTACTTCTCCTGGGCCCGCGGCTTTGTTCTGGACACTGCTCGCCCTGCTCACTACTGTTCTTTCTTTGCTTGTTTGCAGCCACAGCCGGAAGCCCCGCCAGCATTCGCTCCCAAGGCCTCAACCCGGTTCCCTCCAAGGTCCAACACCTACCTGGTAAGACACGACCCCTTGGGCAGTTCCCTGAGCAGGAGCAGAACACTGCATACCCCAAAAGGCCCAGGAAAGGGAGAGCCGGCCCCCTGCCGCTCCAGGGGGAGGGGAGGGGGCTTGGCCCTCTCCATCAGAAACAACTACCGGTCTCCTGCCCAGGAGCTGGGGGCGGGGGGGGGGGGGGGGTCGGACTGACACGGACGACCCCAGCCCCACACATCCCTGGGCTTCTGGGCCTGGCTCTAAGGCTTGAGTTGGCAGCCCCCCCCCCGCCCCCTCCCCCGCCCCCGCCACACCCCAGCCCTGGGTCACCTCCTGCAGAGGGGGTAAGAGCTCTTCCTTTAGAGCGACACTGCTTGAGTTGAGATTGTCCACAGAAACCAGCTAACCCCGCTTCCCATTTCTGCGTTAGAAATTAGAAGGGGTGTCCGAGAAACAAGCTACGTTTGGATCACCCGAAACAAACCCTTGGCTAGGGGGCAGTGCAGTGCATGGCCACATTGTTTTGCATGAGGCCCGTGTGCTGGTCCCCTGCGTGGTGTCTCTAGTGCCAGGAGTCACGAGCTCTGTGTCTGCCGGCTACCAGAAGATACTCGCTTGCCTAAGGCTGCACAGGAAGTCCAGGGGTTAATCTCTGCACAGAAAGTGACTTTGGGATGGCCTTTCCCTCAGAACCACATATAAAAGCCACTTAGAACTATGTAAATGAGTACTTTTGCTCCCTCTCCCCCCCAAAAAAAACTGGAACGGAGAATGCCACCCTCAGCTTCTGGGAAGTTTCCTCTCAGGGCTGGAGGTAGTTATTGCTCCGCGGGTTCAAAGCCGAC
Source organism: Phodopus roborovskii (assembly GCF_943737965.1). Lineage (NCBI taxonomy): Eukaryota > Metazoa > Chordata > Mammalia > Rodentia > Cricetidae > Phodopus > Phodopus roborovskii. The sequence continues at coordinate 2,602,554 of NW_026126611.1, forward strand.
CACAGAGGTAGACCCCTGTGTCTACAGTGCAGAATTATATCTGAAAGAGGGAGAGTCCCGAGGCTGCCCTTTCCATTCCTATATGGCAATTAGGGTAGAGGGTGGTGGTCACAAAGGACAGTAACTTTAGATACCCACCTTCCCCCTTTGCCCTCATACCAGCCCTCCCCCCAGGCAAGAATCCCTCGGTGTTAACTTCAGGCTATTCCTAACTAGTCGCCTGCCTGCCTTCTGCTTGTTCCCTTCGATTGTGAAATGTGAACGAATGCACAGAATTTACGGACAGAAAACTTTAAGAGTGTGATGGGCAGTGTTAATTCTTGTGTCCATCTTGGCGGGGAACCCTGCCTGAGCTGAGGTAAACCGAAACTGCCCAGAAGGCACTCGGATATTTAGAAAGGGGGTTAATATTTTCACTCATCCCCTGACTTACAGTTTGCCATTAGAAATGCCTTTCCACAGTATGTGTTTACGTGTATGCTCATTCTCTTTGGAAATAAGATCATAGGGTTGCAAAATGAGCTGGCCAGGTGTGGAGTTCTGAAGAACATGACTGACTATGAGGATTTCTGGAAGCTGGCTCAGGAGGAAGCTCCAGTAGAAATGAAAGAAAAGCTCCAGAAGATAAGATTGAAATGTTTGTATATTTCTTTCTCCTCCCCATACTGGGGGTTTTTGTTGCTTTTAGCAGATGGATCTAGGAAGTGACAAGTGGTCCTGATTTTCAGCCCAGTTGGGCTCTTAAGACAGCTGAGATTAAAGATTTCTAATAATTCTACTAATAAGACAAAGGTTTGGGTGGTAAAATAAGCACCAGAAAGGAAAATGGTGGTTAATGTGGATCATGTTTTCCTTTCTGTCCAGTCTGTAGAGCCAGTGAAGAAACTCGTTTTGATAATTGACTGTCTACTTCTTGCTAAGAACTGATCATGCATGTATGTGACAAATGGGGTGGAGAGTTAGAGGGAAGGACCCCTTGCCTGTGTCTGCTGGGAAAGCAGCAAACTTGCTGCACAAACGCCAGGAAGGTGGATGAGCTGATGCGCGGTGGCATAGTTTTCCACAGCCAGCGTCTGTCTGTGTATCATGGGGACTGAAGTCTGGGGAAACTCACAAGCTATAAGTCTTCCTGGATGAGCACAGAAAGCCAAGCAACTTGGGCAAGTGGTCTAAACTGCCGATGGGAGTTAGAGTTCACAGTTTTCACTGCTGAAAGCACCTCTCTGTGAAGGTAAAAGGTGCAATTTTCAAGGTCAGTTTAGAAGTGTGTCCGCTGTCAAAGCTTTCTTGGCCCTTAATGGTTGTTCATATTTTATAAAAGAGCCCTGTGGGGCTGGGAGGGACCTGAGTACATTCTCCAGACTAGATCTTGTGAAAGCCAACTAAGGCACTTAACCTATAATCTCAACCCCAAGGAGATGGAGACCAAGGGTCCATAGAGATAAATGCCCAGCCGGGCTGGCTGAATTGGTGAACTCCTGGGCACTGAGAGACCTATTTCAAATAGTAAAATGGAGGGCTTGGAGAGATGGCTCAGTGGTTAGGAGCACTGACTGCTCTTCCAGAGGACCCTGGTTCAATTCACGGCACCAACATGGCAGTTCACAACGGTCTGTAACTCCAATTCTAGGGAACCCAACACCCATGGCAAAATAGCAATGTATATAAATCAAAGAAGTAAGGTGGATACATGTACACACACACACACACACACACACACACACACACACACACAGGAAGGAGGGAGAGAGAGAATGATAAATATTTTTTAAAATATATTTTTAATTACATGTGGAGCTTTCAGTTAAACTCTGGTCCCCAAGCATGCTGGGTAATTTCTCTACCACCAGCCAATATCCTGAGCTCTCTACTTAATAACAACCCCAATGAAAAACATCTTGAGGCTGAGTCTTATTCGGTTGCCTAGACTGACCTCTGGGTACTGGGGATTTGGATGTAGAATGCCACACCTAGATCAACAAATAAAAACATGTTATCACTTACATATACCGACTATATAAATGAACTCTGAAATTCAAAGATGAATCTTGTGTAGGTGAAAAGCCTGTAAATTTTAGTTTTATACCCAAAGGAACGATCTTTTCCAACACTGAACTGGATTTTCAACATTAAGCAGCCTACCTCAGCTTGGATCAGTACTTTTCTTGCATACACGTAATGAACATTTACATAAAATTACAAATTGGACTCACTGATCACTTTCTAATCTCTCTCCCCAGTGATGAATCCCAGGCCATGGCCACCAGCTGCTTCTAGGAGAAAAGAAACCAGGATGTTGGTCAGTGCTGATCAGGACAGTGGGGCGTGCCCGGGGACACAGGTAAGAATCCCTCTGGGGATGAAAAATGCATCTTCCAATGCAATGGGCTTGTTTTTCTATGCTGTATTCCTGGTGCATCTTCTCAGGAGAAGGACCATAATAGGATGGAAACAGCCTGGGGAGAGGTGTGGGTTAGCAAGAAAACCGAGTTACCTTTTACATTACCACGACCAAAAGAACAAACACAAAGGAACAGAAAACATGTTTATTGTGACTCTCAGTCCGCCATGGCAGGAGGGCATGTGCTCATGCCTGTGAAAGCACGTGGGGAGGTGGGCGCCCGTCATGGCAGAACAGGAAGTGAGAATCAGCTGGGCCCATGGAAACCTCCAGAGGCTCATCCCTGGGACACCATTCTGCCAACAGCCGGGTATCACTTTCTCGAATGATCCACCAGCCAGGGACTGAGTACCTGTGTGGGGAGCATTCCATATTTATACTACAACAACTGGAAGCAATTGTTTGGTGAGATAGAAAATTACTCAATTTTTATTCTATGAAATCTCGGTGCAATCAATTCAGGAAGCCTTCCTATCAGAGCATGCTTGTTGGGGATGAAGGGAGTGGCTAAGAGAACTAACTTGCCGCTCTCCCAAGGCCAAGGACATTAGTTCAGTTCCCAATTACCCACCCCAGACTGAAGCTCCTGTAACTCACCTTCCAGCCTCCAGTGAGCATCTCTCTCTCTTCCCCTCTCCCTCTTCCTCTCTCTTCTTCCTCCTCTCATTCAAGAAAACAGAAAGTAGGCTTTCTGCCATCTCACAGGGTCTGTGTTTCTGATGAGGAAGGGCAGTTCTGTGGAGTAGAGGCGGCTCAGCTGAGAGCTGGATTCAGCCATTGTCTTAGGCTCTACATCAGGGCACGAGGCTGGTGATCTGGTCTACCACAAGCTTCCAGTGCCTCACTGGACCCTGCTAGTCTGTGTCTCTCCAGCTGAGGGACTCCATGCTAAGCTAAGGAGCCTCTCCACCCAGGCAGACGGCAATAGTGTAGATGTTAAAGACGGAAGGATCTTGGGAGTCAGTGTGGACTATGTATGCATGTGTGTGTCCAGGCTGTGCGGGGGGCCAATGGTATTTCAGTTTTGCTTGTTGGGTTTTAGTTTATACATTCATTGTGGTGATGCAGAAGCTCGTTCCTGGGGGAAGTAAGTCTGAATTTGACCTTTGATCTTGCTCCCTAACAGATGGTTTGGGTGGCGTGTCAACCTCTCCGGCTCACTTCTTTCTCTAGAGAGGTACAAAGACTATGTCTTTTCAAAAGGCCCTCATAAGAGGGGCCCGCAGTAAGAGGTCCAGGGTACAGACCCTTCTGAGGACAAGCTCGAAGACTGAATGCTGCTGAGAACATTTCCCACCACAGACAGTTGTATCAACATTTAATTTTCTTTTTGAGACAGAGGCCTGCTCTACAGCCTGGGTTGACCTCAGACTCGAAGTCCTTCTGTGCCAGGCGCCCAAACACTGGGATCATAGCCGTGTGCCACTGTAATCAGCTCCAATAACCTTCATAACTTAGTGTGTTGTGTTTTGTACTTCTCTGCTGGAAAGCTATTTGTGCCCGAGTGGGAGCCAGCATACTTAGACACATTCTTTCCGCTGTAGACAGTGCTGGGCCGTGCTCTCGTGGAAGATTGCCTCACACACAGGTGCCAGGAGCACCTCATTTTTCCGTTTGCTACACAGACTGTGTTTGGGGAGGGGGTCGGGCAGTCTGTCAGATGGTTGAACTTGGCTGAGACTTTAATTTACAGTCAACGGTTTAATTTGCTTGCCGCCTAACTGCATTTGCTGGAGAGGACAGAGGGCCCTTGGCTATAGACTCCAGATCCGCCTGGCAATTTTGAAACAAAATAAGTCATACGTGCAGCTCAGGAAAGGCGGTTTTCTCGGATAGTGGTCTTTTTTCATCTCTGTAGAAATCTCAACGTGATGGGGTTCAGGTGGGTGCGGGGGAGGTGACTGGGTTTAGGTAAGGTTGTCAGGCAGGATGAGTGCTCCCATGAAAGGAATCTGGGGAGGGCCTTTGTTGCCCCTCCTCCTACATGTGAGCACATAGTAAGGGAGGTGGCTGTCTGGCTCCATGCCTTACCGCCACCTTTCAGACCATGAGAAAATAGATCCCTGCTACTTACCCAACCCAGCCTGTGGTGTCCTGTGACAGCAACCCGAGCTAAGACAGTACTCCATTGTATGCATTGCACAGTTCCTCCTTTGCCGTGGGTAGCTTCAGAGACCAGAAGGGGGGATCTGGGGAAAAGTAGAGCTCAGATCAATATGAGTGATATTGATCTGACCCATGAATATGAGCCAGTATGACCAGAATGACCCAGGAAGGGGCACGATCTACCACCCTCTCTTTGCAGCTACCCGTTACCTAGATCACCTATAGCTCTAGGGGCGAGAGCAGCTGAGAATTCCTCTATTCATTACAGCGGGTCAACTGGCGGTGGCATTGTCTGGGTCTTGTTAGGTAAACACCGTGGGTTGTTTGTTTGTTTTTTTTACATGTGTGAATGCTTTGCTTGCATATATCTTGTATCTGCACAGTGCTCACAAAGGCCAGAAGATGTGTTGGGCCCCCTGAAACTAAAATTAGACTGGTTGTTAGCTGCCGCGTGGGTGTTAGGAACCGAACCCCATGTCCACTGGAAGAGCAGCTAGAGGATTTTTGTTATTATTAATTTATTTTCTATCCCTACTTCACTTCTCCCATTCCCTCCCCTGAGCTCCCCTCTGTCCCACCCACCCTGACCGCCCACTCCTCTAGTTCTGTTCTTAAAGGGGCAGGCCTCCCGCGGATATCAACGAAAGCTGGATATCAATGAAAGCTGGCGTATCAAGTTGCAGTCAGACTAAGCACCTCCCTTTGTGTTAAGGTTGAACAAGTCCATCTTAATAGGGTCCCAGCCAAAGTGTCTGCTTCCACTGTCCCACATGAGTAGGGGGCATAGGGCAGTCCCATGCAGGCTCCCTGGCAGTCAGCCCAGACTCTGAGCTCCTACTGCTAGGAATAAAGCGAGGTAGGGAACTTCGGTGCATTCAGTGGCAGATGAGGGTGACCAAGGTGGAGGACAAACGTGCCAGGCAGATAGAGCTTAAGTGAGAATCTTTATTAGAAAGGGGAGGGAAGGGGAAGGAAAAAGTGGTAAAGAGACAGAGGACAGAAGGGAAGAGGGAGACAGGAAACGTCCTGCCTGCCCCAGGGGAACCTCGGGACAGGGGCAGAATCTGTCTTTTAAGGGGTCCTTTGCACCTGGGCTGACCAGGGCACTGCCTGAGTGCATTCTGCCAGGTGACAGGGGCAGGCCAGCGTCATGCCTGAATCCTTATACCTATGCACCCAGGTTAGTTGATTCTGTGGGTTTTCTTGTGATGTCCTTGACGTCTCTGGCTCCCACAATCCTTCCCCCATCTCTGCAGCAGGGTTCAGCCTGACGTCTGGCTGTGGGTGTCTGCATCTGTTTCCATCAGTTGCTGGGCGATGCCTCTCTGATGACCACTGGGGTTGGCACCAATCTATGAGTGTAGCAGAAAGCCGTTAGACATCATTACATTGACTTGTTTTCCTTCTCCCATCATGTTTGGTTCTGTCTTAGGTCTCTGAGCCATCCTGCCTCTTGTGACCCTGGCTCTCCAGGGTGTCAGGGGTGGGCTCGCTCTCTCACACGGCGTGGGTCTCAGGCTGGACCGGTCATTGACTAGCCATTGCCGAGGTCTCTGTGCCACCCTTACCCCAGCACAGACTGTGGGTCAGAGGTTACGTGGCTGGGTTGGCGTCCACTGCAAGTCTTGCCTGGCCAAAGGAGATGGCCAATTCAGGCTGTGTCCACTATTGCTAGGAGTCTCAGCTGGGGGTTTCCCTTGCACAGAGTTTCTACCTGACCCCAAAATGCCCCCTCCCAGCCATCTCCTGCTTCATCTGCCCCTCCGCCTGCCCGATCCCCCATATTCCCATTCTCACCCATCCCCAGTCCGCCGACGAGATCGCTTCTATTGCCTCTTCCCAGCACCTTCCTCTCTGGGCCCGTCTTGTTACCTAGCCTCTCTAGGTCTTTGGATTTTAGCATGGTTATCCTTTACATCTTATATTCACTTATAAATGAATATATGCCATGTTTGTCTTTCTGCATCTGGGGTTTCCTCACCCAGTATGATTTTTTTTCTAGTTCCATCCATTTGCCTCCGAATTTCATGATGTGGTTGTTTTTAACAGCTGAGTAATACTCTATTGTGTAAATGTACTACATTTCCTTTATCCAGTCTTTGGTTGAGGGGCATCTAGGTTGTTTCCAGGTTCTGGTCGTTACAAATAATGCTGCTCTGAACATTGTTGAGCAAGTGTCCTCATGGTATGATTGAGCATCCTTTGGGTATATGCTTTGGGTCTTAAGGTAGATCCATTCCCAATTTTCTGAGAAGCCACCATACTGATTTCCAAAGTGACTGTATAAGTTTGCACTCCCACCAGCAATGGAGGAGTGTTCCCCCTTTCTCTATTACCTTTCCAGTATAGGCTGTCACTTGTGTTTTTGATCTTAGCTATTCTAAAAGATGTAAAATGGAGCCATCTTTCCAGCCCCAAGATTTTTAAAAATTATTTTATTTAAATAACATTTTGAGATTTTTTTTTAATGAGTGTTTTTCTGCGTGTATGTAAGAACACCAGGTACATGCAGTGCCTGTTGAAGCCAGAAGAGGGTGTGAGAGCCTCTGGAGATGGATACATAGCCATTTCTGAGCCTCCGAGTGGCTTCTGGCACCCTCTAACTCTTGATCCCCCTGTGTTAGCCACCTGGTTCTGGAATGCAGCATACCCATCTGTGATAATCAGAGGGCTGTGGGAAAAGACTCTGGAGAGTGAACTAAAAGCAAACAGTGTCCTGGGTAGGTGTTTGACACACAGAAGCCTGCTCCTCATGGAAGGCTGTGAGACCTAGGCTGGCAGGTTACTGACAAGCGCTCTGGATATGAGCTGGATACAATCTTGGTTAATCTTCCCCCTCCCGGCCTGGGCAGGGCTGTATCAGAGAGTTTTAGCAGACTCACTTCAGAGGTGAGGAGAAGCTGTCTACACCTGTCTCCAGGTAACCAACCCCTGTGTACAGGGCCAGCCCTGGACCCAAACCCATCTTATGTGGCCTGCCTGGTTGTATCCATCCCCCTGCGCTGGGGCTTACAGGATACTTAGGACAGTGTGTGCAGGAGACTTCTCATGAACAATGAGTGTGAGTTTGTGGATTCCAATAACTCATTGTTTATTTTATTTATTTTTGTTTTTTTTTTTTCGAGATAGGGTTTCTCTGTATTGCTTTGGATCCTGTCCTGGAACTCGCTCTGTAGCCCAGGCTGGCCTTGAACTCACAGAGATCCGCCTGCCCCTGCCTCCCGAGTGCTGGGACTAAAGGCGTGCGCCACCAATGCAACGCACGGCCTCATTGTTTATTTTTAAGGCTACATTTTATTATTTATAAGTATGTGTTTGTTTGTGCGTGTGGGTGTGCGAGGAGGCCAGGAGAGGATGTGACCCCTGGAGCTGGGGTCACGGTGAATGCTGGAACTGAACTCTGGACCTCTGAGAGAGTAGCAAGCACTATTAGCCACAGAGCCTGCTCTCCAGTCCCCCCACCCCAGCCCCCAGTGCCAAAACCCTTGAGTGAATCAGACAGTGGCTTCTAAGCAAGAATTGCTTTTGGGGGGGTTGCTCTTCGGCTCCCTGCTGAGGAAAGTCAGGAGAATTTGAAATTCATTTTAACAGGGAGGTTGCCCCAGCTCTGCAGCTAGCACCAAGCTGTGAGAAAGCCTCCTCCTTTAATCTGTCCTGGCCCACAGGGAGGCCTAGCTCCTGTTTGGCCTGAAGGAGCAAGGCACACATAAACACACACACACACACACACACACACACACACACACACACACACACACACCTGGGCTCCTGTGGTGACTCAGGAGCTTCCAGGAGGAGGAGGAGGAGATGGCTCGTAGCCTCGCAGCTAGGTGAGAAAAAAATAAAACCCGAGAAATGAGTTAAGACTCTTTTAAGCATGAAGAGGCAAAGAGGTGGCCCTGAGATTCAAGGAATTCAAAATGAATTCAAGGTGATGGCCCTGGCACTGTCACCAAGCGGGACCATGCAGCGAGGGCATGGGCAGCTGCGGAGGATAGTCCGGAGAAGGAGAGAGAGAGAGATGGGCTGCACCAGCCCAACGGGGAGTCCACACATGCCCTGTGCTCTCACAGCTTCTGTGTGTGCGGCCTCACCACGCACGTGGTGTGAGATGCAGCTTTGGTTAGAGAGGAGACTGAGGTTGGTCTGCCATGAAGTCGGTGGTTTCCATGGTACTGTTGATGTGGGGGACCAGGAGCAAGCAACTCCCACTATTGTCCCCCATGGGGATGGCCTCGGCACCCTCTGTCCAACCCCCTGACCCCCCATTCCCACCCCCATCCCCCCACAGATGCAAGATGCCAAGGGTGATGTCTAGGAGAGCCTGACAGCAGCCTTTCTGTCTGCTGTGTCTGTCTGCTGTGGGGACAGACGGACGGTTCCAAAGCCCAGCGCTGGCTCACTGGCTGAGTTCCACTGGGAGGTCCCATCGTTTGCCGGGTGGCCACTGTGTCACTTCCTTGGTATTGCTTTGCTTTCAAACAGTGTGCACCTAAGGGTGGAGGTCCCCCTTTAGCCTGAGGGTGTGAGAGGAAGCTCCTGTAGGCTTGGCTGATGATCAGATGCAAAGCCACTTCCTGGGAGACTTCTCTGCATCCCTGTCCTAGAGCGTGGGGCTGTAGCCCTCAAGCCCGCCATTCCTATGAGACACGCTAGATACATGGCTGAGCGGTTCTGCATTTGTGACTTTGGTATATGTTAGAATGTAAATCTCCACACATTTTCACTTCTGAAACTTTGGCCTTGGGCTGACCCTCCAGGGACTTGTGGGGTGGACATGAATTTGAGAACCAGTTGCTAGGCAAACGGTTCAGGCCAGGTGTTCATACATCGGTGTTGAATTGGGAGCTCTCTGGTTCTGTTAGCCACACTCTGCCTGAGTTGGGTCATGAGTAGAGAGGGCTGGCTTTGCAATGGTGCTTCTGTGCGGTTCAAACCATCCCTGTGTGGTACTCCTCAGGTTTCTCCTGGCCCACTTTCCCAGCCTTGCTGTGGAAATGATGGCAGAGTACCTACACCTGAGATATTTCTTCACCATGGGGTTCGCCCTGTCCTGGAACCCGGGAATAATGGGACCTACTTGGGAATTATTCATTTGCTGTTGCTTTGGGCTTTGAGACAAAGGTCTCACTAGACAGTCTCTGCCAGACTGGCCTTTCCGTCTCAGTCTCCCAAGTAGCTGGGACTGTGGGCACACAGCTGACTCTGCAAAAGACTGGGCAATGCAGGTAGTTTGGATTTTCAATGCCGCCGGGACTGGAAAGCAGGTCTGCACGTTTGCAAACCAGCTGCTCTGGCACTGAGCAAATACAACAAACACCATCCCCAAAATAACCGAATACACCTTCCTCCAGAATTCACTCGAGACCAAGTTGCTCCATTGTGCTGATGCTAAGTCTGTGTGAGAGAGCCTGCGGCCACACGGTGAATTGTGGAAGGCTCTGGTGGTCTGGTGTGGAAAGCTGAGGGAGGCTTAGCCCTGTGTGTGTGAGTCCACTTTGTGCTGTGTCTGAGGCCCATTTCTCGTACTTCTGAAGGCTGGGAGGTCGAAGGTCAAGGGACCTGCAACTGGGGAGGACCTTCTAGAAGCATTGTTCCGTGGAGGAAGGTGGAAAGAACAAGAGCTTAGGAAAGGGAAGGATGGCGTGGGGCGTGTGCACAAACTAATCTCTGCATCCGTAACCCTCTCCCATGAGAAGGACGATGGCTCCATTCCTGCAGGCAGAGCCCGGTGGCCTGATTACCTTTTGATGAGTCCCACCTTTCACAGCACTGCACGAGGAGTTAATTTCAACAGGCAGATCTGACTCTGACAGGTGGGCAACAGACCACAGCCAGCCCTTTAGGCACCCAGCCTGTAGGCACACGGCCTGAGCAGGGCACCTCAGAACAGTGTGCTTCCAAATCAAACAGGGGCCCCAGCCCCACACCTCAGCCATGTCTTAGCGCTAAATCCCCTGTTAATAAGCCAGTCAAGGAAGGGCACCTGAGCCATGTGCACGGCCCGTGTCTAGTGCCTTCAGGATTCTGGGATGACCCGGATGGATGGTTCTGCTGTGTAGTTCAGAACAGGCACCAAGCAGGGTATCCTGCACAGGAGCTGGGCAGAGGAGAGAGGAGAGCTGGGCACTAGGAAAACAGGACAAGGATGGGGGAAGAGACTGGAACACAGAAAGTCAAGCATTTGAAAATGTCACTCCTTGTAGAGAAGTCTTGGGGGGCCTTGTTTGGTTTGATTTTGCTGTGAGTCTGTATGCACACGTGTGTGAGGGCCATGAGTGTCTCTCTCTCTCTCTCACACACACACATACACACATTAAAAAATGCTAAAAAGAAAACCTTTCTCCCTTGTGACCCTTATTTATTTGCTCGATACCTTTTTGTATGATCCGGGGTATATAGAAGTCCTTAATGCAGTTATACAAATCATTTATGAATAGTGAATCATAAAGACATTTATGTTACACATAAATGTCACCATTTATTAAAGGTAAATTTACATGCTAAAGAGACGACATGCTTGCCAGGCATTGATGGCACAGGCCATTAATCCCAGCACTTGGGAGGCAGAGGCAGGCAGACCTCTGTGAGTTCGAGGCCAGCCTAGTCTACAGAGCGAGTTTCAGGACAGGCTCCAAAGCTACACAGAGAAACCCTGTCCCAAAACAAAACAAAAAAACAAAGATGACAACATGCTTATTTGTTTTTTAAACAATGTTTATCAAAGCCAAATCAAGATTTACTTAAAACTATTTTGAAAACGTCGAATTCAAACAGCAGCTGACCTAGCAGTGCTTAAAACCAAGCATTCAGACACAATACAGACTACCGATGTACTAAGTTGACAATTATATGCTAAGAAACGAGGTTGGGGAAATGTTCAGAAATCCTTTATGTTGCAACATTTGGCTGCTGTGTTTTATATGAGGTCACGGCCCACTATGTAAGCAGCTGTGTTATGCACCAGGCTGTGTGTTGTTGAGATCAAATGCTTACTTCTAACCCTAACCAAATACCGCTCCCATCTGGCCAAACACTTTCCGTCCCTCATAACCACCCACCCACCCACTCACTTGCATATCCTACACCCTTCATCCATCCTCCTACCCATCCATCCACCTGTCCATCTGTCTTTCTAGGCATCTGTACACCTGTTCTTACCCACCCATCATCTATCCATTCACCTACCTTGTCTGTCTGTCACTTTGCCCATATACTCATCTATCTGTCAATGCATCCATTCATAAAAAAAAAAAAAAATCTCTCAATTAAGGGCAGTTTCCCTAAATGAGGGATTTTTAATAATTACACAGTGATCAAAAAGTGCTGGTCTTGCAACTCCAGATCAATCACTGGAGTATAAATAAAAAAGCAGGATTTGAAGGCACATATCTGCAAACTCAGCATTCTAGGAGGCAGAGACAGAAATTGGCTGTATGTGGTGTGCATTAGGAGACACACACACACACACACTCAGCACATAAATATATAAATAAGCATTTAAAACTAATATTTTTAAGCCTCATTGAAAACAGATGTGGTACTGTATGCTTATAATCCCAGCACTTGGGAAGTAGAGGCGAGAGATCAAGAGGATTAGGAATTCAAGGTCATCCTTGGGTACCTAGAGAAGTCGTTTTGGACAACCTAAAAACCTGTCTCAAAAAAAACCAAAAACTAAACAACCCCAAACAAACAAGTTCCTCCTTTGATTTGGTTTCAAAAATAGCCTGTGAGAAGTAGGCAGACGAGCCGACTTGTCAAGGGACTAATGTTTGATAGTTTTAAAGCATCGGTGTGCAGGGTGGTGGTAGCACAAGGCTTTTAGTCCCAGCACTAGGGAGACAGAGACAGGCAGATCTCTGTGAGTTCTTGGCCAGCCTGGTCTACAGAGTGAGTCCCAGGACAGCCAGGGCTACACAGAGAAATCCTGTCTGGGAAAATAAAGCAAAGCTTCTGTGTGCTAAACAGCAGGACGTTTAGGAGGGATCTGAAGTCACTAAAGGAATCAGAGTCACAGGAGGTGGGGATATTTCACAGAGATGTTTCTCTTTTGTTTTCTGACTGTTGGCGGGAAGTAGCATCATTATTTCCTTTTCCCTTGTCCATGAGTGTCCTTCGGGGTGATTACCGGAGTACCAGCGCCTTCGCCAAGCCTGAGGAAAGTGGTTATACAATGAGAGTTGAGCAAATGTCTCAAAAAATGCCCTGGGGCTCCAGTAATTGGATTTCAAAACACTTTCGGAGCCATCCCTTCCCGGGACTGGTGGCCTGGGGCCGAGGAAGGGCAAGGATGGCTGCTCCTGTCTGGTCTCTGTCTTGCTGTCTACAGACCCCCATCCAGGATGCTTATCTGTCACCTTCCCCGGAAGTGGGGAAGCCTGACCCCCCCCTTACCAGGAAGAGGTCACTCCTCACAGAAGAAGTACTTCCCTGAAGGGGGGGGGGGAAACGCAAGACCATGCCTTTCAAATGTGCTGATGACACTTGAAGGTGGTTTCTTCTGTCTTCAGTTTAAAGGAGTGTAGCTGTGAGTATACACAGCCTGTAAGCATTTAAATCTGCAGTTTTGGGGGGGCGGGGCATACTTCTCCCCCCTCTCCCCCCCGCGTTTCCCACTGCCCTCTGTCCTCCATGCCCCAGGCCCCCTTTGAACATTTGCCTCCAGCGTGGTGTAAACGCTACCATGTGTCTTACTCTCAGCTTCCAGGCAATGCCATTTTGCCAATAGAGGCCTTCTCTGTGCGGTCTTCCTCCTTGTCCTCAGGGACAGAGATGCTGGGATCCCCGGTCATTCAGGAGAGCACACTGTGGTGCCCGAGACCAGCTTGTGTCGGTAGAGGGGAGGTAGAGTGTGACATGGCTGGGCTCTCACTATCTGGGGGAGACACTCCTCCCCCACACCCCTCTCCACACCGTGTGTGTGTGTGTGTGTGTGTGTGTGTGTGTCCTGCAGAGCCATCCTTTGTAAGGAATGGGACTGAGTGGACTTCCTTGTGGTGTGAGATGAACCGAGAGTCTCGGTGTCTTAGCGGAAAGTGAGAGCTCTTCATCTTGCCATTGCTGTGCCGGAGCTGCTGGCAGTACCTTCGAGGGTCTCACTGCCGGTTTGTACATACACACCGTGTCTGTATGTGTGCGTTAAGATGGGTTAATACTGCTGGGGACACAGACAAGCTCATGCTGCCGCCAGGGCCTTCTGTGTCACCAGGTGGAGCAGCCGTCCCCTGCCCTCCGCCCCTGCCTGTGTCCTGCGGCTACGTCCCTACCTTAGCACCTCTGCAAACCTCCCGGGTGGCTCCAGCCAAAGGATGCTCGCTCTGTCTCTCTGTGCTGGTGTACAATCCTTGGTTTCTACTGCATCGCCCTGGAGTAGCCCAGAGCAGGGTCCAAACACACTGCTTGGCTGGGGCTCCTGCCTGGACTTCTGCTGTGGAGCATCCCTGCTCCTGACCCCTGACCCTCATCCCCCTGCATCCAGGCTGTCCCCCCCCCCCAGTTCTCTCTCTTGTGTCCTGTGCAGTACCCTCCTTTCTACTCACACGACTTTTCATTCTCAGCCCATATCATCTGATTTAGACTTAAAATGTCACACTGGGCCGCCACTGCATGCATCTCAGGGACAGTTATCGAGACCTGGAATTACCAAGGCCAGGGCCTTCGGCTTTGGCTTCCCTGGGCCTTGCCAAGCTCCTCCCATCCATCCAGCCGTCCAGACTCACTCAGGGTGAGGTTAGAAGGGACTGAGGCCGTGCTGGCTTACATCTTTGTGAGATGGAGGGTGTCCCTCACGGGTGACCCTGATGTGACAGTTGCTCAGAGTGGTCTCAGGTGCCTTAGCAGCCCTGTTCTTCATTTGGGAATACATCTTACTTTTCTGTGATGAGAGTGACTTAAAACTGACCTCTACCAAGCACCGGCCGTAAGCAGTCAAACCCGCAGTGTGCGCGGCATGGCGGTGAGGCAGAGATGACACAGAATTCGAGGGAGGAACAGGCAGCTGCTTCACCCCGTCGACCCATATCCCAGTTATTTCTTGCAGACCTTGGGCAAGCCCGGATTTCTCCGTATTTCAGTTTCCTTATTTCTAACTGGGGAGCTAACTGGCCCTTTCTGAGGGTCTCAGCTTCAACAGGGCTACTTCGTTTCAGTAAACACAGTAAGTTGTAGAAATGCTCACCGAGAGCCTCCTTTTAGTAGTTCGTATTTTCACTTAGAAGAAGACCATGCTGCATTTAAGGCTGCTTTTGGTTGGAATGAGGGTGTGAAAAATGAAAAGTGTCAAGAAGGCATTTTGGGGGACCCCCTCCCTTGTTCTGTCTTTAGTTGGCATAGATCTGGTTTTCAGGTAATGTCATAAACTGCTTCCTTGCTTTTAGTACACACTTAAAGGCGGGTTCCCCGTGACGCTGATCAACACATGGGTTTCTCCTTTAGAGTGTGGGCAGGGTGGATAGCGCTGGCCTTACTGAGTGAGAACCGAGCCATGATTCACACTTCAGCCTCTCACCCTGGCTCAGTTGGGCTGAGCTGCTGCTTCAAGGCTGAAAGCCGGGCAGCAGCATGGCTGGTCAGATAGATGTACTGGCTCCAGCTCACTCCCGAAGTTTCAGTGAGATGATGCAGCTAAACACTCACCCTGAGTGTGTGAAGCCCTTGGGTTTAGTCCCCAGCACCCTTTAAAGAAAAGGAGTTCCACTCACTCATGCTTCTGAATATCCCTTCTACCCCCTCCCCCAAATTCATAGAACCAAGCGCCTCCTTGGCCCTCGAGTCCATCCAGCAATGTCCTGAGCCAGTCTGGAAGCCCATCTCTTCCCAAACCTTGCAACTCAACAGAGTCCACTGGGGCCAGAAAGGTTTGTTCCAGTAAGTTCCCTGCCAAGGGACAGGAAACACCAGCTTTGTGGGGACACGGGGCGGTTGTCGCTTTAAGATCTGCTCACAATTACTCAGATTTGGAGCCAGCTGTCTGCTGTTCCTCCCTCTCAGAGGTGGGTTTTACAGGCAATCTCCTCATTGTAGCAGACAAAAACACCCAGATGCAGACCTGGAGATCTGTCATGTTGCACATCTCTATGCTGGTCCCTGTCGGATCCCGGGGCTCTGAGATGTGCTAGAGTCCTTCGTAGTACAAACGGCACTAATGACCTCAAAAGACAAAGCTGAATGGGACTATGCCTTTCAGTGACTGGCGCGCGCGCTTCATCTGGTCTCAGGGAACTGCGTTTTTTCGTTATGTTTGCATTCAGTGACTACAAGATCAATAAAACCAGGCAGGGCATGGGCTGGAGAGATGGCTTAGTGGTTAAGAGCACCGCCTGCCCTTTCAGAGGTTCTGAGTTCAATTCCTAGCAATATATGGTGGCTCACACCTATAGTGGGATATGATGCCCTCTTCTGGTGTGGACGTGTAAATGCAGATAGAGTACTCAGGTAAAATAATTCTAAAAACAAAACCCAGAAACAGAAAGAACCAGAAAGCACTCCAAATCAGCCTCTTCTTGTTTCGCTTTCTTTCCGTTTAGATTCTCTGCTTTCACATAAATAAGTAGAGGCTTGATTTCACAAAAACGTTGTGAGTCTCCAGTCACTCCCAGTGTGCCTCAAGCTAATGTAAAATGCACAGAGGAAAAATTCTCAAAGTCCCAATGGCCAGTTGTCCCCAAATAGTGAAAGTCTGTAGTGTGAGCTTCTCAGCAGAAATGGGTGACGTAATTTGAAATTTTGCTTGAGTCTTGAGGGTGCAATGAAAAATTGTGATAATAGTTTTAGTGTCGGAGGGATGTGCCTTCAGTTTCTGCTGAAAAGTGGCTTGTCCCCAAGGGAAACTGGCCTCTCGTGGCTCCCTTCAGTTAGAAACCATGGGCCTTAGGAATCCAGATGATCTGCCAGGCATGGCAGTACACGCCTTCAGTCCCAGCCAGCACTCAAGAAGCAGAGACAGGTGGATATCTGTGTGAGGGTGCCAGATGGCCTGGAACTAGAGTTACAGACAGTTGGGAGCTGCCACATGGGTGCTGGGAAATGAGCTCGGGTCCTCTGGAAGAGCAGCCAATGATCCTAACTCTCGATCCATCTCTCTAGGCCCCCCCCCCTCCTTTTGCTTCATGACATTGGTACAAACGAGTAAGATATAGTGATCGAGAATTCATCCAGGTTTCTTATCAGCGGGCTCACGGGCATCCCATAATTACCAGTTTCTTTTAATTGAAAAAAAAGGCTAAGTGTTTTGCAGTTTCATATGAATGACAAACAACAACAAACAAACAAACCTTATGCCTTGGAAAACCTGCATACCCATTTGATTTTCAGCACCCACCCCCCCCCCCTCTCGATGTCTAGTCCATGCTGGCTTGGAACTCAGGGTCTTTCTTTTAGCTTCTGCAAGTGCTGGGGATAAGTGATGTGCACCTTTACCCTGAACTCGTTTCTCTTTGGTGAGGACCTCAGGTGTTTTGTACCCATGCTGGGTCTGGATGACAGACGTCCCTTAACCTGGAGCATGAAGCATCTGAGGTGCTCTGGCAGCTGCTCTGCTCCTCCCAAAGGTCTCTGTCTCAGAGAGCTTACAAGCAAGCACGGGGTTTCTACCGGGGGTGGGGGGCACACACAGGGCCTACTGTGCTGGGGCAGGGGTGAGGGCGGCACAAGATTGAACCCAGGGCATAGGTGTGTGTGTGTGCACACGTGCGTGTGCGTGCGTGTGCACGTGTGTGCGCGCGTGTGCGTGTGTGTGTGTGTGTGTGTGCGTGCGTGTGACCTCACCAGCCTCCCTTGGCCTGGCCCTCTGCCTTAAGCAGCTGCCAGAGGTGTTAGGGACATCACTAGGACCCTCCCCCCCCCAACCACACACACCTGTACCCACTTCCCCGCTGTAGTTTTATGAGCCCAGGAGGAGGCAGATTTGACACAGGGACACAGTCTGCCCGGACAGCTGCAGACAAGTCAGCTCCCCCAGACAGTAAAATGTAAAGAGGGGGGAGGGGCAACCTTTGAAGTTTGCAAAAAGCCTGACTTTGACACTTCCTTTCCCCCTTCTCTGGGTGTCCCAGGTATTATGCTGGGAGCAACTGCCGGGCTGACTTTTACAAGGAAGGATGCATTTCCTTTTTCTGTCCCCTGAGGTCTGTGTCCTTAGTGTTTAATGTGGCTCTGAATGGCTGGCTGTTCCTGTCACAGTAGCAGCACCAGGGCCGAGCATGTGGGCTGGAGGTTCTAGAGCAGGCCACCAGGGACACCCAGGCGCCGCGAATGTGTGGCACATTCGTGCAGAGAGCACTCTGGACTCTAAGTATAAACTCTGGAGATGTCTCCAATCTGTTTGCCTGTTATGGGACCCCCTTCCCGTGAACTCGGGGGGATGGTGTAATGGAGTGAACTGAAACTGTGGTGTTGCATTTTTTATCTTAATCTCACAGCTGAGTCTTAGTCTCCGGTTGACAAAAAAAATTTTTTTCTGTTTATAAAAGAATTCTAGTTTAGTTTTCGGTTACTTTTTGACAGTTTACCATAAAAGGGTGGGGTGCGGGGAGTAGATGATATAGATGATAGATAGATACATAGATAGATAGGAGAAAGAGAGAGATGTCCCAGAACGGGAGGGGGAGATAGATAGACAGACAGACAGACAGACAGATAGATAGATAGATCGATCGATCGATCGATAGATAGATAGGTAGATAGATAGATAGATCGATAGATAGATAGATCGATAGATAGATAGGTAGGTAGGTAGATAGATAGATAGATAGATAGATAGGTAGATAGATAGGTAGGTAGATAGATAGATAGGTAGGTAGGTAGATAGATAGATAGGTAGGTAGGTAGGTAGGTAGATAGATAGATCAATCGGTAGGTAGGTAGGTAGGTAGATAGATAGGTAGATAGATAGATAGATAGATAGATAGATAGATAGATAGGTAGCAGAGGGAAAAAGGGAGAGGGGAGGCAGAGGAAAATGCCTGACAAAACAAAACTTACCCTGGAGGAGACTGCTACTGTGCCTGACCTGTGACCTGTGATGTCCCTGACAGGTTATGCAGCATTAGGAGGCCCCTCATTGTCTGTCTCTCCCTGTCCCAGATAAGGTCAAGGGATAGAGAGCCGTGAGAATTAAATATGGGAGCATAAAGGGAATGGTCTTCAAGCCCAGAGCCTGTGTCTCCCCTTACGTTACCCCTAACTCTTCCCACACACAGTCTGTCTTCACTCCCATTACTGATATGCACAGTGTGTACCATTTCCCTGTCCCTGGATACACTACCCTGGCCAACCACAGTGTGCCTCAACATCTCTCTGTCCCTGGATACACTGACCTGGCCAACTGCATTGTGCCTCAACATCTCTCTGTCCCTGGATACACTACCCTGGCCAACCGCAGTGTGCCTCAACATCTCTCTGTCCCTGGATACACTACCCTGGCCAACCGCAGTGTGCCTCAACATCTCTCTGTCCCCGGATACACTGACCTGGCCAACCACAGTGTGCCTCAACATCTCTCTGTCCCCAGATACACTGACCTGGCCAACCGCAGTGTGCCTCAACATCTCTCTGTCCCCAGATACACTGACCTGGCCAACCGAAGTGTGCCTCAACATCTCTCTGTCCCCGGATACACTGACCTGGCCAACCACAGTGTGTCTCGCCATCTCCCTGTCCCCGGGAGAGAGGACTTACTTTGCTCGTGGTCTAAGTGTGTCATCAGTACCGCGGGGAGCGCATGGTGGCAGGAGCTGTCATGACTAACTGTGGCCTGAGGCTCTTGCTCACACCTGTAGTTTGCTGGGGTTTGTTGCTAGTTTGGTTTTGGTTGTCACCGCCAGGGCGTGCGCTCACTCTTGTTGCTCATTTGCTCAAGCACAGATAGTGAGAAAGGATGTTGCTTTTGTGTCTTTGGTATCACCTGGCACATCACACAGGTACATCCCACTGATTTCCATGTGTGTCTCTGCTTCCAGTGTCGTGCAGCCTTCATTAGCGTAAGCCTTTTGGTTGGGGAGGGGATGCATGCCATTTTTGTTCTCGTCCAGCCCTCCCCGTTCTTCTGGCTTTTCCATACAGATGTTAGAGTACATTGCTCTGTGTGTGTAAGGATTTGGCAGACTCTTTTAAAAATCTGTGTGTCTATCGTGTGTGTACGTATGTGTGTGTGTTTATGTGTGTCAACACGTGTACACTTGTGCCCGTGCCACGGACTGTATGTGGAGGCTACAGGACAATGTCAGGAGTTGGTTCTTGCCCTGCGATCGGCTCTCCCCGTCTTTCTGTTCTGCAAGCTACGCGGTTCACAGCTCTAGCCTTCCGTCTCCACCTCTTATTTTTCTGAGGAGTGCTGGAGCTACAGATGTGCCCCACTGACATGACACATGCACCACTGACATGCACAGCATTGACATGTGCACACCACTGACACACATGCCACTGACATGTAAACCACTGACATGCACAGCATTGACATGTGCACACCACTGACATGTGAACCACTGACAGGTAAACCACTGACATGTGCCCACTGACATGACACATGTACCACTGGCATGTGAACCACTGACATGTAAACCACTGACATGTGCCCACTGACATGACACATGCACCACTGACATGTGAACCACTGAGACATGTACCACTGACATGTGAACCACTGACACATGTACCACTGACATGTGAACCACTGACACGTGCACCACAAAGTACAAGCTTTGGGATCCAGGATTGAACCGGGACCATGAGGCCGGCGCTCCTTAACCCACCACGCCCGCCATCTTCCGAGCACTTGTCTGGGACCCCGGTATGAATTGTGTTTCCCTGTAAGTTCACTTTACTAAGTTCACTTTCCATGAACGCGATTGGGTTTTTAAAAGATACTTGCATCTTCTCTGATTCCTTCAGCATCGTTTTCTAACAAAGTCATTGGTTCGCCAAGCAGGAGTTGGGTGGACCCCTGTCTCTGACATGTCGGTGACATGTTTGGAGTGAACAGGTTTGTTTACGTCTCTTCAGGGAAAGCCATGAGGCAAAGGCACAGTTTCCTTCCTTTTTCCCGCCTCACACAATGGTGTGGGAAACATTGTCTCCTCATTTACCCTCTGCACTGCATAAAGTTTTGTGTCAATTTATCTCCTTAAGAACCGGGTACGATTTTTTTTTCACGAAGCCACCTGGGTTGGAGGTTTCCATATTTCAGTTTCTTTATTTATGATTACCAAGCCTGCCTTTCTCATCTTGCATGAGCTTTGAAAGTTGTGGATCTTGAGGAACAGTCCGTTGCCCCCAGTTTATGACATTCGTGCGAAGGAAGTTGGGCTCTGTTCCTATTGCTTCAAGTTTATCTGTGCTTTCTTTCCCAGGCACAGCCTAAGTGTGTCAGTGGGGTTTTCTTTAAAAAAAAAAAAATAGTTATTTTATTTCATGTCTGTCGGTGTTTTTGCCTGCGTGTCCCTGGAACTGGAGTTACAGACATCTGGGAGCTGCCTTGTGGGTGCTGGGAATTGAACTCAGGAACCCCCTCTCTGTGAATTTTCTAGACAGGGTTTCTCTGTGTAGCTCTGTAGACCATGCTGGCCTTGGACTCACAGAGATCCGCCTGCCTCTGCCTGCCAAGTGCTGGGATTAAAGATGCGCGCCACCGCTGCCCAGATGTGTCGGCAGTATCTATGAGCATCTTGGTGCGGACCTCACTGACCCTAAGATGCTCGCCCCTCCTCCATTCCCCGATCCTCACCCACTGCATCCTAAGTTCCTTCTGATGGTCCTGACTGCTCTCTCCCATCCAGCCTGTGGGATGGGTTCTGTCCATCTCAATTGCCTGCTGCTGTCACTGAGTGAGGGGACAGATTCCGGGTTCAAAGCAGGAGCAGCTGATGCGGGGGCTTTTGACCAAGTGAGGCTGGCATGCCGGGGGGGGGGGGAGGGGGGGAGGACACAAGCCTGGAGTCCTACACCGAGGAAAGGGCTGTCATGAGACGGGCTACAGAGGAGGAGAGGCCAGAGCATGGATGGATGGCTCCCAGGCTTGAAGAAAAGGGCCCATTAGAGGACATTTGCAAGAAGACCTCTTCTGTTTTCTTCCCAGAGCCTTCTCTCTCGACTTACAGAATGGAGAAAAAGGTGTCAACAGCATAAAGCAGCCTGGAGACTGCCCGGAGGGCAGGGGGAGGTAACCTTGTGGGACTTAGTTGACCTTGAGCCTTTAGAACAACCTTAGCCCTAAGGAAGGTCCCCAGTCTCAGTGAGGGATGACAGTATGTATTAAGTGTTTCCTGTTTCAGGCCTGAGGGCTGGCATATATTCCCTACAGCTTAGCCCCCCCCCCCTTTCTCCTTCCTCCTCAGCTTAAGCAATGTCTGACATGGGATGTAGCTGTTATTAAAAATGTTCTTTTGAGTGTCAGGCTGGTGCAGGCTCTTGGCGCTGTCCTTTGAGAGGAGCGTAGAACAGCCTAGGTACTGACACGCACCATAAATGGAAATGAGAGAGAGAGACAGAGAGGGAGAGAGAGAGAGAGAGAGAGAGAGAGAGAGAGAGAGAGAGAGAGAGAGAGAGAGAGAGCAGGTGTTACCTCTTAACCATCAAGGCCGCTACATATGGCTTGCTTGCTAGTCTGTATCAGAGTGGTCCAAAAAGAGTTTGCAGAAGTCTCCATGTCTGAGAAATTCAAATGCTAGCTAGCTAGCTAGCTACATGGTGGGTAGCTAAAATGACCATGAAAGATGTGTTCACCGTGAAATGCATCTCACAGAGCAAGATTACGTGTAAGACAAAGACGGATTCCCGGAGCAAGATCTACCTTAGTCGTTTGTATCAGATGTGTTCCACCTCCCTTGCTAACATGGAATTCTCCAGAAGGTAAGACATCCCCCCACCCCACCGCCCCTGCAGACAAGGCCTTGAGGGTTCACTCTGTAGTCCAAACTCAAAATCACTTTGCCTTGTTTTCCCAAAGACTGGGTTTGGTGTGAACTACCATACTTGGATTTTCCCTCCCCTCCCTTTCCTTCTCCCCTTCTCTCCCCTGGCTCCCTCCCTTCCTTATAACCCTCCCCAGCCTGGCTAAACTAGGCTCACCGAGCTAGGTCCAGCCCTCGGTGTCTGCTTCTACATCTGCTGTCCCTTCACAGCCACCTTCATTTTTCTCTTTATATACACTGAGGAATTGTCACTACCAAACAGCCTTCAAGCTGCCTCCCTCCTAGGAAGAGAAGAGCATACAATCTAATCCCGAGGGAGGCCCTGGGGTAGTATGAGATGGGACTGAGGCTCTGTCGCCCTTTGAGGCTGTGAAGGAATACGCAGTTCTGGGGTCCCTGAATCTCCTGGGTGAGAACTTGAATCTAGTACCTGCTCTAGCATCGAGTAGGATGATATCAGACTTCCCTGTGCACCAACCACCGTGACCTCAAGGAGTACCATTCCCTAGTGAGCTCACCGCTCAGCGGGGGTGGGGATGTGTGGGGTCAACATGGACATAGTTTGCAAGTGGTAAGTGTGTGTATGTGTGTGTGTGAGTGTGCACCACTATAATGACAGCAAAGACAGCCTCTGCATGTGTTGTGTGTACTTTTCTGTACTTTTCTGAAACAGCGTGGATATGCGGGCGCTTCCCTCAAACTAAGGAAGGACACAGGGACCCCCAGTGTACGGGTCTACGGTCTGGCCTGAGGTTGCCACCTAGGGGTTGAACTTGGGCCATCTGAGTCTGGCCTGCACTGCCAGCTCAAGATGGAGAAGCTGACCAGGCAGGGGGCTGCAGGCTGTGCAGGTGTCCGTGACAGATGGGGAGCTTGCACGAGAGGCCTCCGGCTTTCCGGAAACCGGGGTCAGAGGCGCTGCTCTTCCTCAAGGTGCATCCAGCCTGTCAAAGTGTCCCGGATTCACAACAGCACGGGAGGGAGGTGGTTCTACAGGAGACCAAGTTCTTTTCTGGCAGAGGCTTGTGTGGATGGAGGCACACCCCCGCCGCCCAGGCCTGTGGGAAAGCTGCTCTCCCACTAGGGATTTTTTCCCACCATGAGACATTTAACAGAACATACGCCTGGGAGAATTCTGGTGGCAAAGAAGCTGCTTGCTGGTCATTTGAGGGGTGGTGGGTGGTGTTAGGGGAGTGTTTCCCTCATTTAGGGACCAATTCTGGCCCTCCATTAGCATTTGAATGGAGCGGCCCAGTTGTTTTGATTGAATGGAGAGGACGAGCCTTTGTTGTTGCAATTGAGGGAGTAACTTGCTCTCTGGCCTCCTTTAATCAGCTGGAATGGGGGAAATGGCCATGGCTGCCTGTCTGGGCTGAGAATGGCACCTCCTAAGCACCTTCCCTGTGAGCCCCAGAGCCAGCAGCGGCAGGCACTTGGTACGGGCGGATCGTGTCCCTGCCCACCGCCGTCCTTTCCCTCGGAATCTCTTTCAGGGCCTTCTGAAGATTCTCTTTGTGTGGATTAAGCCAATCCACATAATTACAGAAACACAGCCGGTCCAGGTGGGACAGCCAAACAGTTGGTGCCCGTTTCCCACACACAGGGGACCCCAGGCCAAGGACAGGTGGCCACTCCGGGGATGGCATCCAAGTAGCTTCATATTCTCTATGCTGGGTTTCTCTGTGTAGCCCTGGATGTCCTGGAACTTGCTCCGTAGACCAGGCTGGCCTCCGTCGCCTGCCTCTGCCTCCCAAGAGCTGGGATTAAAGGTGTGGGCCTACGCTGAGCACATAGGACTTAAAGACTGGTGATTCCTGAAAATGGAGGTGAATCCCACTGAGGGAAAACCTTCTCGGAGTTGCTGTTGCTCGAGGTCTGCTCTGTCTCCAGGCCTGCATCAGGTCAACCATTCTCTGCACTTCCTGCCCAATGTTTGCGCCCCCTCCCTCCTCTGCCTCCCCCCGGAAATGGGAGATGGCCACCCTCTGAGGCTGGCTCTTCAGCCATCCTCTCTAGGAGGCCTCGGGAGAGAGCCTTCTCTCACGCGGAGCTTGTAACCCTGGGACTCCAGTTCCTTTCTTGAGTTGAGTTGCATTCCCCAGCTGCTGGAGTTCCCCCACAGTCTCAAAGGAGCCACCCAGGGTCCCAATTAGCGAGCACCCTCCCACAGGCCGGGCTTCTCCAAGGAAAGCAGTTTGTCAAACAGCTGTTCCAACCTGATAAAAGACTGTTTGCGCTGTGTCCTGCCTACAAAGACCAACCTCACCTGCCCTGTCCTAGCTCAGCAGAATCCAGCTCAGACTGGCTTGCCTTTGCCCCCCCCCCCCCAGCTGTGTTGAGAGCTCAGCTGAGTCCCTTGGGCATGAGTGGCCCCGTCGTTGCTTCAGATGCTCTGGGCACCCCAGGGGTAGCACAGGAAGCAATAAAAAGCACCCACTCTCCTCAGTCAAGTAACAGTGTGGTTACTTACTAATTCTAGAGCCTATGACCTTAAAAACAGTCCCAGGGTCTGGAGGTATCACACACACACACACACACACACACACACACACACACACACCTTTAATCCCAGCACTCTAGAGGCAGAAGCAGGCAGATCTCTGTGAGTTTAAGACCAGCTTGTTGTACATAGCTGGTACCAGGCCAGCCATGGTTATATAATGAGACCTTGTCTCCAAACATAGGCAAATAGTCCCAATACAGTCACCTTATATTATTCTCACTGAACTGTTGTGAGAGCCCTGTGTGAGCCCCCAGGTCCACTGTTAACGGAGGGATGTCCTGAGACTATACGATGATGTCTATACTTTAACCTGAGTCAGAGCCAAGGTTTATTCAAGGTCTCCTGGTTTGGGGGCTAGCTGAAGATGTCAAGGAAGTTCCCTACCATGCTTACATGCACACACATGTGTGCTTCACATTAGTGTATGTGCACACACACACTTATACACACATATGCACACATGAGCACACACTCATGGTACACACCCATACCTGCACACGCGCACACATACACATAACATACACACACACACACACACACACACACTGTCCCATGTATCTGTGCTCAGCACACAGGTGTGGTACACTGAGTGCCAGGCAGACCTTCGCGATGAGCATACGTGCAGGGCACATTTAACCAAGCCTCTTCAAGGGAGCTCATCCCTCACTGCAGAGCAGAGGCTAGGCTCAGAGAAGCTAGGAGGGTTCAGTAGAGAATACATCATCAGAGAGCACTGACCCACAAGCCTGTGCCTGGAGACTTCCCTCTCTACAGTGTGCGCCTTCAGCCTCAGGCTCTCTGGAAGTAGGAACATTTCTATGTCAAACTTTATTTTTAAGAGCCTCCTCCGAAACTCATGCCACTTGTCCAGCAGAACCGAACCGTGTGAGAGCTGTCCCGTCAGCCTGGCCTCCCGCAGGATGACCCAGCCCAGGGTTTCCAGCTTGTGGCTGCAGCCTGTGTGTACTCAAGGGGTGCTGAGCCTGACGGTTTCTTCTGTTTGCTTTTCTCTGTTTGCTGCCACCGGGGCAGACTGCTGGAGAGAGATGGCCACTTTGCAGACGTGCACTCTGAGCACAGGGCTCGAGGCCTGGTCAGTGCCCTGAGGGTCCAGGCATCGATTTGGGAGGTTGTAGGGGACCTGGGGCGGGAGGTGCAACTGTCCCCTGGATGTGAGACGTAGTCCATTCTCACGGAGCTGTGACTCCTATGTCTTGGTGACCGGGGACAGAAAGGTCTGTTTGAGTTGCAAGTGAAGTCGCAAATCTGGGACCAGAGATATAGCTGAGTTAATATCGTGCTTGCCTAGAGGGGGCCTGGGCTCAAACCCCAGCATCATATAAACAGGGTGTGGGGGCACGTAGCTGTGACCTTAGCACTCCAGAGGTAGAGGCAGAGTCATGCTTAGCTAGGCTGTGAGTGTGAGGCCAGCCTGGGCTCCCCGAGGACTCTGTCTGGAAAGAAAATTATCAAGTGCAGCTTGAAGACAGGGACAGGGCCCGAAGCACCCCACATTCCTCTGCTCCTTCTCTCCCAATCACAGTGGCGGAGAGGAACAGGGATGGAGATGGCTCCAGTTCACATGGCAAGCACGAAGGGGGTATGATTTCCTAAAGCGGCACGATTTAGACAATGGAGCGTTTAAAATAGGAGCGTGTATCTTAATGATCACTACTCACTACCCCCGATTATGATCCGTAACCCATTTCTCACATTCGGATGACAACAAAATGAAAATGTTCTTTCCTCCCCCAAGATGGATTACATGGTCCCAAGCAGGTACCAGCAAGTGGATGCTCCACCCAGAGAAACGGAGGCAGGGGACCCTCTGGTCCCTGGCCAGCAGCTTCAAGTGTCACCTGCCCTTCGGTTTCTCAAGTACCAGAGCCCAGAAACTCCACAGAGAAGTTCCCAGTTGAGGACAGGAAGACGCCAAGTGACCCTGTGTGGCACGTGAGTTATCAGAGAACAGGGGGCCAGTGAGATGGCTCAGCAGGCAGAGGGGCTTGTAGCCAAGCTTGATGACCTGAGGTCCCTGGGTCCCACAGGGTGGAAGAAGAGATCCAGTTCCTACAAGTTGCCCTCTGACTTCCGTATGCATATGCGTGTTCTCTCTCTCTCTCTCTCTCTCTCTCTCTCTCTCTCTCTCTCTCATACACACACACACACACACACAATAAATGTGAAAAAATATTAATAGCTTAGAAACAACTCACCAAAGCAAACAAACAACAGAACTATACCATGGCATGAGAAGAATTTGGCAGGGACAGGGTGAAAACCGAGAGGTAGGTAAGTAATTTGGATTTCATCCATAGGTCTCTGACCTCTTTCTCCACAGTCCTTCCTAGCCGCTGCCCCTCCCCTCCCCCCGCCCCGCCCGGGTGGGGCATGCCTATCTCTGCTGCTTCCAGACTCCATCAGCCAGCCCCTGAGCCGGAGGGAGGGTGGGAGAACTTTCACCTTCTGCCTGCTACCCTCTGCTCCTGTGGGACCAGTTTGCAAGTCCTTCTGGTTAGTTTTTGTGTTCTGTAAAACATTTTTAAAGTGGCGAAGGTTGTGCCTAGGACCTTGCACATGTCAGATGAATGCTGCCTGGCCATGGAACTGTGTACCCCCAGCCTGCAGTTAATCTACGCGCATGCTCGCGCGCGCGCACACACACACACACACACACACACACACACACACACACACACACACACACGGCTACTCCCTGCTCCCCACTGTGAGGCTGAGTGTCACGGCTGGCGTCGCCTGTTGACACAGGTGGGCCCAGCTGTGTTTCCCTCACTGACCTCAGAGAAGCTCAGTCTGTTTCACCATCTTGTACCGTGTACACGATGACACCTGCTCCTTGGCTGCCGGCGGACTCGGTTTAGTGGCGTAAGCAAGGCATTCTCCATCACACTTGTGTGGTCCTGTGTGGCACCAGCTCTTTGAATGTCTGTCCAGCTGTGACT
This sequence comes from Phodopus roborovskii, assembly GCF_943737965.1. Lineage (NCBI taxonomy): Eukaryota > Metazoa > Chordata > Mammalia > Rodentia > Cricetidae > Phodopus > Phodopus roborovskii. The sequence goes on from NW_026126611.1 coordinate 2,630,436, forward strand.
CGTGTCTGGTCCATGCCCAGCCTCTTGCTCCCCTGACAGTAACGTCCTAATGGGGACATGGAAGGCTGCAGTCAGCTACTCTTCACTGGTCACGCCGGGTTAGGTCTTCCTAGGTGCGAATACTTGTGTAAGGCAGCAGATCACACCGGGCTTAGGGTTATTCACTGAGCGAATGCTTCCAGTTTCTGTGTGCCCGCCTCTGACAAGGAGAAGCCCGGTCTCCGCCTGGGCCCTGCTGCCCTCTGAAGCCCTGCTGAGTGATTTTTGTGGACAGCCACTTTTGGCTACACTCCAGCTTGATGAGGCTTGGTAAAGCCCTTCCATCAGAGCATCCCCTTCTGTTACTTTGGTAATAAATGTCCGTCTTTCTGTTAGAAATCCTTCCTAGGCTGAGTGCAGTGAAGAGAATTTAAATCTTCAGCAGAGCACCTTGTATATTCTAGAATGAAGCCACCACATACTCTCTTTTCCTTAAGAAGCAGCCAGCCAGGCCTAGAGAGATGGCCCAGTGGTTAAGAGCGCTCTCTGTAGATGAACCGAGTTCGATTCCCAGTTCTCACAGTTATCCATGATCCATGTTCCAGAGGGTCAGACCCAGCCTTCTTATGACCTCTGAGGACACTAAGCACACACCGTGCACAGACAGGCAGGCAAAAACAGTTACACGCATAAAATAAATCTAAAAGAAAAACCAGCACAACAGCTTCCTGGCTTTATGTTCAGGCAGCCCAGGAGAGCTTCAAATGCTCCTGAGACCCTGGCAGGGTGGAGGTGCTGATGGGTGGGGGCCAGTGTTCCTGGCTATTCCAGAGCCACCATGATTTCTGGTCATTCTTTTTTTAATTTATTTAACTTTATTATATGTGCATTGGTATGAAGCTACCCTGAAACTGAAGTTACAGATAGTTGTGAGCTGCCTGCCATGTGGGTGCTGGGAGTTGAACCCACGTCCTCTGGAAGAGCAGCCAGTGCTCTTAACCTCTGAGCCATCTCCCCAGCCCCACAGATGCCATTCTTCCGGGCTCCTTTGCATCGCCATGGCTGAGGAAAGGCGGGGCCAGAGTCTTAGGACTCAGCTGGTTGAATTTGCTAATGAATCACCAGCACCAGTCTCTAGGAGACCCCCAGGGGCCACCTGCACAAAGGCAACACAGCAGGCAGGAGAATTCTTCTCTCATTTGTTTACATTTTCATGCAAGTTCCAGGACACTTTACACACACACACACACACACACACACACACACACACACACACTCACATTCACACAGACACACGCACGCAGGCACACAGATCCAGATACCATGAGGAGACACATGCAGACACACATACATATACACACCAACAAACATACATGCAGACACATGCACATACTCACACAGGCACTCACTCAGAGACCCAGGCACTAACAGACTCATGAGAACACACACAGACACATATACAAATACACATTGACACATGCACACAGATATGCACAAATTTTCCTACACACTGACACACGTGTGCACACACATGCCTTGCTATTTGCCATTTGCTTCTGTTTCTCCGATAGCAACCTTTGAAAGAAGGATCCAGAAGCAGGTGCTGTTTTAGTCAGCATCTTTGGCTTTGGGTACAGAATGCCAAGCCCGACTTTTTAATCTATTGGTTTCAGAATCATAGAGCCTGGTTTTGTTTTATGATTTTTGTTCATGGCCAATTCCAGTTTGTGCCTTGTGGATTCATGTTATTAAAAAGAAGTTAGAGATAGTCATGACTAATACAGACTCCATGCCAAGTCCAAGAAAGCTATGCTTTGAGCCCAGTGAGAGGAAACCTTGTGTGTGTGTGTGTGTGTGTAAAACCACCCCTCCTCCAACACACACACACACACACACACACACACACACACACACAATTGTCTTGGAGAGAAGCCTCATATAGATTTTTTTGTTTTTTATTGTGGTATTGACAGTGCTGGAGAGATGGTTCCACAGTCAAGAGCACAGGCTGCTCTTCCAGGGGACACAGGTCCGATGCCCAGCTTCCATAGGCTAGCCCACGGATGCCTGTTACTCCAGTTCCGGG